>NC_053162.1:31453532-32935199 GCF_016835505.1 Polypterus senegalus | reverse complement strand
GTCTACCATAGAGTTCAAAGAACTCTATTAAAAGAACACCAATGTTGGCTTTGGGGCAGGTGGCATCTTTCCTATAATGCATCTGGAACAAAGAACCCTTTAGATTAGGATGATGTTGAATTGCCAGGTTCTTTAAATTACTAACACAGGCCAAAAACTTACCTGCAAGAAACTGACAGCCATAAGGAAGAGACTATAAGAGCCAATTCCACCAGTGAAGACTTCATTCAGATCTCTTTGTAACAAAAACTGCTTCAGCACCAACACAAGGTATGGAAGAACTGGGTACTTCTATAAATGAAAACATTACAAAGAAAACAGATGTAATCAGACTGCGGTAGAAGGGTGGATCAACCATTAATGCCTTTCTTCACAATCTCTCCCAAACTAACCTACCGACTAAGCAGAAAATACACAAAAACACAGAATAATTAGTCAAATCCCATCAGAGTACACGATAATTAAAGCAACAAAGTCTGTTTTTTATGCAGACCAGGGAGTTGTTAATATATCCTGCACACTTACAGAAACCAATCAATAACATTTTGTTCAACTGTTCGGCATACATGTTACATACAAATGTGTCCCTAACACCTGATCATCTCTGGATAAAACATGAACTATCCTGTAAAGCTTCTCTTGATGAGAATGCACAGATCTGTTCTGCCAAAACTCAATTTAATGCAATAAAGTAATCTCAACTTCCTTGGCAGATGTGGAAATGTCATTACTGCCAGAATGCTTCTTAGAAACCATTTCTCATGCTGAAACTAGGTTCATCTGCTAGGACAGCATGGAATTCACAAATGAATTCCTGTCTCACGAAACAGCCAATTAAGTACAACTAAGCAGTACATGCTTAACTTCCATGAAGTCTGCCATAAAACACTTGTATTTTTCTCTCCCATCTAAAAGTCATCAGGAGTTCATGAGGATAAACAGACACAAGAGTGAATCACATACTTAGCAGTAAGTAAAGTGCCCTAGATATTTGACCCTTTTATAAAAGAAACTGCTCTTTTCAGCTGCATCCTAACAAATGTTTTATTTAAATTGTAACACCACATTTATACAGAATTTAAAAAGGCCTTTTACGTGGCATACTGGTGGGACATACAATAACAGTTTCATTGTATTCTGTACACAACAATGCCACTACTATGACAAATACATGACATAAGAAGTCATAAAAGATGAGAACAGGGCATTTAACATTTTCTGGTTTGAAACCTCAAAATTATCAAAAACACAACTGAACTAACACATACCAAAAATGCACTTATTTCTAGTAGCCAGGAATAACCAAATGATTCAACAGTTTTAAAGAATTAAATAGTTCTTTATGGGAATAGTTTTAGCTACATAAACAGTATGATTTCAATGAAAACTAATACAGTGAGTGTAATGCTAAATTTGTCTCTGAAGAGGTCTCCACAGATTCCTCATCTGTACAGCAGAAGACCAAAGACTACCTTTCGTTCAGAAATTTTTCCCCTTGGGAAACTTTATTTACTTTATTACTGCATCTGCTGGGGTTTTGGTACCCCAAGGAGGCATTTTTGGGACTTGGCACAGGTAGGCGTTGTAGTGCACCATGACGTGTTTACCAAGTGAAATTTGAGTTTGAGGCCAAAATTTCTTCCCCTGGAAAATGTATCTAGTGCATTCTGGAATCTAGTATACTTATTAACTAGTACCCAGTGTTTTTGTGTATAAAAATTACATGCATGGGAATTATATCAGTATGCTGCTGGAGTACGTGAATTTCCCCTTGGGATTAATAAAGTATCTATCTATCTACAATGCATCCGGAAAGTATTCACAGCGCATCCCTTTTTCCACATTTTGTTATGTTACAGCCTTATTCCAAAATTGATTAAATTCATTTTTTTCCCTCAGAATTCTACACACAACACCCCATAATGACAACGTGAAAAAAGTTTACTTGAGGTTTTTGCAAATTTATTAAAAATAAAAAAAAAACTGAGAAATCACATGTACATAAGTATTCACAGCCTTTGCTCAATACTTTGTCGATGTACCTTTGGCAGCAATTACAGCCTCAAGTCTTTTTAAATATGATGCCACAAGCTGGGCACACCTATCCTTGGCCAGTTTTGCCCATTCCTCTTTGCAGCACCTCTCAAGCTCCATCAGGTTGGATGGGAAGATTCGGTGCACAGCCATTTTAAGATCTCTCCAGAGATGTTCAATCGGATTCAAGTCTGGACTCTGGCTGGACCACTCAAGGACATTCACAGAGTTGTCCTGAAGCCACTCCTTTGATATTTTGGCTGTGTGCTTAGGGTTGTTGTCCTGCTGAAAGATGAACCGTCGCCCCAGTCTGACGTCAAGAGCGCTCTGGAGCAGGTTTTCATCCAGGATGTCTCTGTACATTGCTGCAGTCATCTTTCCCTTTCTCCTGAATAGTCTCCCAGTTCCTGCCGCTGAAAAACATCCCCACAGCATGACGCTGCCACCACCATGCTTCACAGTAGGGATGGTATTGGCCTAGTGATGAGCGGTGCCTGGTTTCCTCCAAACGTGACGCCTGGCATTCACACCAAAGAGTTCAATCTTTGTCTCATGGTCTCGTGGTCTGAGAGTCCTTCAGGTGCCTTTTGGCAAACTCCAGGCAGGCTGCCATGTGCCTTTTACTAAGGAGTGGCTTCCGTCTCGCCACTCTACAATACAGGCCTGATTGGTGGATTGCTGCAGAGATGGTTGTCCTTCTGGAAGGTTCTCCCCTCTCCACAGACGACCTCTGGAGCTCTGACAGAGTGACCATCGGGTTCTTGGTCACCTCCCTGACTAAGGCTCTTCTCCCCAGATCGCTCAGTTTAGATGGCCAGCCAGCTCTAGGAAGAGTCCTGATGGTTTCGAACTTCTTCCACTTACGAATGATGGAGACCAATGTGCTCACTGGGACCTTCAAAGCAGCAGAAATTTTTCTGTAACCTTCCCCAGATTTGTGCCTCGAGACAATCCTGTCTCGGAGGTCTACAGACAATTCCTTTGACTTCATGCTTGGTTTGTGCTCTGACATGAACTGTCAACTGTAGGACCTTATATAGACAGGTGTGTGCCTTTCCAAATCATGTCCAGTCAACTGAATTTACCACAGGTGGACTCCAATTAAGCTGCAGAAACATCTCAAGGATGATCAGGAGAAACAGGATGCACCTGAGCTCAATTTGGAGCTTCATGGCAAAGGCTGTGAATACTTATGTGCATGTGATTTCTCAATTTTTTATTTTTAATAAATTTGCAAAAACCTCCAGTAAACTTTTTTCACATTGTCATTATGGGGTGTTGTGTGTAGAATTCTGAAGAAAAAAATATAAATTTAATCCATTTTGGAATAAGGCTGTAACATAACAAAATGTGGAAAAAGTGATGTGCTGTGAATACTTTCCGGATGCACTGTATCTATCTATAGGCAAGCACAGAGCTGCATGCATCATGTGAATTCAATATAATCAAACTATAACGAAATTGTAGCACCCAATAAGTCATTTAATCAGAAAATCAATTGCATCAAGAAAATTGAGGAGTTGACAGATTAACAACTTTTAAGTATAGAAAATCAGCAATAATATATGAATGAGTAAATTAAACCAATTTCAAACTTTAGAGAAATTCTGAAGAATTAAAGAGAGACTGACAGAAAATAAAAGGATAAAAATAAAGTACTACACACTACATTGATCAAAAGGTGTCTCACAAAAATATGGAAATCTAAAAGAATTAGAATTTTCAGGTTAGAACAGCCCAATTTGTCATACAGGAGTTAAAACATCTACAGTGGCCATTTAAATTCTAAAATTCCTCACAAGGTTAACAGTACGCAAATGTCAAATCAAGAAAGACTGTTTTTGTTTTTAAACTATGCACATCTCTGATCTCACCTGTATAAAATCTTTAATAAGTTGTGCAGCTTTTACCCCATTTTGGACATTAAAGCTGATGTCAACCTTGACATCTGTGTAAGAATCTGTAAGCTTGATAATAGGAACCTGTAAAGACACAGATACATTTCTAAATGAAAACCACAGAAAATGAAGAGTAAAAAGATTTAAAAGGGTCTTCACCTTGACTAAAAACACCCACTATCCCTATACACACCGTAGCTTTATCCAGGACTTTAACTGAATTCTCATCAGCTACATTGTGCTTTCGCAGAGCCTCCTCCAATGTCCACAGGGGCAATTTCTCCCATTTTCCAAAAACAACAAGATCAATATCACTAAAATAAAGATAAATGCATTTAAAATAAAAAGCATTTGTCTATACCATCATAAGGTTAGCTGTCAGAGATCAGGACTACAGATAAGATGAATTCAGAAAGAGATACAATCAGCCTTATTTTTGCATTTATGCACCTGAAGAAAAAGCTTATTCAGCTGCCACTTAAATTTATAAAAGAATTAATAAGAGAATTATGTTAACAGTAAAACTGACTGAAAACAGAAGTGTGTGATTCTACAGGAAAATACATGTAAGTCAATAAATAATATCTTGAAAGATGATGTTACTTAAACAAAATCTATTCAGTATTAACAATTGCAAACTTTTGTCATTTATATCTCAAAAAATTTTGATTGAATTATGCCACCTGAATAAAATGCAGCCACCTACCTTGTTGGCAAATAAAGGCCAGTGCTGAAACTTCCAAATATCTGAACCTGAATCACAAGAGAAAAAAAAACATAAATAAATAGCTCATAAATAGCTCCTAAGCAATGACTAAATTAACCCAGAGACAATGTTTTAACTACATGAGCCTTCATACCATAATTGTAACACAAATCGATTACTATTTTTAACATTCTTTTGCATCCAAGTGCTAGTCTTCAATACCAAGTGTTAGTGAAGTGAGCCCTCTACTGGTTGAAACAGAAACCAACTGCAAAGGCCCCATTAAAAAGGAAAAAAAAAACTTCCAAGAGTAGTACTGCATTACAAGTTGTGTTTCATGCTCCTAAAGGATTATATTCATGTTCCTGTCTTTCTCATATGGATATTAATTGCAGCCAACACTATATATAACAGTCACACCATATGTTGTGGATGTTCTTATTACATAAAGATATGTAACATTGGATCATTAGGATACTCCAATAGAGAAACATAAAAGACAAACAGCATCTTGAGGAGGCCCAAACAATAAAATTTCAACAAAATTCTCATCTATTCTACAGAAATCAGTATAATTAGAAAGGACAATCCCGCAAACAGATCTCATTCAGATTCCTAAACTTGGCATACTGTAGTTTAATATGAGGTGCCCATCTGACCATCACCATAGCAGGGGAGTCACATTTAATAAGTTACGAGATCTGGTTGAAAAAAAAAAAATGTTTGTCATCGATAAATTGTACTAAGGTTTTGGAAAATCTGAAATATCTTCCAGATTAATGCTGAAATATCACATTTACTAATTTGCCATTTCCACCAACACCAGAAACCAGAGCCAAATTGATGACCAGCCTCCAAGTATTCTTTTGTTACAAGAATGAATGCAAAAAGACGACTTCGCTAAAACATCGACATCATCAAAATTAAGTAATATTTATGTGCTTGTCGGTATGAAAGACAAGAGGGTAATACTGTTATCCCAAATACTTACACTTTGAATACTTGTCAACCTCAACTACCCCAACATCTAACCCACAACCCGTCCATCTTAATACTACAGTATTTCACACTATACATGGTGCCGTGACAATTTCCTCAAGCTTCTTTGATTGTTACCTACATATTTTCTTATAAATGAGTGACACTTCTTATCCTGTAATGGACTGGTGCTTATTTTATGCACAACTGCTTTTAAGACAGGCACTGTCTCCCTGTGCAAGACCCTGAATGGTATTAAACAGGGTCATAGACAGGACTTTGTATTACTGATTGTTTAACAAGACTTGGAAACATTAATGTTTCCTGCCTATATTGTAATACATGTTTCTACTACACCTATAGTTCAGTGCAATTATGACTAAAATTAGCATTAAAGAGCAAGCGCTGCGCAAAAAAACAGCCTATGATTAATGTTACCGTGAGTCAGAGGTACAGAGCTAAAAGTATATTTACAATGCTGTGGACAATGATATCTGAAATAAATTCTCTTGCCTGCCTAACTTAACTGCAGTTTATTTCACCTGATTCAACTGAATACTTCTAAAATGTTTTTTTTTGGAAGTCCAAACACAACTTAAGACAATGCTTTAGCTCTGGAGCCAGTCAAGTGCATTTTAAGCGGCATACAGTTAGCAAATAGTAACTGAACAAAGTAGAATATAATTTTTGGGGTACTGACAAGCACCAAACCACACAATAGTTAACCTGGAGCTGGTTTCCAAACAATCAGAATATTTAATATAAAGATTATTTAAAGCTAATAAAAACTTAGAAAAAACTGCAAATTATATGTTACATCATGGGAAGATATTGTAGATTGTACATGGACAGATTATTTCACGTGGTGCTCACTTTAAGTTTAATTTTTCTGGTTCACAAGCTCAACAAAAAAAAGAAAGGAAAACATGCATACATAAAATGTTCAACACAGAAAATGAAATGAATCAAACATTTTCATTAAATATAGAAAAAAACTCTTTATAATCTATTCTTGAATACAGTTTATATTGGAATTAAATATTATCCAAACCAGAAGTGTTTACTAGACCTGCTTATCTAATCCCGTGTTTACAGGGATACAGAACCCATCATGGCAGCATCTGGCATAAGGCAGGAACCAAACCAAGTCAAGTCAAGGTACCAGCCTATGTGACAGCACACCCAAACATACACTCTTGTGCTAACCTATACAGTTCTTTAGGGAATCAGAACCAATTCTTTTTGCTGCTTTTTAGGTGAATTTGGATATAATGAGATAATACATACGGCCATTATCATGTCTGTCTATTCTCATGAAACATTTTTTGTCTTTAGTGTTTTGCACTGCAAAACTTTGTACAACACATTTTTTTACTGATAATAGGGCTGGGCAATACATCGAATTTTCAATTCAATATTTAAGAAAATGAACAATCAACAGGTAACATCAAGGTGTTTACCACTTTGATTTTCCGCAACTTCTTCTGAACAGGAAATAAATTCCGCAAAATCTCCAGCTCTTTTTTCAAGTGTGATAATGTCAGCTCTGCCCATGTTGCCTGGCAATGATGAGCATGACAAATAAATTGAGAAAGGATCAAAAAAAGGAAGAATTTAGAACAGGCAGCCTTAACTCTACTGTTTGCAAATGGTTTAGTTTTACCCACAATGTCAGCTCAAGCAGCTCAACATCTATACATGCAGCACCTACAATGTGCCCTCCCATCTTCCCAGTGAAATTGGTGTCGGCTAAGGAAAGTTCACAAAATGTTCACTGTTCCATTATATATCGTATAAGTGGACACACAGCAGAAAACACTTCTGCCTACTTAATTTGTACCATCAAAATATTTGTTCTTAATCAGTGTTCAGATAACTACACTAACCAGTCCACGCAGTATAAGCCTTCATCCGTTCTTTGCTCTATATTGAAATGTTACAAGCAGGAACAAAAACAGCAACCTTCTTAGTGTTTTCATATAAATTATTTAATGTTCATATATTGGATGTGGGGTAAACAGTATTCCCATTTTAGTTTGCATATTTGTATCTAGAAATCCTCAAAGGGAGAAAATAAGTCCTGTGTCTTAAAATAGTTTTTTTTATTCCTAAACTTTCGATAGCCTACCAGATTAGACATACAGAAATCAAAGGCAATATTGAGCAAATGAGGGGTGGGTGTGGGTGTAAGAGGGGTGGACTAATAACTCAGCACATCTATACATTTACAGACTCTGATATTTTCCTATATATACACACACATAACATATATGCATATATATATACATACATATACATATATACACATACGTACATATACACATATATATATATACATACATATATATATATATATATATATATATATATATATATATACACACACACACACACATATATATGTATATACACATATACACACACACACACACACAGTGGGTACGGAAAGTATTCACACCCCCTTCAATTTTTCACTCTTTGTTATATTGCAGCCATTTGCTAAAAATCATTTAAATTTATTTTTTCCTCATTAATTTACACACAGCACCCCATATTGACAGACAAAAAAAGAATTTTTGAAATTGTTGCAGATTTATTAAAAAAGAACAACTGAAATATCACATGGTCCTAAGTATTCAGACCCTTTGCTCAGTATTTAGTAGAAACACCCTTTGTATATAAACATACTACCTGAAATACCCAGCGTTGCCTGGGAGGAAAAGAAAGTTTTTTTTAATTGTTTGAGAAAAACATAATTAAAAAAACACAACTTTAAAAATAAAAATAAATTAACAAACAATAAACCTGTGTTTGCTTCCCGGGTCCTCCCTGCGTGGAGTTTGCATGTTCTCCCCATGTCTGCATGGGTTTTCTGCGGTGGGCTGGTGCCCTGTCCAGGGTTTGTTTCCTGCCTTGTGCCCTGTGTTGGCTGGGATTGGCTCCAGCAGACCCCCGTGACCCTGTAGTTAGGATATAGCGGGTTGGATAACGGATGGATGGATAGACTCACTAATGTGCTTGTCTTGCGGTGTTGTATGTATATTAACATCCAGCTGATGCTCGGAACCAGCAAACTCTATTTAATTTGAAAAGCAACAGGGGCATAGTGGTGCTCAAACATAAAGAATGCTGGCAGTCACCTCCAGTTCGCCCTCGTGCTTTTTTTAATTGTTTGAAAAAAACATAATTAAAAAAACACATTAAAAATAATTAAGAAACAAAGACTCACTAATGTCCTTGTCTTGCGGTTATCATCTAGTTGATGCTCGGAACCGGCCAACTCTATTTAATTTGGAAAAGCAACAGGGGCGCGGTGCTGCTCAAAAATAAAGAATACTGGCAGTCGCCAAGTATATACTAACTGTGTAAGCCCGTGCTGTTAAAAGCAAGGAATCCTAGAAAGTATTTAAATCGTCACAACTACTCTGGGCATCTCTCTGCTAGAAGGATTCATGTTGCTGATGTGCTTGCATTGTTTGTGTATTAGCAGCTAAGCGACTGTCTTTCTTAGGAGGTTTCCTTTTGCCAGCGTACTGGCCTTGCTTGCGTATCCTCAGAGTTGGAGCCCTCACCCCGACTTTACGTCTCACTTCCGGGCCGGACAGACACACACACTTCCACGCGTAGAACTCTATTTAATTTGAAAAGCAACAGGGGTGTGGTGGCACTCAAACATAAAGAATGCTGGCAGTCACCTCAAGTTCGCCCTCTGGTGGTCGTTCCGAGTGTCAACTGGATGATCATGCATACAAGACTGCAAGATCACCCCCCACCCTACCCAGAAGGGGGTGGGTTAGGTCGAGAGGTTCCAGCTAGATACAGTCGGGCTCACCTCAATGCACAGCTTGGACTCTGGAACCAATCTCCTTGAGATGGACTGGACTCTCTACCACTCTGGAGTTTCCACTGGTGAGAGGCGCCGAGCCAGTGTGGGCATACTTATTGCCCCCCAACTTGGAGCCTGTACATTGGGGTTTACCCCGGTGAACGAGAGGGTAGCCTCCCTCCACCTTCGGATGGGGGGACGGGTCCTAACTGTTTGTGCGTATGCGCCGAACAGCAGTTTGGAGTACCCACACTTTTTGGAGTCCCTGGAGGAGGTGCTAGAGGGCATACCTTCTGGGAATTCCCTCGTACTGCTGGGAGACTTCACGTGGGAAATGACAGCAAGAAGGGCGTGATTGGGAGGAATGGCCCCCCTGATTTAAACCCGAGCGGTGTTTTGTTATTGGACTTCTATGCTCGTAACGGATTGTCCATAACGAACACTGTGTTCATATGTGCACTTGGTACCAGGACACCCTAGCCCTCAGTTCGATGATCGACTTTGTGGTCGTGTCGTCGGACTTGCGGCCACATGTCTTGGACATTCAGGTGAAGTGGGGGCAGAGCTGTCAACTGATCACCACCTGGTGGTGAGTTGGCTTCGATGGGGGGAGGATGCCGGTCAGGCTGAGTAGGCCCAAATGTGTTTTGAGGGTCTGCTGGGAACGTCTGGCAGAGTCTCCTATCAGAAGTAGCTTCAACTCCCACATTCGGCAGAACTTTGACCATGTCCCGAGGGAGGTGGGGGACATCGAGTCCGAATGGGCCATGTTCCGTGACTCTATTGTTGAGGCGGCTGACCGGAGTTATGGCCGCTAGGTGGTCAGTGCCTGTCGTGGCGGCAATCCCCGAACCCGTTGGTGGACACCGGCGGTGAGGGATGGCGTCAAGCTGAAGAAGGAGTACTACCAGACCTTTTTGTCCTGTGGGACTCTGGAGGCAGCTAATAGGTACCGGCAGGCCAAGAGGAATGCGGCTTTGGTGGTTGCCGAGGCAAAAACTCGGGCATGGTAGGAGTTTGGGGAGGCTATGGAGAATAACTTTCAGACGGCTTCGAGGAGATTCTGGTCCACCGTCCAACGTCTCAGGAGGGGGAAGCAGTGCAGTGTCAACACCGTATATGGTGGGGATGGTGTGCTGCTGACCTCGACTCTGGGACGTTGTGGGTCGGTGGGGGTGTACTTTGAAGACCTCCTCAATCCCACTAACATGCCTTACAATGAGGAAGCAGAGCCTGGGGACTCAGAAGTGGGCCCCCCCATCTCTGGGACTGAGGTCACCGAGGTGGTGAATAAACTCCTTGGTGGCAGGGCCCTGGGGGATGAGATACACCCGGAGTTCCTCAAGGCTCTGAATGTTGTAAGACTGTCTTGGTTGACACGTCTCTGCAACATCACATGGACATCAGGGACAGTGCCTCTGGATTGGCAGACCGGGGTGGTGGTCCCACTCTTTAAAAAGGGGAACCGCAGGGTGTGTTCCAACTACATTGGGATCACACTCCTGGAAAAGTGTATTCGGGGGTTTGGAGAGGAGGGTCTGTTGGATAGTCAAACCTCGGATTCAGGAGGAACAGTGTGGTTTTCGTCCTAGTCGCGGACCAGGTTCTCTACACCCTTGCCCAACCAGTCTACATGTGTTTTGTGGACTTGGAAAAGGCGTTCGACTGTGTCCCTCGAAGAATCCTGTGGGGGGTGCTCCGGGAGTATGGGTTACCGGACCCCCTGATAAAAGCTGTTCGGTCCTTGTACAACCAGTGTCAGAGGTTGGTCCGCATTTCCAGCAGTAAGTCAAGCCCATTTCCAGTGAGAGTTGGATTCCTCCAGGGCTGCTCTTTGTCAGCGATTATGTTCATAACTTTTATGGACAGAATTTCTAGGTGCAGCCAGGGTGTTGAGGGGGTCCAGTTTGGTGGACTCAGGATTGGGTCACTGCTTTTTGCAGATGATGTTGTCCTGTTTGCTTCATCAGGCCGTGATCTTCAGCTCTCTCTGAATCGGTTCGCAGCCGAGTGTGAAACGGCTGGGAATCAGCACCTCCAAATCCGAGACCATGGTCCTCAGCCGGAAAAGGGTGGAGTGCCCTCTAAAGGTTGGGAGAGAGATCCTGCCCCAAGTAGAGGAGTTCAAGTATCTTGGGGTCCCGTTCACGAGTGAAGGAAGAATGGAGCGTGAGATCAACAGGCGGATCGGTGCAGCGTCGGCAGTGATGCGGGCTCTGCATCGGTCTGTCGTGGTGAAAAAGGAGCTGAACCACAAGGCAAAGCTCTCAATTTACCAGTCGATCTACGTTCCTACCCTCAACTATGGTCATGAGCTATGGGTAGTGACCGAAAGAAAGAGATAGCGAATACAAGCGGCTGAAATGAGTTTCCTCCGCAGGGTGTCTG
Organism: Polypterus senegalus; assembly: GCF_016835505.1. NCBI lineage: Eukaryota > Metazoa > Chordata > Cladistia > Polypteriformes > Polypteridae > Polypterus > Polypterus senegalus. Next base: position 32,923,369 of record NC_053162.1, on the reverse strand, counting down.
GGCTTTCCCTTAACACTAGAATTACCAGAGGCTACGAAAAAACTCGTAGATCCAGCCCACCTTAAATCCGTTCACATCTCTCCGCCTGCGTCCTGTGTCCTCTAAATGTGCCAATAAAGACAAGCTGCAAGCAGCTGGCTATTCCATCCCCCCACCGACTTAGAACGTGCACGAACTTCTCCCAGCTCATGCCTTGATTGATTATTTGAGAGTGAAGTGGAGGTTTAGAGTGGGAATAATAGATCGTTATTTGGAACATACGCATTTCATGTGTGTTCCATTTCTACAGTAATCTGTGTAAACACATTTGTAAAACAGAAACGTTTTTCATATCTTAGTAGTAAATGACAAAATGTAGGCATAAACTATATAATGCACTGAATAAGCTCCTGATCTGACTCTAAATAACAGTGTCAGCATACATTCACACCCGATCTGACGCTGTTCGTTTTCAAATAATATTGCATGTACTGTGCCATTGATCTTGCTGCACTGAATAAGCTCACTCATTCTGTAACAGCGCCAGCGTGTATTCAAACCCAATTTGACGCTGTTCGTTTTAATAAAATATTGCATTAGTGCGAAAACAGAGGCCCTCCCGCAAGAAACGTCCACTCACATATAAGAACAATGCAGCTGCACCTGGTGGGGAGGGCTTCTGTTTTCTCCGATCTGAGTTCATCTCTGTTATAGCACGTCTTTATTTGAAAATGGCGTCAGATCGGAAACGGGGTGGTGGTGTCTGGAAGCTTCAACAGCTGCACCAGGCATAAAGGCGAAAGATAGCACCGTTTGAATACAGGACAAAGTCCAGCGTCATCCTGCCAATCACCTGTCCTTCAAAGAAACAGCACGGATTACAGAGCTCACCAATGCTACACCGTCCAGATCTAAACACTAGCGTGGTGTGTGCCCAAAAAAAGTCTAACTGCATTCTCATACCACTGTTCGCGTTCTAAAGTGTCAGCAGGTATTTTTTATGGCATTACACGTGTAATTTGTGAGCATGCCCTTGACGATCAAACAGAGGAAGGAAGCACTGCAGTTCACTTGTGACTTTATGCTGTAGGAAGATCAGTAAATAAATCAGCTTGAATGTTATTTATTTGGATCACATAAAGACACGCTATAGCGCGAATGTTATTTATTTGGATCACATAAAGACGCGCTATAGCTCAAATGTTATTTATTTGGATCACATAAAGACGCGCTATAGCTCACATGTTAATTATTTGGATCACAATATTTACCTATCCCCTTAGCTGTTGTTTTATATCTATTATACAGTGCCTTCCCTGTTTATTTATATAGCTAGTGACTTCTGTATCTGTCTGTCTATGTCTTATGGATCTTAAAAATAACAGTTATAAAGACACTTGTTCATGTTAATTGCAGTCTCAATTGTTAAAAATAATATTTTAAAAGGAGCATCCCACATGAAAATACAACAATCTGACTGATGACAGTGCATACCACTTTATATGGTTAAAAAGAAAAAAAAATAACACCTCCTTCCCAGCGGGGAATCGAACTCGGGTCTCTAAGGCACAACAGGCCTGCTGCGCACTGATTGGCTGAGCAGTCTGTGTCAACTATCCGCGACTTAGTATGTATCGTGATCTAGAGAGAATAAAAGTTAAAAAAAAAGGTAACTTTTACAAGTCCTATAAATGTACACCGTGTGTTACAGACGCAAACCAAGTGTATGTGTGTACTGTATAATATTAACAATAAGAGCAGCTCACTACTGAAAACGGCAAATATAGGAGTGAGTCGGGATTGAACCAGGGACTCTTGATTACACTGGAGACTCTTGATTACAAGTCAGCAAACCTTACCGCTACGCCACGGAGGCTGTTGTCTTTTCCTTGAACCTTTTGTGAAAGTTTACTTGATCTTTGGAATTCCGGCTTCACAGATTATACTCTTCACGTCTACATTTTGTCAATTGTATTCCAAATAACGATATAGTATTTATAAAAGGTGTCATTTTGCTTGACTTCTCACTCTATACAACTCTAAGCAACAGACATGCAAGTAAACAGACTTGAGCTGAGAAAACTGTGCGGGGTGGGGGATGTGATAGCAGACTGCTTGCTGTTTTCTGAATATCAAAACATTTAAAGGACAAAAGACGCTGATGGAGAGGTGAGAAGCGTTTTAAGGCGGGACGGATCTACAAATTTTTTCGTAAGCTCTGGTAATTCTAGTGTTAAAGATATGGTGAAAAGCTCAGTCACCTGGGAAGGGCTCAGAATAGAGCCGCTGCTCCTCCGCATCGAGAGGAGTCAGATGAGGTGGCTCGGGCATCTGATCAGGATGCCTCTTGGACGCCTCCCTGGTGAGGTGTTCCGGGCACGACCAAGGACACGCTGGAGGGACTATGTCTCCCGGCTGGCCTGGAAACACCTTGGGATTCTCCCGGAAGAGCTAGAAGTGGCCGGGGAGAGGGAAGTCTGGGCCTCTCTTCTCAAGCTGCTGCCCCCGCGACCCGACCTCGGATAAGCGGAAAAAGATGGATGGATGGATGACAACAGTATATAAGCTACACATCAGATTGTTTTACATCTGGAAGCAAAATAGTAACCTTTAGAGAAAATTAAGTATGCTAAAGTTAACTTGATCAACTCACCGCAAACTGTTTAATACAGTACTAAAGCATCACCCACAGCCACACTGCAATGTTAAAAGTAATGGAATCTCATTTAGTTAGTCATTCTTGTTAAAGGTATTTTCCTTCTTGCAGTGCTCTGTTAGCAGTTTGTTGCAACATTCATTCAAGTTAGCTTTGCATGTGTACACCTCCTGAATCAGATTTCAACTGTTGTTCCTACAAAAGATCACAGCTACTGCCACTGATACTAGCAAATGAGTTTTGATTTTTATGTTTTTTCATTTGGATTTTGTTGTTCATTTAAAGCTATTTCACCAACTGATTATCGATTGCTGGTATAGGATTTTGTTTTTCTCACCCACAGAAGAGTTTGTTAGTTTATCAGTTCTTATTATTGTGTTTTTGTGTCATAGCAGCTAAACAGTTTACTGAAATAAATGTCTCACTTACTTTTACATGAGTTAATTCTCATTTACTATTTTTCTTTTGTATCCAGTACTTGATCTAAACACCATGCAATCTGTAAGTGTAAAACTTTTCTTTCACAAATTTTAGCTAAAATACTACACTTAAAGTACAGTAACAGTTAAACTTTAAAGGAGCACTACGGTTACATTTAATATGAACTTGTTAAACTCTTAAATCGTACAAAGGAGGACTACAGTACACTCAAACAAATATGTGGCTTCTATAGACAATATTATAGGACTGTAGGTGCATCAACTGAAAAGACCTACACATACAAAAATCTATTTCAGTTGGTGTTGGATTTGGGTAACTTAATTACTGTTTTTTATTATATACAGTCAAGATTCAAGATTCTTTACTTGTCACATACATGGTTGTACAGGTACAACAAGTAATTAAATGTGCCATTACAGCTGCTGATTATATCTAGGGGATGATAGATAAATGCCAGCTGGGTTCAACTTCATCATGAAAGTGGAGAATGCACATAGAGAAATATGGTTTAAAAACAAACATACAAATATAAGATTTTTTTTTTATTATAAAACTTTGATTAAACTTTGTTTGTTAACTGTGGGAATGCAGACATTTTTAAACTCATACTAAAGAGATTAACTGGACTAATGTTTTACATTAAAACTCAAACTAAGGTTGAATTAAGTTTTGAGCACAGTATGCAAAATACTGGCAGTTTATTTAGGATGGTCACATACATGAATATATGAATTTTAATTAGGCATAAAGCTAACTTGTACCTCGGTTCTCATTTGTAGAATTTGCTTTGCCAATTTAATGTAAAATAAAAACAATTCATTTAAATAAAAAAATAAAAAAAATCACAACCTCTGTGTATTCATAAAGTTTGACATAATTTTTAAATTAGGAAGACAGCTCTATTCCAAACCTTTATAATTATTTTGTATACTCAACTTTGCCATACTACATCTGCCATAGTATGATAGGGTCGGTCTTCAATGACAGAACTATGAAATCCATGTCAGATATAATTTATATATTTAAGCTGCCAAACAGACTACAAGCTAGACAATATATACATGGCCTAACATTCAGGTGGGTGTGGGAATGAGGTTCACTGTTTTGAAGGTGAAAGCATTTTTATATTTTAATCACATTTGTGTTTATTATATTTTTAAGTCATAACAACATAAGAGTTGTAATAGAATGTAATTCCATATGTTAGTAGAGTACTTAAAAGACATTTTCATAACAATTCACAATATCACTTAATTAAAAACGAGCCCAGATAAGCTTGAGGTCATTGAATTACATTTTCAGACAAATTTAAAGTAATGTAAAAACTGCATGTTTCATACTGTTGTTGCTTGTTAGTTGTCGAGAGCCTTTGGTTAATTGCAGTTGACATTTTCTAAACACACAAAAGTATCTGTCAGAGAAATTAAACCTATGTTGAAGTCTCAAGCTAAAATTGTTGGCTGCAATGGAACATGGATAGCAGGTTTCTGTGGCACTTTGCAGGTAAATTATAGTGTCTGAGAAATACTCTATTATTACAATCTTCACATAATGCAGCCATGAGGTTGTTTTTGGTGTAATATAAATACTAAGTGTATGTTTATTGACTGTATCCATAAAGGCTTACAGTGTTCCTTTTCTTTTCCAATCATTTCTAGATAAGTAACTGTTTACATTCCTTGCTTGTACTTTTCACTTTTACAGCTACGAAGATCACTTAACACTTAATTTCAAGCAGCAGAATGAGTGAGCTGCTGTTACAGAGCTTAACTCAAGCAAGTGCTGTATGGGGAGCATCAGGCTGCCATGTCCTCAACTTTGCCAGTGTTGCAGCTACATATATTGGGGATCCATTTTTGCTGTCAGTAGTGGCTATGAGATGTGTAAAAGAGGAAACTATACAAGGTAAACAAGTTGAAGTAATCTCCTTCAAAGTACATTTGAAACAGTAAAGTAATCTTTAATTAAAGAAGAGCAAACAGTTTGTTTTAAATACCTGATTTTTGAAAAAGAAAAAAAAAAGTCAACTACGAGCCAAGGTGAGGCCTGCAGGTAAATGGACATGATGATAACAGTTCCCTTTATATCTGAACACATTTAAAAACAGCTGTACTTACATCAGCATTTGGCCAAAGCTCACGAATGACCCCTTCTATTCTCTTCACAACTTCTAACCGCATTTTCTCTTCTTCAGGACGTGGGGACATGTACTTGTAGAAGTCAATTATTTCTTCATGCAACCTGTAGTAGAAAATTTTTTTTTTTTAAAATAGGCAAATGCATAAAGTCGTCAATATTCCTATTAACCAAAAAAAGAAATGTATTGTATACTGTAGTTACTGAATCTAAGATGAAAACTAACTGATGGCATGGTGCAATCATACTAAAATGCATCTACTTGGTCATCACTCAGCACATTTCATAACAACATTCTACATCTTCCTGACAAACTTATAACATTATGCCACCTTAAAATTAAAATGACTGCAAACTGATTATCCTCCTATGCTTAGCAACCTAGTTGAGACTGAAGACATTATTTTATGAAAATATATTCCTGTCTGAACTGCTGGTGCACAAGGACATACTGCTGCTTTAGCTTGGGTGTCTGCACTACCTTAAGAGTTAAACCAAGGGAAATATAGACATCACTAAATCCAAACCTCTATTTTATTATACAGAAAGATTATGAACATTAGCATACTGTATGTGCAGTATTTCTATAGTGCATTTCTGAACACGTTGAGGAGAAGAGAATATGCTGATATAGGTAAATGAGAACAAGTCCCAAAAGATGGTCAAACACCGATATGACAATTTGAATTTGCACAGTGTGTTCTCCAAAAATAAAAAATAACTACAAAGCAGTGGTTTAATCTCTGTAAGAGATGAAAGGAAAATAAGCTTTCAATTTAGTCAAATCCTCAAAACAGTTTCACAATAAAATCTTGATCTCAAAAATAATGCAGATCATATTTCCTAGTTACATTTTTCCATTTAGACTTCCTCCAATTCCTTAAAGAAATTTAAATATGAACACAAAGAATTTAACTTCATTAGGTAGAATTTGCCAAGACCAAGTTGAGCAATTTCATCCCAAATTGCATTACTCTACACACACAAAAAAAAATCTGCTAATCTAAGGTTCGCAGTTATACATTCAGACTTTCTGTTATGTAACGGGTACAAAGTCCCTAAGCTCAAAGGACAACATACCCCAAACATTAGAGAACACTACAAATTGTGGAGAAAGATAAAACATATCTTTCTTCATTCAGTTTCTCTACAAAGGCATGCTGATGCTGCAGTGTGATTACAGAGAAAATGTCAGGAGGGCATAGATACCCTACAAAGTGAGCTTGAAATACTTGGGAGATTTACAAATGGACAAGAATGGCTTAATACCAGCCACCATGAAAACAGTCAACACCATCCCCCTTCGCAGGCTTAACTGTACATTTATAGAAAAGCTGTTTGGAAACGGTAAAATAAAACAGACGGTCTTGTTCTGCTTCTCTTCAGTAGGATTTTTGTAGGCTCAGGGAGCAGTGCATCAAAAAGCCTGACACAGCTAACTTGACCATTCACTGTGGAAATGTTTTGCTATGATAGAACTGTATGAAGTTAATGGGCATTATATGCAGAGCATTATGCACAGTCCTATACATGTGAGACAAATATTGACAAATAAGCTAGGCAGTATGCTTTTGAGATACTGTGAAATGTGAATTAAGTAATTAAAATACGGACAAGAACAAACTCTTCAACATCAATTCATGAATTCATCTTCAAAATCAAATCAATCAGTTTTAGTACCACTTTTTCCTGTTGAATGTTGGGATGTTTAAAATCAAAACTCTGGCAAAATTAGTATCATAGAAAAAAAGTATGTCATATTTGTACCATGCTTGACAGAACACACAAATTGATCATTATGCTCCATTTGCCACCCATCGATAATTCGCCTCACATCCACCCCAATAACCATGTGGTGTTATGGGTCCACAGCTCGTTTAGAAAAGGCCATTCATTTTAAATAATCACCGCACCCGAGGCGGCTTCGTGAGGGGGGCGTTGTTGTAGCGAGCCGCGGGGCAGTCGTCGATGTGGGCGTTTCTCACCGTGTGCACAGGTGAGGAACTGCCCACATTCGTGATTGCTCCCGTGGCTAATGCTACAGCTGTGATGGCCCCTCACGTTTTAAAAAGAAGCGCGAGTCGGTGTGGAGGAGGAAAAAAAATGGAGAGAGAAAAAAGGAAAGGAGAGGACGGAGGTTACCGGGAGCAGGAGAGGAAGCAGGCGGTGCGTGAGTGTGGTGAGCGTGCGATCGAGCGCTCGTGGACAGCTGCGTGGAAGCTGGGTGTTAGGCCGACACCCAGGTGTTTGTGTTGATGTCGCTCCCGCTGAGCAATCATGTAGCGGGAGTGACCAGGGAAGGCGACTGGCCGCAGAGAGGCCATTGAAAGGCAGCGGAAGTCGGGAGACTTGGTGGTGGGAATCCCCAACGTGAGCGACCTGGCCGTTGGTGGAAACCAAGTTCTCTGGGACTGGGATGAGTGCCATACCGGAGCCAGGGATCGGGAGGTCTCCAGTCTCGTGTGTGTGTCTAGAAGAGGGCAGCTGCAAAGAGCGTCTTGCCTGCTGCTTGGCCCAAGCGGGATTAGCAGGCGAGAAGCTACCAAATAAGCACCGGATTTTTTAGTGTTTTAAGACTGCTTCCATAAGAAGATTTAACCTCTCGTTTTAAAGGATTGTCTTTTCTTATTGTTGTTTTAACCTCCACGTTTTTTTCATTTTATGGATTTATTTATTGAGAAACTGCACTATTTATGGAACACTGTTTTTGTTGCTTTTTAAATAAAAGCACTGTTGCACTTTCTACCTTCCCCTTGCTCAGTAATTTGCCTCCATTGACTAGCTCACTCGGTAACATTATCGACGGTGTTGGGTTCAAGTGCTTCCAACAGCAATGGGAGTGTGGAGCCAGAACCCACATCGTCACAAACCAATCCCTTTAAGCAAACACCAAGAGAAACACAAAAGTTTAGAGACTACCCAAGCTATCCAGACAGAAGGAACCCACAGGTATATCAGCTTAAAAATGTAAAGAAAGTGTTGAATACCAGTAGCAAGATCTATTCAGTCAATATCTGCTATTTTTCCATGGACTAGCTTCACTACTGAATTCCTTCTTTCAATACTGAGGCCAAATGACCCATTGATCCTATACTACAAAAACTTCAAGTTGAAGCAGATTATAAAACGATTTCCTTAAAATAAGAAAGGTGGCATGGCTCTACCTATCTTTCAGTTTTATTACTGGGCAGCAAACGCACAAGTTATAAAAACCTGGACACAAATAGATGAACATACGCAGACTTGGTCTGCAATAGAAATAAAATCCTGCAGTACTTCTTTATACTCCCTGCTTTGTGCCCCAATAAATGCAAGTTATCTCCAATATACTAATAATCCAATTGTGCTTCACTCACTGGAACCAATGTAGGAAGCATTTTAAGATGGAGAATCTTATCTGTGGCACTTCTGCATGAGAACCACCTTTTTCAACCCTCGCAAACATATGCAGTTCTTAATATCTGGAAATGATTTGGGATTAAATTATTTACAGATCTTTATATAGACCACATCTTTGCATCCTATGAAAAATTACATTCCTAATTTAACTTTCCAGCAACATATTTATTTCACTATCTTCAAATTAGAAACTTTGTTAAACAGAACCTTCCTCCATGCTAGAAAAAATATTTCTCAGTTTCGAAGACTCAGACAGCATTTATGCAATATATAACATTATTTTACAGTCCCTCCCTTTCAAAGATCCAAGAGTACAATGGGAAAAAGATCTCTCACTCAACATATAAGAAAAGTGGAAGGTAGCAATGCAGAGAATTCACTCAAGCTCCATATGCGCAAAGCATACAATTATTCAACTCAAAATTATATACTGCTCAAAAGAATTAAAGGAACACTTTTTAATCAGAGTATAGCATAAAGTCAATGAAACTTATGGGATATTAATCTTGTCAGTTAAGTAGCAGAGGTTGTTAATCAGTTTCAGCTGCTGTGATGTTAATGAAATTAACAACAGATGCACTAGAGGGGTAACAATGAGATGACCCCCAAAACAGGAATGGTTTAACAGGTGGAGGCCACTGACATTTTTCCCTCCTCATCTTTTCTGACTGTTTCTTCACTAGTTTTGCATTTGGCTACAGTCAGTGTCACTACTGGTAGCATGAGGCGATACCTGGACCCTACAGAGGTTGCACAGGTAGTCCAACTTCTCCAGGATGGCACATCAATACGTGTCATTGCCAGAAGGTTTGCTATGTCTCCCTGCAAAGTCTCAAGGGCATGGAGGAGATTCTAGGAGACAAGCAGTTACTCTAGGAGAGCTGGAGAGGGCCATAGAAGGTCCATAACCCATCAGCAGGACCAGTATCTGCTCCTTTGGACAAGGAGGAACACGATGAGCACTGCCAGAGCCCTACAAAATGACCTCCAGCAGGCCACTGGTGTGAATGTCTCTGATCAAACAACCAGAAAGACTTCATGAGGGTGACCCAAGGGCCCCATGTCCTCTAATGGGCCCTGGGCTCACTGCCCAGCAGCATGCAGCTCGATTGGCATTCGCCATAGAATACCAGAATTGGCAGATGCACCACTAGTGCCCTGTGCTTTTTACAGATGAGAGCAGGTTCACCCTAAACATGTGACAGAAGTGAAAGGGTCTGGATAAGCCATGGAGAAAATTATGCTGCCTGTAACATTATTCAGCATGAGCAGTTTGGTGGTGGGTTAATGATTGTCTGGGGAGGCATATCCATGGAGGGTCACACAGACCGCTACAGGCTTGACAAAGGCACCTTGGCTGCCATTAGGTATCAGGATGAAATCCCGGGACCCATTGTCAGACCCTATGCTGGTACAGTGGCTCCTGGTGCACGATAATTCCTGGCCTCATGTGGTGAGAGTATGCAGGCAGTTCCTGGAGGATGAAGGAATTGATACCATTGATTGGCCACCACACTTTCCTGACCTAAATCAGGAAACACATTACCCAGTCTATATCAGTATAGATATCCAGGAGGATTTCTTTTTCCCATTGAGATCTGATGTGTTTTCAAAGAGTTCCTTTAATTTTTTGAGCAGTTTATATCGAACACATCTGTCTCGTTTAAAACTGTCCAAAATGTTTCTAGGGCAAGAACGCTGCAATCAAGTCCCAGCCTCACTGGGTCATATGATTTGGACCTACACCAAATTAACATCATTCTGGACAAAAAATTTTAAGGGCCTTTCAGACAGCCTTGGTGTCACAATCCCTTCTGATCCACTAACAGCTTTGTTTGGTGTTCTTCCAGATGGGCTTAAAGTGGAGAAGGACAAACAAACTGTGATTGCCTTTACTACACTATTAGCATGCATACTTATTTTTCTAAACTGGAAGAATCCTAACTCTCCTCTTTTAAGTCAGTGGGTAACTGATGTTTTATATTATTTGAAATTGGAAAAAATCAAATTCTCAGTTAGAGGATCTGTGCAGAACATTTTCAAAACCTGGCAGGATCTAATCAATAATATTTTAGAATAAGCTCTTAAAGCACTGAGGAAGTAATTCTCTTCGCATTTTTTTTACTTCTCCATTCATCTTTATCCGCCTATTAAACTCATCAATTTATGTATGTTTACAAGCTTTAAGTTCTACTCAGTTGGCCATGCTCTCTTTCTCAGGGGTGGGGGTTGATTTGCTTTCAATCCTATTTTTTGTAAAAATTGATCTATTTGTACAGAATGATTACAATAAAATCAATAAAATTTGAAAAAAAAAATAAGAAAAGGAGTCTGTAGATTTCCAGCAATTGGCTAATACAGTTTTTGCAGCAATTCCACCTAAACAGACAGAATAACCTCAGCTGCACAATAGTATGAGGAAGAGAAAAGAGGTCTGGGCAAAGAAATATTAGAGTTATTATAGTAGTAGAAATAATGAAAGACAGAAAATTAGAAATAGCAGACCAGAAAGCTTGAACAAATAGGAATTTCTAGAAGATATAAAAATGTCCCTGGAGCATCCACTATACATTGATGGTAGTTAGTATCCACAGCCAGGCCCATGGAATAACATTTATAGAGAGTAACATATTGTATAGGCAATGCACAAATTAGTTCTAGAAAAGCTAATAGTTTGGTTTCTTTGAGGAAAAAGTATTTTTAAAAATCCATTTCCATGCACTGTCAGTTTGAGAAAGGTGGTGTTGTCCTGTATGATGGCTTACACAAATATGTATACAGGGCTGCTATCATCTATAAAGTAGGGGGAAAATGGGAAAAACAAGGTACAGAAGACAGAAGTGGAGAAGATAGTGATACACTGTTTAAATTACGAACAGACCTAGGTCATAAGTAAAGGAAAAAAAGGGGAAGGGGGACATTATAGTTGGAACTCAATGACTATAAAGACGGGAGCAAAGAGTCATCATAAATGTCCCAGTGAATCAGAATACCCTGATGAACTCAAGGTGGGAAAGATGATTGGTTGCCACAAATGTGCAAAGCCAAGTTATGGGAGTACCAAAATAGACAATCACTCAAACTGACTAAAACCTACTTGACAGACTCATTAAGATGCATATATCCATAGAATGCATTTATATCATTAAGTACAAAAATACAAAAAAATTTAAAAAGAATAGTGGCCAGACATTATCATTTCATCCTGAAAAGTACTTTAAACTTCATGCTATCAGTAATAATTGTTAGATAAACTATAAGGAGAACTAATAGAAACTCACTGCCAAAGTTTGGTTGTATGCACATTTAAATATTTGCTGGGTATACTACATGATCTAGTCCACACACATCCACAAGGAAGGAAGTAAATAAATAAAAGTAAATAGGTAAATAACATTCGATCTGGCTCTTACATACAAAGGACGGTGTATGTAAAGATGGTGCATGTGCCCAAAACATTAACATTTATATGTTACTTACATAAAAGCCAGATCGAATGTTATTTACCTTTATTTATTTACTTACTTTCTACAGCGTAAAGTCACTAGTAGAGTGCAGGGCTTCCCATGTACATATACAAATTACAGCAATAGCAAAAGTGTGGCGTGAATTCTTGCTCCGATGTAGAACCGTCGTCATGATCTGAGTTGACCTCTGTTATAGTGCGTCTATGTGAAAACAGCAGTGTCAAATGTGGGGGAGTTTGGTTGGGATCGTGAACGCGGCTGAGAGAATAAAACTGAATAAAAAGAAAAACAAAAACAAAGCTAACCTTTACAAGTATCATAAATTACACCGCCTGTTACAGACTGGAATCAAATGTATGTTTTTATTCTAAAATAGTAAAAATACGAGCAGCTCACTTCTCAAAACGGCCTCGTCTGGGATCGAACCTGTGAAGTTTTGATTACCAGTCAACAGTTGATACCATTGCGCCACCGAAGCAGTCGTGGCAAATGCGTGTCAATGTTGCACCCTAATGTGGGTTCTTTTTCTGCAGTTATACCTTTGAATAAAAGCACATTTGTTCTGTTATATTTGTACATTTTGTGAAAGCGTTTCTTTGATATTTGGAATTCAGGCTTCATACATTATACACTTCATGTCTACATTTTGTCAATTATTACTAAAACATGAAAAACATTTCTGTTTTAACGATGTGTTTACATACATCGTTGTAGACACGGAACACACACGAAATGCAAGTGTTCCAAATAAAGATATAGTATTTATAAAAGGTGTCATTTTGCTTGACTTTTCACTCTATACAACTCTAAGCAACTGACACGCAGGTAAACAGACTAGAACTGAGAAAACTGTGCGGGGTGGGGGATGTGATAGCAGGCTGTTTGCGGTTTGCTGCTTATCCACACATTTACAGAACAAAAGACGCAGATTGAGAAGCGATTAAGGTGGGACGGATCTACAAGTTTTTTCGTAGGCTCTGGTAATTCTAGTGTTAACTGATACAAGCTGTTTTTATGTTTTGCATTATTTCAATCCACTTTAAAAATAGCAAAGTAACAGCATAAAAGGAAAACAACACCCAAGGATTGATTGTGGTGTATTTATATTAAAGGATAAGTTTGGTATTTTTCAAGCCAAAGATATTTCTTCACAAATATAGTAAATATGCATTTGCTATGTGAAACTGTGATCTAAAGTTAAGCATTTTCTATAAATTATTAAAAATATCTCAACATCACTGGAGCTTTACAATAGAGCGTAATAGAGCATGGGGCATCACTGGAAAATAAAACCTTAAAAATGTAGCAAATATGATCAAGACAGTTGTCAAGTATTGAGCTTTGTCTTGCGGTTACACACACACACACACACTGTAAAATAGTTCATAAATGTCATTTTTGGGGAAAAAAACAACATAATGAAATTCAGTTAGGAGTGTGCAATATGTAATAACTACAATAATATCTTAATTGATGTTTTACGAATGTGCAATTCCAAAGCATAATTTTATTTTTTTTCTTTATTTAAAACACTCTCTCAGATCCTTGCCTCTTCGCACCAATGTGATGACACAAGGGAGGGAGCAAAAAAGAAAAAAATTCCGACACGATCATCAGTAGGCTTCGCACCCTACGAACCAAGATACCTGAGGTATTCTAACACCCCTGACTTAAGCTGCCCTTCTGAGAGGACTTGCAGCACCGTAGAAAATGTAACATGCAACTGTGCTGCTCTAAAGCCTGTGGACTGTCACACAACAAAGTTTCCTCAACAGAATTTTACAATTGTTTTATTTGTTTCTGATATCTTTGTGCAATACAGGTAGTCCCCAGGTTAAGGACATCCGACCTAGGACTTACGAACAAAGATGCAGTCGTGACGCATGCGCCTCAGTAACTGCCGTTCAGTCATCTTCGGCTTGGGGACACTGCAAGCGGTGGCTGGAGGGGGGCGATTTCTCTGCTTGTGCAGTGTAGTGTCCCTCGGGCGGCTCCCAAAGGCAAGCAGTTTCACTGCTCGCCCACCATACACAGCTGCCCTGTTTGTTCTCGGTGGGCGGCTGGTAATGCTGCAAGCAGCGACCCAGTTGTGGGTGAACGGGCGGCGGGGGGTAGTATTATAGTTTGCCTGTTGAATGGGGGCAGTGGCCGCACCATGTTCATTCTTGGTGGGCGGACGCTGCAGGCAGTATACTGTAGTGGAGGTGACTGTGAGGTGGGCTGATGATGAACCGCCCCTCACCACCCCTATTCATTCTCAATAGCAAGCCTGCTTGAACTGTTAGGTACATAGCAGGAAGTTGTCTCTTGTCAGTACATTAGACGGGCTGATGCCTTCCTGCTGTGATAGCGTGTCCAGTGCTGTGCAGAAGAGCTCATCTTAACCTTTTGTCTTCACCCTTCAACAATGTCTCTGAAACACAAATCTGATGCAAGTGCTGGTGATAGAGTAAAGAAGAGAAAAACCATCACCATGGTTAATAAAGTAGAAATAATAAAGCAAGCAATGGGTGAGCCGGGGAGACAGAAGGTGATGTGCTGTGATCGGGTGAGAAGGGGGACTGCATTTTAACCTCTATTTTAACGGATTTATTTATTATGGATTTTATCCCCACGTTTCACTGGTTTTATAGATTTGCTATTTATTTGGGCACTGTATTTTTCTGAACACTGTACAGTGGACATTTTTGGTTTTACTTTTGACTGTTTTTAACAAAAGCACTTGAGCACTTTCCACCATCCCCTGGCTTCAATAAGATTTGTCAGCTCATCTCGGTCATAACTATCGATGGTGTTGGTTCAACAGACTCCCATGTGGGAAGAGGGAGTTTGCAGGGGACTGGCATCGTGACTCTATTACACAGTACCCAGGTACATTACACAGTAATGAAAAAATAATAATAAAACAAGTACAACTTGGTTTGCAGTATTATCCAGTACTATAGAAACAGTATCGGTGAAGTATTGGTGCAGCAGTGAAAAGGTCCCCCCTTAAACAGCTTCCCGCTGCACCATATTCCAAACGTTGTTTAGGCTATTTAAACCGGTGTTCCGGTATAAGAAAAATCCATATAACAAAAATAAACGGTTTTTGGTATAAAGCGGTATACCACCCAACACTAGCTGGAAGCACATTTTCAGATGGCAGCCTGTGATTGATGTGACATGTGAACCGGCGTATTGTCTTGAAGAAGCTTACTTGATTCGCATGAAGACTCTCCTGACATCCTGTCTCTTGGAATGTTAGACTCGCACTGAGCCACAACTGTGCACGAGTAACTAACTTTGAGACATGTCACAACATGTCCTGACGTGTTTCAACATGCATGCTACTATCTTTCATACACAGGTAGATAAAGTATTGAACACCCGTTGTATCACGTTTGTGAAGAAACAACTTCAACCTGAAAAAACACTAGACTGAACCTTTAAATTTGAATGTATTGACTGTGCTACATGGAAGAACATGAACAAATCACGTACAAACAAGCTCAAATAAACTTACCTCAATTTTTATAAGACAACTATTATTTAATATAGTTAGCTCAGTAGAGACACACAGTAAAAACAAAATATTATGATATAAATCATGGGCAAATACATACACAGTCATGGCCGAAATTATCGGCACCCCTGGAATTTTCCCAGAAAATGCACCATTTCTCCCAGAAAATTGTTGCAATTACAAATGTTTTAGTATACAGTAATCCCTCCTCGATCGCGGGGGTTGCGTTCCAGAACCCCCCGCGATAGATGAAAATCCGCGAAGTAGAAACCATATGTTTGTATGGTTATTTTTATATATTTGAAGCCCTTATAAACTCTCCCACACTGTTAACATTATTAGAGCCCTCTAGACATGAAATAACACCCTTTAGTCAAAAGTTTAAACTGTGCTCCATGACAAGACAGAGATGACAGTTCTTTCTCACAATTAAAAGAATGCAAATATATCTTTTCTTCAAAGGAGTGTCTGCATCAGGAGAAGAGAATTTAAGAGAGAGCGAGCGCTCGCAAAGAAAAGCAAACAATCGAAAAATCAATACGTGTCCTTTTAAGTTTGCCGAAGCACCGCAATAAAGCGGCATTTTTTAGAGGAGCGTCAGTATCTTCTAAGCAAACAGCCTCTGTGCAAACAGCCCCTCTGCTCACATCTCCTCCGTCAGGCGCAGAGAACATCAGAGAGAGAGAGCGAGATTAAAGTAACAATCAAAAAATCAATATGTGTGCTTTTGTGCTTTTAAATATGCCGAGCACCGCAATAAAGCGGCATTTTTTAGAGGAGCGTCAGTATCTTTTAAGCAAACAGCCTCTGTGCAAACAGCACCTCTGCTCACACCCCCTCCGTTAGGCGCAGAAAATGTCAGAGAGGGTGAGAGAGAGGCAGAGACAAGCAAACAATCAAGCAGTCAAAAGAATAATCAAGCATATCTTGTAGCATTGAGGAGTTTTAGTTAATATGTAATACATGCTCTGATTGGGGAGCTTCTAAGTCATCTGCCAATAGTGTCCCTTGTATGAAATCAACTGGGCAAACAAACTGAGGAAGCGTGTAGCATAAATTAAAAGACACAGTGTCCGCAGAAATCCGCGAACCAGCGAAAAATCCGTGATATATATTTAGATATGCTTACATTTAAAATCCGCAATAAGAGTGAAGCCGCGAAAGTCGAAGCGCGATATAGCAAGGGATTACTGTACGCATATTTATTACCTTTATGTGCATTGCAACAACACAAAAAAAACAGAGAAAAAAGCCAAATCTGACATAATTTCACACAAAACTCAAAAACCAGGCTGGACAAAATTGTTGGCACCCTCAACTTAATATTTGTTGCACGCCTTTTGGAAAAAATAACTGAAATCAAGTGCTTCCTATAACCATCAACAAGCTTGTTACGCCTCTCAACTGGAATTTCCGACCACTCTTCTTTTGCAAACTGCTCAAGGTCTCTCAGATTTGAATAGCACCTTCTCCCAACAGCAATTTTGAGATCTCTCCATAAGTGTTCAATCGGATTTAGATCCGGACTCATTGCTGGCTACTTCAGAACTCTCCAGCGCTTTGTCTGCAACCATTTCTGGGTGCTTTTAGAGGTATGTTTGGGGTCATTGTCCTGCTGGAACACCCATGACCTCTGACGCAGACCCAGCTTTCTGACACTGGGCCCTACATTGCACCCCAATATCTTTTGGTAGTCTTCACATTTCATGATGCCTTGCAGACAGTCAAGGCATCCAGTGCCAGAGGCAGAAAAACATCTTAGAACCTCCACCATGTTTGACTGTAGGTAGTGTGTTCTTTTCTTCATAGGCTTCATTCTGTTTTCTGTAAACAGTAGAATGATGAGCTTTACCAAAAATCTCTACCTTGATCTCATCTGTCCACAAGACGTTCACCCAGAAGGATTTTGGATTCCTCAAGTACATTTTGGCAAACTACAGTCTGGCTTTTTTATGTTTCTGTGTCAGCAGTGGCATCCTCCTGGCTCTCCTGCCATAGCGTTTCATTTCTTTCAGATGTTGACGGATAGTTCGAGCTGACACTGTTGCACCCTGAGTCTGCAGAACAGCTTGAATATGTTTTGAAGTTGATTGGGGCTGTTTAACCACCATTCGGACTATCCTTCATTGCAGCCTTTTATCAATTTTTCTCTTCCATCCACGTCCAGGGAGATTAGCTACAGTGCCATGTGTTGTGAACTTCTTGATTATGTTGCGCACAGTGGACAAAAAAAACATGAAGATCTCTGGAGATGGACTGGTAGCCTTGTGATTGTTGATATTTTTCCACAATTTTTGTTCTCAAGTCCTCAGACCATTTTTTGATCTTCTTTCTCTTCTCCATGCTTAGTGTGACACACTCAGACACACAACAGAAAGGTTGAGTCAACTTTTCTCCATTTTAACTGGCTTCAGGTGTGATTGTTATATTGCTAGCACCTGTTTCTTGCAACAGGTGAGTTCAAACGAGCATCATATGCTTGAAATAAAATGATTTACACACAATTTTGAAAAGGTACCAATAATTTTGTCCGGACCATTTTTGGAGTTCTGTGTGACATGATGTCAGATTTGGCTTTTCTTCCTCTGTTTTTTTGTGTTGTTCAAATGCACATAAAGTAAATAAACATGTGTATACAAGAACATTTATAATTGCAACAATTTTCTGGGAAAATTCCAGGGGTGCCGATAATTTTGGCCATGACTGTATCCGTTCAATTTAGTGGCAGGTTATTCTTTAGCAAATATGGAAGTAAACGACTCCCATAAATAATAACCAGCCTCCGATATTTGACTTGAGGAATCTAAAGGAAAAATTAAGATCAAAAAGTGTTCAGGTAACAACAAATGAAACAACAAAATCGTCAGATAAAAGACGGCAGTTTGTGTCCATGTGGATCTGACATGCTGCTCGAAAAAAATGACGAAAATGCGTCCTTTTCTTTACTAATCATTGTAAACAAGAAGGAGCCCTGCCAAAAAATTATAGCAGTCCTCGTCAAACTCATTTGCCCCGTGTTTTTGAACAACATATGGATGCTGTTCTTCAAAAGATTTGAGGCAAGAAAATATATGTTGTAGTTGATGAAATCACTGATAGCTGAGCCAACAGAGTACACATCATAGCAATAGATGAATAAACATTTGGCTGTATGGTAATTCTTTTATGTAGGCAGTTCTAATTGTATGCAATGTATTTACTGTGAATCATTTAACCGATTAAATTATTCCCATAGAAAATATTTCCCTTAGAAAAATGTTATTAGTGAACGGCACTGGTTGTTAATAAGTTCCCTTTTAAAAATTAACAACGATGTTTCGGGATTTAATAGATGTTTGCCTCACAGTGACGAGGTACGCAAGGTCCACATTTGACTCTTCAGTTATAAACTCAGAACCTACAAACCCGGGGAGAAGCGCAGGCTTCTTCTCAGATGCAGCAAGCCCTTAAAAGCAGGTCACTCTTTCTTTTTTGTAAAAGTGAAGTTAACCTTCATCTCAGAAGAATGCATCAAACTAGTAAAAGCTCTTACAATTCTGGAGGGCACTCACTGTCCTACTGCAGTCTCAGCATACAGCATCATGGAGGATCTGAGGCCCTACCTAAAGAATGGAACTGCAAAATAAGGGTCAGTTGTACTAGTGTGCCGTTTCATTAAAAGGAATGTAAAGTACCATTTCATTATTGTTTGTTTTGTTGTAGCTGTTACTACTTTCTTACAGTGTAAAAAAAAAAAATCTGAATCAAGGAAAAATAAAATGGTGAAAATTGAAAGTAAAAAAAAAAACTGAATTTGTGTAAAAATAAAACTGGGCCATAGGGCCCTACATACACAATATTTTAGAGAAACAGGGAGATGATGATACCCTTAAAGTACGTAAATGCAGCCAAACCAGCTAAATGACAACTCGTATGCACTATTATAATTATAAAGGCTTATCGATAAAGTTATACTAAAGAGTCATTATTGTAAAGTGTGCTAATGTAACAAACATATTAAATCAAAAAAGTGTTGAATATGATGTGCACACTGTATTTCAGTTCCATTTTAAGACAGCCAATGCTACAAATATTTTGTTTTTTTATCACTTTGTATCGGCTAAAATTTGATTTAGAGAACTTGTCGACATAGTGCCCACTGTCTTGAAAGTCATTAGCTGACTGAGGAGGAACTACATCCAGTCTTCATGTGGTGTGGGTGTAAATATATTAAACATTTTTTCCCCAATTTGAAAAATTTTTAAAATTTGAAGCATTGTTCATTTCTCCTAACATAATCAGATCGCTTTACTGCACTCTTATTGCAATAAGGGCATCTTGTGAAAATGATGCTGCTTTAGTTTACTTCAAGCTGTTAAATTATATTAAGGCACAAGTCATATGAAAAGTCAAGATGAATCTGACAGACTTCACATCTCTGTGGTCTCAGATAGCCCATACTTCATTTATTTTAAGGTAAACAAGCTTTTGCAGACCCGGGTTTTTCATATGTTCTACACTATTCATTGTATCATTAACCATTATCCATGAATGCCATTTTTATAACATTTCCATGAATGGGGGTCTTCATCTTGCAGACCATTTTAAACTGGTTAAATCTGCCTAAGAAGCAATACAATAACTACAGAAATTTTTATTACCTCTGAAATTAAGTAAATGTGATGTAAATTTTCAATGGTTTACATGTTACCTTTGTAATAGTAATGCGTGTTTTGTGTTCACCAAATCATATAAAATACTGTCATAGTAGCACTAAAACAAGTTGTCAGTTACACGTCTGATTCGCATACAGAACAGTCACTCAGAATCTGCCTCAACTTCAACTTGTTTGCAGGCCAGACACACAAGGGAATGAATGCTCTGAATGTTCCTGGCAAACTGGAATTTTGCACTGGGAGCAAGTGGCCTTTATCTTTCTCTCCTTTGCCTTTGGGCACATGTGACAGCGTCGCTTCTTAGCTACATTTGCTGCATCTCCACGGGGCTGTTTCATCATCAATTTTTGTTTCCTCATCACTTGATACAGTGTCACTTCCATCATCATTGTCCTCTTCATTTGAGTTGTCTGATGTATCGAAATCCAACAATTACTTCATTATTTCAGCCAGGGCTTCACTTGCATTGAATTTCTTTGTTGGTCGTTGACTCATTGTTCATAAACACATCAACTGGACTTGCTCCTCAACAAACTATACACCAGCAATGTCTCAGGCAGGACTAAGAAAATCTAAACCAAAGAAAATACATATTTAAAAAGAAAATTCAAATATAAAATATAAAACGAAGCAAAAACACTCGTAACAAAAATGGTAACGTTTCCATGAATGGGGTGTCTCGGAGACCCCCAACTATTTTGTGCTACTGTAGCACTTACATTGCACTAAGCTATTGAGAAGCGGATTTCGGCACATTTTTCAAGACAACACAAAATGAAAAGTCAGAAAATTTCATGGCCGTTGCATTACCTTGAAAGGGAAAGAATTTGAAAATCTGCGACTGGGGGTCTTGGAAACCCCCTCATTCATGGATTAGGGTTAATCATATCATTACATGTGGCAGGTAATGACATCTGCTAGCTCAGCTGCTAGCAAAATACACTTTTCCTGGAGCAATAATGATGACAGAAATTATGTTAAAGATAAATGCAACTTTTGCAGTTTTAACTTATTTTGTAATATCTTCTCTATACTGGCAGAGTTAATATTTTTTATTAAAAACAAAGACCATGGAGAGTGTAGGCACAGATACTTGCACATTTTACTGAATTGTGCAACTACACAGTCACATCATACACCAGGTATGTATGTTAAATTTGAAAGATGCCATTTCTAGGCATTGGGTCAAATAGATTGTCAATAAATTCACAAATACAGTAGAGTCTCGCTTATCCGACATAAACGGGCCGGCACAACATTGGATAAGTGAAAATGTTGGGTAATGGGAGGTGTTAAGAAAAAGCCTATTAAACTGTCAAACTATGTTATAATTTTACACATTACAAACCTAATAATCATGTTTTACAACAAAACAGAATAAAAAAAGAAAAAAATAAATTTCAGCTACAGAATTGTCTGAAGTTAAATACAGTATGTACTGTACTTAAAAGGTTCAGTCCTGTGATGATTTAAAGACATTTTTGATCGTAGTCTGCTTTCCTGACAAGTGCCATTTCTTCGCTGCCAAGTCTCGCCATCTTTGCAGCATCATTATGTTGATTCCTGTAGCTTCTTCTTGTTGCTCAATATACTTAATTGCAGTTTCTAGAGCCTTAACTTCGTCACTCATATAGTCACCATCTGTACGAGCATATACGGTTTACTACAGCATTGTGACTGTGTGTGTGTTTGTGCTGTGATGTGCGAGTCCCCGTCTTGCACCCGAAAACACGAAGGTAAGTCTCAGTACTTTAGCAACACCAGCTTTACTCAGCTTGAAACAGCAACAGCGCGGTAATTTATTGTAGCGGGATCTCCCACTCTCCTATACACAGACACAGCAGTCAGGCAGGGTCAGGGGAAAGTAATACTGTGCCCTGCGCATTTATAATGTTCCTTGCATCACCCATCGACGGCAGGTACTTATAGCATGTCCACGATCTTTTTGGATTCGCTTTTATGGCAAACTGCTACAGCGCTGGTAGACTGCGATTGCTTTGGGACTCTCTTCCGCATTTCGTCCTGTTGGGTGGAATCCCACAAGAGTTTAGAAACTCATTCACACCAGCCATGATTCTTTTCAAAGGTAAAGTGCAGGTTAATTTGCTTTATATATTTTTACTTTATATTTTGTATTAATAATTTTATATGAATAGTTTTGGGTTGTGGAACAAATTATCTAAGTTTCCATCATTTCTTATGGGGAAATTCGCACTGATATACTGTACAAGTGCTTTGGACTGCGAGCATGTTTCTGGAATGAATTATGATCGCAAACCAAGGTTCCATTGTAATTAGCCTAGGTAGAGTTGGGAGCAACAAAAAATAGACTTCGCTCACGCTTGCAGTTCTTGTTGCTGATTGATGCGTTTTTTTGTTTTGTTTTTTTTTTGAGGTGGGCCATCGGATAATACGGAATGTCGGATAAGCAAAGGTAGGATAAGCGAGACTCTACTGTACAAGCAATTTGCGAACGCACTTCGCACAAGGTCACTGTTGCCTTCACTCAGTAGTTCCTCTCCATTTCTTTAACTCATCTTCAACATTTGGGCATATTTAGGATTCATTTTATAACCTATTATTTACAGTCTGCTGCTTGCTGTGATATGTTTAAAAATAAATTTGTATTTTGGAATAAAAACCTATACTTGGTTTAAATTAAAAATATCACCTTATTAATAGGTTTTACTCCAATATGAATGCTTACATCTTTCTAATTAAACACATCTAACTTTTAAAAACTGGTCATTTGCGTAGAAGGGATGAGTTATTGACAATCAACTGATTGTGTCCGATGTTGAATATGTTCACAAAACACTAGAAGGATCCCAAATATTCCCACATAGCTTACTTTGAAATATATAGCACGTCCACATGCCACCAAATATCTAGTGTCTATCACACATTTTGTACTGCAAAATCAGCTACAGTAGTCCATACTAAAATAACTAATATTCTATTCACTGATTCACTATTGCAAATGTATTGAACTCTTACTGAAAATAAGTTTTGAAAACATCCATAAAGTACAAGGATTTATTAAGTAGACTCCCAAGAGTTATGTTTATCCCCAGAAAACCAATTAATTTTGTTCACCAAGAAAAAAAATGACTATGTGTAACAGAAACATGTAAATACAAAAACACTAACATAAATACAGTAAGGAAAGATATGTCTAGTGTCCACTGTTGTACTGATGCAAATTTAGTATGTCTCTTGTCACTCTTCTAGCCGACTGAAAGTAACAAGTGAATTGGTACAATGGTGTCATTTTCTGACAGAGTTTGAAGACAATGGAAATTATCTTACCTAAGTGACCTAAAGACACATCCTATTAGCCCTAACAGTCATTAATGTTTATCAATTTTATTCAGAGGAAAGAGATAGCATCCTTACATCCTTCTCCTCTATTTATCATCATACAAAAACATATTGTACCATGCAGTACCATGGCAGACTTCAATCCAGGCAGTGCTACATCTCTAGCGGATGGCTCAAAAGTAGCTTCACCAACTAATTAAAGGAAAAGTAACTTTGCCCAAGTACTAAAGCACCTTATATTTGTTCATAGCACTCTTCACTGAGTGCAGGTGCAGAGCATTGTGTACAACTCTCAATTAAAATACAAGTATAGATAATACTAATTACTAAAATTTTTGCGCTACTACATGTGGTATGAAAAAGACATGTTTGAAATTGACGAGTGCATAAAAGAACGCCAGCTCTGCTGAGGGCATGTGCTTCCGTTTTACAACAGGTAAGTTTCACTTACTGTTAATGTATGAAGTTTCATATTTACTTTCCTGTAGCCACAATATGAACATAACCTCAATTTAGTTTATCTCAAATTACATTTCTAACGTCTTAATTCTTGTATGTATGTTAATAATGTTCATTTTGGAGTTTTGTTATTAATATTTGCTATATATGTCAAAGTTAGTGTGCATATTAAAAGACACCCCACCTCACTTGTACACATCACTTTCATAGTGTAAGATTAGGGTGATTGCTCGGTCTCATAGGGGGCTGCTGTTGGTTTCTCACCACCTCTGTATGTCTTTTGATTTCAAGTGAAATCACAACTGCTGTCTCATTATGTGCACTAGAAAAATGGTTAGCCTAATCATGAGCTTGGCTTGCTCTTGATTGACTGGTAATTGTGCGAGTTATTTTATACAAAGTGTGTTACATTTGTACATATGTGCAATTTTATTTGTACATTTGTATTGTTGTTAATACTTAATGTTAACCCTTGACTCATTATGCTGTAAATGAGATTCCCCATTACTGACGGCAAACATTTATCACAACTACCACAGCATGCACAATTTCACCCATAATGCATAGTATTCCACGTAGTTAGGTCGATCCCATGTAGAGTTATATTCGTAATCTATGAAAACCACTTCAGGGTTCACATGGTATTGTACCAAGACCTCCCTTTCAGTACAGTTGCTTAGGTCCGTAGCATCAATACTTCACAATCCTCTGTCCAACACCCTCCCTTCACACTTGCTACTGCAGTTGTGTAAAAATGTTAGTTTTGTAGACACAAAACAAAAGCAAATGCATTGAAGTAATTGGAACTTTACCAGGGGCCAATCATTATTTAGACAGGATCGACACTTTATGGTTATCAAGAGGGAGGCAAGCAATCACGCGGTGCACCATGGAGGCTGAAATAAAACCGGGGGTTTTGGAGTTACTAGAGTTACATTTTAGCTGCTTCAGAACTGTTTTGGTACCGAGGCCCAAAGCTGATATCAGTACCCAAGTCAAAATTTTAGTAGCGATCCAACACTATTGTAGATTAAAAAAAAAAAATTCTTTGGACAAGATTTTGTGCAGGAAATTACACCGTTATGGTTAAAAGAAAACCAATAGATGTCTTCAGAAAAAATGGTCAGAAGGATTAGAACAGTCACATCAACCAACCCCATGGGTTCCCCCACTAATGGGATATGAACTTTGTAATACCAGCATATGGAGTGTCAGTAGACAGATTGGGGGGGGTCATGAGGTCTCTAGAAAAAGATGTGTGGTGCTCCCGATATCTATGCAAGAGGACGAAGGTCCAAGTCTTTAGAGTACTAGTGCTTCCTGTCTTGCTATATGGTTGTGAAACATGGACATAATGCAGTGACCTGAGATGAAGAGTGGACTCCTTTAATACTGTGTCTCTTCACAGAATCCTTGAGTACCACTGATTAACTTTCCGTTGAACAAGCGATTGCTCACCAAGTCCCGAATGAGGCACATCACCTGCATTTGTGAGGAAGCGTTACTTATGGCACTATGGCCATGTGGCGAAATTTCCTGTAGGTGATCCAGCTCAACGGATCCTCATTGTGGGACACCCACCTAACACCTGGCTGCAGCAGACAGAGGGTCATTTCCGAAGGGTGGGACTGGACCGCATGTCTGCCTGAGGGGTTGCCAACCAGGATCCCAAGCTGTTTCGTCGTGTGGTGGGTGCGGCAATCTGCTATACCAGTGCATGCTTCCAAACCTAACTTGACCTGGAGGGTCATTTCATGCCATTTGAAGGTTGCTGGTTACGAATGATGTTTCATATTTGACTCTTTAACAGTGGTTATAGCCCTCTAGAAGACAATCCCAGAAGGTTAAATATGATAAATTTCAAACATAAGCATGTGGGGTGTTTTAGATAGTGATAAAGGTCAATGATAATGAATATGATGTTACTTTTTCTATGGATCTCTATCAGTGGGTGAAAAAAGAAAATCAACAATATTCAGACTTTAAACATTTTAATTCAAGCACCATGTTTAAGTATTTCAAATATATGATGCAACTATTCTTGTTAATTAGTTATTTCTACCTCAGATTATTATGAACATCCCAAATTAGGGAAACCAACTGTAATACACACTTTATTGTATCTTATAAGGGTATTAATGTGAAATTTGTAAAAAAATAAAAAATAATAAAAAATACATAACACTATCAAACAACTTTTTATTTGTACAGTCAGCAGTCACTTGTGTGGTTTATACTTCTTAGTAACCTTGTAAGAGTGAATTTTCCCAAGCAATAGATTTAACAGATTTGAATTTTAACGATCTGTAGAGAAGCCATGAGAGGATGTGCAGTTTTCATTTATTTTTTTGTTTGTTTTCTTGATAATGGAATGTTTCCCTAAGCATATATCTTAATGCTTAGCTTATTTGATACCGTATGATGACTAATTGCACTAATGATCTTATGTATAATATGCCTCAACAATCATGTTTAGACCAAGAGTGCATTCTTCAAAGACACATAAGACTCTTAAGGAAGAGACCAAATTACATTTACAAAATGAACAGCTAGGCAACATGGTGGTGCAATGGTAGCACTGGTGTCTTGCAGTAAGGAGATCAAGGTTGGCATTCCATATCCTCCATGCGTGGAGTTTGCTCGTTCTCCCATTGTTTGTGTGAGGATTCCTCCGGTTTCCTGCCACCTTCCAAAGTCATGTGATGACAGGTGACCCATTTACCAGGGTTTGTTCATTGCCTTGCACCCTATGCTAGCTGTGATAGGCTCCAGCCTCCCCCCTCAACCCCAGTCTGGATTAAGCAGGATAGAAAAAGACATGATAAGGACAGCTATGATAAACTCACAACTGGAGAGCAGGTTTGGGTTTGCAAAAAAATAATCAGAACTGATCTTGGTACTGTAATCATGTCTACATTAGTCATTGCAGCTCGATGCAATGCAGACAAGCAACAAGGCATCCACCATGATTACGCCGTCAGCTTCAAGCAAACAGTGCTTATGTTTACGTACATATCACATAAGTTTGTATTACTTGCTATTGTTGTTATGCAAGCTCAGTAGGAGTGAAGGTTAAGTTTTGTTTTCTCGAGGCAGTGAGAAAACTATTATGCTATCTTAAGAAAACAAAAACTAATGACATTACACTTTCTCAAGAAAATGACTCCATTATTTTGAGAAAATAAGGGTAGTGCACATCCTCTCTCGGCTTCCATAGATCTGTATTTTTATAATTGTAAAGAACTTTAACATGGTGGGGGGGCAATGGTGCAGTGGTAGTGCTGTTGCCTTGAAACAAAGAAGATGGTGATTGCATTGCATGTCCTCTGTGCATGGAGTTTGCCAGTTAGGTGGATCAGTGATGCTAAAGTAGCCTTAGTTTAAGAGTGTGTGTGTGCGTGTGATCACCCTGTGATTGACTGGAACCCTGTTCATGCCTTGGTGGTATAGGTTCTAGCATCCCCATGAATGTACTCCAAACAAAATAGTGTGGAATATGAATAGAAGGATTGTCATATGGACAATTTTTAGAGCCAACCCTGCAATTGAGCAAACTGACAAAAAGCAACCAATTAAGCATTTGGCAAAATGTGAAGGTGTACAACAAGCTATTATTACCAACACATCTACCTTGATGTGTGTTAAAATCATTAAACCAAACCACTGTTGTGCATTCCTGACAACATACAGAATGAGAACAGAAAGGCAGCGGCTACTTAGTAAATCGTTCGCGTTAAGGTCTGGAACGAGTCCGAGATTGGTTGGAAGCTAAAGCTTGTAGCCACATGTGTCGAGGTTGAGAATCGCAATCGAAAGGGAATTTGCAGAGGAAAAGCCGTAACCAGCTGAGCCAGCAAAGGAAAACCAGGTGACCCGTACTTAGAGGGAGGCGGTGCAGCTGACTGGCTTTCAACCATACACTGAAAGGACGTTTAACGAGTTATTTGTATGTGAACAGCGAGTAGATTAGAAGACTTTTGTTACATATTAAATATGCATTAACACATCGACCTCAAGAAGCTTTCTCACTGACCGCTCTTTTGCGATTAATAAAAAACTACTACAGGCGACCACCTGGTACACTTCCACGTTTATGAAAACGAAACCGTAAAATGCCTTATAAATCAGACAAACTACTAATGAGGAATTAGTGGTATTTGATCTTGGCACAGTGCAGCGGAGTAACCGCCGACACACATGACCTGTGTAGCCTTATATCAGATTCCAGACTAAGAGTTAATACTGCAGCTTCCGGACCTCTACGATGGAAGACACCTCATGTGCCTGCTAAAACGTGGGCACCTTCATCAAAGGTTTGAGGTTCTTTATAAAAAGTATGACTTCTGAAACCATAGGGCACTCACCCTAGCACTCCTTCCGAATAGTTTCTGCTCTTCCAGGGAGTCCCGGTGAAGTCTTGCTGCTCGCCACCCGTGTCAGTTCCGTACAACAGCTGGCTGCTTGAGTTGAATCCGAAGGTGCTGGCCTTGTTCTCTCTTTTCCTCTTGTTCGGAGCGCCAATGCCGTCTCTCACCGACAGCCTTTGGTTGCGATTGTTGTTGGTCTCGAGCGGTAGGAAGTCTCGCTGCTCGACGAGCTCGGCCTGGGCCCTGGCCGACATGCCCTCCGGGTGGTTGTTGTTCAAACACAGACTCCGCAGTCCTTGCGTCGTCTCCCAGATGTGCACCCACAAATTGTGGGCAGGTCCGAGCTGCTCTGGCTGAAACCAGGCGATCCTCGGATCCATTAAACGGCGCGGCTCTTGCCTCGCCAGGTATACCGAACGCTGGGTTAGCGAGCTGGAGTTCTCTCGCTCGCGCAATGGCCGACCACGCCGCCGCCGTACTGCGCAGGCGCAGGCCGCCCTAGAGGCGGGGGCGGTGCCCGGTTACGCAACACTCAAGAGCTTTTTTTTTAAATGACTTTTTAAATACCTTCGTGTCTTTACCCCTCCCGATAGGCTTCTGTTCTGTCGGATGTTGTTCGCTTGAACGATGAAAAAGCGATCGGCGATTCTAAGGATATTTTCAGCGAATGAGTCTCATCTACTTTATTCAGAGGACGAGGTTAATATTAAACCCCGTTCACGAAACCAAACAGGAGCTGGAAATTGAAACTGAAACAAGTGAACTTAAGTTTAAATGGGCGAATTCGTTTTTATATCTTTTTTATTTGATAATGCTTGACATTGCAATGAAAGAGCGACTAATGTATTTGACTTGATGTTTCTGGCATTCCACCGGTGTAAGTTTTCACATGAGACTGAAAATCATGGGGTGTACAGGTGGTTCGGGGAAGAATTACCGAAGCCTCGTGGATGTCTTAGTTGAATGATGTCGGTTAAAGCACCTGCAAATCAACAGCAAACCAATGAGATGGCAATGGGCTTCACAAAAAGAGAAATGTTTCATTGAATGCCCTCATCATCTAGCGAGTAGAAATCAGACATCCCAGTTGTGTACAGTGGGTACCCGGGGCACATCTAAACTGAAACCGGAGTGGGATGTACAGATGGACGTACTAAAAGCACCACCATCAGCAGTTACTTTTGGGCAAAGCATTTCTGCAGCTGTCTTAGTAGTCAGTGGTTGCAGGTTTGCTGCACTTTTGTATTATTTTGTGTGTCGAGACAGTAACATGGAAACTGAGAAGTCATTTGACTCAACTGGTTATAACCGGTAATGCTAACTAGTTCGGACTCCTTGGAGGCAGTAGCAGAGAATGATGTGGAGATACGCTACGATCTGAATAAGGCATCCCTGATCAATCTGTGAGCACTTTCACCACGCTTCCTCAGTGAGTGAATATTGTAACGCGTCGCGGGCTACAGGAGCACCGTAATTAATTAAGATATTTACAAAATAAAATATAGCTTTGTTTTCTTTAGCTCCTTTATCGTTGCCCCTGTGACAGGTTCGGGCTAATAGCCACACGGGCCCCAGAGTGTCGAAATGTGAAAGCAAGAACCCATAAGCCATTCACACACGGACATATACACGCACATACTTGTAAGCGAGGTACAGAACTTGAAGTAATGAAAAAAAAAAAAAACTTTGAATCAGGCCACTTCAAGGTCAGCTTTCCCCATCTGTGGATTACAACGAATGTAACTAACTAATGAGTGCAACATCAAATCTACAGGAGATCCACTTTATTGTGATAGCCTTCTACTGAGCTGCATGTGACGAACTAACATTGTTAAAAGGCGAATTCCACTTTGTCGCCAAGGAGTGAAATATCATTGAGCATTTTCACATCGCAAATACACCATTCATATAAATATTCAGACCCTTAATTCTATACTTTGGCAGCCTCTTTGCCAGCAATTCCAGTTTCTTCTTTGGTAATTCTCAATAAACATTGTACACCTGATTTGGGCAGTTTATCTCATTCTTTCTGGTAGATCCTCTGAATTTATGTGATATTGGATGGGAAGCATCTGTAAACTGATATCTTCAGATCTCTCCACATATGGTTTATGGGGTTAAAGTCTGGTCTTTGGTTGGGCTATTCTAGGACACTCAAATTTGTCCTAAGTCCACACAGCATTGACTTGGTTGTATTCTTCTGGTCATTGTGGAGCTGAAAGGTGAACTGTCACTCAAGTATGAAGTTGCATGCACTCTGGAGCAGGTTTTTTTCAAGGACTTCCCTGTATTTGATTACATTCATCCACCCCTCCACACATAGCACAATGCTGCCACCATTCTTCACAGTAGGGATTGTATTACATAGCTGATGAGCATTTTCTGGTCTTCACTAGAACATAGTGCTTGGAGTTCTGCTCAAACTCCAATCTTTATTCTTAGAGTCTTTTAAATGCCTTTTGGCAAACTGCAGGCAGGAGTTAACCACTCTACCATATATACCTGATTGATGGAGTTATGATGAGATGGTTATGAATTACAACAGGTTCTCCTATCTCAGCAGAGGACTTCTGAAGCTCTGTTAAAGTGATCATTGGGTTGTTGGTTGCCTCTCTGACCAGGGGTCCTTCTTGCCCAGTTACTTCTTCCATTCCACTGTTCTCCTGGGAACAATCAAAGCTTTAGAAATGGTTTTACTCCACCCAGATCTGCCATACCATAATTTGATCACAGAGGTCTACAGAAAGTTTCTTGGACTTCATGGTTTGGTTTTTGCCCTCACATGCAGTGTGAATTGTGAAACTTCTATACGCAGTCTCATGGTGGCTGGGCAAGGTTGCCTCCATGCCGGAAGGAGCAGGAAAGGAGATGTGGCCAGAACATTACCTCCCCCGGAACACCAGGGGCCTCATGTATAAAAGGTGCGTAGGCACAAAAATTTTATGTGCGAACGTTTCCACGTTCAAATCGCGATGCATAAAACTTAAACTTGGCGTAAAGCCATGTACATTTCCACTGTACCTCATACCCTATCATACACAAGTTCACCGCTCGGTTTTGCAGACTGGCGGCACCCAGCGTCAAAGCAGTACTACTGTTCCTGTGTGGTTATCCTTTCTTTCTTAGATCCACATCCCTGACACGACTTTATAAATACACTGAAATTAACCACATATTGTTTATTAGTTTAATGCATCTGATTGTAATTAACCTGTAACAATATAATGGTCCACAGAATGGTCAAACTATTCTATATACAATAGCTGCTTTAGCGTTGTTACTCTCACTGCATCTTCTTCTTCTTCTTTCAGCTGCTCCCGTTGTCACATTGGATCATCTTTTTCCGTATTACTCTCACTGCACCACTCGGAGTATTTATATCACTATATCTGAGTGTGAATCACAGATCTACAGCAGTTGATCAGAAAGAGAATTATCGGTATACAGCATCAAGCATACGCTGCCTCAGCCATGCTGTCTACTGAACTGCCCTCATACGACAAACACTTCAGAGCCTTTCCTCGCAGTTCACAAACAGTTTCATCCTAAGAATTCTAAATGCACTCAATCAGTCCATCAAGTGCTTCTTGTAGAACTGTCTGTACTTATAAGTAAAATTACCTCACTGTAAACTTACGATACAGTTATAATATTGAACAACCTGAGCCACTTTATAAAGTGCGTATTTATATATTATGACAATATCATTTTTAAGATGAAATGCAGCAAAATATGTTTATTATATTATACAGATAAAACTTTAACTTCCTTTAAAAAATCTATATTGTTAATAATTAAACATGTGAGGACACGGTGCTGCAGCGCAAGCGAGCCGCTGGCTCTCCGTTCACAGATTGTTCCTGCCTCGTGCTGTATTCTTGCTGGTGGTGGCACGACACTGGAAGGATAGATGAATAGGATAATTAAACACGTACGACAAAGATATTTCAATGTTCCTTAAAAATTTTGAAGAATTGCCATTCAAAGCTTAGAGATGGCTTAATGTCTATTACAGAGCTGATTGTGTGGCGATTGGGTATTTGGAGAAAGAAAAGTAAGGACAGGAATTGGAGGTTAGTACATTTGAAAGAGACAGTACTGCTACCATAAATTATTTCATCGAAGGTCGCGCATGGCGCAGCAAGCCTCTTGTGTGAGACATGAACTGCGCCTCCGTGTTCACATGTTTAATAACATGCTTTAACTCCTATCATCATGAAAATGATATCACGTATACATCTCAGTATTTTAATTATTCAGAGAGCTGTAATATCATGAATGTAATGAATTCTGTGTCTTGTTGGAGGAAGAGAAAGCCCATTTAAGAAGCACGTTGTGATTCACACACATACAGCACATAGAAGATAAAATACAAAACGAAGCATTTAACGTGCTACTTTAGTTACAATGGGATTTAAGAAACTAGTAAATTAAACAATTTTAAGATGAAGTTTATGATGTTCTACTTTAATGACAAAATAAACTACATGATTAAAGTGGAAATTTTGAGATTAAAGTTGACATTTTATGCTTTTTTGCCCACTGTGTGCCTTTTTTTTTTCTCTGTACCCTAATAAGCTTTCATATGACACTCAGACGGTGGGCTACGACTCGCCTTTTCATGACGACTTTGATATCTGACAACTTCTTTTTTATTTCGGGCACTGTGCGACTTTGTGAACTTGAGCTTTCGAGTTTCTCCGACACTCTATGTCACTCGATCAACTTCCTTTTGTTATTTATACCACTGTTTAAACCAACAAATAGTACATTTTTCTTTGCCTCCACTTGGTATTCACTGAAATTCTATTTTCTCTCGTGCTTTTGCCATTGCCTTTTCACAGAACTCTGAGCTTAAGGGCTATTTATATTGATTTGCATATTCAAAGAGGTGTAATTCTGGGAGGAGACGAGGCGGGACAGCAGGCGCATGCGTTAATTTTCATGCTGACCAGGATATATGTAGTGGAAGAACGTGGAAGCTGGTGTTCGCACAGATTGATGCATCTGGATTTTTTTGTGCGTAAGCACATTTCCGCTTTTGTGCTTACGCCACAGACCCCCGTGACCCTGTAGTTAGGATATAGCGGGTTGGATAATGGATGGATGCTTACGCCATGTTGTAGCGTGAATTCTACACACGGCGTTATGCCTAAGGCCCCAGGTGGCAGCCACCCTAGATGACAGCAGTTCCTTAGACTTCCGCAGAGCTTCATAGGAGTTGGAGTTTAAAACAGCCCAGTTGGGGACCGTGGGCACCGCTAGGGGGTGCTACAGCAGATGCTGAGCCCTGGAGCACAGCACTTCTGCCACACCCAGAAGTGCTGCCAGAAGCATAGACATAGAATTACTAGATGCAGCATTCACTGTGTTGCCCAGTCGACACGATACT
Organism: Polypterus senegalus; assembly: GCF_016835505.1. NCBI lineage: Eukaryota > Metazoa > Chordata > Cladistia > Polypteriformes > Polypteridae > Polypterus > Polypterus senegalus. The sequence goes on along the minus strand of NC_053162.1, from coordinate 32,889,592 downwards.
TCAGTGCGTCTGCCATATTGCGAGTGGCAAAAGTGCCATTTAAACTAATACAGGTAGACAAAATACAACACAATAGTGAACCCAGAGCATAACAAATGCCGCTTAATCATTTATTGATGGTTGAACACTTCTGGAAAGACACAGTTGTCTAAAAAGGGAGGGTTTGAGGATACAACAGAAAGTGAATGAAAAGATGGAACTCTGGAGAGAGCAACATATAATTGTCCGTGAGTGAAGAAGACACATGCTTGTTGCGGATGCGAATTGCTGTATGTAGCGTGTAAAACAGTTTGCTATGGTGCAAGAGGTTGTGCGTCGTAACCGAAAACTCGTTTTTTAAAGACTGCTTACTTCATTGTGTTTTAACCTCAGTTGTAAAGGATTGTTTTAAGGATCCCATGGGATACCCCTCACAAACCGTTTTACACACTGCATATGGTGATTCACCTCAGCGAGAAACATGCCTCTATGAACAGTCAAGGTGGCTCGGAGGTACATGAGGCCTCTACGACAGACAAATATAAATGACGCCGTTCTTTCTGTGTCGTCGCATCTGAATTGGTGGGCGTGGTTCTGCGAGTTGTCGTCGTATCCAATGGACTTGGAGTTGGTGGGCGTGGTTCATCCTTCCGTGCGCCATAGGTGTCTTACTTGTCGGTGGCTTAGTGTATCCACACTCCTTTCGGCGTGTTTTCCATGGTTGTCTTGCCTTAGTAAATTTTATATATATATATTATTAAATAATTCCTCGTATTTAAGTAACATTTCTCGGACTTCTCTGAAACATTTTTAAACTTCATCCTGTTCTTACACAACACAGTACTGAAGTATTGTTTAATGCCAGAGTCACCTCACGTATAGATTACTGTAATGCTATTCTATCTGGCATCCCACAAAATTGTATGCATCACTTACAATTTATAAAAAATTCTGCTGCCAGGATAATAACATGCTGTTCTAAATCCACTGAACATACTACACCTATTCTCTCTCAACTTCACTGGCTCCCTGTTAACTACAGAATACAATACTAAATACCGCTCTTAACATTTGAAGCTCTCCACAACCTCACTGATCTCCTTCAGACTGACACTCTTGCTCACTCAGATTCTCATCTGCAGCTCGACTTTCTGTACCACATATCAAACTCTGTGCTATGGCAGTTTGAGCGTCTCTCATTGTGCTCCTCATCTCCTGAATTCTCTTCCCTCTCATATTTGTCAGCTCGATTCAATAACACATTTTAAAACTGCCCTCAAAACTTATCTTTTCAAACTGGCATACCAATTGTGAATTTTGCACTGTTACTGCCAGTTATCTTTGTTTGTTTGCTAATTATTGCTTTTTGATTTATCATTCTCTTGTTTTAATTTTACTAATGTTTAATTTTATTGTAAGGTGACCTTGAGTGCTAAGATTATAAAACGGGATTTTCTAATGGCCAAATATAACCAAAACAATTGTTCAGCCTTACGTATGAATTGTAATCCCCCGGGATCTGGTTTGGAGCGTACAGCGGTTTGTACAATCCCAAGCAGCACATTATTCATTACTTCACTCCACAGCAGTGCCACTCGCAATATGGCGGCGACGTTGACGTATGATGCTGCTGGTCATGCGGTGTCTAGTAATTCTATGTCTATGGCCGAAAGTTCATCACCAAACATCTGGGGTATTTCCGGGTGCCTTATATAAGGGGCCAGCAGACACTACTCGGGCAGCGAGAGTCAGGAGAAGGTAGACTAAGTTTGCCAGGGAAGAAATAAAGAGAAATGAATTGTATTGTATTGTGTTGTACTTATGATTGTGATATGTGACTGTTCCAGACTTGTGGGAGACGGGGAAGACGTTTCCTACAAGGGAGGAAATAAAATAAAAAACATATGTGTTTTGAACTTGTGTCCTCTGCCTGTCTGTGTCAGCTTGAGGTGGTGGTACGCCCCCTAATGAATGACAACAGTTACATTCCTTCCTACACGGTGTCCAATTAATTCAATTTGACACAGTCAGACTCCTGCGGTGGGCTGGCGCCCTGCCCGGGGTTTGTTCCTGCCTTGCACCCAGTGTTGGCTCGGATTGGCTCCAGCAGACCCCCGTGACCCTGTGTTAGGATATAGCAGGTTGGATAATGACTGACTGACTGACTGACTGACTGACAGTCGCACTCAAATCAATTTCTAGACACATCTCAAGGAAAAGTAAACAGGATATATCTGACCACAAGTTTGAGTGAAATAATGGTCTTAATATTTAAATAAATGAAAGATTTCTTTTTTGATTTTTGAAAAATATTCAAACTTTTTTGAAAATATGCTTTCACTTTATCATTACAAGTTATTCAGTGTAGACTGACAGACACTTAAATTAAGGGCCATTTAAATTAAATGCACATCTCAATCAAGTGTGCAGAAAGTGAAGGGGTCTGAATACTTTCTGCATCTCATTAAGTATCTCAAATACTTAATAATACCAAAGCCATTCCTGTTTGTTCACCATTGTTTAACAACCTAAATGGCAAAAAGTGCTGCTCAATGGCTAAGTCATGGCCCTGACTAAGTCAATGAACCTAGCCATGTTACTGTTGTAAATAATAAATAAACTGTTGTGCTTTAGCTCTGTACTTGCAAAACTCCTTGACATGGTTTGCAATGCAGAAAGGTGTTATTTAAAGGAAAGATGTTTTTCTGTAAGAGAGAATGTCAAACAGATATTCTTTCATATATCATTCAGGGCAACATGGTGACACAGTACTGTTGCCTCACAGTACAGAGGCCAGAGTTCATGTCCAGGGTGCTTACTGTATGGAATTTGCATGCTTTCCCCATGTTCAGTGGCATCCTCCCACAGTCCGAAGACCTACACAGTAGGTGAATTGGCATTGCTAAATTGGCTCCTGATATGTTTGTGTGTTCACCCAGTAATGGAAAGGTGCCATATCCAGGTATTGTTCATGCCTTACATCCAATAATTGCTTAGCTATGCTCCAACTGCCCTGCCCTGGATAAGCGGGTTAGGAAGATGAATGGATGAATATTCCATGCACCACATGACATGATCTCTCTATACATAAAACAACTGTGCCCTCGCCTAGGTGTAATTCTGTCCAAAATCCACAAAAGGAGAGGAAATGGTCGATGAACAAAGTCAAGTGGCCATCTTTGATAGTAACCCATGTGACATACGTCCATGTGTCACGTCAACAGGCGTCCACAAGAGGGCTGGAATATCTGATGAAGAAATGCAGCAAGAAACACAAAGACAGAGAGGTGTAAAGAGATAATGTTCAATGAAAATCGGGAACAAGACATCTAAAAAAAAAAAGGGATGTGAGGCAGATTCGGTGAACAGGTAAAAACATTTCATGGGGTGTACTTACTGATTCACATGACTGTGTATTTATATAAAGGCTCAATAACACTTTCACTTTATGAGACGGATGTTCATCAATCTTCCCCCCAGAATCTTCACAAACTTCTAAACATATATGGCAAAGATGGATACCTGAAGAAAGCCTTTTATATTGTGACAGACCCCACACACCCAGGTAGAAAGCTGTTAGTCCTTCTGGCATCCAGAAACAAAATCATAGCATACTGCAAAATGCTTTACCACCAGACTCTCGAAACTTTCACACAGCAGTCTGTTTGACCTGTGGCCAAGGCTCCATCATGCCAGCTCATATATTACCAATCAGTCTGCACTAGCAATTCAGTTTTACTTATTTTTTACTTGTTCTGTCAAATATAGTATGTTTATATCTAATATTTCATCTGGAAAATATTTATCATAGTTGCTTGGGAAACACCTGAGGCCCATCCGGGGAGGAATAAAAGGGGCCGTCTCCCTTCATTCGAGGCTGGAGTCGGGTGGAGGCAGGAGAAGGCAGGAGAAGAGAGAGTGGAGGCGGCCCGAAGAAGAAGACATTGAGTGGCCAGGACTTTGTGGGGGTTTGTGTGTGCACTTGAAACATTGTATATATTGTAAATAAACGTGTGGTGGTGACTTTACAACATGTCTGCCTGTCTGTGCCCGGGCCGCGTCCACACTGCACTGCAGTGCTGACATTTACTGTATTGTTCCTGCACAATTTGGATGAGCAACAAATGCTTTTCATTATACTGCAAGGTACAAAACAATCAATTTAATTGAAACTGGACCAATGCCTACCTAGAAATAGCCCTCCCTGCTACAATGTGTAATAATGGAGATCCTTAACACTCATTAGGTCGTGATTAGCATTGACCATGACTTTAAGTCACACTTTTTTCTTACTGTTTTGGCTGCTTGGGCAGCACAATGGCACAGTGATTAATGCAGCTTGCCCACAGCTTTAGAGTCTTAGGCAGGCACATTCTTCTCATATCCTTGTTAGCTTTCTCAGATTCCTTCCACATCCCAAAAGACATCCATCCATCCATCCATCCATTATCCAACCCGCTATATCCTAACTACAGGTTCACAGGGGTGTGCTGGAGCCAATCCCAGCCAACACAGGGCAGAAGGCAGGAAACAAACCCCGGGCAGGGCGCCAGCACACACACACCCACACACCAGGGACAATTTAGGACCGCCAATGCACCTAACCTGTATTTCTTTGGACTGTGGGAGGAAACCCACGCAGACATGGGGAGAACATGCAAACTCCACGCAGGAAAGACCCGGGAAGCTAAACTGGGTCTCCTAACTGCAAGGCAGCAGTGCTACCCACTGTGCCACCGAGCCGCCTCCCAAAAGACATGTATAATAGATTTACATGTTTATCAGATTAACGGGCACTCTAAAATGAGTCATTCAGAGTCAATAATCCGTTAGCTATTCTAACCACATTCTCTACCATCATTTATTCCAAGTGCTTCCTAACTTATGGCTACTACCTGCACCACTTATGTATGATTTATGATCTAATTAAACTCTATGTACTGTATATCAAAAAGTGAAATTCTGGGTTATAATGCCAGCACATACGAGGCATGATTTCAAACCAACACATATGGCCAGATCTAAATTATATACAGTATCTTAGAAAAAAAGTGTTGTAATCTCTGGGTTTGGCCAGTGATGTTCCTATAATGATCAAGAACCCCACACTGTAAAAACAGACAACAAAACTAATGAAAAGAAATTACCAAGTATGCTAAACCATCAAGCAGGTTTTGAGGGTTACTATGAAATAGAGGGCATCCATAGTATTACATTTCTTTGAAATATTGCATAAAGAGACGATCTGTTAGGAAAATACAGCAAAGAGAAACATTTACAGCACCTACACGCTGAATCTGACGGACATTTCAGTAAACAAAAGCCAAGGTTAAACAACAGCACCCTGTTAATATCTACTGCCAATATTTCCAAATGCCTGTCCTTACAGGATGTGCCAATGTCAACAGAGAAAGTTAAAAATTCAAGTCAAGGAGAATAATGCATGCTACGGTTATACTTTGTACAGCCACTTAGTCTGATTTCAACACCATCCCGATTTTTCTAGAACAGTCAGGGAGCTAAAACCTGTAAAAAAGGAAATGGCTCAATGCAAGCTATGAATGAATGAATAATAATAATGATGAATAGTGACTGAGCATAGATGTGGGGGGTGGCGCATTGCTTAAGTACTTGGTGGTCCACACGTCAGTGGCAGGCTGGACTGGTCTCATAACACACAGAGGAAGTATTAACTAATACTTTTAACAGTTTTTTCTTATGCTCAAGAATATTAGTTTGGTGAACACATCATGCACGCCCAAATAAATGTCCAGGTTACATACATTGTTACGTGTCATGGATGGATAGATAGAATGCATATTAAAAGAATGGCTACTTACTGACTGAAAAACTGAACTGCGTTTGGGTGGCAAGAGGACTGGATGGTGCCAGGGAAGTTGCACTTCTCTCATCCACTCTCTTTTTAAACGTTTTTCATTTTAAAGTAATCGTGAAAGAATTAAAAGCACAACACTTCTAAAACAGCGAGCATGAGACCAGGCCCTGAGACACGTCTGGCTGCGGAGCACTTTTCGTCCTTTTTTTGGGTGCAGATTTAAAATAGAGGGTTTTGAAGTGGATCGTGAAATTTGGATGGAAATATAACAATCGTTTTCGGACAGAGTGATGTCACAGGTGGCTGGGGGTGGAGCCCAGCTGGGACGCCCGAGGGGACCGGAGGAGAGCTGGTCCATGAGGGGGCGACCGCCCTGGTTTTGTTGGTGGCCTCGGGTAAGGGGCTTGGAAGCCCAACCCTGTAGGGGCCCGTTGGCACCGCCAGGCGGCATCCCGGTGCCTACAGAACCCTGGACCCTGGGGAAGAAGAATGGAGACACCCGGAGGGCTTCCGGGTGCGCAACCAGCACTTCTGCCACATGGGGGCGTGTCCAAGGAGGAGTGCCGGGAAGCAGCTGGAGCCCATCCGGGGTGGTATAAAAGGGGCCGTCTCCCTGCATTCGAGAGTGGAAGTCGGGTGGAAGAGGACGGAGCTGGAGGGAGGACTGGAGGCAGCCAGAAGGAAAGGCATCTACAGACTGTGAGGTTTGGACTTTGGGGGATTGGTGCTGGAGGCACTGGGTGTGCACTGAACATTTACTGTAAATATTGTATATAATAAACATGTGTTGGGTGAACGAACGATGTCCGTCTGTCTGTGTCCGGGGCCAGTTCCACAGTGATTACAAACAACGAAGACCTGGTGTACAAGGTGTGGCAGAAAAGTAATGAGACTGATTTTTTATTTACCAAAGTTTTTATTTTTTTCAAAAATCAATGTTATCCCCTTCAAAGTAGTTCCTTGGGCAGCTACACACCGATGGAGACGTTGTTCCCACTGTTGGTAGCAGCGCTGGAAGTCTTCAACCGGTATGGTCTTCAGCATGTCCGGTACACTCTTTTGGATGTTTTCTAAAGTCCCGAAATGACATCCTTTGAGGACATTTTTCAGTTTAGGAAAAAGGAAAAAGTCACACGGACTGAGGTCAGGTGAATAAGGGGGCTGGGGAACCACAGGAATGCGTTTTTTCGATTGTCCTTCTGCTCAATTGTGAGGTTTTTCGGCACCATTTTGGCACAGACCTTTCGCATGTGCAAATGTTCAGTCAAAATTTGATGAACGGTAAATCTGTTCAAATTTAATTGTTCACTCAACATTCTTAATGTTAAACGACGGTCTGATCTCACAAGAGTGTTCACACGTTCGATGTTTTCATTGGTTTTCGAAGTTGAAGGCCTCCCTGAAAGACTTGAGCTCGGGATAAAGAATGTTCCCCATAGGCCTGTTTTAACTTTTCAAACGTCACACCTGCCGTTTAATGGCACAACGTTGCTCCAAATTCCGCTGTTCCATTTTGCGTGACGCACAACCAAAAACACAACTTCGCTAATAGCAGTCACAAAAATCACGTAGTTAACGGAAGGAGTTAAAACTCGCACTGAGCTATGGGAGGGTACTGATACACGTGCTCTATCAAGGACAACAGCGCAGCGTTGCCAGATCGCTTGCAGTGTTGCCAGTCTCATTACTTTTCTGGCACACCTCGTACATATAGCAAAAGCCCACAATGCAAAGTCAAATTTTGAAACATAATTAATAGTTTTGTCACAGTAGTTCCAGTCCAAATCCACTAATGCAAAGACAGCAAGAGGTAAGAAAACAAAAAAAATGCCCGACCCCCATATGCAGCAGCCAGACCCACGTAGACACCCATGGGTGAGCTCATGATACTTTAAAAAAATGGTGCCGTGCTGAAAAGTCGTTATGGAGATGCGTGGTTTGTCGTCCCACTGCAAACATAAGTTGTGTAATCTGACATCCTCGGGCGACAAGATCAGTCACTGCAGTGTTTATGTCTGACATCACCTCTGACTAGAAGGTCGTGTAATGTAATGCCAGTTTTAGACGTCCTTCAGCACTGCAGCTGATTAAAGTCAAATAGTGGTGAAGAGGAGAAATTATAGGAATATTAAAATCAGGCATAACTTACTTAAAGTCCAAAAATGAAGCTGCAGATTTACTTATCAGTCTACGGCCCCAGATGACAGCCACGTAGCCCGGGTAGTAGCTGAAAGAATGAGGATGCAAGTGTAGGTGGTCAAAATGATGTTCCAGTTTGGTGTTGCTGTGATCACAATCCATGATTCTGGAGGAACTGGGAGTAGAACCACTTCTTAAAGAAGAAAACTGAGATACCATATGGTTTGGGGTATCCCATAAGTGCCTCCCCTGAGAGGAGTACAAGGCACAGAAGACTGACTGAAGACTGAAGAATAGACCCAGGGCACACCAGAGGGTCATAAAGACTTGGAAAAATTTGTTGGTACCCTTACAGCTCTTTGAAAAAGTGTTATAGTGAAAAGTGATTGTCCCGTTCATACCTGCATGCCTTTGATTTGTCATCGGGTAAAGCAAAGTAAGTGTGAAAAGAGATCAAGTACTGCTGATTCTAAAAAGGTATTCTAAAATGGCCTGGACACATTTGTTGATACCCCAGAAAAAGATCGTAAATAATTGGATTAGAGTCATTTTTCCAACCACCTGTTCTCTTCAATTAATATCACACACATCTTCAATCGTGCAATTAGTCATTCGGTCTATATAAATGGAGAAAAGTATAGTCTCCTCTGCTTTTGGGGATCATCATGAGTCCCACACTGAACATGGACTAGAGCAGCGTTTCTCAACCTTTACGTATTTGTGACCCGAGTTTTCATAACAGTTTTAATCGCGACCCCCTTTTTTTTTTTTGAAAGGAGCCCACTAATACCAATTTGTTCTTTTTTAATTAATGATATATCATAGATGCATATTTTATTATACCTACTTAACTTTTATCGACATTTATCTAACTCTATATTTATTTTTCTAGTATCAGAATGTAGTTTAAGTTAATTTGTTTTGGTTTCAATAGATGTATTTTTCATATTTTTGATTGTTTTCTTTTTTTCACATCTTCGCGCCCACCTTTTTGTTACTTCACACCCCCCTAGGGGGTCCGCCCCACAGTTTGAGAACCACTGGACTAGAGAAAGCAGGAGAGAGAGTTTGTGAGGAGATCAGAAACAAATTTCTAGACAAGCATGTTAAAGGCAAAGGCTTTAAGAACATGATAACAGTTGCAAATATTATTTAAGAGGTTTAAAGTCCATGGGACTGTAGCCAGCCTCCCTGGAGGCAGCTATAAAAAGAAAGTCAACCCCATAATAGACATAAAGATGGTGAGAATGGTAAACAAAAAGCTAAGGAAAACTTCCAAAGAGGTACAATCTGAAGTCCAAGGTCAAAGTCTATCAGTGTCTGATCACACCATCCATTGCCTTTTGAGTGACAGTGGGCTCAGTGGAAGAAGACCAAGAGGACTCCAGCCTTGAAAGGCCAAACAGGAATTTACTAACATGCGTATTGACAAGCCACAATGCTTCCTGGAGAATACCCTTTGGACAGATGGGACAAAACTGTTAAGTCATATCAGTTCTATGTCCACAAACAAACAAAAACAAGGCTTTCAAAGAAAAGAACACCATATCTACCATGAGACATGGAGGAGGCCCAGTTTTTGTCATGTCATTTTCATTTGTGTTATTATTTGAAATGTTCTATTAAAGCTCTAAAGCAAACCCTGATTTGACTCGTGTTTTTATTACGGAATAAACAATGATGGGTGGCAATCACTTTTCAAGTGATTTCAGAGACAATTGGGGGGTCTTTTATTTTTCGTGAATGGGTACCAACAGCGTCCGCGTCTGTGTCTGTCAAATGCCCTAGTTTTCCTTGGCAAGGTCTAGAGGACCTAGGGATGGGAAGGACTGATCATCCAAGACCAGCAGATTGCTGCCATGACCCTCAGCAGGAAAATAAGAAAGAAAATGATGAGGATGATGATGTTGATAACTTGAACACAAGGACACAATAAGGACACCAGCACATAAACACACTCTATCTGTGGTCACGTTGTTCTAAGAAAATTAAAACATATGGAAAATATAGTAATATGTCAAATACATCATCCAAAAGAACTTAGAATTTCCATTTGATATTATGTTTGACATGTTTGGTATATAGGAGATAACATGCTATACTACAGTAGTTTGAAAATCAGTTCTCATTAGAAAATTTCAAAAAGTGTGCAATCACACTGACAATTACTGAATTTGGAGGGAGGGAGAGGTATTTAAGAAAAAAAGTTAATCAGATCTTTAGAAAAAGAAATGTAAAACCATGCATGTTCTCTGTTGCACTTTCATTATGCAGTTGTGGATAGAATTCCACCTCAAAATGCTTGGATCCTGGAAGAGTCCTACCTGGAACTCCTTCTTTGTAGGATCTGCGCATTCTCCAATGTTGAAAGTGGTTTCTTCTTGTACTTCAAATGTACGTATTTCATTAAGGTGTATGGAAACTCTAAAGTCTGTTACATGTACTTTCAGCAATCATTAACAACGTTCACGGTTTTAGTAAATTGTATTCTAAGATTATCCTATTGAAGACTCCTTGAAATAAACCTGTCCATTTTAAAGAAGCCTAAATGTAATGAAGGTATTTTAAACACGTTTCGAAACGAAACGGCACAGATTATACTGGTCAACAACAATCTCTTCCAAAGGATTGTGATGGGGAGGCTCTAAGCATACAGTACTTTATAGTGCTGAATCTAAACACAAAGCCAGATTTTTATTATATATATATATATATACAGTATATACAAGCTGCTCAAAAAAATTAAAGGAACACTTTTTAATCGGAGTATAGCATCAAGTCAATGAAACTTATGGGCTATTGATCTGGTCAGTTAAGTAGCAGAGGATGTTGTTAATCCATTTCAGGTGCTTTGGTGTTAATGAAATGAACAACGGGGCACTAGAGGGGCAGCAATGAGATGACCCCCAAAACAGGAATGGTTTAACAGGTGGAGGCCACTGACATTTTTCCCTCCTCATCTGTTTTTTTTCACTAGTTTTGCATTTGGTTATGGTCAGTGTCACTAGTGGTAGCATGAGGCCATACCTAGACCCTACAGAGCTGGCACAGGTAGTACAACTTCTCCAGGATGGCACATCAATATGTACCATTGCCAGAAGGTTTGCCATGTCTCCCAGCACAATCTCTATGGGATGGAGGAGATTCCAGGAGACAGGCTGTTACTCTAGGAGAGCTGGACAGGACTTCAAGAGGGTGACCTGAGGGCCCGACGTCCTTATTTATGAATATTACCAATAATACATTGTTTAAATTGTAACTTAATTCCTGCTTGTCTTTTACTACACCTAATTGCCTGAGGTTATAGATGTAGGAGGGAAGGTGGAGAAAATGTATATACTATAATACCTTATAAACAGTGGTAAGTCTGGGAGATCTGAGGCATTCTGACAAAGGCTACATATTAATAATACAAAAGGGGAAAGTAGAGCAATACTGTATATTACTCTACCAAGACAAAATGACACAGAATACCAGAATTGGCAGGTCCACCACTGGCGCCCTGTGTTTTTCACAGATGAGAACAGGTTCACCCTGAGCACATGTGAAAGATGTGAAAGGGTCTGGAGAAGCGGTTTGGTGGTGGGTTAGTGATGGTCTGGGGAGGCATATGCATGGAGGTAAACACAGACCTCTACAGGCTAGACTACGGCACCTTGACGGCCATTAGGTATTGTGGTGTTATAGGTCCAGAGGTCGCTGAGCAAAGGCCGTTTCTTTTTAAATAATCACCGCACTCGAGGCGGCTTCATGAGGGGGCCAAGTGGCCATAGCAAGCCACGGGGCGATCTGCGGTGTGGGCGTTTCTCACCTAGTGCACCGGTGAGGGACTGCCCACATATGTGATTGCTCCCGTGGCTAATGTGCTGTAGCCGTTATGGCCCCTCGCTGTTTAAAAGAAGTGCGAGTCAGTTGGGAAACAGATCGGAAAAAGAGAGAAAGAAAAGGACGGAGGTTACAGGGAGCGAGGAAGCAAGTCGGTGAGGGAGACAAGGAACGTGTGGGCGAGCGAATGAGCGCTCGTGGGCAGCTGCGAGGAAGCTGGGTGTTTGACCGGCACCCAGGCATTGGAGTTGGAAGTTGCTCCCGCTGAGCGAGCAGGTAGCGGGAGTGACCAGGGAAAGGCGACTAGCCGCAGAAGACCGGAAAGGCAGCGGGAGTCGCGAGGCGTGCTGTTGTAGTCCTTGGTGTGAGCGTCCTGGAGACTAAGGAGTCCAAGTCTCAGGCCTGGGATGAGTGCCAGACCGAAGCCAGGATCGGGAGGCCTCCAGACCTGTGTGTGCGAGTGTTGAAAAGGGCAGCTGCAGAGAGCGTCTCGCCTGCTGCAAAGCCTAGTCGGGAGAAGCAGGCGAGACGCTAACTTAGAAGCAGCACCGGGCTTCTTGTTGTTTTTAAAGACTGCTTCCTGTATGAACGTTTTAACCTCTGGTTTTAAAGGATTATTTTTTCTATTGTTTTAACCTCCACGTTTGACTTTTAAGGATTATTTATTTATGGAACTTTTTGAATGAACTGCACTATTTATTTGAACACTGTTTTTGTTGATTGTTTTTAATAAAAGCACTTTTGCACATTTGATCCATCCCCTTGCTATGTTGTCGCCTTCACTGTGTAGCTCAACTCGGTGACATTATCGATGGTGTTGGGTTGAAGGGATCCCAGATAGTGATGGGAGCGTACAGCCAACCCCACATCATCACAGGTATCGGGATGAAATCCTTGGACCCTTTGTCGGACCCTGTGCAGGTGCAGTGGGTGCTGGGTTCCTTCTGGTACACAACAATGCCCGGTCTCATGTGGTGAGAGTATGCAGGCAGTTCCTGGTGAATGAAGGAATTGATACTATTGACTGGCGCCCATGCTCACCTGACCTCAATCCAATAGAACACTTCTGGGACATTATGTTTCAGTCCATCTGACACCACCATGTTGCACCTCTGTCATTTCATTAGAAGCATGTCCACCCCCTGAGGCTGTCAGGCATGCATACAAGCACATGGGGGCCATACAAACTACTGAGTACAGTTTTGAGTTGCCGCCATGAAATATTGGTAAAATGGACCAGCCTGTTGCATCATTTTTTCACTTTTGATTTTCGGGGTGTCTTTGAATTCAGCCCTCTGTAGGTTGATAATTTTCATTTCCATCAAACGATGTGCCATCCTTTCGTTCCTAATACATAACCCAGTTAATATCAGTAGAGATATCCAGCAGGATTACTTAACCCCTCCACTGAGATCTGCTGTGTTTTCAAAGTGTTAATTTGAGCAGTTTATTTTTCTTTTTTTCATGCCGGCATAGTTTTCCTGTGACATCTTCATATATTTTCATCAGTTATGGTCATCTCTTGATAAAAATATGAATATTTTTCAAGTATTAATTACAATTATTTTTGTATTAGGAAGACTCATGGCCATTAACACAACGTGAATGAGTGGCACTTGTTCACCAACTCCCCAAACATCAGCCTGTAAGCTGCCCTTATCCATAACAGAAATAAATTCCCTTCTATACCCATATGTTACTAACACAGATAAGAGTCATAAAAGAATAGGGACTAAAAAAAAAAATAAATAAATAAATCGGTATCAGTGCTTGGTCTGCAGCTCGGTAACACCACGTTTTCTTGCGCTTTGTGCGAGTCAAACAATAGGGACAAGAACTGCCATGTTCAGAAAGAGTGGCCATAACTTTCACTTGTTCCAGGAAACAACAACGTGGAACACAGTCCACATGCTGATCCAGCAAAAGATTCGTTCTTGTTTAAGCAACGGATAAAATACAAACAGGATTCATGTTCTTGAGAAATAAACCTCCATGGATCAGTTGATGGCAAGATTAAGAAAGGCATTTTTGTAGGTCCTTGGATCAGAGAAGTGTTAAATGATGTAATCACTGAAGGAGAGAAAGCTGCCTGGCAGATCGTCAAAAGGTGTCTGTTCAAACTTTGTGGGAAATCGTGAGGTTGAAAACTACCCTGAAATAGTCTGACCTTCTCAAGTGATACCAAAAAGGGGGCTCGTACTGTACTGAAGATTTAATTTCTTGGATATTTTCCCTTAATACCTCGGTGTAGAAAGCAACGAACATGACAAGCGATTTCCAACATGGGAAAGCGTTATCAAAGCAAGTGATGCCCAGGTAATTACTTGCTAGAGAACTGCCTGAGGTGAAGTACGGTAGAAAATCACAAATGGCAAAGTTTTAGAATATATGCTCATCATTAATAAGCATGTAAACATACAATATTTTCAAATTTAAACTACATGTCACTCAAAATCTTTACCTGATGGACAAAGTCTTAAAACATAGTTGGATTCCGCACACGAGATTCAGGTATTTATATCTTTTTTTTTTTTGTTTTGTTCATTAGTGTTATATTACAATAAAGTTCAAAATACAGCAATTTAAATGCAGTTTAAAATATTTTAATATATATACACACACACAAAGTTGTTTCAAAATAAAATTGTAGATTGCAAAAGAAAGATACATGGTTAGAATGGTACATGTGGAACAGATGATAGATAGAACAATAAAGAGCAGGTAAATGTCAATACCGGTGTGCAGATGGTCCCTCTTCAGAGAAGGTCAAGTTGGGGATGACCAGTCAAGGAGTAGGACAACCACAGTAACTGGCAGACTTCTGCTTCAATTAACCTCTTCATTAAATCCAATTCATTTGGCTTATGAAACCACAATATGTCATGAAAAATTGTGTTTCTTATACCTCTTATGCTGTGTCAGAGATTCATTCCAGCCCATATTTTTCTTTTAGAAAATTATCACAATGGACTTAATCAGCTAAACGTTACCCCACCACCCACCAGTATATTTTATTACAAACAGCTAATTAATGTACACATACACGCTAACATGACAAAAATTAACTGCCAGCTCCCATTTTAACCAAAGCTCTTGGTTATTTGGTTTTTGGTTAAACTAAATTGATTGGCTTTGCATCTTTTTCTTCTTCAATTTCACTCGAACACACAGTTTAGTGACAAAGTACACAGTAAGCAGCACCTGAATTAGTTAAAGCTTTTTTTTTTGTATATGAAGAATACCATCTTGTGATGCATGCAAACCATCTCTAGACCATTTTTAACTCAGATCCATCATTTCACTTAAATGTTACCTTAATGTAGAAGTCCCTTCATCTCCATGTGGGGTAAGGTGGCTGGAGCCAAGAAAAGCTGCACATAGTAAACCCTCGTGTGTTGCTAAGGGTTCACAATGGTGTTCTGCTGCTCTCACACAAGAGGAAAAAACACAACTTAGTCATTCAAAACACGATACCCAAATCAAAGGTCAGTTTTTGATTAATGTTTGTAAGCACCCTTAGAGTTCCAAATGAGACCTGCTCATCCTTAACAGTAAATATGAATCCAAAGACTATAAAATTCACATAGTGACCATTCTTTACATGTATAATTTACTTATTGGGAATCAAATCATTTAATACTTAAAGATGCAGTAAAATAAATAAATAGAAAACAAAAGCCATTGCTGTCTACTTTTTAAATTTTGTTCCACTTGCAGGTACATGATCATCTTCTTCATTAGCCACAAACTTTATAAAAAGGTCAGGACACTGATGTGACCTTTTCAATTAAAAAAAAAAATTGTAACTTATTTGAAGAGACTGAAGGGATATTTAACCACTTCATTCTTGAGGAAAATGCCAGAGTAGCTCGGTGCCCAGAAGCACCCACTGAATGCCAATACATGGACAACTGTGGAACTGCAGTAAAAAAAAAGGCACCTCCTCACTGCACTCCTGCTTTCTGCAAGCTCTCTTGATATGCAATGAATCTTCTCAAGTTCACTTTAACATTATCCAAGACACAAAGCTGATCACTGGAGTATTTGTCTTTTCCTTCTTTACGAATCTACAAGGAAAACATGTGGTTACTTTACATCTGCCTGAAAAAAAAAAAAAAACTTTGCATTCAATTTCATTAATAAATAATATATCTATTACAAGACTCTATTACTTCTTAAGTTCAAGTTGCAATTAGGGGAATTGTTTTAATTAAAAAAAAAAAAACAAGATCTTATACATTCTCACTTTGGAAAAATACTTTGCATTCCTAAATCAGCACCAAAATGCACACCTCTGTAATCAACAAGATGAGTTGTTGAAAATTTGTTTTTATAGGAATCAGTAACGTTGAATGTTATCATACCTTTGCCCTGAAGAGTGGCTGAAGGTTTCTCAGCGTTGGTAGTAACTGAATAGACCTGGCTGCTAATTCTGCCTCCTTTCCATCACCAAAAACATCAAATATGGCATCCAGAGCTTCTCCCACAACAATAAGGGAAGGATCCTTCATAGCTACTTGCAGGAGGAAGTTACCAATCATCTGAAACAGTGTAGTAACAGTCACTTGGTGTGCACCTTTAATACCTAAGATTGTACCACTAAAGTGTCATATCAGACCATACTATTTCTTACATGCAGAGTTTCAGCTGTACCAGCTTGTTTGCTCAGTGTGCTGCCCATGACCCCCAGGATGCTGACAACATTCAGCCTCACACCAGGATTGGAACACCGGAGAGCCGACTCTGAGAAAGCCAGAAACTGCTGGGAACCGAGACACTGGGGAGAGAGGAGAACACTCATCACCTGGAGGAAATTATGGGACAACATAGCTATTAGTTAATAAAATAAATCAGACTCTTCAAACTGCCTCCTCGAAGTAAAATGTCTGGCATTCAGCTATTTCAATTCTCCTTCCTACAGATTCTGAATACTTCATAGGTTTTTTTTCTTCTTCACTACAGTTGGATATGCCATGCTAGAACAATGGTCTCACTTTAATGCCTGTCCTCACCTGTGGAATGCCCCTTGAAGCCAAGACCTGGAGCAGGGATCGTATTGCACTTGTGACGGCTTCCAGGAACTCTTCTTCCCTTGGAGGATCTGCAGAATAACACAAGAGTGAGTAGTGATTAACACCAAAGCACCTCAAAAGTTACAATAAAGAGGTTTTTTTGGGCGTCTGTGGCACTTTGGTAACATGGTTGGTTCTTCCTAGCCAACTTGTATAAAGGAGATCCACCTTACCCAAATTAGTGAAAAGCAGCTGACTCAAATGCTCTGCAACTGTTCGGAGTGCAGCTTCATCGCCCAGCACATCTGGGTCCATAACCGAAAGCATGTTCTGGACACAGGTCAGGGCCCTGCACTGGACTCGCTGCATTCTAAGAGAAAAAGTTTCCCAGTATTATCTGCTTGAAATTAGGGTAAAATCTTTACAAAACATAACAGATGAAAAACTATAAAACCCATTAACGTCGTCAACAGCGGGAGTTTCAGTGAAGAGGTAACTCCTAGTGTTAACAGTATTTTACACAGAAATAAGAGTGCAGTCAGGTCCAGCAGAGACATATATGGAGAGGTGGAAAAAGAAGAACATACGAAGACAAAGATGTAATTCCAGAAGAAGTTGGCTCATGGGGATTTAAAAAAATTAAACCCACATCAAGAGAGGATGAAGTTAGGGTTTGTGTAGAATATCAAGGACAGTGGAGAGTTTCTTTTCTTTATAACTTTGGTTTTAAACTTGTGATTAATATATTTAAAGTAGCATTAATCTTTACAATGTCACAACTTTAAAAATTGACTAATTGTGTTTGAAAGCAGTAAAAGCACCCTGAATTTCATCTGCTCAGGATTAAGGCTTGTGACTTTTCCTATATTTCCCTAATTAATGATCAGTAAAACAAAAGTCTGACAACCCATATTTTGTACATCTTCTAAAAATGTTTACCTGGCCACATCTTTTGGGTGAATTTTAAGCCATCACTGATTTTAATGAATTTTCCACTACTTTTACCGTAGTCTGCGTGTTCATAACCCATAAATAACATTATAATTGTCATCTTTTCAGCTATGAACTGTAAAGTAAGGGTGGGGGGGGGTGGGGGGCAGAAAGCAGCTAGCTTCCCATTTGTCCCAAGAAGCCGACTGGTTACAGTGACACCAGGTTGTTTTAAATTATTAAAAAAATAAATAAATAAAAAATTAAAAATGGGGGAAAATAAAAGCTTACTTCTTAACTAAGGTTTTCCAGGAAGGAATTTTAAAACAAATCTCAGATATAACATTATTACACAATGTAGTCTTCTTTATCACCTAAAATTAAAAAAAGGACAAAAAAAATTACAATAAAGAGAGTCATTACTGGATCTTCACATTTCAGTCTGGCCAGCACATTTAATGCATTACCATCTTTAGTGCTCACCTTTTCTGGGACACAGTGTTTGATTAAAGCTGCATGGACTTCAGATGATAAACATAATGGTGACATCATTTGGTTGCCTGTGCCAGAATCACATATGCAGGTCTCTGCACAAAGGTCACTTTCATCACTGCTGGACACATCCTCCCACTCATCATCCGAAGGTTCTTTTAAAAAAAGGAAAAAGGGTTAAATATTCAAGCTATTGCTCCATGTTTCCCATTTGCCTTTGGAGAATTTCCAGTCTAAGGTATTGTCAATAAGCACTGTATGAGACTAGATTCAGATTTCACCAAGAGAAAGCTTGCTTTGGTGATAGACTCATATATGCAAAATGTTTATGATCAACATGAGCAAATTTTCCCTCCCTCCCTCCCTCCTAAAACTTGGTTCTGGTTGCCATAAAAGGATTATACAATGCATATTACAGCTCTCTGTCCTTGTTGGAAGTTTCTAGTCTTTATTTTTTAAATTCATTATAAGAACCAGGGCTGAAAGTTTAAGAAATAACTATTGTAATGTAAAAGACAAACAGCAAAAACTAATTAAGGAAATACGGACGAGAAAGCTTCAAAACGGCAGCTGGCAAAAATTGGGATTCATTTACCTTTGTTTCAAAGTTGGAACAGTGAAATTATTTGTTCCAACTTCCCTCTTTTGAGTAAAGATCAGAAAGCACCGAAATTATAAAAAATAATTCATATTTAGCATGCTGTTTGATATGTACATGCAAGGAGTCGTCACTGGATGTAGTTCTTTGCAAATGAAAAGCACAAAATAATTAGCTAAAATAATGCAAGCATTTCAGCGAGATGGTCCCGATAGCATTATGTGCAAATATATTCTGGATTAAATTACCTTGGTAACATATTATAGACTCGGTATTGGTGTCAAACAAATGTACAGTAAAAAATTTAAAAGGCAAGTATAAAAGAAATGTTCTTTACCATATAAGAATTTAACAATTTGTTTGCAGCATTGAATACACTAAATTAAGGAATTTTAGAGCACCCTACGGTCACCTCTAGAGCAACCTCACAGTCAAAACTACTGAATATACAGTAGATAGACTTGAATATTATTCAAATTTTGGACAGTATGCAATGAAAATAAATTGAAAAATATTTTAGTATTATTTCACATTACAGGATTAATGTAACCCTTATGAGTAGTACTTTGGAGTCCTAGTAGACTCATTACCATCTATGACAATGTACAGGAAAACAGGATATTGAGGTATATATCACACTAATATGTACTATATTAAGAGACAGAGAGATTATACTTAAACTGAATAAGTCACTTGTAAAGCTAAATACTGGAATACTCTATACAGTTTTGTTCTCACTATTAAAAAATGACTTTTCAGCTCTAAAGAAAGTGCAGTTAATAGATACTGTGCTAAGTTCACGACTGCAGGGTTTACAATACTAGAAAAAACTGCAGAAGCAATACTTTTAGTTTATGTAAATCAAAATTAAGACAGATAACAATATTAAGACAGATATAAATATATTTAAATTATGAAGAGACTACTATGGAGAATTTTGGCGGTTACTTTAACATCACTTATTCAACAGGAACAAAGGGGGAGAGAGAATTTGATTAAGGGTAAATTTTGCATGAACCTCTTGACATAGTTAATACATTATGTAATTTATCAATTAGCATAGCCAAAAGCAGCAAATTAAAAGCCTTCAAAATCAACTAGGTAATATTCTTCAAATGTTACATGAATAAGAAATGATGAGCTTTGCTGGGCTATTTGACCTGCTCTCGTCAAAACTAATTATATTAAACTGGCCCTCTAATGGGTACAGCATCAGCCGTTTCCTTCACATACCTTCTGAACAACACATATTAACGAGAATCTCCAAAGCAGTCTGTTGGGCACAAAGTACAGCTTCAGCTTGCTTCAGTTCTTCATCACGAGGCTTCAATTAAAAATGAGGAAACCAGTTTTACTACCACATCACCCTGCAGGACTATGAACTGTGCACGATCTGTGCAAGTCATACCACTTACCGGAAGTAGGTCCGACATATCCTCTAGTCCTTGATTGGGTACACAATTTATCTTCATGGACTCTTCGTCCATGGCATCCTCCTCTCTTGGCCTCATACTGGCATTTACTTCTGCAAGCTTTTGAGATTCTGCCTGCTTCAACTCCATGATTGCCTGTCCAGCATCAACTTCAAGCGTCTCTGAAAGTATTCTAGCCACTGTGCTCACTGCTTCTGCCTGAGCAGTACAGGATAGGATTCCTTTTAGATTCCACAGACATCCTACAGGAAAATACATTTATTTGAATATCGTAAGAGCGGATACGGCATTTCCTCTTACCCATCGCTTAAGTGAATGAATATGCATGAATGACACAAAGGTTTCTCCTATGAAAACCACTGCAACGCTGTAGTAGGGAAATGCCAGTAGGTGGTATATGAAGGAACAAAATAAAGTGCGCAAAGGCAGAGAAACAGAGAACCCCATCACAGCTGAAGTTAAACAAGAAGCACTTATGCTTTGAGGAGAGCAAGGATTCCCTGCAAATGCCCTGGGAAGGATACTGCCTCTTATACCACGGACACCCATGAATGAGCTATTACTGGGCATAAGCCCTCAGCAAATTTGACATGAGTAATTTGAGATTTTTTTCCCCCCCATTGATGCTTTGATATTGTTGTCTTTTATTCAGATTTGTTTCCCTACAAGTCAATTGGGTTATCATCTACAGTGGTGTGCAAAATCCCCTTGAAAATCATAATTTTCTGCATGACAAAAGATTTGTACACATTATCCATTCAGTATTTTAATATGAACTCTTATCATGCTTTGTAGCAAATGCCATATGTGCTTTTATGTGAACATTCTTAAGGAATGGGTTCCATCTTGCTACCCTCCCGTAGAAGCTTGTTTCATGGAAAGCCCTTTAAATTGTGGACCTATGCAGCTTCACTCCAGTTTCAGCCAGAGCATTGTAGATTTCTGTGAATGATGGTTGGATGTTTAGTAGCCTCTCTGACCAGTCAACGTCTTGCTCGGATGTTTAGTTTTGAGAGACAGCCTGTTCCAGTAAGAGTCTGGGTTGCTACATGATGAACTTTCCTTTTTGTAATTATGGATCCAACAGTGCTTCACTTTTGTCGCAATTGCCCAAAAAAATAAAATAAAAATACATCGGCCCTTACAGAGGATGACTTTTATATCCAGAGAATTATAAATGACTCACAGGTAGTACCCAATTATGTTTAATTAGGGTGAAATGAGTAAGCTGGCTGCATGATACATTTGTAAAACAAAGACTCTGATGATGATGAGGTGCAAGGGAATTTAAGGTGGCCCGGCCTTACGAATATTTTCATAGGTTTCAGGGATTGTAGTGTTCAGACCTTTCTTCATCTGATCATTCATTTAAAAACCTTACCTCTTGTGGCACAACACACTGTGCCAGGAAAGTGACCATTCTCCATAAAAATACATTATTACAAAATCTTCCCAGCCACTGTTACAAACAATGCATGGTGAGTAATGCCCTATTGGATGTTGGTCAAGAGTCCAGTCTTTAATTCAAAAAGTGACTTCTACGTGGCTTTCATTTCCTGATTATGATATGAACTAGTTATTACGAAAGTAACTAACAATACTTTAACAAAAAATTCAGTAGTGACAGTCAGAAGTCTTTGTGCCCTTGAAACCAAGTTACTCAAACTATTCTAGAACATTTCAGTAATTTACTGCTGATGCTGATCTTTCTGATCATAAAATATATTATGATCGAAAATAAAAATTCATAATTAAATTGCAGAATTACAGTATTTCAGGGTTCCTCTAGAGTGTCTCTTTTTCTTGCACAATTTGGCTCTAATCAGCACACTGTCATCTCATATCAGGCTTAAGTGTTGAGTTTGGTATTTTTCCATCCAACAGCTTTAGCTCTAGATTGTCCTCAAGAAACTATGATACACAGACACACACCCATCATCAAGATATAGATGTTTTTGGTATCAGGGGACCCTAAAATGTCTAGATTCATCATAAACCAGAGGTCAAAATTTTTGATGAATCTAAAGCTTTCGCTACTCCCCCATACTGTAGACAAGGTTATAGTGGGGGAGGGTGCAAAGCAAAAAGCAAGCATTTTGTGCTAATGACTGGATAATAAACATTATGTCTCATGAGTAGCAGGAGATTTTTCTCTCTTCATGGACATTTTTTCGCCCCATTGTTTGTTGTTATACACCATTGGTCACTACTGGCTTCTATTATATCAAAGGTTTCTCTCTATTCTCATAACCATGAGAACATGATTAAAAATTTTCTCAGCTACCACTACATGGTGTACGCAACATATGAAAAAATATTTTTGGGTGGAATATCCCCTTAACGCCTTTCATAAATTAATAGTACTTTATAGTGACAATGTATGCATTATATTGAATTATGTTATTAAAGTCATTATAGGCTGTTTTTAGAACAAATTGATTCATTACATATATGATTCTGATATGTTGTATTACCAGCAACCAGGGTTCGGAGAAGCAAATGCTGCATTGAAATTGCAGACTGCATTATCAGAACGTCAAGGATTTGAAGAGTCGATGCAGAAAAGGATGCCAACAGCTCTGGGTTGTCTTCTGTCACAGTTTGCAAGCAATAAGCTGATAAAGAAAAGAAGAAAAAAAAGGCAGATTATATTGTTTTAAAAAAACGTAATAAAAAGTCATAATACTAGGCAGTTTAAAGAAGTTTCCTCACCAGAACAAATGGCTAGGTCCATATTTTCCTCATGCTTCTGAAGGCACTGCACAAGAATATTGATAAGCCCTTCTTTGTTGAATATAGATACAGCCAGACTGCTGCTTTCACTGTATATAGAGACTATGTTAATAACTTGCAGACATGTAGCAAATATACTCATTTTCTGGAAACAACAACTATGCAGTAAAAGGCAGTGTAATTAAATCAAACATAAGAATGTGCTTTTAAGTTCAAGTACTTTATTGTCATTGTGTAACACAACAAAATTACTTTGACAACCCCAAGGTGCATTTAAAGAAAAGTCAAATAATTCCAAATTTGTCGCATACAGTGTTAAGTGATCAAGTAACCAGAGCAAATTATTATTGCTCAAAGTACAGCAGCATAAATTGTTATTGTACCTGTTAATAAATAGTACATTACATATCATATATTGTATTACATTAGTATATTGCACATTACCAATATAGCTTATTGCACCAGTTCAATTAAAAATTCTCAGACTGAGGAGATTCAGAGTTCAGAAAGTTCATGGCAGATGGGAAAATGCTATTTTTTTTACTCTGTTTGTGCGTACACGGATTGACCTAAAGTGTCTTCCCGAGCTCAAACAAAGAATTCCCAGGATGAGTTTTGTCCTTGAGAATGTTTTTAGTCCTTCTCACACAGCGAGTCTTATACAAGAGTTCGAGTGATGGCAGTTCAGGCCTAAAAATGGCCTATGCTATTTTCACAACCCACAGCAAGGCTTCTTTAGCGGCCTTGGTGCAGCTGTTGTACCAGACCATCATGCAGTTAGTTAAGATGCTCTCTATAGTGCATCTATAGAAATTAACCAGCAGCTTCTCAGGGAGGTCAGCTCTCCTTAGCTTCCTGGGAAAACAAGGGGTGTTGTTGTGCTTTGCCAATTATAGCCAAGTTGTTGTCAGCCCAGGACAGGTCCTCTGATATGGTTACTCCTAGAAACTTAAAGCTAGAAACTTATTATCCACAAATTTAACAATAATGTTTGATTGGTGGATGGGTTGGCAGTCATGGGCGAAGAGTGCATAGAGAAGGGGACTTAGTACACATCCTTGCGGCACAACAGTGCCCAGGGTAAGGATGGAGGATGTGTGTTTGTCCATCCTGACAGACTGGGGGCGGTTGGTGAGAAAATTCAGTAACCAGGTGCATATGGATGGAGCAAGTTCTAGTGCATAGAGTTTTTTGATCAGCTGGTTAGGTAGGATGGCATTAAGTGCAGAGCTGTAATCAATGAAGAGCATCCTAACATAGGTGTTGGGCTTTTCCAGGTGTGAGAGGGCAGCATGTAAAGCCACACAGATGGTATCGATCTGTTTGAACGATAGGCAAACTGGTGTTGGACTAGATCAGCTGGGATGGAGGCTTTGATGTGGGCGATTACCAGTCGCTCAAAGCACTTTGCGATGACAGGTGTGAGAGCGACTGGTCGACGGTCACTAAGACAGGTTATCCTCGAATTTCTTTGGGAACAGGTAAAATGGTTGTGGGTTTCAGGCACAAGGGGACTACACCTCAGGAGAGAGAGGTTGAATATGTGTGTAAATACCTCTGCTAATTGGTCATCGCAGGCCTGGAGCACACATCCTTGCACATTATCAGGACCTGCTGCCTTCCTTGTATCGATGTTCGAGTGCCTGCCGCACATCATGTATGTATAGGACCACAGGCTGCGAGTCTCTGATCAGCTCGAAGCTGACTGGAGGCTGGTTACTGACCTTGTCAAACTGTGCAAAGAAACTGTTAATTTCCTCTGCTTGGTTAGTATTGTTATTGACAAGTGTGTATTGTGCGTCATTTTTCTTTTTGTAATCCGTGATTAGTTGGATGCCTTGCCACATCCGCTGCGAGTTTGAATTACAGTCAAAGTCATCCTTAATCCATTGTTTGTACATTTGTTTAGCAGACTTGATGCCCTTCTTGAGGTTAGCTCTGGCAGCTCTATAGGCGGAGGCGTCTCCTAATTTAAAGGCTTTGTCCCTTTCCCTAAGCAGCTGTTTGACTTCACTATTCATCCATGGTTTCTCATTTGGGTAGACCCTAATCCTTTTATCGACAGTGACATTGTCCACAAAGTAATTAATATATGACAGCACAGATGAAGTATGTCTCTAAGTCTGTCTGATGAAAAAATATATTCCAGTCTGTCTGTTCAAAGCAGTCCTGGAGTTGGCAAATGGCAGCTTCAGGCCAAACTTTAACAGTCTTGCTAATTGGATTAGTACTGCTGATAAGGGCTTTGTGCGCTGGAACAAGAGACAAATAGAGATGATCAGACTTGCCAAGGTGGGGGCGTGGAATGACCTTATAGGCGTCTTATGTTTGTATAGATGTGGTCTAAGGTGTTTTCCCCTCTGGCTTTACAATGTACATGCTGATAAAACCTTAGGAACACATCCTTAAGATAAGCTTGATTAAACTCCCCAGCAATGATAAAAACTGCATCAGGGTGCGAGTTCTGTGGTTTACTGATAACGCCAAACAAATTTTCAAGCACTGACTTAGCATTAGCCTGAGGGGGTATGTATACTAACATAACAATAATGAGGGTATGTTCCCTCGGTAGGTAAAACAGTTGGCATCTTAGCATCAGATATTCCACGTCTGAACAACAAAACCTGTCGATTGTCGTTATATTAGTGCACCAAGCATTATTAGTATAGACACACAGACCTCGACCTGTTTTCTTACCGCAATTAGGGTTTGATCGGGTCGATGGAGCGTGCAATCTGCAAGTTCAACTGCTGTGTCCGGTACGGTGGAATCAAGCCATGTCTCCGAAAAAAATCAAAAGGCAACAGTCCCTTGTAGTTTTGTGTGTGGAAATATCCAGTTGGAACTAATCCATTTTATTTGAAAGTGATCTAGTATTCACAAGAACAACACTAGGAAGAGGGGCTTTATGCAGACCAGCCTTTAGCCTAGCTAGTAATCCTGCTCGCTTGCCTCTTTTTTGCTTCTTCTCCCTGCACCGTCTGCGTCGACATCTTCCAAGTGTAGGAGTCAACGTAAGTCCCAGTAATCTGAGAATCTCCTGTGGTATTGTTTGTGTTATAATAATTCTCTGTGCTATTAGAGCTAATCTTTAGAAGCTTTCGACGACTGTAGTGGATGTTCGCTTCCGTGTGTAAAGCGATGAAAGTCAATATTAAGAACAATAATAGCAGAAAATAGCACCTATTCCTGTATTTCATATATAGGTGGTACGATATTAGCAAAAAAAGTTGACGAAAATAGACAATATTTTGCATATTAGAAAAATGTGCTTACAAATGTTTTATTGATCTATCCTGGTCTTGTTAATAAGATATTAATTGAAGCTTACTAATGAGATTAATAGAAACAGCAGTTAAGGAAAGCAAGTCTTATTTATTTACTTAAAACTGAAGTAAAATTACACAAAAATAATAAAAGCACCAGTCAAGAGTATTATAGAGATCAAACAGTGCAAATATGAGTGAACCATTTCAAAGTGGCCAACAGGATTTACACAAATACACTGCACCAAGACCAACAAAACTATTATAATGAGAGAACTTTAAAAAGGCAGTTACCCTTAACGCAAGCACGATATGAATCCAAAAGGAATAAATTATTAATCATAATTTAACTAAACAGTGTGAACATTATGTTTATCCCGAGTATAAACTGCCCTGCTGTAAGATGAACTGTGCAGCATAGAAGCAAGAACAAAAAATTAACATACTATACTATAGGGTAAAAATACCAAGATTTGTCAAATACTGTACAGGAAAAAAAACAAACACTATAGCATTTGTAAACAAGTTCTTCCCAATATTGCACAAAATTATAAAATTCTCCTGAGGAAACTTCAAGTTGTGCGACAGAAACACCGGTCGGTCTATAGCATCCGGCTTCAGAGCAGCATGGTTACATGTTACAACATTTCTGCTGGGGCTGAAAGCCCTCTCTTAAGGACCATCTTTAGCAGCCAACCTTTTTGCAAGTTTCCCCAATTTGAGGAAATGCAACTCTTGTGTTTTCCACCATTCAAGTGGATTTATGTCATTGTCCACCTCAGGTATCAAGTAGCTCTTGATCTCTTTTGCAATGGTAGTGTGCAGAGACTCGCCTTCTCCGAATTCCCGAGTTTGTTTTTTTTTTAAAATAGCTGCAGTACTAGGGTGTTGTACTGTGTTAGCCATTATGAATGTAAAGAAAAGCCAAGCAAAATGACACCTGTTATTGGCTAACTAAAAAGATTACAATATGCAAGCTTTCAAGGCAACTCGGGCCCCTTCTTGCCTTCTGACCGAGTTTCCTCGAAAGCTTGCATATTGTAATCTTTTTAGTTAAATAGCTGCTAAAAACTTTTCTTTTTTACTCCCTCCCTTGTGTCAAGACAAGCTCCAACTTCTGCAGCCACAGGGGCGGGATGGAGTGGAGCAAGGAAGAAACGAAAGAAGTGGTTTGGAATCGGAGACCCACAACCAAAATGGCCAGCAAAACAAAATGACAGGCATATGCTTCTTATGGAATTAATCTGTTTGAATGGATTTTTTTTTTGCCTTACACCTACTACACTTTGCATTAGAGCAATTTTACTTAAACTATTTTACAGAGGACTGACAGTTTGTCACTCCAGCTTTGCATGCTGTGACTCATTCTTCTCAATCTCAGTTTTTTATGTGTAGTAGTTTTGATTATGTTCAGTTACATTTGTCTTGCAATTACAGGAAAGGCAATTGATCCGACACAAAAATGAAGGTTATCAAGCAATATAAGGGAAAAAAGAAATCAAATGCGATCTCTTGTGACTAAGTTTATCCCATTGTAACCAGAGTTTACCGCACAAAAATGTACTAGTGCGCTTGGGCTTTGAATGTGGTTAACCTCCAAAACTTCTGCATTGTGACAACTCCTTTATCTGCTAAATTTTATTATTAACAGGCTGAAATGATGAAACAAAAAAGAAAACATTTGAGTGCTCAAACTCTGCTGGTACAAATTCCTGCTCTCACAGTTAACACTGAAAAAGGAACACACTGAAGACATAACACAGACAAAGAGGCGCGTTTTTGATTTTTTCTTTTTTTGCATAGTAAGTGACACACTCAATTTCAGCATGTCGCTAAAACAATTATTGTACATAGTACATATTACACACTTCCATTATTGTATCAGAATACTCAACCTTATCCCCTGAATATTATACTGGCTACATGATTTCAATATAATGAATTGTTTTGATCAAAAGGACATTGTTAGTTCTAACTGAATTCACTGTTTAAGTTGATTTTGCTTCCAGTTTCTACACTCAATAAGGCAATTTTGAATTTGTGTGCATCAGGAAATGTAGCAAAATGATAGTACTGATAAATGTGACTCCAATCAATGGATTATTAATATTAAATTAAGGAAACAGTGCTTCCAAACTAGAAAAGATACTTTACTTTAAAACTTGTAAAAGCAGCTGCTGGAACATCATGTGAGAGGAGAAGCTGAACAATTTAAAAGAAAAAGCTGAACTGACAACTCTTATGAGCCCACTGGCATGTTCATCTAAGAATCCTTGGTAAGAAGTTTCAATGGCATAATAACCCAGGAGGAAGCATTAGAATGCCTCAGCCATAAAGAAGACTATGTTCTGAATAAGCGGGGTTGTAAACAGGTGTCCGTGTATAAAAAAAACCAGAATGATTAAGTGTTAGCTAACTGATGGTCACTGAACTCTTTTTCCCCCATGGCTATACCAGATGTTCTCAGTTTTTTTGAAATACCTTTTTTCTTTGCATTTATGTGATATATACCACTGTCCTATGTCACATTTAAGACTCACCAAAGATTCCATAGCAAATGTATAGCCTCAGTAGTAACTTCCTCAAGACGGTCCCTTCTGCCATTCTCATATTTCTCCATATTGTTCAGGCTTCTATTAAGTCTGCTGCTGCACTGTCAATACATTTGAAATAAACATAAGCTAGATGGTTATAACTTTTTGTTGCATTCATACATTACCTCTAGTTAGTCAGATAAGGTTATTTAACCTTAGAACATTTAGATGCTTCTTTCAAAATGAATGTTGAATGAATGTGACTAAAATGGTCAGGTACCCTTGTATATTTGACTCCAAGAAATTTGGAACAGTACAGAAAATTCTATTAAAACCAAATAAAATAGCAATTTACAAATTCTACTCACCCTGTACTATAGTGTACACTCTACTACACCACAACATTTGAGGATCTAACTTATGAATTTTTAACTATACACTCTAATCTAATGTCTGCAACATGGTCCAAAAATGTTGGGATAGCCAAATGTGTAACCACCACTTTGCAGGTCTTCAGCCGAGCCTTTGTTGCCATATTTTGCACTTCATAATGCACCACACATTCTCAATCAGAGATGGGTCTGGACTGCAGGCAGACCAAGCACTACACACTCTGCTTAGGCAGCCATGCACTTGAAATCTGGGCACAATGTGGTTTTATGTTGATCCGATGGAAAATGCAGGGACACCCCTGAAAAACACTGCATCTGAATAGCAGCATATGTTGCTCTAAAAATTGTACTTCTCTTTCTGCATTTATATAGCCCTTACAAATGTGCAAGTTATCCATTCTACAGTCACTGACATATCCAAATACCATGACAAATGCTGGCTTTTGGACTAGATGCTGATAACAGCTTGGACAGTCCTTTTGCTACTTTGCATAGAGAACATGACTGAACATCTGAAATGTTGACTCATCGGTCCAGAAAACAGGATTCCACTGAGCTACTTCCCATCTCAGATGAGGCTGAGCCCAGAGAATTTGGAGACGCTTCTTGACAGTGTCGAAGGATGCAAGTCATGGATTTAATATGCAAAGCAGAAACTATACGTGGAGGGTAATGACTGACAAAAGCTTACCAAAGTATTCCCAAGCCCATGTCACGAGAGCCATTACAGACACTGGACAGGTTTTAAGACAGGGACGTCGGAGAGATCACACGCATTCAGAAGTAGTTTCAGTCTTGTCTTTTAAAGGCAGAGATTTGACCAGACTCCTTGAATCTTATTAGATTGTGTACTGTAGAGGCAGGAATGCTCAAAATCCTACTGATCTGTCTTTGGGGAACAATGTTCTCAAAGTGCTGGATTATTTGCTGACATACCTGTTGGCAAAATGGCAAGCCTTCCTTGCTCTTGAAGGATCCTTATGTACTACTGCCTACCATGACTGTCTCACCCGTTTCATATCACCTTGTATTTCTAAACTCTCACTGTTCCAACTTTTTTGGAATGTGTACTTTCAGAAATCAATGAAGTTAATTAGGTAAAGCATGAAATCCCTTGTCTCTATACTGTTTTTGCATAAATACAGTTAAAAAACAAATCACCCCCTTTTGTTGTCTCAAACACTCATTTTCCCATACTGTCTCAACTCTTTTGGAATTGGGGTTTTAGATCTCTTGCTGTTATCCTAGTTCACTCAAAAGGTCTTGCTGTTAGTTCTTCACACGATTACACTAAAGAATGTTTGTGAACTTACCTCCTGCAACAAAGCAGCCAAAGGTGTCAAAATATCTTGTTTCACCATTGCATCACAGACCTCCAGGCCACCACATGCACTTAGGTTCCTATTAGGATATAAGATTACTTTAGGCTATGACCTTCAATATGTCCTTATAACTTCAGCCTTAAAAAAAGCAGGCAGATACCTACCTTAGGGCACCTGCAGCGGTCTCCTGCACAGCTATGCTTTTGTCAAGCAGCATTGGCCCCAAGCACCTGACCACATCCTGCTGTAGGAAAGAGGGGATGACCCGTGTCTCTTGTACCAAACGTGAAATACTACCACATGCATATTCTCGCACATCTGGGCAGGGATCCTGCAGCTGTAAAATACAAACAGAAACAGCATTGGTCTCCTCCATATGTCACACATACACATAACGACTAATTTTTATAAACAGTAATAACCCTAACCCTAATTTCCCCTTGGGATTAATAAAGTATCTATCTATCTATCTATCTATCTATCTATCTATCTAAAAGAATGCATCTACATGTACAGTATAAGTAGAGTACATAAAACACATTTTTAAATGACATTCTACAAAATAATGTGATTCCAAACTGAACATCCTATTTTCAGCTTTAAATGTTATAATAAAAGTATAATTTGTAATGACCACAAATTCTCCAGTTAAGAAAAACAGCTTTGCAAATGAAGTGTATCAGCAGACACAAGGCTTGACAGTAGGGAAATACAATCTGTATAAAATCAGCATAAAGAAACTAATGTTAAGAACCAAAATCACAGTTAATGCCGTAAACATCAAAGTAGAACATCATTGAACACGCCTATCTAAAATTCTTGTGGTTGTGCTGCACACCCTTAAATGAGTGTTAAAAACATAAAAATGTAGGCAAGTATATAAATACGATAAGTACAACTTTCTATATCTTGTCAATCGTTTAGTTGAAATGTACACTTGGACGATTACAGCATGAATGTGTCGTCAGTATACGGTCAGAATTTTTTGCTAAGCCTTTCGTGTGACCAATTTTTAAGTGTTGCATATATAAGGAAGGGCAGGTGCTATCAAGTTGTTATCACAACTCACAGCATCAAGCTTTTTAGAACATTTTGCTAGCACCTTTTACAGAAAATTACTGCTAAATATTACAAACATAAAAATGCACACTATGCATGCTATGTGCTAAATGCATCTCATATTATGCATTGACGGGAACATCTTTTTAAAAATGAAGTCAATTGTCATACAAGCTTATCCTTTTGGACAACTATATGGTTTCATTTGTAACAATGAGTGGTTAGCAAAAGCTTACTATGGTATTTTCCAGTGCAGTAAACTGTTTTTTTTTATTATTAAGGTTACAATTTAAAAATATACCATACGTTTTAAAATAGATAGATCTTTATTGTCATTGTCACTTTTACAAAGCAACAACGAAACTGAAGGTGCAGTTGACTCAGTGTGAGGGTTAAGAGTTAAAAAGACAAGAAGAGAGAAAATAATAAACTGAATAGTAATAAGTACTTTACAAAATATACAAATTGCACTTGTGTTATGTGTTGTTTATATACACACGTATGTATATGTATGTATATATACACACATATACATATACATACATACCCCTGTACACACATACATACAGTCAGAGGTGGATGGGGTGGCGACCAGGCCGGGACGCCCAGGAGGACCGGAGGAGGGCTTGCACCTTCCCCAGACCATCTGGGGTGACTGCCCTGGTTCCTCTGGGGGCCAGAAGCTCCACCCTGTAGGGGCCCGTGGTCAGCGCCAGGGGGCACCCCATGACTTTGGAGCCCTGGAACTCAGCACTTCCACCACACCAGGAAGTGCTGGGGGGGTGGGGTCAGAGGAGCAGGGACACCCAGAGTGCTTCTGGGGATACAGCCGGCACTTCCGCCACACTGGGGCGTGTCGGTGGAAGATTGCTGGGAAGCACCTGGAGCACACCCGGGTGTGGATAAAAGGGGCCGCCTCCCTTCATTCAGTGCGAGAGTTGGGAGTGGAGTGGACCGAGTTTGCTGGAGGAGGCAAGGAGGCGGCCTGAAGAAAGTAAGGCATTGTGTGGCCAGGACTTTGGGGACTTGTGGTGCACTTGTGACTGTGTAAATAAAGGTGTGGTAGTAAAAAAAGAACGTGTCTGCATGTCTGTGTCCGGGCCAGACTCCACAATATATATAAAAATTGCACTGGTTGACTTGTCTATGTTGCACATTGGGAGAATGACACGGAGCAGTTTTATTTCCGAGTTCAGGGCCATGATTGCTTTTGGATAAAAGCTGTTTTTAAGGTGGTTTGTCCTGGTTTTCATTGCTCTGTATCTCTTGCCCAATGGCAAAAGCTGGAAGGGGCAATGACCAGGATGTGATGAATCCTGTGAAATGTTTATTGCTTTTTTGCAGCATCGGCAGGTGTAGATTTGTTTCAGAGTGGGAAGGGTACAACCAATAATTCTGTGGAGCGCTTTCCATTCTGAAGAAGTGCAGCTGCTGTACCACACACACAGTCCGTACGTGAGCACACTCTCGATGGAACAGTGATAAAAGGCAAGGAGCAGATTTTGGGGAGGATGGTTCTGAGGATTCTCAGAAAATACAGTCTCTGCTGTGCCTTCTTCAGCAGCTCCTTGGTGTTAGCGCTCCAGTTCAGGTCATCCTCCAGCTCACTGCCCAGAAACCTGAACACTGCGACCCTCTCCACACAGGCCCCACCAATGATGAGTGGCTGTATGTCAGTTTTGTTTTTTCTAAAGTCAATAACAAGCTCCTTCGTTTCTGTGGTGTTGAGGAGCAGGTTATTGACTCTGCACCACTCTGACAGCCGCTCCACCTCATCCCTGTATGCCAGCTCACCTTTCCTTGCCCGAGATGAATCCGACCACCGTCGTGTCATCTGCAAACTTTGTGTCCCCACTCACCATAGCAACAAGATCATAGTCATATGTGTAGAGGGTGTAGAGGAGAGGGCTGAGCACACAACCCTGTGGTGTCCTGGTGTTGAGGCTGAGAGCAGTGGAGGTGTGGGGACTCCGCCTGACTTGAACTTACTTTCATGGGTTTTTGCAAATTTCAGGAAGAGTTCTTGTAATCAGGTAACTCAACAGCTTTTTGTGATATAGTTTATGCCACATAATGAAGCTGTTTGGTGTTAAGTAATTGACACAAAACAGCTCTTCTACATGAGGCAAGTGATGTACAGTAATGTCCTTATATATATATATATATATATATATATATATATATATAGTGTTGCTGTTACCACTACACCTGTAACTTACCACTATCTTCCATTGTGCAGTTAGCTCCACATGCAGCAGAAATAGAATAGTCATGGCAGACAAGAGGGGAGATCAGGGCCACCACAGCTAATAAACTGGACAATCACTCCATTATCTACTGCAATTGATCCGATTACCGTGCCAGAGAAAACCGCATGGTCATTATATCAGTCAACAAAATAAGCTCTTCCAGATTATGACCTACAACTCCAAAAATGTTTGCACATAAAACTTGACTTTAATTGGCCACTGAAATCTGGATTTTGAACATAGCCAATTAACTGTACTTTGCAACGACCTGCCTTAAAAATGTAATGTAGCAGGATTGTTGCTAAATAAATATATTTTAAAGAGAAAAAATATTTAAAATGTATTAACTACAACATGTAGAATATCTGCTAGGAAAAAATTAATCTAGTGAAACAGCTATGGTTTATAGACACTCATGTTTGGTACAGAAAAGCAAATGATGAAACAATTTTAATAAACAAGAGGGAAAAAAAAAAAATCAGAGGAACTGAAAGACTGCAATGACACTGGTATCTTCACCCTTTACATCAATGTAAAAAAATTACTCTTGCTCATCTGGAATAAACTGGAAATTAGACTCACCGGTGATAAGACTGTCAGTGCCCACATGATTCAAATTAGCCAATGAATGATACGCTTTAGTACTTTAAAAAGCTTCCCTGTTCCTTTTTCAAAATGGAAATGAGCTCTCTTATTAAAATCAGAAATGCTATTACCAAAGACAATGCTCCTAAAGGATATAAGGCCATCTCCAAAGACCCTGGTATCTCCACTTCAAAAGTGCACAATATTATTAAGAAGTTTGCAAAGCATGGAACTGTCAAAACCCTCCCTGGTTGTGGAAGGAGAAAAACTACTGCGAAAAGTTGTCGAAGGTTTGTGTGAACTGTGGGAAAAAAACCCATGCAAAACATCCCAAGACTTGAGGCAGAGCTAAGACAAATCGGGAGTTATGGTTTCAACACGTACCATACGCCATACACTAAACCAAGAAGGAACCCCACTGCTGAAGAAAACACATCAAAAGGAATGACTGATTTCTGCCAGAGAGCACCTGGACAAACCACAATCCTTCTGGGAAAATATTATGCGGACAAACTAAACCAAACTACAGCTTTTTGGCAAAGGACACCAACATTTTTTATAGATGGTGAAATGAAGCTTATTAGGAAAAAACACTATCTACAGTTAAGCATGGTGGAGGATCTATAATGTTATTTGTTTGCATTGCTGTCCCTGGCACTGGAGGCCTTGAACATATCACAGGAATCATGAAATCAGGGGATTACCAAGGTATTTTTGAGCAAAATGTGCTATACAATGAAAGAAAACTAAGTTTACGTTGAAGATTATGGGTTCTCCAGCAAGTTAATGACCCAAAACACACAAGCACACAGGGACAGTTAAAATGGGTCATTTTAAAATTGGCCAGCAACAAGTCTGATCACGATGCAATTGAAAATCTGTGGAAAGAACTGAAATCTTTCATTGGAGAAAGTAATCCCACCAAACATTTGGGAGCTTAAACAAACTGCAAAGGAAGGGCAGGAGAAAGTTCCAACTGACAGGTGCTAGAAGCTTATAGAGGAGGCAATAATCACTGCCAAAGGCTATGCAACCAAATATTAACAAAGGGTGTCTTTAATACTGTTTATGCAAGCAGAATAAAATGTTTTTTGGTCTTCTAGATATCAAATTAAAATGTCCTGTTGATACAGATTTGGGACATTTACTTCTGAAGATATTGTACAAGTTGTGAGAAAAAATTAAAGGGTGCCAATAATGGTGACCAGGTCTGTTTAAACCATCCAAATCCTGACATTAGCTTTCTTAAAACTAGTCACATGCTTGAATTGGCGAATGTCCCAATACCTCAAGGGGCAAGCAGATGAAAGGATGCTACCCAATTACAGCAACCCACCTCACAGTTCAGGAGTACCCGTCGAATTTTCGATAAGAGCGTGCGGTCTCCATAGGGAGAGGGACTGGCAATCCACTTTTCCAGCCCGTCAGCAACAGATGAGAAGCTACACCGAGCAGCCATTTAATTTAAAGTATTCTGACTATGCTGGCAGAGCGAAGTTCAATGTATTACTTATATAGATTGCTTGCCCTGAATTATACCAATCGGTTTTTATTTTGTGAAGCACATTTCGACAAGTACTCCAATGGAGCTTAACTTGGTACACACATTTTCTTTCTATAGTAGTTGCTGGGTTTCGTGAATCACAAATTAAATAAAGTTGTTTAACTTAACTACTGACTGGCCTTGCTGCCGTCAGTGCGCACCACGCGATGGAACAACGGGAGCACATACATACCTTTTCCAACAATTCCACAGCAGGGCAACAGTTTTCTGCGTCCTGCTCCACCTCCACGTCGGTGCTGTCCGGAAACCCGGTAGGACTAAAATGCTGCCTTTTAAACTTTCTCGCTTTACTTTTACCCATTATAAGCAGTTCTCAGCCACTTGCTATAATCGCCATGTGGGTCTGGCACGAGTGAGAATTGCGCAGGCGCCAGGGAGGCGGAGTGATACGGGATTGGAAGAGGAGAAGGAAGGTGTTGTCACGTGATCGGCGCCATGTTTACGTAATTGCCACTTCGTCGTGTTGGAGGCTGACCAGATGTCCAGTTTTTAAACTAGCTTATAATTGTATTGGTGATGATGGGAGGCCGAAGATATGTAAAGCTTCTTCCTGATTATGCCGAAAATACGATCCGAAGCTCCGAAATGGTAACATCTAGTAGTTTACCGAAATCGTAGCAGCAGTGAGGTCGAGCCAGTCAGCGGATGAGACAGCAACATCAGAAAGCGTACTTCTATTGCTACGTTTTATAAGACAGTGGCACGTTACCAACCAGTGTCACTTACAGAAGGAATAATGTTACGGAACAGTGCCACGCATGGGTTCCCATGCACTACAATTTCCACATACACTAGACGGGACACCGGGTTAAGACTTAGTATGGACCCCCTAATGATGACAAAAGACGCTCAATACCATGACCAGCGGGGATTACCGTGCTAGTGCAGTTGCCATTATTGGTTATAGCACTTATTTTCCCACAAATTCTAAGAGTATTACATCAATACGCAATGGCTGCAATTAAGGAATGAATAATTACGTTACATTCACATGTAACAAATTGCTTTACATTTGTGATTCTGTAATATCAAACCTCTGAAATAAAGAAATAAGTATGAGGGCATAGGTATTGATTTAAGGAAAAACTTTACATTATTAACACACTTTAATAATTTTAACTGATCTTTTACATATGCAATTGTATCCATGTTTTACTTCCTTAATAAAAATATAAAAAGGGGTTTTCTATCACCTAATTTGCATTTATATGACATTTTGTTGAAAGTAAAATTAAATTTAAAGTTAAGAAGGCATTCTCCTTACTTTTATCATACTCATAAGAACCAAAAAATATTATTAAAGGAAACAGAAAAACCTAGTAATATATTATCATCAATGATGGTGTTAGAGGGGATACACCATTGAGTGTTCTGCACTGTTAATGTTGGACTCCAGACCAACAGCCCACACTCAATATTGCTGGATTGCTTGAGCTGATGTACCAAAGTTTTCTTTGCTTAGTTTAGGCATAAGCTAAAGAGTCTCACAATCCGCAAAAGCGTCACAAAATTCAGATTTTTTTTTTTGCTTCTATGTGACTTTTTGTATGTATTATTTGCTTTATGTAATCGATAATTGCATTCATTTGAAGATAATTACTATTTTAACTTTAAATACCTTGCTATATAATAATTAAAAGCCATATACCTGTATGTGTTTTCATTTATTTGCGGCAACCTTAGGTAGTTTTGGTATGCTTTTTTGTGAGACCTTTTGTGTAACTTCATGATTTCTTTTAATTAGTAAGGTGTAATTGAATCCATTTTAATATGCTTCTCTTTATAATTTTACAATCAGGGTGTTCACTCAAAAAAATGATTTGTTGCTGGGACTCAATTCAATAATGTAAAATTTCCACATTAATTTATAAAGTAGCCTAAACTCATCTTAAATTAGTAAGTCTAACCAGAGTGGAAGGAATTAGGTGAACTAATTTGATTTATTTAAACTGATAACTGTGAACATAAAACACTTTTGTTAAAAAAATACTGCATGTTTTCAACATTAAAAAAAACACAACATTTTTGTTTGTAGAAGTTTTATTTCTACTATTGAATTGTAGATGTTTTATTTCCACTTTTGAATTAATCTGGCATAGATTTGTCAGACTATAGAAGACAAACGTGCTCAAAGCCACCTTCATAACAGCACAAATCTTTGACACTTAAATTACTATTATGTCCAGTTTTTATCTTTCTCTAATGTTAGACTTGCCTGAAGATGGGACCTGAGTTGCCTTGAAAGCTTGCATATTGTAATCTTTTTAGTTAGCCAGTAAAAGGTGTCATTTTGCTTTGCATTTCTCTAATGTTAGAGAAACGAATAAAGAGTTTTAAAACTCTGCAATATCTTTACAAAAAGATTGATCACTGAATGCAGATTAACTTATCTAATGCTACTAAGGCATTTTTGTCAAGAAAAATAACCCACAATTGCTCATTCTAGAAATCTTCCCAAAAATAGCTCTATATGAAATTCTCACCCCCCCACTATAAAATGTGAATAGATAATCTTTATTTACCAACAATGAATTTTATATGGTTGTCAGTGAAATTCATTTGTTTGATATAAATCTAAATTAACCAAGTTCTTATCTTAAATCACCATTTAAATCTTAAAACATTCATTTTAAGTAAAGTCGACCTAAGATAATTGTGTAATGGCAGTATACCCTAAAAATGTTTTCTGTAGAAGGTGCACTTAATTAAAGCAATGTAATCTATTCATATTGTTTGAAAGCAAATTGTCAGTTGTACTACAGATGGACATGTAAAGCTTTAAAACCTATTCATTAGAGAAAAGTCAATTTGAGTTGGCTGAGTAATAGTAGCATACACCCCAAGAACCATTTTTTGGAATGGGCTGCACTCACCCAATACTGTCAAAAATGATGGAGTACCTGCAAGTCAAAACAGTCAAGGGGATAATCCAATATACACTCTCCACACCAAACCCCACTCGATGAAATGATTGACTATCCCACTAGTCAAAATAATCAAAGGGATCCTAGCAATGAAGCGATCAAGTCTTGTGCCAAAATCAAAAGTCAGAGCTGGGGCCTCATGTATAACGCCGTGCATAGAATTCGCACTATAACATGACGTAAGCACAAAAGCCGAAATGTGCTTATGCACAGAAAAATCTAGATTCAGGAATCTGTGCGTACTCCAACTTCCATGTTCTTTCACTCCATGAATCCTGGTCAGCATGAAAAGTAATGCTCGTGCATGTGCCTTCTGTCCCGCCCCCAACTCCTCCCAGAATTATGCCTCTATGAATATGCAAATCAATATAAATCGCTCTTAAGCTCAGCCTTCTGTGAAAAGACAATGGGAAAAGCACGGGGGAAAATATAAGAATTTCAATGAATACCAAGTGGAGGCAAAGGAAAAGCATACTATTTGTTGATTTAAACAGTGGTATAATCAACAAATGGAAGTTGATTGAATGATATACAGTGGGTACAGAAAGTATTCAGACCCCCTTCAATTTTTCACTCTTTGTTATATTGCAGCCATTTGCTAAAATCATTAATTTTTTTTCCTCATTAATGTACACACAGTTTTTCTTTTTTAATAAATCTGCAACAATTTCAAAAATTATTTTTTTTGTCTGTCAATATGGGGTGCTGTGTGTACATTAATGAGGGAAAAAATTAATTTAAATGATTTTAGCAAATGGCGAGTTGTAGCCCACCAACTGAACTTATTTGGGTACAGACAAAAAAATAGGCACACAGTGGGAAAAAAATCATGAAATGCCAACTTTAATCTTGAAATTTCCACTTTAATCACGTAGTTTATTTTGTCATTAAAGTAGAACCTCACAAACTTCATCTTAAAATCATTTAATTTACTAGTTTCTCAAATCCCATCGTAACTAAAGTAGCACGTTAAATGCTTTGTTTTGTATTTGATCTTCAATGTGCTCTATGTGTATGAATCACAATGTGCTTCCGTTCTTTCTCTTCCTCCGACAAGACACAGAATCCATTACATTCACGATATTACAGCTCTCTGAATAATTAAAATACTGAGATGTATACATGGTATCATTTTCATGATTATTGGAATGAAAGCATGTTATTAAACATTGGAACATCATGGCACAGTGATTGTTCATGTCTGACACAAGATGCTGCTGCGCCATGTGCAACCTTCGATGAAATAATTTATTGCAGCAGTACTGTCTCTATAAAAAATACTAACCTCCAATTCCTGTCCTTCCGCTTCTTTCTCCAAATACCCAATCGCCACACAATCAGCTCTGTAATAGACGTTAAGCCATCTGTAAGCTTACAACGATGATTCTTGTATGTCTGTAGTACTAGGGTGTTGTACCGTGTTAGCCATTATGAATGTAGAGAAAAGCCAAGCAAAATGACACCATTTATTGGCTAACTAAAAAGATTACAATATGCAAGCATTCAAGGCAACTCAGGCCTCTTGCCTGAAGAAGGGGCCTGAGTTGCCTCGAAAGCTTGCATATTGTAATCTTTTTAGTTAGCCAATAAAATATGTCATTTTGCTTGGCTTTTCTCTACAACGACGATTCTTCAAAACTTTTAAGGAACATTGAAATATCTTCATAGTACGTGTTTAATTATTCTATCTGTCCTTCCAGTGTAGTGCCAGCCTCAGTAAATATACAGCGCAATACGTGAACTTGCTAGCACTGCGGCACCGTGTCCTCACATGTTTAATTATTAACAATACAGATTATCTAAATTAAGTTAAAGTTTTATCTGTATAATACTGTATAATCAACATATTTTGCTGCATTTCATCTTACAAATGATACCATCTGCAATTGTAAATACGTGCTTTATAAAGTGGCGCAGGTTGTGCAATATTATAACTGTAGTGCAAGTTTACAGTGGGGTAATTGTACATATACTGTAAGTACAAACAGTTCTACAAGGAGCAATTTATTGAGTGCGTTTATAGTTCTTGGGATGAAACTGTTTCTGAACCACAAGGTCCGTACAGGAAAGGCTTTGAAATGTTTTGCCATGGCTGAGGCAGTGTGGGCTTGATGCTATAATACCGACAATTCTCTTTCTGATCAGCTGCTGCTGTGATTCCCCACTCAGATACAGTGATATAAATACTCCCGAGTGGTGCAGTGAGAGTAATATGGAAAAAGATGATCCGCTGTGGCAACCCTTAAAGGGAGCAGCTGAAAGAAGAAAAAGAAGAAGAAGAAGATGGTGCAGTGAGAGTAACAACGCTAAAGCAGTTATGGTATTTGGAATACTATGGCTATTCCCTGGACCATTATATTGTTACAGGTTAATTACAATCAGATGCATTACACTAATCAACAATATGCAGCTAGTTTCAGTGTATTTATAAAGCCGCGTAAGGAAAATAAATAGTAACCACACAGGAACAGTAGCACTGCTTTGACGCTGGGTGCCACCAGTCTGCAAAACCGAGCGCAGAACTTGCGTACGACAAGGTATGAGGTACCGTGGAAAAGTGCGTGGCTTTACGCCAAGTGTAAGTTTTATACATCAAGATTTTAACGTGGAAACGTTCTTACGCAACATTTCTGTGCGTACGCACCGTTTATGCATGAGGCCTCTGGTGTCTATTTGCTGCATTGTTATAAATATGACCACTTTATCACACACAGATTCTAAGTGACACACGATTAAAGTTTACAATAAACATTGTGAAGACAGAAAACTCAGAGAAACACATAAAGGTCCCGTGTACTGAAGGTCGTGAGGAGTTCAGTTCGTCTTGTAGTGATACAAAGACTTCCATGAGACAACATATGAGGTGTTACAGAGGACTTTTATAAGGGACGGGCAGGAAATGACACAGATGATTGACATAAAATGGTTGAATCAGAGGAATTAAGGTGGAATGAAGGCAGAAGTGATGTCATCTAGTAGGTGCCGGAATTGAGGAGTGACATTGTATCTTTGATACCCGGAAGAAGACTGCTGTGGATGGATTTTTAATGGTGTTCCTAATGGTACATCTTCTAATCATCATTTTACCTGGGGAACAAGAGAGAGAGGCATTAGCGCTAAGCGGCAAATCCCCCTGGTTATTGTATTCATGCTGCGTTAAGCCCGTTGGCTGTCCCCCACTCGCGTGTGTGTGACAACTTATAGAACAGAACAAACTGGACAGCTTACTTAATAACCTGGAATAAAATGTCTAGAAAACAAAGAATTGGTGATTGGCTTTAATTGTGGAAAATGATGACTCTCACCTCAGTGGTCACATTGTACAGTAGAGGTAGTAGAGAAGTTCCAGATCCTGGCAGCACTCCAGCATCAGAGGTCAAAACATTTGTTCTGGTCACAAAAGCTCACCAGATGCCATGTTTTCTGAGGTAGTGAAGGAAGTTTACAGTATTACAGAAAGCAACAGATTTTTAACAAGTAAATTAAGTTTTGGCCTTATATAGGGTGGTCCAGATCTAATTATGCAATTTTCATTACGCTATAACTTTTCAAGTTTATTACATAGAAAATCACCCGAAAAATCCTGGATCATTGAGAAGTGTGCGAACTGACGACACGAAGAATCACCTTTGCGCCGAACTGGAATCGTCCCCACATAAATCAAACTCATCCAGATGATCTGGATCTGCATAATTAGATCTGGACCACCCTGTACATCACAGTTTGGTATGGCACAGGCAACAGCAAGAATGTTATGCATGTTTTATAAAGTCACTGGTTGTCACTTACTTGCTGTGGATTCAGTTGAGATTAGCAGACTGAAACTATAAAATATCTTAGCAACTAGCTGTGCTAGTTGTTCAAGATGGGTTGAGATGAAGTAATGAGCATAGACCTAAGTGTTAACATTTGCAGTGCACTATTCAATGCATATGCCTCTGTTAGTATGGAATTTGTAAAAGCAGTGCTATTGTTTGTGATGCACCACCTATTGGAATGACAATGCATTTTTTTACTAAAAATGTTTGTGATTCGCTGTCATTTGAAATAACTGAGATATAGCAATTGGATGGACACACAGACAGACCACAAAGAAACTTATCCTTTTATTTAGATGGATTTGGTGATTATGTCCAAGTGTATTTTTTAGAATTAGTGGGCTGCTGTGGATGATGACTACTGTTCTTGTTATGCATTTGCGTTGCTGCTTTATTTGTATAAGCTTTACCAAATTGAATTCACTGTATGTTATGGCAATAAAGTATTTTAATGAAATAAAAATCACTCTCTTCAAGCAATGAATTCCCCTCAAGTTTTATGTGTTGTGGATTATCCACAACTGTACATACTGTACCTCTCTAAGCAAAGACTTTCTTAAATACTGTATATCCAAGATTTGATCCCAACTACCAGACTAGATTTTGGCCTTGTCCTCAAGTTAAGACTCTACTGTCATGTATTTCATGCTATCAGCAGTCTTCAACATCCGGACAGGTCCTCCTCGGCCTCATGGGTTTTATTGGGGTGATCCAGGATGGTTCAGTTCCTCTGAATGATCATCATTGTGGTCACTTTTGTACCACTGCTCAAATAGAATAGATCACCCTAAAACAAAAGTGATCAAAGCACATAGAAACTCTCCCTGGTTTAATGAAAACACCTGAGCTCTTAAATTAGAGTGTCAAAAACTGGTGCACAGATGGAGAACAACAATGCTACATGTCTTTCAAATTGCATGGACAGAGAGTGTTAATAAATATAAAAAGCCCTCTTTAAAGCTCGCTCAGAATACTATTCTACATTAATAGATAGCAATAATAAAAATCCCCGGGTACTGTTTAGAACAGTGGCTAAATTAACAAATGGAATTAAGATCAACAGTGCAAAATACCAACAGATATTAGCAGTACAGACTTTATGAACTTCGTCAATGATAAAATTAAAAAGATAAGATCCCAGATCTCTGCATCACAGTACAACAAGCAGACCCTGTTTCACATTGCATTCAGCACTTTAATAATTTTAATCGTATAACTGAGCAGGAAGTCTTAACTTTAATTTCTAAAATGAAGCCCACTACTTGTTCCCTAGATCCGGTGCCAACAAAACTTGTAAAAAGTGCAATGGATGTTCTTGCAGCCTATTCTAAACATTATCAATAGTTCATTATTGCATGGCACAGTACCTGATGCACTAAAAGTGTCAGTCATTAAACCATTACTTAAAAAGTCAGACCTAGACCCACACATACTAAATAATTATAGGCCTATTTCAAATTTACCGTTTCTCTCTAAAATAATAGAAAAAGTAGTCACCAGTCAGCTTCAGCCACACCTTACGCATTACAATTTATTTGAGAAATTCCAGTCTGGTTTTCGCACTGGTCATAGTACAGAAAGGCACTAACGGGTTGTAAATGACATTCTGATATCCTCTGATGAAGGAAACTCCACTGTAATTATGTTGTTGGACTTAAGTGC
Source organism: Polypterus senegalus (assembly GCF_016835505.1). Lineage (NCBI taxonomy): Eukaryota > Metazoa > Chordata > Cladistia > Polypteriformes > Polypteridae > Polypterus > Polypterus senegalus. Next base: position 32,845,240 of record NC_053162.1, on the reverse strand, counting down.
AGCATTTGACACCATTGACCATTCTATTTTACTGCACAGGCTAGAAAATGATGTTGGGCTTACAGGCCCGTGCTCGCTTGGTTTAGTTCTTATTTATCAAATCGATTCCAATATGTACAGAAATGTGCTGACAGTACTCCATCATTATACACAGAAGTTCAATATGGTGTCCGCAGGGCTCAGTACTGGGACCTTTACTGTTTTCACTTTACATGCTTCCACTGGGATCTCTCATTAGGAAACATAATGTTAATTTTCACTGTATGCAGATGACACCCAGTTATACCTTTCATTTAAATCAAATGAAGTTTCTGATGTTGTCTTTAATTAGTTATGTTAGTGAATTAAAGGAATGGATGAATGAGAACTACTTGTCTTTAAATACAGATAAAACAGAGATGTTAATTGTTGGAGGGAATGACGCTGATCACAGCAATATTTTGTCATCATTTAACTCAGTTGGAATCCCAATTAATTTTACTGAATCAGCCCGCAATCTAGGAGTTATCTTTGACTCTAGCATGTCATTTAAAGCATATTACAAAGTTGTCCAAAACATGTTTCTTCCATCTTAAAAATGTTAGGAAATTAAGGCGCTTTCTAAATAAACAGGATTGTGAGAAATTAATTCATGCATTTATCTCTAGTAGGATTGACTACTGCAATGCGGTGTTCACTGGCTGTTCAAACTGTTCTTATACAGCCTCCAGTTAATCCAAAATGCGGCTGGCAAGAATGATTACAAGAACAAGAAAATATGAACACATAACTCCAGTTCTTAAATCCTTACACTGGCTCCCAGTTAAGTTTAGGGCAGATTTCAAAATCCTCCTTTTAACATATAAAGCATTAAATGGCCAAGGTCCGCTTACTTGTCTGAACTTATCATGACTTACAAACCTGAGCACATTAAGATCTCAAGATGCCGGTCTGCTTAGGATTCCAAGGATTAATAAAATAACAGTGGGAGGTCGAGCTTTTAGTTACAGGGCCCCTAAACTGTGGAATGGTCTCCTGCTTCTATAAGAGATGCCCCTTCGTCTCAGCCTTTAAATCCCGGCTGAAGACTCACTACTTCAGTTTAGCATATCCTGACTAGAGCTGCTGATTAACTGTACATACTGCATCTCTGTTGTTAGTCATTAGCACTAAAACATAAGTAACATGATAGTTATATTTGAATACTAACCCTCACCTATTCTGTTTCTTTCTCGGTACTCAAATGTGGCATTGGTGCCACGCCCACCTGCCAAGTTGTTTGCCTGCCTATGGTAAAGTCATCCCTGATGGAGGATCACAGGAATCATGGGAAAGAGGGTCCTTTCATCGGATTGGGTTGCCCAGCACTGTTTCAGTCGTGGAATGGCCAAATGTGGGAGGCACCTTGATGGATGAGGTCTCCAGGACTCTAAAAATATCCAAATCTTATTATGTGATATCATCTACTGTTAAATTCTGCTCCATACTTCTAAAATTTTTATTTTCAGGCTGTATTAAGGATTTGTTCTGTTCTGTGTATTGTATTGTATTGTATTGTCCCCATGTTTTGACACCCATTGCATGCCAACCTACCTGGAAAGGGGTCTCTCTTTGAACTGCCTTTCCCAAGGTTTCTTCCATTTTTCCCTACAAGGTTTTTTTGGGAGTTTTTCCTTGTCCTCTCAGAGAGTCAAGGCTGGGGGGCTGTCAAGAGGCAGGGCCTGTTAAAGCCCATTGCGGCACTTCCTGTGTGATTTTGGGCTATACAAAAATAAACTGTATTGTATTGTATAAAAGAAATCACAATTGCTCTCTGTCACTGTCCTGCTCCACTGGCAGACTGAGACTCTTCAATTCCACCCGGGTTGGGTGGGGTAAACGTTAACATTATACAAAGTTATTGTCTGTTATACCTGCATTTTTATCACTCTTTAATATTGTTTTTTATCAGTATGCTGCTGCTAGAGTATGTGAATTTTCCCTTGGGATTAATAAAGTATCTATCTCTGTATTATGATGGCTTAGGCATATACTCACTGTACTGGGTGACACTGGGAAGAATAAATGTTGCTCAGTAGGACACAAATATGGCAACCTGTCTTAGAAACAGCTATTCTTAGTCAATCAATAGAACAGTTTTACATCTTAAGACCTTTTTCTTTTCTTCAACTCTACTTTTTCAACAGTATTATTTGAAAAAAGGGGAAAACTGGGAATATGAAGTTTAGGGGAGAGAATTAAATGTAGTATTAATGTTATAATATAATCTAGGCACAGTAGATAAAATCAGAATATTTGATTGTTTGTCAGTCAGGCAACAATGGTTGAACCAATTTCCACATACGTTTGCATGTGCAATGCTTTGTTGCAACTTAAAATATGGGCTATATTGCGTAGTGGGGAGAAGGTGTACTGGAGGAGGGCAACCCAAAAAACAGTACAGATGTTGGGTCTATAATTCCTGTCAGGCAGTAGCAGTGAGTTGGGCTGATGGGAGAACACTATTATCAGCATACATGAGGTTCTGTACTGGCCAAGGCATTATTTCATTTAAGACTGCATGACTCCAGTTACAACATTTTCATTCTCAATTAAACTGTATAACAATTTTATTGTCTTGCTGAATTATAGCTTTTGTCTAACAGTACATGATTTTGTCTCATTGTGGGTTGTGTTTGTCCATTGTTGAATTTCCAAAAGACAGTATTTCCCTATTTATTTGTATCTAGAGCCCTTTTTGAGAAATATACACGTCTAAAAGTGGTGCATGGTGTTGCAAAAATCTTAAGGAGCAATGTTTCTTTTAAACCCTCAAAATTAACTTGTAAAACCATCCTTTTTAGTGAGTTTTGTGGTTGGGAGACCACATGTGAAATTAAATGTAGCATCAATTTTGCCAAACTGTATGCACAAGAAAATTCAACTGCTTCGCTCACCACTACTTATTATTGCAGTGCCCCCTGCTCCATGTTGGTTAAATGTGCAAACAGAAATATCATTGTACTGTGTACATATGACTGTAACTCTGAAATGAACTTATGAAGTTTAATTCAACTGAGAATGGCATTAGCAACTTTTACTGTTTCTTAATGGCAGACATTCATTCAATTCGATTAAATGATGAGGCATCATTATACAAACAGACAAACAATTATACAAATGTACCTTGGCAATTCCAGGAAGTTTGGCTAGCACTGTATTATTGCCAAAGAAAACCTCATAAAAAGATTAAAACAAGGCAAAATATACCAATTACTAACAAGTGTTAGTAGTTTGCTGTGAAATGTGGCAACTGAATCAACTGTTTGCTGCCCCCAGCTGGGTACATGAGTTGTAAGTGTAGCGTTAAAATTTTAAAATTTGCAAGTTTTTTTAGACTGAATGACATTTCTTTGAACTTTTTGAAAGCTTACTACTGCTAAGATTCTAGAAAGATTTATCCACCATGGGTACTGCACACAGATTCAGCAAGCAAGGAAAGAAACTTATAATATAAAAGATAATCTTCAGATTAATGCATCCACTATAGTCTGCCTGCCACACAATGACTGCAACAGTACTCTTGATTGATAGTAGAGCATAGTAACTACTGTGATCAATGAAACATTTCTCTACATTTTTCAATTCTGTCAGAAAAACACAAAGAAAATGTTAGAAAAATAGAAGACAACTTTATTGAAGGAGTATGTGAAATATAATTACATTTCCAGCTGCACAACACTTTTGCTTTCTTATTTGACTGTTGTATTAAAACAAAGCTTTGTTCTACTAGTTAGGAAAATAACCAACAAGCAACTCCTCAGCTGCATGAACCTTTGCTGGATTCAAGCCTACAGCTTACTTGCTATTTAAAAACATTATTTCAAAATGTTTGCTGTAACGTTATAAATAAAATGTATACATCTAAAATCAAGCAGTGTGTTTGCTTGAATTATATCCATTATATCATTTACAGTAACATAGATAACATGCCTCATTTCGGAGCAGCACAATACTAGCTTCGGATCTCCCTGAGGAATTAAGAGTAAAAGAACGAAGGGCCATGAAGCCTATTTAATTTCAGAAATAACAGATATGAAAGGTAGGCAACCAAATGTAAAGCTTTGTGAGATACAGATACTGGACAAAAATGGGATGTAAGGATAAGCAAATATGTAGAACAGCTTCTCCGACTTTCACAGAACTTAAACAATGGATTTCAGAGGAAAAATAATACTCTACTGCTCTTCATATCCAAATTTGAAACAGCAAAACCCTGCTGCATCACGTCAGGCTTTTCTCACATATAAGTTATTCTGAAGCCATAATAGGTACAGTCTGAAGCCATAATAGGTACTGTACTGATCATGTAAATACAATGAAGTTTCCTCCCTGGCTCCCAAACAGCAAAACCCATAGCTACTGTACATGGGGACGAGGCTTCAAGATCAGTTTTCCAGTCTGAAAAACAAAGAAAAAATGGGAATTTCATTTAGAGTGTTAAATCAGGGTGCGTGATGTTGAAACGTATGCATTCCACAGGCAGTTAATGCAATGTATTTTATCAGAAGACTACACACATTCACTTCTACAGTTTGTTTCTTGTCATACATAAAACTACTCACATCATCGCAGGACATGTTATACTCAGCCAGGACAGTCCGACAGCGGGCAGCTATACTGTGAACAGCATGGTTAAAAAAAAATAAGTCTGAATATCTGTAGAATGTATGTTTATTTTGTAGCAGTTTCTGAAAATAACTATTCCAAGCACACATGTTGCTACTTCAAGAAGTATTGTTATATACAGCTTAAACCCCATCAGATCCACCTGTCTGGGTTACACAGAAAAAAGGATACATTGACGGAGCCACGACTCTCTTGTGTATTCCAGCAAAAAAGAGGCCTATCAGGGTCACACAGCTTATGGTGAAAAATGGGTGGTTCCATAAGGACGTAAAGAAAGACACCTAGAAGATAACACAGTTTTCAAAAGGAATGCAAATAAAGCATTTTGTCTTCTGTTTTTAACAAAAAAAGAAAGGCATGATGTGGGGACGTAATACACTGTTGTAAAACCTGGGGACTGGCTGGCTTTTTCATTACTGCCAATACTAATCAGTGGCCATTCTAAATGCAAATTTAGAATTATAACAAGAGTCACTTGCTTATTTTCGATCATATACTGTAAAACATGTTCAAAATTCAAGGTAAACAGCAATAGGAATATATATTATTATGCACAATTAGTGGAGACCAGAAGCCACTCACCTTCTGTGTTTCAGGGTCAATAAGCCAGTTCCACGCACCAGTTGCTGTGCACACAGACACCACAATGAGAATAACTGTACACAAGAAAATCCAATCAGTATGTGTCTGGTAATACACTGCTAAAGTTTATCTAGGCAGACAATACAAAGAAGTACTTAGCATTTAAGTTACGTTGCAACAATGGATGTGTTACTCCAATAAACCGTATGCACAAAACTACTATGATTAACATTAGGCACACAAGCTCTGCATAATTAATTAACTACATATATGTATCAATGGAAGCTCTCCTTTTATTGCTTTTATTGTGCACTTAAAAGTTTTTCATTTACCTGTATCACTATTGCCAAAATGATTCTAAATTGTCCCTAGTGTGTGCTTGGTGTGTGTGTGTGCGCCCTGCGGTGGGCTGGCGCCCTGCCCGGGGTTTATTTCCTGCCTTGTGCCCTGTGTTGGATGGAATTGGCTCAAGCAGACCTCTGTGACCCTGTAGTTAGGATATAGTGGGTTGGATAGTGGATGGATGGATGGACTATTGCCAAAAGCTTTCTGCTTCAAATGCCCCTCGTTACTTATAAAAATTGTTTTAATTAACAATCTTCAACATAAGAAGTACATTTCTAACTAGCCAGGCTATCTGTTGGCTTTGTGCATTGTTGAAAACGTAATGAATGGGCTGCAAAAGTTAGGTTAGGTCTGAATATTAAGCTATTGTAAGTTGATTTATACTGGGAGGCATTTAGCTGGGAGCAGCAAACTTCAGCTTTTACCATTTGACGGTAGAATGTCAGCAATAAAAGATAACATGTACTGCATATCGTTTAGGGGAAAAATAAGGAACAATGTTCTATATGCATATTAATATATGAATTATGATGTTTAAATATGAGAGACTTGAACACATTAGCACCTTTCCTAATTTGATGAGGTATATTTCAACATGAAAATCAGTTTAAGGTAGGCCAATATTAAATTTACCTAAGCAATAAATATGTTCATCTAAAAAAAGTAAGTACATTTTTAAAAACCATTTAACCTTTCACTTATACAGTTTTATGCATCAGGACATAACTAGCAATCATCTAGTCAACACAAAGTCCTCAATTTAAATAAACCTAATGAAGGCTGACAAAGCACAATCCAAATTAACTTTGTTACTATGTACTCAGTAGGAAACAAGTCAACAGTCAAAATCCATGTGTGAAGATGAAAGTACACCCTTGCTGTTTCCATCTCAGTCAAGAAGAGTAATTCGGGGCTGGTGCTGCCAATCTGGTACACATGAGTTTCTGATGAGCAGGAAGTTCTGCCTCCTCAATATAAAAAAGAACCTTTGACAGTTTGGTCTGGAACAATGAAGTTTATGCCAAGGACAAAAGACATTTGCAAATATTACCACAGAAGTAACTGTTGCTGCTCATCTGTCTGGGGACAGTTATAAGGTCATTTCAAAACAATTAGAAAATAATCATTCTACCATTAGAAGATTTCTGTTGAAATGGATAGCATTAAAACAACTACCAAGAATAGGTGTCCTAGCAAATTCACCCAAAGATCAGCCATATAATTATATGAGAAATCACAAATAGCCCAAAGGCTACATGGTAAATGTTACAGTTCATAACTTTGCTATTAGAAATAAGACTCCTGAAACAATGTCCTTTGGACAAACAAAAGTGTGGACTTCTTTTATCATTATATGCAATGTTAGCTTAGGCAAAAACCAAACACTGTGCTTCACCACAAGAACCTCATACACAGTGGCAGATGGGTTTTTGCAGCCATGGGACCTCACATCACAATCACTGAGCTCACCATTACCTCCTTTTCAAATAAGGATATGCTAGAGAAAAAAAGTGACACCATCTGTCCCACAACTAAAACTTGATGAAAGTGAATAATGAAAGAGGACAATGAACCTAAGCACACCAGGAAAATCTACAAATGTATAGCAAAAGAAGAAAAGAATTCATGTTTGGAAAAGGCTAAGACAACGTCCACACTTCCACCCCACTGAGTTGCTGTAGTGGGATGGTAAGTGTACTGTGTGTAAACAAACAAAATGCCTTGAATATCAATGATCTTTAGCCCGTATTGTAAAGAGGAATTGAATAAAATTTCTTGAGTGCAATGCAAAAGTTTGATAAATGTATACAAAAACATATCAAAATAAACATGTATAATTTGTACTCAAATCTGACTACATAATTACTACAACCACAAAAGACATGAGTGACTTTTTTTTTTTTTACCTTATTTATATAAGCAGAGACTTGCGGAATTACACTTGGCACAAATTTGTCCTTCCAAGTGCAAAACCACCTAGTCTTAGTTGGAACTACTTTTTACTTACTTCGCCAACGACCAGTTGCTGGCTGTAAACAAGAAACATATTCAGTAAGTCTTCTTTCAAATGCCTTAAGATCTATAAAAAAAAAGAAAAATAAGTTAATCTTAGGAGTTTGAATCATAATTAAATACATGTGCATCTAAACAACAAGACCATCTTTGTACTGTAAAAGCACATCATTGAAAAGCCACCGCTAAATAAAAACCCTAAGAAAATTATGATTTATTGTTGACATAATGTAAATGTTTTATAAGCTTCTATTTTAATTTGTAGGTAAAAGAACTAGTACTTTATTTATATAAAGTATATAAAAATATTACTCAGCAAAAAAAGAAACGTCCTCTGACTTTCAACTGTTTTTACTTTCAGTAAACTTAATGTGTAAATATTTGTATGAACACTAAAAGAATCAACACCATAAAACATAAACTAAAAATGTTTCACAATGTGTCCCTGAATGAAGGGAGGCTCAAAATCAAAAGTACCAGTCAGTATCTGGTGTGGCCACCAGCTGCTTGAAGTACTGCAGTGCATCTCCTCCTCATGGACTGGACCAGATTTGTCAGTTCTTGCTGTGAGATGTTACCCCACTCTTCCACCAAGGCACCTGCAAGTTCCTGGACATTTCTGGGGGGAATGGCAGTAGCCATCGATCCAAATCGATCCCGCTCCAGGGTACAGGCCTCGGTGTAACGCTCATTCCTCCGACGATAAACACAAATCCGTCCATCACCCCTGGTGAGACAAAACCGTGACTCATCAGTGAAGAGCACTTTTTGCCACTCCTGTCTGGTCCAGCGAAGGTGGGTTTTTGCCCATAGGTGGCGTTGTTGCTGGTGATGTCTAGTAAGGACCTGCCTTACAACAGGCCTACAAGCCCTCAGTCCAGCCTCTCTCAGCCTATTGCGGACAGTCTGAGCACTGATGGAGGGATTGTGTGTTCCTGGTGTGACTCGGGCAGTTGTTGTGGCCATCCTGTACCTGTCACGCAGGTGTGATATTCGGATGTACCGATCCTGTGCAGGTGTTGTTACACGTGGTCTTCCACTGCGAGGATGATCAGCTGTCCTTCCTGTCTCCCTGTAGTGCTGTCTTAGGCGTCTCACAGTGTGGACATGGCAATTTATTGCCCTAGCCACATCAGCAGTCCTCATGCCTCCCTGCAGCATGCCTAATGCACGTTCACGCAGATGAGCAGGGACCCTGGGCATCTTTCTTTGGGTGTTTTTCACAGTCGGTAGACAAGTCTCTTTAGTGTCCTGCGTTTTTAGAACTGTGACCTTAAATGCCTACTTTCTGTAAGCTGTTAAGGTCTTAACGACCATTCCACAAGTGCATGTTAATTAATTGATTATGGTTAATTGAACATGCATGGAAAACATTGTTTAAACACTTTACAATGAAGATCTGTAAAGTTATTTGGATTTTTAAAACATTATTGTTGAAATACACAGTCCTGAAAAAGGGACGTTTCTTTTTTTGCTGAGTATATATGTTATATATTACTGCTAATGTAATACATAATTATGGTCTTAATGTTACCTACATGTGAAACAACCAGGTTTATATTGAATTTTAAAATACTGTTCATTAATTTCTTAAATTAGTAGGCTATGAATCACTTACATGAATGCAAACAAAACATTCTGTTATAAAACCTTTGGCGCAGATCAGCACATCACCACCTAATAAGTTAATATGTTTTCAGATTTAAAAAATGCAGAACTTAATTCATTTTATTTTCATATATTTAAAAAAAACTACTATATATGAGAAGTGTAGAACTAGACTGAATAAACATTTCAGTGAGTATGCAAATTACCAGAACTGGGCACAAACTTTAGAACTTAAATTCTACCAAGCTTGCCAAGCTGTTCTAATGTAGATAACACATTTTCTATATGTGTCCTCTCATTATTCCCATAATTTTAATTCTAATTAATGCATAAAAATGTTGGTAATTGAGGTCTAACACTTGACCTATCTTTAAAGATGTCATAATCATAAAGACAGAAAAAAAATAAATGAAAAATAACTTAGAAGTTTGATACTAATGAATGCATAAAAACATTGGTAATTGAAGTCACTTGTCACACATATCTTTAAAGATATCCAAAATAGTAAGGACAGAAAAAAACATGAATTTCCTAAAAACAAGTAAAATTGCTCTATTTAAAGTAAACCAACATAGGTTCTGGAGTTATAAAGTTGTCTAACTGATAATTCCTCTAGATAACAAAAACTATACTTTGGAGATATATTAATTCTTTCCCTTTGATGGACCGGCATAGGCTTTTGTGACTAGATTATTATTCATGTGATTCCGAAATTGGCAAAAAGAACTAATGAAATTGATGACTGGATTACCATTAAATTTGTCAAAGAAAAAATAAACAATTTTAAAATGTATTTATCTTGCTTTACAAGATGTGAACTATTTGCATTTAAGGAAATAAAGATTTGAAAATGTAGCCTATGATGTCTGGTGAGCTGGTTTAGAAACTTTAACAGTACACAAAATAAAAATTCAGAATTCAGCAGCACTGCAAACAATTAGCAGTATTTAAAATGCTTATAGCTCTAGGACTAAGAGTTCTTAAATCTGTTGCTCCTTACGCTGAGGAACTTAAATCTGGAGCCTGATGGCAGCCGAAATTTAGGATAAAGAGGATGGCTACTGTCTGACAGAAATGAGTTGGCCTTCTTTCTAACAAGCTTGTAATACAGCTCAGTGATTGAGGTCTGCTGCAAACCAATAATTTTACTGCTAATCGATAGCACCTACTACTTATAGATAAATCTTGTTCTATGCACATTTGTTCCTTTTTTGTCTGCTGCTGTAAATCTGAAATTTCCTTCAGGATTAAAAAAATGTCTCTATTTATACATGTGATAAAATGATTTTAATGTCAGATTTGTACACCACAAAGTTGTTTTTTATAGGTGAGGGCAGCTATGTTGACCAGTCCTGTACACACAATGATTAATATAAAATTGTGGGCCAAAACAATTATAAGCTTACTCAAATACACAATTATACTGAACCACAAAAAAGACATAAATAAAATCTACCACTGGGTGGAGTCCATGCGTCCTACACTAAATCAACAGTGCTGATTTCAACTCTAAAGTCAGATTTTTGTCTATCCTGTCAGGATCTTAAGTTAAGTGTACATGTGCAAAAAATAAACTGCATATAATGCAGAACTAGTTTCTGCCCCACAACTCTGTGTTGCCAAGCTGATGTATTCATAACAAAACAGAATGTACAGAAATTAAAGTATTTATGTTTCATAAGATTCACCTTACGCTCAGTGTAATAAGTAAAGCATGTTTGAATAGTTTAAGTACTTGCTTTTCAATGGTCATTGTTGTGCGTTGAACAAACCAACAGTAGTTACCCATCATTTTGGGGCTGAAGTGGCCTTGATATCTTGCTTCCATATTAGAAATATCTTGGTGGAATTACTCTCCATGTTCTTTATTTGCAATACCCAAATTAGGTGAAAAAAAAATCCACATTCGATTTTACTCATTCAGAAATAAAGTTTGACTGATGTTTTTTTTTTTTGTTCATGCCACACCATAGGCACATCAACCAACCAGGGCGAATGCCCAAAAGAATATACTGTATAGCAGACATGAGATGCCCAACTTTTATCCTAATATTCGACTTGACATGCAAAATAATACGTGTTAGCAATCGTCACTCTCTTTGACAATATCTTGCGCTGATATTCCCCACAAATGTAACAAAAATGATCGGGATGGTTGATGTTCATTTGAGGTTTAAAACAGAAACACCAACAAAAACGTAGCAAGCTCTAGGCATGTCGTCAGCCCCTGTTGTCTTATCCAGTCACACTGTTGACATCAGAGGACTGATATGACATGCTGATACGCTGGCATGCCTCTAGGAATGTACTCATGCTAGGGGCTACCAAATGTACAGATGTTATTAGTGGTAATCATTGCGTCATGCAACAGGATGAATATCAAACTATTAAGCAACAGCCAAGCGAGTGTATGCAACTTAAGATCTAGACGTGCTAGGAAAACACTGTATTAAGATTTGGAATCAGAATACTCAATTTATTATATATTACGTGTTTTACAAAATCTTCGTTTTCCTGTGTCATTCAAAACAAATATCCCTGGGCAAGGTTCAATGAATTACTCAGTCTTGTCATAGTTCCTTCTGTACGACTATTTGAGTCAATCCACATCACGTCACAAAATATTCATCTCAAACTGTCCAACCCCAAGTAAAAAGTTCCTCTTTTTACGACTTCCACACTCACCCTCGGCCTGCTCCAGGGAGTTCATTGCAGAGCTTGTTCGTTGGGACACTGCTGACAGGGAAGGTTACTACTCTCTCAATTTCCTGTCCCGGTCGCAAACACCTTTCAAGGAACCTCCGATCTTCACTCCTCTGATGTGGTGCCGCTGACTACTGCCTCGGTCAGGGAGAAAGTCATGTACAGGTTATTATTCCCCTTTTTTCCTCCTCAAGGCTTCATTGCTCGAGTAAACCTGAACTCACCGATTCTGTGTGCTCCGTGTCACTGGTTGATGACGTAACAAAAACCCCTCCCCCGCGATTGGTTTTGCGCTCCAGGCGCCAACGTGATATTCCAGCGCCTCACTGAGGTATTTGCTAGAATCCTCGCGAGTTTTACGACGGACATTTTATAGTCTGCGGCTCAGAGTGGGAGCGTCGTCCTCGAGGTTTTTCGTGTTGTTGCCATATCGAGTGGCTTTCTATGTAAGTAGTAACTGGTTTTCGTTTTTTAATGATATAATCTATAGATTCTAGGGTGTTCATTGTATTTCTTTTACATATGCATTCAAAGTTGAAAATCGGTTATGTTTGGAGCGGAGGTGCGTCAAAGAACAGGCCTGCATCGTTTTGATGCAGAATAGAGCCTTTGAAAGCGGATAACCTCGACGCGGGAAAGAGTGTGAGTAGGCCGTGATATATTGTGTGCAAACAAGAGTGAGATGGACATAGGGTACCCAGGGTCGTTTATTTAAGCGTGAAGAGCCCCTATGCCCACTTTCTTTGGCACAGCCGCTTTAAGATTCTGCAGGCTGTGGTATGGAGACGAGAGAACGAAATGGGCCTACCCACTGTAGATCTTCCATGTGTGAGAAAACGGGCCTGCATGAAGTTATATGGGTTGCATATTTCAAAATTTACTTTTAGTAATCCGTACTCGCCTATTTTTTAACTCCTCTTCGGGTAGAGTAAATCTGAAATTTGTATTTGTGTGAAATTTGTGAAGTGGTTTTCACAAAGGGTTACATCAATTATGGCCAGTGTCTCCAGTCGTAGTATACACAAAATCGTTCAAATAAAACTAGAAGAACGTTCCGTATTCGAGTTAGTATAAGGAAACCTAAGTACTCCTTTGGTTAAATAAGTGGGAAACTTGAATTCAAGATTGGCGCTTTAGCAGAGTCGGTGCTGTATCCAAATATTTTGCATCGCGATGGCTATTAGACGATTCTAGTGCGACAACATTTGGGTTGCAGGAGACGGCTGCTAAAAATTGGGACATCAAGCGCCTAATATGTTAATTGCAGATAGACCTTTTTTTAAGTACTTTAAGACGGAAAAGTGTATGAGTTGACTGACACGACAATAGATTGTATTTCTAAAGCCCCTTTCCCTGGCTCAGAAGTGCTTCACAGAAATTTTAGAATGAACAACATGGCATATATAAAGTAATGCTGGATACATATATTCCTATAAGACCCTAACCAAAGATAAATGCAGAAAACGCAAAGCAACGAGTTCAAATAAGAGACAATAAACCAGGGTAAAATACTCCAAGAAAACCCTGAGCAAATAACAATTTATGATACAAATGCAAATTCTTTAACAACTGGGCAACCAGGGTAAACTGAAAGAAAGATCAGCAGGTCAGGGCAAGTTAAATGCCATCCTGAACCAATTTTTCAAGTTAATTTCTAAAAGAATTAAGTCTGCTGTTCCCATTTAATTAGGCAGGTCGCCTTAAAGTCTAGATGCAGTAGAACTAAAGGCACAACAGAGAATTCGGAATCCGTGGACCTTAGTGAGCAAACAATTAACCAACTTTTCCTTTTTTCTTTTAAAGATTGAACATGTCGTCGTGGGTGAAGGTCACAAGGAATCGAGGACCACTTGCTGGTGGAGGGTAAAAACATGTCTCTTCCTGTTTGTCTCTGTGCTCAGGAGTTGCTGAATGCTACCTGTCTCTTGGTTGCTGTGGTGTTTCCAGTGAAACCAGTGTTACCATAAAACAGATTTGTTTTAGATAGTATCTATCTAAAACAAATCTGTTGACCTTTCTGTAATATTGGGCAATATTTTAATATTGCTTCATTACTCCATTAGATTCTTATGGTAGTATAGTATGGAAATGTAGATTGTGGCGTTTTCTTTTTGATGGTGGATCTTCAAGCAGGGTCCAGTCTCTTATGGTTCTTTACTGCCCTTTTTTGTTCTGTTGTAATAATACTGATGCATTTTTGAGTAATTAGTGACAATTTCTCATGGACAAATGCTAAATATTGTCGCTAATCTGAAATGGTATAAAATTGTTCTCTCTCAGAGAAGTTACATGTTAGTACAAATTTTACTTTTTTAAATTATTGTCTAGGAGGGCTATGTAGTATTTTTCTAATGGTGGGACAGGGATTTTTGGGAAATTTTGTTCTCGGTGGACTAGTATTGGATTTTATATGTACACTTTATTTTTGTTTTATTTGTAAGTGATTTTTTTTTGTCTGTTTTGCAGCAACATCAGACCTTTTAAACCTTTCCGAATGGCTCCATATCCAGGCAGAGATGAAAGAAAAGACGCATTTAATGAAGATACCCGCAAGTAAGAGTAGAGCTTTATTGTGGGTGCTTATGAATGGGCTACACAAATACATGACATTGGCGTTTGCTTATATGTAGATTACATACAAGAGGCATGTTAAAGACCAGCTGTTACTACTTTATCACAACCACATATGTGCATGTTAACAAGAATTGTTTTAACTAACAAAAGCTTTAAAGAAAATGTAAAAATGAGATGCACATGAATTTCAGCGTGTAAAATGTACCTTACGTTTCTACTAAAAATGATATTTTTCGTATTTCTGGATTGATTACAAAGTTGCAACTGGGAAATGAGAACCTCTACCTTAAAGTATGTCACTAAACCTTTTTTTTTTTTTTTTTTTAAACCCACAATTTTGAATTGGGAAAGTTTAGGTCTTCTATTTATGTTCCAATGCATAAAGTGCATGTTTTATTAATTGCCCAGCTGTTTTATGCCCCTCTTTGAAATTCTTTTGTTTTTGCTGACCTGGGTATTTACTGTGTCTGCATTGGCATTTTGAAAAATTCATGCAGATTTCGATTACTGGCAAATTAATGCATCATATACAGTACATAGCTTCTATTAGTACAAGCAGGTTTTGTTTATACGTTTGTTCTCTGCAAGGTTATTATAGTTTGCCTTTTTATAATCAATTTTGTTTTTTCTGACCTTACTTGGAAATTCAGTTTAGTTTTAGTTTTTCTTGTATTTTTAGTTCTAATTTAGACTAGGAGGCTTTGCTCCCTGCTCGCTTTGCTCGCCAACCCCCTAGGCCGCGCTACGCGCAGACCACTTTGCAGTTCTGCCACTCGCGTATGGGGATGCAGATGTACAATTTAAACAGATTGTTTTCATGGGAATTGTTCCATATGCATAATAGAACTATTTTACATTACAGCGAGTAATTAACCATATTAAAAAAAAATAGTAAAACGTAATAATTTTAAATTGTTTCATGTTGTGTTCAAGTTTTTCGTTGCATTATATGATTCTGTTCTGTTTGGCTTTGAAATTAATACGCAAATAATTTTTAAACTTACATTTTTGATGTAAAACTTAAGTAAAAAAAAATTGTTTGAATTAAATTTTCATCAGTATCACATTGAATTTTGATTGTGTTTGGACTTGCGTTGTGACAACGCAACATATAACTGCCCATGAGAGAATTTCGTTTGTCTCTGATTTAATTCTTTGCAAAATCTATTCTAATGGGAAGCGGTTAACGTTTTAATACGAATGGCATATCAAGATCTCCTTTTGTTGTCTAATGTTATCCGGGGAAGATGTGTTATATTATCTTTATTAGATACATCCTTCTTTCAACAGTAATTCGGGCGGTGAAAGACTGGACGGTGTTAACAGTTGTAGTTATTCTTTGGAACATTGTAAGTTGATGTTTCCATCTTCCGCACAATCGGCAACTGTTTCAGCATAGTTTATTGATATGCGTTTAACCAATTTGCCATGTGATCGACAATTTTCACATTAATTCATTTGACTTTGTTTCTCAGTGCTAGGATTGCCTGTGTACTCATTTCTTCTGTTGATATCCCTTCAGGATGAAATTCTTCAATAGGATTTGGACATAATGCAACTTTAATTGGGAACTTAAAGTGATGAAAACATAATTTCTAAGAGCTCCGAGAGTAGGAAATGTGTCACACGAATAAGATGTGAGAGGACCGTGTGTGTGTGTGTTTGAATATGGTTGAGAGGAGGGTGTGACTTAAAACAATCTCATGTTAAGTCTCATCTCTCAGGACTTGACATCTCTTCAGAAAGTCTTGTCTCGTCTCAGGATTTCTTTTATATGATAAAATTTATTTCACCAAGACATTTTTATTTTTATATCTATTTCAATTTTTGTTTTAGAAATCATGGTATGGAGCTCCTACAAAGTTTAGTTTTGTGTCCGACATCACAATCGGACAGAACTGTGCACACTTAAAAGATCTGGATATGAGTTTATTGGAGCTTACTCCACTACATGGTTTACTATCTGCTTTGTTTTTGTCTGATTAAAACAAGCATAATCAAAACCAGATACTGAATATGAACAATTTTACGCAATTTATCATTTTCAGAATATTTTGTCATTTGCGCTGAACAAATCTGTGCTGACTGTTGGCACTTTTTCATTTATTGCCCAGAATGGACCAATTTGTAATGAAATTTAGATGAATGTTAAGGTTTGAGGGTTTTTTCCTCCATGACTACAGCATATAAAATATCCTGCTCCAAGACAATGTGCTTATAATGAATGCCTTCAATATTGCATTCAAAAATCTCCTATACTGGACTTTATTTCCTACCACCCATATTGATATCTGATTCCATCTCGGGCATATCCTGAAAAGAGATCAGAAAAAAAGATTCCACTGTGTTCTGGCAGGTGTGATCATGAAAATCACGGGGGCTTAGAAAGAACAGGACTCTTAGACTTGAATCAGACCTTACCCAGCTGTATTGAGCGAAACAAAGAAAAGCAAGCATGTAGTGTGAAGGTTAGGGGTGGCCTGACTTGAATAGCCAATATATAAGAATAAACCCTTAAGCAGAGTAAAAGCAGGTAATAGGTGTATGGACGGGCACAAAACGTAAGAGACTGTATTCGACATTAAGCTGATGTTAAGAACAAAAAGTGATATTTCAACTATCAAATTTGAGAGACACTGCATAAAAAGGACAGATATTTTAAAATAGAGAATAAATACAAAAACATTAGTATGTTTAGTTTTGCATCACTTGGCATACTCTTCACTTACCTACCTCTAGTTCAACAGAAACGTTACCAGCTCAGGAATTTTACAAAGTTAGTATTGCTTAATTGTTACAACATTTTTAAAGCCAAAGTGAATGGTTATTAACAATATGCTAATCGTGTCTGATGACCTAAAGTCTGTCAATCGGTTTCATTTTATTTTTAAAAATTGGCCAAATTTCACCCATCTATTTTGTTGCGTTTTTGAGTTATTGTGTTATATATACAGACACAATTTGGAAAAAATTGTATCTTTGGACTCGGATGTCTAAAATAACGATTCTTGAAAATCCTGGGGTCGAATATTTTCAAGATTACTATTTTTTTTTTTTCTGTACTTCATATACAAGAAAGTAAAATGATTTCTCCTGTGTGAGGTGGCACCTGAGAAATAAACTGAAACGTTACTCACTCGTGACTTTTCTGTCTATATGTTAAAGGTTTTGTTGACCAGCACATTCCAATTTCAGGTGGAGTTACGTCTTTATTTACACCAAGTGCATAGAAAGGCAGCACATAAATCGCTTTCTGTTTAACATACTCTACATGCTCATATTCAGCTTGCCCTGTCACTGCAAATGCTGTGTGAACACCTGTTCTCTGTCATGAGCTGCTGTTCACTGTTCTTAAAGGATGACTTTGTGCTTTAGAGTTAAGTTACAAGGGTTAAAGACTAATGGCAAGAATATTCATTCAAAAATATTTTTAGTAAATTATTTTATTTCAGTTAGTCTTTCCAGGTACTTTTGGTGGTGTTTTAGTTTGTTTTTCATTTCGGTTGTATTTTATTTCAGTTTACGAAAATGTGTTTTTAATAGTTTCAGTTTTGATTATAGTTTTCATTAACTATAATAACCTTGGTTCTTTGGCCCCTTGAACAATTGCGTTTATTGCATCCTGGCAATTTAAATACAACCTGCAGTTGGTGGTAGTTCTGCTTTATCATTGAGTGAAACTAAAGGGTTGCATTTTGGAAAATAGTTTTATTTGTGCGAGTTTGATATCCGATTATTTTTGGTAGTCACTTTTGTCAAACACACAAATAGTTATTGCAAGTTTAAAAATGCGTTTGTTTTACAGAATTCCAAGCACCATTTTACAAAAATCATCCAATACAATCACAGCATTAAAATGGTACAAGATTTTAATACTGATATGAAGTGTTTTTTTAACTCCCTCCTAGTTTTGAAGAGATGTTAAGCAAGCAGTATGACTATTCATCAGGTGCTGAGGACCATTATGAAAGATATCAGTACTCCCAAAATGGTAAGTGTCTGTATTCTCCCTTTTATAGGGACAGTGTTGTACTCTGCTGCTGTTTTCACATGCCTTATATTGCAATATGTTTTGCGTTTAGTGTATTTAATGTAAGTGAGCTGTTTTAACTACAGCAACTGTGTTTCCACTACCAAATTAGCAAATTTCAGTGCCATAGACTCATTTAGTACAGTTTAGTTTATTCTTGAAGGTGTACCTGTGCACTCAATATTCAGTAATTGCCAATATAGTACAATTGAATGAAATTTTTTGGGGGGAAAAAAGGTTTAAACCGGCTACATGCAAAATATACTAAAATATTCAGTGGTTTGTTTTAATTAAAGCCTGATCCCAGCAGTCCATGTTCAGCGGTGTTCTATCATGAATCAGTCCACAGATAAGAGTTTCATTTAGATCAGTAATGTCTAAAAGTTGGTCCATTGTTTGTGGTGACACATTCATTCTAGGGCTTACTAGCTGCTAGGAATGATGAGATGCCGTACAAAATAACACTTGTGCTGCACATTTTGAATTAACTAAACTTGTGATATGCCCCAATGGGAGCTCTCTAAAGAGATTATGCTATGATTTAAATTTTGATGTTTAAATTTGATGTCACCATTGATGGTACCATTTTTTAATTCTTTGAATTTTAAACAGTCTTGCCTCTTCATTATTTACTGTCTGGATTATAGTAAGTTCTAGGTTTTATATTGTAATAGGGGCTAAATTATTGAGTTTGTGCAAAAAGGTGAGCTTTAAAATGTATCTAAATGACTAGAAACCAATGAAGTTAGTTAATAACTGGAGATGCATTGTCATACTTTTTACTTTATCTAACCTGCTGAGTTTTGAACAAAAAGGAGAGCTGTAGAGATACAGCTTAACCTCCTTACCATAAAGCAGTCAACTCAACCTTGCTTAAAACATGTAAATTACCATTTCTAGGATATATCTTTAGTTTGCAGTTCTCGCAAGTTTTTATTGCAGCTATTTTCTTGATTATTAATCACTTTCCTGCTGCTATTGGAACATACTTATTTTGACTTAATTTTAATTGAGTTAATCACCTATATATCCTGCAAGTTTTTCAAAAAAAGTTTATAAGGAAAAAGTGAATGTCTGAGAATTGACATGTTGCGATCTACAAAATATTTGGATGGTGTTCTCAAAGAAGAAAATTTAAAAACTTTTCTGAAATGGAGAATGAGAACATAGCAATCTATAAAACTAAATAGCAGGTTTAATTAAAAACACCTAATGGCTTCTAATTACATTGGTCAGTTGGAAAGCAATGGCCCTCCAGGATTTGAGCCCCAGAAACACTTGGTTTAGGTGAATGTTTAAGTTGATTTGCATCTCATTGTTCAGCTGCTGGCTAAGGGAAAAAGAATAGAGTTTAGAAGCTTAAAATACAAGTCAGTTATAATTAATGTAAAATTATGTTCTATTTGCAGAAGTAATTTACCATTTTAAGTGGCTGGAATAGAAACCTGTAGCCATAACAGGCCTCAAGGATCTAGGATTGAAATACTGCTTTAGGCTTTTTGTTCCCTTTTGATCCATTTATTGGAATTGCCTTATTTTGCACTTTCAGTGTGTTTAAGTTGCATGCATTTTAAAGTACCTTTTAAATGGTGTGACATGAGAAATGTACTCCATAAAATATTTATTCAACAGCTAATGCAAATGTCTTTTATTGCAGCACCTGCCAAGGGTTTTACGCCAGCTGATCGGCGCAATTCCTTATATCAGCAGTTCTACAAACAGATCCAGGAGGAGTATGACCGGCAGAGGCCAGCTGACTGCGTTGTGCTCTCTGTGACAAAGCAGCAGACGTAAGTTGTGATCCTTCCTCAGGCTTAAGTATTTAAAGCCAAGGAGCCACTGGCAGGTTTGTTTTAAGCAGTGGAGAGAGAGGGTATCAGTTTTAATAAGTGTCACAGTGAAAGGCTAAGGTTTATATTCGTGACATCCCATCTGCTTTTCCAGGATGTCCTTTTTAGGATTTTTTTTTAATTATTATTTTGGGATGTGTTCTAGATCCAACTTCAAAATACAACCTGCAAACATTTTTAAAATGGATTTGAATAGTTTAATACCACTTGCCATGCTTTAGACAATTGCCAAATCGTCACCCTCATGCTATGGCAATTGACAAGTAGCTAAAATTCCCACCGTATTCCCATTTGATTGCAAATAATGCTAATAATTTCACTATTTAATGTTGCAGTATTTTAAAAAGGTAATGACAGATTTTGAAATTTGAGTCTGTCACTGTTGTCTTAAGCGAATGCATAATTTATTTTTATTTTTTTTAGTTAAGTGGCAAATAGTTAACGCGACACTGCACCATATTTAAAGTTTCTCCTTGCAGCAACACAGCAAAGCTTTACTATAAGGGGAGACTCCTATAAAACTTGTTTTTATTTGACAATAATAAAATGCATTTCAATAGCCCACAATATAAAGCTATGCCTGTTCGTGCCGTTCCTGCATCATTCACCATAGGCAGGGACATTTTCTAACCCTGTACATACATACTGAACCAGTCTCCGTGTAAAAATGATTCAGAAGCTGGCTTGCTTACTGCGTTTTTACTCAAAATGAATTTCCCATCACAGTCTTTCGAAGTAGAATAGCAAATACTTGCCGCTGAGAATGCATTGTCTTTATTTTAGTTTTTTACTACCCCTACTAAAGTCGTGGCACAAAACTAAATGACTATAAAATTTAATCCTGTGAAATGAATATAGAATTCCTGCCTAGATTACTTTAAAATATAAGGAAGGGAATGTTAGAGGGAGTCAGTGGTGTGTTTTTATATATTTTTTTTTTTATTCAAGTTTAGTCAGGTACAAGTATCCTGGTTATTTTTTTTTTTTTTTTTTTTTTTTGGGTTTGGTCATCTGAAGCCTTTCTGCTGCTAATTTCAAACACATCCACAGCTCTTGGATATGTTGAGTGACATAGTCAGGATGTCTCATCCACATAGTCACATAATCCAGCTCTATCATTGTTTATATTCTTTGCAAAGTAACCAGCTCTTTCTTTTCTTTAAGGGATTATGCAAAATCGCTAGGCCATTGTTTGCAGGACCGTGGCCTTGTGGTGGAAATGATTTACCTGCACTCGGAGTCAGGTCTCACCCGTGCCCTTCAGGATGTCCGACATGACGGTTCTCCCTTTTGTATTCTCGTCGAGCACTCAAATGTAGCACTTTCGTCTTGCACCGTAATCATATTTTACGAGTCTCTCAAAAGTAAGTTAATACTTTCCTACCAGCAGAAATGGCCATATACCATCTTAAAATTAAATTGAGCCACACAGCCTAATTTTCATGTTTAACTCTTGTCTGTCACATGCACACATGTCACATGTACTCAAGTTTCTCAAATGCAGTAAGGATTAATTTTCAAACCTTGCAGCTACCCTAAAGAAGGATTTCATGAGGAAGACTGTATACATGTAAATATGAAATGAAACTAATTTAAAGTATAAGTTAATTGTCTTACTAAATAAAGTAATACAGGGCTTTCACATCGGTATATTTATATAGAGGGATACTACTTATTAGAAATAATTGTTAGTTTGGTGTATTTTATATACATTTTTATATTGGGTTTTGTGGAAGTGATATCTTCCCATTCCCAAAGGTACAGCTACATTTCTTCTCCACATCTTTTGCAAAGTCAACCTATACTGTACAAGGCCATGGTATACTGCCATTTTGGCATGCAATTTCTATTTGCCTTTCTGGCAGGTATCTGTTAAAGGCATCAGTGTCTTTGAAGTCTAAAATCTACACATTTTACAAGAAAAAGCCTGAAATGTACTTTGCATATGATCTTTCAGTAACAGATTCTATATATTTAGTCTAATAAATTTTCTAAACCATTCTTGCTTGGTTCCACCATTGTATAAATTTGGAATTTGTGACATGCTTCAGACATACAAGCTTGAGAATGATTATAAAGGAACATTAAAATCCCAGCGTGACATGTTTGTGGCTTCTGTTTTACTACTTGACTTTTAATCCACTTTGTCAATTTGATGTTCTTATTGAGTGTTATGGCTTGTTTACATTTTTAGTAAACAAGCCACTTGTTGCACTGTTTAAATTTGCTAGAGATGCTAAAGCATCCTCTACACTTTAAAAATTCTATAAAGTTGTCATCTTGACAGTGTTCTGTGGCCTTGGACCTTTTTATTATTGAAATTTACACGTAGTTGGTACTACTGAATGCAAATTCACTTCTCAACACATCATATGAGCACATCAGCAAATGCAATACAAAATTTCTAATTCCCTTACCATATATTTGAACTTCTACTACAAATCTTAATAAGATTAAATCCTTACATAAAAACAAAATGGGGTGGGGGAATCTTGTATTGTGCCACGTAGCTAAAATAAACATTCTTAATGTTTATTGCGTATCAGGTTTTTTCTCTTTGCAAGTGTATTGTATAAATCAGTAAACACAACCAAAGGCATTTACCTAATTTTAGACTAATACCATTACACATTTCACAAAGTAGGTTTGTCATCCTGTCTTTTTTGGGGGTGGGGTTTTATGTCTTGCCCCAATATGTTTCCTTCTGTGTTTTTTTTTTTTTTTTTAATTTTTTTTTTACCACTCCTCTTTGTCTTTCCCTTTTGTTATTTCTGTCTCAGCCCTTCTTACTGTCTTGTATTTTGTCTCGCATGTTGGTAAATTTCTATCCTTAATTTTGATGGTGATGGACTGGTGATTCACTCCAGATTGAGGTAATCGGTACTGGAATTTAAGTTTTTGTGGAATAATTCAGTTTTTGAAAAAGTGGACCCAATTTCTACTTTAGTATATTGAAAAACTTAAATACAGTAAAACTTTGCAGCTTCAGACCACAGTCTCAAAAACCTTTTATTCCTCACAGCACACCGATTCAGTACCATTTACTCTGTGTGTATGTGTGGTGCCTCACTGTATCCTAGTGTGCTCAAAATCAAAAGGTAATGTGGTAGGTTCCATGGTGATCTTTTGAATTTATGAGCATTTGAAGCTCTACTTTGTTGTTTACAACATATACTTGAATATCAGATGAATCGTTGTGATCATTCAGTGCAAGTTGGACATTTTTAGTAAATTTGTAAAACTATTCATAGTTAGAATAATCCGGCCAATGTTCCTTCTCTATTAATTTTGTCTTGTGTAGCTTTATGGCCTTACAGTTTAGTCTAAGGTATGGATTTTGAAGCCATTGAGGTAAAGAACACCATTGCTAATGGTTAGCCAGGTATTAATGCAATCCATGTTAGGTTTCTCTAGTATAGCTATGTCAAGAGGTTAAAAGCTTCTGGGGTAAAACTGGTGGTTGAATGTCTTTATCAGACTTGGCTATCTTATATGGAGCTAGTACAAAGGCAGTTCTGTACATGGACATGTCTCAAACTTGATAAGCATGTAAGACCAGTAAATGTCAGCTCCTAACTTGGTCAGACTGTAAATTTTTAATTTTAGGCTTAATGTTTAAGCTTTAAATATTAAAGGACTGAGCCAAATGGGAAGCTGCTGTTGGAGTGAATTGGATTGATTTAAGGAATAAGTAATCTGTAAGTAATCTTAATCATATTTGTTATATTAAACTTACTTGATAGTTGTGTGGCAAAATTTGTTCATAGATGCAGCTGCCAGCAATGTAAGTTTTCACCATCGTTTTATGCCAAGAACCTGTTGGGGCCCATTTTTATTTATTTTTTTCTTTTTGTCAGTCCCTTGCTATTGTCCCAGCCCTGTAAGCTATACTGCGTGCTGCTTTGGCAGCTGTCTTTCAAGGCTGCAATAACACAACTGTCCTTTTTTTAGTACACCGGAACATGCCATCAGAGCGTGCACTGGATTTTGTGACCTCTGAGCACAGACGTTTGCATGCTGAGCATTTGGAGAAAGAACGAGAGGAGATTGCAATGAAGGCTGCTGACCTTGCTGATGACTATCTGGAGCGTGAGAAAAGTGACAAATATACAATACCCCTGAGCATTCGCCACCTCTTTTTCCTGATGAGCGAAGGGAAACATTTGTATTTGGAAGAGCTGAACACAATAGCGGAGTATGTGAGGACAAGGAAAGAGGAAATGGAAGGTAATGTTCTGAACATAGCAGTACCTTGGTTTCCTGGTAAATGTGCAGATTGAAAAACTCAGAACTTTAAAGCTTATTGAAGTCAGACTTGTCTAGGAGAAATTTTCAGTTATTTCCCTCACCAAACAACCCCCCCAACACACACACACACACAAGAATTGACTTGTTTTGTCAAAATGCCCTCAGTTTGATTTGGCAGCCTTCAGTTGATAAACCTTTGGTCCTAATGACAATGTGTGCCTTTTAACACTGTTTGAAATTATCATGTTTTATTAATGCTATCACTTCTGTATATACATGTGTCACCACCTTGTGGAAGTAGTTTTCTGGTACCAAAAATATGTAGAAATTGCTATTTAGCTTTAAATGTGTTTCTAATGTGTAATTGCTATTACTTTTTTTTTTTCCCCCAGCAACTCAACTAAATACTGGTAATGGTTCCTATCCAAATGTCCGAAACCAAGGGATTGGTGGTCTTAACAAGCCTCCACCTCTTCTTCCAACTCCAGGCCATCCTGTGCTGCAAGATCACCCAGGTCGTTCCCCACCTGGCCCTCCTGGTATGGGGGACAGACAGAGTGGAGCTCTGCTTCCAACTCCAGGTAACCGGTTTCAAGTTCTGTCAAGGATGTTTCTATATGCAGTCTATAAACCAAAACTAGTCATTTTTTTAATCGTCAGGTTCTCTAGAGCAGATAACTCAAACTACTTAAGCAGTCTAGCTTGCAGGGCTTATAGGTACGGTATATTGTAGTGTTTGTGTTATTTGAATTTTTTTTCCCCCTTGTAGGGTCATTTCCTAAATCAAAGCCACCTCCCCTCTTGTCGATGCATTCACGCGCTGGTCTTGGGCAGGGTCCCTTAAACCCTTCAAAGAAGGCTTTGTTGGGCGAAAAGCCTGCTCTTCTACCAACTCCAGGTATGTATCAGTTCGATGGTAGCAGTAGTCCTGTTTAGTTTTATAAATCATTACACTTTTAGCCCACAAGAAGGTGTAGTTTTTCCTTATTTTATACATTCACAGGGCCCCACCTCCTTTGTTCTTTTACAACAGGTTTTTCATTTGTAGTTTCTCCTGAAGAATTCTCGTAATACTCCCAAAAGGTCATGATTTTACTATTTAAAAACACAAAAATCAGTGTTTGCCAATCTACATTTGAGTTTCCCTTTATAAGAATCTTCTTTCAAACTGTATGATTTTTGTCTTTCTCCAAGTTTAATTGTATTTCAAAGAAGCTACTGGACAATTGTATTCATTTCTCATTTTACAAAACCTTTTTCAGTGACTTTGGGAATTTCAGTCAAATGTCTAAATCTGTTTCTGACTGTGACCTTGAAATTCAGCAGTTTGAGTGGTAATGGTTTAGAGTGGTACCCTGCATGGCATTAGCCAGTTATCAATGTTTGTGTTACTTATTTGTAGAAGTGTTAATGCTGAGAGGAGGAGGCTGAAGTAGAGGTCTAGTTTGATGTTTCTTGCCTATGATTATACATATTTCTGCTGCAACAAATGTTTTCCAAATTCTGGTTTTGGGTTTTTACTGAATGCTTGACCTTGTTATAGTGCTGCTTAATTCAGTCATTGATCATTAATTTAATTTCTATATGCTTGCGGTTTGATGGATGTAGTCAATTGAAATGGGCTTGGGCCAGCTCCTTCTGAAGACATTAAACACTGCTAACCAATGTACAATTCTACTCTGTTCTTCTGTGTGTTTTGCATCTTTTGACATCAATTGTCTACTTATCACATTGTATATAAGATTATTTCAGTGTGGCTGTATGTGTTCTGTGAGGAGTCAGACTAAATTGACGCATATTTCAGAAAAGATGCAATAAGCTAATGTCTGTGTTTACTGTGCAGGTCCACCTTCACGACCTGGTCAGCAGCGGCGCTAGGCTTTACTGTTGCAAGACTGATAGATGCACCTTTGAGAGCTCCAGCACATTCCTCGCCCTGTGAGAACATTTTAGGTGCTTTTACTTCGTCGTTCAAAGAGCGCCACTGTCTTGTAGTGTTCAGTTAGATTTGTGTTTTTTATTTTTTCCTTGTTTTTTTTGGGGGAGGGAGTTGGGCATTGGGTTGTGGCAAGGTGCCTGTAGTAACTTTATAGTGCCAACTTGCCAGAGTGGGAGGGGTGGTATTCCTTTGTTCTATACTTTATGTAATTAGCTACTTGTGAAATGTTTTGTACTGCGGTGGCATTTCAAATAAACTTGAATATGAAACCTTGAACCTCGAGTCCTGTAATAGTGGCATCCCTTTTTGTGGGTAGAACTCTGCTTTAAACAATGCAACACCTGTTCTATATTGCTTTGCCCCAGACATGTGATTTCTTATGATTTGGATGCAGTTACCACAGTATTTAGACTTGAAATCTACTTGGCTCAGACCTTAATGATTTACACATTCAAAACGGGCAAATTTTAAAGGCCACTTTAAGTAAATCTTATATATAAAAAATATATTTGTTCTCTGTGTTCAGTTATTCTTCACTATATACACTCTCAACCAACATTAGAGAACAAATTTTTGTAATTTACAAAGTCACTACTTATCCAAGTCGAGTGTTATCCCAACATGAATGGAAGTAAACCTTTTTCACGTTGTCATTATGGGGTTTTGTGTGTAGAATTATGAGGGGGGAAAAAAATGAATTTAATCCATTTTGGAATAAGGCTGTGTAACATAACAATGTGGAAAAAGTGATGTGCTGTGAATTCTTTCCGGATGCACTGTGTGTGTATTAATAACAATCAAGAACAGGGATACCATGGTCCTTAAACCAGGTACTGGTAGCTTTGGCACTGTGTTCAGGTGCCAGGTCCTGTTGGAAAATGAAATCTGCATCTCCATAAAGTTAGTCAGCAGCAGGAAGCATAAAGTGCTCTAAAACTTCCTGGTAGACGGCTGCGTTGACCTTGGACCTCAGAAAACACAATGGACTAACGCCATCAGATGACATGGCACCTCAAACCATCACTGACTGTGAAAACTTTACACTGGACCTCAAGCAACGTGGATTCTGTGCCTCTCCTCTCTTCCTCCAGACTCTGGGAGCTTGATTTCCAAAGGAAATGCAAAATTTACTTTCATCAGAGAACATAACTTTGGACCACTCGGCAGCAGTCCAGTCCTTTTTGTCTTTAGCACAGGCGAGACGCTTCTGACGCTGTCTCTTGTTCAAGAGTGGCTTGACACAAGGAATGCGACAGCTGAAACCCATGTTTGCATACGTCTGTGCGTGGTGGTTCTTGAAGCACCAACTCCAGCTGCAGTCCACTCTTTGCGAATCTCTCCCACAGTTTTGAATGGGTTTTGTTTCACAATCCTCTCCAGGGTGCGGTTGTCCCTATTGCTTGTACACTTTTTTTCTACCACATCTTGTCCTTCCCTTCGCCTCTCTATTAATGTGTTTGGACACAGAGCTCGGTGAACAGCCAGTCTCTTTAGCAATGACCTTCTGTGTCTTCCCCTCCTTGTAGAAGATGTCAATGGTCGTCTTTTGGACAACTGTCAAGTCTGCAGTCTTCCCCATGATTGTGTAGCCTACAGAACTAGACTGAGAGACCATTTTAAAGGCTTTTGCAGGTGGTTTGAGTTAATTAGCTGATTAGAGTGTGGCGCCAGGTGTCTTCAGTATTGAACCTTTTCACAATATTCTGATTTTTCTAAGATAATGAATTTGAGACTTTCATTAGTTGTCTGTTATCATCAAAATTAAAAGAAACATTTGAAAAACATCAGTCTGTGTGTAATGAATGAGTCTAATATACAATTTTCGCTTTTTGAATGAAATTACTGAAATAAATCAACTTTGTCATGATATTCTAATTTTATGACCTGTGTGTGTATATATATGTATGTGTGTATATATATATATATATATATATATATATATATATATATATATATATATATATATATATATACACACACACACACACAGGTATAGTTGCTCATTTCCTGAAAATGAGTGCATGAAAAAAACTGGATGATACGAAGCCTTTCAAGGGGGTTTATGTGACTGAGGAGAACTGGATTAATTTAGATCAGGGGTCCCTAACTCCGGTCCTGGAGGGCCCCAGTGGCTGCAGGTTTTCATTCATTTCATTTAGTGCACTGTTTTTGCTGCCAATTAACTTCTTTTGAATCAATTTAAATTGACTTGTTTTTTTAAAGATTTTTTTTCCCCTGAATTTCTTCATTGTTCCTCTGAATTGCTTCATTTCTTTCCTTAAACAGAAATGAAATGTGAAGTGAGTGAGCCAACTAAGACCAACTAAGTCAAGGCCTCAAACACCAACCAATTTCATGCCAACTGGTTGCTTAATTAGGAGAAGAGTCTTGTCGTTAATTAACCCCGTTCTTTAATTCCATGGCTTGTTGCTGCTCTCATTATGCAATGGTATACATTTCTGAAATTGTTGATTTTCTTTTTTCTAAGAGCACTGTTAATGTTTTGGGGACCTGAGCAGATCAACATCCTTGAGACCTTCATCTTTCTTTTCAGATATTGTATGATGGACACACTTTGTTGGTCATGTTTTGGCTCATTTTTGTATCATTATTGTGGGCAACTAATTAAGGAAAAAGAAAAAATTAAGGGGTTTAATTCTTCGAGAGCAAGTTGATTAAAATGAGTTAAAGTTAATTGGGAGTAAAAACAGGTCACTAAGAAAAAGGGTTAGAATGAAAACCTGATTTATATGGTTCAGATGGGAAACATGTTGAGTTGTGGAAAAATTGACCCCGAAGTGTGGAGAAGCTGGTGAAGTTTAGAGGAGGAAGCATTGCGGTGTGGGGGTGTTCTCTGCAGCAGGAGTTGGGCCTCTCCTGCAACTACATGGTGAGATGAATGCTGTTGTGTATCAGAATCTCCTTCAGTAACCTGTAGCTCCATCCTTGCGAGCATCCCCTAATCAGCCATCCATTTTTATGTATATCAGTGTCCCTTATCACACTTCAAATCAGGTGAAGCAGTTCTTAGAAGTGGAGAATATCCAAGTTATGAAATGACCAGCCCCCAGAGTCCTGATCTGAGCCTGATTGGGAATCTCTGAAAGAGAATTGGTGACAAAGCTATGGCAACAAAACCTGCTACAGTTATTGAATTCTGGAAGACAATTGGAACACAATTGAGCCAGAGCAGTGCAAGAAATTGGTTCTGCCCTGAGGGCACAGATGTGCCAAAAAGTCATTGGAAGCAAGGGCCTCTACACTTTTAAAAATTGAAACCTGTAATTGTCTTAGTGTTGACAAAATTCTTTTGCAGGATTCCACTGCAATAAGGTTATAGCAATTGTAATTTTGATCACTACAGTTTTTCAAAACTTTCGCTTCTGTTGAATTACTTTTTTTGATTTTGTAACCATCTCTGCAGCTACTATCACTTTACATTTTAATTACAGAAGTTTCCAATTTTTTTTCTTTCAGAATTTACTCTCTAGTTTTGATTGCTAGTTTATATGGCACCATTCATATCCTGCCTAACACTTCTGTCCTTGCTTTCCTTCTGCCCTATCCTTAAAAATGGGCACTGATAATGTGAAAGCATTGCATAGATGATAACTAGGGTTTTGAATGAGTTTGGCAAAATTCTGGAAAAGCATCCCCTCCGTGTTCGTATCTGAGACATTGAGTGTGAATAGATAGTATTCACGACCTTGGGTGTATGCCAGGTTAAAGTACTTACTTTGTGCCTGACATGGCAGCAGCTGTAAGACCTATTGGTGGATCCCAGCAGCAAAGGAGGCTGTAAAATGTGTGATCTTAGTGTTAACATGAGTGTACCAGAGCGTGTGGTTTTTTAAAACGAGGTGATGTAATTAAACTACTTTTCCCTATTTGTTGCTCCAAAGTCAGTCTTGTGAAAGTTAATCTTCGGTACTTTATTTACCTTCTTACACCCATAAAATCTTCCTTGTGAACACACTGGTGTGCTAAATGTACAGTGGGTATAGTAAAGAATCGCCCCCTTTGAAATATTCCCACTTATTTTGTTTTTTTTGCTTTACAGCCTTAAATGAGAAAACACACATTCCTTCCCAGCTTTACTTACTCATTGCAACCTATAACATCCAAATGAAAGATATCATAGCTACAGTTGAGAAAAATTATTAAAAAAATAAAAAACAAGACATACTAAAATTAATAAAGGATCACCCCCAGAACCCCATATCAATATTTTGTTAACCCCCATTTTACTTTAACGACAGCCTTGAGTCTGTTAGGATACTTCTCTATCAGCTTTGCATATCTAGATTGAGCAATATTTCCCCACTCTTCTTTACAGAACTGTAAAGTTCTGTCACCTTGGAGGGTGAGCATTGGTGGACTGCTATCTTCAAATCTTTCCACAGATTTTCAATGGGATTTAGGTCTTGGCTCTGATTGGGCCACACAAGGACATTCACTTTTTTCTCCTTCAGCCACTGTGTGGTCAATTTTGCTGTGTGCATCGGGTCGTTGTCATGTTAAAAGGTCAACATTCTGCCCATCTTCAACTTTCTGGCGGGGGGGGGTAGCATGTTTTCCTCAAGAATTTGACAGTATTTGGCCCCATCCATTTTTCCTTCTACCCTAACATTAGCCCTAGGCCCTGCGACAGAGAAACACCCCCACAACAGGATGCTTCCACTTCCATGCTTTACTGTGGGTATGGTGTGTTGTGGCTGGTGAGCTGCATTGGATGTCCGCCAGGTGTACCGTTTGGTTTTGAGGCCAAATAGTTCGATTTTGGTCTCATCTGACCATAAGACCTTTTTCCACTTCGCATCAGAATCTTCAAGGTGCATTCTGACAAAGCTCAAACGAGCCTTAATGTGGCCTTCTTGAGAAGTGGCTTTTTCCTTACGACCCTCCTGAATAAGCCACAATTGTGAAATTGTTGTCACATGCACACAACGACCACTCTTTGCCATAAAATTCTGTAACTCCTTCAACGTGGCCATTGGCCTCTTGGTAGCCTATGTTGCCAGTTTCCTATTTGTTCTTCCATCCAGTTTGGAGGGACGGTCGGATCCAGGGAGGGTCCTAGTAGTACCAAACACTTGCCACTTCTTTATTATGGACTTTACTGTGCTCCTTGGGATTGATAAAGCCTTTGAGTATTTTTTGTATCCATCTCCTGCCTTATGTCTGCCCACAACTTTATCCCTGAGATCTTTTGAAAGTGGCTTGCCTCCCATAGTCAGTTGTTTGCTGTCAGTTGCACTACAAAGCAAGGGAATGCTCCAGAAACCACTGTATTTTTTCTTCACTATTTACACTGATTATAATCGATCACAGGAAGGGAGCCAGTAACCATGGTCTATAATGGAAATGGTGGGTACTTGCACCTGATTGAGTTTACAAATATTTTGGGGGGGCTATCCTTTATTAATCTCAGTATTTCTTATTTTTTAAAATTCTTCTGATCTGTAGCTGTGATATCTTTCACTTGGATGTTATAGATTGCGTTGAGTAAGTAAAGCTAGAAAAAATATTGGTTTGTGTGTTTTCATTTAAGGCTATAAAGCAAAAAAAAAAAATGGGAATATTTCGAAGGGGGTGATTCTTTTCTATATTCCCACTGTATAAAGACAGCGGCCAGGTCAAGAACTGAATCTCAATGCCCGAAGCCACAAGAAGGTAGCTCTAACTACTTTGCTTCCGTAAATTAGAAACTTGCTTTGTAATTTAAATTACATGAAAAGAAAAGTATTGGCTGTGTGGTCATTTTATCAGTTTAATTTAGTTCAGTATCTGCCTGTCTCATCACCACTAGGTGCAAGGTAGGTATTAACCTCTTGTCAGGACATCAGGAGGTTGATAGACCTACACATTGCATAGTCACTTGTATGGGCCTATTAAAATTAATATGTAAATCTAACAACTGTGTTATTTTTAAATGTGTTGAATTCAATGCAGGGTCATAGTGATTGGGTGGTAGAATATTGAGTACGGTGCTGGACCCACTAGCCTCCATGCCCACAGACGGTCAGTTTGCAATTACTAACCTAATTCGCAAGGCTTTGGAATACGATGGAAAAGCCTGTGAGGACACAGTAACAATATGTAAAATCATTAATTACTGTTCTACCACCCTGCCCTTCAGTGTATTTTCTAACCCACTTGTCCAGTTTGGTGTCTTTGGGGTAGGAGACTATATTGGCAAAATTGGGCACAAGATGGGATTCTAGTGCACCACAGGACACAAGCTCACCCACCTGTACCCATGATGAGACGGGTAGTTCAGGGTCTCGGAGTAACCGTGCGTGTGTATGTTTGCAAACTGTACAGAGTTGTGCTTAGCTAGGTTTAAACTTAAAACTATGCAACAGTAAGGAGACAGCACAAACTAATACGGGTACATCAGCAAGCCACTCCAGTAACGACTACTTTGAATTTGAATCATCACAAAGAAAGCAAAAATATGATTAGAGGGATGTAACTCACTGTAAGGTTGAATTGCGAGGAGAAAACTCCTTGGTCCTAAACATGGTACAAGATCCCAATTCTGTTTTTCTCTGTGGTGATCATTCTCACGGCATCTCTCTTCTGCTTGGGCTTCAAGGCCCATTTCTGGAGCCACTTGAAGGACTGCTGTTAGGTGGTCTGCAACCCGAGATTATTTCAGATGCTTATTTTCTTCTCCTTCCTGTGTGTAATTACATGTTTTGCTTAAATGGTTTGTTTTTTTTTCCCATCTCCATTTCAGTGCCTTTTTTTAACACAACTTTAGAAACAAAAAAAAATAGGGTGGCTAAGAGGTTAGCACCACTGCCATGCAGCTCCAAAGTCCTGCGCTATGGCTGTGTTGTTTGCATGTTCTGTCCTTGCATGTGTGGGTATTGTTCCACAGCCATTCAAACGTTAATTAAATTGGCCCAGGGTGGAGTGTATTTGTGTGTGTGTGTGTGTGGGGACTAGTGCCCCTATAAATGTGTGTGGGCTCTAGTCTCAGGGACTCTGAAGTGGATTAATCCATTTTTATTACATATAGATGGACAAATTAATTAGTTGTCTTGAATTTCCCTGACGCGTTCTTCTAAGTCCTCACTTAGCAGAGCCCAAAATTACAAGATAATAACTGCTTCTGTGTGCACCTCTGTGGCACTGGAATCCATTGACGTCTTGTGATTTATAATTTATGGTATGTGCAGATATTTTATCAAGCTGATTTCTTTGAAGTAACAATTTATTGTTGTTAATGGAGCATGTAGTGTATTCTCAAATTGGCATAATACAGTTCTGTGTTATGGAATACTGGAACTTATACCAGAAACATCAGCTGCATGGCAGGAAACCCTCCTAAACATGGAGCCAGTCCACTGCAGAGCCCATCTAAACACCCACAGCGGTGCCAGTTTAGAATCACCAGTTAACCTAATTGGGGATGTCAGGAGAAAACAAAGATTACCTGAAGCAAGCCCCCATATAGACACAGGGAGAATATTCAGACTATACACAAAGTATATCCAGATGTGTGATTCCAAAACAGAATGCTGGATCTGTAAAGCAGCAGTACTAAATGCCTGGAGAAACTGGTGAGGAAGGCAGGCTCTATTGTAGGCATGGAACTGGACAGTTTGACACCTGTGGTGGAGCAACAGGCGCTGAGCAGGCTCCTGTCAATCATGGAGAATCCACTGCATCCACTGAACAGTGTCATCTCCAGGCAGAGGAGTAGCTTCAGTGACAGACTGCTGTCACCATCCTGCTCCACTGACAGACTGAGGAGATCGTTCTTCCCCTACACAATGCGACTCTTCAATTCCACCCCAGGGGGTAAACGTTAACACTACACAAGATTATAGGGTGTTATACCTGCCTCACACTCTCTCCTTGTATTGCGTTTTTATCACTCTTTAATTAATATTATTCCTTATCAGTATGCTGGAGTATGTAAATTTCCCCTTGGGGATTAGTAAAGTATCTATATATCTATCTTTACTGTTAATGTTAATAATACAGTTAATGGAGTGTGTCATTTCAATATATTGCCATATAAAAAAATCCTGCTTGTGTACCCCTTACAGGTCAGGTCAGGTCAGGTTGGGGAGAATGCACTGGTATCGTTTGTTGCTGCACCCACCACACGACAAAACATCTTAGGATCCTGGTTGGCAACCCCTCATGCAGACACGCAGTCCAGTCCTACCCTCCGGAAATGACCCTCTATGTGCCACAGCCAGGTGTTACCTGGGCGTCCCCTTGGCCTGGTCATTACTATTCTAATAAAATCAAAAAGAATTTTTCTCCAAAATAGAGTAGTATTTTTAATCCATCAGCTTTTGTGTTCTTTCTTATTTCTTTGTTAAGGGTGTTGGAGTAAATATGGTGTATGCAAAGAGACATGACTTGTACGTGGTAGAAATCTCTGTGGACTGCTTTGAATGTTTTGGCCAGAATGCATATTAAATGCTACAGTGTGTATGGCATAAACACAACGCCACCCATTGACCTGCTAACACCAACCCTGGTTTTGTAGGAATGTGCAACAGGCAGCTGGAAAAATCAAAGAATGGGTCCACATACAGTGCATCCGGAAAGTATTCACAGCGCATCACTTTTTCCACATTTTGTTATGTTACAGCCTTATTCCAAAATGGATTCAATTCATTTTTTTCCTCAGAATTCTACACACAACACCCCATAATGACAACGTGAAAAAAGTTTACTTGAGGTTTTTGCAAATTTATTAAAAATAAAAAAATCACATGTACATAAGTATTCACAGCCTTTGCTCAATACTTTGTCGATGCACCTTTGGCAGCAATTACAGACTCAAATCTTTTTGAATATGATGCCACAAGCTTGGCACACCTATCCTTGGCCAGTTTCGCCCATTCCTCTTTGCAGCACCTCTCAAGCTCCATCAGGTTGGATGGGAAGCGTCGCTGCACAGTCATTTTAAGATCTCTCCAGAGATGTTCAATCGGATTCAAGTCTGGACTCAAGGACATTCACAGAGTTGTCCTGAAGCCACTCCTTTGATATCTTGGCTGTGTGCTTAGGGTCGCCCCAGTCTGAGGTCAAGAGCGCACTGGAGCAGGTTTTCATCCAGGATGTCTCTTTACATTGCTGCAGTCATCTTTCCCTTTATCCTGACTAGTCTCCCAGTTCCATCCCCACAGCATGATGCTGCCACCACCATGCTTCACTGTAGGGATGGTATTGGCCTGGTGATGAGCGGTGCCTGGTTTCCTCCAAACGTGACACCTTGCATTCACACCAAAGAGTTCAATCTTTGTCTCATCAGACCAGAGAATTTTGTTTCTCATGGTCTGAGAGTCCTTCAGGTGCCTTTTGGCAAACTCCAGGCAGGTTGCCATGTGCCTTTTTTAAGGAGTGGCTTCCTTCTGGCCACTCTACCATACAGGCCTGATTGGTGGATTGCTGCAGAGATGGTTGTCCTTCTGGAAGGTTCTCCTATCTCCACAGAGGACCTCTGGGGCTCTGACAGAGTGACCATTGGGTTCTTGGTCACCTCCCTGACTAAGGCCCTTCTCCCCCAATTGCTCAGTTTAGATGGCCGGCCATCTCTAGGAAGAGTCCTGGTGGTTTCGAACTTCTTCCACTTACGGATGATGGAGGCCACTGTGCTCATTGGGACCTTCAAAGCAGCAGAAAGTTTTCTGTAACCTTCCCCAGATTTGTGCCTCGAGACAATTCCTTTGACTTCATGCTTGGTTTGTGCTCTGACATGAACTGTCAACTGTAGGACCTTATATAGACAGGTGTGTGCCTTTCCAAATCATGTCCAATCAGCTGAATTTACCACAGGTGGACTCCAATTAAGCTGCAGAAACATCTCAAGGATGATCAGGGGAAACAGGATGCACCTGAGCTCAATTTGGAGCTTCATGGCAAAGGCTGTGAATACTTATGTACATGTGATTTCTCAGTTTTTTTTATTTTTAATAAATTTGCAAAAACCTCCAGTAAACCTTTTTCACGTTGTCATTATGGGGTGTATTGTGTGTAGAATTCTGAGGAAAAAAATGAATTGAATCCATTTTGGAATAAGGCTGTAACATAACAAAATGTGGAAAAAGTGATGCGCTGTGAATACTTTCCGGATGCACTGTATGTGGACCCATTCTTTGATTTTTCCAGCTGCCCGTTGCACATTCCTACAAAACCAGGGATGGTGTTAGCAGGTCAATGGGTGGCGTTGTGTTTAGGCCATACACACTTTAGCACTTAATATGCATTTTGGCCAAAACATTCAAAGTAGTCCACAAGGATTTCTACCACGTACAAGTCATGTCTCTTTGCATACACCAGATGCACTGTACATTTAGATTTAAAAGAAAGATATGTTCCATTTGGGTAAAGACTTGTGCCTGGGGCAAAGATTTTACAATAGCCCAGTCTATCAGATTGACTAGACACCAAGGGATTTCCATGGCCAGAGGTGGCACCATTTTAGCATAATACAGGGATAGGAACAGAAAGAAGCTCACAATGGCAGAGATAGTAAATCTCTTTACATGTCAGTGTAGGAGCGATGGAGTCGTCAGGAGGAGTGGTGTGCCTTGTTACTATAAAAGGCACTCTAGAAGTAAATTCAGCTAGGGTAGAGTAAGAATAAATGAGTGGCACCCTGAGAGGAATCCCACAGGCAGTCGGTAAGCCTAAAAAATAACTTCTGACTGCCTGCGGAAGACAACCCAGGACACGCTAAATGAGAAGACCATGGAGAGCCAATGTAAATGTAGTGAAACCCTATCAGGCCAGCAGGTGGCAGCAAATGCTCCCCATATGTGTTAGGTGGGATGCTGCTGCATAATCCAGAAACTAGGTAACCCAGGGGCTGCTCATGGCACTGGGATGTAGTGTCTCCAGTGCCAGGTTGGATGCCAGTACCAGCCAGGAGCACTGTAAGACTTGTTAGTGGCCCCTGGATAGAGGTTAAAAGTTAAAAGCTGTCAATGGAAGATACAACTTGTAAAAAAAAAAAAAATTAAATATACTGAGAGACAGGGAGACAGACGTTAAGATGTAAGGGTGAGTGCTTCTGGGGCTTTTAGAAGAAAACTGTTACTCTGTACTAAGTTCTTCAGTAAGAACACAGGAACACAGAAAGCAAGTTGTTAATTTCATATGAGCATTAGTAGATTTTTCCTCACACAGAGAACCGGCACACATGAAATATGTTACCCAGTAATGTTTTGGACATTACCCTTAGGACCTTCAAAACGTGACTTGATGCTATTTTGGAAAATTTGGGTGAATAAAAGTCAATCAAGTTTGTTGAGATAAACAACAACAACAACATTTATTTATATAGCACATTTTCATACAAACAGTAGCTCAAAGTGCTTTACATAATAAAGAATAGAAAAATAAAAGACACAATAAGAAAACAAAATAAATCAACATTAATTAACATCGAATAAGAGTAAGGTTCAATGGCCAGGGGACAGAAAAACAAAAACTCCAGACGGCTGGAGAAAAAATAAAATCTGTAGGGATTCCAGACCATGAGACCGCCCAGTCCCCTCTGGGCAATCTACCTAACATAAATGAAACAGTCCTCTTTGGATTTAGGGTTCTCACGGAAGGGCTTGATGAAGATGGTCACGTAGAGTTCTGCCTTTTAATCCATCCATCATTGTTGGAGCATCATGAAGCTTTGAGTAGGTGGAGGTGGCGCAGGCCACCACCACAAGGAAACCGGAAAAAGAAACAGAAAAGAGAGTAGGGGTCAGTACGGATTTTAGAGCCACCATGAATAGTTATTATGATGAACGAGATGAATGGCGTGTTCTTGTCAAAATCATTCTACTGCTCTAATTCCTCTGGGTTGTCAGTGACAAAAGCTAATGAAAGTAATAGTAGCAGCATTTTACTTTCTTTTTGGCATTCATTAATTCTTTGTGTTCTCCCTATAATCATCCATCCATTATCCAACCCGCTATATCCTAACTACAGGGTCACGGGGGTCTGTTGGAGCCAATCCCAGTTAACACAGGGCACAAGGCAGGAAACAAATCCCGTGCAGGGCTCCAGGCCACCGCAGGGCACACACGCACACCCTCACACACCAAGCACACACTAGGGACAATTTAGAATCGGCAGTGCATGTAACCTGCATGTCTTTGGACTGTGGGAGGAAACCCACGCAGACACAGGGAGA
The DNA here is from genome assembly GCF_016835505.1 of Polypterus senegalus. Classification (NCBI taxonomy): domain Eukaryota; kingdom Metazoa; phylum Chordata; class Cladistia; order Polypteriformes; family Polypteridae; genus Polypterus; species Polypterus senegalus. Next base: position 32,806,532 of record NC_053162.1, on the reverse strand, counting down.
ACATGCAAACTACACGCAGGGAGCCCTATAATCATCTCTCCCTTATTTTTGGTTTACAATCACCCACTTTATTTTGGATTTTTTTTGTATTTTTTTTTCCAGATATAAAGAGGGGGAAGAAACATTGGAGTGGTGGAGGAAATGTCATTGAATAACCCAACCAGAGTCCAGAGTTTAATCTAGCCATACATCTATGTTAAAATTTAGAAACTACAATCCACCAAGAACTCTCATTATGTTTTCATGACATTAAAAATATACTGTTCAGTTCTACAAAGATCTGCCATTTTCTATACTCATTTAATATGTTGAGAGTCACAGCCAGTGCCTATCCTGGCAATGTAAGACATGATGAAAGAACTGGCCCTTTAATGTCAGACAAAAGGAGAACATGCAAACTCCACGGAGTCAGAGGTGTGGAGTTTGAACAAAGGACTTGGTATAAAGACAACGGTGCTTACTGACACAACTACAATAACAGCTGCCACATGGTGACCCTTGACTTACGGGATAGACAGGTCCATCTGAAGAACTGCATTTCATAAACATGTCCATCACGACTTTCATATGTTTAGATCAGTTGGTAGAAAGATAGTGTCCCAGTGTCCCTTTAAACTCATAGTGCTTAGAATCTTGAAAATACAAAACTATGGAGAATCACAGAGAAATCTAAAGATACAAGTAACAGTTTATTCTGCTACCTCCCATGCCAAACCTCCCTAAACAGGATTTTACTTTCAGTTCGCCTATATTACCCACCTTGAAAGTCTTGCCAAATATAAGCACACTCTCTTGATTCCCATTAAATCTCTGTGAGTCCATTTCACTTCCTAACCACTGCTTTCTTTGCAAAAAATATCATGGGGTTCCCTCTAAATCGGGTGGGCAACGTTGATCCTGGAGGGCCACAGTGGTTGCAGGTTTTCATTCCAACCCAATTGCATAATTAGAAACCAATCCTTGCCAATCTCAGACCTTATTTAATTTTATGGCTTGGTAGTCTGCAATGTAATGTTCTTATAGCTTTTGCTATATTTTTAACCAGAAAATTGATGATATTAGAAATAATATAGTACATCCCCTCCCAAAGCTGATCCTATTAAACCCCGGTATTCCATTTTAAGCAAATAAAATTCTTTCATCAGGATAGATTTACCGATCTGTATAGAATAACTAGGGGGCTCTGTCCCCTGCTCGCTTTGCTCACCAACACCTGGACGGGCGCGACGCACTAGCCACTTCACGGCACTGCCGCTCGCGTATGGGGAAGCTGATGTACAATTTAAACAGATTGTTATTTTCATGGGAATTGTTACATATGCATAATAGAACTATTTTACATTACAGCGAGTAATTAACCATAGTAAAAATAGTAAAACGTAATAAATTGAAAAGAAATTATGTTTCATATTGTGTTAGAGGTATTCATTGCGTTATACGTTTTCGTTCTGTTTGGCTTTGAAATTAACACACAAATACTTTTTAAACTTACACTTTTACTGTAAAACTTCAGTAAAAACAATATTTGGAATTAACTTTTCGTCAATATCGCAATGTAATTTTGGTTCCGTGTTTGGACTTGCATCATGACAACACAACGTATAATTGCCTGTGAGTGAATATCGTTTCTTTCTCTCTAATAAATAAACCGACTTTTTCAAATGTTTGTCCCTGTGATTTGTTAATTGTCATAGCAAAAGGTGTTCCAATGGGAAACTGTAAACGTTTTATTACGAATGGCATATCAAGATCTCCTTTGGTGTCTAATGTTATCCCCTGAAGATGTACTACATTACCTTTCTTGTCACCTGTTAAAATTTTACATGTTGAATTGTTCGACCAATTTTGAATACAACTGATCTTGTCCTATTACATAACCCATCACTCATGCATAAATTACGCAATAATATTACGATACATCCTTCTTTCAACAGTAATTTGGCCGGTAGAAGACTGGATGGTGTAGTAGATATTCTACGGGATATTGTAAGTTGATGTTTTCATCTTACGCACCATCACCACCAACTGTTTCAGCATAGTCAATTGATATGCATTTAACCAATTTGCCATGTAACTGATCAACAATTTTCACGTTAATTCGTTAGACTTCATCCTTTCTTGGTGCTAGGATTGCCTGTGTACTAATTTCTTCTGTTGATAACCCCTCATGATGAAATTCTTCATTAAGATTTGGACATAATAACTTTTCTTTTATTGGGAACTTAAAGTGAGGAAAACATACAAATTTATAAGAGCTGAGAGAGCAGGAACTGTGTCTGACAAAAGCATTCACATGAATGAGACGTGAGAGGATCATGGGCCTGGGCCATTAACCGGAAATGGTTGAGAGGAGGACGGGACTTGAAAAAAACTCTTGACAATAATTTTGTCTCAAGATTTTCTTTTATAATAGAGAGATTTCTCAACTGAGACCTTCCACCTGCATTCTTCACCCAATACCCACAAGTTTTTCTTAGAGTATCCAGTGTACTAATTGATAGAGTTCTTGACATAGTAAATTGTCATTCGATATGGGGGTCTTCCTAGACTCTTTTAAGACTGCTGTTGTTAAACCCTTGCTCAAGAAAAATAATCTTGACTCCTCTGTTTTTGAAAAGTTTAGACCTATTTCTAACCTGCCTTTGTTAAGTAAAATCCTAGAAAAGGCAGTCATTATGCCGCTAAATGACAACTTGAATAAACATTCTATTCTTGACAAATTTCAGTCAGGTTTTAGAACAAATCACAGTATAGAACCTGTGCTCATTAAAGTAATAAATGACTTGCGGGAAAATGCAGACAAAGGCTGTTTTAGACTGGAATAAACAATTAAGAGTGGGGAACATTAACAAGTGAGACCACTAAAATGAAGCATCAAAGTGTCACTTGAGCAATAAGTGCTTCTCAATAAGAAACTGGATTGGAACAAAAACCTGCAGCCACTGCAGCCCTCCAGGACTGACACTGCGTACCCATGCTCTAGATCAAGCTCTGGAAACAGTTTTAGATTTGGTGATACTAAAGGATGGTAGGGGAACTAATGCCTGGTTGATTATCTTGTTTAACTTGAGATTCTTTTGTAATAACCCATACATGTTTTAGACAGTGTTGTGGTGAGGCAGAGCATCAAGCACAAAGGCAACACTCTTCTTACATGAGGCATCACTGGTTTAAATTAAACTCATTAATCAATTTAAGTAATATAGAGAAGGAAACTGAAATGGTCAGTTAAAAACCCATGGTGGAGAATATGCTGACTCGGGCTGCAGTACTACATTTTGCCCCCATGACTTCCAGTTCCAGTAATTATTGTAATTTACCTGTCACAGTGAAAGCGCTGTTCTATCAGTCCGACGTTTTAGACAGTGCAAATAAAAGGGTAACAATGTAAGTATGATGAACAAGAAACCATTCAGTCCATCAAGTTGAATAGATAAGCTGCCCCAAAATTTTGTCCAGATAACTTTTTAAAATATCTCAAGATTTCCACTTCAACTACGTGACTTGATAGTTTCTTCCTCGAATTCTGTAACTCTTTTTGCGCAGAAGTGCTTCCTGGCCATTAAATTAAATACACTTCCCCTTATTTTTACCAGTTCCCACATTAAGTGATTTACTATTTAAACATAAGAATTCTGCTGGATCTGTTTTGGGAAATTTGAAGAGATGAATTGGGTCCCTACACAGCCATCTCTGCTTGGAACTAAACACTGTAGTTGCTGAGCCTGTCTGAGTGGGACTTGCCCTATAGTCTTGGGGTACCCTTCTCTGCATGTCTTCTAGATATGTAGTGTGATGGCAGGACTGTATGCAGTATGCAATATGCAGTATCACTAGTGCATTATGGAATACCTTGATATATACAAGAATTTATACAAAATAGCCTAATATTTTATTTGCCTTTTTTATTTGCTCCTAAACATCACCTCCACTGCAAGAATGTTGCGTTAATGTAAACCCCTAAATCATTCTCAGAGGCTGCTTTTCTGTAAAACAGGATAATTTAACACTTCATTATATTACAGAGTAATTTACAGGAGTACTTTGTACTGATAGCTCAGAATTTTTTTATCTTGTGTGACAAAAATACAAGAGAAGGAAAATGGTTTGGGGGATCCACCCCATATATTGACAGGCAACAACAATATAATGCAATGAGTAATCACAAAAGACTGAGTCTCATTTGACTAACTGAGGAACAAAGGGTGTTGGTTTTTATAGTGGCTGTGCAGGAAGAGGTGGGTCAGTGTCGGGGATGGCGGAAGTGAGGTCAGTAGGAGGGTATGGAATGGATAGGAGGCAGAAGTTGAAAAGTTGGAAAGTGCTGGTTTAACTGGATTTCCCTTCTGTTGATCTGTGGAAAAGGGAGAAGAGAAGTTAATGCACTTTATCAACCCTCAAGATGCCATCTTAGCCGCAGTTAAGCCCTTTGAATGCCTGTTATGCACACGTGTGTGACACTTTTTTTTGTGGAGAGAGGTGAAAACAAAGTTTCTGATAAAACAGGACCCAATGGTGACTAGCGCTAGACAACAGCAAACAGTATCAAAAACATCCTTGAAGGAAATCTCATTATTTGTGTTAAATAATCTACACATCAAGTCATCCAATGGTGATGGACAGATGAGATTAGACAGGACTCCCTGTGGACTATGATGTTTCCAGGTGACATTGTAATCTGTAGCAAGAGTAGGGAGCAGGTCGAGGAGAACCCAGAGAAATGGAGGTATGCTCTAGAGAGGAGAGGATGAAGGTCAGTAGGAACAAGACATGTGTGTGAATAAGAGGGAGGTCAGTGGAATGGTGAGGATGCAGGGAGAAGAGCTGGCGAAGGTGGATGAGTTTAAATGCTTGGGATCAACACTACAGAGTAATGGTGAAGAGAGGTAAGGAAGAGAGAGCAGGCAGGGTGGAGTGGGTGGAGAAAAGTGTCAGGAGTGATTTGTGACAGATGGGTACCAGGAGTGAAAGGGAAGGTCTACAATACAGTAATGAGAGCAGCTATGTTATATGGATTGGAGACGGTGGCACTGGCCAAAAAACAGGAGACAGAGCTGGAGGTGGCAGAGTTAAAGATGCTAAGATTTGCATTGGGTGTGACGAGGATGGACAGGATTAGAAATGAGGACATTTGAGGGTCAGCTCAGGTTGCATAGTTGGGAGACAAAGTCAGAGAGGCGAGATTGTGCTGGTTTGGATGCTGGGTATATTGGGAGAAGGATGCTAAGGATAGAGCTGCCAGGCAACAGGAAAAGAGGGAGGTCTAAGAGAAGGTTTATGGATGTGGTGAGAGGGCACATACAGGTGATGAGTGTAATAGAGCAAGATGCAGAGAACGGGAAAATATGGAAAAAGTTGATCTGCTGGGGCGACCCCTAATGGGAATAGCCAAAAGAAGAAGAAGTAGTTATCCAGCAGTATGCTCACAACGTAAAAAACGCATGTATTTGTAATAAAATATTGTTAAATTTGAGATTATTTTGTAATAAGCCATACATGTTTTGGACAGGGCAGGCTGTGTCATATATGAATCTCCCCATAATATTAATACTGGGTCATTTATTTACTGAGGAAAGCTTTTTAATTATACAGGAATATGGAAAACTTTGAAGGGTTCACTAACTTTCACACCCCACTGTAAATCAAGAGAATCAGAGAATGAAAGTAATCCACAAACAGGAAGCCATTTCACATGCGGTTGTGCTGTTGAATTGTAGACAGGACTCTTGACCAGAGATTGAGGAGGAAAGATTGGTCATCAGTTCATAAATGTAACTCCATGTGAAGGGGATTCTTGTTTGTGGACCACTTTCATTTACGGGAGTTATTTATTTAACAATATTTTAGCAAAAAATGCATGTGCTTTGGACATTTTAAGCATATGACTAATTGACTTGTGGAACACAAGTAATATTTTTTGTGGACATTTTTTAATTTTGCTGCTGGTCATCTTTGTGTCTTATTTTGTCAGAAACTTCGTCTGTCGTCTCTCCACAAAACATGAAAAAATTTTTTTTTCTCAGCTATCAGTACAAATTACATGGAATAAGTAACATATAAAAATGTAATTTTTGGGTGCAATATTTGTTTAAAACCAGTACAAGGGTGTAACACACTCTATAAGAAACTAAAATGCAGGACAGATTTCAGTTATACCTGAGTAAGGGTCCATGGGAAGCAACTGGACTGTGTCATTAAAAATGTCCACTTTGTGGAGTATAGTAGGGAAATGAAAGGACTGTCTGGATGTCACGATGTAGGGGATTGTGCCAAATGGGATTTCTCATACAGGGAGATGTCCATATCTTCTGTTGCCTGGTGTGGATAGGCAAGAGCCACTAGCAAACGGTATACACTTTCAGACAAAATGACTGCCAATCCCAATGCCCTTTAAAGCTTGCCTAATTCTACAAATTTTGCCTTCTTTTATAATTTTGCAGCTTCTGTTAGTGACCCCAAACATCCTCATTGTCCGCTGTTGACTTTGACAATAATAACTAATAATTTATGATTATATTTATTCTGAACAACTGTAAAATTCAGTTTATTTGGAAGTGTTACACTTTTAGATTAAAATTCACAAACCTGCTTAGTGTGATTCAATTCTATTCAGGGTCATGGAGGTAAATGGCTGTCTTGACACCACTGGGCAGCAGCCGATTGCAGGTTCCATTCACGCCTAGATCCAGTCTCACTTTTAGATGGAGCCAATTTAGAATCTCCAATTAAACTAACACACACATGTATCTTTGGTATGTGGGAGAAAAACTGGAGTGCCTGGAAAAAAAAACCCACACCTAGAATATGTAAACTCCACATAATGACTGACCCATCAGCCAGACTTGATCCTGAGGCTGTGGGGCAGGAAAGCTCACCAAGAAATAGAAATATAGCTTGTCTAAGAGACGAAAAGACTGAACCACATCAGGAGAGGGCGAGAGGCGTACTGCCTTTTCATCTAATTGTCAGCGAAAAGCCTCTCATCAACAACATTGAATCACCACCTCCCTGGGACATTCATCTTTGACACTTTTACAGAAGCTTTTTCTTTTTTTTAATATTTTATTGAATATATTACAATCAAATAACATTCCATACAAGCAAGTCAAATTTTACAAAGCTAGGTTCGAATCAAATCAACCCCTACCCATGAGAAAGAGAGCTAGGCCAACAAAGTAAAACTTTAATAGTAAGAAAAATAAATAAATAAATAAATAAATAGAAGAAAAACAAGGGAAGAGAATCTGCTTCCTCAATTTAAATTCTTCTTCTAAAATGTTATTGATTAGATCATGCCAGGTTTTAAAAAAGTTTTTCACAGACCCTATTAATTGAGAATGAAAGTTTTCTAAAAACTATATATATCCAGACTATGCTATCTACATCATGCTTTTCTCTACTGGTATTACTGTTCTTCAATAAATACCAAGTTGCTTTTAATTTTCTATACTTTGACTTTATATGTAGAATGACTGAAGTAAAAAAGTAAATATTTAGAGCACCTGGAGTAGTAAGGAAGTGCCATATGATCTGAATGGTGAGATTTTATCAACTGAGGATGAAGAGCTCTATTCAGTAGTGAAAAGTATGTTAAAGTAAGACATTAGTGGTTGATAAATGGCCTATAGGTAATAATATTGAACCCTTGTATGTTTGAATATATTCTTGTAGACCAAAAGTAATATTTAGATCTGAGATATATCTAAGACATTGTACGTTGTTCGTGCCTATGATAAGTAAGTCTCTTAGAGTACTAGGAAATGACAGATTGTACATGTGTTATTCATACGGCATTTGTGTGGGTTAAAGCACGAGGGCTGTATATACGTCACTTTTGTGGTTAGTGTCTGTGTTTATGTGTATGTATGTATGTATGTATGTATGTATGTATGTATGTATGTGTGTGTTAATCTTAAGGTGTGAGAGTAGACCAGCCTGGAAACGAAGCTATTGAGCACACTTATCCATGAAGGAAATAAGTAAAGGGTAAGTAGAGGAGAATACCACGATAATACAAGAAGTAATAGTTCTTATATGAGTTGTAGTATTGTCATGTGTACAGAGTATTGTGAAATTCCTACTTGCAGGTCTGACCAATATGCAACATGTTACCACTTTCCAGCTTCACGATAAACAAGAATTAAAATATATAGTGTAATTTGGATTTATGCAATAGACAACGTAAATCATCTCACCTTAATTAACTCTTTTTCTGAATTCAATATTTAAAGTAAACATCAACTTTCAGTTTATGACAAAATAATAAATTATATTGTAGGGTCAATCAATATAAAATGCTAACAGGAGTAGAACGGTGAATCTGTACATTAAGCTGAGCTCACTAGTTTAATAATGTCCCACCATTAATACAATGCCCACTCTCAATCTGTTTCTCCACAGCCTGACCCCTAGAAGCAGGATTCATTGGTCAGGACACTATGATGAGCGCGCATCCTACAATGCCAGATGAGGCTGCTTCCCCTGCGTGCTGGCTCTTCCTCAATCTGCTGGGGCTGCCATGGGGACCAACTGTCCTGGATTTAGAAATGTGTGAATTGAAAACTAACAGATGCCCACCCACTGGAGGCTTGTGTTCTGCAGGCATTCCTAGGAGGGATGACATCATCTAGATGGTGCCAGTTTCCAGCTCCACGGGGCATTGAGAGCTCCAGCAGGATACCTTCTGTTGTAGTCAAAAACAATATCATATAGTGCCTTACTTCGGTGCTGAAAAGGTTAATGATTGGCAAGTTTTTTGGAAGGCCTGGGCTTTTATGGCACTTAGGATGCTACAGCTTCAAAGGGAGGGAGAGAGAGAGGAGTCTAATATAATAAAAAAACAACACGTGGCTCTATGTTCCATCCCTTGATTTGCCCTGCCTCTCATTTTTTATCCCCAGCTAACTGTGAATTATTTCATATTGCTTTTGGTGTCAGCAGAGTCACAACAAATTCCAGTTCTGCAGGTTCCTGCATCTCATATTCTGGTGAGTAAGTGGCGCATTTTTTGTATGCACTCTATGGGAGTGAGTTGATGATGGAAAATCCTGTTATTTTGATGACAGACTAAGCTGCATTTCAGAATTTTTAACTGCCCCTTCAACAAAAAAAAAAAACAAACTTTTTTTAGCACTGTCCAGGGTTTGTTCTTGCCTTGCTCCCTATGCTAGATGAGATAGGCTCTAGCAAACCCCCATGACCCTGTTCAGGACTAAGCGGGTTAGAAAATGACTGACTGACTGAGTGACTTGTCTATAATGAACACCATCTCAAGGCATTTTACAAGTAGATCCTGTTATTCTGATGACAGACTAACCTCCATTGAATGAATTTCTAGGTGCCACTGCAACAAATAACAAACTTAATTTTTAAGAGCCCTTTCCCATAGTGAACACTGTCTCAAGGCGTTTTACAGGTAAAGCTCAATCACTTCCATATGTTTACAGCTCGAGGCCTGGAAAGTGTCGCGACTCCCTCAGGGTCATATAGAGGGGAATAAAGTACACCCTTGTGGTTTATAACCCAATGCCTTGGCCACTGACCATGCTCCCTTATCAAGAAAATGTGGTTTAAATTGTGTGTTTCCACTGTAAACATCATTTGTCTATACTAATAAAAGGCAAAGCCCTCACTGACTGACTGACTGACTGACTGACTGACTGACTGACTCACTCACTCACTCACTCACTCACTGACTCATCACTAATTCTCCAACTTCCCGTGTAGGTGGAAGGCTGAAATTTGGCAGGCTCATTCCTTACAGCTTACTTACAAAAGTTAGGCAGGTTTCATTTCGAAATTCTATGCGTAACGGTCATAACTGGAACCTACTTTCGTCCATATATACGGCCATAGCCTGCAGCTCGGTCGTAGTGTGAGGCGGAGTTGCGTCTCGCATCATCACGCCTCCCACGTAATTGAGTGTCTGCCCATATAAGGTAAATATTCGCGGGGGAAGGACTGTGCTTATGCAAACGAAGATGAGATGGTCAGGGAGACACGCTGCCGCTAAATATTCGTGGGTGAAGGACTGTGCTTAGCATATTCATAAGTGCAGCTACTGCGGCAACCCTCTGACGCTGAACAAGCCTTTGTACACATATCAATAGGAAAGCAAGGTGTAAAGCTTAAGTTTAAATTACGTTCATAGACATGCTGCCGGCAAATCCACAACTTAATACCCGGAATGCCTGTTAAACATCTTAGATTCACAGGTACATTTGGGTAGTGATTACTTCGATGAATGAAACCTGTTCAAAAAACGCATTACACAGTTGAGAAGGCAGCAAAAGAATATGAAGCGAGTGACGCATACAAGCATATTCATAAGTGCAGCTACTGCGGAAACAAAGCACGGTGTAAACCTACAGTTTAAATTAAGTTCATAGACAGGCTGCCGCTGGCGTTTGTCATACCTACGACAAATACGATTTTCGTGAGATACAAGTTTAATGAGATGACGCAGGGTATAAACGAGACTTTTGATCACTTTGCAACAGAGTTAAAATTGCTATAACGGAGTTAAAATTGCTGGTGAAGGACTGTGCTTATGCAAACAAAGATGAAATGGTCAGGGATAGAATAGTGTTTGGCGCAAACTCAGCAAAAGTGCGAGAGAAACTTCTAAGTGCTGGGTCTGAGCTAACATTAAATAAAGCCGTGGACATCGTGAGATTGCACGAGATAGCACAAGCACAGCTGAGAAGTTTCGATGCATGTACTCCGAACGGCTCACGTGAACTGACTTTGCAGGACTGGGAAAGGTTAAATTAAGTTCATAGACACGCTACCGCTAAATATTCGCAGGCAAATCCACAACTTAATACCAGGAATGCCTGTTAAACATTTACGAGTACCGATTTAGGTAGTGAACACTTCGATGAATTAAACCTGTTATCTTTACAACAGTTGAGAAACACGAAATGTAACTTGAACACAACACATCCTCCAAATACAAACCTGATTGAAAGAAATAATGATAATCAAATCCTTGATGACAGCAACACTCATAACAGTGACAAAACAATTACATTGACAATTATGTTACGTTATTTTTAAAATGTTTCCTTTTCTTTTTCATAACTTCTTTAACACACTACTTCTCCGCTGCGAAGCGCGGGTATTTTGCTAGTCTATAATAATAAAAGGCAAAGCCCTCTTTGACTGACTGACTGACTGACTGACTGACTGACTGACTGACTGACTCACTCACTCACTCACTCACTCACTCACTCATCACTAATTCTCCAACTTCCCGTGTAGGTAGAAGGCTGACCCCATCTTCACGAAATTTGGTAAGTGGCTTCCCTGTGCTAACCGAAACTGATGTACGTACTTATTTCGATGGTATGATGCCACTGTCGGCCGCCATATTGAACTTTCCAACGTCACTAATTCTCCAACTTCCCGTGTAGGTAGAAGGCTGAAATTTGGCAGGCTCATTCCTTTCAGCTTACTTACAAAAGTTAAGCAGGTTTCATTTCGAAATTCTACACGTAACAGTTATAACGGTCGACAACGTCCGCCATGTTGAACTTTCTTATTTATGGCCCCATCTTCACGAAATTTGGTAGGTGGCTTCCCTGCGCTAACCGAAACCGATGTACATACTTATTTCGATGGTATGATGCCACTGTCGGCCGCCATATTGAACTTTCCAATGTCACTAATTCTCCAACTTCCCGTGTAGGTAGAAGGCTGACCCCATCTTCACGAAATTTGGTAACCTGGTGTGATGATACCCTTGTACGGCCCTGTCCAGCTGTCCTTGTGCAACAGACAATTTCCTGGTATCTTCTCCATTCTCTTGAGGACATGCTGGGAGACACAATGAACCTTCTTATGACGACACATACGGATATGCCATCCTGGAGAACCTGGACTACCTGTGCAACCTGAATCAGCTGCAGGTTACCAGCACATTCTAGCAGAAGTGACAAGGGCACTAGCAAAACGCAAAACTAGAGTCAGTCAGGAAGGATAAGGAGAGTGCAATTGTCTGTGGCCACCACCTGTTAAACCATTTACTTTCTGGGGCTTGTCTTGCTGTTGCCCCTCAAGTGCACCTGTTGTCACTTTTATTTGCACCAAAGCAGGTGAAGTTGGTTCACCATCACTTATGCTTCCTAACAGGACAGATTGATATCTCTGAAGCTTAACTGACTTGGTGTTAGACTGTGATGATTAAGCGTTCCCTTAATTTTTTGAGCAGTGTATATTAAATAACGTAATGTAAGGGAATTAACAATAAGGTATCATGTAGCTACAGGCCCTGTCATCATTTTGAATGAGGATTAACAGTGGAAAGAATTTCCTTCTCAGTCTCTCTGAAGTGGTCTTCGCAAGCAGCAATTGCAATTCCCTGACCACAGCACAGAGAAGAGGTCATTGTTGAGATAGTTGGCATCTCTGATACTTTTCTTTGCCCTGGTTCCGAAATCACTTCATAAAGACATCCTGAAAGTTGCAGAATGCCCACCCAATGATACTTGCAGAGCCCTTACTCTCAGGATACTTTTGAGGATGGATTTGTGGAAATTCTTTAGTATCTGGGAGTGCACCTTAAAATCTCCGAGGCCTCTGAGGCGGTTATGCCTACTTCGCCAAGGAGTCAATGTGCTTGGACCAGGTCAGGTCCTCTGAGGTATTTGAAACTACTCACCTTCTCCACCAAAGTACTATTAATACTGAGGGGGTGGCAGCGTCCCTGCTGTTTTCTCCCAAAGTCTGCAATCAGCTCCTTTTTCTTTCTGACATTCAGCAGAAGACTGTTGTCCTGACACCACGGTGCAAAACCTTAGCATAATTTGTATTGTTAGTGTTTGAATTTACTGGTTGCAACATATTTTTCTGCTGTCTCACGTCTATTGGCTTTGATTATAAGAACCCTTTTTTGGTTACAACTTACCACTTAGACTTAGACTGCTTAGACTGTGTTTGTGGCTACATATCCTGAGGTTTGTTAATTTAATTAAAATCCTTTCAGTTGCAGCTCCTGCTTAAATTCTGATATTTCTGTGCCAATTTCTGATTTCATTCTATCTTAAAACTGCCATTGCCTACCTCAAACATTTAGGTTACAGTTCTGCCCAAATAGTTCAATTTATGTCTAATCAGACCAGAGAATCCACCTTATCTCAAAAAACTTATAAACTGTCATATGCCTTTTGATCAAGAGTGGTTTCTGTCTTGCCTCTCTGCTATGAACATCTGATTGATGGAGTGCTGCTGCAATTGTTGTCCTTCTGACAGGTTCATCCACTGGATACTTGGTTACCTTCTTAACCAAAGCCCTTTTTGCCCAGTTACTAACCTTTGAACAGACAGCTAACTCTAGAAAGAGTCCTGGTGGGTTCAAACTTCTTCAGCTTTACAATTATTGAGGCCACTGTGCTCTTTGAGAACATGGAAAGTTTTAGAAATTGTGTGATACAATTGCTATGATCTGTGGTTTGCTTCAATATGATGGCAGTGGTCTATAGATAGATAGATAGATAGATAGATAGATAGATAGATAGATAGATAGATAGATAGATAGATAGATAGATAGATAGATAGATAGATAGTGTCCCAGATGACTGGGGACCCTACCCAGCTGGGATGCCTGGACGGTCCCTGAGATGGACGATACCTCCCCTGGGCTACGAGAGGGCAGCCGCCTGGGTCTGCTTGGGGGCCACTGGAACGGAGTTGGGACGCTCACCCCTATGGGAGGACGTGACCACCGCCGGGGGCGCCCGGACGTTTATGGACTCCTGGACGGCAGCACTTCTGCAACACCAGGAAGTGCTGCTGGAAGAAATCCCAGGGGCACCCGGAGTGCTTCCAGGGGCTCTCCTGACACTTCTGCCACACCAGGAAGTGTTGTCAGGTGGAGCACCTGGAGCTCATCCGGGTCATTATAAAAGGGGCCACCTGCCTCCAGTAGACAAGCCGGAGTTGGGAGGAAGGAGATGGAGCTTGTGAGGAGGGGAGTGGAGGACAGAAGAAGAAGAGAAAGACAAAGAGAGAGAGAATGAGTTGTTGGAGGAAGGCATTGTGGTGCAAAGGAAAAATAAAGAAGTGTGTTTTGGACATTCTGCTCTCTGTCTGTCTGTGTCTGGGGGTATGCTTTCCACAATAGATAGATAGATAGATAGATAGATAGATAGATAGATAGATAGATAGATAGATAGATAGATAGATAGATAGATAATCACGGCATGGTTTTTATCTTGACATGTAGTGTGAGTTGTGGGATCTTCTATGCACAGGTGTTTGCCTTTGTAAACGATGCCCAATCAATTCAGTATGCCATACTGTAGGTGGATTCCGATCAACTTTTAGACACATCTCAAGGAGAACAGGATGATCCTGACAACAGTCTGGAGTGCCACAGCAAAGATTCTGAATACTTTTATTAATCCACTGTATGTCTTGTATGTATGCATGGATGTATTATTATTATTATTATTTTTATTATTATTATTATTATTATTATTATTATTATTATTATTATTATAGAGTATATCTGACATCTTTAACCAAGGCAAAGTATATGATTAATACATTTCCCATTGTTATTCATGAATTTCATTTTATAATTGGAGTTGAAACAGAATAACTAACTAGGTGAAGGCCTCGTATTAAGTAAGAGTAAGATGTATATGAATTTATGTATAGCGACTTTGCCTAGTGAACAGGTTTTAAGTGTACATACAACATACTGTTTTTACAGTGTAAGCACTGGCAGGTTAACTCAGTCAATCAAGGGTCATACAGTGAGTCCAAGAAATTGGCTGGAATCTCCTGCACCATAAATACTTTGTCATCCTGGTTCATCCAGCAAAATATATTTTCTTTTGCAAATGCCATCTAAGTGACATATCATAAACTCTTTTGTTTTTTCTAAATGCTTACAGCATATTTACAATCAAGTGAAAGGAATCTCTTAATTCTACATAGTGGAATTCAATAAACAACTATCCATCCTGTCTTAGCAAAAAAAGCCTTACTATAATATAGTATCTCTCCATTACAGATATTATATCTTGATGTGTTATGCAGAAAACAAAATAGTTTTTGTTTTCATACAGTGTCAGCATGCACTGGCAAGTCGCTCAAAAGCTTGTACATTTCTGGCCATCCTGTGTTCATTTTATATAGCACCTTTCTCTTCTGGCATTGTTTACACATTTAATACTATTACTTCCGTATTGTTACTGATGGAGCACTGGAAGGAATAATGACTCCATCTGGGTCGTACAGTGATTTTGATTTAGGGAGAAATCTCTGCTTTACTCCCCTCTGCCCATACCACTAAGCTCAAATGTGTTTATTTTATATAGTAACTTTCGATAGTCAAGACTATGACAAGACTCTTTATGCATTCTCTATTATTCAGTTATTTGCTTATTTTTACTCCTTTGGGGTCACACAATGAGTCTTAGCTAGAGATTGATCTGGAAGTCTTGTGCTTGATACTTGTGTCTAGCAGGGACTGATTTGCTCCATGAATTGACTAGGATCAGTGTTGGGAAGTACACTGTTGAAGCATAGTTCTGATTACTGGACCACCTCATAATCACAATGACAACTAATAACATCAACAAAAGTCAATCACAACAAAATACTAATGTTATACTTTGCTTGTTTTCAGTACTAATTCAGCATGCAATCCAAATCATACTCTTCCAGGGAAACCCTAACGAAATTCAGCAAGGTGAATGTACCTGCAGCGGTGAGGATGCTCACTTTTGTTCTCTCTCTGTCTGTTAGCTGTGGTGCCTTGGGGTCTCATGGTGAGTCATTGTTCAGCAGATGTTCTGCAAATCTTGTGGTTTTTCTTCCAGTAATTAAAACACACAACTATTCTATCTAATCCAGCAATAACTATTGTATATAGTATTTTTCTGTTGCTTTTCAAAGGTATTGTCTTATTGTGGCCATGCTTTCACAATTAGAACCCTGGAAAGTGAAGTTTCACACAGTAGGCACCAAACAGACAGCTGTGTGGCTTACAGTTCAATGTCTGACACACTTGGTCATCCTGCCTTTATTTAATATAGCATCATAACACAAGCATCTAATCAGCCAATCACACGGCAGCAACTCAATGCATTTCGGCCTATAGTAGACATTGTCAAGGCGACCTGCTGAAGTTCAAACTGAGCATCAGAATGGGCAAGAAAGATTATTTAAGTGACTTTGAATATGGCCTGGTTGTTGGTGCCAAAAATGCAGGTCTGAGTATTTCAGAAACTGCTGATCTACTGGAATTTTAATGCACAACCATCTCTAGGGTTTGCGGAGAATGGTTAAAAAAGGGAAAATATCCAGTGAGTGGCAGTTCTCTGGGTGAAAAAGCCTTCTTGATGCCAGAGGTCAGAGGAGAATGGCCAGACTGGTTGGAGCTAACAGAAAGGCAACAGTAACTCAAATAACCACTTGTTACAAACGAGGTATGCAGAAGAGCATCTCTGAACCACAACACATCAAACCTTGAAGAAAGTGGGCTACAACAGCAGGAGACCACACTGCTGACACTCTTGTCAGCTAAGAAGAGTCAACTGAAGCTGCAAGTCACACAGGCTCACCAAAATTGGACAGCAGAAGATTGGAAAAACGTTGCCTGGTCTGATGAGTCTCAATTTCTGCTGCAACATTTGGATGGCAGGGTCAAAATTTGGCGTCAACAACATGAAAACATGGATCCATCCTGCCTTGTATCAACAGTTCAGGCTGCTGGTGGTGGTGTAACGGTGTGGGGGATATTTTCTTGGCACACTTTGCACCCCTTAGTACCAATTGAGCATCATTTAAATGCCACAGCCCTCCTGAGTATTGTTGCTGACCATGTCCATCCCTTTATGACCGCAGTGTACCCATCTTCTACTTCCAGCAGAATAATTCACCATGTCACAAAACTCAAATCATCTCAATCAAACTGGTTTCTTGAACGTGACAATGAGTTCACTGTACTCACATGGACTCCACAGTCACCAGATCTCAATCCAATAGAGCACCTTTGGGAAGTGGTGGGACGGGACATTCGCATCATGGATGTGCAGCTGACAAATTAGAAGCAACTGCATGATGCTATCATCTCAATATGGACCAAAATGTTCCCAGCACCTTGTTAGTCTATGCTGTGAAAAATCCTGGCAGTTCTAAAAGCAAAAGGGGGTCCATCCCAGTGCTAATAAGGTATACCTAATAAAGTGGCCAATGAGTGTATACTATATAGTTATTCATTTATTTTTTATTGCTGAATTTTGGGCAAGAATAGTGGCTATCAAGATTGCACATTAAGTCAAAGTTGTGGACTGAGCTGGCAAACTATTGGTTCAGAATCTAATGTCTTTGCCACTAGGGGGCTACGCATCATCCATCCATCCACCAATACCATTCATTCATTTTCTGAACTTTAGATCTATCTGCTGGGAATACCTGCCACAGTAACACTGGGATAATTAATGCTCACCAAATGACCAAACACACATCTTTGGGAGGAAACTGTAGTATTCAAATAAAAACTATAGGCACAGAACACAGCAGTCTTCTCATGCTGTGAGTCTGCAGTGCTAATCCCCGCATCACCTATAACAAAGCCAGATGTTCAAAATTCTTCAAGGCATCCATAGAGTTGATTCAGCGAGCAAGCCACTTAGGAACCACTGCTTTTTGTGCAATTGATAGTACATATTTTTTAATGCCAGTACTTGTGGGTGCAAGGCAGGCATGTAATGGCTTAATGGCACACTTATTGCAAATGACTGAAGTATTGTACAAGCCTTCAGTTTGTATATTAATAAATTGGGGTGCCAGTGAACAACCTGAATGAGGCAGAACCCACCCTGGCCTGTTCCTTAAGGGCATCCATTTAGTGTTCTGACTGGATGACCTTGTGTAAGCAAATGCAAGACTAACAATAGTATGCCTAGGCAATGAAGGCATTAGGTTGGTACATCAAAGGCTGAAGAGAGATTTAGAAATCCACGGTGGCACAAGGAGATTTGTTTCCTATGAATCATTGTGGACAGACAACAGCAGGCCATTTGACGTGTTCCAAATGGGAACCCTACAATGGCAGAACATTTCACCCTGTAGTGATGTCCTTCTGCCAGTGTGGATTTCTAACTGTCTCTCTCTCTCTCTCTCTCTCTCTCTCTCTCTCCCTCTCCATAGCCCTAACCCTTTCCTGTGCCAATTTATTGTCTCTTCCACCCTAGCAACTGGGGATCCATTCCCAATTTTCAGGTGGATCAGGCAGGCTGCCAGCACTAGAACACTTCATTAGGTCTTCTGTGAGGTGAGGAGTGTAACCCTGGCCTATTTTGGGGAACTGTGAACAACAGAGGCGTGCCTGCACTATCATACACATGTGCTTTGTGGCTCTGGCGCTGGCAGGGCTGCTTTCTTCTTCTATAAGATGCGTCCCTCATGGCTTCTGGCGCTTTGCTAAAACTTTCTGTTTTTTACTAGTTTGCCCCAGCGCCAGATTCCCGGGGCCGATTTGCAGGCTCAGAGCACAATGGATTTTAATTAGGTTAAGTTTGTCTGCTACAGATAACATTTCTCTTTCTGTTGAGAATAAAACAAATTGCTGGCACTAATGCCCATTTAATGTCGCTCTTTTCATTATGGATGGTAGAAATTATGAAAAGTCCCCTGCAGGGAGCTAATGGTTTGGGAGTTACTGCTCATCAGAAAGCATTTTGCGGCAGCATTGGTATCCGCTTAGACATCCAGAGGAAGCAGAAGGAAGCTCCTGAGTTGAGGCAAAACAATGTGCTCAGAATACCTCACTGAGGCTGTTCACCAGTGACTGTCGTGGGTAACTGTCATTCACACTATTTTCGGACTCATCAGGCGCCTCTGGCAATGAACCTGCTGCTAAAATAATTCAAGCCTTTTGGACTGAGTCTCAAGTTCTGATTTTAGTTGAAATTGCCCTGTTTCTTTGGGTATCCATCCAGCAGTGAGGGCTTGGATGTCTCAGAATGCCTGTACTATGATGGTTGCAATTTGGTGTCAAATACAAGGAAACAAGTAAAGCATTGTTGACTTCTACATGAACTCTGCAAAATATAATGGGAGTGAAGATCTTATTTAATTCAATTCAAAATATTTTTATTAAGTGCACTTGCACGTACTGTATAAGCCCAAGTGCTATAACAATTACAATCATACTATTAAAAAATAAGTATGACATAAACACTGAAAATAATGATGAAACACAAGCAAACAAGCATCATGTAATCGTGACCACTTAGGGTCTCTCAGACCACTAGGCAAAGAAAGAATGCCACAACCATGTGATGTAATAGGTGACTTAAAAATTGAATTAATTTTGATCAAGACAGAAGTCTCACGTTCACACTCTTGACCTTCAACGCAATTTATCTTTGCTTCCCAAGGACATGTATTTCCGGAGATCCTTGTTTACCGAGTCTTTTCTGGACCTCTTTCTCTTTATCAGCCACAAAAGGCAAATCTTGCATCCACTGAAGGGCAGAATTCTTGGACACACCAGACCTATCTAGGCCTCTTCTGGTGTTTCCTTTTATGAAGATTTCCTTGGGCATGTGACTAGATGCCAAGGAGATCATGGGGTGGATCCTGGTTCAGGTGTCTTACTGGGCATGGTCTCTTTTTGCTGACTTCCAATCCTCAACTGAGAAAAAGTGAGAACACGCTTTGTAATATTTGCAGCTTTATTATTTGGATGTGCTTCTTTTTAAGCCTGCATATGCTGGGTTCAGGTTCAAGAATCTATTAATTGTGTTTTCATTAGACATGACACCTGATAGATTATAGAAAGCTTAGGAGTTAAAAAACTATTTTAAGATATGTAACTAAGTTTCTTCATGTGGATCTCCAGCAAAAATATATATATATGTTTATCATATATAATATATACTGTATATATATATTTATAAATATACTAGCTGTGTAAGCCCATACTATAAAAAGCCTGGGCTCCTAGAATCTATTGAAATCGTCAGAAAAACAATGGAAATGCAGAGTCGGCGGCTAAGCGAGTTTCTCTCTCCTCAGAGGCTTTGTTTTGCCAATGTGTTCACCTCGCTTGTGTATTAGCGGCTAAGTGAGTTTGTCTTTCCTCAGTGGTTTCACTTCGCTTTCTTTCAGCTTCACTTCTTTCTTCTTCCAACTCGTTAACTTCGGACCACCTTGCCGGCTCTTTGAGGTTCATACTGTAGCTTCTCACTTCTGGGCCACCTTGCATTTCCCGGCCAGACAGACAGACACACTTCCATGCCTGAACGTTTATATATAAGATATTGTCACACACAAGCGCATGGGAGGCAGTCAGTGGCCTTGGTTGGGTGTGATATGCAGAGACAGGGGTTGGGAGGATGCACTAATATCTTTTTCTCTCTTCCCTCCAGACCTTTTAAACAGAAGCCTGTGTAATTCCAGAACCTTCCCTCTCAAATACATCAATTCCAGTTCTGGCCCCTTGGACACACCCCTTTCTCCTCAGCAGCTATAAAACACCCAATTTTTCTTCATCCTTCAGTCATGTTTTAGACAAAGTCAGCAGTGACTTCTCAACCCTTCCTATTTTCTAGCAAGAGAATTTAATATACGGGGTGGAACCCCCAAACCTTTTTTCTCGTCTTTTTTGTTTTCGCACCCTTGTCTATATATATAATGGGGGAGGGGGATGTGGGGGGGTATTGATGAAGTGGGGTTCAGAGGGTGTTGGTCATAAAGTCTTATTTATTATGTGCATGTTCTTCTTTTCAAGCCTGCATATTCTGGGTTCATGTCTAAATATCTAGTGCATTTAGAAAGTATTCGGGCCCATTCACTTTTTACACATTTTGTTAGGTCGCAGCCTTGTGCTAAATCCTCTGTGTATACTGTATACACTCTTGTGAATCTAGACGAGGTCTGAGCTAGAGTTATAGTATCATTTTCTGGTTAGTGTTCCAGCCAAAAGACTGACATTCATGGATCACAAAAATAATGGATTAGTAATGAATGGACACTGAGGCATGCAGAATGGGGGATTTTTGCATCTCCCATTCTGATAATTGGGAGCAGCATGGCACTACTAGATGTTTTAGTCAGTATTTTGCAGAAATGCCTAACCATTTTTAAAAAAATATGGCCAGCGAGATTGAATGGGTGCCTGGGGCTGCCAGGGAGTGGGCTCTGGAAGTGCAGTCCCAGCAGGTTTACAGAGCCAAGCCTAGCCCCGGAAGCAAATCTTGGGTTGAAGCAGAAGCGCTGAAAGTACTAAGACTTAAAAGGTCCTCCTTGCCACAGGCCAATTGACTTTGCAGTTAAAGTAAGAGTAACTGGCAAGGGTTTACCTGATAGGAGGTGGAATACCCAGAATGGTTCCTGAACCAGGGACATGTTTCTGATGCCTATGTAGGTTTCTGTTTTGCAATCAAAACAGGGGCCCCAGTGCACTGCTTTGCCCGGGGGCCTTTGATGCTGTTAAGATGGCCCTGATTATCTATAGCACACATATCCATTATTAAAGACACATGGCCTATGTGTCATTTTGAAGTGCCACTCTTACTCTGTCAGAACATATATAGTTGGTAAAGAAGTTATACTCTGTGACCAAATAGTTGTAAGACTCAAAAAAAATTCTGAAAAATAGAAAGTTGATTTTGGGGACATTTGATAGCTGAAACACTCCTTTTATTTAATAGATAATAGTCGGTCCGTCAGATTTTATGTAGTTGAATCAGGACATTCCAGAATGCCGATTAGTACGAATTGGCTATTTTTGAGTCCAGAAAGTGTAACCACCAGGGGGCATTGCAGCACCTCAAACTCATGACAGAAGGCATTAACACAGGTCCCAGTGGCAACAAAGAGTTTAATTGTGTGAAACTCTCACACACACACGTTTCCAAGACCGAAAACAATAAATCAAACTTGCAGCAATCCTTCCATCTCTTTTCCACTCCTCCACCTCCAACCAACTCAGGTGTCTCCTAATATACAAAACCCTAGAGTACTTCAGGTGTCCCAAGTCTGTGGCTCAGGAGTACTTCTGGGTACGTTTGAAGCCCCCTCACTAGTGGCACTCATGGAACCCCACAGGGCTGACCTAAAGAACTACATTTCCCATGATGCCATGTGGTTACAGGGATACTGTAACCCAGTGACGCTGCCACCTAGCGTGTGAGGGGAGATAGTAACCTGAATACGTTGCTTTACCCTGTCCTTCCATGATACTGGTGTAACAGCTGGGCAAGGATCCCAGTTCAGCTCTAACTGGGATGCCAGTACCAGCGTGATATCTCTCACAAAGTAAAAACATTGTAATGTGGTATCAGGGTATGCAATACAGTGTTTTAACAGCAAACACACTGTACTTTAATTTTAGCATTGAGTAAATGAATGGATTTATTCAGTTTTTTTTTATTCTACATTATTGTTCTGTCCCACACAATTGGTCTGAGTTTACAGGGTTAAAAGATAAGTTTATAGGGAAATATCCACTTTGAGTAGCCATGTGTTGACCCAATTCCCCAGTCTATGCTGTACTGAATGCTGCCAGGATATTCCACAGCCCCTCTTAACTCGGAATTGGATTTATCGGATTTGCAAATTTTATATTATGTTCGAAACGAAATCATTTTTGTATGGGCATAAATAAATATAGAATGGACAGAGTGAAGGAGAAGCAGAGAGAATGCGTAACATGTACAGCTGGTTATTCAAGAAGAGAAAGAGGAACAAGCACATGCAGTAGATGTCAACAGAGAGAGATGTTCCATGATCAGATACTGTAGAAGGGGATGCTGTTATATACGGTATCAATACAAAAACAAAATATTGGCACAGAGTATTAACGCTCAGCACAAACTGACACTCATGTGATACAGCTGCAGGAAACCGTGATAAGTCCATAGTCAGCAGGATTAGCACCACCCTTTGGTTTCAAGCTGCCCTTTTTAGAATACTCTGAGTACTGCTGAAGATTAGGCCATTTTGGGATACCGTTGGTGTACACTGAACATTTATTACCATTGTGGTAAGGAAATAGAGAGATCGTCTTAAAGGCACCTAAACAAAGGAGTATTCAGGACAGGGGAGCAAAATGAAGTGGGCAGAATGTGGCTTTTAAAGTCTTCTGAACTGCTGACTCAGATTGCAAAGCTCAGAAAAAGTATTCCTGTGACTTTGCCAAGTGTCTTTTCTTGTATATTGATTTGTAAGTCTTATGATCAGAATCAGAATATCTTTATTGTCATTGTAACAAATACAACAAAATTAGGTGCAGTCCCTGCAGTGTCAAAATATAAATAAATATAATGACAAAAGGATAGGAAAGGATAAGAAGAAATAATGTAGAACACAAACATTCAACATAAGACCTTAATTGCACATAAAACACTATTGCACAAGATGTCATCTATTGCACTGCTATTGTTTTTGAAAAATTTCCAGTATATGTTAAAGCTGCAGCTGGTGCCTGTCAGCGCTACATTTTTAGTTTTTATTTATATTTGTTGGGGTGGCAGGATGGAGTAATAGTTAGCCTCATGGAACTTGTATTGTCATCTGCGTGAAGATTTTATGTTCTCATAATATAATACACTGACCGCCCACTTTATTTGGTAAAACTATTCAACTTGCTGTTTAATGCAAATATCTTACCAGCCTGTCACATGACAGCAATTCAATGTATTTTGGCCTGTAGACATGGTCAAGACGAGCTGCTGAAGTTCAAACCGACCATCAGACTGGGGAAAAAGGTGATTTAAGTGACTTTGAACGTGTCATGGTTGTTGGTGCCAGATGGGCAGATCTGAGTATTTCAGAAACTGCTGATCTACTGGGATTTTCATGCACAACCATCTCTAGGGTTTACAGAGAATGGTCTGAAAAAGGGAAAATATCCAGTGAGTGGCAGTCCTCTGGGTGAAAATACCTTGTTGATGCCTGAGGTCAGAGGAGAATGGCCAGACTGGTTTGAGCTGATAGAAACACAACAGTAACTCCAATAACCATTTGTTACAACTGAGGTATGCAGAAAAGCATCTCTGAAAACACAAGACGTCGATCCTTGAAGCAGGTGGGCTACAGCAGCAGGAGACCACACCGGGTGACACCGCGAAGAACAGGCAACTGTGACTACAATTGGCACGGACTCATCAAAATTGTACAACAGAAGATTGGAAAAACATTGCCTGGTCTGATGAGTCTTGATTTCTGGTGCACCATTCAGATGGAAGGGTCAGAATTTGGCGTCAACAACATGACAGCATGGATCCATCCTGCATTTTATCAACAGTTCAGGCTGATGGTGGTGTAATGATGGTGGGAATATTTTATTTGGCACAGTTTGAACCCCTTAGTACCAACTGAGCATCATTTAAATGCCACAGTCTACTTGAGTATTGTTGCTGACCGTCCCTTTATGACCGCAGTGTACCTATCTTCTGATGGCTTCTTCCAGCAGGATGACACACCCTGTCATGAAGCTCAGATCATCTCAAACTGGTTTCTTGAACATGGCAATGAGTTCACTGTGCTCAACTGGTCTCCACAGTCACCAGATCTCAATCCAATAGAACACCTTTAGGATGTGGTGGAATGGGAGATTCACATCATGGACCTGCAACTGCATGATGCTGCTATGTCAATATGGACCAAAATCCCTGAGGAATGTTTCCAGCACCTTGTTGAATCTATGCCACAAAGAATTATGACAGTTCTGAAGGCAAAAGAAGGTCCAACCTGGTACTAGTAAGGTGTTCCTAATAAAGTAACGGGTGAGTGTATAATGGGCAGTATGATGGAGCAGTGTCCTAGTTTGAGCCCTGGCTGCGATGCTGTCTGTGTGGACTTTACACCTTTTTTCTTCGCCTCTGTAAGTTTTTCTCTATGCAGTTTAGTTTTTCTATCCTGTCCCCAAAGACTTGTACTTTGCAGTTTCTAAATTGGCACTTTATGAGTGAATGCGAAAATGTATGTGTGTGTGTGATTAGCCCCCTAGAAGGCCTGGCTATTGCTGTTATGTTCCTAATACTGCCGGGATATGCCCCAATCCGGACTAACCCTGTATTGGTTTAAGCCGGTTTCAAATGTTATTTTTTTTCCTATTGATTTTATTGTACTGAACATTAAGAATACTTGCTTTTATTTCATAATCCTGTTTTCTCTGTCTTGCACCTTGTGATGTTGATTGTGACTAAGGGCACTGTATAAAACAAAGATTAACTCATTGAACATTTGCTGTTTTCAGGATGAAGTCTTTGCTTAACTGCTTTGCATGATTATCAGATGCTGTCAGGTAACCCGTCTGTGTCAGACATCCAAAGGTAAGGTGCCATCTATTCCAACAAGACATCTATCTGCACAAAGGCATCTCTTACCAAGGTCTCATGGCGGCTCCCACTTGCAGTATTCAAAAATGATCAGGTGCCAGGACTGTTTAAAGGGCTATTTCAGCAGTGTCCCCTAGCCAAGACGTCGGACGCAGCAAGCGCTGCATCACCAGCTGGATCTGCATCTGCAGGAACCATCTGGCGAGCTATGGCCCCTCAGAGAAGTACTAGCGACTGGCAGGCAATTTCTGCAGGCTACCGTACAGCTCTCTGTAGGTGGGGTAAAGGTGTGACATAAACCACTCTAAAAATCCCCAAAGGTTTTTTTTTTATTTTTTTTTTTGTAAAACTGGCTGCTGGATTTCAGTTGGTTAAAAAAAAATAAAACTTTGCAGACGTGCCGCACCCTTGGCGAACCCAACAGATGGATAAGGGGTCCTGGCAGGGGGAGGTCATTTTGACAGCCGCAAGGATGAGGCCAGAGAAAGCTGTGCAGCTCCATGGAGCTCTTATGGCTGGATAGCTACGAGGACACCTGAAATAAAGTGGCAGCAGATGGACGGTTGGCAGCTGTCTGCTAATCTCCAGTAAACACGGGTATTAAAAGTTCTATAAAAATGAGGATTTATGGCTCAAGTGTCCTGCTGTTTTACTCGACTCCATCAAGCTGTTCTGATTATCAACTTGGAGAACACTAGTGTACTTCATAAAATCTTTAAAAAGGAAACCCAGCATCTGAAAATTACCTTGGATTAAGTTATCCAGTCAGACCCTCATGCCCCAATACCAATGGCCTATGCTAGAAAATCAGTTAGATTAACTTGGACATGTAGGGTTCAGGACAAGTGACCTAATCAGACAGTCACAATCACAATCACGTTACGATAAAACACCCAAATGAGGCAGCAGAGTGAGATGCATAGCACAACTCACATGTCTCTAAAATGAATCAAGACTGCATGTTGAACGAAGAGAAGGATTTTTAAGTCTTACCCTGGAGCTAATAATACATCTCCATGAGGTTTAGTCTGTGTGGCTGACTGCAAATTTGAAGAGAGCTTTGCTGGACACGATCCCTGGTCTGCTGGCGAGAGATTAGGTCAGCCTCTGGATTCATTCCACAGAGTGTGGCGCATAAGAACACAGTAATTCTGGAGTCGCGCTGGGCCCAACTACAAGTGATGCATGACGATGCATTGAAGCTGCCAGTGAACCTTTCTTTGACCTGCCAATGCTTCTGATAGTTCTGTAGCAGGGCTCTCAATCAGGTTTGAGGTTAACTGGACAAAGGGTACATTTGGATGTTATGATTATGGTTTATTTTGTTGTCTTATACTGTATACATGTTTTATTTCACTTTTCTTTGTATTTTTTGTGAGGAATCTAAACATGTCGTTTATCCGTTTCTCTGTGTTAATTTTAACAACATTTAGATTTTTTAATATTTTGCGATTATGCGATGCCTGAAACACCGGTCAGTCGTCCTATGGCACTTTTGGTCATGCTGAAGATGCAGTGGCTGCATAAATTCAGTGCCATTAGATCTCGGAGTTATCTTTCAGTGGATAAAACAAAAACAACTCCTTGAGTATCTTGGTAGTTTAGCTTATAACAGTACATGTTATGTTACAGCTAGGGTTTTCCTGTTTAGTTATTTTTTAATTTTTATTTTTCATACTATTCTGTTTGTAATTCTCTAACGCCACTGTAAATGTGCATCCAATTCTTGTGTCCTGTTTGAGGTAACCCAAAAGGCGGGCCACCCTGACATCCTCACTCCAGAGACCTCCCTCTGGCTATTTAAGGCCAGGAAAAGTGGGGCATTGAAGTTGTTTGGTGTCAGAAGTGAAGAGTGTGTTGTCTTATAAATTTCTGCTTTTTTGATTATTTTCTGCTGCAATTTCTGGTTTCTGATGACGAATTGTGTTCTGGGACCTGTTCTTAATGGATTACCTTTTAGGGAACATTACGAATGTTCTGGACTTCCATGGGTCCTATTCACATTTTTTCTTTTGGAAATGTTAATTTTGCCAATGAAGTACTTTTAAACCAAGGTTCTGTATTTTCTCTTTAAGAAAATATTTATTTCATTTTTGGTTTTTTACTTTATTTATCGCATTGCTATTTTATTTCTCAATGCATACTGCAATTTTGTGAATTGGTTGTCAATACAACAATCCCGGTTACCAGAGGTCTGTTTCCCCACAAGGTGACATATGAAATAACATTAGTGCAAGACATTAAAAGCCAGTGCAATGCATATTTTGTTATTTGTGTTTGGATAAAAAAAAATTTGCACTCTAGGAGCCAAGTTATCCAAACTATTCTATAACATTTCAATAATTATTTACCGTTCTGATCCTGATCTTTCTGATGATAAAATAGATCATTATAATAGCAATTGATGAGAGGAATTCATAATTAATTGCAGAATTACTGTATTTGCCATAATTCTGGAGATATTATCAAAAATTAATTTAAGTGTTCCTCTGGAGTGCCTTTTTCACTTGCACGGTTTTGCTCTAAAACTAATCAGCCCATCGTCATCTCATAACAGGCTTAAGTTTCGAGTTTGGTATTTTCCCGTCCTGCCGTTTTAGCTCTAGATGGTCCTCAACAAACAGTGACGCACAACGCACACACAGACAGACACACACCCATCATCGAGATAGCTATATTTTCGGTATCGGGGGGATCCTAAAACGTTGAGATCCATCGAAGACCGGAGGTCGAAATTTTTGGTGATTCTAAAGCTTTTGCTCCTCCCCCTTAGACGATAGGTTATGGTGGTGGGTTGTAAAGCAAAAAAAATGCCCTTTTCAGCATGTCATGCTACTTTGTTCTCATTTTCTTGTTTTGATGTTCATTTTCAATTATGAGTTTACTTAACATTTCTCAGCTTTGCTTTTTTCAACCTCTCTGCCCTAGTAGTAACGTTCACTTTGATCTTTGATAATTTTCTAGTCTCAATCTTCTGTTTATTTCTTGTGTTTGGCTCAGGGATAACAGACAAGTCTTTATTTGTTCATTCGGGCATTGTTTTTGTTATTTTCCTCATTTCTGAATAAAACCCTTAATTTATAAAGATTTCATCAATTTGGTATGTCTCTACAAGCCAGTGTTTTAAGGTTTCTCTCTCTTGTGAACATTTTCAACTTCAAAAACCAGTTTCCCCAATTTTTGTCTGGTCAGCCTAAAACCTGCAGGTAGTGGTTGGGTAGCAAACTAGTCAGGGGTGGGCCTCTTCAGGGCTGGCCGGTTATATGTTATGTATGGGTCTGAATTTATGTGTATTTTATGTTTTATCGACAATTTTGAATGATTATTTCTTGTATTATCATGAATGTTCTGTTATTTTTGTACTTATATACTGTCTCTTTACATGTTCTGATGTTTTGTGAGCTTTGTGGGTGGAGCCCCAGAAGGCAGGACCACCATGACATTACTTCTACCAAGTCCTCTCTTTCACTATAATTGGCTGAGAACAGGGGAGATCCTGCAGCAGATCACTGAACTGTAATAGGAGTGTTAGAAGTATTATTCTTCTTGTGGATTTACTGGTTTTTCTGATTTTCTGCATTCTTTCAGCTTTGTTTTTAGATTTTGCTGTCAGATTGTGTTGTTTTGGGATTCATTCACTGCCTTTTTCTCCTTTGAGCATTTTACTGTATTTTGTTAAATATATCCTAATTTATAAAAATGATTTGTTGGTGCACAAGACGAGGTTTTACAGTGTTCCTCTTCCTTTTGTTTTTTGTATGTGGCCTGCCTTCATGGTCTTTTCAGTAGGCCTGACTCCCACATCACAACACTTTATGGGTTTTTTGAAGGCCTTACACAACGTGTTCAGTTTGTTTGAGCCTCCTTATCACAACAATGCAACAAGCAGACAGGTTTGTATTGATATTTTGACTTTGGCTTAGTTTTCTAGACTACTACTTTTTGGTTCACCCCTTTAACTTGACAGATGGTTCTTTAGTCTTCCTGGTTCTCTGACCTTCGCCAGTCCATCTACACTGTAAAGTCCTGTATGTTCAACTCCCAGTCCCTTTTGAACAACATTTATTTCTATAGGACATTTTCACAAAAACGGTGTTACTCAAAGTGCTTTACAAGATGTGAAAGAGGGATGTAAATGCAAACAAAAAGAAATTTTAATTAGATAAGGAAAATTATGTATAAATAGAATGCAAAAAATAAATAATTCACACTTACATAGAACAGATATATAATTAAGAGAAATACAGTCCTTAAATCTACAATTTTTTAAGTCTCTAAATTATGGTCTGATGATAGAGTCAGCTGGCCAGGGTGGACTAACAAAACTCCAGTTAAGCTTAAGAATAAAAGTAAAATCTATAGGGGTTCCAGGCCGAAGGACTGTCCAGTCCCCACTTGGCATTCTACCTAACATAAATGTTCTTAAGCAGTTCTTTTAAAGTGCACAATAACCTTCAAGCGCACTGCACACTGTACCTCAGAGTGCACATACCATATGACCCTTGTGGACAAACATGCTTTACTGTACACCAGAAGGTTGCTGGTTATTCTATGCCAATATGTGACCAAAACTGAACCAGTTCTACTAAAAGAGCAAGAAAATGATCGGAAGTTGTTTCTTGTTTGTTGTTGTTGTTTCCCTGACACTGCTTCTGTAGAGCTTGCATCTCTCTTTCATGTTTGTATCGGTTTCTTACTCCAACCCAAAGACACTAATGTTACTTTAAAATCTGACTCTAAATTCATCTGAGGTTGTCCAGAGTTGGTCCCCACATTGCACCCAGTGTTACTATGATAGGCATTGGACCCTGGACTGGACAAGCAAGTTAAAATATGGATGGATGGATGAGTACGTATAAAGTGCCCTAGTATGGTCTTATAAAAAGCTATTATATCTAAGTTAATAAAGCAGATGCTGTTTAGGATTTTATTTCATTATATGAAACTTTATAATCAGAGGTAGATTTAACATGGAAGGGATATGGATACAGGATTGATTTTATTTGGACAGGTTTTGTGCCATCAACCATCTGTTTATTTGGGGTGTGCATGGCACTGGCAGCTTGTCCTGTGTGGCTCCACATTCCATCATGTGCCTCATTTACTTCCAAGACATTCACACCACAGGCTCCACCTTGTACCTCACGTGGGCTCAAAGGCAGCATCATTTGCCTCACTTTCCCAAAATCTGTTAGGCGATCCAAACCAGGCTCCTTAAGTGGTCATACACCCAGCCTGTTGGACTTTAGCAGCAGATAAGTGTCTCTGAAATGGTTACAGGTTAGTGCTGTCTGTCCATGCCTCCTCTTCCATGCTCCTTTCATGGCCAAATCCTAAACCGTATGATTCTGCTACATCGATTTCTTTCCAATCATTTCCACCCTCTTTATAATCTGCATTTTATTTTATAAAGATATTCAGTTATATTTTTTGTAGCATACTGGCCAAATTATTATTTGTACTTTTAAAAATATTAATATAAGTACAAAGTACATTATGGATGAAATAACTAAGCAGTTACATATAATAACTTCACATTCTATGGTGCACACAATACCTATGACAAACAAGGGCTAATCTGTGTTAAGGAAATCACATAATTCTAGCAGACTGGTATTTGAACTTGCCCATGTGCCATAGCTCATTTTATGAAGACTTCATTATAAGGAAGCTTCATTCTCAGAGGATTGGTTAACTGAGGTATTACTGCATTTACAAGTTCAAGGAGGTTATGCTCAGGCTTTATAATGCAGTTTTGGTCTCCAGGCTGGACAAAGCAGCACTAGAAAAAGTCCAGAGAAGAGCAACCAGGCTGATTCCAGGGCTACAGGGGATGAATTATGAAGAAAGTTGAAAAGAGCCGAGCCTATACAGTTTAAACAAAAGAAGATTAAGAGGTGACATGATTGAAGTGTTTAAAATTATGAAGGGAATTAGTACAGTGGATCAAGACTGTTATTTTAAAATGAGTTCATCAAGAACACGGGGACACAGTTGGAAACTTGTTAAGAGTAAATTTCACATAATGATTAGGACGTTTTTCTTTACACAAAGAACCACAGACACATGGAATAAGTAACCAAGTAGTGTGATGGACAGGAGGGCTTTAGGGACTTTCAAAACTCGACTTGATGTTTTTTTCGAAGAATGAAGTGGATAGGAACAGTGAGCTTTGTTGTGCTGAATGACCTGTTCTTGTCTAGATTGTTGTAGAATCCTAAATCCAAAGAGGACTGTTTCATTTATGTTAGGTAGAATACCCAGAGGGGACTGGGCGGTCTCATGGTCCGGAATCCCTACAGATTTTATTTTTCTCCAGCCGTCTGGAGTTTTTTTTGTTTTTTCTGTCCCCCCTGGCCATTGAACCTTACTCTTATTCGATGTTAATTAATATTGATTTATTTTGTTTTCTTATTGTGTCTTTCATTTTTCTATTCTTTAATATGTAAAGCACTTTGAGCTACTGTGTGTATGAAAATCCATCCATCCATTTTCTAACCCTCTGAATCCGAATACAGGGTCACGGGGGTCTGCTGGAGCCAATCCCAGCCAACACAGGGCACAAGGCAGGAACCAATCCTGGGCAGGGTGCCAACCCACCGCAGGACACACACAAACACACCCACACACCAAGCACACATTAGGGACAATTTAAAATCGCCAATGCACCTAACCTGCATGTCTTTGGACTGTGGGAGGAAACCCACGCAGACACGGGGAGAACATGCAAACTCCACGCAGGGAGGACCCGGGAAGCGAACCTGGGTCTCCTAACCGCTACCACTGCGCCACCGTGCCGCCCTGTGTATGAAAATGTGCTATATAAATAAATGATGTTGATGTTGTTGTTGTAATGTTCTAATTTTAAAAGATGTTTCATTTTTGGAAAGTGCACATATCCCTGATTTGGATTTGGATTGGATGGATGTTCAGACAGTGCGTCTTTATGGCTAAGACGCTGAACTGTAAAGCATAGAGATACTAGTTTATTGCATGTGTTACCCCCAAATTGTTAAACGGTAATAATAACAAGCAAAAGAACTGAATAGATACTTGAAACCACACGTTTGTTGATCATTAACATCTATAAAAGTAACATGACATCATATAATCTGAGTGTCTCAAATCTGCTTATTCAGGGTCATGGAGACTCCTGAGCTAATCCCAACAGCACTTAGTACAAGTTCCAGAAATATCACTGGACAGTGCGTCAGTCCATCACAGAGCTCACTAACACAAACACCCACTCTGACACTCACGCAGGGCAAGTTTAGAGTCTAAAGTTAATCAAACTGCACATCTGTGGGGATTACTAGGAGGTCCCTGGAGTACCAGATTATCATTACACTTTTAACATTTTTAAAATGACTTCTTCTCCTCCTGTGAGCAAAGTGGAGTCTTCTTGAAGTTTCAGATGCTGACAAGATGAGTGAAAATATGTGAAATGCCTAAAAGTGTGATCCCATTTTATAGATGTTTGACATGGAGCAGCTACTTCTTTTTTTTTTTTTTTACCACTTCCCCTATATACTACTCTGGGGTCCATGTGACCAGAAGGGGCAGACTCATTTTTTCTTTTAGAACTTTTCTGGGCTTGGCTATCTCTCTAGTACATCCAGTGACCTATTCAGGGTGTGTGCTGCATGTGCACTTCCAGTCCTTTCCTGTAAAGAGAACCGAACAGACTTCAGTGAATCCTTTGCTCCCATTTTAATGGCTTCTCCTGTTCTAACAACTCAGGTGTAAAACACTTTGGAACTTTATTTCTTATTTGTTTAGTAGATTTTGTGCTCTTCATAATGGTGCTGTAGTTAGTGCTTTTGCTTTATGGTTCCAGAGGTCACATGTTGGTCCCTGTTTACTGTAGTATCTCTTAGGTTAATTGGGGGTTCAGGCGTGGGTTGGCGTTCTACTGTTCCATCCAGAATTGACTACTGCCCTGTACCCATTAATGCCAAGATAAGCATCAGCATCATATAACCCTATAATGAAAAAGCAGGTTCAGCAAATGGATGGATAGAAGTTGCTGTAATGAAAAGCAGCAAACTAAATTTATAAAACTGGTTATTTTCATTCAGTCTCAATCTGAAGTTTGTGCAGCACAGCCATAACACCCCCTAGTGGACATGAGTAAAAATGAGACCGGACAAGAAGTTGATATTCACACCGGTTACTTGCCTCCAGCATGCAACACAAAATCATGGTGCTACCCGGCTATTTAGACAATATATGGGTATATTTGGGCATCTTTGTAAATGTTATGTGAATGAAGACACAAATGAACACCTGGAAGACAGCAAAAAGCCCATGATGTGTTGTCTTTATGGGAAGAATGCTAAAGACGGTCTCTTTAGTCATTCGCTTTCCTTTTCCACACAAAGGTGTGGCTTTAATGGGCAATTGAGTCACCTGAGATAAGATAATATAATAGATTGCAATAATAGGAACCAAAGAAAATGGAGTTGATTGATTGTCTAATAATACTCATCAGTATTTTTTCATTCCCAGATCAGGCTGAGCATTTGTGACCCCAGAAATGATTGCCTGAGCTAAGGGGGCACAATTCCACACCTCCATAAAGAATGAGGGATTGTAGTTTTAGATGGTCTTCGTAATGACAGGTAAGTTAATCAAAATTTCACTCCTCCACTGGAAACATTAAATGTTGTAGGTGGGTTGGTCCTGGAAAGGGTGCTGGGGTGTATGGTGGTGTAAAAGCAAGCACTATAATCCATTCCACTTGTCTCACCTGTCACATTTACCCCCAAAAGTGCCAAAAAAGCAGACTTTTTGGCACTTTAAATGCTTCCATTTCCTAGTATTGAAAAGTCCTGCAGACCAGGGTCAGGGGCTAGCTCTTGAGGGAGATGATGGTGGAGGGAGCTGGGGGGGTTGTGATTAGAGGCATTGATTAAAAACAGGATTTGAAGGCACGTTCAGTACACCAAGAGGCACATTTTTCATGTGAAGTCTGGACACCAGAGTGTGGATGTAAAGCCAGCTGTGCCATTTTAGATTACACTTGTGTGAAGTCAGGTTTGAACCTTAGTAAGTTAACTGTATACATAATTGACTCACAGAGCACACCTATGGCCATTAAAGTGTGTAAGCATTAATGGGTGCAGAATTCTTTAACGTCATCTAACAAAAGATTGATTGTTTTTACTATGTGCTTTTGAGGATGTTTGCTTATTCACATTTATTTATTTGTCCAATGCTTTTGCCATGTGTAAATATGTTCTAAAGTTACTGTAAGTGTTTTCTATAAATTAAAAAAAATATTTTGACCTCACTGGTGCTTTACAATAGAGGACATTCACCAGACATTTCATTTCTTTATTTGGCCGACACCTCCATCCAAAGTGACTTATAACATTTTGAGATACAATTGGTTACATTTCTTTTCTTTTTACAATTGGAGCACAGGCAGGTGAAGTGACTTGCTCAGGGTCACACAGTGTCAGTGGTGGGACTTGAACCCTAAACCTCATGGTTTGAAGTCCAAAGCTGTAATCACTGCACCATACTGCCTAGGATGTCACAGATGCCAGGAGTCAAAGCACCACACATCTATATGTATACCACCCCCTAAATGAACTGCTTCAAACAAAAGTAGTTCGATTCTTTGCTTATCAAGCACTTCCTATTAGGATTCTTCTAAAATCTGGACTTGATTCAGTTCCTGTTCAGTACTTCCTTTTGGTTCACAATTTTACTGTAGGATGGCAAGCGCCCAAATTCCGGCAGCAGTTCAAATGGGTGGCAATGGTGCTACAACTATGCACTTTGGGTCTGTTCTGTTGGAGTAAATAAAGAGCTGGCCTTCTGCATGTCCCTAAATAGTTTTAAAGCTTAAAACATTCCAAAAAATGTGTATTATAGCTGCAAGTACATTTCTGAAACAGTACAGGACAGTTAGGCATTGCTAACTTAGATCCAGCAGAATTCTTTCAACTTCATGGTGAATCACAAACTCAACAACGTCAGTGGAAATTAAGAGGAAGTGCATTTAGGATTGAAGCCAGGAAACACTTCTCTATGCAAAGAGTTGTGGGAAACGGGAACAAACTACTAAGTCGTGGTTGAAGTGGAAACCTGGCAACCTTTAAGAAGTATCTGAATGAGCTTTTGGGACAGCTTGATGGACTGGATGGTCTTCTCTTATTGGTCAAATTTCTAATGTCCTCAATAAGCAGACTTTTACAAATTAAACTGAAGGACAATGGCATTCAGTGAAGGGATAATCCTGAATTTTATTTTACATAAAAAAAACACAGAATATCCAGTCTCAGCACTTGGCGGTAATTTCCTCACTTGTGACAAGGCTATTCTTTGTGGCCAGGCCTTGGCAACCAGAAAGTACTACAATTAAATTATTTGACCTTGGATATAGCGGGTTGGATAATGGATGGATGGACCTCAATCTGTATTTCACTCAGGAACGAGAACTGAATACTTCATTCTGATCCCAATGTGAACTGCTTGCTTTGTTGCTCGCTCATCTCAGGACAAGAACTTTACTTGTATTTTTGGCTCTGGTTGTATCAACACAATAGCCTGCTACATTTACGTGCTTTGGTTCTGGTCCATTTCAGGACCATTATAATAAATGTATACCATGTTATTAAATGTATACCATTAGAGTACATGCACATAACACTTTACATTGATAGTGGAGAGCCACTTCAGTCACCACCAATGTGTAGCA
Source organism: Polypterus senegalus (assembly GCF_016835505.1). Taxonomy (NCBI): domain Eukaryota; kingdom Metazoa; phylum Chordata; class Cladistia; order Polypteriformes; family Polypteridae; genus Polypterus; species Polypterus senegalus. Next base: position 32,770,517 of record NC_053162.1, on the reverse strand, counting down.
TCCACCTGTGTTATGCAAAGGCAGTCATTCTTGTGCTAGTACGCTCATCAGACATTATCTATTAGGTGGTGAAGTTGTGAGAGAGACAGCCAACTAGGAACAGGGGATGATTAGGGGGTCAGAATGGATAAGACTGTGCTGGGCCATTTAGCCAGGACATCGGGAAGCACACTTCCCTTTTCAAAAGATGCCCAGGGATCATTTTATGAGCACAGACAGTAAAGATCTTGGTTTTATGTCTAATCCAAAAAGCATCGCCATTTTGCAAGCATAGTGTCCCTATTACTATACTGGGGCATTGGGACCCACATAGACCACAGCGTAAGCATCACCTGCTGGCATCACCAACACCCTTATCAGCAGGAACCCAAGCTTTTCCTAGATAGTCTCAAATCCAACTACTGGCCCGGCCCAAAAATGCTTTGTTTCAGATGGATTGCTTAATCTGAAGTACAGGTGGTATAACTATTAACCATATGTTATCCACCTGTGGTCACAAGTACACAATGGATCTATACAAATGTCAAATTTAGATATTAAGTACCAAGGTCTATACTTCAGCGATAGTCAGATCCACATTGGGAGGCAGCTACAAATGTTTGCTTCCTTCTCAAAAAAAATATCAATGCCAGACTCTTCTACATATGTGCATTTTGGTTTCAAATTCAAATATGCCCACAGAAGAGCTACATCATAATGCCTTTTTTCTAATCCCATCCGTCCTTCTTTCCAACCCACTTTATCCTGAGTAGGATTGTAGGGAGGCTGGAGCCTACCCCTGCAAACATAGGGAACATGGCAGGAACAAATTCTGGACAGGGTGCCAGTCCATCACAGAGTGAAGGCAGAACCAAATGTACACGTAGCCGCAACAATGAACAGTTTAGTTTTGGTCCAGTTCACCTGAACTTAAACATCTAGTCCAGTTGTGAACTGCGGGACCTGCTACAATATTAGGTTTATGTTAAAACTCCGAAATCGCAACAGGATCCACGGTCAATCTGAATGTCTGCTTCGGTCCAGATCCGGCATTCATTCGAATCTTGTATCGAATTCTCATCTCATTTTAGTGAGTATCCCTAGTAATTTCACATTGACTTAATTTCTCTACTGATGTTCAGATCTAAATTCCAATCAGGGCCTGCTGTAATTCTACGATTCGGTTTCGATCGGAATTGGCGCGACTGCTAGCTAAAGTCCAAGTTTTGGTTCCGATTCGAATTCGGAACACAATTCCACACCTAGGTCTCGATCGTATTTCCGTCGAGGTCTACTGTAATTCCACCATTCGGTTCCGATCCGACTTTGCGCTAAGGCCCACTGTAATCCCTCGCAGTCGATGGCTAGTTGCTGCTGCGGCTGCAGAGTCTCTTCCACGCTCTCCCCTCCTCTCTCTTTCTCTCCGTGTGTGTGTGTGTGTGTGAGTAAGTGAGTGCGTGTGTGTGTATGTGTGTGTGTGTGTGCGCGCGCTGAGCCCAGGCTGTGCGCAGCTCCCTGCGGGATCAGAGCGCTCCCCCGCCGGGACTCGACTCTCACATCCTCCTGCTGGGACTCGGCTACATTCGCAGCCAAGCCGCCTGGCTTTATTATGTGTGTGTGCAGTGCAGCCCAGGCAGCGGCGAGAGCAGGAGGCGGAGGGAAGGCGAGAGCCAGGACAAAGAAAAAGGGAGAGCGCGGCTAGCAAGAGGAGCCGCGAGTGCAGAGCCAGGGCTGAAGAGAGGAGCCGCGACAGGCTGCTTCCAGACACTAGCTAGCTGCTGGATTCGCCGTGTCTCGGTGCGCGTTGCTATCGGACACGCTCCGTCATTGCGCTCCGTGGGACAATAGCCCGTGTGCCGTCCGCAGCAGCGCCTCCTCCCGCCGATCTACAGGTTGATCCGGAGCTGTTGTGGAACAAGTTGAGAAGGAGCCCGCCGTCCTCTTCCGCTTCTCCCGAGCCTCGGGAGCGGCGCGACACGGTGGAAGCTGCCGCATTGCAACAGGCGGACGAGGGAGCGAAGCCACTTACTGGAGCTGCGACGGGACCGACGCTAGCGGGATATGTCCAGGCGCAAGCAGGCCAAGCCGCGCTCAGTGAAAGGTGAGAGCCGCACGAGTGAGCGAGTAGCAAGCGAGCAGGGAGCGAGCTGTGTGTCCCGACCGCCGTGGTGAAGCGGGAGTAGGAGAGGGAGGAGAGAAGGGGCGGCGTGAGGGGGGCTTCTATCGGGCTGCTCTGAGGCGGGAGGTCGAGCTGCATCAGACACGGGTAGGGCAGGACAGCGCAGTTCCCTCCTTCTCGAAAACTGGGGATCGGTGGCAACTTTTCCCAAAGTTTTTTGTCGGCTTGCCGATAAAGGACGTTCGGGGAGATTAAATTTAACAAAATGTTTGAACCTTCGTGCTTACAACCAAGTTGACAGATAGCGCTGTTGACCCCCAAACTTACGCCCGGTAGTTGCATCGTTACGCGCAATTTCCTAGCATAACGGATCGGCGCGCCTTGTCGTGTCCAGGTCCTTGCTTACACTGCTATGCGTTTCCGTTGCTTCACCCATCTGCCTGAAACTTAACACTAAAATAGACACTTGTTTTCAACCGTAGACAGTGTTACCAGTAAGCCGGTTAAGATCTCTTATTTTTCACAGGGATGATCATACTGGGATCTATAGGATCGTATGGCAAATCCAGTTTCAATTGAGCATCGCGATACTGCCGTCAACACGAACATACCCCCTATACTTTTGGCTCAGACCTCAGACACATGGTCACATGACTGCCCACTGCCCCCCTGCGGTCCACTAGCCCCCCACCCCACCGCCTCCCACCCCCACCGACCTTGACAGGACACAACAGACAGAGCACCCTGGGGGGATTGCAGAAGGGAGGTGTCCCATTACACAGGGGCTGTGGTTACTTTGGACAGGAGGAGCGTCCTGCTGTGGTCAAGCCTTATGTAGAATCCAAGCTGTCAGATGACCAGCTGCAGTTAGTTGTCGTCCAAAACGGAGGGGTTTTTGTACTTGAAAGCTCCAAGCGGCAGCCAGCTAAAGTGTTTAGAAACCTCAAGGAGGCGTGTGTAACTTTCTCAGTTGCAGCATCTGCTGGCGTGCAGTTTGTCACCCTCTTTTCACCCCAGCCATTCCTTGTCTGCTTGGCCACAACACGGCCCTTAAAGTGGATGTGATTCCTGGTCATTAGTCTGCCTTCTCGTGTGCAGTGATCTGAATCGTTTGTGGTCCATCATATGCATGCCAGTCCACTCTGCTTTGAGGGAACAGCTTTGTGATGCCTCTGTGGAGTGATGGTTCGTCAGACACACAGTGATGTTTTCTTTCCGCTTTTCATCATGGATTCATCCTGATGTTTTAAAGAGTGTGCAGGGTTCTGTGAAGGAGGCTTCTTAAGCCAGAGAGGTGCCGAAACTGATTGCTCAGTGAACGGAGCAAAGGTCTCTTTCATCACTTGAAGAGCCAGCTGCGTGAGGGTGACGGTCCACGTTCCCATGGAAACACCTGAGTCCCCTGTGATATTAGCTTTGTGCTTGTTGACCACTATGCAGACCATCTTGACCCCCCCACCTCCCTTCCCCCAATGCCCCTCAGGACTTTCCTTACTTGTCTAATTAGAGGAGACTCGGGCAGCAGCTGTGGGTGCAAGAATGAAGACTACTTGGTAAGTTGTGCCATTTCACTCTGGCCCTTTGTCCACTCGGGCTGCTCTTCATCTCATTTTTTTCATTTTCGGAAATGAGAACTGCTTCCTTCTGGATTAGTGGCCACTGCTATCCCATACTTTTTCTGTTTTGCCACATGTGAAGAGATGAGCAGCTTGTTTTGCTCTGTTTTGGATTATTGACCAGCAGGGCCTTGTCCTTTTCTTTTACAGTCACGGATGAGAGCCTTCCCTCTAGGCTAAGGTTACAATCCTGCGAGAAATGGGAGGGCTACTGGAGATAAAAAGGCAATCAAGTCCTCTCTGCTATGCTGTTTGGTAGATTTGATGCCATATTTTAACTGTAATATGTACAGCAGTTTATATTTCAGACGGTTTCAGTTAATGTCATTTTTTCAAACCAGTTCACTGACCGATCGCCTATCATAGCATTATGTTGCTGCAGAGTACCCTCTATATTGTTGCTTCGTATCCATTATTCTCATTTTGGTTTCTGATTATCACTGATTCTCACCCTAAGTGGGCACAGAGGATGGTGTGGTTTTTCTTAAGATATGTTAGAGGAACCTTAGCATTCTCAGACCTACTTAGTCAATTCAGGGTTGCATATTGCGATTGCACATCTTTCAGCACTGACTGCAAAGCAGGATAGCAGTCCATCGCAGAGCCCACTCACACTTGCCAGTGGGCAAGTTTAGAATAGCCAATAAACCTGACTAGCAGATCTTTGGGAGTGTAGCAGGATGAAAACCAATGTGGGTTCAGATAGAACCTGCATACTCCAGCCACCAACTGAGCTAGAAGCAAACAATACTGTATTGTTTCAAAATCTTTGAGATCTGATTAGCCTGGTGGGCTGGTTATTTCCTAAGTGATAATAGGCAGTGAAGTAGAGTATCATGCTTTTGCTATTTTAAAATATTCATGTATGACTTCTAGTTGAGGGTGTCTGTCATAGCCTGTTAAGTAACCTGACAGGACAAAACATTTTGCAAAGTGGTGTCCACTATGAAACAGGTGAGCAATATGGTGTAAAAAATTTGCAAGAAGGTGCTCTCCCATTCACCACGTTCTCGGCAGGTAATGCATATATCTTTACAGTCTTACGGATTTTGGTTGCCCGATTATTGCTTAACACTTTGCGAGACCAAAGCTTGGCTGTGAAATGAAGACTCTCATTTGTAGTTTCCTGACTGCCATTGCCGCTCTAATTCTGAAAAAGATTGATGGGCTGAAGTTTCTTCCTCCGTTCTTGTCTTTAAGAGCTTCATCCCATGTGGCATACTCACTTGTCCTATTCCCAATTAACCTTGGTATTACTGTTCAGTCTCCTATGTACAGTACATTATTGTTTTCCTCACCTGGCATGGCTCCTTCCTTCCTTCCTTCCTTCCTTCCAGCCTTGTGGATGAGGTTACTTTACTGGGATGTGTGTTGATGTAGCAGATTCAGTAGAAATCATTTGGCAGGCTCTTGGCTTTTTCTCAGGTAGCCAGCAGTCATGTTTACAATTTGCTTTTATATAATTAAAGGTTATTCCTAGGTAATGGGGACTGGCTGGCTTTGTGTTACAGCGTGATGTCAAAGATGACAAGACTAAGTGACATTTACTTTTACTGTCTGATTAAAACCTTGGATTGTTTGTCATACTTGCTTCTGCACACAGTGGTGCTACTGTTATCTGTGCCTTTTTTTCTGTTCTCTGTGATTCACCTTCATAGCAGGTGCGTTTTGCCTTTATGAGTTTCTTCCATTTCTTATCTTCTTGTACCAGTTTATCTGCTCGTGGAAATCTGGTGGTTTAGTAGTTCAGTGTTCACATAGCTAAGTTCTTGGGTTTTCTTCTCAGCTTCATAGTCAATTACTACACACCAAAAGTCACATGGAAGGAGATTAGGGAGTTAAACAATTGAGCGTCTGCTATCACACGGAGCTGTCATCTGCTTGTCCAGCTGCAGGGATGAAGGAGCAGTGCAGCCTAGTGGTCAGAAGTATCGGAGTATCCTGATCAGCCTGTTCCCTCGGCTCAGTGTCTTTATTTTTTCTGCAGCCTTTGTCATTAAGCAGCTCTTTCCTGCTACTGTGGGTGTTCCTTAATGTTTAATGTCCACTTGGATCTCATGAACGTGGGCCATTCAGGTGGTATCCCTAATGTTGTTTCGGTGTAATTGTAGGCAAGTTTCTTTCTGGCCTATAAACAATTTGTTTTAACATAGGGGAAGCATTGTGGCACAACAGATAGCACTTGTGCTTTGCTCTTCCAGGACTTTAATTTAGTTCTCCTCTCTGCTGCTGTGTAATGTGCATGCTGTCTTTGTGTCCCAGTGGTGTTCCTCTCAGCTGCCAGGCTTGTGCTCTTTATAAGCTGGCTGGTCATCAGCAGGTATGTGAGTGTGCCTTTACTCCTATTTAGAAGTGCTTCCTAGTTTGGAATCTTAATGCTTCCTGGATTGAGTTCCTTTAGTTTAGAGGGTAGAAGTGGAAGAAATGATGGATAGACAGGTGGATGTCCCATTGATTGATTTTAGGGTTGCATGTGTGACTTCCATGGTGACGCTGAGTAAATGAGCAAAGTTACCAGTGTGTGGTCGCATTTAAGAATTATGGAAACTTTTTTTATATTGCACCTTTCCATAGTGAATGTCATACTTTACACACGAAGATCATTGTTCCCGTGTTTCTACAGCTGAAGCCCTGGTAGCTTCAGTAGTTTGTTCATATATAGCTATATTTATACTCTTTTAGTCAGTCCTAATTTTGATTTGTTCTGGCATATCTCACACAGATTCTATTTTTTTCTTGCTCTTTAAACCACAACGTTTTTTAGAATTCATTTATTGAACAAGGAAAGAGATTCACATTTGAATTTCAATTCAGATTGCATTCCAGCCTTTGGAATGTGACCTGTGTGTGGATGCATGCATTCATATTTTTGAAGTTGGGGAGATTTATTTTATTTCCTTTCCATACCACTCTGTGCACCTAAAGTGTATTCTAGTTTATCAAAAGTGATTGAAACTGCGGGAGCAACCGAGATGTGGTGTATTTCATTTTATTGTGGGTGGCTTCTCTGCAGGCAAAAATAGAAAACTGCCCATGTTTAAAGAATAATCTGCTTGTATGGCTTAGAAAGGCTACACATGCTCTTGTTTGCTAAGCAAACCAAAAATTAAAAGGACAAGAAAAAATATGTCCAGGTACTCACCTTTGTCTCACCTTTCAGTTTCCTACCTCTTCATATGAGAGTCACTTCTGTTCTTTTTGGAAATGTGAGCCTAAAATTCAGAACTTAAAGAAAAATGGGATTTATGCTGTCAGACCTGCGGTGTAAGACTGAGACAGTCATCCTGTGCTGTTCTTTATGACCCAGCATAGTGGCCACTTTGCTTTCTGAAACATTTTAATTTTATATTGAGCTTTTGAAAAATGAATATAATTGCAAATTGTGGCTCTGAGCTCTGAAAGAAAGGCGATGTGACTTGCTTAGTGTGAGAATGAACGAGTTAGTGGCGAGGACTGCACAGAGAACCTTCTGCTGCGCAGTCCAACACCTTCACCACCAGGGGGCTGCTGTGGATGCACAGCTCATTGCTTTTTTGCTTGTCGGTGTGTGAATTCATAAGTTAACAGTGTAGGGTGTCAGTTTTACATTTCTGGTTATTTTTTGTAACTTAGTTTTACTCATTTTGGCTGTGATTGACAATTTTGGTTTACAAAGAAAACAAGTTTTGAAATTGTTATTATTATTATTTCTTAGTTGGCTGATTCCTTTATCCATGACGGCTTAAAGCATTTGAGTTATCATTGGTTTTTCCAGTTGAACCACAGGCAGATAAAGTGACTTTGTTATGGTCACACTCTGTAAGTAGCGGGATTTGAACCCTTAACCTCAAGGATTGAAATCCAAAGCCTTAACCACTACAGTATACCTCACTGCCTGCCAATAATATACAGGGGTAGGCAAAAGTAGATTTACAGATGTAAGTATGCGAAACACAAGTTTTTTTTCTAGTAGTATTATTTCTTGATGAACAGTTACCCAACAGGTGGATAGGTCGATGAGGGCCAGTGGAATAGCCACCATGATCATCAGACCTCACCCCGATGAACTTTTTCTTTTGGGGTGTTCTCAAAGATTAAGTCTTTTCACAAAAACCATACTGTGAATGATATGATTTGCTACATAAGAGAAGCATGTCAAGAAATCGATGGCAATAAAGAACTCTGTGCCAAAGTTTGCTTGAGTGTAGCAAGTAGACTACAAGAATGTGTAAATAATGAAGGCTGGCAATTTGAGCACTTTAGAGATTGTACTTAAGTGCACTGTGCCATTGTGACATTATTTTGAATCAATAAAGTTAATAAAGCTATTGTAATAATCATAGCCTGCATGTTTTTTTTTCCATACGAACATCTGTAAACCTACTTTTGCCCCAACTCTATATAATAATAAGTAATATCTATCTATCTATCTATCTATCTATCTATCTATCTATCTATCTATCTATCTGTCTATCTATCTGTTATATAGTGCCTTTCACATCTATCTATCTATCTATCTATCTATCTATCTATCTATCTATCTATCTATCTGTTATATAATGCCTTTCATATCTATCTATCTATCTATTATATAGTGCCTTTCATATCCATCTATCTATCTATCATATAGTGTCTTTCATATCTATATCTATCTATCTATCTATCTATCTATCTATCTATCTATCTATCTATCTATCTATCATAGATATTCTGCTAATCTTGGCAACTTGCTGCATGTTAACACTTGTAAGTAAGAACATTACTGTCTTCTGTGTATATGAGAGTACTTACCTCTAAACCTCATGTCCGGTCTGTCTGTCAGTTGAGCAACACTGCACTACACAGTTGATGTCTCTGTGTTTCTGTCTTTATTTAAAGCAAGACTCAAATTACAGTGAAAGAAGAGAAATGTCAGAGGAAGAAACAACAACAATTATTTATATAGCCCATTTTCATACAAATGGATAAGCCCAAAGTGGTTTACAAGAGGAAGAAAAAATGTTTATATGAAACAAAAACAAGATTAGGCAGCACTAAGCAACAAAGAATAAATTAAGGTCAGATGGCTTAGAGGTCTGAAAATAAATAAATAAATAAATAACTCCAGAAACCACATCATTTGAAACAAAGATGCCCACGACAATAAACATCACTCTTCTTAGGGGCAGCAGTCATGCAGTCTTTTAACCAGAACTGATCACCAATTTCAGTGCCAGCCTCTGTTATACGTAACCTAACAAGAAGGGGCAGGCGACCTAATCATCATACATCTATTAGTACATTATCAAACCATAATACTATGAAGTCTGTACTTTTTACAATCAACCAATATAAACAAAAAAGAGAAATATATCAAACATAGTACAGTTAAATAAAAATCCACATAATGTTTTAGAGAATGTAATGCAACAGATGTCATAAGTAACATAGTTGGCTGCTGAAGATATGTCACATGAACAGATAACTGACTTGTGGGATAGGTGGCTTATGTGGTTTTCTAGATGTGTGCTACTGGTCTCTGGCCATTTAGTCAATGACTTTTTACTATAACCAGTGATTATAACTAACCAACAAGTGAAAAGACAAATTAGGCAGAGTTAACATTAATATAGTCGGAACAAAGAGTTGGATGGAAAATCAAATAAATCAAGGGATGCCTGATCATAAAGTGAACAAAAGTTAAAGGGCCTTTCAGATGAGATCTCAGCCAAGCCTGGCATATAAATTCTAGAGAGTAAGAGAGACAAATAATTGGTATAACAGAGTGCCCCTTGCTGGGCATCTGATCATGGAAGCAAATGCCAGAAACACTGCGTAACATTCCCAAGCCTGCTTAATCTATTTCAGGGTCTCAAGGGGCCAGATCCTTTCTCGGCATTAGCAGGTGCAAAGCAAGAACTTGGGTAAGGCCTATTTGGAATTGTTAATTAACAGACACAGAAAAAGTGCAGACTGCACATACAGTAGATATAGATCGGACATGGGATTGGAACTAAGCATTCAGGATTTGTGAAGTATCAATATCAACCACAGCATCATCATGAGTTATTGAAATATATTTAAGTAAGCATAAAAGGAGGCTTTCCTGCCCCACTGAGCCTGATTGCACAGTGTATGGGGCTGGCTTACCCATTTGTACATCTTCAGACACAATGACTCTCGTCTTGCTTCTCTCTTTCTTTATGTTTTTCTCAGAAAATGACTTGCCTCTACCTTCCTGACACTTAACCTTTGCTCCTACTTCCCTTTAGTCTTAGTGGATCTGGCAGGAAGTAGCCGTTTAAACTCCAGCTCTGGGTCGTTTCCATGTCCGTTTCCTTGGTCAGAGTCACTTTGGTTCCACTGCACTCCTGGGCCTATTAAATTGGAGCAGATGACTTTTGTGGATACTTTCTCTCTATAACTGGCATCAACATCCCACATGAGCTTCATTGCTGACACGTTTCGGCTTGCAGGCAGCATGGTGTAGTGGTTAAGGCTTTAGACTTCAGACCCCTAAGGTCGTGGGTTCAAATCCCACTACTGACACTGTGTAACCATGAGCAGGTCACTTGTCTACCTGTGTTCCAACTGGAAAACCAAAAGAAATGTAACCAATTGTATATAAAGTGTTGTAAGTCTCCTAGGATAAAGGTGTTAGGTCAAATTCAACTTATTGCTGCCTAAGCTACTATGGACTTTCTGAAGCTGGTACTTCCGTGGTACACTCTGCAGTCACAAGTTACTGACCCCAAAGAATGCTGTCTTTCTCCATTCATATTGGGTTTTTGTCAGGTGCAACTCCTGTCCTTCCTCTGAACTGCCCAGCAAAGTAAAGACAAGGAACTACATAGTGAGGCTTTGGAAACACACATTAGGCTGGTGTTATAGGATGCTGGATGCCAGAAGGTTTATACAGAATAAGATATTTAAGGGAATTCTATGATTTTGTAAGACATCCACCTATTTTAACATTTTTCTGTCCCAGTTTAGAACTGTTGTCACCCAAAAGCATAGGACAACAAAGCAGGAATCGTCCTTGGGGAGAATGGCAATCTATTTCCACAACATTAGTTTGTTAGAACAGTTGTGACAAGAACAGGCAATTCAGCCCAATTAGCTTGTCTATCCTGTTCATGTAGATTGTCCAAAATAACCTCAAATTGACATCTGATGATGCATAAAGTCCTCCTCTCTGCCCCACTACTTAGTCATTTACTCCATGTGTCTATGATTCTTTGCATGAAGAAAAACGTTCTAACATTTGTAAAATATCTGCCTTTAAAAACTGTATCCCCCTGTTGTTGTTGCAGAATGTAATTTAAAGTAACCACTGGTATCCACTGTCCTAATCCCTTTAATAATTTTCAACACTCAAGTCGTGTCACCCCTAAATCTCTACTTGCTTAAACTGACAAGGCTCAATTCTTTCAATCTCTCCTCATAACTCCTACCTCTCAGTCCTGGACTAAGGCTAGTCGCTCTTCTCTGAACTTTCTCTAGTGCTGCTGTGTCTTTTTTGTAAAACTGCACACATTTCTCTTATTCAGGCCTTGCTAGTGTATTATATCATTTGAGTATAACCTCTCTTGGCTTGCTTGCTTCTGTTCCCTGTCTGGATGTAAATAGTGACCAGGCCACTATGACTCCTAGGTCCTTCTCATAAAGGGGATTTTTGACATTTCAGACCTTCAATTCTGTGTATAAATGTAACATTTCTTACATTAAGTTTCATCTGCCGAAGCTTGTTTGCCGTTACTCTGTAACACTTTAGCCGACTCTGCGTCATCTGCCTTTCCACCCAGTTTGGTATCGTTTTCAAACTTAACCAGGTTATTTATTATATTCTTCTCCAGATCGTTTATGTATATTAAAGGGAGCAGCAGCCCCAGGAATGAGCCCTGAGGGACTCCACTTTTTATTATCACCTAATTCTGAAAAAGTTCCCCCTCACCATCATTCTTTGCCTTCTGTGTTTGACCCAATTTGTAACCTACCTACACACCATACTTTGAATTCCCACTTCTTTTAGTGTGAATGCCGTAACATATCTCTGTGCATTTAATGCCAGACCATTTTAGACTCGACAGCTACCCTGGCATGCACACCTTTGGGACAAAGGTGGAAAATTAGAGCTGCTGAAAGAAGGAAACTAGAGTCTTCTGGAGCCACGATGCAGCAGTGCTAAAATTCCTGCATGCATAAGGCAGGCCAAAATCTGCAACTTGTCCCATTCTATCTACCCAGAATAGAACACCAGGCCCTTGTGTTGTTTCTACAAGTATAGCCACGCTAGTACTCTTTAAGTGAATGTCTACAGCTGGGAGTAGATATGGCTGCATGTCTTGAGCTATTGAAGGAAACTACTGTCGCATAACCCAACCTGATGTGCCTCATCTTAATTTACACTGTCCTCCTTGAGTTTTCTGCAGAAACTGGCTCCCGTTTGGTACTGACAACACTACCGACTTGTGACTCTGACAGCATGATGTTACGTCACCATGGTGACCAGATGCTCGATCTCTTTTTGAGGCTTCAACTTGTTGATGAAGGCCACTGAGCAGCACAACGTGAGACTGGAAAGCAGTTACCTGGCCCAGCAAAAAAGAAGGAAGAAAAAAAAAAAAAGCATTATCTGCCCAGTTGGTAGATACACCATTTTATAAGCAACACTTGCCCCTCCAGTCCTTTTCTCTTTTGTTTTCCCCCACTCATTTTTTGTGATGATATTTGTGAAGCAAAGATCTGCAAGTGTAATATATTCGCTGATAAACGTATTTGGGTAATCGGCTTCCCACTGGCGACTGGGCTCAGACAAACAGCAGGCAGATTCTCAACACCTCCCCATTGGCATACAGCTCACCCCCCCGCTGCAGACGGCTCGAGATACCTCTGGCTGCTGTTGTTCATGGCCTCGCAGAGAACTGTGACCCACTTTCCCCAGCAACTGGGCTGAAGAACCTCTAGGAAACTTAGGTTTTCTTTTTGAATTCTGAGCTTACAGAATCCAGGGTTTCCAGTTCTTGTGACTGTCTTTCAGACATAATGGTATTTTGTCATGTCATTGTTACCTTTTGGCAGCATTGTGTTTGCTCTTTTTTCTTCCTGCACAAATAATTTCAAACAGGTTCAAAATGCTGTTGCTGGATTAAAGCTGTGGACCCCGTAAAGCAACCATGTAAGTCCATGGCTAGTGTGACTATACTGGCTTTCTGTCAGTTTGGAATCATTTGTTTCATAACCAGTTTTTAAGTAGCACTTTTCACAGACTGCTTTTTTTAAGCGCAGTACAGCAGGCAATATTAGTTTTATATTGCCTCCCGGCCTAGGCAATGTGGTGTAGCTGCTAAATTGCTAGCTTCTAAGCCACAAGGCTGCTAGTTTAATCCCTGCCTCTGCCTTAGTGTGTAGTCACTTAACCTGAATGGGCTTCATTTTGTAAACAACATACAGTACAAAAGTACAATATCCTCGTTGTAAATCACTTTGATAAAGGAATCAACCTAATATACTGTAGCTGTTGAGTTCTTCATATATATACTCAGCAAAAAAAGAAACGTCCTCTGACTTTCAACTGTTTTTACTTTCAGTAAACTTAATGTGTAAATATTTGTATGAACACTAAAAGAGTCAACACCATAAGACATAAACTAAAAATGTTTCACAATGTGTCCCTGAATGAAGGGAGGCTCAAAATCAAAAGTACCAGTCAGTATCTGGTGTGGCCACCAGCTGCTTGAAGTACTGCAGTGCATCTCCTCCTCATGGACTGGACCAGATTTGTCAGTTCTTGCTGTGACTCTTCCACCAAGGCACCTGCAAGTTCCTGGACATTTCTGGGGAATGGCCTAGCCATCGATCCAAATCGATCCCGCTCCAGGGTACAGGCCTCGTGTAACGCTCATTCCTCCGACGATAAACACAAATCCGTCCATCACCCCTGGTGAGACAAAACCGTGACTCATCAGTGAAGAGCACTTTTGCCACTCCTGTCTGGTCCAGCGAAGGTGGGTTTGTGCCCATAGGCGGCGTTGTTGCTGGTGATGTCTGGTAAGGACCTGCCTTACAACAGGCCTACAAGCCCTCAGTCCAGCCTCTCTCAGCCTATTGCGGACAGTCTGAGCACTGATGGAGGGATTGTGTGTTCCTGGTGTGACTCGGGCAGTTGTTGTGGCCATCCTGTACCTGTCACGCAGGTGTGATATTCGGATGTACCGATCCTGTGCAGGTGTTGTTACACGTGGTCTTCCACTGCGAGGATGATCAGCTGTCCTTCCTGTCTCCCTGTAGCGCTGTCTTAGGCGTCTCACAGTGCGGACATGGCAATTTATTGCCCTAGCCACATCAGCAGTCCTCATGCCTCCTGCAGCATGCCTAATGCACGTTCACGCAGATGAGCAGGGACCCTGGACATCTTTCTTTGGGTGTTTTTCACAGTCGGTAGACAAGTCTCTTTAGTGTCCTGTGTTTTTAGAACTGTGACCTTAAATGCCTACTTTCTGTAAGCTGTTAAGGTCTTAACGACCATTCCACAGGTGCATGTTAATTAATTGATTATGGTTAATTGAACATGCATGGAAAACATTGTTTAAACCCTTTACAATGAAGATCTGGAAAGTTATTTGGATTTTAAAAACATTATTGTTGAAATACACAGTCCTGAAAAATGGACGTTTCTTTTTTTGCTGAGTATAGTTGGAACAGAGCACCCCCATCCTCCCGTTTGCCATCATGAAGAGTTTTCAGTTATCTGTAGTTTTAATGTATAGTCTGATTTTTCCTCTTGCATCTTAAGACGTGTGCAGTCAGTTAGCTGAAGTGTCTCCATTTGTGTCAGTAAACTGTGGGTTTACAGTTTTTAGTGTTTAGTTTACAGTTGTTTGTAAACTGTGGCACTGTAGACTATGGGTTGTAGATCAAAGCATGCATTACCATACTGAAGATCCTGCTGTTCACATGCCAAGGTCCAACTCCAAAATTCAACTTTTTTGCTATACGTTTTTTATTTGTTTTATGAATTAGTGGTAGCTGAGGAGCTGGACTGGAATCTCCAGGGTTTGTAGTAAGAATGTTAGTCTTCATGGCAGATGCTGAAGAAAGTAAAGATTTAATAAAGAGAAGGCAGCGTGAATTGAGTTGACGAAGTAAACAGGAGCAGTCTAATGTGTTAAGCTGTCAGTTTTTGAGAGGCCCTAGTTCTTTGTCTAGCCATACCCGTTATCACTTCCAGAAATCCAAAGGTGGTTCACTGTCAATACCAGACTGTGATACACTTGTAGCCCTCGACTACTCAGTGTTTCTCCTTACCATAGACAGTAATAACTCTTTGCCTACTGTTTTGGCTTGGCAGCCTGGATTGGGAAGTACTATATGAACCAGCCAGCTTGGTGATGATTCCTGTTCCAGCAGACACAGTCTGGTGCCATTTCATCTAGTTTTGAAGTCAAGCCAAGTGGACTGGATCTCTTTGCCAAGCTTTTGGGCCTCCTGAGATGCTCAATGGACTTCTTGCTTATGCTGAGTTCCTGCCTGTACTTTGTCCTGAATTGAGATAACTGCCCCTTACTACAGTTGATTCTGTGTTTAGAGCCGACAAACCTTGAGTTGCTTCTCATCTGGTGGAGCTGTTAGTGACTGGTTTCTTTGAGTCATCGTGTGAGGCATCTGATTCATTGCTGATTGAGCTGGATTGTTGTTATGGGTCTCTGGACTTGACTGTGTGTGTGTGTGTGTGTGTGTGTGTGTACAGCTCATTGACCCCGTAGGGTTAATCAGGCCTTTCTGCTGTGCCCTTTAATGAGACTTTGATGAAGTGGTGCTCACCTGGATCCAAGTGATGCCAACTGCTACGTTATTAGATGCTGTGCTCTTAAACTACAGTATATGGTCAAAGGTATGCGGACACACCTTAAAATTAATGCGTTTAGGTATTTCAGCTGCACCTATTCTTTCAGGTATATAAAATAAAGCACATAACCATGCAGTCTCCATTGACAGTAGAATGGATCATACTGAAGAGTTTCAGTGACTTCAAATGTAGCACTGTCATATAATGCTACCTTTGCCACAAATCGGTATGTGAAACGTTTGCTCTGGTAGGTCTGCCCCAGTCAACTCTAAGTGCTATTATTCTGAAATGGATGTGTGTCTGGGAAAGACAACAGCTTAGCCCCCAAATGGTAGACCACACAAACTCCAGCAGGACCTCCCAGTGCTGAAGCAGGTAAAAGTCACCTGCCCTCTGTTGCATCACTCACAGCAGAGCTCCATACTGCCTCTAGAAGTAACGGTAGCAATTGAACTCTGGCATCTGGGGCTTCCTGAAATGGGTTTTCTTGGCCGAGCAGCTGCACACAACCAAAGATCACTATGTGCAATACCAAGCATCGGCTGGAGTGGTTTTGAAGTACGCCACTATTGGGCTCTGGAGTCGTGTAAATGTGCTGTCTGGAGTGGTGAGTCATGCTTCACTATCTGGCAGTCTTACAGATGAATCTGGATTTGGCAGATGCCAGGAGTATTCGTACCTTCAGGACTGCTGCATAGTGCCTAGTGCAAAGTTTGGTGGAGGGATGATGGTCTGGTGGTGTTTTTCAGGGACTAGGGTAGGCCCCTTAGTTCCAGTGAAATATACTGTTGATGGTAGAGCATACAAAAGCATTTTAGACATGCTGCGATATCCAATGAACATACTGTATATAGGCATTCACAAATGTTTGAATATGTAGTGTATTCTAGGATAGGATGTTCTGCTGAGTCCCAGTATCTATATATTGGTGAAGATGAGGCTACAATGCACTGCTGTGCACCCAGAAGTAAATTCTGCTGTTTCCTGTTCACAAAATCAGACTGTGATGTGATGTGCTGCGAGGCTCCCCAGGGCTTAACGCTGCTGTTTTTCTATAGATGAAATAAGGCTGTGATGTACTTTTAGGCTCCCGTATCCGAGTACTGCTCTTTTACTGTAGACATGACTAGGCTGTGAAGCATCATGAGGTTCCCGAGAGTTAAATGCTGCTCATTGGTATAGGCGAAGCTTGATGGCATAGACTGCTAGGCCTGTGCATCTAAATGCTTTTCTTTTCTTTAGTCAAGAGCATGCTGCGATACGCAGCTAGGCTGTGCCAGAATTAAATGCTTCACTTTCATACAGATGAGCCTACCCTACAATGCACTTGTAAGTCCCTGGATCTAAATGGGAGACTATAGAAGGCTGCAACGCAATGCTAGGACCTGCCAGAGTGAAATGTTTCTTTTGTATAGGTGAGCCCATGCTATAAAACAGTACTATGCCCATAAATCTCAATGCTGCTCTTTACTATTGACAAGGACAAGCAGTGGTGTACTGCTAGAGCTTGCCATACTGAAGTGCTTCTCATTTGTGTAGAAAAGCCTATGCTGCCAAGCACTTGTTTGCCACCTGGGTCTACATGCTGTTTTTTGTATAGGGGAAGAGCAGGTTGTGATGCCTTGCTAGGCCTTGCCTGAATAAAATAATTCTGTTTTGAATAGACAAGCCCACACTTTTGTGCACTGCTATGTCCCTCAAACTAAGCGAGACAAGAGCAGACTGCGATGCCCTACATAAACTTAAATGTTGCTCCTTGTTGTATGCCAGGTCGGGTGGGTGGCACTGGGTGGCTCTGCAGGATATTTCAGTTGTACACTTGCCAGCTGTGTAACATTTTAAAGAGGGCACAGCCTCTTCTGCATTTTAGAACAAGCTTGAGTTAAGAGGTTTTCTGAAGTCCTGGATGTGTGGATAACAATTTTGGGAATGAGGTGTGTGTGGAATGGTCTGGATTGATTTTTTGAGAGTCTGACCCACGATTGACATCGGTTTGATTTTTTTGCCTTGCTGAGACTCCAGAGCACTAGGACCACTCCATACTGCAACAGTAACCATTCTTTTTGACTCTTATGGATGAACACTGCCAAAGAGCAAACATAAGTTGGGCCTTTTGACTTGGTACTGGATTAAAATGAATGCTTCCAGTGACACACTGACTAGCCTGCTTATCGTTGCTGTGCCTTAAAGCCTAACAGTCTGGACCAGGAGGTTGTGCTTGGGCTGCTTAGCCTCACTGGGTGTTGTCTTGGGGTGTCTGCTCACTGGTATAGTGCGGACTCTGGATTACTTTGCCAAGCCTGTATGCCTTCATTGATGCTAGGTGGAATGTTTTTTCAGTATGTTATGGAGTGATGTGACTGTTTCTGCTGAAGATCTGACTAGACTGACATTCTTTGCTTAGTGTTTGGGCTTAAAAGTCTGACCCGGGAGGTTCTATAGGTGCCATTTAGAATGGTGCTGATCTGTTTCTCCAGCATACTGAGTACTGTGCCTTTGCACTGAGGTTTAGAGCCAGCACTTTGCTTCCTGCTTTAGTGCTGACTGGACTGGATCTGATCCTGTTCATAATTTGTATGACAGAATTTCTAGGAACAGCCAAGGGTTGGAGGGAGTCCAGCTTGCTTGACCTCAGCCTATTTTCTTATTTATGCAGATGGTGTGGCTCTGTTGGCTTCATCAAGTGATGACCTCAGGTACACACTGGAGCAATTTGTAGGTGGCTAGTGTCAAGCAGTTAGGATAAGAATCGGCACTCCTAAGTCATAGGTCATGATTCTCAGCTGGCAAAGGTGAAGAGCCTTCTCCAGGTTGAGGACAAGGTGCTACCTCAAGCGGAGGAGTTTAGGTATCTTGGGTTCTTTTTCACAAGTAAGGGGAGAAGGAATCAAGTGATAGACTGGTGGATCAGGGCAGCATCTGCAGTTATGCGGACGTTGTACCAGTCAATCATGGTGAAGAGAGAGATGACCCAAAAGGAAAAGATCTCGATTTAGAAGTCAATCTGTGTCCCTACCATGATCTGCAGCCTTGTGCCTTAGCATCTGGCCTGTCTACATGTCTAAGCTAGATCTTTGGTTTGAATCCCAGTCAGTCAGTTTTCCTGACATTTTGGAGATTGACTTCATCAACTTTGATGGATCTTAAAGTTAGGTGTCTTGTTTCTGCCTTGGTGCAGATATACCCAATTTCTTTGTAGGTGTCTGCGGTGGCTCTGAGACTATGGATCAGCACAGTTCGAATCCAGTTAATCTCAGAAGTGACTCTACTCCATTAGGCACTTGAGCAAGGCCCTTAACTTGCAATTGCCTCATCCTGGGTATGGCATTAATCTGCAAGCAGGTCCTCCAATTTACAGGGAAAACCTGGGGGTTGGTGGCAGGATTGTCACTCCAGCCACCTTAAACATCCCCACACTGTTCCAGTATGGTGCTGAGGTGTCACCCGTTGCATGGCAGGGTTTTTTTGTGTGGTGGATGCAGGAACCTGCTATCAGCACATGCTCCAAACCTCCTTTCTGTTTGGTCAGGGACCCAAATGTGTGCCAGGCCAATGGCCCTTTTTACTATGTCCCAGAGTGTGTCGATGGCTGCCTTGTTTAGCAGTTGATGGAAGTTTGTTTCTTTGCTACATCTTTTGTCTTGTCTGAGATGATGTTATTATTGGACATAAAAGATGCAGCTTTTATGGGCTTGCTTGAAGTGAGGTGTCTGTTTCTAACTTTAGTGCTGACTTACCAGATTGTTCTCATGGGCTTCTGATTTGAACTGTATGTCTTTTGATGGTTCCTACACCTGATAGTCTCAATTAGGCCTTTCTATTGTCTTCTAGGTAAGGTGATGAATTGGCTGTGTGACTTAGCTGAGTCTTTGGATGGATCCCAGTAGATCTGTGCAGTAATCTGGGCCTTTAGGAGATAGGATCTGGAAGTGTTGATGGGTCATGAAGTGTTGTATCAGCCCTAGGCTGTTTTGTTCTTGACCATTTATAGATCCGTTTGTGCATCCTTGAAATGAGTTGTCTGTTTTCTGGCTTAGTGTTTACTTAATGGATTGCTTTTCTGTGTCTCTAAGGTGAATTATGTTTCCGTGCAGGGCACCTGGAGCTGATAGGCTTGATTAGGTATTTCTTATAAGTAACAATCCCCAGTTGTAGAAGGCAAGCTGACTACACCGTCTCTTGACCTGGCTGTCTGCATTGAGAGGTCCTGTTGGGGACCTTGAGTCATCAGTGTCACTCTGGTCTGTGGCTTTCCAGTTTATCGGATTGTTTACAGGTAACCTGCCGTCAAAGCCCCTGACCCATTAGGATGACGAGGTGGCTGTCAGCATAGGTCTTCTTCTTAAGCAATCCGAAGAGCACCATTAAGTGCAAAATGAACATCTTGAATAGCATCATGAGCGAGTCTCCAGGGCCAGACAAACAATGCTTGCGTTCGTCTTGCTTCCTGTAAAAGCCACGCAGCCTTTAATAAATTAAACCTTCTTTAGGAATCACAATTAAAAATGTGTGTTCTAGTGTCCCAGGTGGTTCGGGCTTTTGTGGGTAAATTGTTTCCAGTTCTTGTGAGCCGATTCTGTAGCGCTTGTTTGATCTCCGCCTGCGCACTTTGCAAAGTGTGATCTTGCAGACGCCGTTGCCTGCAGCAACTTCGGCAACATTAGCACACAATAATGTAACAGCTTAACACTGCTTAACAGGCTCGAGAAATGCAAATAACACGACATATTTTTAGCCGTGAGAGCGGTAATTAACATTCTGAATTTCAATACAAAAATAAATTGTGTCAAGGATGTGTACCTACCCAGGGGGGTAATATATAAAATGTATAAAATTTTAATCACTTAAGTTTTTCAAGCTACAAACAAAGGTTATTGTGTTCTGCTTGTGTGCTCTCTAACTCTCAGGATGGTGTACCTGAGCCGGGAAGGCTTGGCAGGTTTTGGTCACTCCACCTCCGTGCTGCAGGGCTCTGTGGAGCTGTGGCCAAATGAAGGTATCAAGTGCTGAGCTGGGATAGCTGTCCAGATTTGGGGAGGCATTTGAAGGTCAGGAGGAAATCACACATCATGCTTGGTCCGCCAGTAGAGTAGGAAAAAGCTTTTCTTTAGCCAGGATAGTGCTTGCTTAAACAGGAGCATGAATGAGGCATTCATTTAAGCCTAGAATGTTGCAGTGAATCCATTCTGTCGCTTTGTGCTGCTTTTTTCTGGTATGCCTGAGGGTATAACAATGGCTGAGTATGACTTCTTTGGTCTACCTGTTTTTAGGTCAGATAGAATTCAGAAATCATTACACTGGGGTGCCTAAGTGGGCCAGGTGGAGTCCAAACCATGCTGGTTTGGTCATTTTAGCTTGTGCTGTACGCTATGACTAAAATCATCAGCTGTGTGAAGAAGACTTGTACCTTGTATACTCTACCCACAATGCATGAGCTCAGGATGGATGAACTGCAAAATCAAAACCGTCATTTGAATGTTGCCACTTCAGAACTGCATACAAAAAGTGTCTGCATTGTACTGAATTGGAAGTACTGTAAGTACTTTATACAGCTCTCTATATAGGGGAATTTGAATTTTTGGATAATATTAATAATTATGGCTTGCCCTTGTGTGTTTGTGGACTTCATCTGTGTCATGGAGGTTATGGAACAGGGCTTTACACCACACCATTGTCAAAGTAGTTCCTTAAACTGTGCTTGCTTCACAATCTTTACAATGTTGATGTAAGAATAATCAGTTGTACACTGTACATTAGTGTTCAGAAGTTTGGAATCACCCAGAAATGTTCATGTTTTCGATAGAAACTGTAAAAGAAAGAGGGGGCAACTATAAAGAGCTAGGGTGCCAAGATAGCCATCCTGTATAACTGGATGCAGCAGATAGTCAAAAAGAACACACAATTATTGCAGATGCGAGTTCAAACAGAAGTGGCAAAGATGATGGAGCTCCTGGGTTTCAGACCTCCCGGCAGGAAGAGGTGGGTCCAGGTACATGGACACCGGAAGTGATGTCAGAGGTGTTCTACCCATTAATCAGCTGGTCTGCAGAGGGAAGAAGAGAGAGCGAGGCATTAGGAAAAACGCCAACCTGTGGTGTGGCAGTGGAATTGCAGTCAATAGAGCTCTTCAGTTTGCCCTATGTGCACACATGTGACAAAAGGCATACTTATTTTTTTTATCAAGGGGCCATCAAATTGATTAAAACTATAGCCTGGATATTTTTTTTTACCAATGTTGCAAATGGCTATTACTGCTGAAAAGCCTTCATTTCACAAAATGACAATAGACTTCTGTGTTTCTGGAGAACACCATTTTGGTCTAGTCATTTTCAAACCCAGAATTGATCTGTAGGTATGCTAGTATCTTGCTGCCCAAGGAAAGACAATTTATTTGCTTTTCTGAACAGAAAAAACAGGTTTCATCTATGCTATCACAATCACTATAGTTTCTCTAATAATCAAAAGCATTTACACATTATTAATTAAGGATGAACTAAAGACCATGACACATCAGATGAGATTGCCAGCCATTTTCGGTTGTAGGCTTCATTTATATAACCTTGGAAAGCTGGAGGCAGTCTGCAGCAAGCACCTGTGAAGGTCAATTTCATTGTATGATATACCCAGCAACTTACTCCAGCTACTCCATAACTTTCCCTAACAAAATGGAACAGAAGAGAAGCCTGTCTGTCTGCTGTCTCGTATTTTACATAACAGCAAAATTGGGGGAAAAAAAGAGAAAAAACATAATTGAGATTGTGGTTGAACTTGCCATACCTTATTACCCCTGGAAGGTCAGTATGCAGTTGCTAAATTTGACATGCTCAGCAATTTCAGTCCTGCAGTTCGCCATGATCGAGGTAGGGATGTTCAAGAGTCTGACTTACCCAGTGTCTAGAAGTCTCATAATGTGACATTGGGTTAAGAAAATGTATTGTAAGGAATCAGACCTTAACAGTCATGTAAATAATAAATTGCAAATCCATCATTTGAAGCACTAATAGCTATTTGCAATATTAGTAATAAATGTTCAGGCTATATTTTTAATCAATTTGATGGCACCTTGATTTGTTTGTAAAAAAAAAAACAAACAAAAAAAAAAACTGAACATTTCTGATTGAACTTTTGAATGCTAATCCATAAGCATTTGTAAAGGACCTTGTTGTAATAATGTTTGATATATGAAGGCACTGTATAAATAAAGTAGTTTCATCTTTGTGACATACAACTCAGTTTACTGTGAGTATCTTTAACCAGTTCTCACAATCTTTGTCTTTTTGTTTTAAAAATAGAGAGGAGAGCTCCATTTATCTATAGAAAGTGTAGGCTCCTAAGGAGGGTTTCACTTTCTCATTGGGTTTACAGGGTGTTCGTTTAGTCCCTGTCCTGTCATTGATGATAGATGGGCTGGCAAACAAGAATCCAAAGCCCCAACCCCCTTTTCCCACCCCAGTGCCGGTGCATCTTCACCTTTCCAGCAGGAATTGAACTGGGCCCTGGCTCACTTGGGGACAGTTCTCCTTCTTAATTTTTTTTTGTGTTTCGAGTGCAGATGTTTAAATTCTCCAAACAGAGAAGCAATAAATGTATTTTCAAAATTCCCTCTTGGTGTGTTGGTCTGAACTGTTGCTGGAAACCTGCCTTCATTCATCAAAATGCTGAAATCTTCACTTACTTGTTTTGGTATTTTACTTACTTCCCATAGGGATGTAATTTGTGACATGTGTAGTGATATGCGTGGCGCAAAATTATTGGCACTTCTTAAAAATGGTCCGTTTGTTAGGCATTGGTGGAAGCTCTACGTTAAAATCCTGACTTTTACTTCTTCCCATGGCCAACAAATAGTAAATGTAGACAAAATTGACTATACTTTTAATGCCCACATGCAGCACACAATAAGTGTGTGCACAATAAAGAGTGTAATTAAAAAAAAATGGATTGAATTGTGTGCCTCCAAAACTTTAAAGCTTCATAAACATAATTGGGAAAGAAATTTTGCAATGGCATGCCTCTACTTGCCTCGTCTACCACAGGATGGGGTGCCATCTTCATGATACCACTTCAGTTTACTTGCAGATCCTATCATGTCCATTACATATACTGTATGTCTAATATACTGTCCGTGTCATTTCTAATAAATACTGAACTGAATATGATTTAAGAGTTCAGTAAATTATTCTTTTAAATCTGTCAGTTGCTTTTTCTGTGGTGAGGATTATGTGTTCATCCTCTTTATGTTGTTTGTAATTGTCTGTGTGAACCCTGAGTGCAGTGATAATTGTTATCTGCAAATGTTACTTTAATATGTCACATCAATATGTCAAATCTATCTATCTATCTATCTATCTATCTATCTATCTATCTATAGATAGGGTGGTAAGTTACGCTGTAACTTAAGTTTATTACATAGAAAATCACCCGAAATATCCCAGACCATCGAGAAGTGTGTGAACAGATGACATAAAGAATCGTCTTTGCGCCGAACTGGAATTGTCCCCACGTAGATCAAAGTCATCCAGAAGATCTGGATCTCCATAATTAGATCTGGACCACCCTGTATGTATCTATCTATCTATCTATCTATCTAGACTTTTGATGGTCTAGGACCACATTAGGAGTTATTTACTACGCGTGCCCAGTGCTGCTATGATAGTCTCTAGACCCTGTGACTTTAAATTGGAAGAATCCCTGCAGATAATGACTTGGCAATATACACTTTACGTGATTGCATGTATATTTGTGTGTGTATATATGTGTGTATATATATATATATATATATATATATATATATATATATATATATATATATATATATATATATATATATATATATATATATATATGTAATGCATCATCTGTTGTTATGTATTTTATAATGCATGCGATAATAAAATGTGCTGCATTTTTCATTCCCTCAGATGGTACAGCACAAACATTAGCACTGCTATTGAGAATCATATACCTAAAACTGAGGCAGCATACAAATTGACACTATCAATTAATAAAGGAAAATTTAAATAGAACGATATAGGAAACAAAAAAGAATGACAAAGGACTGGCTAATCTCATTTGAGTCCATTATCCATTCTAGTAATCTCCTTTCATTAATGTAGCAAAATGAGAGTAGGAATACATCATGTAAACAAAAAACAAATTCCATTAATGGCTATAAAGAGGGCATTCTGGCCTCCTGAGATCTGAGTTTGAGACCCCCATGGTCAAACCATTAGGTAGTTTCTTCTGTGTGATTGTCAGTGGACTTCAATGGGATTAGTACCTCCTCCACCAGCCTTTTTAATTTCCTATTACTTTTGCCTGTGAAAATTTAATTTATTATGTTATAGTGTTGGCTATTTATATAGCATCTGTTGGAATGAAGATTGCAATGCATTAGAAGTGGCAGTTTGAGAGTGACATTGCAGGTATGGTGGACTACAGCTCCACTGTCTTGAAATCATTTCAAATAGATGACTTCACTTAGATTTAAATACCAGACCAGAAGTGCATGAATTATTGTGGACTTGGTGTGCATTTGTGTGGTGGGAAGGAATATGTTTGTTTGTGTGTGTGTGTATATATATATATATATATATATATATATATATATATATATATATATATATATATATATATATATATATATATATATATACACACATACACACACAAACATATTCCTTCCCACCACAAGACTAACAA
Organism: Polypterus senegalus; assembly: GCF_016835505.1. Lineage (NCBI taxonomy): Eukaryota > Metazoa > Chordata > Cladistia > Polypteriformes > Polypteridae > Polypterus > Polypterus senegalus. The sequence goes on along the minus strand of NC_053162.1, from coordinate 32,745,298 downwards.
GTAAAGTTAGAAAATCATATTTTCTTCCAGCTTTATCCACTTTTCGGCTTTACCTGTAACATATATATTGTGTGTGTATATATATATATATATATATATATATATATATATATATATATATATATATATATATATGTGTGTTTATTTAAATTTCAAATCTGGGTCAAGGGAGCTTTGCCTTTATCATACATTTTATGTGTGCTTGTCTTTCTCTCTGATGTGCTTATTTTGATTGTTTGTCCTTTTCTGAACAAACAAGTAAACTGAGATTTCCAGTGCTGCACAGGGACTACCCAAGCCAGAGACAGAAATTCAAAAATCCAGACCATTTTTTTATGGTGAAGTGGTGGGAATGATTTGGATCAGTAATGTGAAATTACAGTTGATGGGAAACTTATTATATGCATATTGTTATTAATATGTTGCATTGTTTGGCAGGAAAAGCAAAAGAGAACAAAAGGATAGTATAGAGCCCAAAAAGCTCAGGGTTGCAATTAATCCCAGGACTTGATGACAGAAAAAAAAACATAAAAGCACATTTAGCTGATTGTTGCAAGGGGCAGAACATGCTGTAGACATCCAGAGGAGAGCAAAAGGGTAGACAGCCCTAGCCAGTCTAAAGATATGTTTTCAATAGATGCCAAAACAGAAGTAGAAAGTGAGAAATCGGGATGACCTTGGATGACAATTTCCTAGTTTAGGGCCAAAAATTGAAAAGTAGCATATATTTTTATGTCATCTGGAAGCATGAAAGATATTTGTTAGACATAAGCAGAAGTGAGATTTTCTGAAGGGAGAAATCACAGATTGGAGGTGGTGAGGAACAGACGTGTCATCAACTGAATACTTACAACAAGATGAGGTAACAAAATAAAATAGCAGTGCAGGTGGAAGGATTGCCAGAGAACATCAGTCAAGCAGCAGTTTTCTGGGTAAGATGGAGAGGGTGAGGAGTAGTTGATTTAGTACATTTCAAGCAGAGAGTTAGAAAAAGAGGCAGAATAAGATGCTTAGTGGTATGGATAGAGATGAAGTTTCATATCATTGGGTTGTTGAACACAAAGGAAGGATATGGCTTAGATAATGAGGAAATGTGGCAGTTCAAAAAGAGACAGGATGGAATTTACAAAATCTTACCAGCTCCTGTCCGGCAAACACTTTTTCGTCACATCCCAAAGACCTGCTTTTTAGTTAACTGATGAATGGGGCATACTGTATGTATGTGGAAATGTGGCCTGAAATGGACAGGAATCCAGTCTAAGGGTGGATTCCATCGTGCACACCATATGGTCAGGATAGTATTCAGTTTTTCATTTTCTTTAATGAATAAAGTAGACTCCGAACCAGAAGAGTGAGTAAATTGATAGTGGCACTCCACAAAATAGTAGGAGACAGTAAATGTAAAGTTAGATTTGTAATCCACACGATACATGTGATTTTATTTAGTGTAAATGGTTAAGAAGTTAGGCCCATCAACCATTCTCTTCAACCCTGTAATATATTTTGGGATGGGAATTCAATAGCACAGTGAAAGAAGTTATGTGGACAGACTTAAACACTTGCGTGAAATTGATGTGGTGTGTCATTTATTTACATATAATTAAAAAGAAGGAGCCTTTTTATGGATGTTTAGTGTATTGTTTCCCTTCAGTTTCATTATGATTTTTTTTACATTGTCAGGACTACAAACACCTTCAGCTGGGCTTGCATTTGTAAGGCACTGCAACTGTTTCAATGACATGTCACATCATCTCTTCTTAAGGCAAAATGTTTTTTATTGTACTCATATTATGTTATTTTTACTTATTTACTTTTGTTGTTAGAAAATGATTATATAGTGCCTGTGGTGAACACCATCTCAGGGTGCCATTGAACAACTTTTTCCTTAAGGAGGACTAGCAGGTTGTGAGGCCTGTGTAGGGTCATTTGTTGTGCCTGTGGTGGGGATTGAATTTTCAGTCTGATCCTTTACAGTCTTAAATGCTTTAGCTACTGGGCCACTATTATCAGATAATTATTATATAGTGTCTTTCCAGAGTGAACCTGAGTCCAAGCTGCATTGCATATAATCTATAGTTGATACAATATTTCTACAATGTAAGCACTCGGGATGGTCAGTGGTGGGTATTAAACATGTGTCTTTGTGCTTTACTATCAAAAACGTTTGTAGGATGCAGATGCCTGCTTATTTAGTTTAATTTTATCTTTAAATGATAGGCCCACAGTTTTGGCACAAAAGGCTCTTTTGAATAAGTGGAATGCCGCACTTGAGCACATTGCCTGCGTTCCCATTGGATGTGTAGTTCTCTGGCAGCTGTGGAAGCTGAGATGAGCTGCAGTAGTTGACTTGGCCAGCCTCTGTGTGAGGTCTACTTCCTCTCCTGGGACTCTCTTCCTGCAAATCCCCACCCTCTCCTGAATTCTGCTTTGTGAACATCTGCTTCCACTTCTCCAGTCCACACCTTTAAGGTGCAGCAGCCTTTCGAGACACATGATGTCCCTTTTTGTTTTGGCTGTAGAGATTTTATTTTTGTTCAGGTTTCATTTCTTTCTTTTTTTTGTAAGCATCAGCCACTTTAAGTGTACTTCTTCACATAAGCTTCAAATTATTTTTATGTCTTGAAGGATCAGTGACTCTGTCATCTGATGGCTGGCCTATCGATCTGGGGTCAGTAGAAAGCCTTTGATTCTATTTGACTGACTCTTCATTTGCTGGGTGCAGAAAACCAAAATAAAATTATTCTGTGGAGAATATACAGAACTTGAATGGAATGTGTGATGTACATTATTTGACAAGCAGCACCCAGCACGCTGTCTTATTCCTGGGAACTTTCTTTTCACTTCTTAATTCTTGTTGAGTCCCAGCCTTACTTTTTAGCGATGTTGGATATTTAAATCATACACAATGTTTAAAGGGGGAAAAGACCAGAGTTTAAATGTGAGATAAAATTGTTGAAATCTTTTTTTTTTTTTTAAAGAATGGAACTTGCTTTAATGGGTTATAAATCTGGATAATCAGGAGGTTAAAATTAGAATCCAGCTACTGTAGTCTGGTAGTACAGAGAGGCCTGTGGAAACACAGTATGAAGAATGTGCATTGCAACACTGCACAACTCTAATTAACAAACGGTATGTTAGCTCACTTGTTGAAGAAAAATAGATAGTAGGTTGACATCAGTCAGTCACTTACTTACTCATTAGCTGTATAGCGCCTTACATTCTAAAAACTCTGAAAGTGCTATATGAAAAAAATAAACTGAAAACTTCAGAAAAGTGGAAACATTACCATGCGCATAACTTTAAAGACACAAGGAGAGCATGGTGCCATTTCTCCTTATGGTTAGCTTATTACTTAGTTCTCCATTCACCTGCTAAAGGCCTGCGCCTGACAGCAGCTGATCACAAGGTGAAAACCTGCTCTGGGCAGAATGCTAGTCCATTGCTGGGTGTTCTCACGTACACATTCACACTTTTGGCAGAGTTGCCACTCCATGTAACAACATTTCTTTAGGTCATGGGAATTAAGTGAAGCCCAAACACCAAATCTTCACAGATGTCATCTATCCCTAGAAATCCAAGATGAAAGTTGTTTTAGCTGTGCAGTGCTATCCACTTCTTTATTTAGTCATACCTTATCAGTGCCCACTCTGGCCACTCCAGGACTCTTGACCAATAAATGAGGGGGAGAGACAGGTCTTCAGTTCAAAAGCTCAATCCCATGAGAATGCATTTCTTCTGTGTGCCTTGCTCTTATTTTCCATAATTATTTATTTAACCATAATGTAGCAAAAAATGCATACATTTTGCCTGAAGTGAACATGCGATTGGATAACTTGTCATGTGTATTTTGTCACAGGTGTAACGTGACATATTTTCATCAACAATTTGGTATTGTTTGTCACCATAGGCCCCTATCTTATCAGAAACTTTATCACCATCCTCCAAGAAAACAATATTAAATATTTTTCTTGGTCATCACGATAAACCACATGGGGTAAGTAAAATATAGAAAAAAGTATCCTATTTGAATGCCTCGGTGACACAGTAGTTAATGCTGTCGTCTCATGCCAGAGTCATGGCTTTAAATTGTGGCTTGGCCAGCATGCTGATTCCGTATTGAGACTCTTGACTTTCTTCCACATACTAACAATGTGTTTTGATTTTTTTTTCTTTTTTTATGCTTACAAAGTTACTCCTTTTTCTGTCTTTATTAATAACTAGCCATGTGCGCCAACTACGCTTGCGCGTGTTAAAGTTGTCTGTGAAGGGCTCCCTGTTTAAACGCGGCTGCCAGTCATGAACTGGGCCCTTCGTCGCACAGCATTATGATTTTTTATAAGGGAAACAAAATTACAAAAGAAAACCCTTGGACATTGATTCGATAGGAACGGCCTACTCAGAATCACTGTCCGAATAGTAATTATGTGGTGGTATAGGAGCATTTCTGCTTCTGTCCGCTCCCAGTCCGTCCCGCTTTCACGACGCTTATCGTTTCCTCTCACGATGTCTTCTCCAATCTCACAGGTTGCTTTGTGGCAATCCAAAGAGTAAGGCAATATACACGGAGCAATGGTTATAAAAGGGGGACACATAGGTATCCAGGCTCTTTAAAGCATAAATAGGGATCACTTCACTGACATGTAAGCAAGCCACGGTACAACTGTGAGACGCAGCACTCGCCGCTACAACGTAACAATAATAATTTCCGGAACGTGCTGTTACGTTGTCATTCATTTTACCCACTGTCTTTCTTTCATTCATATGTTACGTAGGCACGTACCTTTTATCTTCGGCAGTCTCATTCTCTAACCAGGCCTCAGGAGCTAACCAGTGTAACACTGTCCACCACCCCTTTCGTTATTCCGGCACATTGTTGACATCTGTGAGTAACAACAACAACGTACTAAACTGAAAGGTGGTCTATGTTTTAGCTGTCTCTCTACTGCCATCTAGTGCTTATTCTTCTAATTCATTCGCGGACAAACAAAGATCAAGATCCAAATGAAGATAGAGATGTCATTTTAGGTGAGGGGCAGAGGTCCAGAGTTCATTTTTGTTATTCTTAGATTTTAAGGTAATTAAAAAGATTAGCCTCTTCCTATGACACCATGTTAAAATTCTGTGCGCATCACTATTTTATTTGTTTCTAAGGAGTTGGAGTGACATTTGGGGTGATGTTACGCCTAATGTCACAGATCCATGGGAATAAAGTTGAGCCCCTTAAATTATTGGATTATCTGAATATGAAGTAAAAACTAAGGACTTGTGTTTATTGTTTTGGTCATCAATTAGCATTTCAGTACTTCGACTGCGAATTAGGATTTTGTTTTGGTTTTGACACTTTCTGTTTGATTGGCTTTTCTGGTTAAGAGCTTATTTTTTATTTCCCAACTCCCATGTTTCTCCTGGTCCCTTATCTTTCTGCCCTTGTGAGATACCGATTTCACTTTAGGCCTATCACAATGTGCAGATTGTTTGAATGGTGACTTAAAATTTGTCGATTTGTTATTAAAGGGTTTGTGTAAGTGCCCCGCTATAGACTGGGTCACAGTGCTGCCTAGATAAGCTCTGTATGCCAAACTCCAAAAAAAAAAAAAAATTGAATCAATGTTTATCACAGTGTGTGTAGTGTTTTCCGTGAAAAACACTGTTAGTCTAGTCTTTTTTTAAGCAATGGTGTGAACAGTGAAATCAGCAACTCTCTCGCTAAACAAAGCCTTAGCACTTCAGTATCCAGTTTTTGTACTTTTTAACATATGTTATGTTCATCACTGCGTCCCATCAGCGCCAGCAATTTCTAAGATGACATCTTGAATTAATAAAATGGCTCTAATTGGCCAATTGGTTAAAGTCATTGTGCAAAATTTGTGATTTGTTTCTATATGAAGCTAATATAAGATTATTCACGCAATACAACAAGCAGTATTTCAAAAGCTGTCATCAGTCCTGTGATGGACTCATTAGCAGTGGCATCTCTGAATTAAGGGCAGGTGAGGCACTTCCCTTCATCCTCTGTAGATGGTGCTCTTCTGCAAAAATCAAATAAATGACAAGCTGACCTCAATGTAACGTACAGTATGGTTAAAACGTTTACAGCAAACTCAACTTAAGTGTCTCAGTCAGCTTTTTCCAATTTTCCATGATGCACTCAATGCAATTTCTTTATTTAATTTTATTTTGGAGTATGTGAAATTTACTTTGCGCTAGCCTGTTTCCCAGGTTGTTTGGGCAGGATCTTGAACCCTACAATGTTCTTGGCAGACCCAATACTGTGTTTGCGCGTGATCAGACAAACAGATAATATGAATTCAAAGCCAGAGCTACAAGTTTGACAATTCAGAGAAATCAAAACCAGTCGAATTCTCCAAGTTGTGACATAACACTGGCCTTTCACCTTAGTCAATTGTATAAAATAAAAACTAAAACCTGGCCAGATAGAAATTCCATTTTTCTAGTGGAATTGGATTTGGAGCAAAGGGGTAAGCTTTTAATACATTTTGTTTGCTCTTTATTTTTATGAAAATATACAATTTACATTTAATTGCATTTTTTGCAGACCAAGTAACAAGTCAACTCCAAGTACTCAGGCCAGAAATTCATTTGAATGCACTGAAGTGGGAAGTTTGCTGCTCTGATTATTCCAATAGCACAGGAATGCAGCATTAGCTCAGATGTGTGCATGGGCAGCTTGAACTTTTCAGTTCAGTCCTGGTTGAGTTTTTTGTTGATTGATCTTTATTTTGTGTGTGTGCTTTTTTTTGGTTTGTTTCTGCAATTAATGGCTTGACATTTTATCATAATTGGTGCTGGTAGTCTAACACATTGTGAAACACAGTGCCTCTCCCTCACTCCTTCATGTAAGGTTTACTGAAGACCTTCTCCTTCCTCTGCTACCCCTCAACATCGCTGACACTGCTGCATTCTTGAATGACTTCTTGTGTGCAGCACCTATTATCTTTTCCCGAGCCACGTTCACTGCTGCCCACTCGTGCTGTTGGCTCTGTCTCACACAGCTCATTTGGGGTCAAAGGCAAAACCATCTGCCTCACTTAGCCTAACTCTGTAAGGTGATCCAAGGCAGAGACCTTCCCAAGATTCATCTTTCCAGGGCAGTGGATTTAAGCAAAGGTGCTGCTTTTTTAAGTGCTTGCCAGTCTCTCCTGTCTCTCTATGTCACACACGTATGTCCTCTGCATGGGCTCCTTTTATGGACAGCTCCTCAGGATAGCTCCACTCCTTGTAACAGCTTCTCTTTCCCAGGTCCATTCTTGTGGGACAAGAATTTTCATTCCAAACACCACTGCTCTTCAGATTTCATTTTAAGTGATTCCTGGTGGATTTTTGTGTTACAGTTATTTTTTGTTTGTAGGTGCTTTTGCATTGTCTTCGTCATGTCTGTTTGTCTATCTATCCACATAAAAGAATGCTGATTCCAGTGGACAGATGTCATTGAACTTTTGGTAAACTTATTTTTATGGACATTTGATGAGAAAGCTGAGTTTCCTTTGAGATATTTGAAAAAGTCACATTTAAAAGCTTTGGGTGATTTACAAAGTTCTGTGTCTTAAAAACAAAGGAACATTCTGTGAGACTTTAATTACCATTCATTTCTTTCAAACTGACATTGAGATTATTTAAAAGAGAGGACAGCAGAGAGCAGTTCATCTCCCACTATAACAGGTGGCAGTGTCCCTCATATACAGTCCCAGTTTGGACACCCGCACGTCTGCATGGCAGTTGGAGTCCAGATGTGCATCCCTGTAGAGGCACCTGGTGGATGATAGAGGACGCTGCCGGGGAAGGACCTTCCTGGCTTTCTGATAACCTAAAACTCCTTCAAACTGGCAGCATCACGTAGCCCCTTGCCTTCTATCTATCGATCTATATGTTTATATATAAATATATATATCCCCATTTCCCTGTTTTACATTGCCTAATGAAAAAAGAAATCTCCAATTCAAGTCAATGACAGGAGCTCAGTGACATTACAGTAGGCAGCCAGTGCGTCCATATAGATCTATCTATCTATCTATCTATCTATCTATCTATCTATCTATCTATCTATCTATCTATCTATCTATCTATCTATCTATCTATCTATCTATCTATCTATCTATCTATCTATCTATCTACCTACAACAACAACAACATTTATTTATATAGCACATTTTCATACAAACAGTAGCTCAAAGTGCTTTACATATTAAAGAATAGAAAAATGAAAGACACAATTATAAAACAAAATAAATCAACATTAACATCGAATAAGAGTAAGGTTCAATGGCCAGGGGACAGAAAAACAAAAACTCCAGACGGCTGGAGAAAAAATAAAATCTGTAGGGATTCCAGACCATGAGACCGCCCAGTCCCCTCTGGGCATTCTACCTAACATAAATGAAACAGTCCTCTTTGGATTTAGGGTTCTCACGTAAGGGCTTGATGATGATGATGATGATGGTCATGTAGACTTCTGCCTTTTAATCCGTCCATCATTGTTTGAGCATCCTGAAGCTTTGAGTAGGTGCGCCACCACCACAAAGAAACCGGAAAAAGAAACAGAAAAGAGAGTAGGGGTCAGTACCGATTTTAGAGCCACCATGAATAGTTATTTTGAGGAGATTGAACATACAGAGTATCAGGATTAAGTTAAATTAAGATTAAAATGAAGTTATAAAAAGGTCATGTTAAAGTAATGTGTTTTCAGCAGTTTTTTAAAGTGGTCTACTGTATCAGCCCAGCGAATTCCTATTGGCAGGCTATTCCAGATTTTAGGTGCATAACAGCAGAAGGCCGCCTCACCACTTCTTTTAAGTTTAGCTGTTGGAATTCTAAGCAGACACTCATTTGAAGATCTAAGGTTACGATTTGGAATATAACGTGTCAGGCATTCCGATATATAAGATGAGGCGAGATTATTTAAGGCTTTATAAACCATAAGCAGTATTTTAAAGTCAATCCTGAATGACTCAGGCAACCAGTGTAGTGACATTAAAACTGGAGAAATGTGTTCGGATTTTCTTTTCCTAGTTAGGATTCTAGCAGCTGCATTCTGCACTCGTTGCAAACGACTTATATCTTTTTTGGGTAGTCCTGAGAGGAGTGCGTTACAGTAATCTAGTCGACTGAAAACAAACGTGAACTAATTTCTCAGCATCTATCTATCTATCTATCTATCTATCTATCTATCTATCTATCTATCATATAGTGCCTCACCACTCTATCTATCTATCTAGATATAGATGTGTGTGTATATATAATATATATATATGTGTGTGTATATGTGTATATATATATATACTGCATATATATAAATATATATATGCAGTATATGTATATATATATATATATATATATATATATATATATATATATATATATATATATATATGCAATATATATAAATATATATATATATTTTTTTTTTTCCCTGCTTTACATTTCCTAATGGAAAAAGAAATCTCCAATTCAAGTCAATGAAACTCCAGGGGAGTGATGTGTTTCTTCAGGAAATTTGTGTGCAGATGAACTCGGACATAATGCGTATTTTAACTGTCTATTGGAATCCATCCATCCATCCATCATCCAACCCGCTAAATCCTAACAACAGGGTCACGGGGGTCCACAGGAGCCAATCCCAGCACAGGGCGCAAGGCAGGAAACAAACCCCTGGCAGGGCGCCAGCCCACCACATCTATTGGAATGTCTTTCAAAAAATCTATATTTATGAAATACATGACTAATTGTTGATTATATCATCCACAACCACCAACTAACAACAGGATATCAATCAATGCAGTTTTTATTATTTGGACTTGGTTTTTAACTGCATGATAGGGTAAAGTGCTATTAAAATTGTGCACTTAATGTAGTATATTAACACACATAATTGCATTCCTTTATTGCTGTTATATACTGTACAGTGTGAATGTGACCTGTTGCAAAATTATTTAAACAAATAAACAACATGTGATATCTGTTTTAATAAAGTAAACAAACAAAGATGAAAAATGCTCCAGCTTTTAAAGCATTTAACTAAGGGCATATCCACTGTACTACGTTTTCATTTAAAAATGGTGTTTATAAACTAAAACAATATCCGTTCACACCAGCATTTTTACATTGTTTATGAAAGTATCTCCACCCACACTAAAATGACAGAAAAGGCATATGAGGTAGCTGTTCGTCTATACTTGGCATACTCACATCTGTGGAAATATCCTTGAGGGGATGGTAACGCTGCTGTCCATGAGATTTATTGCAAAACTGTAGGGATCACTAAATTATTTGCTATTTGCACATGTGCGTAGGCTTTCAAACTATGCAAAACTTAATGTAGGTGCACACCAGAAGGCAACACAACAAGCACTATTGAAAGCAAGTCCTCATTCTGTCGGCTTGTGGTTTTCTTCCAGAAAAGCTGACAAATCAAGGAGTGAGATGTCCTAGCGTAGGATTTGTGACTGCGAAGGTCTCATCGGTTATGTTACAGGATGTGATGGTTCCATCATGCCTCCTCCCTTGGTTCATTAAACCTCTAAAACCCTTTGTAACGATGGATAGCTTTCAAACAAAGTAGGCTGTAGTGTTTGATTGCCTTCGACTCTGATTGACATTTCGTTTTCATTGTGTTTTTTTTGGGGTTTTATTTTTTGCCTGATCATTTTGTCTTTTTCTTTTTTGTCCTCGTTACTGTCTCAGGAAGATACTAATCAAATGTAATGATCTCCTGGTTATTTTTCACAAATATCATCCAACTTGGTGTCAAATTACAAATGATAAATGTGTAAATAACTTTCTATCCACTTTAGATTCTATTGTTTGGAACTGTCAGCTGCAGGTTTCATCTGTTGAAACTTATTGTCATTAGTGCAAGCTAAAAAGCCCTGGCTATATCCCTATTTGTAACTAAATGTTTATTAGGGGACATGGCTTGCTAAGATCAGCCATAGACAAGCCTTAAAACATGAATAAATGAGGTGTAATTTCTCATTTTACTGCCTCTGGAAAGTTAGTTATTAAAAACTACAGTTTATTGTCTTGCTAGTTTTAACATTGAATGGGTGTTTTTGCAGAGCAAAGTATTTTTTTTTTTTTGTCCAAGAAGCTAATATAATGAATGCTTTGGGATATTGGCATTGACCCTGGTAAGCGTGAAAGTGAGCCTGTAGCTCACAAAGATTAGCTTTCCTTTTAAAGGTCACACTTTCAGGAGTACTATGATTCCTGGAAAGCAGTTTTTATTTATTTTTTTTGCCGATGACCTGCTTTTTAGGACCTGTCCTGAACAAACAACAACACAAATGAACAAAAAAGCTTAGGGAATGTCTGCGTTTCAGTGTGTGAAAAATAAAAATTGGGGTATACCAGATTTGATACTACAATTGCGTTTGAGTACAGATAAAGTTAAATTAGAAGCAAGAAAGTGGTTAAAACGTGCAGCCTCTATGGTTGCACAGGTGCCAGTCTGTACCTTTGTAGTAACCAATGACAAGGTTTTTAAAGTCCCATCATGTATGTTTCTGCTTCAGAAAAAAATGGGAGTGGATGGTATCCAAATTAGAGAGGGCGGTCATTGAGTCCCAGATATACATGACTGCAGTCCTTTCACGGCAGCTGATGGAAGGTGGGAATTTGTTACTTCTCCAAATGACTTTAATCATGTGTTTGTGGGCTGACTCTGACAAAGTACTTTCCTAACACTGGAGCTGAGAAGTGGTCAGGTTTATACATTTTGTATTTTGTGGGCACTTGGACGATCCTTTTCAAAGAAGCCTCATCCATTTTTTGTTACTTTTTTAAGCATTGATAGCGATCTTTAATCCTTGAAGAAAGACCATATGCTGCCATTATACGATTAATATTCTATCACTCTGAAGAAGGCCATTGCAAGTTTGTAGCTTCCCCATGCTAACCTCATGCAAGTAGGCAGTACATTGGCAGAAGATGGCAGGTGACTTAAGACTGGAATTTATAATGCTGCCTGTGACTACGTGACTGCAGACAAAAAAGGTTCATGAAGATGATGTTTTGGTGTTCATTATAATGTGAGTGCTCTCAAAAGGCAAAATAGTATAAAGCCTCTAAATGGCTCAGAAACCCGACCAGGACCTTCATCAACCTGACCAGTTATGTGCTCACCCTAGGCAGCCAGCACCACAGATTTCGGCCTGGACAGGCCTTAAATGGGGACTGGCTTTTAAAGTTGAAATTTACATCTTAAATGTTCTGCGAAAATACCAAGAAAACACACCACAAGGGAGAGGAACTATGAAAACCTCTAGCTTGGAGACAACTCCAACATAAATCTATATATACTAGCAAAATACCTGCGCTTCGCAGTGGAGAAGTAGTGTGTTAAAGAAGTTATGAAAAAGAAAAGGAAACATTTTAAAAATAACGTATCATGATTGTCAATGTAATTATCGTAGGCTTATTTTAGTGTTGAGAGTGAATTTGATGATTGTAAAGAGTTTAATGTGTGATTATAAATGCACATTTTCAGGAGGTAAGGTTCTCTTTGTAAATGACATTTGCAGTTTTCCCCTCGGGCTATAAAATGACCAAACTGTCTGCTGAGCTTACTCTTGAGCATGCAACGTACAGTTGGCCATGTGAGAAGCAATCTTGTGTCAAGTCAATGCCAACCTTTTATAGAGTCTAGCCCTGTGACTTATTTATTATCATAGTCAAGCAGACCCTTACTGGAAATTGGAGGCGTTTGAATTGGAATGGGAGGTCAGAGGGTATGAGAGGGATGCGAGGAATAAATACAGTGTTCCCTGAGCCAGTTCCAGTGAAGACAGTTGCCTCAATGAGGTTCTTGTGCAGAGATTTGATCTGAAGCCTGGTGCCGTTACAAAGTTTTGGTAGTTGTTAAGTTTCGTAGTAACATAATTGGTGCGCCGACCTTCAAAAGTAGAGTATGCGAAGGCATGCCCGGATGATTAATAGTGTGAAGAAACTAAATGAAAAGGCTGGAGTCACCAGCAGGAAGACGTGAAGCAAGGCGAACAATAATAGGCTTGAAGCGGTAGAGTAAAGAAGAAGGGAGCAGTGAGCACAATGAACAGCTGAGGAAAGTAAGGAAGCGAGTGGGCACATGAGCGTGGGATGTTGTTAATGTGTATAGGCAGGAAGCCAACCACGTGGTAGGTGCGCGGACAGCGGCCGTGCGGAAAAAGGAAGGGGGTTGGGGGGCGGCCCTTGTGTGTCTCAGCAGTGAAATAAATCCTCTGTTAACGGAAATAAGGAATGAAACCGCCAAAAGGAGAGGTCAGTTCCGAAAGTTCCTTATGGCATAATGGTGAGAACCGCCAAAAAGAAGACATTATTTTTAAAAGTTTGTTATGGGGCACGGCGCAAAATGAAACATACTTAACGTTTGTAAGTACAGTGTAAAGGATAGGATAGGCATGGGAAATTTGAGCTTCTTATGTCTATCTATCTATCTATCTATCTATCTATCTATCTATCTATCTATCTATCTATCTATCTATCTATCTATCTATCTATCTATCTATCTATCTATCTGTACACCTGTTTCCCCCCTTGGTTATTGCAATAGGACATGAAACATACCTAACTTTTGTAAGTACACTGCAAGGAATGAGCATGCGAAATTTCAGCTTCTCACCTATATGAAAAGTGGGAGAGTTAGTGATAAGTCAGTGATGGCTTTGCCTTTTCTATGTATAGATATACATATATATGCACTGTATACTTGCTGCTAACACATTTAGGGGACACTTAATCATCACTTAGTTTTGTGTTTTGCTAGTGTCTTTGTCACTACTGGTAGCATTAGGCAGTACCTGCAGCTGACTGAGGATGCACAGGTAGTCCAGCTCCTCCAGGATGGCACATCCTTACATTCTGTAACAAGAAGGTTCACTGTGTTTCTCACCACAGTCTCAAGAGCATGGAGAACATACCATTAGATGAGCCGTTAACACGAGCAGAGCTGGATAGGGCCGTACAAGGACATTATCCCAGCAGTAGGACCAGTATCTGCTCCTTTGTGTGAGGAGGAACAGGAGGAGCACTGCCAGAGCTCCATAAAATGACTTCCAGCTGGCTATTGGTGTGCATGTTTCTGACCAAACTGTCACAAACCGATTCCATGAGGGCCTGACGTTCTCTAGTGGGACATTTGCTCACAGCCCATCACTTTGCAGCTCGATTGGCATTCGCCAGTGAATACCACAATTGGCAGCACTTCCATTGGTGCCCTGTGCTCTTAACAGATGAGAGCAGATTCACACTGAGCACATGTGACAGACATGAAAGAGTCTGGGGACACAGTGATGAATGTTAAGCAGCCTGCAGCATCATCCAGCATGACCAGTTTGGCGTTGGGTCAGTGATGGTCTGGGGAGACATTTCCTTGGGGGGTTGCACAGACCTCCACATGCTAAGCAATGGTACACTGACTTCTGTTAGGTACTGGGATGAAATCCTCAGAGCTATTGTCAGACCTTACGCTAGTGCAATGGGCCCTGGGTTCCTACTGGTGCAGGACAATGCCCTGCCTCATGTGGAGAGTGTGTAGGCAGTTCCTGGATGATGACGGCTTTGATGCCATTGATTGACCTGCATGTTCCCCAGACCTGAATCTAATTGAGAACCTCTGGGGTATTACGTATCGGTGCATCCAACACCGCCAAGTAACACCACAGACTGTCCAGGAGCTCACTGATGCCTTGATCCAGGTCTGGGAAGAGATCCCCCATGACACCATTGGCCAACTCATCAGGAGCATGCCAAGACATTTTTGGGATGCATACAGGCACATGGGGGCCATACATACTACTGAGTCACATTATTAGCTGCCATGATGATATTCACGCAAGTTGGATCAGCCTGTGATTTCAATTTTTGACTTTGATTTTCAGTGTAATGTTGAATCCATCCCTTAATGGGTTTCTGATTTTGATTTCCATTGACCGTTGTTACGTCATTTTGTCATTAACCAAATCAAACTTACCTGATTGATGAAAACACATTAAACGTAATATATTAGAAGCAATAAAAAAGAATTAAAAACTAAGCATGCTTAACAGTCATCAGTTAAACGACTCTGTCACTGATCACTGCTGGCTGTCAGTCAGGCACTTTACCATTTCATGGCTGCATATACTGATGTTTTATGCTTGATTGTGCATAGTTGTGTCTCCTTTTCAAGCTTCTTTGACACAGCAGGCTGTTGTCCTCCACTTCTAACTGTGTAACTTTTTTCTTTTATTTCAGTGGAAGAAGGAGCGTCATCTGAGTTTTCTTTGAACTGGGACCCTGCAGCTCAGACAGGTATGCTATTACTGGTTGCCAGTGAGACTGCCTTATTTCATAAGCTGGAACTCAGAGTGTCACATTCCTCTTCCTCTTCCTCTTCCCACTCCTTCAAGATAAAAAAATACACCCTTGAGAGTCTCCCAAATAACCATTCTTAGTATTAATTCCATATGGCCAGTAAAACCCTGTGCAAAAGGCAGTTAATGTTTTCTGCAGCCCTAGGGAGGTAGAGGACCCTGAGGTCAGACAAGGCCCCCTTTGAAGCAGCATAGAAAAATGATTGTTTGCAGGCCTGTGTTCCTTCGAATGAAGGACTTCTTCAGGTTCACATGGTGCAGCCCCCCAGTGGGCTGAGCCCATGTCTTCTTTAGTTCAAAGGACTATGGGGTCCTAACATTTTTTATTCAGTGCTAGCTGTGGGCTGCCCTGCTGGTCAGTGCCACACCAAGATTTTCAAAGACACACAAAATGTTGCTGGTGATGGACAGATCTAAGTCTTTGATTTGTGTTATTTCATCCTGCTATGTTTAGGGTTCAAGTCATCTTCCTGATGGGTGTCTCTTTTCTCTGTTCTGTTCACGGTCCTGTTTCTGTTTGGTATAGCAACAACCCATTACTATTTGTTTTGTGTATTGAGCTGAAGAAATTAGAAATTGTAGTGATTTCCGTAACACTACAATTGACTCACTCAGGCTCACACAATTACTCTTTTAACCCATGTATGCTGTCCAGGGAGTTTACCAAGGGTATGTGTTAAAAAAACAAATTTAAACATCCCAAAAAATTTGATACAGTGATTTTTCAGGTCAAGGCCTAATCTAATGTACTGGCTCTGTTTGCTTTTGAGCAAAGCCAGAAAATAAAAAGTCACAGTAGCCACATGTTAGTTGTGCTAAAGTTTCTGTGATTGAAGTAATCATAAGACAACTTGGTGATGAAATGTAGAAGTCCACAACTCGCTTGATCATTTGGCAGATGTTTGTTGGTTTTGTATAGTTAGCTATTTGAAATGAAACACACTTTGAAATACTGGGGCTACTTTGCCTTAGAAACACAATTATGCCGCCTTTTCTTCATAGCTGTTCACATATCAGTAAGCTGTAAGCACTTCCACTACTAAATGAAGGTGTACTAGGATGACCAAACATCCTGAATATCAAACGACAGCACCACGCATCACCCCAATCTCTTCCTCACCCTGTTTTGTTTTGGCGGTGTGTCTTTTGCTGAAAGGACTAGACAATAGCAAAGGTACTACTACATATATAGTCTTTGTTCTTCATTGTAGTCATCACCAGCCATGTGCATCTAATGCCCCCTGACCACCCTTGGTTAGTCTGTTTGTCCTCCTCCCGTTCATCTCGATTGGCATTCGCCAGAGTATACCACAGTTGGCGGCCCTGCTAGTGGCACCCCGTTCTCTTCACACTGAGCACATGTAACAGATGTGAACGAGTTTGGAGATGCCATGGTGAAGGTTATCCAGCCTTTAACATTATCCAGCATGACTGGTTTGGTGGTGGGTCAGTGATGGTCTGCGAAGGCATTTCCTCCTGGTCTATTTCAAATCAAATTTTATTTGTCACATACGATTATACACACAGTACGTATGTAGTGTATTGTACTGTATATAGTACTGTATGAAGTGAAAAGCTTAGTTGCTAACTCCAAGAGTATGTATATCCATCCATCCATTTTCCAACCCGCTGAATCCAAACACAGGGTCATGGGGGTCTGCTGGAGCCCATCCCAGCCAACACAGGGCACAAGGCAGGGTGCCAACTCACCGCAGGACACACACAAACACACCCACACACCAAGCACACACACTAGGGCTAATTTAGAATCGCCAGTCCACCTAACCTGCATGTCTTTGGACTGTGGGAGGAAACCGGAGCGCCCGGAGGAAACCCACGCAGACACAGGGAGAACATGCAAACTCCATGGAGGGAGGACCCGGGAAGCGAACCCAGGTCTCCTAACTGCGAGGCAGCAGCGCTACTACTGCGCCACCGTGCCGCCTAGAGTATGTATAACTAGAAGAAAATAAAACACAATAAATAAGACTTTGTAAATATCAATAAATATCAATATGTACAATCATAGTATAAATGAATAAATAATTTAAGATAATTAACCATAGAGCCTCATGTAGCTCTAGGCACTGTCCTCATTTAGGATGCGGATAGAGTGCGGAGACAAGCTTCTCCTCAGTCACTCTGCACTGGTCTTCAGGCGGCAGTAGTTTCCCTGACCGCAGCATAGAGAAGAGGCCAGTATTGGGATTGTCTTTGCCCTGGTCCAGTTTCACTTAATATAGATATCTTTGACTTTACAGAGTGCACACCTAGTGATGCATTCAGCTGACCAGAACCACATTCTGCAGAGCCTTAGGATCCTAAAGTGTAATGTTTTCAGATTAGGTGGTAATACTTTCTGTTAGGGTGCTTTCAATTGTTGATATGAAGAAGCTCTTTAGTATCTTGGAGGGCAGCCTAAAGACCCTGAGGTGGTAGAGAAGTGGTTGTGCAATCTTCACCAAGGTGTCATTGTGCTTGGACTAGGTCAGGCCCTTTGTGATGTTGACACATAGTTATCTGAAACTGCCCAACCTTTTCATTAGAGTACTCTTACTACTGGGGGCTTGTGGGGGTGGTGGGATTTGTGGGATGGTAGGGCCTCTACTATTTTCTCTTCAAGTCCACAATCAACTCTTTTGCCTTTCTGAGATTCCAATATATTGACTCCAATATTTCAGACTCTCCATTTCTTCCAGGTAAGCCTCTTCATTGTTGGTAAAGATCAGGCCTACCTGAAGCAGTTTTGATTGCAGCACACAAGATGTTGTTTTAAGCAGTGGTCGCTTAGGCTTGGTGCAGATTACAGTGGACACCAAGTACTGCGTGAGTAGTAGTAACCTTGGCTGTGGCTCATCTGGTAAAAAATCCACTTCTGAATAGTAAGTTCCATGTAAACCATCAGGAAACAAATAAATAGTATTGCCCCTTAGCAGAGCGAAAAACATAAGGGTGTCAGCTTAGTCCCCACTGCTGACTCATTGTACCACCCTGAGTGAGTCTCTGCAGTGACTGAAGGCTTTCCTCCTCCTTCAAAGCAGGGTCTTGGGTTCTGTTGCTCATTATTGCACTGTTGTGGGAGTCAACCTGTCTCCCTATGCTCAGGGTCTCTGGGGCCTCTCTCAGTGTTTCGTGTTCCATGGTGCCTCACAGTGTTGTGTCCAACAACTTGTTCTGGGTGTTTACTGTGGCGCCTCTCCTAAATATTTGTGTCATGTGATATTTTGAGGTTTTCTCCTAGCCTGACAGTGATTTTTTATGAGTTTTTCTCTTTTGTTACTTGACAAAGGCCTGCCTTTCACCCTGATTTTTTATTTTTTTTTCCTCCTGCAGGCCATCTAGGCTGTCTTTACTGAGCATTGCTTTGGGCCTCAGCCTGATTTACTGTGTTGTTTGGTGCTCCCCTAGACAGCATACGCTGTTTGGGACCTGGTGCTCTCCAATCTTTGTAGGCTGCGCTATCTTAGGCCCATCTCAAAAACCATTTCTCCTCCTTGTTCTGTGGTGTTCAGGCAGCATCTTCAGTCATGACTGTGAGGTGGCCCAAGTGTCCATCACCACTCTCTTTATTGAACCCTGGGTCAAATGTCAGCGTATAATGTGTATAGCCTGAAGGCTTAACCTGCGTTTTGCTCTTTCTGTTGTGTGTTGTTGATTTGAGTTTGAAACTTTTGTAAGGTTTTTTTATGAAGCAAACATTCACACCCTCTTGTTCTCACTTGCTTGCCCCCCAATCCCCAGAGGCAAGTAATATATTTTTAATTTCCCTCTGGCACTAATAGGAAAACAGTGTGAGTGCGTGAAGGGGTGGTAGTGAGAAAAACGAAAGACGCAGGTGATGGGATTTTTCCAGCAGACACTGTGGACCCTTTGTTTGTCTCTTAGTCTTTTGGGTACAGCCTGAAGACGTGGGTGCCACAGCCCCAAAGGATGCACAGAGAAGAATATTGCTCCCTTGCCAGTTTTGTATTTTCAAACAAAGACCCCAGGGATTGAAGTGGGTGGAGAGTTTTCCTTCTCTTCCTATCTCTTGCTGTCTTTTTTTAAATATATACTAAGGTGCAGCCATTTGACGCTTTTTATAGCCAAATAGACCTGCAGCAATGCTCTAAATGGACTGGCCCAGAGTGCACATACTACAATCTTTAATGGAAAAATTGGGCATGCATCTATTAAAGTCAAGCACAGCCATCCTGCTGACAGAAGCCCTCTTATTTGTATTATTTCAATAAAGCATGTCCACCTAGAGAGATGAGCAAGGGAAAGGTGCTATATAAATAAAATGTATTATTATTGTCAGAGGTCTAAGAACTAACACTGGTACTCGGTAGAAAAATGCATTTATTCAACCAAAGAGTTTGTCAGCTTCATTTTTATAATTCCACGCTTGCTGGGATATACTCCAGCTTCCCCGTGACCCTGTTCTAAGTAAGCAGGTTTGAAAGATGGACAGATTTTCTGAAAAATGGTTTATCATAGAATATATATGCAGTTATTGAACACACTTACTGTACATCCGTTTTCTGAACCCATCCTGTCACCTCAAAGTTTTGGGATGTTGGCATCAATGAGCGCAAGCCAGAATAGAATTCTGGATTGAACCCCACTCTACCACATTAATCAGTCATGCCACACTCAGACCATGTCAGTTTTGAGTCACCAGTCAATTTAATGTACATGTTGTGATCAAGGAAACTTGCTTATGCAGACATGACAGGAACCTGCAGACTCCATGCAGGCAGACAGAGTAGGCTGGAATCTGAGCCCAGTCGCACCATGATGGGAGGTAGGACAGAGCCACTGTGCTGCTTATTATACATTACCTAATATAGTTGTGTTTATATTTCTTTCTATTGTAAAAGGAAATCCTGGGACGAGACTTTCTCGGAGATAATTTCAACTTCCGCAGGAAATAATTTCAGGTCCTGCGAGACAAGACTTTTTGCCAAGAGATTTTGACAAGTCCCACCCTCCTGTCATACATTTACAACCACGCTGATGGTCCAATCACTTCTCATTCGTGTGAATCCCATTGCCAGACACAGTTCCTGCACTCTCAGCTCCAAGCGGGGTCGGAAATAAAAGAAAAGAGTAGAGGACAAAGTAGAATGTTGTAAAGAGGTTCAAAAGCGTTGGCGCGATACACAGGCAGAGCAGGTTAGAGGTTATGAAAGTAGTAAAATTCGAAAGTCTCAAAAAACTGATAATAAAGATCGCATTAGCGCTTACAAACGGAAATTATTATTCTGTGAAATAACGGAACAGAGATAGAAGAGATAGAATTTATGGACATACGGGATATGACAGAAGTATGTAGTTATTGTTTGGCTTTACACTTTAAGTCAGTGACTTGTATATCATCTAATTCGTGCTGCCATCAGGGAAAAGTAGTGTTTCTTCCTAATGAAGAGGTGTATCTACGAGAGTTAAAAGATTTGTTGTTTGGTGAAAGTGAAATCCACATACGCAAGCGACAGAGAAGAGAAGTGGCTGGTGCGTAGCGCAGGCCGGAGGGTTGGAGAGTGAAGTGAGCAGAGGGCGAAGCCGCCTAGTCTCGTATAAATTAAAAATCGAAATACCTAAAATGCAGGAATACAACATATGGGTGGTATAGTGGCATTCCAGGTAGTAATGCAGACTAGTCTGCGAATGTCTCATTTTCATCCAAAATGAAAGACATGCCATATGGTGGACTGACAATTCTAATTTATGATAATTAAGTCATTTCTTATTTTTTTTAGGCTTGATTACGCGTCAGATAAGGTTTACAATACCACATTTTATTAAAAAAAAAAGTCAGATGCCCCCTTCTATACTCCCCCCAGGGAGCCACGAAAGAAAGAAGACAACTTAAAAGGAAGTTATCAGTCACTGAAGTGAAGGTTTGAGAAACGCTAGAAGTGGGTCAGCATGTTCAATAATTTGACAACAATTTTCTGGAATGCCTGCTAAGTTCTAAAGAATTTGTTCCTCATTAGATGAATTTATTTATTTATTTAATTTTAAGTAAAGTAACAGATTCTTGACCCACCGTGCTATGGTAGTTTAAGTTACAATCATTTCAGTTGAGCAAGTTGAGATGGTGTGCCAGCAGTGTAGACTGCTCATTAATCAGTAATGCCCATTTGGACGTTACCTAAACAGTGCTGGAAAAGTGTCAATTCAAGACTTTCAGTGGACTGGCAATTCTAAACTGCCTTGGTGTTAGGTGACTATGGGTATGGATAGGAGAACGTCTCATGGTGGATGGGTGTATCTGTCCCAAGCTGACTTTGCATTAAGGGACATTATGCTCACGATCTATAATGTGCTGGTGTGATGGCATCTTGGAGTAATTCTGTTCTGTTCACCAGAAAAAAAAAAGACATAGCAGCAGTAGAGAAACCAAGTGCATCCCAAGGCTTCAGGGCAAGTCCAACTCTGACACACTAACAGAATTAAATTTCTTTAATCTTGAGCAAAGAAGGCTGCTGATCCAGGTACTTTCAAACCCTCAAAGGCAATGATGAAGTTGATCCTGCAGAATACTTTTAATTAAACAGTGAATCACTACACTACACACCAGAGTACGTTAATAGGAAGAGCCATTAAGATAGAAGCCACAGAGCACTTTTCAACTAGAGAGTTCTGACAGAATGAAACAAACTACAAAAACAATAAATTGATGTGGTAATCCAGACAGCTAAAGCCCATGTCACATTAGATGACTTTCTAGCAATTTTCAGTTGTAGCCTTCATTTACATAATATTAGCGAGTTATTGAAGGCAGTCTGTAGCGTGACCCAGTGAAGGCCAGTCATATAATGCGCCATGCCCAGCAACTCACTTTAACTAGTCTGTGACTTGCTATGATAAAATCAAATGGGTTTAATTTTGTCGTTAATCAGAGGGGTGGGCTGTCTGTGTATGAGAGCTGACAAGCAACAAATGCTCACCTGAACATACAAAGCATTGAATGTAGTGCTATGGAATAAGGGAGGCACGTTTTATATCTTGCAAATAGAATGAAGTTTTGTCTTTCTTATGTCTCGTGTTTCACTTACTGAAACAGAATGAAAGAAAAAAAAATCATCGGCCAAGATTGTGATTGAACTCGCTGTACCGGTGATTCCCTCAGGCAGCACATTATTGGCTTTCACTAAAAGGGATGAGGTGGACTGTGCTACAACAAAATGTGACATTGCCAATGATTTCACTAGTGTAAAATGACACGGCCCAGCGACACAATCAGACTGCAGTCAGCTAATCTGACATACCCAATGAACAGAAGTCACATAAGGTGACATCGGCCTAACCAGACTAATTTGATGGACTTAATGATTTCTCTTTCTTGGCAAACTTCAAACATTTTATTTTTTTAATTCATTTTTTATTGAAAATGGCTGCCATTGGGAAGGGTATCCTCTCTTTGCAACCTCAACCAGAATGAAAAGCGTGCACAACTTTTTGTGGTGGCTGGAATTTAAATAGAAATTTGTTCAGTTCACAGTTTAGTATTCTTCCTGTGTTCACATGGACAATTTTTCAATATTCTAAAGATGTCCAACGTACTGTACATGGATTTTTGGCACATCTCGGTTTGTGAGAAAAAGTTGTTGTATGTCCTGAATAGGCACTGACTACCTGGGACCCTGCAATGGAATAAAATACTTCAAAAAATAAGTAGATTGTTTTAATGTGAGGAGAAAAAAAAAATAAAGGACAACAAAGTCTATCTGAATAATTTTAACACCTTTGTTTTGGGGGAAAAAACCCTGCTTTGTATTTGTCCCCATTCAGGTTCAGTTTTATGTTTATCTCATGCAAAGTGGACAGCGAAATTCACACTTGCATGTCTGATCACCTTCCAGACATTTCCTGTCTGCTCCCACAATGAGCAAGTGTTACTAGTCAAACAGGGACCTTGCATTTAAATCTCTGGATTACAGTAAGTGTGGCACAGCTTTGTAGTTGTGTACCCTGCTGCCTCTCAGCTACAGGAGACTGTGTGCAGAATCATTTTTTAAAGAAGCAGTTCTTATTCCTGCTTCTGGAGGCTTGCAGGTTCCTCTCTTTTTGTATTATAACTGGGCTGTTAGGTTAAACTCTCTGAATTCAAGGATAAATGTAGAATATTTAAAGTAATTTCTTTACAAATTTACATTTGCCGCATGTAATTGTGTTCTAAAGTTAAGTTTTTCTATCAATTTTCAAAAATATCTTGTCCTCACTGGTGCTTTAGAATGGAGGCTAAGGGGGCATGGGGGTATTCACCGGAAATAACATTTATATTTATTTGACCAACACCTCTATCTAAACTGACTTGCAACATTTTAGATACACTTAGTGACATATTTTTATGTTTTTCCAGGTAGGTGAATTGACTTGTTCAGGGTCACATGGTGTCAGTGGATTTGAATGCACAACCTCAGGGTTTAAAGTCCAAAACCTTAACCACTGTGCGCACTGCCTGCCTTATAAATAAGAGTTGAAAACCTTAGAAAAATATGTCCAGGACAGTTGTCAAGTACTGTTCTGCACCTTGTGCTTACACACGCACTGTAAATATAGTTTATACATATCATTTTTGAGCAAAAAAAAAACAATATTATGAGATTCCGCCATATTTTTTCCAAGAACACCAGCTGTGCACGCCAGTCTTTCACCCCCAGGGGCGTGATTTCCTCTTAAAAGACCAAATCATAGTAAACCATTTGTGCCACAGGGTTGGTTTTGTTTTGATTTACTTCCTTATTTATGTGAGAACTCACACAAGTAAGTAGAAACTGTATCTTTACCACGAAAAAAATAGTACCAGGAATATGCGATAAAATGATTATTTCCAGATCCCTTTGTGTTGGAAACCCAGAAAATATGTTTTCTTATGTCGAAAGTTTTGCTGCTTCACCAGTAAGTTTTTAGGCTTTTATTTTTCGGTGTAAATGCCTCATTAGCCTTTATTGTAAAGTGTCACAAGGGTAAGATAAAATATATATTTTATAGAAAACATATAACTTTAGAACACAGTTTCATGTGACAAATGCTTATATACTAAGTATGTGAAGAAATAACTTCAGCTTGGAAAATACTGAATTTATCCATTAAAACAGCAACCTTTGTGATAATGTGAACTCTTCTGTTTACATTGCATTACCTTAGAGCACGGGTGTCAAACTCCAGGCCTGGAGGGCCGCAGTGGCTACAGGGTTTCATTTTAACCATCTTCTTAATTAGTGACCAGTTTTTGCTGCTAATTAACTTCTTTTGCCTTCATTTTATATAACTTGACTCAGACCCTTTAGTATTTTCTTTGTCTTTAATTAGCAGCCAAACAATAATGAGACACAAAACAAGTTGTCACATGACCAGCTCACCAGTGCCCATCACACGATATTTGAAAGTAAAGAAAGGTCTCTGTAAAGTTGATCTGCTCAGTTCACCAAAACATTGTGATGGTGTTCTTAGAAAAAACAGAAAAATCAACAGTTCTGGAAATGTCTGCTGTGGCAGAATGAGAGCAGCAACAGGCCGTGGAATTAAAGAATGAGTTTAATTAACAGCAAGAATCAACTTCTCATTAAGAAACTGCTTGGAGTGAAATTGGTTGGAGTTTGAAGCTCCAATTTAGCTGGTCATCTGTTGGCTCGTTTCATATCTCATTTCTGTTTGGCTGTCATTTAATGAAGAAGTCAAAGGACTGAATCCTTAAAAACAGGGCTATTAAAATGAAGAGAAAATGAATTTAATTAGCAGTGGAAATTGGTCACTGATTAGGAAAAGGGTTAGAATGAAAACCTGCAGCCACTGCGGCCCTCCAGGCCCGGAGTTCGACACCCCTGCGGATGCCCCATGCAGTGAAAGTTTGCCCAGGCACATTGGGTTTTGCCCCAACTGTAGAACTGATGACCTGAGTGATAGATAGATAGATAGATAGATCAGGCACTATAATAGATAGATAGATACTTTATTAATCCCAAGGGGAAATTCACATAATCCACCATCAGTATACTGATACAAAGAAACAATATTAAATTAAATAGTAATAAAAATGAAAAAAATTAAAATAAAATTAATGTTCGCATTTACTCCCCCGGGTGGAACTGAAGAGTCGCATAGTGTGGGGGAGGAACGATCTCCTTAGTCTGTCAGTGGAGCAGGACGGTGACAAAAGTCTGTCACTGAAGCTACTCCTCTGCCTGGAGGTGACACTGTTAAGTGGATGCAGTGGATTCTTCATGATTGACAGGAGTTTGCTTCGTGCCCGTCGCTTTGCTACAGATGTTAAACTGTCCAACTTTAATCCTACAATACAATACAATACAATAGAGTGGTGTTTTCAGTTGTGTCCTAAACAAGCTGTTTTATTATTGTCTGTTTTTGACTACTTTTCTGCCCTGGTTACATAAGGGAGGTTTACCACAGCAAAACATCACCCTCCCTTTTGCTTTGTCCCAAAGAAAAAACAATGTTCATCAATGGTCATGTCTGCCCAAAAGCACAGTTTGTTCAATTCAGTTCAGCATATTGTCCCAAGAGTGCAATCAGATCATCAGCTTTTTTTCTCATCTTATTTTCAATCATTAACTAACCACACTTGGTGTCACTAGGACCAAATGAGAGAATTCGTTCTGTGCAGGGTAACTACATCATGTAGACTTTGCAGGAACCTAGGTAGGGAAAGTGGATTAAGTTCTTTTTCCTTTGTTCCCTCACAAAACATTTGTTATTGTGGCATGACAAGTTGCAGTGCCCAGCCTAATTGTGGGTCGGCACTTGGCATCCTTTGAAATTGAAAGTTTTAGTTAGGAGAAGCCACTTGTCTTCATATTATGCTGCGTATTTGAATTAGGAGTGTGAATAATAAACCCTAACTATGGATGACACCTTGTGGAGTTTGTGAATTTGAAACTGATTGGACACTAATTATAAATCCAGAATTCTGTTCTTCATAGAGGAGTCCCAAATTTACATTTCTATAATGGGACATGGCATCATCTTTCAGAGAGCAAAGTTCCTACTGTTTCTTGATCCCATAATTTGTGCTTTATTGTCCCATGTGGTGATCCCAGTATTCTGAAAAGACAAGTTGGTCATCTCTTTTATTAATACCTTGACTTTTAGAAGTTCTCTCCTTTTCCTTCTCCTTTGTAGGCAACAGACTTTCAGGCTCTTTGGTATGTCATTCTCTTTAAGCTGTGGCATCCGGTGCCTTTCTAGTGTTTGAATTTTTTGAATGCCTTTTTTCCTGAATTGTGGGGAACAGAATATTTTTATTGCTGATGAAATGCCTAAGCTCAGCATGTTCTCCTGGTTTATGCAACACTAATTTACACACATAGCCTAGTATTTTCATATGTGCATTCTTAAGCCCAATCCATGTATTTCAGAGTTGGGTTTGGCTGCAGCTTATCCGTAGTCCATCATGGGGCTCACTTAATGACAAACCAACACTCACAGCTTAATCCAACCTGCACATGTCCAGGGATGTGAATTGAAAACCCACACAGATGCATCCACACAAACCATGACCTGGGATGCTGGATTAATGAAGCCGCAATACACACCACCATGTTAATGGGCCACCTCAAGCATTATTATCACATTTTTAAGTGGCTTTTCATGCTGAAATAGACAGTCACAAACCCACCATCATTCCCCCCAGTCTTTCTTGCATAGAATTTTTATAAAATCCTCCCTGTTCATTTATTATTGCTCCACATTAATGCCTTGTAGTCCAGTCTTCCATTGTCTTAAATTCGGACCAGCATGGTTGTGCAACTGGTTATTTGTTGGTTTCAGACAGGTTCAGCATCCTGGGTTAAAATCTCACTCATGGTCATTTTTAGTGTGGAGACTGCTTATCATACCTGTGTTGGTGTGGATTTTCCTCCATGTTCTCAAAATTCTCATGCATTGACAAAGACATTGATTTTATTTTCATTGGTAATTTCAGATCGGTCCTGTATAAGTGTTCATTATACACTAATTGTAAATTCCTGTGTGTGCACGAATGGGTGAACCCTGCAATGGGTGACCTCCTCATCCAGGGTGGGTTTCTGCCTTTGCACTATATGCTGCCAGGATAGATTTAGGCCCCCTACAACCTTGAATTGGATTAAGCAGATTTGAAAAATCTTTTATTATTTTCCCAGCCTGTGTGTGTTCAATGGTAATGGAGTAGGCTCAGCTCCCCATGACCCTAAATGAATGAGTTCAGAAAAAAAGGATAAGTGAGTGAGACATTCCTTCAGTCCCAACAGTGAACTGTTATCATAACAGAAAGTGGTATCACCATTGTCACTTTCACATCTAGGATTGAAAATATTTTAAAAAAATGTTCTAAAAACATGGTGACTTCAACTCTGGAGACATGACAGCTACATCTTCTCCTCTAGTGGTTGATGTCTTTTTAAACTTTGCCTTTAGCATCTCAGCTTTGCTGTTTGCATGATTGGTAAGGCAATTAAATCCCTTCAGGTGTGTTATCTTGCGGCAATATCAATGCAACCATTCACATGTTAAAAAGCTCAGTAATGTACTCGCATTATAGTTATAATTCTTTACATTTCATATAGCGCAGTTCTCACTACTCAAAGCGCTTCAGTAAATGGGGAGCCACTTCAACCACAACTACCACCTGGATGATTTGATGGTAGCCATTTTTGTGCCAGTACGCTCACCACACATTAGCTGTTAAGTGGTGAAGTGGTGACTGAGATAGCCAGTTAGAGACGGGATGATTAGGGGGCCAGACTGACTAGGCCATGGTGCTACAACCCATTCTACAATATACTGCATTTTTATACAAAAAGAAACAGTAGAGAGTTTAATAGTGAAATTGTGAGTGAAGACAGCTGACACATGTACTGGTGCCTATTTCGGTTCTGTGCTGTCCTACGAGGCGATGGATTTCCACAAAGGTACATTAGTCAAAGAGAAAAGAGCACCTCTCCGGGTTGAGAAGTATTCTAAGTATTTTTTTTTTATTTTTTTATTTAAACAAAGCACTTTGTTCAGCTACTTCTGGTATCTGCTGCACGCTCTTTCTTCCAAGAGTGTATGTTGTGCTTTCAGCAAATCCGAGTGCTACATGAAAAGGTGGCAAAGAGTATTTTGTGTGTTCCTCTATGCAGTTGCTGATAATCGGCTGCATTAAAAATAGAAAACTAAATTTAGTTCGGCCCAGGGGAGATTTCACACTTACAAAAATGTAACCCCTTTGGACAAGATTGAAATATAAATATGAAGCGATGGGTCTTGGGTCGGATATGCAGAAAATTAAACTTGATAGAGGATGTTATTTGGCAGTTTGCTTCTTGGGTGTATATAGCATACCATCCATTTAGTCTTAAAATATGGTGTTGCTGGGTTCTGTATACACCACATCTGGTATGCTAACTAGTGAGACCATCATAATCTGCTTAATAAAAATGGCTTTTAATGCTCATAACCAGTTGTATACCCCAATCCCTCATGGAAACATTAAGCAGCAACTAACCGTGACCAGGCCTCTAGTCCAGTGCAGGGCGCACTCACACACATGTCTATGTTTACAGGACCACCGTAGAGCCATCAGTCATATCATTTTATAGAGTGCTTTTCACAGAAAATATCTTCACAGGGTGCTTTATAAAGCAAGCTAAAGTAGAGTTCAATGGAAAACTTTAAAAGACAACTGAATTAAAATGGAGATGTTCACCTGAATGTGTTTCCACATGCTTAAATTAATGGTAAGAGAATGGTACAGACCAGTCTAGTGGAGTGAAGGCTAGGGCATTGCCAATCCCAGTTTAAGCTTGTTTTTATTTGGCATGTAGCACATTGTATGAATAAAGATGTTTTTCAGACTTGTGGCAAATGAAGCAAAGCAGTAAACGTGAGCAAAAGGGAATTATGAGGCATGTAGCATCCTTAAGTTTTAGCAACACCAATAAAAACTGACCATTGTTATCATTATTTTTTTTATGGATTTTAATTAGAATCAGATAACATTCCATACAATCAAGTCAAACTTTACAAAGCAAAATTAGATAGCTAGATAGATAGATATGAAAGGCAATATACGATAGATAGATAGATAGATAGATAGATAGATAGATAGACATGAAAGGCACTATGATAGACAGATATATAGATAGACAGATAGATAGATCAGGCACTATAATAGATAGATAGATAGATAGATAGATAGATAGATAGGAAAGGCACTAAGATAGATAGATAGATAGATAGATAGACATGAAAGGCACTATGATAGATAGATAGATAGATAGATCAGGCTCTATAATAGATAGATAGATAGATAGATACTTTATTAATCTCAAGGGGAAATTCACATAATCCAGCAGCATTATACTGGTACAAAAAACTATTAAATTAAAGAGTAATAAAAATGCATATAAAAGCAGACAATAACTTTGAGTAATGTTAGCATTTACTCCCCCGGGTGGAATGGAAGAGTCGCATAGTGTGGAGGAGGAACGATCTCCTCAGTCTGTCAGTGGAGCAGGACGGTGACAAAAGTCTGTCACTGAAGCTACTCCTCTGCCTGGAGATGATCCTGTTCAGTGGATGCAGTGGATTCTTCATGATTGACAGGAGTTTGCTTAGTGCCCATCACTCTGCTACAGATATTAAACTGTCCAATTTTACTCCTACAATAGAGCCTGTCTCCTTAACAAGTTCAAGAGAGGAGAGCCAACAACCAAAGCTACTCTTTAAAGGCAGCAAGAAAGCAGCATTTTTAGAGTTGTAGAAAATATGAGATGTGGAATGGTGAAACACATTTGAAATTTCAGTGTTGCCCCATAAAGGTAGCCTGTTGGAATCTCTGAAAAAAATTTGAACCTTCATCACCAGATGGTGGTTTTCATGTATTACAGATTATTAAAAATAACACAGCTTTCTCACACCTCCTTAATCCATTTCAGGCTGGGGGCATGAGCCTATCCTGGCAGTACTAGGGTACAAAGCAGAAGCCAACGTTAGATGGAGAATTGTTCCATCACAGGACACATTTACGCAGGACAGGTTTAGATTGGTCTGTTAACCTAACATGCGTATTGTTGAGCAGTGGGAGAAAAACCACCGCCAACGGAGGCATTGACACTAACCTACATCCTACTGTCATGCCCTGATACGGGTGAAATTGTGTTGAAAATTGTTTTTTTTTTTTTTACTTTTATTCTATGTTGCATTTGTCCACTTCCACAACCCACTTATTCCGGATGAGGGTCAAAAGATGCAAGAGCTGGCCATGGCAGTAACATAACTTAGCCTAAATTTCAGTAGGACTGAGGGAGAGATATTGTAATATGGTGGTCCCCCCATTGCAGTAGAAGTCAAGAAGCCTTCTTGCTTAGGCAGGCAGTGTGGTGCAGTGGTTAAGGCTTTGGACCTTTAACATGAGCTTGTGGATTCAAATCCCGCTTCTGACACTGTGTGACCATGACCCAGTCACTTGATCTGGCTAGGCTCCAATTGGAAAACAAAAAGAAATGAAACCAATGGTTTCATAAATGTTGTAAGTCACCTTGGATAAAGGCGTCAGCCAAATAAGTAAATGCAAATGCTTAGCTGAACAGGGCAAATTCCCTTTACCTCAACTGTATGAGCTGCCGTTTCTGACTTGGAGGACCTGAGTTTGTAGCCAGCCTTTCCATATGAGGGTGTGAAACAGAGAGGGATGAGACCCTAAAAGCGGGTTTGAGAATGTTACATTATCAGAGAAAGCAAGCCATGCTGCTCATTTCAGGTTCTAATTACAAAATTACAGACCGTGTCTGCAAAAAAGCATCCACCCCTTGGCAGTTTTCACATTTTATTGTTATACAACATGGAGTCATGTTGGGTTTAGTTTGGTCTTTTTTCACTGTTTAGCAGAATAGGACTCTTCAGTATCAAAGTGAAAACAGATTTCCGTTGGGTGTTCTAAATTAATTACAAATATAAAGCACAATATGATTGATCACTTAAGTGTTCACCTCCTTTAATATGATACACTTGGTGCAGATGGTTGGTTTTAACAATCCTGGAATTAGTTCAGTGGAGTTCACCTGTCTGGGTTTTCAAATGACTGCAGCATAAATCGCCTTGTATCAAGAAGGGCCATCTTGTGTCAAGTTAGTATGGTGGCCTAACCTACACAATGAAGACAAAAGAACTCTTAAAGCAAGTCTGTGAAAAGGGGAATCAAAAGCACAAGTTAGGACAGAGACAAGAGAATGTCAAAGTCATTGAATATCCCTTGGAGTCCATTTAAATTAATCATGAAGAAATGGAACCCTGTGACCCTGTGTTAGGATATAGCGGGTTGGATAATGGATGGATGGATGAAGAAATGGAAATAGTATGGCATGGCTGTAAATCTGCCTAGAGCAGGCTGTTCACAAAACCTAAGTGATGGAGCTGGAAGACTAATGAGGAAAGCCACCAGGAAACCTGGGAGAACTCTGATGGAGAAAATAAATGTTTCCTGGGTGTTTCACCATTCACAGCTTAATGGTGATAAAGAGAAAGACACGTGGCATGTTGGGAGAAAGCACATGGGAGACTCTGAAGTCAGCTAGAAGAAGGTTCTATGTCTGATGAGACCAAAATTGAGCTTTTTGGCCATTAGACTAAATCTCACATTTGGTGTAAGTGAAACCCTGCCCACTATCAAAAACACAGTGGTGGCAAATCCCTGCTGTGGGGGTGCTTCTCTGAAGTAGGTTCTGGAAGGCTTGTGAAGGTAGAGGAGTAAAATGAATGCAGCAAAACACCAGGAAAATCTTGGAGGAGAACCTGATGCAGTCTGCATTTTAGGTGAAAATGTATTTTCCAGCAAGAAAACAACCCCAAGCATAAAGCTAAAGCTACACAAGAATGGCTTAAAAACAACAACGTTAATTTACTTGAATGGCTGACTCTGAGTTCAAATCTCAGTTC
The DNA here is from genome assembly GCF_016835505.1 of Polypterus senegalus. Classification (NCBI taxonomy): domain Eukaryota; kingdom Metazoa; phylum Chordata; class Cladistia; order Polypteriformes; family Polypteridae; genus Polypterus; species Polypterus senegalus. Next base: position 32,713,025 of record NC_053162.1, on the reverse strand, counting down.
AAGTGAGAATTTGTGGTTGGACTTGGAAAAAGGCTGTTCTCTAACAATCACCATGACACATGGCAGAGCTCTAGCTGTTTTACAAAAAGCAATCGAGAAAAATTACAGGGTCCAAAGCTGATAGAGACTTGTGCACACAGACTCAAGCCTGTTGTGGCCACCAAAGATGAATTTACTAAATAACATTTTTTTTTTTTTTGCATAGCCCAAAATCACACAAGGAGTGCCACAATGGGCTTTAACAGAGCCTGTTTTTGACAACCTCCCCCACCCAGCTTTGACTCCCTATAAAGAGAAGAAAATGCTCTCAAAAACCCCCTCATACGGACAAAATGGAAGAAATCTTGAAAAAGGCCATTCAGAGAGAGACCCCATTCCACATAGGTTGGATGTGCAAAGGATGTCAAACAATGGGGTAAGCACAACACACAAAACAGAACACAAGTAATCCTCTTCACAGATCTAGATGGGCAATCTATCACTGCCACCTCAGGCATACAATACAATAATACAGTAAGTAATGGTACAAATACAGAGCAAAATGCAAGCATAGGTCATAACACTCACTAAATACAGAACTGTCACATATGAAGATTCAGATTTATTCAGAGTTCTGGAAACCTTGGCCACAAGCTGACCCAATTGGCCATTCCACATCTGAGTCAGTGCGGGGCCAACCATTCAGATGAAAGGACCCTTTTACCAAATGATCTGAAGTGGAGGAATACTTATAACTTCAAATGATTTGTGTTTGATATTGGTAATTCATTTAGATTAGTTTGTAGAGATCCTTTTTCACTTTGACATTTTCTGTTTTATCAGTGTCAAAAAAGCCAAATTAAGATCCACTGAGATTCAATGCTGTATAACAATAAAATGTGAAAACGTCCACAAAGTATGGGCTCTGTAATTTTGTCATTTGGACATAAGTTGGCTTTGTACTTTCCAATAGGTTATTAGTATGTTGGGAAACATAACCCACCAGTAAGGCTGTTTTTACTCCAAAGCCCATTGAAGGGCCCCGTTCCATCGTACTGATTCGTCTCATCCATCACAGTCTGTAAATACTGCCTTTCTGATTGCTACAGAGCACCTAGTGTGTTTTGAAAGGCACTCATGCCTTTACCCTACCATTATAAAGTGTAGACAAAGCTTTTCAGTTAAGTCCGATAGTTCAATGTATTGATTTTCTGCCTGTACAGAGTGCCACTGAAGAGATAACTATAAACTATTGCCAGTCTTATGCCCACTCTGGACAGGTAGCTGGTCCATCACTAAGCATACTCAGGCATACAATTCCCACTTTCTCATACAGACAGCTGCCAGTCCTAACGATCTGCACGTCTTTATGGTGTGAGAGGAAACCACGTTCGCCAGAGAAAATCCCAAACTGCAACAACAGAAGGAAGGCATCTTCATTATTTTGTTCCTTCTGTCTCGTTACCTCCCTTTGATGGTTTGGCTCAAGGCGATTTGGAGTGTGCTGGGGACAAAATAGAAAAATTGATTCGGGGAATTCCTTCAAGGCAACCTAAGTTCCTGCATTTTTTATGGTTGTTACCAATAATAGGAACTCGTCCCAATTGTAACTGTCTTTTCTAAAGCCACTTTTCAGTGGATTTCAATGTTGTGATTTACTGATTTGTAAGGTACACTCAGTAACGATTGGGAGAAACATTTTCTTTGGGTCAATGCAGTAGATGTCTGGCACCCTATTTACATTTGGCACATACCTGCTGGACAATGAAGTGTCTTCCATGTTTGAATGGGAGAGCGCCTGCTGTCCTTCTGTTTCCTGCACTCATTTGTCATTGCTTTGCTATTATTATCGGTGACTTTGAGACCCTCAGAATGAGTTTGCTGTGAACCACCTGACACATCCCACATGGGCTCCCTCCGTCTCCCCAGGCTGGGGTCTGATCAGGTGCCATGTGGGGAGGCAGCAGCATGTCCCAGCTCAGTGGCAGCAGAGACGCAGGTGAAATTAAAGACATATACCCCGTCCGTCTGTGCTCTTACGATAACAAGTTGAGACAGCAGAGAGCAATGAGCTCCCAGCAGGTTTGTGTCTGTTCTCTAGAGGCCTTCCTCTCCAAGGTAAGGGGTCGGCATGCTGTTTGTTTCTGGATTATATGGAAAGTCATAAAGCATTACAATATGCCTATTTGCTTTCAATCGATGTTTAAAATGGAGGAGTCATGTTTAGTGGTGGTAATCATTTACATGTCACAGTATCCCAAGTGGCTATCCATCCTTCTCCTTGAGCCTCACCTTCAAGGACAATAGCTAGTGACTTTAAGCAAAGAGAATCCATTTTGGTTGTGTTGTCAAACATGGTCCCTTTGTCTCTGTTACATGTAATAATTAGATATTCTGGCAGTTCTCATTCCCATGTTAGAGTGAGTAAAGGATCTGAAGCCAGGAGGTCACGCTCACCTTTGTGTGTTCCTAATCCAGTCTATCTCATCACTCCTGGTGTGTTAAGAAGTATCTGTTTTCACTAAATCCGTTCCAATAAGGGTTGCTTATCACTTAACTTAACTCATCGGTTTGATTTGCACTGCAGAATATACAACACTCTTAATGTTATGTCTCTTTTGTGCAGGAAATGGTCTGGAAGTGCCCACAGAGTTTGATGCTCACGATGGGCTCAGCATCACAAGTCAGGATGAGCAAAACCAAGATGGTGAGGAAGACCCAGAGGAGGAGCCCATTTATACCTGTGACAGTTGTCAGCAAGACTTCGACACCCTGAGTGACCTGACCGAGCACCGAACACACTGTTGTCCTGGAGGTAAGCAGGACCTGAAACCACTGTCCTGGAGGTCATCTACTGCTAGCATAGAGATAAACTTATTAGCATGTAACTGCTTGCGAACCAACAGAGCATGACTTCCCTGGGTTGCAGTGTTCAGTGACTGCCCAATGTAGAGGGCCTCTACGGTTCAAAGGAGTGCAAAATTTAGTACTTTACAATGGTTTGTACGGGTGACATGACTCTGCATGGGTGGTCAGGTAAAAAAAAAAATCCTCCTACTTGATGCACTAAGCAAGTCCAAATGATGCATCTGGGGAGGCCACCTCCCAACAAGCTTTTGTATTTCTTTTTTTCGGTCGGTTTTGCCTGGAGTTCACATCTATAGGAATGCAGGAAAAGTGACGTTACTTCAGACTGAGGGTCGGGATGGCTTTACTGTGTGGCCTGTGTCTGGATTTTCTGATGCAAAGCACAATGTGTGCTCCACAGTTGGCAGCAGCAAACATGTTGCTGTGGAGGACAGCAGGAATGCCAGGCCCCAAGGGACCCTGTTGTCAGTTGTGTGCCGGAGATTGCAGAATAATCTGCTATTCTTCAGGGACATTTCCAGCTCCTGGGCTCTGTTTGTATTTAAAATGCATGAATAAATATCAGAAAACTGCATGTAAACCTGTGGAAAGCTTTGCTTAATTAATGAATTGGTATACTAAAAAAGAAAGGTGTTTCGCAGGGTGGTGGTCCAGGTGGCATTGCTCATAAATGGGATTATACCCTTCCTGTTCTGTTTTAATTTCATCCTTTTCTTGGCATTACTCTGATTTGGGGATGAAGGGCAAACAGTGCTTTCTGCCTGTCTGACCACATTATTATTCCCTATTTCTTTCATTTACCTGTTCATCAACAAAGATGTACAAACAAAGACCACATTCTTTTAACCCAGCAAAGCGCTGATGCCTTATACTGGCTTTTGTGAGATTACCAGTCTGGAGCTTGCAAGCTTACATGTTTTCTCTTCAGTCCATCAACCTTCAATAGAAAATATCCCCTCTGTTTCCAAAAAAGTATAGAATGCAATATATACTGAGTGTCCATTTTATTAGGGACACCTTTGTATTAAGGCGCAAGAACCCATTTTACCTCCAGAACAGCTTGAATTTTGAGGCATGGAGTCAGCAAGGTGCTGGAAACATTCCTTAGGGATTCTGGTCCATGCTTTCTCAATAGCATTAATAGAATATTTTTCAGCTGAACATTCATGCTTTAAACCTCCCGTTCATAAAGGTGATTGAGATATGGGGATGTGCACAATTCATGGAGTAAATTGCAATAACCTTCATGTTCATGGAAGCAGCTTGAGATGATGTATGCTTTGAGACATACTGTATTATTCTGTCCATCTGAAAAATGATAGACTTTGGTTATAAACAGATGCACGTGGTCAGCGGTAACTGGTATTATTAACCCTAATTTGTGTCAAGAAACCACTTTCCACATCATTATCATCATCACCCTCTACTGATGACATAATAGAGGATGATCTATGAAATTATGACATCACATCAGAAATGAGATTAGTTAGATTCTGAAACATTTTTCTGATATTTAGTCACCCGGTTTTTGTTATCATGAGTCCTTTGTGTCCTTAGTAGTGATGAGCGAACATGCTCGGCCGAACATGTGTTTGGCTCGAGCATCGCTATGCTCGCAGCATGGCGCTACTCGAATGAGCACCACATGTACTCGTGCACCATGCTCGAGTCTCTGCCCCGCACGTTACGTGGTTTGGAGACAGCCAATCAAGGGGCAGGTAAGTACTGCCCTCACTGTAATGCCAGTAGCCATGTCAGGTGCTGGCATTACAGTGATTGGCTGGCCGGAATACGTCATCGGGTGCTATATATGCAGGCACTGTCATATAATGTTTTAGAGCGTCGGCTCACCTGCAGGCACTGGCATATAATGTTTTAGAGTGTCATTTTTCCTGTAAAATTGATTTTTTTGGGGGGTTTTTGGGTGTGTTTTTGTCAGTCTGTAAAAGTGGCGTACAATTCGGACAAACTGATTCCCAGCAGCGACTTGGGAGTCCAAGATGCATCCAGACATCGTCCCCATGCTGTTCCTGGTCCATTTGGGTGGTGTTTCTGTCACTTTCTGACCTTTTCCAATGGACCAGGCACCCTCCCCTCTTCAGAGCAGGGAGTGCCTGGTTGTCTCCCATCGACTTACATTATACTCGGTAGAGCAAACGAACATCGCAATGTGTTCGGACCGAACACCCGAACACTTTGGTGCTCGCTCATCACTAGTCCTTAGCTGACAGGAGTGGAACCTGATGTGTTTTTCCGCTGCAAGGTTGGATGCGTTGTGCACTCAGAGATGCCTTTAAACATACCCCTGTTGTAAAGGGCTTATTATTTGAGTATATGTGGGTTTGTAATTAATAATTAAATAATTAATAATTAAATAATTAATAATAAATAAACAATGTTAATTAATATGGTTATTCCTCACTGACCTCTGTCATTAAGATGTTTTCCCCACAGAGATACCACTCATTGATTATGTTTGTTTATTGTACAATTCCCTGTAAGGTCCAGAGACTTTAGTGTGTCAAATTCTTGTCGGCAGCTTTTTCTGAGATGCTAGAAACACACTTTCTGGTATCAACAGTGTTACTATGGTCAGAGCTGATTAGTTTACACATCATGTCTGTTCTATTGTTTGGCCAAATAAAGCATAAACCTCTTCATCATGTCTGCATGCTACATATGTTAAGTTATAGGCACATGGTTGGCCATCTGGACGAGTTGGCTTTAAGTAGGACTGCCTATTAGAGTTGCAACCAAGTGCCCATAATACTAATGCACATTGTTGGAGATGAACTTCGATCTTGGGGAATGGAAGGCCTAGGTAGGTTTCAGCCATTCTAAAGGACATGAACCTTCAATAGGTGCTCATTGACACTTTAAAGGCAGAATGGAGTTTGGCTCTCTACATACTGAAGAAAAATGTTTAACTGGCTCAATCTTTGACAACATGAAAATAGGTCAAGAAGCTCAGCCTGACATGCTCCCCTTAACCACCGTTCTAGGCCTTGTTTTTTACATATTAATGAAGGCATTGAGGCCGTGCCCTGAAGCTGTTCAGTTGCTTACATCCCAAAGGAGAAACTGAAAGACTTCACCATGCTGCCTTTACTCTAATGAAGGGATGGTTTAAGTGGAAGGATGTGGCTCCCTAGTAGCCTGTGGACAAGACTGATATCTCAGTGAGAGAGTAAGGAAGCCACAAGGGGGAAACATTTTTGCACGTTGGCAAACTCATTGAAAACTGTCTCTCCTCAGCATCTTGATAGTTGTCTGAAGAACCTTGGCTAGACCTTATATCCTGATGATGGGTGTATTACTCTGGTTTTCTTTCTCACTTCTGATCACTTTTGAATGGAATTTCATCTTCCATCTGTGGCTGATGCCAGCTCTTGTGCCTAACACTGCAGCCTGGATAGGCTGTGTTTTTCTTCTCAATCTTGTGTTGGAATAAATAAGTTTGAAAGAATGAATGTAGTAATCTAAATCTGTAGAACATTTCATTGGCCAACTCTTAGGTCCAACACATTCATTGCACCAGTGGGGTGGCGCTTCTGGCAATATAGCAGAGAACTCGTCTTTTACAGTATTTGCTTTCACCTTTCGTTTGATCATTTGGCAGAAAATTTCAATATTATTTTTGTTTAGTTATTTCAGTTTTGTTTATTTAGCCAATGGAGAGGTGGGGAGAATCTAGCAATGTAAAATTCACCCAACACAAATAACCTTTCTGTATGCTAAACCATGTCCTGTCCGCCATATTCATCTTCCAAATTTAGAAGCTTTGTATGCTGGGCCATTTGCTTTGTTCCATAACCACAGCCTTGGGTGCTCACTTGCGGTAAGTAGACTCTATGTTAACTTATGTTCTGTCTGTTAGGCCATGTTATTACCCATCTCCAACAGGTTCTCTGTATGATAAGCTGTGTTCTTTCTGTAATGGCTGCACTCTGAGCACTTCACCCCCATGATTATGCTCCCCTGCATATCCTTGTTTTTGTTCTGTTAAGGCCACATTGTGAAATGTTCATCTACCACAAATTGGCTTTCTGTTCTTAAACCATACCTCATCTGTTATGTCCACAATCTGTGATGCTCATCTTCTATGAATCATCTCTCTGTATTATGAACCATGTCTAATCTAGAGCTATTTTGTCATAGGGTCATAAACCTTCATGTTGGAGTTGGACGTTTTCCAGGCTTTGTGCAGATCTGTTCAAATCTACTGAAATTTTCACTAATCTAAGGGAGGTCAGGCAGCTTTAGTTTCCCATCGTGCCCTTGTGCCTACTGTGTGGGAGGTACATTTAATAGGCCAGTAGTCCACTTACTATATAATCTTCATGGCAAAGATGAAAAGAGTGAGCTACACAGGACAGATTGGCTATAGGCAAGCGCTTGGGGTCTGTCTCCTCAAACTCATGGGACCTGCTGTGGACATGTGGACTGCAGAAGTGACTGTCCGCTACTGCCAAACAGCTGATGACACTTTGGAAAACAAAATGCCAGATGAGTTTTTTCTTGCAAAGGCCAGCAGGGGAAGGGAATGGAAGTGGCGGGGGTTTGTCTTATGTGAGTGAGAGCTGTTATCAGGAGAGTGCTGGGACGTTGAGTAGGTAAAGGTCATTAATATCATATGTGCTTTGCCCTCTAGTAGTGCAGGAAGTGTTTCTGAGTGATTTAACAGTGTGTTTAGAGTGTGGGTGGTGATGTACAAATGTGGAAAGGGAATGCAGTCGAAAGATGTGGTGTGGAGGGGCTGATTGTGTCGATGACCAAATCATTTCAACAGAGGGAACTACAGGAACGGCTGTCATTTCCTGCACTAGTAAGCTTTGATCAGCAGGGCTTGCCTACCTGCCATGCTTGTCAGAAGACTTTGTTTCCATAGACGGGCAGATTAGCCATCAGGCTGATGATGGCTTCCTTGACCAGTGTCTACAGCGTCCCTCTTAGCTACTCTTCTGGTCGGTCTGTGTGTGTGTGTGTGTGATTGGTGTCTGCATGAGTGGAATTTGTGTCTTTTTGGCTCTTTCTATCTTGATTGTTTATTCACCACTCCATGAACGTGCACGTACATTTCGGTCAGAAGGCTGCTCTGGGGTGCCTTCGTCGACACAGAGCTTTGCACAGAGTTACTGGTCTAGCAGGGGTCTTTTTTTTTTTTTCCCCCCTCCCCACCACCACCTCCAAATGGTTTTAGGTATTCTCATACGTGCTTTCGTCCAGTGGGCAGCCGCACCCGGAATGACTGTGATAACAAATTTCCTTTGTGAGGCAGAGAGCTGGCAGGCTGGCAGGCACAGCTTTAAGTGTTTAGCTGGCGGAGACTCTTCGAAATGAGAACGGCTGTGCCTGTGAGGCCTCTGGGTGATTCAGCCTCCCTGGGGCGCCCCCTCCTCCCCCGTCTGGCCCTCGGCTCCCCACGCCATGAATACATTTCCATCCGCTTCAAGTCCCCCCACCTCCCCCTTTCCAGGCGTCACCAAGGCAGCTAATTCCTTTGAGCCTTTGCTCCTTATTAAAGCCACAGATCACTTTCCTGTGCATAATGGCGTCAGAGGCTAGCTAAGCCAGACTCAGGGACAGGCTGTGCAATCTGTGCTGTGTTGGCTTGCATGACTCCAAATGTGTGTGCTTCTTTGTCTACATGCCTGTGTGTGGAAGGGTTCAATTGTGTGTCATAGCGCTGGTTGTCTGCTTTTTGTCATTGTCTAAGAGGGTGTGCTTGACGTTGTGTGTCTGTACACGTGCCACTCAGCATGTGTGTGTTGGGTGTGTTACTGAGCTTTGTGTTATTCTCGATCATGTGGGTCTCACTATGCATGCGTGTATGAGGATGTGCGTGCATGATTTTTTTTCGCTTTCTCCTGCCTTGAGCCGCAGGGTCGCCTCCAGATTCCTTCACTAAGCCCTTGGCACGGATACAAAGGCAGCCGCAGCTGCTCGCAGCCCCCGGTTTTCAGCATGTAGGCTCTGTGGAAGTCAGTTTTTCATAATCGGGGGTGCTGGATTCATTCTCTATTTTCTTTATTCAGTGCACTTCTGCACTCCCCCATTCTTCCAACCAAACCAACCACCCCCAACATAACCCACCCCCTCCCAGCATTTATAAAATATGGATGGTACCAGTTCCTGGGAGCTCGGAGACTCGCTGGCGGAGCGCGAGTCTCGGAAGGCCCGCCTTGTGCTGCACCTAAACACTTCAGTGAGCAATCTGTCAACATGTCAGCAACACATGTTTTGTAAAAAGCTTCCAGTGGGAGTAATGGGTCCCACCAGGACTCCGAAAATGCTTTGAATTCAGCAGATTTCTATTGCGGGCGTCCCCTGGGGTGCCTTTTACAATGCCTGCATTTCAGAAATTTGAGCCAAAGACCCCTGGGGGTTTTCTTTCATAATGCCTGAAAATGTAGGGTTATATTGTGGAGGTCCCCATGGGGTCTTTATTAATACCTAAATTCTGAGAAACTGGAAATTACACAGGGCATTGCGGGGCCCCATCCACCCCAGGAAGGAGAGAAAGGCTCTGTGGGGAACTCCTCCTTTTACACTTTCTGCAAGAGTGAAAGAGAAGAATTTGCCAGCGGACACAAAGTGGGTTTGAGTTGTGTTCTGGAAGAACGGGCAAAATTCAAAATGCCTGTCACCTCTGCAGGCTGCAGATTGCCAAGTAAATCTGCATTTGTGCAGCACTCTATTAGACTCTGGGCACACGTGTATGTATATGTGTCGGGAGGAGTGTGCCTGCCACATAACAAGTGGACGTGCGGCGGGATTACTTGTGTGCTTGTGCAGCAGCTGCATGTGTAAATAGTCGTCGTTAGTTGAGGTTTGCGTAGCACCGTGGGTGTTTTGCATTGTTGTGTGTTTGGTTTGCATTAGGAGTAAGTGGGACTCCATGTTGGTTTTGTAGATCAGAAAAGTGGATGTGTTTTGGCTATAGAGTGTAGAACAAATGTTTTTGTTTTGCCTTTTAACAAATTGCAAGTTTGGATAAGGAGATCTTGAGCAGGGTGTTGTATTAATCAAGCTTCATGTTTACTTATTTGGCTACTGCCTTTATCCAAGGCGGCTTATAACAGCTGAGAGATACAATTAGTTACATTTCTTTTGTTTTTTCGATTTGGACTACAGACAGGTAAAGTGACTTGCTCATGGTCACATAGTATCAGAAGTGAGATTTGAACCCACAACCTCAAGGTTGGAAAGTTCAAATCCTCAGCTACACTAATTGCATGCACACTGTAAGCCACAGATACCTCAAATCTGGCTCAGGATAAACCACCCCTTTTTCTTTCCGTTACATTATTCCCTTGCAGACCTTCAGGGGGTTGGGGGTGGGGATTGAATCATTGAATTATGGGTTCGTTTTGGCGTCTAAAGGCGTGCAATTTTTTTGCCATTTCAATTATTTTGCCGCATAAGGGGCAGCAGAATGCTAATTGTATTTGGTTGTTAAATCCCCACCCGCCATTGAGAAGAATGGTGCAAAATATATGGTCCCAGGCCAGCACCTTTTTTCTCCTTATGCAAGGGGCTTAGAAACAGCTCAGTTAGGTGAAAGAACAAGTGTGATTGTGTTGTTTTTGGGTAAGAGGACCGACCTGTGTAACCGAGTGGCAGTTGGGTAAATAAGCAGCTCACGGTGAGGCAGTGCTTATTCATTGTGTTCATGTAAGCTCAGACAAGGTGTGTGTCTTTTGTAGAGGCTGAGTTTATGTAGTTCATGGTTGTCTGCATGAAGGGTAAGTTGTGTCTGAATGTCTGCATATGCTCATTTGTATGGGTTTATTTGTGGCAGTGAGCAGCTGTGAAGGTCAGTGGTCTTGCTTGGTGAGTTAGTTTTGTGTAGCTATGGGAGCTTGTGCAAGTATTGAGAGGGATGCATTTGTAGAAGAGAAACAAATGTTTGTGTTTGTGCGTTTGTACAGTGGGTACGGAAAGTATTCAGACCCCCTTCAATTTTTCACTCTTTGTTATATTGCAGCCATTTGCTAAAATCATTTAAATTAGTTTTTTCCTCATTAACGTACACACAGCACCCCATATTGACAGACAAAAAAAAGATTTTTTGAAATTGTTGCAGATTTATTAAAAAAGAAAAACTGAAATATCACATGGTCCTAAGTATTCAGACCCTTTGCTCAGTATTTAGTAGAAGCACCCTTTTGAGCTAATACAGCCATGAGTCTTCTTGGGAAAGATGCAACAAGTTTTTCACACCTGGATTTGGGGATCCTCTGCCATTCCTCCTTGCAGATCCTCTCCAGTTCTGTCAGGTTGGATGGTAAACGTTGGTGGACAGCCATTTTTAGGTCTCTCCAGAGATGCTCAATTGGGTTTAAGTCAGGGCTGTGGCTGGGCCATTCAAGAACAGTCACAGAGTTGTTGTGAAGCCACTCCTTCGTTATTTTAGCTGTGTGATTAGGGTTATTGTCTTGTTGGAAGGTAAACCTTTGGCTCAGTCTGAGGTCCTTAGCACTCTGGAGAAGGTTTTTGTCCAGGATATCCCTGTACTTGGCCGCATTCATCTTTCCCTCGATTGCAACCAGTCATCCTGTCCCTGCAGCTGAAAAACACCCCCACAGCATGATGCTGCCACCGCCATGCTTCACTGTGGGAACTGTATTGGACAAGTGATGAGCAGTGCCTGGTTGTCTCCACACACTGAGGAGAGGCAAGACACATGACAGCCCGCATGGAGTTTGCTAAAAGACACCTGAAGGACCCTGAGATGGTGAGAAATAAGATTCTCTGGTCTGATGAGACCAAGATAGAACTTTTTAGCCTTAATTCTAAGCGGTATGTGTGGAGACAACCAGGCAGTGCTCATCACTTGTCCAATACAGTCCCCACAGTGAAGCATGGTGGTGGCAGCATCCAACCTGACAGAACTGGAGAGGATCCCCAAATCCAGGTGTGAAAAACTTGTTGCATCTTTCCCAAGAAGACTCATGGCTGTATTAGCTCAAAAGGGTGCTTCTACTAAATACTGAGCAAAGGGTCTGAATACTTAGGACCATGTGATATTTCAGTTTTTCTTTTCTAATAAATCTGCAACAATTTCAAAAATTCTTTTTTTTGTCTGTCAATATGGGGTGCTGTGTGTACATTAATGAGGGAAAAAATTAATTTAAATGATTTTAGCAAATGGCTGCAATATAACAAAGAGTGAAAAATTGAAGGGGGTCTGAATACTTTCTGTACCCACTGTATGTGAGTTTATTGGTAAAGCATGTGTGTACTAAGATAGGAGTTTATGGACAATGTGGCCAGCCAGTGCTGCTGTATGTATGTCAGGTGGCATAGTGGTGAAGTAGTCCAACTTTGTATGTTCAAACCCCAGGCATTTGCTTGGCCTCCCTATGTCAGTGTATTGTTTTCCTGTAGTGTCTTTCATATATGACAATAAAGTTGACTTGACTGGATTTGATTTGCAGATTTGGTTAATGGATGATGACTCTGTGTGAGTGTGAATGCATGAATGAGACCTTATAAAAGGTTCATATGAAAAAGGTCAGAGAGTCATAGAACCTCATTGACTATCTTCCTCAGTGTGGTGGGCCATTTATGAATGTGATTAGAATGTAGAGATGACACAATGGCCATTGGTTAAGCCTGCTGCTTCACAAACTCTGTGTTCTGAATTCAGATTCATTGTCCATGTAGTGTCTGCATGTTCAACCTTTCCCTGCTTGGGTCTTTCCTTTGGGTATTCTGATATTTCTCCCACATTTTGAAGTCCTGTTAAGTTAAAAGTTGATACTTGGTAGGCCCAATGTGAGTGGGTCCTGGGATGGACTGCAAGCCTATCTTGAGTTGGTTCCTATCTTGGTGGCCGGTGTTGCCAACATAGGCCCTGAATCAGATTAAAGATGTTTGAGAATGTTATTTGAATTGCCTGTGTCTGTCATACTGAGTTTGTGTGTCAGGTTGTAAACGTCATAACACATTACATGACTTTTTTATAAACCTTCAGTTGCAGGCTTCATTTCCATAATCTTATCTAGTCTGAGGTGTTCACGGCCCTCTCTTATAACCACCAGTCTTGTAGTCTAACACATCCAATGACTCGGTGTAACCACTCTGCGACTCGCCCTAACAGAATCAGACAGGTTTCATTTTATCTTAAGTGGCAAACTTGTGTTTGGGTCAAAGCTGACAACCAATGAGCGTCCAGTCAGGAAGTGCAATTCTTATAATACAGCTACAAGGAGTAAGAAGCAGGAGAGTTTTGGACTTCACTAACAGAAGAGATGCCTTTTTTTGTGATGTCTCATGTTTTAAGTAGCATAACAGAATGGGGGAAAAAAGGGGACAGAGACTGCGGCTGAATTGACCCTACATCCACTGGCTCAGTCAGGCTTCATGTTTTTGGCCATCAGAATAAGGGGCTAACATGTGATTCTTTAAGAGTTTGGAACTGTGCTGGAATGTCAAGAAGTTATGTAATTTGACATCCACTGTGAAGTTAAATTGTGTAATATGACATGTTCAGATGATGTGATCTGCAGCTACACTCAACATCTTTGCCATCCCCTCCATCTGGAAGTTTTGCAGTGCGACATTGGCTTAAATTGACAATCGCCTACTGCTGTGTGTGCTGCTGCACCTTGTGGAAGGTGGCTGCCAGTGATCACAAGGTAAGAAGGTTGAATTGTCACGGAAATGTATAACATGCTCATGTGTGTACATGTGTGTACAGCAAGTTTATATTTGTGATTGTATGCACTTGAGTAGATCAGATGAATAGTGAATGAATCAGACTGAATAGCTATAAAACTGAGGCTGTAATTATCAGATCTCCAGGCACTTGAAAGAAAATTAGACAACGCTACAGTAAAAATCCCAGCCTTGTCTGCGCAGGTTAAAAATCTTGGTGTTATTCTTGATCCCGCTCTCTTGATCCACATATTAATGTTATCAAGGTTGTCGTTTTCCACCTTTACAAGGCTGCGTCTGATGCTCTCTGATACTGCAACTGGGAAGCTCATTCATACTTTTGAGGTTGTGGGTTCAAATCCTGCTACTGACACTTTGTGACCGTGAGCAAGTCACTTGACCTACCTATAATGCAGCTGGAAAACCAAAAGAAATGTAACCAATTGTATCACGAATGTTGTAAGTTGCCTTGGATAAAGGCATCAGCCACCTATGCAAATGTAAATGTGATTTGACTATTGTAACACATTGTTGTTTGGTATCCCTGCTCGGCGTATAAACAAGCAATAATATATACAAAATTCAGCAGCAAGTGCGGTTACACCTTTAAGACCATGGGAGCATATTGCTCCTTCCTCCTCCTCTTCTAATTCTTCATTCGGCTGCTCCCGTTAGGGGTCGCCACAGCGGATCATCTTCTTCCATATCTTTCTGTCCTCTACATCTTGTTCTGTTACACCCATCACCTGCATGTCCTCTCTCACCACATCCATAAATCTTCTCTTAGGCCTTCCTCTTTTCCTCTTCCCTGGCAGCTCTATCCTTAGCATCCTTCTCCCAATATACCTAGCATCTCTCCTTTGCACATGTCCAAACCAATGCAACCTCGCCTCTCTGACTTTATCTTCCAGCCGTCCAACGTGAGCTGACCCTCCAATGTCCTCATTTCTAATCCTGTTCATCCTCGTCACGCCCAGTACAAATCTTACCATCTTTAACTCTGCCACCTCCAGCTCAGTCTCCTGCTTTCTGGTCAGTGCCACCGTCTCCAGTGCATATAACATAGCTGGTCTCACTATTGTCCTGTAGACCTTCTCTTTCACTCTTGCTGATATCCGTCTGTCACAAATCGCTCCTGACACTCTTCTCCACCCATTCCCCCCTTCCTGCACTCTCTTCTTCACCTCTCTTCCACAATCCCCATTACTCTGTACTGTTGATCCCAAGTATTTACACTCATCCACCTTCGCCAACTCTACTCCTACACTTTTAAAATTACATTGTGTACCTGTCCCTTTCCGCATTTAGTATAAACTTCTCCTTTTAGTTTTTAAGGCTCTTCATGTTCTAGCCCCACCTTACCTGTCATCTTTATTATGTCCATATATTCCATCACATTCACTTCTTTCTACTGACTCCTTGCTGTTAACCATTACACTCTGCAGATTGCACACTTTTAGTGTATCAGGGCCACAGTTATGGAATGCCCTGCCTTTGGAGTTTCGTACATGTACCTCACTTTCTGTTTTTAAATCCAGACTTAAAACCTATGTTTTTAATACTGCTTTTTGTGTTCTCATTAATTGTGTTTGTATATTGAACTGTTTTATGTTATGTATGTTATTGTACAGTGTGCTTGATACCTTGAAAGGTACTTTTAAAGTAAATGTATTGTTATTATAGATGTCTTTGTGTAGGTGTGGGAGGTTGTGCAGGCCTTCTATAGTTTATTGTGTGGTGGTCTTTATGTGATGTTGAGGTGTGTAGTCTGTTAAAGTGTGTGTGGAAGTTGGGGGAATTTTTTTTTTTATTTCTTTTTGTGCATGGTTGTGGGTTTTTGCAATTGTAAGTGTGTACAATTGTACACATATTGTGTGTCCATCTGCCTTGGCGATAAATCTGTGTTTCTGACCAAGAATTACGTTGGGCATTGTGTGGTGTAGTTGTGAACAATCCTATGGGGTTTGCATAGGTGACGTTTACATCAATTACATACGGTGGATGTATGCTGGAGGAGAAAATGTGTGTGTCTGGTTGTGCTGCATTTTTGTTAAGCAAGATGTAAAAGTTTATTTGAATAGGAGCAATTTTGTGCATTGTTTTTGTATTGCTTTGGAAATTTGTGCAAGCCATAATAAAAAGATGCAGAAGAGGAGATAACATGTTTAGTTATGTTTATATGTGTGTATGAGGCTTGTGGATTATTTGTCTTTGAGGCAGCAGGTATACTGCTTACACACCTTTAGCTGAATGCACGTTACATGACTTCTAGTCAAAGAGGATGTCAAACCTGAAGACAGCAGTTGCTGAAGATGTCAGATTACATGACTAGAAATCACAGGGTGTGAAAAATTAGACAACCATGTGATGACTTTCCAGCACAGTTTGACATTTCCAAAGTATCACACGCTCACCCCATTTTCAGACAGCCAATAAAATGCTGTCTGCCAGAGCCAGTGCTGTGTAAATGCTTTGCAGGAACAGCAAATACAGCCACAATATCTGCCCTTTTTTTTTTTTTTTTAATTTTTGTCGTGGTACGTAAAACACAAGACATCAGTCAAATGAGTCTCTCCTCTGTTTGCGAGGTCCAAAACTTCCATGTTCCTTATTCCTCATAGCTGCATTGGAATTCTGGCCGAGCGCTGATTGGTTCTCAACTGTTCCACACAAGCCCTTCCCTACAACTCAGTGTAGCATTCACAGTCTGTTGGACAGGCAGGGTAAATGCAAGTTTCCAAGTCAGAAATTCCATTTGAACACCCTATGAATTAGGAGCAGTGAATTAAACAATTTAAGGAAAACATAGCTACCAACTGACCTTTCACCTTAGTCAGTTGCTTAAAATGAAAAGTATAAGCTGGTTAGCCAGAAATTCAATTTTTGTGGTGGAATTGCATTTGGAGCAATGTGAGACTTGTGCTTTATTTTTCTAAAAAAAAAACAGTTTACTTTTTACACTTGTTTTTCCAGATCAAGGATAAAATCAACAGTGACCTCCAGTTTCTCTGAAAAGTCATATTGGAAAGTCACATGAACACGTTGAAGTGGAAGGTGAAATGTCACAAGTCGGGGCTCTGAAAGCTCAGTGCATGAACACAGCATAAGACAAAGTCAAATCTGTTTGAATTAGTTGGACTGAGTCGCTGGCTATGTCACTTTACATGATCGTGCCTGACTCTCTAAGGTTATTTAAACGAAGTCTGTGATTGAAATTTGGTAGAAGAGTCATGTGATGTGATGTGACATGGCCTTTATATGAATACACGGTTGTGTTTAATTGTTGTCTAGTGCTAAGCACATGGACAAGAGCTGCTTGATTTCTGTGGTCTTGCTCAATTGTGCTTATGAACAGAAGTTTAGAATTTACAATTGAGTATTTATTAGTTTGTATAGGTTATTGTCTATAAATGTGCATTATGAACCCATCTCTGCACTTTTCAGAGGATTAAGAATGTGTGTATTGTATTGTTTCTGGGACGAGCAAGTCTTTATGTTTTGGAGAGATGTTGTTTGTGTATTTCATGTTTTATTTTATTTTTTGGGAAGGAGTATATTTGGGCATTATCGTAATTTGGGATGTCACAATGATGAGGACATATGTGGGCTGTAAGATATTGGCATTTGTCAAACAAGCAAATTGGTGCCCTTGGGTTTCCGTTTGCTCATGGGTTGTGCATGATTGTGTTCAGGCTGTCAACATAAACCATCTTTCTTTAGCTGACTTCACATGACACAACTTCTAGTCAGTAGGAATATCAAGCTTCAAGACTGCAGTTGCTGATTTGGTTGCCTTGGATTACATGACTACAAACCAAATTAGATGCCCGTGTGACACCTTTCCAGCACAGTTTCACAAGAATTGTGTGCTTGCTCCTTTTTCTGACAGACAATAATATTCTGCCTGACAGAGCCGGTGCCCATGCGAAGGGTTTATAGGTGTGGTGAGTTGACTGCAGTCTCTGCCCTTTTTTACTTCTTCTTTCCCATTCTATTGTGGCATTTAATAATAATAATAATAAATTTTATTTATATCACGCTTTATATTTAACAATCTCAAAGTGATACAAAATAAGAATAAATTAACAAACAAGAAATCTATAGAAATAATTTAACAAAATGCCTTTCTAAAAAGATAAGTTTTTAGGTTTCGTTTGAAGGCATCGGTCGACTGTGGGGCTCTCAAGTAGTCAGGGAGGGAATTCCACAGCCTCGGCGCCACCGAAGAAAAGGCCCTATCACCCATACTGCTAAGCTTAGTTCTGGGAACTTGAAGAGTGTTGGTATGCACAGAGCGGAGGGTACGTAAGGAAGTATGAGGGATAAGGAGTTCCTGTAAATACAGGGACATTTAAATTAAATTAAATTTACATTTAAAACATGCAGCTTTAGACAGGGAAGCCTCTGTTCGGTTTTCAAGGTCCAAAACATCTGCATTCCATAGCACTCATAACTGCATTGTATGAATCAATATATCATTGTACTTCTGAGTGAGCACTCATTGGTTGTCAGCTCTGCCTTTAGGCAGGCCCTGTCACATTACATGATCACGTGTGTGAACTTACTAAAGTGTGCATATGTGTTCATGTTCAAGTGAGGGAGCTGCATGTGTAGTTGTTTGCGTGACACTTGTAAATCTGCTGTCTCTCCTGTTGTACTCATATGGCTGTGTTAAGTGAGTGTCAGTATGTCTGTGCTTTGAGTACACACATATAGGTTGCATGGCAGAAATTGTATGTGACAGTGCGCAGGCCTCCATGTGGCAAAACTAAGCCTTTTTGAGCTTGCTAGTGCTCCACTTTCCAGGGCAAGCTCAGTCTATGGCAGTGTACCCACCGGAGTTTTTCTCCATTCAGCATTTTGTGTTGCTGGCATCTTTTAGCAGCTTCAGTTTGATTAGCTGTCACCTTGGCCACCTTGTGCTCTGATTGGTTACTGGTCTAGGTGGTGTCACTTTCTACATAGTGACATTTGTCTCTTGCTTGACCTGAGGATGAAGCTTGGAGGTGAGTGTGGAGTGGGTGTGGCCCATTCCCCGTTGGACGAGAGGGCAGTATGGATACTTCCCTCCAAAAGGTGGAGAGTCCCATTTTCTCTCTAGCCTGGCACTATCTTGACTCGACCTTCTGGAAATGTACAGAACTGTGTGCAGGGGGCCCAGGGGACCCAGTCCAGCCATTGACAGTCGCTTTCTCGCTCTCGCACACACTTGCGCGCTCGCACGCTCAGACACCCAATTACCCCTGACGTCAATGCTGTCTCTCCCTTGTCCCTTAGGTGCCGCTTTGTGCTCTTCCATCCCTCTGTAGCTCAAATGGATGACTGACTCAGTGTTTGCTGTTTCCTGGCAGCCACTGCCTCCCTGCTCGCCAACCGATTCACGGAGGAGGTGGCAGCAGCAGCAAGGGTGAAAGATGAGGGCAGATGGGGGCGGATGCAGAAGTCAGGAGGTGAAGTGCGCTTCAATGTGATCCTCTGATATCCGAGCCTCCCCTGGAAACTGAGTGTAGAGAGGCAGATACTTCATGGCAAAGATCATCTTGCCATGGTGGGGGGTGGCAAAGATGAGCAGACTGGACAAGGGACATGCCTAGAGTGCATGGGGCAAGAAGTAACAAGTTTGGAAAGCTGGGGATTGAGGCAGTAAATCTCCGTGGATTTGAGAGGTGAAAAAGCTGGCAGGAACGGGGTTGAGGAGCGGATGCCAGAAAAATAAGGAAGAGCTGTGAAAGAGTAGTAGGCCTGGGCGTTATGAGATGGGGTAGTCTTACACCTTCTATTATTATATCTGCCTTGTTTTCCCTTAATTCATAAAATTATTAGTTTGAATCTTGAAGCTTCCCATGTCCAAGGCCTAATTCTCTGGGGTCTGGCTGTGCCCGCCCAATCTTCCCAGGGATTGCTGATCTGTGCCAGGCACAGGTCTGTGCAGGCTGATAGACCCGGGGCCAAGGGAGCCGGCGACAGCTGTGTGGGGTTTGACGCTGACTGGGGGAGGCAGATAAGGACCCAGCTCATAACGAACGGGAACCAGAAGCATTACAGTGACAGTAATCTGCCAGAGTGGGCAAAGGCAAGCTAAAAGGGAAGCAGGGCTCTGGGGCAGCAGGAAGAACGGCATTGACGGCTGTGCGCATCAAGATAATTCTGCTTTGCTGGGGATCGCCAGGCACAGAGCTGATTTTCTTTTTCCTACTGACATTTGATTAAGAACGTGTCTTTCTTTCATGGACTTTCACTGAATCTGACCCTAATTGGAAGGGGTGGGTCTGGGTGGGGTGCGAATCTCAAATGCGTTCAGCAGGCCTCTGCCTCCATAGACTGAGATGTAACTTCTTCTGTGAGATTTATTAGCAAACGCAGTAATTGCTGCCGATTTTATTATGTAAATGAAGTGCCTACTTGCTGCAAATTGATTAGCAAACTCGGAGCTTTGCTGCCGCGCCTGTTGCCAGCGGGGTGGTCTTGCCTCCAGTGTCATGGTGGAGTGATACATGGGAGAGGCAGGCATTCGCCTTTCCCCACTCGTTGTGATTTTTTTTTTTTTTAACTCCAGGTGTCTCACCCTAACCCCAAAGAACTTGGAGTCCCAAGTGCCTCAGCGCACAGGCCAGAGACAGCAGGGAGCAGCGTGTGTGCCCAATTCATTTAGTGCGTCTCGGCTAATATGCTGAGCTTTTCCGATGCTGATCCCGCTTAATGGAGTTTTTAGGGATGGTGTTTCCCGGTAATTAAGAGCACGGCACGCCTCAGGAGGGACTAGTTAGCTGCAGTATTTACCTTTTAAGATAATCACCTCCCTACCTCGCGCAATTCCTTTCTGACCCATTATTAGTCTTTGCAAAGCGATTGTTTATTGTGCAGGCATGTGTGGAGCGGCATGGCTAAGCACAGGCTGGTGTGCCGGTACCATGCCAGCCACAGGGCCCCCACTACCGCTGCTCAGTGACACGTGAGAGCTACATTTAAAGAAGAAAAAGATGGGGGTTGGTGATGAGTGTTTGAAGCCAGTCACACTTTGGCTTCAGTCAACCCCCCCTGCCACCTCCCCATATAATGCCAACCAAGCTTTTCTTCTGCCGCTGACTCCCTGCAGCTAGCGGCCCAGTTTGATCTGATGCCCCACGCAGGTCTAACACAAATAAGAAGGGATCCAGTGGGGGTTAGGGGGCTGTGAAAGGGCCCCAGGGTGCCACCCCAACAAGCGCCCAACAAAAGTTTTGTCAGCTGACCCGCAGAGGACAACAATCCCTCTTGACTCAGTGGGGGGGCAAGCGGCTCTGTCTGGAAGCCGTATTGGCGGCAGTGGAGGAGGGTCTGATGAGAACTGGCGCTGATTGTCAGGCAGGGGTGGCGGGGGGCAGACGTTGGGCTCATTCTTTGTTGAGCCCCTTCCTCCTCCTCCTCCTCTCCTCTCAGCGGCATGACTCTGTGGATGTGCTGAGTAATTAAAGGACCCCCAGCTCCTCGTTTCCCCCCGCAGGCCTCTTTGATCTCCTTCACACTGGGCCGCCTCCTTTTCTTCTTTTCCTGCTGCCTGAATATTTTTTTTTCTTCCTCTTGGCTGGACTTGAGCTGCATGCCACCTCGACTTGATTTTTGGAGATGTCAAGCCAGGTGTTCCCCAATTAAAATGCAAGACTTCTAGCACTACAGACAACATGGCCAGGGCGCTTGAAAGTGGGAAAGAAGCCCCTGTGTTGCCTCCAGCCAGTCAAATTCTCCCTCCAGCCATCCAGAGACAAAAAAAGAGCTTTCCATTTTCTATAGCTTTTGATGTACAAAAATTAAATTTTGGTTTCAGGGCATAGGAGAAGTGGAGGATGGAATTCACACAACCATAGCCTGAAACTTGACGGGATTAGACGGCAGTTAAATTGGAGGCTCAGTTCGTCAGATTTGATTAACAAATATCGGCAGCATGCGGCTTGAGAATCTAATCACCAAAACATGCATTTCACACCTAAAGTGCTTTGAAGGACTCATTTGCATAGTGTGAAGAAATTCTCAAGCGAATCACCGTGTGTGTTCCAGCGGAGCCCATGCAAGAGTTCACAGAGACCCAGGTTCAAATATGAGGTAAACATGGAGGCTGCCAGATGAGATCTTGCCAGCGTCAAGGCCTCTTTCTACCCAGGGCTGGATTAACCATTAAGCAAAATAAGCACGGCATCAAGAGAAGGGGGGCACCACAGAAATCTTCCATTGCTGGATTTACCATGGCCCATATGGCGCAAAATTGAACCAGGTTCCACGAAAAGGGGCTGCCACATTAAAAGGAAAAAAATGACATGGCATTTTATATATATATATATATATATATAATATAAAATAAAATACTAATAATAGAGGTTAATGATATACATTAAATAAATTAAATTAGAATCTGGTAACTTCTGCACTGTCCACTGATGCTCATGTGATTGTTTTTTTCTTCGTCATTTTGGCTGTCCTGTTCAGTCATCCACTGAGAGTGAGGGCCCAAAATCTTTTAAGTGCTTGGGGCCTCTAAAGGATTTAATCTGGTCCAGTTTGAATCCTGTAGGACTGATGGGGCAAGTCATAGAGCAAAACTTAACAAACTGAGGACTCGATTTTTACATGACATTCTTGTTATTAGCTCAAACTGCCATGCTACTCACCCAAAGCTAGTGATGCTTTTTTGGGAGTGTGTGTTGACGGGACCCCTCTGCCTTAGTGGAATGCTAGCTCTCCAAGACCTTTTCCTTATGTGTGGAGGAGCTGTGGCTTTGGTATCTCCCTTGCTGGATTGGCTGTAGAGACGTGGGCTTGTTACCATGGATTTGATTCCAGTGGTTAATTGTAATATGGAGCTGCAAAGAACAGCAAACTCCTGCTGGAGCCTTTTTCTTTCCACGGCTTAATGCTGAAATTTCCATTAATAATAATGATATGAGGTATTCTCTCCCCTTCTGTGGCGAGCAGCTGGGTGCTGCAGCATTACCCAGGGAGATGGACATTTTAATACTCCTGTAATTATCACGCAATTATTTTGTAATGTGGCATCCAGGTGTTTTCGAGCTGCAGTCGGACTGACTCGGATTTCTCCCCACCACCCCCACATTTCAACAGACGTGGGCCGTGGATATTGCCAGCTTCCTCCTAATGTGCCGGCTTCCTCAGAGTGCTTAATATTCTTCCTGAATGTCTGTGTCAACCTTTGTAGAATCCTATGTTACTTATAAGATTTTGGTGTAGGGAATTTCTGCAAAAAAAAAAAAAATGTTTTTCAATTCAGGACTGCATGGGTATGGCAACTGTTTATGTGTGCAACTCAGACGTGTTAGAGGTGAGATGCGGGTTATTGTGTTATTTTTCTTAATACCATTTTCTGCCTGCATATTTTCCCATGGAGCTGATTTTTTCTTCAGGGCAGCAAACTGACGCTGGGTTCTCTATTTAAAAAAAAAAAGAGAGAGTATAGCTATACCTGTTGGCATGTTTGTGGGCTGGTGGACCCTGTTTGCATTCTCACTCTAAGTCTTTGTTTTGCTCTTGGCCCAAGATTGGTGCTCTTGTTTCCCATTTCTTTGCCCTGGCTTTTCTGAAGGTCAGGGAGCTATGTGCCCATTCAGTTCAATTTATCCTTATATACCACCCATCTCAGCTGGGTGTTAGTGCCTATTTCAATTTTTCTTACATGCGATCTGTCTGTTTATTTTTACAAAATAGCACCCATCCCAGCTGGGTGTTGGGGCCTACTTAATTCAGTATATTCACGTATAGGATCCATCTCCGTCATGCATCAGTGCTCATTCAATTCAGTTTAATCTTATATAAGAGCCATCTTAGCTGGGTGACAGTGCCCATTTGATTCATTCTTATATGGGATTCATCCTAGCTAGGTGTCAGTGGCCAGTCAATTCAATTTATTCTTATATAGTGCTCATCTCAGTTTGGTGTCATTGCCAGTTTCATGTATTCTTATATGGGACTGATTACAGCTTTCTCTCAGTGCCCATTTAATTCAGTTTTGTTCTTACATAAGATCCATCTTAGCTGGGTGAAAGGTCCCATTTGATTCATTCTTCTGTAAGACTCATCGTAGCTAGGTGCCAGTGTCAATTCAGTTCAGTTTATTCTTATAAGAATCCATCTCAGGTAGGTGACGCTGCTTATTAGATGTATTTTTATATGGGACTGATCACAACTGTGTATCAGTGCCCATTCAATTCAGTTTATTCTTGTATAGAACCCGTCTCAGCTTGCTGTTATTGCTAGTTTCATGTATTCTTTTATGGGACTGATCACATCTGGGGGTGTTAGTGCCCACTTAGTTCAGTATATTCGTATACAGGACCCATCAAAGCCATGTATCAGTTCCCATTAAAAACAGTTTACTCTTGTGTAAGATTAATTGTTGCTGGATGTCAGTGCTCATTTTATTTATTCTTTTACAGTATAGGATCCATCTCAGTTGGGTATCATTACATATTTAATTATATTTATTCTTACAGTATATATAACCAACCTCATTGGGCTGTTAGCACCCACTCACTTCAGTATAGGGTGGTCCAGATCTAATTATGCAACTTTGAATGCAATGTTGGAAAACAATGCAAGACAAAAGAATTGTTCGAAATATCTTGTAATAAGCGAAAATGGACTTAAATTGAATTAATTCACTGATTTTTCATGTAATGTCCCACTTGTCCTCCATTCATTTGTGAATTCTCTATGTAATAAACTTAATAAGTTATAGCATAATAAAAATTGCATAATTAGATGTGAACCACCCTGTATATTCATATATAGAATCCACCACAAACATGAGTCAGTGTCTATTCAGTTCTATTTATTCGTAAACAGCACCCATCTTAGCTGGGTGTCGCTGCCCATTAAATTTGTCAGTTTTCTTTATGCCTACATTATATGGTACCCATTTCAGCCAGGCGTTAGCGCCCACCCAGTTCAATATGTTTGTATATAGGATACATCCAGCCATGTATCAGTTCCCATTCAGTTTAGTTTATTTTTATATAAGATCCATCTTAGAAGGTTGTCAGTGCTCATTTGATTTATTCTTATATAGGATCCATTTTAACTGGGTATGAGTGACCTCTCAATTCAGTTTTTTGTAATGTAAGATTTATTGGAACTGGGTGCTAATGTCCATTTAATTTATTCTTATACAGTATAGGACCCATCTCATCTGGGTATTGCTACGTATTTAATTCTGTTTATTCTTACAGTATGAAGCAGTCACCTCAGCTTGGTGTTAGTGCTCACACGGTGCAGTGTATTTGTATATAGAATCTGGTAAAAGCCTTGTATGAGTGCCCATTCAATTCCATTTACTGTTGTACAAGATTGCAAGTGGATTTCAGTGCCTGCTTGATTTATTCTTATACAGTATAGGAGTGTTTTTTAAATTATGGGTTGCGGCCCAAGATGTTGATTAGCAGCGAATGTCCAAGTGGGACCAAATCAAACCTACCCCATGTACAAGTGCCCATTCAAATCTTATGTAGATCCCTCTCAGCTAGTTGTCAGTGCCCATTAAATTAATTCTTAATGTATATGGGACCCATCACATATGTGTTTCAGTGCCCTTTCAATTCAGTTTATTTTTGTATAAGATCAATCACAACTAGTTGTTTAGGCCTTTTTAATTTATTTCAATGTAGGACCCAAATTAGCTGCATATTAGTGTCCATTTAGTTCTTTTTATACTTATATAGCACACAGCACAGGTGTTAGTGCCCACACGGTTCATTTTATTTTTATATAGCATCCTTCTCCAGAGACCAGATCCATAGGACTGGCTTATGTGTCTGCACTAATGAATTTTGCCCTGTGTACCAGTGATGCCGCTCTGAATTTTCAAGCCCCCCCCCCCCCACCATCCTTTTCTTTTGTTTGGTTATAATGGCCTAAACCCAGGTGTTCAACTCTGTCCACAAATGGACTCAGGGGAGATATGACTCCCGGCTGGAGCTTGTGCTTTGTAAACGAGTGTGGCAGATTGCTGGGCCGGGCCCCTTGAGGATGCATGTGCCTCTCCCCTAGGTGTCTCGTGCCCCTGACGTGTCTCCTCCCAGCTCTTAGTGGAAGGCCCCTGTCCAAGCGCTTTTGTTTGTCACCACAAGCTAGTGATTGTGTTGCAGCTGCTGGATTTATTTATTTAAACGTGGCAGTTGGGGTGGGGGTGAAGGGAATTGGGTGGCTCAGTGCCCACCCTCGCTCATCTGCTTTCAGCCTAGATCTAGAGAGCATTTATAATGCAGTGTGGCATCAGAGCCATGCCTCTCCTGACACTCAGAAATGCCGCTTTGTTCTGATGCCTATAAAGGTACGAGAGAGCAAGAGCCACTAACGAGCCACCCACTGCGCACATTGCTTTCTCTCGGCGCTTTTCAAGCAGCAACTCGGAGAAGCACCGGAACAAAGGAACAAGACTCTGTGATCTGACACCTTTCCTGGAGATGGAAGATCTGGGGCCGCATGTCGACTTCCGTACTCGTCAGCAGCTGGTGGCCCTTTTGCTCAGAAATACAGTCTGCCCTGCAACTTAGTTGCAGAGGCCCAGAGAGGCTCCTGACTTCTTTCCTTTGCCTCTTATGGGTGTGCTTGCTCCAGTTCTCCACCTCCCCAGCTTTCCAGTTTGAGACCTGAGCTGCACTAAAAATGGCACCTTGAACGCGATGTGGCCTTTGGGACTCGTCTAATTGTGCAGACATGGCTTCCGCTCGGCAGGCAAGCAGGCTGGCTGGCTGACTGAGTGGTTGGCCATCTCCACTCAGGTGCCCCCTTGCTGATTTGCTGCTCCGCCTCACAAGTGCAGTGCTCAGTGGCTCTTGTATGTGCCTGTGAGTGTATATGTGTGTGTGTCTTCAGCAAAAACTGGGTTCCCTTGTAGTGCCCCACACAACCACCTTCCTGTCAAAATTACCCAGAAGCTGTTTCTTAGTTTTGCTTTTCAACTGCACTAGCGGGAAAGTCATTGAATCCATCCTTTGAAATTTATTTTAATCAGTGCTACAGGTGATGCAAATGTTTCTACAAGTTTGTATTTCAAGTAAAACATGAAGTGTCAGATGCCAACAGCTTCCTTGTAACAGCTGCCTGTACACCCTCTGACCCCCTCCTCTGCTTTGCTTTCATTGCTTCACATTAGATCAGTCATGCCCAGGCTGACTGGCATCAAACACTCAACTGTCCCCCACTCTTATCAGCTTGGTCTGCCTTTATGCTCTTTATTCATCACCCTGGGCCTTCACAACCTGTCCAGTCTTCAGCACCTCAGCTTAATTCCTTTCCCTCCTGTCTCCACACTTCCACGCACAGCAACTTCAGCTCTTCACAGCCTGCCTGTCTGCAGGATCCAAGTCTTTCCTGTGGTTGTACTCTGCTTTCTTTAACATGCCAAGTTGCAGATTGAGCTTAGCAAATCACACTGCTTTCTTGTGTAAAAAAGTATCCCAAGATCCACTTGAAAAGTCTCTGGTTCTGTAAATTCTTCATGTGTATGGTGTGCAGACAGGGCTCCTCATCCACCAAACTCCATTGAAAGCCACATGTAGTCTGACAACATTACCCGCCATGTTCTCTGCACATACCACCACAGACTGCAGTTTGAGGTTTACAGTGCAATCTGGTTTTCAGTCATGGCCCTCCATCCACACTAGTACACCTTCTTCTTCTTCACACTTGCTTCAGCAGTCCCTCGGTATGTCCACCTTTCCACTTACCCTCTTCAACTCATGGAGCCTGAGTCCTCCTTACTCCTTCTCAGAGTTATCTCACCTTGACTTCCACATTTCATAAGTTGGATTCAAGCTACACCGCCTCATGTTGGCCCCTTGCAACCTAACTAATTGGTGGAAGGCTTTTTCACCCTACTCTCCTGTGGCTCAACTTCATCTTCAAAGCCTCCTGTCTGCTCTCTTTGATCTTCTTTCATTTTTGAGGTACGTGGTAGCCTGCAGCTTGCTGCCCTCTCTGGGTCAACTGCTGTCTTCCTGCTTCTAACCAGCTCTGTATCATGGGATATCTTCTTTTTTCTTAGGTCTTCCACATGATGTGATCTCAATGAAATGGCTGCAGAGCCAGGTGCTGCATTGAGCCAGCACATGTGTGCATTTATTGAGCTGAATTTAGGGTGTGCACATCTGGAGGTGCTCCTCTGTGACTGTTTTTGTACTGAAAGTGGACAGTTCTACTTTGTTGGCTTTCTCATTATTTGACACATCTACACGCCAATAATTGGGTCCCAGCCATAACCAGATCACCAAACCCCTGTGCTTGGTGGCAGCCACATTAAAGAGCTTTCTAAATTTGGTGCTCGAAGAGGGCATTCCCCAAGTGTCTATCTACTTGATACTTTTATCAAATTAAAGCGGGATCTTGTCTACACAATTGTGTGTGCTCATCATTCTATATTTCTGTTGTTATTCATTTCCATAGTTATTAAACAGGATATTAAAAATTATGTACGGATTATGCACGCAGATGTGATGGGGCTGACTGCTCCATGCATTGACGCTGAGCACATTCTGCCGGGGCTGATAACACTGAAGCATGTCCCAATTGATGACCCCCTACCAAGAAGCCTCTGGGAGATAGGGCTAAGTATATGAAAAACTGTATTGGGGCATGACACTGGTTTTATTCGAAACCAGAGGGTGCTGTGATCCATATTAAGGTTATGTTATGAACATCCAGAACTCCCCACAGGGCTTTTTAAGGTGTTCCCTATTTCACCTTGATGGGTCCTGGCATTACTGTCTACATGCTCCTCAGGATTTGGAGCTCTGCTTTCTTTGCTTTTTTCCTCATTTCACTTTTCATTGAATTTAATCGTGAAGCCAGATCCCCGGTGGGCCGATGACAAAAGCTTCCTAAAAGCCATGTGATCTTCCATTTTCGAACGTCCCACTCCGCAGGATTAGCCATTTCTAATGACTATAATCTCCTCCTATTTCAAAAGTGATTTTTCACATTCTGTTGCTTTCAGAGGATTGCGTTGGCATTAATAGATTTCTAATTTGAAGACTGACCAGCTGTGCCAGTTTTTCATCTTGCTTCATTTGCAAAGCAGTTGGTCACTTGGGGCTGGCAACTACTTATATTCTTGTCCTTCATAATGCACTTTGGACAAATGACCACATAGAGGCTTTCAAGCTTTCATGGGGACAAGAGGTTTGATTTTGTTGAAATAGTTTGCTTGTTGGATTATCCAAAACAAGTTAAACCAAAATAATTTAGGGGTGTCAGTCTTTGAACCAGAAAGATACCAGCAACTCATGTGTTTTATTACAGCGTATTAAGTATCCATATACTAATTCTGTCTTTGTATTAGGCTTCCAGGAACTAAGACTTTCTAGTTAAACATGAAACCTTAGATTTGGCTGCTTTCATAGACTTATTTTTTAGCACTTTTTTGTGACAGTTTTATAACCCTTTATTTGAGCCACTTGCTTACTTAGACCTCTTATTTGCCATGGACTAACATGGATGCCTGCTTAATTAGGCTTCTTGATTCCGAACCTGGTAGGTCAGCTGTCAAATTCAGCTGCTGCAGAGCTAGTGAATCTGTTGGTTTCCTGTCTAGCCTCACTCTTCAGTGAATGTTATTTCACATATTTAATTAAGCTGCTTCTTTATTTATATCTGAACTTGCCAGCTTGGGTGTCAAATTCAACTTCTGCTGGGCCAGCTGGACTTCAGTCTAACTACAGTCTTTATTTCTTTTTCTCCTTTCATTTAACTGCTTTCTTCTCCATTTATATGTGCAACCATTCTGCTTTCTGACTGTAATTCAGTTTAGTTAGGCTTCTTGTTTCTTTATGAACTCTGCAAGTTGGAAGGCAGAAGTCAGTTACTGTAAGGTCTGTTCTGCAAAACAAATGGACTGAATAGGGACTAGAAGAATAAATGTGTGTCAAAAGCCAAACCCGAGTTACCAAGAAGACTAATAGATCTTTTGCCAAATCACAGAACTATAAATCGTAGTTGAGGTTCACACCTAAATGTCTTAAACCAGAAAAAATACAAAAAGCACACATACATTTCACAGCTCTTCTCCAAATCTCAGATGACCCTGGAACGTCTGGGGTGACCTTCTATGCGGTTGAGCAAACTAGACATGCTAATTACATAGCAGTGTTTAACAACCTCACCACAATAAGGCAGTGCCCACAAAAAAACAAGATGGTGTCAAAAAAAGAATAAAATCATTTAAAGTGTCACAAAAGCAGTCCACCGACATAAAAAGGTTTGGGGCAGCCACCTGTATATTGTGCCTTGTCTGCAAATGGGTATAAATTGATTGAGATGATCACAGGTTTGAGTCCAAAACAGAACTGAATGTAATAGGAAAAGATGGCGGCTTTAAAAATCGGGACCGGGCATGGCGTCATTGGGACTGGAAGTGACATCATCACTGACACCGGAAACCAGAAGTGATGTCTTTTATACCGGAACCAGAAAAACTGAAGAGACAACATCCATGGAGCCAGGACCTGGTGAGATTTCCTTTGGGTGGTCTGCAGAAGATTGAGAAAGAGAGTTAGTGCAGCTTGCCACCCCCTGGTCTGGCGTGGAAGTACTATTCTTAAGGCCTTTCAGATGTCTCCCAATCGCACATGTGTGACAAAACACAGTAGAAAATGACTTCAAACACTAAAATTTACTTCAGTTACATTAAGTGAATTTTATTATGCAAAATTAATTTGGGAAAATAAAATCAGAAATGAAGCAAGATCATAACAAGGTCACTGTAGTTGCTGTTTCTACTGAACATCATTGTTCACTGCAAGTTCTTTCACTTCACACCTTTAACCAAATTAAGTGCTGATTTAGAGCTCTTGCTTCCCCCACTTCCACATGTAACCAAAGTAATTTGACCTGCTAATACTATACATACTGTATATTTGTTTTCTTAATCGGGCTTCTTGTTTTTCTTTATTTGTGATCCCGAC
This sequence comes from Polypterus senegalus, assembly GCF_016835505.1. Taxonomy (NCBI): domain Eukaryota; kingdom Metazoa; phylum Chordata; class Cladistia; order Polypteriformes; family Polypteridae; genus Polypterus; species Polypterus senegalus. The sequence continues at coordinate 32,682,573 of NC_053162.1, read as the reverse complement.
ATCACATTAAAGAGTCGCAGAGCCACTGTATTTGCTAGTCAAATCTTCACAGAAGGCTCTTTCACTTTTTTTAGTTGGATTGATTCCTTACTCAGTTGAGCCTCTTATTTTCCAGTTTCCACATTTGACCATTCTGTGATTGAAAATCTTTCCTTGTGTTTATTTATTTCCAAATTTGTCCATATTTTAGGTTTCAAATGAAATGTGAAATGTGTTCATATTCTGCTTTCTGATTGAACTTCTTTTAAATTAGGCTTTTGTCTTGTTAGTACTGAGCCAGGTAGACCAGGTGTCAAATTCACACATTGCCCAGCCACACACTTTCATGCCTTTCTTTGTGCTACTTGATTAATTAAGCTCATTGTTTTCCAACTTCCACTATAGGCTAATTCTGTCCTCTAATTGAAAATCTTTCTTTAGCTCTCTTAATGGTCTGTTTGCACTATATCCATCGACTAATTCCAGCTTTTGTATTGAAATTACTTTTAGACTAAAATTCTTGATTCCTTTTTTTTTCTGAGCCTCATCAATCAGTAGTCACAATCAACTGCTAAAGGCCCACTGTATATGCAGGACTTTGTAGTAGCCACACTCTTTCATTATAGCCCTTTCACATCTTTCAGTTTGTTGCTTGCTTAATTTGTATCCATGTGCCTGTATCTGAGTTCTGTAGTAGTATTCTGCAGAAAAAGTGAGGTCTGTGAGAGTGAGAATTTAGCTGATGCCGCCAAGAAGCAGTCCGCTCTCCTATTAGCTCACGCTGAGCCAAGTGTTGCAAATTGTGAATGACCACCAACATTAGTGAAAAACCAAGATGGCTTGTGGTCTGAGTCCTTAGCAATACACAGCAATGCATAGTCTATAGGGTTTGCACTGTGGACTGCTGGAGTGTAATGGCAGTGTTCCACAGAAGAGAGGTGGGGGCTGATGGTGGAAGATCTTAGCTGACGTCACCAGGAAGTGCTCTGATTTCAGTGTTCAGAAATCGTCGCTGTGTGGCCAACACAAGGAGTTTCCTATTAGTCTCATTGTAAGAAGATGACTTCAGAGTCAGATGTTTTGGGTTCATGGCTAACCCCCAGCAGTTCATTACAGTGCAAATTAAGAAGCTTTATGTTGTGAGTCCATGGCAATACACTTGGTGACAAGGATGGGATTTGCATTATGGGTGGGTGAAGTGTAGTGGCGTTGTTGCTAAGAACAGGTGGAGTCTGAGAAAAGCAGAGAAGCTGACATCACCAGGAAGCACTCCACTCGCAGTGTTTAGGAGTGGCATTTGTGCAGAAAAGTGTAAGAGTTATTCTATTAGCTCACACTGTGAGGTGGCTGCTTGTGTGAGTTCTCAACTGACCACCTGCAGTTTACCATAGCGTAAATCTAATTTAAGAAATGAGATGGCTTATGGTCTGAGCCCACAGCCAAATACTTGGTATAATTGGCAGGGCTTGCACTGTGTATACAGGTGGAGTGTACTGGTGGTTGGGGGCTAGCAGAGAGAGGGAGAGAATGAGAGCTCAGCTTAAGTGACCAGGAAGTGGTCTACTCACAGTGTTCAAAAGAGGTTCCTGTGAGGCTAAGTGTAGGAGTCCTTGTGTTAACTTACGCTGTAAGAAGACTGCTTCTGTGCAGATGTTGTGGGTTTGCAGCTGGGCCACTGGCAGTTTACCACAGTGCAAAACTGTAAACTAAGATGGCTTATGGTGCAACTCCATGACAATGCACATGCATAACCATGGCGTTTATATTTGAACATTGTAGGCTGGATGTCAAATACAAGTGCTGCAGGGTTACTGTGTCGTCTGTACCTCATTCTAGCCACACTCTTTCACATGTTTAATTGAACCTCTTGCTTAATAAGGTGTCTTGTTTCACAATTTTCATGTTTGCCCATACAATTATTCTCTCTTCTGGCTGGAATTTCTTCTTAATTTAGTTTCTTGTATCATTACTTCGGAGAACATCAGGTATATAAATCCACTTCTGGGGAACCACTCTATGTACTGGACTTCATTCAAACTTCACTTTTCAACGAGAGTCCATTCACATCTTTGACTGAACTTCTTAATTAATTTGGCCTCTTATTTCCCCATATCTACACATCAGTCAGTTCAGAAATACTTGGTATTGTGCATTTCTGTGTTCTTGTTTTTCTGCCAAGGTGAACAACTGGCAGTCCAAAAATGGAAACAAGGTTCAAAGACAAGCAGATGAAGAGAAAACGTTAAGCCAGCAACTAGCACTTATCAAAAAAACCATTAAGTCTCCATAAAAAACAGTCAAATCCCAAAACATTTTAAAAAATACAAATTCATAAAACTTGTGAGAAGTCCGAACTCCCTAAAGCGATTTACCTCCTGCACAAACGATTTCATACCCAATCTAAAAATTTGGAGGCAAAAGATAGCACTATAATAAATAGTACAGGCATGGTGATGTCATGTGTTAACAGCAACAGAGTGCCATTGCCAACACAAAAATACACAAAACGGAGGTCTCCACAATAAATAAATTTTAAGATGGCAGTATAAAAAGAATTGATAAAAATAACCATATAGTTAGAATGACTAAAAAATTAGCGAAAATTAAAAAGTTCCAAAACCCGACAAAATTATGGCACCTGTATCGTGACCACTGCCACACAGCACACATTTTTCAGTTCAAAGGATCTTATCAGGGAGAAATGACATATTTAGTGAGGTTAAAATAGTTGAAGAAAGCCTGCAAATTCATGAAGTACTCAGAGGTTCACATGGAGTTATATTAGTTGCTGATAATACAATGTATATCAGAATATTTAAAGCTGGAAATATTTAAACATAGCCAATAAAGTAGAATGAGAGCAGCGCCATTACAGAATACAAAACAGTTTTTAAACTCCACTAACAAGCCCAGAAATAGGGAAAAAGGTCAGATTTCAGTTCTATTGGAGAATTAACAGAAGTAACCCACGTTGACTGGGTATATTTGTGTAACGGGTTAACGTAAGAAAGCAAGTATTTGTTGACCTTTCACAAACAGATATTTACTCCCACTTTGATAAACTAAATGGATTATTAAATAATAGAATACCTAGACCACAGAAAGCATGTACACTAGGGGGGAGGCCAAGGGGGATTGAGGTTAAATGACATTGCCACAGGCATTAGTACAGGAGACAGCACCACTAGTGGTGTTTGATAAAAAAAAAAAAAAGTTGTTTATTCAACATTGTTTTAAAATTGCTATAAATCATGACACTTCTAGGCTCTTTTGCCAAAACATTATAAGTGTCTCATCAAAAAGTGGAAACAGTAAAAGTCACTAATGCCTACCTCAGTTGTTCTCGTTCCACCATATTCTGAACAGCGACTCACCATGCGCAAGGCAATCACGTTTCATTCTGTTTCATCATGGCTTATCTCTCAGGCTTGGTAACGAAATGCAGATGTACAATAGTGTCAGCATTTTCAAAAATGTAAGGTTTATCTTTGATTAAAAAAATGTAGTATTGTTAGGTAATTTGAAATTTACTAGTATTTTCAAACAGTGTAAATAAAATTCCTACCTGCATGCTTGACCAACATGCACTACACTTTCACTGTCCTTGGCCTGCAGCATTAGGTTATGTAAAATACAACACAACAAACTAATTGGTAGTTATGAGCGAGACAGCTGAGTTTCCTTTTGCATACAGTTTTTAGCTAAAGTGCAATTCAACCAACATGAAACTCACTAAAATGGTTGTTTTGGAGTGAGTTTTAAAAGTTTTTGGTGGCTAGACAGAATAGAACATTACTTGTTAAGGGTTTGCCAACACCTTTCACCTTCAGGTGAAAATAAATGGGGAAGCTCCTAGATGTGGCTGAAGCCAAGGTTTAAGAAATGTGACTGAGTACGCCAAGGGTAAGGCAGGTGCTTTTAGCTCATGAACTACTTTATGAAGCTTCAGTGGATTCATACTGTATGCACTATGTTGCCCATTACTAACACTTTCTCTATTTTGTTTACAGATGGTGACGATGATCCCCATCTCTCTTGGGTGGCCTCTTCTCCTTCCAGTAAAGACATGGCATCTCCATCTCAGATGCTTGTGGATGGCTGTGAGTTGGGAATGGGAGAGGAAGAAGGTGGAGCTGGTCTGCCCTACCCATGCCAGTTCTGTGACAAGTCCTTTAGCCGACTAAGCTACCTGAAACGCCACGAGCAGATACACAGCGACAAACTGCCATTTAAGTGCACCTACTGCAGCCGGCTATTCAAGCACAAGCGCAGTCGTGACCGCCACGTCAAGCTTCACACGGGCGACAAGAAGTACCATTGCCACGAGTGTGAGGCTGCTTTCTCACGTAGTGACCACCTTAAGATCCACTTGAAGACACACAGTTCGAGCAAACCCTTCAAGTGCACTGTTTGTAAACGGGGCTTCTCCTCGACCAGCTCTCTGCAGAGTCACATGCAGGCCCACAAGAAAAACAAGGAGCACCTGGTGCGTGCCGAAAAGGAGCTTGGCAAGAAGGAGGACCTGTTCATGTGTGATTATTGCGAGGAGACCTTCAGCCAGACTGAGGAGCTTGAGAAGCATGTTATTAGTCGCCACCCGCAGCTCTCCGAGAAGGCAGATTTGCAGTGCATCCACTGTCCTGATGTCTTTTCTGATGAGAGTTCTTTGCTCAGTCATATTGACCAGACTCATGCCAATAAAAAGCACAAGTGCCCCATGTGTCCTGAGCAGTTTTCCTCTGTGGAAGAGGTATACTGCCATCTGGATAGCCACCGCCAGCCTGACTCGAGTAATCACAGCATCAGTCCAGACCCGGTCCTAGGCAGTGTTGCTTCCATGAGCAGTGCCACCCCTGACTCAAGTGCATCAGCAGATAGAGGCTCCACGCCAGACTCTACGCTGAAGCCATCCAGAGTGCCAAGAAAACCGGGAAGACTGGAACGGGAGGAGAGCCAGGGTTGGCCAACCAAGATAACCTACAGCTGTCCTTACTGTTCCAAGCGAGACTTCAACAGCCTTGCTGTCTTGGAGATTCACCTGAAGACAATCCACGTGGACAAGCCTCAGCAAAGTCACACATGCCAAGTATGCTTAGACTCTCTGCCCACTTTGTACAACCTAAATGAGCATGTCCGCAAGGTGCACAGGAGCAGTGGCACATTCCCTGTCCTGCAGTTCAGCAATGCATCTGCCTTCCACTGTAACTACTGCCCAGAGACTTTTGCCGATATCAACAGCCTGCAGGAGCACATCCGGGCATCACACTGTGTGCCCAGTGCTTCAAGCACCCTGGAGGGGAATCATGCCTTTTTCTGCAACCAGTGTTCAATGGGGTTTCTGACTGAGTCCTCCCTAATGGAGCACATCCAGCAGAGCCACTGCAGTGTTGGCAGCTCCAAGCTGGAGTCTCCAGGTGTGCAGCCCTCGCAGTCCTTCATGGAAGTGTACTCCTGCCCATATTGCACCAACTCGCCTATTTTTGGCTCCATCTTGAAGCTCACAAAGCACATCAAAGAAAATCATAAGAACATCCCACTGGCCAGCAGTAAAAAATCCAAAGCAGACAGTAGTCCAGCGTCCTCAGACGTAGAAGTATCCTCCCCAAAGAGGCAAAGGCTGTTGGCAAGTGGCGTTCCCCCTGTGAATGGGGAGTACCCTTGCAACCAGTGCGAGCTGAAATTTGGGAGTTTTGAAAGTTTTCAAACTCACCTCAAGTCTCATTTGGAGCTCCTGTTGAGGAAACAGTCGTGTCCACAGTGCAAAGAGGACTTTGACTCTCAGGAGAGCCTGCTGCAGCACTTGACAGTCCACTACATGACCACATCCACTCACTATGTGTGTGAGAGCTGCGACAAGCAGTTCTCCTCTGTGGATGACCTGCAGAAGCATTTGTTGGACATGCACACTTTTGTTCTCTACCATTGCACCTTGTGCCAAGAGGTCTTTGACTCCAAGGTTTCCATTCAGGTTCATCTAGCAGTGAAACACAGTAATGAAAAGAAGTTGTACAGGTGCACTGCTTGCAACTGGGACTTCCGCAAAGAGACTGACCTGCAGCTGCATGTCAAGCACAGCCATCTCGGAAATCCTGCCAAAGCCCGCAAGTGCATCTTCTGTGGAGAGATGTTCAGCACAGAGGTCGAGCTGCAGTGCCACATTACCACACATAGCAAGAAGTACAACTGCAGGTTTTGCAGCAAGGCATTCCATGCCATCATCCTACTGGAAAAGCATCTGCGAGAGAAGCACTGCATCTTTGATGGAAGCAGTAGCCAGAATGGCACACCGAATGGTGTCACACCCACCACGAAGAGGCCAGAAGCACCAGACCTGCAGAATATGCTGCTAAAGAGCCAAGAAACCACTAACAGCCATGAGGCCAGCGAGGATGATGTTGATACCTCAGAGCCAATGTATGGCTGTGACATTTGCGGTGCTGCTTACACCATGGAGGCACTTCTGCAGAACCACAGGCTGCGGGACCACAACATTCGACCAGGTGAAGATGACTGCTCCCGCAAGAAAGCCGAGTTCATCAAGGGCAGTCACAAGTGTAACGTCTGTTCGCGCACCTTCTTCTCTGAGAGTGGTCTGAGAGAGCACATGCAGACTCACCGGGGCCCTGCCAAGCACTATATGTGCCCCATCTGCGGAGAGCGTTTCCCTTCCCTCCTCACACTGACTGAGCACAAGGTGACCCACAGCAAGAGTCTGGACACAGGCACCTGTCGTATATGCAAGATGCCCCTGCAGAGTGAGGAAGAGTTCATCGAGCACTGCCAGATGCACCCCGATCTGCGCAACTCCCTCACTGGTTTCCGCTGTGTGGTCTGCATGCAGACGGTCACCTCCACCCTGGAGCTGAAGATTCATGGCACCTTTCACATGCAAAAGCTAGCCAGCAGCTCGGCCTCCTCCTCGCCAAATGGCCAGCTGCAAAAGCTTTACAAGTGTGCTTTGTGTCTGAAGGAGTTCAAGAACAAACAGGACTTGGTGAAACTGGACGTGAATGGTCTACCTTACGGCCTGTGTGCTGGTTGTATGACCAGAGGCTCCAATGGCCAGTCATCCAGTGGGAGCTCTCAGGAGCCAGGTGAAAAGCCCCCAAATGGTTTGCGCTGCTCAGAGTGTGCCGTCAAATTTGAAAGTCTTGATGACTTGGAATCTCATATTCAGCTGGATCACAGAGAGATGACTCCAGATATGAGCATCCAGAAGAAGGTGCCAGAGAACTCTTCCCTTCCTAAAGTAAGTACACCAAGGAGGAACCATAACAATGAGAGTACATTGTGTTTGCTTTTCTTTTAGTCTGTCTTGTCCACTGTGACTAGTGGATGATTTATTTTTTCTCTTTTTCTATGTTTTTGTGTTTGCCACACTGCAGTAAGCAGAACTTAAATTGCCTATACTGGGTGAGTTTGTATGGGACTGATGGACTTTCACCTATACTTCCTAAACTCAACTTCCAGTTTCACTGTTTGTTCATCCCCAGGCCACCTTCTTCCACCTTCTTTGCAGGTTACTCATCTCCTTAAGGTTTAGGAAACAATACCTTATCCTGAGTGGATCAGTTCCATAAATCCAGTCTCTTCTTACAAAGATCCAGTGTATTCAGTTACACTGCTCTCCCCATCAAGGATTTCCATAACATGGTGTTGCAGTAGATGTCACTGCTGCCTAAATGTGCCTGGACCCCAGTCAGATTCCCCACAGAAATACTATGTCCTTTTTTATATGGACTCTGGACAATTTGCTATGGTGGTTGGTGACTCTTAAAGAGCTAACTTATCAACTAGAGCCTTTCCTACAAGCATGCATAAAGCTGATTTCTGACTTGCAGCTCTTGCCGCTGGGAAGGTCTCTGACTCCCATGATACTCAATCAGGAGATTGCAGTCTCAAAAAATGGGGCATCCCTCTGATTGGAAAAAATCCATCTCAATTTTGCGTTTCTTTGGCTTCATCTCATTGGTTCTGATGTAGCTTCCATTTTCCTGCCAGAGGGTTTTTGTGGGTTGATCTTGTTTATCCCCTTCATGTCTAAGTGGATCTGATGTTGTTGAGTTTTCCATTGTTTCTGTAACAACATAAAAGGCAGTCATTTCAGGACTGTTATTTACCTTCAGCAAATCAGATTTAATGTTGGCCTATAACACGGCTGTACAGTGTTGATCCGGGAGGACTATAGTAGCTACTGGTTTTTGTTTAACACCCAATTGCTTAATCAGTAACCACTCTTTTCCAGTATCAGATTTTATTTCATTTAATGGATTGTTAGTGCTTTCATTCTGCCATGACAATTCATTTTTATATCACAGATTTTGTTTCCCTTCTAAGGATGTCATCCCTATGCTTTATAATTTTAAGATGATTAGCAATTCTCACTTCTTCACTTTTTATTCCTGATGTTTACTTCCAAACATTGTATTAAACTGGATAGTTCACAATGAACACACACAGGTGTAAATGGAAACAAGTTAGATGAAGAACTGCTGGTTCATTTGGTGTTTGCATCTTATTGCTAATAAAAAAATGAAGTCAACTGCATAAAACTAAAATTAGAATTTAAGGGTGGGTAATCTTAAAAGTAAGAACTAGAATGAAGTTAATTCAGCAGCAATAATTGACTATAAGAAGAAATTGTGTTGGAACAAAAGCTTTATCATAAAGCAGGGGGTATATGAAGTGGCATGCAAAATGTCCTGTTTAAAAGAAAACAAAATATGCTTCTCTCGTGAGTCATAAAAATTCCTAGATGGTCTTCCATCCAAGTAGTAGCCAGGCCCATACATGTTTGGCTTCAGGTGGATTACTTGTTCTGAAGTGCAGGTGGTATGTTGTAGTGACTAGAACTGCTCACATTACTTCCAATTAAATCTCACCAGTGCATGCTATGAAGTGGCCACAGCCACCATCTCCTGGTCTGCTGGCTACCCTGTGCTATTCATTCACACTTAATCTCGGCCTTCTTTTGCCTGTCTTCAGCTAACACCTGCCTTCCTTTCAGCCTCTCTTCTAATCCCTAGTCAAGACTCACCCTACTCCCATGTTTCCCTGCCAGCCCCCAAAATCAGACTCATCAGAATTCTTTTCTTGTTCTCAGAAGAAGACTTACCAGTGCATCAAGTGCCAGATGACTTTTGAGACAGAGCGGGAGATTCAGATCCACGTTGCCAACCACATGATTGGTAAGTGTGAAATAGATCACCAGAACTTAGATGCTTTGCCCAATCTTATTTATTTATTTATTTGTTTGTGTGTTTGTTTCTGTTGGATTCACCTTAACATTTTATTTTCCCTCAAAATTGGCATCAGCTTATTAAAAACACAATAAGGTTATACTAGCTAGTTGGATAGAAATGTGCTGACTGGTGCAACTTTGGTTCATACTTCCTTTTTGAAACATCTGAATGTAAATGTTAGCCAAATTCTCATTATTTGCGTTTACACATTTTAGACTCTTAACACTTTTGCAAAACACTGTATCAGGGCTGAACCTCTGAAATTAAGCAAGTTGGTCCAACCTCGATCTGGAAATGGACAGTGCAGTGTGTTACTGCCACTGTCTCATTGACCCACGGTCCATGGCTCATATCTCAACATGGGCACTGCCTGTATGAAGTTTGCATGTTCTCTCAATTTGCATGTCAGTTTACTCGCCATTACTGTGCTTTTCTCACACATCCCAAAATTATGTAGTTTAGGTTTGACTGTCACCTCTAATTTGGCCTCATATCAGGGTGGCGGGTATTTTGGGCTACGTGAGTGTGCCCTGCGATGGACTGAGCTGTTCCAATCTTATTTTGGATACTGCTGCAGATTGTTTCTCTCAGTGATGACGATGAGCAGCATGAATAAATAAAGCCTGGTGTACTTTTTTGTCTTAGTAAACATACCTTTGTAAGTTGCCTTATGTAAAAGGATTTGCTAAATAAATAGGTACAAATCTTAGGTGAGAATAAAGAGGTACAGCCAGATACTAATATCGTCCTGTGGTTGGTTTAATATTTTGAAAGGCAGATAGGAATAGATATGGCAATGAAAAGACTTTGGAGTTTTGGTAGGGGGCACTATGGCAAAGGCACTTTTGCAGGTTTTGGGTAGTCTGCAGGCAGAATTTTCTTTGGAGATGATGTGACATGGCTGCACCATGTAACATTGTTATTTCAGAACTCATGGATTCCACTCTGATGCCCACTTGGAGTGCCTTCTGTGTATATTTAACCCATTATACCTGGTTATATGGCTTTCCTCCCATAATGTATACCTTTTAATCAAACATTTCTGAGGTTGTATGGGTTAATGAGCCCAGGGGCAGATTGGAAGAGTTGATTTCAGCACTGTGACTTTCACAACTTAGACATGATGCACATCCCTGTGACGGATAAAGGGGGTTCAGGAATTGGCTGCCTGAAAGGTGGGAGAATTTTCTATAATCTGATGAGTGCTTCTTATGATCATAGCATAAACAATCTGTTACCAATATGGTTATTGGCGTGAGGTGGGCTTGGCCGACTTCTTTGACAAGGAGGCTTTAACTGGCATTAGGCCCAGCCTCACATGGCTATTTGTAGTAGTGTTTAGTCCATTTGGCTTAAAAGCACGGGTCCACATCATGTTTGCCAGCTTCTTCTCTCAATGCCTCCCCCGTCGTCGTGGCTCTGTTTTCGTTTCCTCCTCTTTGGCAGCTGGGGTAATTGCTCTTAAGTTTCTTCACTGCTACTTTACAGATTCGTTATTTTCTGCTCGTGGTGCGATGGCAGGCTGTCGGCCTGCAGTCTTCTTCGAAAGCACATGCTCGTTTCTTCCTGTTACTTTTCTGTGTTTATTCATGCGCAGCAGGAGCTGTTGATAAAACACCTTTCTTAGAGCGCAACAGTCTTTGTCAGGGTGTGAGAATCCCCCCCCACACACACACACACTTTTCCCCTTACCAGAGCTGCCCAGCCCCTTGCATCCTCTATTCACAGCCCCCCAACATCTGCTAAGTGGCGCATGTGAAATGCCATGTCCCGTCTTTCCGGCACCCTTACTGCTCGTGTAATTAACCTTGACAGCCAGCAAGTGCAAAGTATCTGCCGAATCCCAGTCCCAGCGCATCCGGGAGGAAGTGAAAACGACTTTCAGCCTTTTCTATATTGGCTAGAAACTGAAGAATTTTATAACCAAGAATTACATGAGGTAGCCTGAAGGTAACCAGTCCTAAGTGGCTGTCTACAAATCTGGTCACATGTCCAGCATCAGCATAGGCTCGCTCCTCCCTGCTGTTCTCCACAGCCTCGCATCTCCTAGCCAGATTACTATTTTCTGGCTCTCTGCTTTACCTGTTCTTGCTTACATGAACTCTACTACCTTACCTTCCACTGCTCTCCTGTCTCACTCTTTCAAGTCATCTTATACTTTTGTGGACTTTCCTGCTATGCTGTCTGCACCTCCTGATTACACTGGACAACAATGTTTTTTTCAAAAGTTTTGCTTCCTGAGAATTTTTTTGTGATTTGGATATATAACACAAATATACTTTCAGGTTGACTGCATCATGGAGGAATTTGGAAAAACATGAAATTAACCTTTATTGAATTTAGCACATTTAATTGCTTTAGGATGCTGACATACTGGTTAAGTTTAGCTGAGCTAAAAATGTTGTAAGGCTGGTTGTCGTTTGTACTCTGCATCTGATGCTTTTCGTTTCAGTTGTCCAATATGGATGAATCCCACTTGACCTGATCCTTCTTCTCTATTGTTGTAATGTCACCATGCTTGTCATTCACTGCACCAGGATTGGCAAAGCAAAACTCCCAGTGTGAATGCAGAAAATGAATCTTAAGCAACATGTTGCACTTCATGGTTTTATAAATCTGAAGCATGTTGTCAACCAGCTGGACATAGTTTGGTGCTCTCAACAACATCCACAAGTGCCTTTCATGTGATTTCCTCTGATCAGAACTACTTGTCATTGATGATGTGTCTGATTTGTGATCTTCCTTAATCTTGGTATCAGTTGTGTTTGGAAAATTTCGAAATCCCTCACCTGCCTTGTTCATCGCTTTCATGAAATTTTTCATCAGTTTAGCTTTATATGAAGAGGAATGTTTTTGTTGCTTCAACAAGTGGTTTATGTGACATTCTTTTCTGCCCTGTTGAGGTCAGTTTTGTAATTGTAAAATGAAACCGCAGCACTTGGCATATCCAGGCTGATGTGCCCCTACTTTTAGATCACCACAAGTTTTTCAGTTGTAGTTGTTGGACTGCATTTGTACACTTAGAATTTGAGAGGAAATCACAAATATAGGCAATTGTAATAAAATGGTACATGAGAGGAACATTTAAAGGTTATTTTTGTGATCAGTATGCTAAAATCTTTAAGATCCAGCCAAAAGTATTCAGGAAGCAAAATCATCCTTGTCCAGTGTTCTCTTATCCTAATCTTCCTCTCAGTCTTTCTGGTGACTTTCTTGTTTCTTGCCTGTATTTGTTCATGTCACATTACTCTTGATGTAGCACTGTCACATTTGGTGGCATCTGAATCCATGACTCCTTTGTGAGACTGTTGCATCTTTGGTATCATGCTAAAACATTGGAATTTTATGGACATAATCTGTATATGAAACATAACATGTTAGCGGGGGTCTTTGAGAAATCTAGCCATCATTGGGGGCTGTATGCCTTGAATATTGATGAAATAGGCTGCTTTCAAAAGGTCCAAGGTTTCAGATTCATCCTGCAGGCCTTGAGTTTGACAACACTGCTGTTGGATATCAATAAAACAGTCCTTATTTATGTAGCATCATTACAGGTAATCACCATACAAAGTGTCTTCAATACCTAACGCAGCACAGCCTTTGCTAAATAACAGTTTTCAGGTACAGTAGTTTTAGAAAATTCTTAAGCACAGCCCAGTTTTCTTTGTTTACCTCTGGATGTTAACGCGGTGGTATCCAGAGGGGCATGCTAGCATTCTCACTGTATCCCCTAGTCAGTGTCATGTGCCACTTCTCAATCTGGGGTACATAGCATTACTACTACAGATTCTTGTCATGCTTTTATTCAGTCATACAGAGTGGGAGTTTCTTTTTGTCTGCTTACGTAAAAAGTGGCATCAACTTCAATCTAGAGCTTGATATCATAGATGATGTTTGGGACAGAGATTAACCTTTAAACTGAAGTGCTCATTCAAGGCCATACGTTTGTGATCACTTCTATCCTAAATAATGAGCACTACAATGATAAATATTTATACAAGGGGTCCTCGGGTTACGACACAGTTCTGTTGCTACAACAGTGATGTAACCCGAATTTTTTTGTAAGTCGAAACACACCCTATCCTAAGTCACTTACCTATCCTAACACATTTGTAAAATCATAATCTAGAACATAAAGACACAACTAGGCCACAGAAAAAGGAAAAGGACATAAATATACTGTACTCTACAATGTACTGTAGGAAAAATGAGTGTAAAAAAAACTTTATTATTATTTTACCTTTATTCCTTCTCACATCTCAATTTTTTAAAGTTTTTATGGGAATGAGCATTGTAAACGCGAAACGTTGTATGTCGAGACGTTGTAACCCAAGGACCCCTGTACATTAGATAGATAGATACTTTATTAATCCCAAGGGGAAATTAACATATTAACATTAATAGTACCAGAGGTTTCGCTGTAGTCAATAAAACTGATTCTAGGACTAATTCCTTCTTTTCTTATAACTTGTACTGTGCTTTATATACGTAACATGTTACAGGGCAGGTGCAACAGAAGAGAGGAAATGAAAAACTCTAGTGTGATAAAAATTGAGAGATCATATGCCATTAGCCTTTTGCAATTCTTATACTAAATTAATAATCAAAGTCTGATGGACTCAGACCAACTCACTGACCAGTCCTCCCTAAGGCTATTAATGCACTGCCTAGGTAGCAGTCCAAGCAACTGCCTCAGATTGTTGTGTTTTTTTTTTTAGTCCATTCAGGAGCCTGCGTATGGCTGTGTCCTTTCTCATGGCAAAGGAGCACCTAACAGTGAGTTGGGTGCTTCTCTCCATATGTATATAACTTTACTGTTTATCTAAAATAACACACCTCTTCTCATTTAATGCTAAACTAGTTAGGAGGCGTTTTCGGTTTACAGGAAACCTCAGATGCAAACATTATTATTACTCAAAAGAGTCAAGAGTCTGGCAATGGAGTGCACATTTGCAGTAGGACATTCACATGCCTCAAATGGATGTCCTTCCTCTCTGTGCAGGTTCTTTTACAGCTTAGTGTGAAGACCTGCTGTTGAGGTGAAGTGAGATATGGTGAAGGCCCTGCTTTAATAAGCTGCACACTTCCTGAAGGATCTACTGTTACTGTGCTTCCTGAAAATTCCCCCAGTGAGTTGCAGTCCTGAGTTTTTTTGTCTAGGATCTTAAAACCTTGCCAGCATTTAAATGAAACGATGACGTAACACTGCCCTGCTGGCTCTGCCCTGGCTTTACACTTCATACTGCTGATGGTTGGATGTGCAAAAGTATTAATTAACATCTCAAATGAACCACAGAGGAAGCTCAGCTGCACGATAGCTGCTAAATTTTTTCTGGGTTTCTTTATGCCGTCCAGTGAATTTGTCTCATCTTTCATATGGTTGGCAGTTATTTCCAGAACTGATCTCCCCACTTCTCTAGTCCCACATCTGAAAAACACTGGCTTCTATTTTGTTCTTGTTCCTCCTCCTTGACTGTTTTCTTCAATAAATTAGCTTCTGTTCCACTCATTGTGACTTACTGTAATGGTTGGAGTGTCAAATTTAAGAATACTAGCCAAGTGTCATCACTAGATGCATTTATGCTTGTGGCTGCAAGAAACAGATGATCCCCAGTTTTCCATTTAGAGCTTAACTCATAACATCTGTTTCTCTTGATGTATCATTCCGTAGTCCTATGGCATGTTTCTTACTTTAGCAAAGGATACTCTCCTGGCTTTGGTAAGGAATTTTACGATGGATGTGAGCAGTAGCATCACCAATGATAGAACTCATTACAAATCCCAACCACATTAATTAATTAATGGAAATGTGGATAGCTGGGTGTTGATGTACACTAATGGTCAAAAGTTTTAGAACATCTCAGTTTTGAAATGCAATGAATTACCTAAAATGGGGAAAAGGTTAGCAGTAAACTGCTGTTTCAATCTAAAGTAAAGCAATTTAAGTAAATTAAGCCTTGTAAGTTGAAGCAAACAATTTGCACAGGTGTCCCAACTTCTTTTGATTACTTAAAAACCCTCTGTCTGTCTTAAAGCAGAGTTGGAACAGACACTCCAGAGATAATGGCAAGAAAATGGCAATTACAAATTAAATGAGACAGAGCATTATTATCCTGAGAAGTGCAGGCCTTTCATTGAGAGAAATTGCAAAAGAAAATCAAAGTGTCAGTGAGTCCAGCAATGTCCTACACAAGCCAAAGGCAATCGGAAACTGGAAGAAACTCTGATAGGATGAGATCCGACAGAGCCAAAGTCACAGCCCAATCAGAAGAGAAGTTTCTTGGGGTCACCAGCTTGCATGATGGGCACCTCACACCACAGCAGCTTCAAGCACAGCTTTACAGTGCAGGATGACAAAAGCAAGTGTCAGACAAAAAGGCTGCCTTTGTCCAGTCTGCAGTAGTCCACAGCTGGTATTTCAAGGCCCTGTTTTGTCCTTTAAGGAATGGGTTTCTTACTGCCACTCACCCTGTCAAACCTGCAGCACAAAGTCTCCTCTTCACTGTTTCATTATTTGCTTCAACTTTGCTTAATTTACCTTAATTGCTGCAGAAACTCTGTAGGTTGCAACCTATTAGTTGTTCCCTGAAGAAGGCCAATTTGTAATATTCCGATATTTCCTTTTTTCAGTTTTTGCTAACCTAAACTTTTGTTTACTGCTTACTTTTTCACCATTTTAGGTCATTCATTGTATTTCAGTTGATTCAGTTTGAAGAAAAAAGTGAGGTGTTCTAAAACGTCTGACCAGTAATGTAGGTCCACTGGTCTTATGAGACCTATACTGTATTATGGCCTCAAGAAATTGAAATTTTTTTATAAATATAATTTCAATTTATATACTGTATTTAGGGTAATATATAAAAAAGCAGCCCATTATCATTAAGAGATTTATTAGTAATAAAAGAACAAAAGATAATATTTTACACTTAAAACAGTTATTTTCTTATATTATTATTATAATAATAATAAGTGAATGTTATTAAAAATAGTGTGAACAGTCTCTTCAGTATCATAAAACCAGATTTCACAAAATATTGTCAAAAATATTGTCAGACAAGGCAACTCGGAATTCAACTTGGGAAAGTATTTGGCAGAGTTGTAAAAAGTACTCCGAAATGACACTTGAGTAAAAGTCAAAGTACTTCATCAAATTTTTACTTTCAATGAAGTAAGAAGTATTTCAGTTAAAACATAATTAGTAAAAGAAAAATTCTGCTTTTAAAAAGGCTCAAGTACCAAAAGTGAAATGACTTTTTATATATTTATTTTATTTTTAAACAACATCCGCATAATATTTTTGCTACAAATCTAATCGGTGTGATGGTGATAACCTGAAGTGTGGCACTAGGGAGTGTGGATATGACTTACACTGTGTCTCCCATCTTGGGATACCCGGCAGCAGCAGGTGAGGCACCCTTACTCTAGAGAGAAGAAAAATAAAATACAAAAATTTAAATTAAACTTAAGCGAACTTCTTTGTTCACAACTTTATCACTTACATAGATACACAATATAAAAAACTGGTTGAAAATCAACACAGATTGGGTTCATTGTGTTTCACTGAAATAAGAATGGATTTTAGAAGGGTGATTATTATATTAAATAATTACATTGCAGTTTCAGAACTGTTGTATGTCTTTAAGAGGAATTCTCTTAAGAAAGCAGTGGTTTCCTTTGCTCAATGTGGTACGCATTTTTATCTTTAAATTGTCCCCTAGAGCACGCATGTAACCTGTAGAATTATCCACAATGAAAGGCATACTATTAACTGTCTAGCATAACCAGATACAAACAAGTTTGTTGTCTAATAATATATATTCATATTTAGATACACTCCTATAGACAATTTTAATTTTACAGAATATTATTTTTCCACACACATACAAGCATTAAACCAACTTACATTAACATTGCACTACAATAATTCAACTTCAGTACAACATTATTAAATGGCTATTATAAATCTGATGATCTGCTGAAGAATTTTATGGACATGAGTCAATTCTGTTCATTTTAAATGCTTTATCTTGAATTGCAAAAATGACTAATAAAAATATCAGCTCAGAGGAAATAAATGTCACACAATTTGTAGTTCAGTGGAACACAGGATATAAATGTGCAGTAATTCTTCAATAATTTGCTAAGATAAAATATTTTGCTACTCAAAGTTCCCCCTTACACATAACACTAGAACATTCAGTTAATAAGGCACATGTATTTTCCTTTTAGTCACTTCGCCTCTAGCAGAGTCTGGTCGGCAAGACAGTGTTTTGTTAGCTTTCCCTGAGCTTAAATTCCGTAAGTTATCAGCAAAAATACTTATCTCTGCTTGAAGGAAAGTGGACACCTCTTGTATTAGCTCTTCGATAACAAGAGAAAGCAAGACCGTGGCATTGCTCCCTTCACCCTTGTAGGCAACAAAATCTCAGTCTAACTGGAACCCCAAGTCTGCTTCTTCAGTTAACCAGAAACATCTACCACCAGGCTCACTTCTGCATTTTAGTAATTGGCTCATAAGAATCCGCTGCAATATATTTTGCAAATGACATACTAATGTTGTTTAAACACAATATTTTACATGTGCCTATAAAATATTGCTCAAGATTAAAAAGACACTGTTTTTTTGTGCCTTCAGGGGCTTTCATATTAGATAACTTAAGAAAGGAAAAAAAAATATGCATACTTCAGCATACTTCTTTAAATTTGAAGGTGAATTCTTGATAGCAGAGACTTCTTTAGGTGCTGTTTTCAAATGCAACCGTGCGGAAAGTTCACATTCAGTTTCAGTGTCTCAACAGTGAGCTTGAAGCATGCAAACAATTTACCAAATGAGCAGTGGAAGGCATACTGTTGCTCTTTTTTTTTTATATATATATATATTTATTAATTTTATTGCATTTCATACAAATCAATCAAGTTTTACATAAAGAAAAATTGAGTTAAGAACAAATCGATCCCCACCCCTGAGAGAGAGAGCAAGCCAAACAGCATGAAATTTAAGCCCTATAAACATACCTAAATTAATAGATTATCTGTGCTTTATGAGATTATTTTAAAATATTACTAATTAGATCCTGCCATGTTTTGAAAAAAGTCTATACGGATCCTCTAACTGAGTATTTGATTTTTTCCAATTTCAAATAGTATAACACATCGGTTTCCCACTGACTTAAAAGAGGGGAGTTTGGGTTCTTCCAGTTTAGCAGAATAAGTTTGCATGCCAAAAGTGTAGTGAATGCAATCACAATTTGTTTGTCTTTCTCCACTTTAAGCCCATCTGGAAGAACCCCAAACACAGCTGTTAATGGGTTAGGAGGGATTGTGAGTCCAAGGCTGTCTGAAAGGTAATTAAAAAGTTTGGTCCAGAATGATGTTAATTTGGTGCAGGCCCAGAACATGTGACCCAGTGAGGCTGGGACTTGGTTGCAGCGTTCACAGGTTGGATCATGCCCTGGAAACATTTTGGAGAGTTTTAGTCGAGACAGATGTGCTTGATATATAATTTTGAGTTGTATAATTGTATGCTTTGCGCATATGGAGCTCGAGTGAATTCTCTGCATTGCTACTTTCCACTCTTTTTCTGATATATTAATTGAGAGATCTTTTTCCCAGTGACCTCTTGGATCTTTGAAAGGGAGGGATTGTGTTGCTCTTTTCTTTTTGAATGATATACGGCATTCTATTGGCTGTTTCTGAGCAATCACACCTGATAGATCTCATTTATGAATTTAAATATAAGATGGTCGTTGTAATAAGTAACAGGGACTTGAAGGAAAATACAGTGAAGTAAAAAATATGCTATTTGACCTAAAAATGTAGTGGGATAAAAGTAACCGTAGCTCTAAATGAAATTTACTCAATTAAAATGCAAATAGCTGAAAAATGTATTTACGTAAAGTAACAAAGTAGTTGTACTTCATTATTTTACACCACTGGCATTTGGTAATAGTTGTCCAACTTAAAGGCTCATTCAACAAATACTGAAAAAGCAAAAACTTTTATTTGATGTAGACTTGTATGTTGTCTTTCAGTTTTGTGCTAATCATTATGCTGTATACATATATAAGTCTTCACCTGAACGAAACCTCAGAGAGATCACATGGCAGCTTGTGTTCAACATGATTAGAGCAAGGCATGCAATATGCTCAACATTTTACATTTAATAATCGCTTTGACATCACGTAAATGAGAACTTCAGCATGATATATTAGAAATAAGAGGTCACCAGTTATGTCTTATACAATGTCAAGAAAACATACAGAAAACCTGCTTTAGTCTCAGTACAAATGAAAAAGCATCCCATGCAATAATAAGTCCAGTTATGAAGAATGGATTATTGCACCATGTCACAGAAAACAACATTCACGTATTTATTTCTCTGTTCTTTTCCTTCCTACAGTGAATCATTTTCTTTATACAAATTGGCTTCTTATTTTTTCAGATATATAAGTTCTTAACATGGTGCCAACAGATTAGGTTATATGAAAACATGCCAACATTTCCAACTGTTTACCTTTAACTTCAAATAACTGCCGTGGAAAGAAGAAACACAATTTGTTTTAGTTTGTGTTTCTTGACAATTTCAGATCTTTTCTCATGGCATGCCTGTAATCAACTGTAATTTTTGCTGTCGCCCATAGATGGTGAGCGAATTTTTAAAGTAACTTTATTTGCATCGAACGGTTCACATTAAGGTATTTGCATTAAAATAGTTCAAAAGTGAAAATCTGTGTGAACAATTCTTCAATGAAACACACATGGGCATGCATTTGCCTGTTTTGATGCACGGCAAAATCTTGTAGAGAAACTTTAAAATAATATGGCTCTTTAAAACAATGTTGATATTATTTTAAACTGATATAGTATATTTTGGGGAATATTGATATTTCAGTCATATTGGCATCTGCTAAGGCTGGTAGATTGGATGTGTATTTGAAAAAATTCTTATTTGACTGTGAAAGAATGGTCATTTATTTTACCTTGCACCAATTTCGACATTGTGTTACTCCACAGTTCTGACGTATTTTGCTAATCTGTTTTTGCATAGCACTTTAACAGTCAGTTTTTTGGTAATATAGAACTAAGAACCCATTTTAAGCATTTGCCCAGCACCCTAAAAGTATCCTTCTGCTTCTGATCTTGATCAGGCTCATTCTTGAATCTGTGAGCTGTGATTTGCAGTTGTTTTATGCTAAAACTGTTAAGTATCCACAGTATCAATCAAAGGCTGGTTTCATTTTTCATTAATCATGATGGAAAATAACTGCCATACTTGTGATTTCCCTTTTATTATTATAATGGTTTTAAAATCGTCATTTTTAAAGAGCATTTTCTGTGTCGGCAAAGCACATTTAACCACCTCAACCAGCATGTGTCTTTAGGAGCCTGCTGGCTTGACACATAATGGCACATAATTCCTAAACAAGGCAAAAGTATTAATGCCTTGTATTACATTTGTCCTGAATATATAAAGGGGGAAAGGGACCCCCTTTTATTTTAGTCCTGTGTGCTATTTCTTGACCACTGGCTCCCACCCATAACACTCAACTGGCTCCCTGTATTACAGTCTTGTCAAACTGAGTCCACACACTCTGTCTGCCTTCTGCTACTTTTTAATACCTGGTTTTTAAAACTAAAGTGTACAATTCTTGTGATTTGTTTTATTTTTGTTTGCTGTCTGTTGTTTTTTAGTTTAGAAGCAGAATGTTTAAGTTGCTGAGAAGAATAGCAGCTGAATAAAAATGTATATAATGAGGAGGAAATAAGAATATAGCAGTGCAACAAGTTAGTACATATAGTTACTTAATGTGTGAAAACACTAATAGACCTGATTTGTGTAAAAGGGAGATGAATGGGGACTTAATCTGTTCTGGAGTCAAAGACCAAAGAGCCATACACCAGGGGGAAAAAATAAAATAATGAATGTATTTAACATGTTTTCTTTCATTTTAATTTCGTTGTTTTTAGTCATTCTGGTATGTGTTCAGACTATCTATCTATCTATCTATCTATCTATCTATCTATCTATCTATCTATCTATCTATCTGTCTGTCTGTCTGTCGGTCCTTTCACATCTGTCTGCCTGCCAGTCTATGTAAAGTAAAATATGAAAGTACCTGTAGGGATGTTAGAGCTGTTAATGTAAGTATGTTAGAGCGTTTAACTTCAATTTTAATATATTTGAATATTTACTTATTTTTAATGTTTAGATTTAAGCCTTCATTTTTCTATCATTTGTCAAACCTAACCCCTGATTAGGTTCCCGGGCTGGGTGAAGAACCTGTGATGTGCCCCGGTGCCTCTGATCAGCTATCATTACAAATGAGTTATTTAGTATGAGTTGGAACACAACCTTCTGATGTCAGTAAAGTCCTGTGTGTGGTTTATTTTTATTATATAAATGAACTTAAAAATATAAATGCGGTTTAAAATCTGATACTTTTCTGCTTTGTTTAAGATAATAAGGTTTTCAAATAAAATAGTATTTTGAACTGTGATTGAGTGCAAGTATCAAAGTTAGCAGAGAAGTTGTTTTCATATAATCTACAATATCAGCAATGAATGCAATGGTCTGTTAGTTTCGTTGTATTTGTCACAGAACTAGTAGTACGTCACTTTTTCACTAACTGCCGAATTGTGCAATTCTCAAGATCACTCACAACGGGATATCTTTCCACAAATCTTTTACTTGTCAATTTGAAGGTGCATGTACAACTGTACAGCTCCACAATCAAAATACAGGTATGCTGTTTTAATAAACTGCGGTGGGTTGGCACCCTGCCCAGGATTGGTTCCTGCCTTGTGCCCTGTGTTGGCTGGGATTGGCTCCAGCAGACCCCCGTGACCCTGTATTCGGATTCAGCGGGTTAGAAAATGGATGGATGGATGGATGGATGTTTTAATAAATATGGCAAGTATTTTGTCTAGCAAGCGAAAAGAATACTGTAACATATCTAGCAATATAAAACACTACCAGGAATCCCTGCAACTTCATCTGAAGTGTTTGTAATGCATGGGGTTAGCGACTAAGAATGGAATTCAAACGCAGGATGCTGGATCCTTGAGGCAGGAGGGCTATCCTCTGCACCGCTATGTTGCTATAACACTTTAGTCACTGCAAATAGTAAACATTGTGTGTGAAGTTTAAATTTAAACTGTTCCTTTTAGATAGCTGTAATATTTCCTAGCAATAGTCAAGCTAATACAAGTAGATGGGATAGTCAAAGGTGAAGATGCCTGTAAATTTAAGAGAATGCAACATTGGGACCATCCGTCAGCTATACAAGAGTTCATCATGCATGCACAAAAGTAACCTGACTTAACGAAAAATGTCATTAATATATGAAAACTAAAGAGTACAGTGACGCATTGCTGCCTCACAGAGCCAGAGTTCTGTGCTTGAAACCAGTGCCTTGTTGTTGTCTGTGTGGAGTTTGCATATTTTCCCCAGGTCTACACTGATTTTCCCCCCCACATTCCTGAAGATGTGTATGGAAGATGGCCTAGCAACTCTGAATTGTCTCAAGTGGATGTGGGTGTGTATGTGTGTGTGCCAGGGAGAAGACGACTTGCAACCTGTACTTTGTGTTTTCTGCTTTGCATCCCTGTGTCTCCTGGGTGGGCTCAGGTAAATTGTATTAAATGAGTTCAATAATAATTAATTATAATTTACTACATTTATATAGTGCTATTCTAACGATGTGAGAATGTATGTATTGTAAGTAGGTGGAGGCTTGGTGGCACTGTTGCCCACCTTTTTCCCCAAAAGACAGACAGACGCAGGACACAGGTTAAAAGCACTCAGAAGACTTTGAATCTTTTTTCTTCTTCTGTACTATTTCTTCCAAAGCAGCACAGCCACAATAAGCACAATAAATAAACACAAATCTCTCCTCCACTCCTCCCAGCAAGCTCTGTCCACTACCTTTACTAGTCCTTCATATAGTTCTTGACCCGGAAGTGCTCCTGCTCTTACTCCCACATGACTTGCCAGCACTTCCGGTTCAGATGGAGAATCCCAAGGCTGCAAGGGAAGCATGACTCTGCAGGTCCTTTCACAGCTCCCCCTGGCGGCACCCACACCACCCAACAGAGCTGAGAAACCAGACTGCAAGTCCCAGGATGCCCTGCAGGAATCCGGGACACCGCTACCCTACAGGGGAGCTGCCATCTAGTGTTTAAGGGGAGGCAGTGTCCTGAAAAAGCTGCCGTCCCCCATCCTTCCACTTCAGGGGCGTCCCGGTCAGGATAAGCTGCCGACTATCCGCCATAGTATATATATTTGAAAAACAGTTGTTGTATTATGTAGGCTTCTCTGGGTTGATTGTGCCAACACAAAGACGGGCTGAGTGAAAGTGATATTCTGTGTTTTCAAATGCTGTAAAATCTTCAACTTTATTGTATTGTGTTTATAACTTCACCTCAAGCAGGTGCATGGAGGGTTGTCCTTGTCTAGCATTCAGCTAGACAGCTTCACCTTCACTTTGCATTGGTGACCTGCTCCTGCAGCTTTCTCTTCAGTAACATTAAGAGGATCCCCACATATCTTATTATACTCGGAGGGTAGCACCTAGTCAAATCATTAGTCATCTCTTGGCTAGACTAGTGTAGTTCACTCCCAGCAGGATTCCCAAACTGTGCCATCAGACTGATTCAGCTCATTTACAATGTGGCAGCCTGCATGGCTCACACTCTTTTCTCATGTCCTCAAGTTACAATTGCCTGTGTCTCATTTTGACTTTCTGTGCCACATTAAGATCTATCACTGTGGGCATCCAGGCCAAGATCATGGCATATAAAAACCATAAATTCTGCATTCAAATGGCCATCTAATGCCCAGCTCAAGTGTTGTGTTATCTTTTCATCACTATTGAAACGGCTGAATCTTTCTCGTCTTTAAAAAGTTCTCATTTTCAAAACTGTTCTCTATTTACTTCAATTTTTGAACTCTGACATGCTAACTTGTACAGTTTTCTGATTCCTTGACTTGAAAGATTTGTTGCACTTTTAATTTTCTACCTTAGATTAGTTGATAGCACCTTCAAATGGAATATACTGTTTTATCATTAAAGAAACTTAAAACCACACCTGTGATTTAGGGCCTGGTTCCATTATACTTAGTTGCTTTGTAAAACTCCAAATGTAGCCTTAGAAGAGATTAAGAAATTTGAGATATTCTTCATGTGAAGCAGATAAACGGGAGCATTTAAACAGAGAGAAAAGGAGCGTGCCACTCTTGTCAGAGCGGCGGTTTGTCAGGTTTATTAGCCTTGAGCAAATTGTATGTGAAATGGCCACCTAACAGGGACATTTTATTCCCAGCTTAATCGTGCAATTATGTGCCCTTGCAATTACTGTAATATAGAGCTTCGTACACTGGGTGGCACAGTGATTAGCGCAGCTGCCTTAATGGACCAAGCATCCTGGGCTCGAGTTCTGCACATGATTGTTGTCTTTTTGGAGGTTATACATTCTCACCATTTTCTTCTTGTACTCCAGTTTTGCCTCCCTCATCTCCAAAAATTGTGTGTCTGGGGAACACTGCTTTTAAAGTAACGTATGCGACAGAGTGGACAGAACACAAGGGTTTAGAGAGAAGTATTGGGACACCAAGTGGGCAGCCTCATTTAATAGGCAATCAAAACATATGGGTTTACTGTGGCACAACAGCAGAGACTGCTGTGAAATCAGCCCAGACAAAAGACTCTTCAACTGGAGTGCATTTTTGAGGTTCACGGTTGCTCAGTCTGATTCGTGATCTGGGTCAAGAATGAGATGCCACCTTCCAGGACCTTTTTTTTTTTTTTGGTCAGCCCTGACTGAAGAAATGGGCTTGCTCTGTGCACTTTGGGTGGGGTTAGGTGCCCTCAATGAGCATCTTCTCAGAACTGTGGGGGAAAGAGGAGAGGCCGTTAGTGACAACGCCCCCTCTGGTCCCAAAGTGGTATCACTTTTGCTGGGCCAAGAAGAAAAATCCTCAGGTGCACCTGTTACATTAGTTACATTACTCTATACTTAGAAAAAAGTAACTGCATATGTTACATGTTTACTTATTATACAATGTGATATGCTACAAACAGTGTTTTACTGTTATGCTACTTTTTCTGCTTTTGTATGAAAAGGCACAGTTGTTTTAATCTTTTCTCATAACTCATCCACTGTAGTCCTGGAATCAGCCTAGTTGTTCTTCAATGGACATTTTCCAAACTTTCTATGTCTTTTTTTAAAGCCTGGAGACTAAAACTTCACACAGTACTCCAGTTGAGGCCTCCCCAGTTTGTTACAAAGCTTCAGCATAACTTCCCTGGACTTCTCCTCCACACATCAGGTTGCTATTAACCTGACATTCTGTTAGCCTTCTTAATGACTTCTGAACACTGTCTGGGAGTTGATAGTGATGAATCCACTATTGACTCCTAAATTATTCTCATAAGTTGAGTCTACTATGACTCCTAAATCCTTCTAATTAAGGGATAGGCTTTGGTTTCCATGACCCTGAACTGGATTATGTTGTGTTTGGATGCTTAGTATGACTGGAAATAGAAATAAACTTTGCACTCCACTGAGGATCCATTCATACCTTGTGCTTAATGGTGTTGCTGTGATAAAGAAGCCCCAACCAGTGATGATGAAATGAATTAGATTTTAAAATATTATGGAGGTGGAGAGTAAAACCCATTCCTTGAAAACTGGTGTTCAATAGAGAATGTGGAAGGTAGAAGTGCAAGAAAATATTACGTTGCTACAGGGTGAGTGCTGCTACCTCACAATCACGGGTGTGGATTTTGTGTGTTTCTCCTATGAATGTGTGGTTTTTCCTTTTGTTGTTGTATTCTCCAAAGGCACATCTCAAAAACATGCAGGTTAGCCTGACTGGCCACTGTAAATTGTCCCAGTGTGAGTGAGGGCAGGCGTGTGCTTGAGTGTGCCATCCTTTTTTGCCAGAAATGGCAATGGCTCCCTACAACCATAAAAATGAATAAAGCAGGTTGTGAAAAATGGATGGATGATTTAATATTTTGGTATTCTTTGAGAATTCTACATAAAATATATTTTCTATATCTTAAGCGTTTTATGAAAAAAAGTCAGTTATAGTCTAATCAGATAATCAAGGAACTGCAGGACTGGGGTGTCTTCTCAGTGGAATGAATAAAATAAAATTCATATTGAATGCATTTTGAAAGCTTCTCATTTTTCTAAAACGCAAGCTATTAAAATACAATTTTCTGAGACCACTGGGACATCTCATACATAAATACTCAAGTGAAAAAGTTTTTTCGAGATTCTTACTCAAGTGAAATTTTGTTTTAGATTTTCTTGAAAAAGGAATGTTGGAACAATAAGCCTCACAGATGAGTAACTGGGCTCATCTATTTTGAGCTGGTTGTCTCCCGTTGGCCACTTCCCTTGCCCATTTCAGGTATTCTTTGTTGACTTTAACCCCTAGAGGATGCAAAAGGTGCAAGAGGGAATGGAAGTTGGTAGGGCAACAGGCAGGCAAGCGCTCACACATAAGCTTCATTGAGAAATCTGTATTTCCACAAGGCGGTCCTGTCAGATTCCCCCAAGGGCTCATTTCCCTGTCTCTGCGCTTCATTTGTTTTCTTCTGCTGTTGATTAAAGCTGTTTGGAGACAGCATTGTCCTCCAAGAGGAAGGAACAGAGTGTGAAATTAGAAATCTGGGGGAGCAGATTGGGGGCTCCAGGGGCAAACATATGGTAGGTACCCATAAGGTTCCCCTTTGCTCATCTACTGGGATCCCTAAAAACAGAGGAGGTGGCCAACATCTCATCAGTATGGAGCATCTCTGTGTTACTGAAGTTGGAATTTGGCGCTTTGTCTTTTGAGAATTTGGCCTAGGAGGTATGAACCTGTAGGTTTTTTGTTATGACATTTGTGTGATTGGCGGCTAACCAATTTGGACCAAAAGGCAGGTCATTGCCTCATATTCCTGCTCTGACTTTCAGTCTGTTACGCTCCTCCATCATTGGCTATGTGCAGAAGGGCCAAATGCTTGCGTTTTATCACTGCCCACTCTGGACAGCGCTTTCCACAGCTTGACATGCCATCGGCCTGCCATCTGAACAGCTGGACTCCATTAAAGCCAGCCGCTAATTACTGGGGGGATTGCTGGTGCGGGGTCACCTTGACAGCTTTTGTGTGGTGTTGGAGGAATCACTGGCATCGCCTTTTACATTATGCCTTACAGATTCTTTTTGCCAAAGTCGTTATCAATGTTATGTCTCAAGATTATTAAATGATCATTCAAATTATAAATTCAGAATTACATTTTGGTTATGATTACTGTTTATATATGCTTATCATAAAACCAAAATAAACAGTTTTCAACATATAGTTATGTTTTACTGCTAACTATAAGCTGAGTGAGGCTATTGTCACGAAGTGTCTTTGTTAATCATTTATTTTTTACATGATTTTTCATATTTGGTAGAGATCTATTGCACCCATTGGGGTTTCTAAGCACAAAGGAATCTGAATATCTCATTAGTTTTGGAGTTCGCTTTGTATTTAAAGTTTTGAAATTAGTCTGCACTGTTTTCAATGCCAATTTATGTTGTTTAAAAATGTGGCCATTTCGTGAATCCTGTTGTTAGGATCCCACTCCTGTTTGCTAGGGATGTAGTCTTAGAAGTTGCAACTTTTGATGTTGTTGATACGACAGGTTAAAAAGTCAGCATTGACATCCATTTCCCATCCGAGACACTCCCTTTGTAAATTTTTTCTTTTTGCTCTCTAATTTTAGCTCTGATTTTATTGACTCACGTGTTGATTCCAATGATAGTATGTTGATTACCTCAGTTATGACTTGGCTTTTTTTTGTGAGTAAGTTTTATTTTCTGGTCGAACACCTTTCTAGCTAGCTCTCTGTCTCTAGTAGGACAATCAACATTTTTTGATACGTTATAACCACTCTTAATCAGTGTTATGCTTAGCAAACTATCAAGACAGATTTTTGGAGTAACCAGTAGAAAAGTCAAGATAAACATAAAAATCAAAACTGGAAAATCAGCCGTACTAGAGAGACTAAATTGAGGACGGTAAGTTCAGGCACAAGTCAAAAACCAAAAAAAGGACTTCAGAATAAGTGCATTTTTGAAAGCATAAAAGGAATTTTGAATTCACAACATGGATAGGGAAGTGATTCCAAGGATGTCCTTTTAAGCCTTTCACGTCATTATGGCCCTGACAACAAAGGAGCTGCTCAAACAAACGGAAAAGTAAAAGAGTGGCGATTGTGAGTAATTCAAAATGGCAAAAGTTAGCAACAAAAAAAAAAAAAAAAAAAGAATGAAATTCTAGGTTAAAAAAAATTATAGTGGTAGATTGCTTAAAAAGCCGAAAAAAACATACAACAATTAAATTAATGATTTAATCTTAACAGTCAGTGGTGTGGCATAGTTGATACAGAATTTGACTTCATATCAAAAGATTACTGGCAAATTGCCTTGAAATAGTGTTATGTGCTATGGAAAAGTACGGTATAAAATTTGTTTCAAAGATTGTTCCTTTATTTATAGCATCCACCTCCTTATGCAAGTAAAGGAAGGTCGATAAATATTAATAGCCAGTGGCTATGCAAGAAAGTTAAGCTTTTGAAATTTGAAAAATTAAACCTGAATTTTTAAAAGCTTTTTGCACCACAAAATATCATCGAACATGCACTTACCCAAATAGTAATATAAGAAAAGACAGCAATTATTTTAGTATTTATCCCCAGTACAATATAGTAGTCTCCACAAAAGTAAACATTGTCAAGTTAGTTGATTTTCTTACTGTCACACACAGTGGGTAAGTAGTCAGCACAGAAGTTATAATGTTGATCTTTGCTGTACAACAAAGTAGCCACTTGGACAACACTACCTTAACTTTACATGTACATCTGCTTTTTGGAGTTAAGCCTTTATCCTCACCAACTTTCAAAATATTTGCTCCTTCATGGTGGCAGAGTGAGGTAGTAGGAATAATTGAGTCTTGGACATTACAGTTCACTGCTTTAGTCACTAGGGGGGCACACTGTCTGTCTTAATGATTCTCTGCAGGATTTTCTGGACTGTTAGTGCTATGGCCCCATTTGGAATTTTTTTGTTACAGCAGTTCACTTCTTGATGATGCTACATATGTTGTAATGACTAAAATCTGCATTACCTCTAATATTAGCTGATTTGTAATATTGCATATGAGAGCAGTTTAAGTGAGTTCCTATCAAAATTAAAATAATAATGCAATATTAGTCTAAAGATTTGAGGTGTTGTTATGTGGTGGCTAACACTGATGCCTTATAGGCTCAAGAATGTATATTTTAATATGGACTGTTCACTCTCCACGGGAAAGTTGCTGGAACATGGTGCAGGTTTTACTCAAGAGACTCTAGTGTCCCTCCTACATCCCAATGAGCTGTGCATTAGATTAATTGGGGGGTCTAAAGTGTAAGCAGTGGTGGGTATGAGAGTATGCAGCTTGATGGATGTGCATTTCTTCAGGGCTGGTGGCTGTCTTGCACTCAAGTGTGCCTCAGTCCTCACAATTCTGAGTTGACTAAGTAGGTTTGGAAAATGGATGGCTGGTATACATGAAGCAGGGGGGCAGGCTGTCTCATGAAAATGAACATCCTCTAGTCTTCCTGACTCACTACGACAGAAGAGTCTGTTGCTTTTCCCTGCATCTGTAGGTGCCCTTATTTATGAAATCGTCTATGTATTAATGTTAACAGACATTGATGCACTCATCTGTGTGTTTACTGAACCCAACTTAATGCAGTCTTTATGGTCCTTGTAGTCCATAGTATTAGGCAAGAAATCACCCCAAGATGGAGCACTGGCCTATCACAGGGCAATCCCATTCACAAATTTTAAGCAATCTACCACTATAATTTTTTTTAAACTAGAATTTCATTCTTTTTTTTTTTTTTTATTTGTTGCTAACTCTTGCTTGTATTTTGCCATTTTGAATTACTCACAATCGACACTCTTTTACTTTCACTACCAATAATATGAAGTGTCTCATATTTTAAATACAAGATGTACATTTCAAACATCTGCACAAACATGATTTTTTAAAAATACTGTTACATTGTTGTTCCTTCTGCTGATTATACAAAAGGTGCAGTCATGGCTGGAGGCTTCACAATGGTGCCATCAGTCACAGCTTGGTAGTGTACAGAGTGAAACAAGTCAACTGGAGCCTTTAGGATCATTCTCTAGTTTGAAGAATGTGTCATGAACGGTCTTCCTTATGATTTCTTTCCATATCCAGAATGATGCCAAGGAAGCCACAGATGTCGTGTGTGTTCATTACATAAATCAAGAACACATATAGAGGGAAAAGCACTGGAAGAACACAAAATCTCAAAAGAATGGCAAAACAAAAAAATCTCTTCTTCTTTGGGCCTTCCTAAAAGGGTCTGATCCCATGTCTGTTTGGTGGGATCCCTCACGTGCTGCCTTAATTTCTTAAGTAACTTTGTTTCACCTCCCATCTGTCTCTCTGTTTCTAACAACCTTGGAC
The DNA here is from genome assembly GCF_016835505.1 of Polypterus senegalus. Taxonomy (NCBI): domain Eukaryota; kingdom Metazoa; phylum Chordata; class Cladistia; order Polypteriformes; family Polypteridae; genus Polypterus; species Polypterus senegalus. The sequence continues at coordinate 32,651,826 of NC_053162.1, read as the reverse complement.
TCTTTCTGTGGAGATTGTATGTTCTTCACAGCTCTCTTCTGCTATGATCAACAACAACAACATTTATTTATATAGCACATTTGCATACAAAAAGTAACTCAAAGTGCTTTACATAGTGAAGAATAGAAAAATAAAAGACACAGTAAGAATGTAAAATAAGTCAACATTAATTAACATAGAATAAGAGTAAGGTCCAATGGTCTGGGTGGACAGAAAAAACAAAAAAAAAAATTTCCAGATGGCTGGAGAAAAAAAATATCTGTAGGGATTCCAGACCATTAGACTGCCCAGTCCCCACTGATCATGGTTTAAATATCTCACTGGGGTCACTTTTAACATTAGCTTGGCCCTATAATCTAGATCTCCTGACAGAGGTCCATAATGCCTACTTATCATAGGACTATAAAAAGTATTAATTCCCTGGAACCTTTCAAATTTTATTCTTATAGATCACACATTGAATAACAGTAGATTTAATTTGACTTTTTTGACATTGGTCAACAGAGAAAAAAGTCTTCAATGTCAAAGTGAAAATGGATCTTCAAAAATCATTGCTTATATAAATATTAACCCCTTATATAAGGGCACACCTAGTACAGCTGATTGGGCTTACTAGTCCCATCATTGGAGATAACCTGCCTGGGGCTTCAGTTTCAGTCTGAATGCTCCTGTATATGGAAGGGACAACTTGTGGTGATTCAGTAAGGGGGCCGAACCAACACAATGAAGACAAAGGAAAACTCCAAGCAACTCTATTAAATGGTGATTAAAAACACACGTCAGGGGATGGAGACAAGAAAATATCCAAGTCACTGAATACCCCTTGGAGTCCAGTTAAATCGATCACCAAGAAATGGAAAGAGTAGGGCACAGCTGTCAAACTGCCCAGAGCAGGTCATCTAAAAAACCTGAATGATTTTGCAAGAAGGAGGCAAGTGGAAAGGCCACCAAGAGGCCTCTGATAACTCAGGAAAAGCTGCAAGCAACAGTGGCCGAGACTGGAGAGACCGTGCAGACAACAGTTGTTTCACCATTTGTAGCTTTATGGGTAAGTGTAAAAGGGCAAGGGATTTTTTTAGAATAAATGAATAAATAAAACGCAAAGGGAATTTGCCAGAAGTCAGATGGAAGAAGGTTGATGGTCTGATGTTGAGCTTTTTGTCCATCATACTAAACACCATGTTTAAACATTGCACATTAATAAAAACACACCAACTCCACTGTAAAGAGTGAAGCATTGTGATGTGGAGCTGTTTCATTGTAGCAGGCCCTGGATAGCTTATGAAGATGGAGGGCAAAATAAATGCAGCAAAATACATAGATATCCTGGAGGTAAACTTGATTCAGTCTGTAAGAAACCTGTGCCATGGGAGAAGAATTGTTTTCCAGCAAGATAACAACCCTCAGTATAAATCCAGAGCTACACAGAAATAGCCAAAAAACAACAATGTGAATGTCCTGGAGTGGCTGAATCAAGAGTCCAGATCTGAGTCCAATAGTGAATTTGTGGCTGGACTTGAAAAGGTCATGATCTCCTTGACACCCGACAGCTTGAGCAGTTTTGAAAAAAAGAACTGGTGAAAAATATCAGTTTCCAGATGTGCACAGATACTCAAGGCTGTCATGGCTGCCAAAGATGCATTTACTAAACACTGCCTTGAGGGGTGTGAGTACTTATGCAATCAAGTATTTGGTATTGTATATGTGTAATTAATTTAGACCACTTTGCAGAGTTTTGTTTCGCCCTGGCATTAAAGAGTCTTCTTCTGTTGATCATTGATTCATGACATTCAAATGTGAAACTTCCAAGGGGATGAATACTTTCTGTAGGCACTGTAGCATTTATAGAGCCAGGTCTGTTTCCTCTGTGCCAGGCTCTGTGTACCATGATCTCTAATAACTGACTGGGAGAGTGGTTTAACTTTGTCTTCAATGGGCAACCTAGCTGCAGTTTCTCCAGTTTCTCTCCCTGGTGTAAAATGTTTCCCCCGCCCTCTATAATCCTTTGGGAACATGATGCTTGTCCACCAAGACCAACCCTCTCACTTTACGAGCACTATACCTAGCAAGGTTCATTTTGTTCTGGTGACTTCTGTGTTCCCACCACGGCAAGAGAAAGATCATGTGAAGGATGCAAGTGGGGGCTGTACCATCCTGAAGGTGCCTTTGCCCTGAGCATCCTCTTGCCAGCTGCCCACTTCTTCTTAGGAGGGAACACCAAGGAGTATCAACATTCCAAACAATACTAAGAAAACTGTTCCTGTGCAATGATTGTGCCAAAAGAAATGGGTCCTTTTATGTGAGTTTAGCCTTTATTGTGCGGGCAGGTTGAACGCCCTACTAGCATGTCTTCCCTTTATCACTGCCCTTTTTGCCAATTCATGAATCACTGTCTGCCTTATGAACAGTTTGACTCATAGGTTTTGAATACCAATCACTGTCCAATTAACCATGTTACATCCCCTGCCCACTCCCCTCCCCTCCCCTCCCTACACACTCTTAACAGGTTCAGAGCTCTTCTCTGATATTAGGTGTTTTTGGTTTTATCGTTAGCCTGTTTGCTTTGCTTGCTTGGGCTTTGACGCTCTCAAAATTATTTTGAGACCAACAGCAATGCAAATGAATGTAATCCTCAATATTTAATATAGTATCATGTTATGCAATGTTATCATGTACTGGTGCACGTCTTTACATGAATATCTGAGACTGGTACCTGTCTTAATGTGTGCACATGCGTGTGTCATTGTTGCTATCCACATTAATGACACATTATTGACAGTTTCCATATTTCTGTTATGCCATTGTGGTTTACCTTTTTTGAGTACAAAGGGGAGTGTGTATGCGTTTCTGTCTCTCCTCTCCTACCTTAATTTCCAGATGTGCCTGTATGCGTTCCTTTGTTATAATGCCGTGGAGTGCCTCCATGTTAAGCAGCTGCTGCCTCTGCCCTCTGCACTCTCACCACTGTTCCTCCACTCTTTCCAGTCTTCATCAGTCACGTCAGATTCCTGCAGAAAATCAATGTGTTGCTGCCCGCTGATTTCCCATGATGCTTTGCCTTATGCACTGGGAGAGGCGACATTTCCGGTCACGGCAGCTGCCCGAACTTCTTTCTGTTGCTTTAAGTATTTGTTGGAATTTCACAGGCTTCCCAGGCTCTCGTGAAAACACTCATTTGTGATTGCGCCAACCTGCTAATGGCGGATGCCGGGTCTGCAAATCCCACCTAGGTGTTGGGCGCTCGTTATAGTGCGGTGCGTGCCGCTAATAATGCATCTGTGAAAGTCAGCTGCGAGGGAGCCAAGTAATTATCCCACTGTAGCGCTCCCTGCTTCAGTGTCATCACAACTGGGGCTTCATTAAAAGTCCTGGCAGCAGAGTGCTGCCGAGCGCCTCCTGCCCGCGCCGTGGCGCCGAGGTAATTTGACTTCTTGAAACCGAGGAGCCCTGTGACGCCCCTCCTCGCAGCAGCAGCTGATCAACCCCCGAAGAACAAAAGGCTCATCTGAAGCTATTCGACAGCTTCTGACAGCCTGAAAAAAATCAAAGTGTCCACGTGGGGCACTGCGCCCAGCCCGCAGGAAGGCTTCATATCTAAAAGCGTTCCTTTGATCACTACTTAGTGATGGAGATGTTTCGCTGAGCAAAGACCCACAACACCGTGAGTCACACATAGCTGTGACTCTTTGTGAGTGGTTTCAGGCCGGACCTGGCTGGCCACCTCCTGCAATCCTGGCATGGGATTTACCAGTCCTGTTCTGTGCTTCTGGGACTGCATTTGTTCTTCAGTTCTGCACCTACTCGACGCCCAATTAATGTAGCATCTGCCGTTCTGTGGTGCCCTCTTCTACTGCACCTCAGTACAGCATCTGCCATTCTGTAACGCCAAATCCCATTGCTCCCTCTCTATAACATCCAGTATGCTGTACTGTCCAAACCCTCATTCCTACCTGTACAACATCTGTTATTCTATTCTGCCGCACCCTTGTACAACATTTGCCATTCTGTTCGTCCTTACTCACTTACCTACCATATAGCTTTGGCCATCATTTTCTGCAATGGTCACACCTCCACCTGTACAGCTTCTATTCTGCCAACTCCTATTACCCTCCTTGTAGAGGACCTGCCATTCTTTTCAGTCCATAACCACAGCCCCACCAGGGTATAGTGTCTCCCACTGTGACTTTCCTACTCCATGTAGGAAAGGTTTCTCATTTCTGTTCTGCAAACACCCAATGCTCATCGTATACAGCGCTTGCCTATGTCTCCTGTTGAAACTCAGTTTTCCCAGTACAGCATCCGTCATTGTGTTTTTCCCTCACCCACTGCATCAGCCATTCTGGTTTGTTCACAACCTCCTCCTCCTCTTCTTCTTCTCTTTAAAGCATCAGCCCTTATGTTTGGCCCACTGACACCCTGGCAGTTTAGTTTCTTCACACATACTCCCCTCCTGCCATGTTATTTTACTTAGACTCGCCACACTGCTTATCGAACATGTGCTGTTCTGCTCTGCCAGGACCCACTAACTTTCTTGTTCTGCATCTAGCATTCTGCTCTGCCCTCAGTACATCATTCCCCATACAATTCTGCTTGCCCTACATTTCACCTTCCACATGTTTCTTTCCTACCATTTGGATTGCCCTCTGCTCACTGTGTGGTTAGAATCCGTATACACCACAAGTCTTTAATCTGGGGCAAGTTCTCTCTCTATCTCCTTTTTTTTTTTTTTTGCTGATTCTTTAGGGTGGGAGTCCACTAGCTTCTTTGCCATGGTCAGCAGAACAGAGTCATAGATGGAACGGATACAGCCTGTGTTTACCACAGAACTATAGCAGAGCTGCCTCAGGGGTGAGGATCTGAAGATCCTCCTGGGAATGTGTGCCACCTGGAGACATGACACATATAGACTTCCTGTGCTTCTCTGGGCTAGTAGTACGCACGCACCACTGCGTCCGGGAGTCTCCAGAACACAACTGTAAACTTGCATGGCTTATTTGAGGTAGCTGCCCTTCTCTGCTCGATGGCATGATCCTCATGCAGATACCCCATCTTTGATGTTTGCATGTGATAGCAGTCTGTCCAACTGAATAAACTCAGTGATCTTTGTTTCATTTCAGGCAAGTTCCTCTTTTAGAGGTGCATTAAATTCTAAGGCATGGGAGGGACATTCAAAAGTGTGGGCCCAGTGTGGAGTGTGTAACCTGTGACACCTGGTAGTGTCAGAGCACACGCTTCAGTTTGTAAGAAAGCACTGCAAGTGGCCTTGTGGATGATCTGTTTTGATCACAGGCATTGTGGAGATTCAGCTTCCGAGTGCTGTCAGACGGGGCCGTATTGGCTTTGTCTCCTGCCTGTAGGGTTTGCGAATTTACAACGTTCTCCTCAGTCAGTGCAAGATGCAAGGTTTAAGGAAATGTGTAATCATAATTTTGACTGATGCTCTGGGTGGGCTTAGCCTCATCACAGTGGGACAGTCATTTCATGTGTTTCAGACATGGAAAGCTACCTGCTTCTGTTAACAGTTTGCTAATAACAACTGGCGGTGCTGCAGTAGCAGCAGCAGCAGCAGCTCAGCCAGCATCTCCTGGGAGGCCCGCGGAAGGGTTACGCTTTGCATTCGGTTTCCGAAGCGAGTGCACTTGAGCGCTGTGCCGCCAGAGCACTGTGCTGAGCGGCCTCCTCCACTGTGCAGCAGTTGTGATGTCGCAGACGTGTCTCCTGTGAGATCCCCTGGCTTCTGTGTTGCGATCGATGCACCGCATTCCCAGACAGCTGGTCTCTCAGCAGGGGCTGTGTATGCGGCTGGAAGCTGCGCGCGGCGGAGAGCAGGTAATGCTCTAATTTCCCCTGTGCAGATGCAGCCAGGAATATCTTAATCTATTATTGGTGTGCTGGCATGCGAGGGAGAGGGGATGCTGGTGGTGCAACCATGCAGAACCGCTCACTGTGACTCTGCCTGAACCTGCGTTAGTGTAATCATTGTTATTTGTGGTGTGGAGAATGAGGGGCAGCCCAGCTGGGTGAAATGCAAGGGGACTTGTGGCAGCTGCATGGCCCAGTGAGCATTGGAAAGCAATACACCAGCAAACAGAGAAGGCACTATAGAGCCTCCTGTTTAGGCTCAGAGTAACAGCTGCTGATAAAAGTTACTGGGTTCCTTCAGGGATTGCTTGATTTCCAGCCTTAGGGTGGGCTACGTCAGTAGCATTTCTCAGTCTCCGGGTCTCCTGTGAGTTGTACTGACTTACATTGTAGGCCAGTGTTTTTCCGCAGGCCGCCCCTTCCCACAATGCAGGTCAGTTCAATGCAGCAGACAGCGCCTCATGCACTGTAGTCCGTACTAACCTGTGTCACATGTCCAGCCTCAGTACATTACATTAGGTGAAGTCTGGAGAGTACAGTGCCCCTTACTTCCCTTTGTAACAGGCCCTGGCTTCCTGAATAGCCAGGTAGTCCGCCATAGCAGACTTCTGGCTAACGTTTCTGGGGTCTCAATGGCTGTTTGTCCATCCATTGACAATTGCCTTGACCTGTAGGTCAGCAGAGCTGGTTTAGCAGCTGCCCAGGCTTGTCAGTCTGGATAAAGCACTTTGACAGGAGCAGCTCGCCTCTTAAATGCGGCAAACAGCAGTGCGATCGATGGCTCCCCGGTTGCTCTGTTTTGTATCAATACTTGCTCTGCTCATTACATCTTCAGCAGCGCCTCCCCTTGGACGTTAAATTATTCAGCCTTTGATGTGCTGGGAATATTTTAAGCTTTCCTCTTAGAAACTTTTGCTGGGGAAATAGAGAGCTTCCCAATGCTGAGGACGGCTTTATGAAGAGCGGCTGCCGTATGGAGTAGGAGAACGGTACTGTTCTACCCGTAGATCCCACAGGCATGTATGTGTGTCTGTGGAAATTTAGCATCATGACAAGCCCAATGGTTAATGCAGCAGTAAGATTTTCTAACAAAAGAAAAATGTGTGGCCATGTAGGCTGTGTGCCTACTAAAACAAGCTAACAAACTGAGGTCAGCCCACTGAAATTGGCTCTGGTGTTATAATAAAAAAAAAAAAGATTAATTACTGGGCTCTGCCAGCTGTCAGCATCTGGTGTTACTACACATTAAAAGACCAGACAATTTGGGTCAAGACACTGAAGCAGGCAAAGTGTTGTATTAAGTGTCAGCTCACCAAAACAGACCTGCTAATATGGCTATGCTTATTTAGACAAGCCCATGTGTCGTCATCTGAAGGGACTGGTTGCTACTGTTTGCCTTTTGAAGCAAGTCGTGTATAGATATTTGCCATCCAGTCACCAAAGCAAACCACACAGCTGGAGTGACCAGGATGTGCGTCAGCAATTTGGGACAACCCACAAAAGCCGAACTGCAGTCAGCCCACAAGACCTGGCGTGGTAACATGGTTCTGCCTTCTTGTGTAGGCAAATCTCTCTGCATCTTGTGCAACTTCTTTATGTGAACATTCATAACTGGGATGAGGCCACTGATGCAAGGGGTTATGTCACCTTTTTGGTCTCGACCCTCTACGACAAGCTTCTCTACTGGATATAGCCCACTGATATGGATCGTTTCAGTAGTGGGTATTTGAGCACCTAAACAGACAGAGCAACTGGACTGTACTACAGCAAGGCAAGTGTTGTCAAACCACTGAATCAGGCCACTAAAACTAAGTAGGATGTGCTGAATGCAGCTCACTGAAGCTGACTGCATGTTGGCATTTGTTGCCAGCTGCACAGCAGAGGCTATACAGTAAGAGCCTATGGAAGAATGTTGGTATCTTCTGAGTGATCGAGGTCATGCTCGTAATTTGTGATGTCCTGCCTAAACACTGTTATGATCAAACCACTGACTGTGATTTGTTAACATGCGTCTGGAAAAGCTTTGAGATGATCTTCTCTAGATCTTTCTTTGTAAGCTGGTCCTGTGTGCTTTTTGTTTTGTAGCCATTGGATGTACCAGAGTGGGAGGGGTGATAGATTTAGTGGAGAGATTGTTTGAAGTTACCTGGTTTGTAGCAGCCTTACCCATGGAGCTGCATGGATTACCAATCTGATTCCCTGCTAGTCTTTCTAAGTCGTCCAAAGCCTGTAATTGTAAAGTAGTTAAGCTTTATCGTTACATGGCCTGGGCAGTGGGCCCAGGAGCTTAGCTGCCTATTGTTCTTGCTTGTGAGTTAGATGGCCATTTTAAATTACAGGAAATGAAAGTACTCCTTACTCAGTTCCCTTCAGCTGTGTTTACTTTGCCACCACTGGGTATACCAAGCCCAGTGGCCAATGGCTGTGTATGCTGGAAATGCAGGGTCAGTCAGCACACCCTAATAAAACTTTTAATGTCTTCTATTATACATCTTCAGCAAACACTATTGTTTATAGTGCCTTTTTATTCACAGGTTCTTTATGCTCTGTATGTATTTCTTTAATGTAAGCATTGGCTGGTTGAAAGATTTGCTACATAATGAGTCAGGGGCAAGCACTGAACTACTAAAATTACTACTAACACTTCAAACTCCTTAGCCACTAGAGGCCCACACTACCTGCCATCATGCTCATTTTGTGACCCCTGTTTGCCACACTTTTACCGCAGCAGTAACCAAATTGCTTTTTTTATCACCTGCCCAAATAGCACTACACACCTACAGATTCCTGTCTGTCAACTCTTAGCATTCCTTGCTTTTTTCTCTCTCCTTTCTCTGTAACTCTTGTTTTTCTGCCTTCCCATTTATTATAAAGACCCATTCCTCACTGCTACTGAGACTTTAATACCTCACTGACTGGGTTTGGGAGCAGTCAATACCTCTCCATCTGAGAAGACGGCCATCAAATGAAAACACTTTATGAAAAATTGCCTATAACTGAATTTTTTATTACGGACAATTGTAATGTAGGTGGTCATTGAATTTTCAGGAGGTAATGGAAACTGACATTGATGCTTCAGAAGCAGTGGGGAAGCTTTTCTGAATGTGCAGTAGTTAGTAATGTCCAATCCCCTTTGGTTGCCTATGTGACCTGACTGGTCACTCTCCCTGCCAGTGCTACAACTGACGAAATATAGAAACAAGTATAAGGTACACTTGTTACCGAATGGCATGGTATCTTATTCAGGGTTGGTTACTGCCTTCCACGTGAGGTTGATAGGATAAATTCCCGTTTCTTATGATCCAATAGCACAAGTAGTTTTAATAAATGGATTGGTGCATTTGAAATTTTTAACTGCATTTAGATAAAAGCTTATGAAGGTAAATTATTTCTTTTTCCCAATAAAGCTGCATGCAGATGTCCAATTTAGTGTGTTTTTTTTACATCTTGCACTATTGGTCTCTGGTGGAAGGTTAGATGAGAGACCAGGTACTGCTTCTGCTCTGGGTTGTTGAAATGTGCACTCTGTTATAGTTGTCACTGGCAGTGCTACAGTGGTCTTAGGTTCAAGGAGATGACCACCAATGAGTACAACAGGCAAACCTACGATTTTATACATCACCATCAAGTGTTGAACACATATATAAGCACTATTGTGAAAGCCTAGTCAGGTGGTGTAACACACTTTGTAGTTTTGCAGTGCATCTCCTTAGTCACTAAGCCACAATCTCCAGCAAAGAGGAATGCACTCCTGGGTAGACGTACTTGGACATAAAATTAAAGCTTTCAAGGGGCAACCCACAAAGCTGGGCTATGAACTGGACATCAGCTGTAGTGTGGCATGTGAAATATGGCCATTGTGTTGAAAGAGATGAACCACTGCTCTGCCCACTGCTGTCGGCACTGGTCTGCTGCTGCAAAGCTCCTGGTGAGTCAGCCAGAGGATCAAACAGCCGGTAGTCAGGACAGCTGTCTGGCTTCTTTTCCCACTCTGACTTGCTGAGGCGTCTCCTGTTGGCACACTCCCTTTTGAGCATCAGCCTGCCACAGAGGTGGCTTACAATTCAGCTCTTATTACAGACTCCCTAGTCCCTTCTTGTGACTTGATGAGATGCTGTCCATGGGTGCCATTAGCACTTGAACGGGCAAATTGAAAGTGCTGCAGTCTTTTTGACTAGGGTGCAGTCCTGTATTGATCATGGGAGGATGTATTGCTTTCGGCCTACCAGCCACTAAACAACCCACCCAAACCCCCATATTCTTCATTGAAACAATCCAGGCTTTGTGCAGCTCATGCTCTGTGTCCCTGGATGAATCAGACTGGACCATGAGGCGCGGCTTGCAGCGCATTCATCCCCTTCACTGCATGACGGCTGGACCAATCAAGAGGCTGATGGAGAGCCCTGTGGTTTACTCAAAGAAGCCTCTGTGCAAGGGGAAGGCAGGCTGTTGGCTAGACTGGCCGTAAACCCCCCCACACACCCCAGTATCGCCTCCCCCACTGAGTTTGCTGGAATCTGATTGTAGCCGTGGAGGAGGGGTGGTACATAAGGACAAGGGCGCTCCTTCGTGAAGCTGGCAGGCCTGCCGGCGAGGGGTTCTGCGTGTCTGACCTACTCTGCATATGTTTGTATCGCGGTGTCTGCGTGCGTCACTTTATCAACACACAACTCTCATTTGTACTCTTGTGTTTGTCCACATGCGTGTTGCCGTAAGGCATTTTAAGAATTTGCGTATCTGAGCACCCAACAGTGTGACTTAAATTTTAAACTTATGATTACTTTTAAAGGCTAAAAAGTTTTGGTTTCACTTTCTTAAAATTTCTATTTCTTGGTAACATAATACTTTTAGGTCTTGTCTGTCAATCCATATTGTAGATATGACGTCTAGACACATACTCTCCAATGGGATTGGGAGTTTGAGGAATAGAGTTGTACGTTGTCAGGGTATTGGAATCGCCTGTGATTTTACAGGCTTTGTCATTTATTTGTAATGGTTTTAAAGGTTGACATTTTGCTTCACTTCTTATTCTACATCCCATACCTGAAGCTGTTTCATGGAGATGTGGTAGGATATGTAGGTCCTAACAAACGACTTCAGCTTGGTTAAATTTCAACTGAAACTGCTACACCTGCCCTACTCCATTGTGAGCATCTAAATATATTTCAACACCTGCATTTGGGTTTGTTTGTGTAATTGTTTGTGTTTGCACATGCACACATGTGTCTGTGACTTTGTGAGCGTGTCACTATGTTGGATTTTATGTGTGAACGTGTGAGTGTCAATCCAACCCCTACCACATCGTTTTGTGAGTGTGTTTGCCTGGTGATGTGTGAGTGCATGTGTTTGTATCCCCCTACGACTTTGAGCATCTCCACAGCTCTGAGCACCCTTCTGTACAAGTGTGTTTCTATCTAACTGCAGGTGTTTGTATGTCTATAAGTACCTCTGTAACCAAAACGTCATGTGTGCTTCTGACTCCTGTACCTTTTTGTTTGTAACTGTGCACATCTTTTCTCTCTCTGACCAAATGGATACTTTTAGGTGTGTAAACATGAGGACACTGTTAGAAAGTTGTTAAGGGTAGATTTAACACAAATATTAGGAGGTTATGCTTCTAGCAAAGAATCAGAGACACGTGGAATAAACGGCCAAGCCAAGTGTGGTGGAGAGGAGGACTTTAGGGGCCCTTCAAATTTAGACAACCTAAGTGAGTAGGATGGATGAACTTTTTAGCCTAAATGGCCTATTCTCGTTACAGTTGTTCTAATGTGTGTAAGCCACTGGGCTTTGTGTCTCCTTTGCATGTCTGAGCACCACTGTTTGTGTTTATTTGTGTCTGACTATCTGTTTCATTGAGAGCTCAGTCTTGAAAGTGTGTTTCTAACCACAGGCATTTTTGCGTGTACATTTGAATCCAAAAGTATTTACTTGTGTAACTAGGTACTGTCAATGTCAATTTATTTGTAGATCACATTTAAAACAAAATCAGTAATGCTGTAGCCAAAGTACTTTACACTAAAGTATACAATAAGTAAAATAAATAGAATAAAATACAGTAAAACACAATACAAACCAGCAATAAATTGAAAACAAACAAATGACTGTGAGGAAGGAGACATCAACTTCACTGAAGTTCATGGAAAACTAGAAAATAGAAATGCATCTTAAGTCTAGTGTTAAACAGTTCAATTGAAGTTGAGGTAATGAGGTAAAGAATTCCACCAGATGAGGTGCAGCAGCTGCAAAAGCCCCGTCAGCCTTAGTTTTGCACTTAGTACAAGGGACAAGAAGAGACAGCTGACCGGTAGATCCAAGCTCTCTGGATGGCTGGTGTAAAGCACACACTTCAGATAAATAAGTTGGAGCAGACCCATGTACTGATTTTAAAACCACCAGCAAAATTTTAAAATCAACTCTGAAACTAACGGCATCTAGTGTAAAGAGATACAGAATCAAGCTTTTTTGCCCCAACCAAAAAACGGTGTGAAGATCTTTTAGTTTGTGCCTGTGCACCTTTGCACATCTGTGTGAGCACTTTGCTCAGTTTTTGTGCATCGTGGCCAATGCTTTAATTGTGTGTATCTGAGCACTGTTGCATGCATGTGTGTGTTCGTTTCCAATCCTGGTGGTGTATGCCTGTGTCTTTGTTTCTGTGCTTGACTTTTCGAATGCACGTGTGCTAATTTGTTTATGTGTTTATGTATGTATTTGACCCAGACATATTTTTTTGTGCATCAAAGGGTCATTATTGTCCTGTGTACAGGGTACAGTGAAATGCTTACTTGTATGTACTAATCAACATGTAACATGTCACCATGAACAGCGATTAGATTAAGCTTACATTGAAAATATTAGCATTATAGCAGAGAATTCCAAAATGATTTGAATTTGCCAAATGAGAGGAGATTGAAAAGGTCTCCAAATCCACCATGCATCTGTGATGGCTATTGAGTTAAAGTTCCGTTCATAAAAGGTGCTGTTAACCATGCTCCATTTTAAAGGCCTCTACGTGTTTGTGTGTCCAGCTCCAGTATCTGTTATCTTTACACCTCTGTGTAAGTGGATCATTTAGTATTGCATTTCAGCCCCTGTGTTTATTGTTTGTCTGAGCACCATTGTATGTGTATGTGTGTTTCCAAGTCCACTTACTTTGTAATGGTGTATACCTGGCTACCTCTGTCTTCGTTTGGGTGCATGTGTCTCTCTGAGCACTTGTGTTTGAGAGTTTGTTTCTATCTAATTGTAGCTATTTGTGTTTTGTTTCTCTGTTTAAGTATGAGGTGCTTCTTATTTGATATCTTTTAATTTGTGCCGACATACATCCGTGCATATCTATTACTGTGTCTTTTTTGTGTATCTGAGTTTCAGTGGGTGAGTGTGTGTGTTTCTCACCCCCTGATTCCTTTGTGTGTGTGTGCATCTGACCTTTGTTCCTTTGTTCAGCTCAACTAAATCAATTTAGTGGACATTAGTGGCAACAAAACCATTTCACAGAGTTTATACAGTATATTATTATGTAATTGCTCCAGATTTTTCATTAAAGGCCATAATAAACAAATATGTAGCGGGGGTACAATAACAGAGTGAAAAGCCATAAAGCAAATGCAGCACCAGCCTGTCAGACTTGAATTCATGAAAATAAAGCAGCAGTAGCACCAGTCCCTGCCTTGAAACATATTGCATGCTACAATGGACTTTGATTCATTTTCGATTACTGGTACAAGTTTAGGATTACAAGCCCATCTTGACAGGAACCAACCCTGGACAGGGTGTCAATCCATTTCAGGGCAGTGTAAGGGATATTTCAAGTCATTTTTAAGTTAATCCTCAAAGGAATAAGCAGCAGTTAATGTTTTTCAGTCCTGCAAAATGAACATCTTTTGATAGATAGATAGATAGATGCTTTTATTAATCCCAAGAGGAAATTTACAAATGATTTAGAAATGATCATAGACATAACTTTATTTGTGCCCAGGGGGAAATTTGGCTTCTTACAGATGCTCTTTAAATAAAGAAATACATAAATGGGTAGATAAGTAAATAAATAAATCTACACACACTTTGGTCTGAGCACACACCAGAATGACTATAAAGCAAGAAAATTAAAAAAAGAAAAGTTCTAACTTGACTGTCAAAGTTCCAGTGAGGTATTATACAGTCACATTGTTGTTGGTATAGAGAAACTCCCATAGCGTTTCTTGACACACTTCTGCTGAACGATTTGCTGGCTGATAGTCCTCAGTGTTGTTGTGTCAGAGAGAGGATTGCAGCATTTTTCAGAATGGCACTCAGTTTTGTTTTAAATCTCTCCTTCGCTACGACCTCCAGGGGGTCCAGAGTGTGTCCCATAATTGAGCTTGCCCTTGTAATTAGCTTGCTGATTCAGTGGGCCTCTTTTGAAGAGGTGTTACCAGCCTAACGCACTACAGCGTAGAAAATCCCACTGGCCATCACAGAGTTATAGAAGATATAAAGGATGTCAGTACAAACATTATAGGAATGCAGTCTCCTAAGAAAAAGAGACTGCTGTGCCATTTTGTATGTGGTTTCTCCGTGTTCCGAGACCAGCCTAACCTGTCATTAATGTGAACCCCCCAAGTACTTGTAAAAGTGGACCACTTCCACATCCTTTCCTGAATAGTGACCGGACATAGAGGCTCTTTGGCCTGGTGAAGGTCAATATGCAGTTCCTTGGTTTTGCTGATGTTAAGATGCAGAGAATTCTTGTGGTGCCCCATTGTTGCCTACTCAGTCTCTGAGTCTCATAAACTGCAATCTGCCAACAGATAGTCAATTATCCAGGACACCACAGGCTCATCCACCTGCATATCTCTGAGTTTACCCCTTAACAGAAGTGACTGGATGATATTGAAGGTACCTGAGAAATTAAGTAACATAACCCTCACAGTGCTGTCAGCTTTGTCCAGGTGAGAATAAGGCTCGTGGAGCAGATAGACAGTTGGATCCTCCACTCCAGTCTTTGTGCTGTAGGCAAACTGCAGTGGGTCCAAGTTTTATATCACAAGAGGCTCGTATAGTCCAGGACCAGTCTCTCAAAGGTCTTCATGATGTGAGACATAAGTGCCACTGGTCTGTAGTCATTAGGTGAAGAAGTGCCTGCCTTCTTTCGATCAGGAATGAATCAGGATATTTCACCAGTGGTGTCACTTTCTAAAGCCTTAGGGACAGACTGAAAAGATGACAGTGGATACCTAAAAGTTAAGAACTCGGACTGACTCCATCTGATCCCATAGTGTTTCCTGTGTGTAGCTTTCTCAGTTGTCTCCTTACTTGGTCCTCAGTTATAGACTGTCCACACTGATGGTCAAAGGTGGATTTGTCTCTGGCCATTCCAGTTAATATGGTATTAGATGTAGATGTTGATGTAGTAGGGATGGTGTGGGGAGACTGGTCATTGGAAGACAGTGCCAGTTGGAGGGAAATCTATTAAAAAGTTGGTTCAGGGCATTAGCTTTGTCCACATCCACCTCTAGCACCTGAGCCCTAGTTTGCTTGAGTCCAGTAATTATACCCAGTCCATTCCAGACATCCTTCATGTTATTCTATGGGAGTTTGTTTTCTAGCTTTATAAGCATCCCTTTTTTCACTCCACTTTTTTCTTTAGCGGACACTTCATGTCCTTCAGAGCCTCTTTGTCACCGGATTTGAATGCTCTCTTTTCCTTATTCAGGAGGCCTTATAGCTCCTTAGTAATCCGGGGCTTGTTGTTTATGCTGTGTCATAATAAATGACTCTGAGTATTCTCTTTGACATGCAGTTATGCACAGGACTGATTGTCTTCATTGTACCTTAGCTCTGATTTGATTTCTTCCATCATTTTGAACATCTGTATGTGAAAGCCACAGGAACACTACAGGTGCACTCAAGGTTCATTTGTCATTGTGCAAACCCCCCCCCCAAATACTGCCACAGGTTTAGGTAGTGGTGCTGAAGTGGCGGCATTATCATGTACTTAAATATCCCTGGTGTAAATTTTTCATTTACAACATGAATCAGAACAATATAGTGCACTGGGCTCCTTAGTCTGTCACCGTATACTTTAAAATATAATTATTCATAAACAGTATTACATCATAAAAGATGTCATTTACATAATTTTTAAAGTAATGATTTCTTCTTTATTAATTAATTTGTTAATTAACTACTTGATCAGTCTTAGTAAATACATATGGACAGGGATTCCCATTAAACTACAAAAAAAAAAGTATTTTACAAAATATTTCAATTAGTGAAAACCAGTAGGATTATGCCTGGGGTCCACATTCAGTTCTGTGCAGTCCAGGTTTGAGGTTGATTAGTACTGATTGATGATTGTACCTTCTTTTGAAAAAAATTCCAGGGGAGGATTGTGCTGGAATTGCGCATGCTTTTATGTAGCTACTGTATGCTGAGTGGAGAATTCAAACCAGCAATGGATGTCATCATCAAAGACGCAACAGAAAGATTGCAAAATATAAGTAGATATTTAAATTCAAAAACAGACAATGAAAGAATATTCCATACACTCTAAAATAATCAAGCCACTAATATTCTTAGAAAATAAATTTTGGAGTACCCACTGTATGTCCAGCCAGACAATGACAAATAAAATCTCTGAAAGAGAAGAACTCATCTTTTATTCCATAGTGTGCACAGGTAAATGTGGTGTCTGTGAAGATTTTAATAGCCTGTCACTGGCTCCAGTTAGCCGTTGACTTCTCTAGTTGTCTTGATGATTTTTTTTAAACAGTAGCAGGAAAGTAAGAATACAGATATGAAATTCATGTGAAAATCTATATTAAACCTCCATCTGTTACATTATAACATGCAAAATCCATGCATGACACAATAGCTATAAAGCTACATCCCATTTTTAGTTGTCATAAAGTTGTCTTGTTTTTAATAAGAAACCTCACTGGCCACCATTCACTTTTCAATAGAGAAATGAACATTTTTAATTTGCTCCTAAATGTGAATCTAATATATTTTAGACAGAGGTTGATATATTTGTATCTAGTTAAAACTCCAACTTTAAATGATATGTTACTTAACCCAATTACTTGTTTCATCCCCTCTTTTTTTCTCACTGTCCATTTCTGTCTCCCCATCTTCTCTCTGTTGCTCTCTATTCGGTTTCTCTTACTCTTGTTCCATCTCCCTCTTACATGCAAGCATAAGTCTATGCCCAGCTTGAAAATGGCAAGGTCACTCCTGCAGCTTTGGAGGATGCAGTGCGAGCCGCCTTGGCCTAGTGGATCCCGTCTCCCATCCCTCCTCCCTTCCACTCCCCCTCTCCTGAGGTGCAAACAGACACATTTGCAGGTTAACTGGAACAGCTGGAGGCACATTATTAGCTCCCCGCTGCTGCTCCTGTTTGCTTTCAGTCCTGGCAAATAATTTACGGCCGCCTGTCCGCTGACAATGCTGCCGTCCTCTTAGGAGGAATGCTGAGCGGAAGGACTCGCCGTAAATTGGGCGCGCCTTTTTTCAGCAGGGGTATCAAAACTTGGCCTCTTTTTTTTTGGTGGTGATGAAGAGTTGTGTTTGTGTAATTCTAACTTTCTCACAGATATCTGTTCTGTGGTGAAGTGGTGATGTTGTTTAACTCTGCAAAGAGAAAGTCTAAAAGTATACTTGAAGTTTTTTGCACCGGTGGACTTGACATTTTTGTTTATGCTAACTCCAGTATTTGCTACACGAGTTTGGGAAAAGAAAGAAAACTGTGATGGTCACCCTATCCCTTTTCTTTATACAGTCACAACTTCCCTTTTACACCCTTTATCATTTAACTGAAATGAAAGGCTTCCGAAGCAGCTGGGCCAGGTCTTGCCCATTCCAGTGATAACACTGTTGTGGGCTCCTGTGCTTGGTCAGTGGCATTGCTCTGCTCGCTCCGTTGCTATGGTAACAAGCCTTCAGCCTGGCTTTGGGAGACTGGCTGCCTCCCTGGAGAGTTCTGTATTGTCCTGACTGCCAGCAGCAGGCACCTGAAATGTGCAGATCAGACCTAATTGAGAAGATGCTGGGGTTAGCTGGTTCTTTGCCACTGGGGAAATAGGAGGAAGGGGCTGCCAAACTCCCCTAGGATTAATTACTTTCCAGTGTATTTTAACCACTGCAGTTTTTTCTGTGAAATATTATGGATGACCAAAGTAAGAAACAAAAGCAGGGTGGGGATTCTTTTTTCTAACTATAGTAGCCCTGAACTCACCTATGAAGTGCATAACCCGAAGATGATGCAAGCATTCAAGTGCAATACTACCAGACAGTTCAAATATAGAATAAATCTCCGGGAAAAACATTTATTTACTCCATGTGCCATCCCTCTCACTTCGGGGAATGATGTCTATGATCAGTCAGTCTAAGGGATGGAAAAATCTGTCTGAGATGAAAATGAAGGTCAGTGTGCAGTTAGCTATGGGGAAAATTATCTCAATGGTCTTTTCCTTTGGTTTATTGTTTCAGCATCTTTCCCCCCATTTTTCTGTGTTTTCCTAAAAGTGTATAGAATGAGCATCATGTTTTAGCGCACACATCTCTCCTGGTTCTATTTACTTCTTCTAGAAACTCTGTGGCTCCATTCCTTGTCAACATGGTCTGAATGTGATGAAATCTTCACACAAAATCTGTGGGAAAGCCACAGGAGCGGTGGACTAAAATGCAAGTTAACCGCAAAAGGCTTGTAACATTATGATTGTAGTTTTTTCAAAATATCTACCTTCTTTCTGTCTGTCTGTCTATCTGTTATATCGTGGCTGCATATCTATCTGTCTGTCTGTCTGTCTAATCTTCCATATCGATGTATCTATGCTGTCTTTTATATCTATATAGTAAAGAAGCAGTCAGGCACCATGGTCTAGTTGTTAAAGCATTGGAATTTCAATGATAAAGTGGCTGGTTATGTCCCTGCTACATAATAAAGACTACATCTTTGAAAGAATGAATGAATGACCAAGTGTAAGGCCAACCCTGAATGCACAAATATATGCCAGTTTAAAGTCTCCATGTCATTGGATCCTGTAAGGAAATAAGTTAGAGGGGGTATCGGTTTGGGTTTTGGTTAGGTAATTTACAATCTCCAGTTAACGTAATCTGCATGTCTTTGGAGGTGTGGGATAAAAACCACAGTAGCAGAGAAGACACATGGACAATAACTGAGCCTGGGATTTGAACCTAGGATGCTGGTTTTGTGATGTTGTACCATTTAATTTTGTCAAGTTGGGCTCTTGTTGTATAACAGTGCGACATCGCAGATCATTTTATCCAACAATGCTGTATGTTATTTTTATCATTAGGTCTGTCTGTTATGTACACTCACTGAGGAGATCATTGTAAAACACTAAACTCATTGTCATGTCCATGAAGCCAGTTTGAAATGACTGTTACTTTGTGATATGGTACATTATCATGCTGGGAGTAGCCATTCAAAAGATGGGTAAATTGTGCCCATGAATGATTGTATTTGGCTAACAACAATACTCAAACATGACAGTACTGTAGAGTAGGTCCAGCTTATAGTGTCCATGAACAGAACATGCTCAATGACGTTTGTTTCCTTGTTTGAAGTCGCCAGCATTCATCATTAAGAAGGAATTGTTTCTGTTGCTCTCTCAGCCAGGATTATCTTCTTGGGCAGTAATGTGGACACATTCAGCCACATTTCAATGTCTGGACCACACATTTAGTTTTAATTGTACTGTGCTCACTTTTTCACTGTTACTCATACATCTAAATCTCTAGTCCCCTTCCTGCTTTTTCCACTAAAATGAAATCCATACAGCATTAAAGTATCATCTTAGGATTTTAGCCAGTTGTCTGTTGTACCCAAAATGTCACAGCACATGAACTCACCAATGAGATGCAACAGCTCATGTAACTTGTATCAAAATGACTGGGGATTTCTCATTACATGGAGTCTGGCCAGGTCTGAATGCTTTCCACCTTACTTTTATCTTCGCTCCAGATCTTTGCCTCTTCCATCCTCTGACAATCTCGTAACTTTTATCCTTGCTCTAGATTTTCAGCCATTCCTTCCTTGGGTGATCAGCTCCTCTGATGGGGCATAACAGAGCTCTTTAGGTGGCACTGATTGCAGTGCTACCAGCGGAGTACAAGAATATTTACTATATCCAACATTACATTCTGTGGAAGGCAACTCCTTTGTGTCAATTATGTTGGAATATGGTTTTCTTCCATGAAGGGTGAACAATCAGGGAATGACAGATGGTAATGACCAGGATCTGGTCAGGGAAGGGCCATGTATTAAGTACAAACCAATCAAAAAGTGATTACAGTCTGCGTTTTCAAAAGTTTACGTTTACATCCATTGAATCTGCAGTGCTGAGTTGGTTCAGAAATATACAGCTCTGGAGAGCATTTTCAGAAGTCTCCCGTTTTGTCACGGTAGTGTGGACAAAATGTGAAAACGGAGGCTATAATATCTGAATTTTTAAAAACGAAAAAGTAGTATTATGGACACAGCCAGAATTGGCTCTTGAATTGGCTTCATATCCAGGATTATTGTGCCCGATGCTGCCGGGATAGCCACTTTGTGAAGTTTATGGGTTACGGTATATACAATTTACGTCCCATCTGTTTTCATTTTTTTTTAATTTTCCAAAACGCACAGGCAATTTGATGTGTTTTGGTGAGTTTTTTTGGGAATGTAACTGTAAACTATCAAAGTGCATATGCAAAACAAGTTTAGACAAATAATCCAGAACGGAGTAAAATCCTTTAAATGTCAAAATATTAAACATTGAAGGCCTGTCATGGGTTGCTTGAGAACAAAACCATATTATCTTGCTGCCCTCCATTGTCCTTTGTCAGTTTTAATGGGTAGACCATGTCCCTTTTGCTGTTTCTCAGCTTCCAGTAACTTGATATTGTCTGGATCTTTTGCAGAGGAGGGGATCAACCATGACTGTAAGCTGTGCAAGCAGACGTTTGACTCTCCGGCAAAGCTGCTGTGCCACCTGATTGAACACAGTTTTGAGGGCATGGGTGGGACCTTCAAGTGCCCAGTGTGTTTCACAGGTAGGGTGGGCTCTGTACAGGGATGAGGGAGGGACTCTTTTGAAGTGGAAGGCAATATGTTGTGGCTAAGAAAATGGGCTTGAAACCACAAGGCTGCCAGTTCAATCCCCACCTTTAGCTCACCATGGCATCCCTTAATCTGCCTGTGCTTCAATTGTTAAAAAACATGTTATAAGCAATGTTGATGAATAATATATTGTAACTCACCATTAATAAAGTTACAGACAGAATGCAATAATTATAATAGTGTGAAAGGTTCAGAACTAAGCAGCTGCTTTTGTAACATTTGCATCTCTCACAGTCTTTGTCCAGGCCAACAAGCTGCAGCAGCACATCTTTGCAGTACACGGTCAAGAGGACAAAATCTACGACTGTGCCCAGTGTCCACAGAAGTTCTTCTTTCAGACTGAACTGCAGGTATGTGGTAAGCTAGTAGATGCTCTGGAGGCCTAAGCTTTCTGAAGCAGCCATTGATTTGTCTTGAGCCTCGCTACTCCTCTCACCCTTTCTTTAACTGGGACATTGCTACAGATTGTCGGGTCTTGGCTGCGCTCACTGAAATCTGGATGTCAGCACGGCGTCTCAGAGAAAGACAGTATGATGATTGGGATATTGCCCGGCCTCTGTGTAGCAGCGCATTAATACTGCAGAGACATGGCCGTAAATAAGTAATGGCTCTGTGTGAGGCGACTGCCGGAGCGCTTTGTCAGGCAGTGGAGATGCTTTGTCTCTGCCAGCTTCCCCCCGCCTCCCTACCTCCATTAATACCCCCGTGCCGTGCTGTCACTCACATGCAGGATGGCTGATCTTTTCACTTTGTTGGTTTTAATTCTCCCCCTGGGGGGCTCTGGCGCCCCCCGCTTGTGTGCCTTTGTTTGAACACAGTTGCCTTCTTTGCTAGTAAATAGTTCTGCCAATGATTTCTGCGCGAGTGATCTCAAGAGAAATTCTGCAAAAGGTGTAGTGATGGTCCATCCTTCTGGAAGCTTGCTGTGGCTTCAGTTTCACAGTAAGGTGAAGTGGACCTGCTTTCATTGTTCTCTTTGGTCATGATGTGAAGAAGTGTATTGAGCAGGGCTCTTCTGTGTAAAGCTCAGGGTGTTGAAACCATCCACTCCTACATAGTGTGTCTGCGGTCAGGGATATCTTGTCTCCATTGTCTGGTCTGACTTAAGGAGAAAGTAAGCAAAATGTGGAAGTGGTTAACAAAGAAATGGCCTGGATAGAGAAGTGTCACCGGGGCACCTCAGCTTAGAGTCACCTGGTCATTTTCTCTGTGTCTCGTAAAGCATTTAGATGAGAGTTTATAATCTTCTTAATTCATCATAAAGCATGTGTGTCCTTAAGACATGGGTGGCACTTCAGTATACCCCGAGTTGTTCTGCTCACCACCACAGCTCCATTCTACCACAAATAATCTGGTGCTTCAAGTGCAACATAGTTGCAGGCCGTGCTGCCTTACAGATCCAGCATTTTGCATTCAGAACCATGCCAGGTTGCTCTCTGTGTTCACCCCATGTCTATGTGGATTTTACTCCTGTGTTTTAAAGACAGACATGTTAAGTTAATTGGTGATTTTAAATTGGCCCCATGTGGATGTACGCGCATGATCAAGCCTATGGACTGGCTCCCAGTTGGTTTCTGCCTTGCAGTTGATGCCACTAGGGTAGGCTCCAGCCCAAGCTGTAATTCGACCTGAACATGGCCTGAGAATATTCTGTCTGAGCCTAACCCAACCTGAACTACAGCACCAACGGTTTGAATCCAAACCCAGCTGAAATATGTACTCCACCAACCAAAGTCTGAATAAAATCTTACTTGCCAAATAGCACCTCATCCGAAAATCATTACTAAGTAAAGTCAAATTTAATAGCTTAATTAGTACAAGATGCAAAAAATGAGTTGGTAAAATAAATCAAAGCAAATGGATAAAGAGTTGGAGCCTCTAGGGAGTTCCTATTTAAAGTCCCAGTTGAAATGAGAGCAAAAATAAAGAAGAAAATTGGTTGCAGTTGGCGCATTATAAAAGCCTTAAGAGTTGGGCTTCTGAAGGTCAGAAGCTCCATCCTTCCTGGAAGCTGCTACCCAAGTGAACACCATCTTCTGGTGTGGTGTCTGCTTAAATATGTTCAGGAGAGGAAGGGGTGGGGCTTGATGGACATGGGGGGTAGTGACTTCAGGCTTCTTTCTGTGGCTTTTTCTCCATTCTAAACATGGGAAAGGAAGCATTAGTGGCTGTGTTACACCCTGCGTCTCACCCCTATATTTCCGTCAACCAGCTCCCGTGAGACAATCCTAATGCTTACATGAGTGACGAGTGTAAATTTGAATTTCCCTTTAAAGGAGTACTCCATTCAAAACTGATGTTTTCATATATGTAAACTTACCCCATGTAGTTTGTAGTAATGACTGAGAATTTTTTTTATCTCATCTTTTCATTCAGAATGAGAGAAGAAAGTTTATGATATAAAAGAACCTAATGATGACCAATGCTCTGCAATGGCAAACAATGCTAAAAAATCCTTCTCACATTACTCAGGTTGCATTATCCGTTATCTAGTCATTTGCTGAAAATGTCCAAAACGCATGCATTTCTTGCTACAAATATAAATAGCTACTTGCTAAAAAGGCAGCATACATGACAAACAGAATAAAACACTCCCATAGTACAGTGCTTTGAATTGAAGACTTGCCTCTCCCGCTCATTCATTGCTCAACAGTTTTGCACATTTTGAGCATACAAATGGATACCTGACAGGTGGATTATACGACATAAGTAACATGAGAATTGTTGTTGTACAGCATTGTTCACTATTGGGATCTGTTATATCATAAACTTTTTTTCTTGTTCTGCATGATAGATAGATAGATACTTTATTAATCCCCAAGGGGAAATTCACATACTCCAGCAGCAGCATACTGATAAAAACAACATTAATTAAAGAGCAATGAAAGCGCAGTGCAAGTTAAAAAATGCAAGGAGAGAGTGCAAGGCAGGAATAACAGTCTATAATCTTGTGTAGTGTTAACGTTTATCCACATGGGGTGGAATTCAAGAGTCGCATAGCGTGTGGGAGGAACGATCTCCTCAGTCTGTCAGTGGAGCAGGACTGTCACTGAAGCTGCTCCTCTGTCTGGAGATGATCCTGTTCAGTGGATGCAGTGGATTTTCCATTAATGACAGGAGCCTGCTCAGCACCCGTCACTCTGCCACATATGTCAAACTGTCCAGCTCTGTGCCTACAATAGAGCCTGCCTTCCTCGCCAGTTTGTCTAGGTGTGTGGTGTCCCTCTTTTTTAAGCTGCCTCCCCAGCACACCACCGTGTAGAAGAGAGCGCTCACCACAACCGTCTGATAGAACATCTGCAGCATCTTACTGCAGATGTTGAAGGACGCCAGCCTTCTAAGGAAGTATAGTTGGCTCTGTCCTCTCTTGCACAGAGCATCAGTATTGGCAGTCCAGTCCAATTTATCATCCAGCTGCACTCCCAGGTATTTATAGGTCTGCACCCTCTGCACACAGTCTCCTCTGATGATCACAGGGTCCGGGAGGGGCCTGGGGCTCCTAAAATCCACTACCAGCTCCTTGGTTTTGCTGGTGTTCAGGTGTAGGTGGTTTGAGTTGCACCATTCAACAAAGTCCGTGATTAACTTCCTATACTCCTCCTTCTGCCCACTCCTGATGTAGCCCACGATAGCAGTGTCATCAGAAAACTTTTGCACATGGCAGGACTCCGAGTTGTATTGGAAGTCTGATGCATATAGGCTGAACAGCACCGGAGAAAGTACAGTCCCCTGCGGCACTCCTGTGCTGCTGACCACAATGTCAGACCTGCAGTTCCTGAGACGCACATACTGAGGTCAGTCTGTAAGATACTCCACGATCCATGCCACCAGGTATGACTCTACTGCCATCTCTGTCAGCTTGTCCCTAAGGAGCAGAGGTTGGATGGTGTTGAAGGCGCTAGAGAAGTCCAGAAACATAATTCTTACAGCACCACTGCCTCTGTCCAAGTGGGAGAGGGATCGGTGTAGCATATAGATGATGACATCCTCCACTCCCACCTTCTTCTGGTATGCGAACTGCAGAGAGTCGAGGGCATGGAAGACCTTTGGCTTCAGGTGGTGAAGCAGCACATCACATGTGACGTCAGAGCGACAGGCTGGAAGTCATTCAGCTCACCAGAACGTGATACCTTTGGGACTGGGGTGATGCAAGATGTTTTCCAAAGCCTCAGGACTCTTCCCCTGTTCCAGGCTCAGGTTGAAGATGTGCTGTAGAGGATTTCCCAGCTCCAACGCACAGGCCTTCAGCAGTCGTGGTGATACACCATCTGGACCCGCTGCTTTGCTGGCACAAAGTCTCCTCAGCTCTCTGCTTACCTGGGCTGCTGTAATTGTGGGTGGGGGAAAACTCTCTCATATGCTGGTATCAACAGAAGGATGGGTGAAGGATGCAGTACTCTGAGGTGAGAGTGGGTTAGGGTGGTCAAACCTGTTAAGGTTTGCTCTCTCCACATCTCTCTCGATGGTGGCACCCTGCATCGAGCTGCAGCCAGTGATGATCTTCATCCCATCCCACACTTCCTTCATGCTGTTATTCTGCAACTTCTGCACCAGCTTTCTCCTGTACTGCTCCTTCGCCTCCCTGAGCTAGACTCTGAGTTCCTTCTGAACGCGCTTGAGCTCATGCTGATCACTGCCTTTAAAAGCCCTTTTCTTTTGGTTCAAAAGGCTCTTGATGTCACTTGTAATCCATGGCTTGTTGTTAGTATAGCAGCGTACTGTTCTTGCTGGAACTAAAATGTCCATACAGAAGTTGATGTAGTCAGTAGTGCAGTCAACAACCTCTTCAATGTTCTCACTATATGATCCCTGCTGGATATCCCAGTCTGTAGTTCCAAAGCAGTCTCTCAGAGCCTGCTCTGCCTAAGGGGACCACTTCCTGAATGAGTGTGTAGTTGTAGGTAACTCCCTCACTCTTGGTTTGTAGTGAGGCTGAAGCAGAACCAGGTTATGATCTGCTTTCCCAAGCGCAGGCAGTGGGGTGGCGCTGTATGCGTCTTTAACGTTTGCATACAGTAGGTCAATAGTCCTATTTCCCTGGGTGCAACAGTCCACCTACTGGGAGAAGGCAGGAAATATTTTGTCCAGCGTCACATGGTTAAAGTCCCCAGAGATTAGCATAAGAGCCTCGGGGTGCTGCGTTTGTAATTTAGCAACAGCGGCGTGGATGATGTCACTTGCTATCTCCACATCCGCCCGAGGAGGGATGTAAACAATAACAATAATGACGTGTCCAAACTCTCTGGGCAAGCAGTAGGGACACAGACTTACGGCCAACAGTTCGATGTCCCTGCAGCAAGTGGGGATTTTGACGTTTACATGTCCAGGGTTGCACCACCTTGTGTTCACATAGAGAGCGAGTCCTCCTCCTTTCCGATTTTTATCATTACTACATCTAACCTGTAGTAAGTTTCTACATTTTTTTTTCTAATTACATATTTTTAGCATATTATTATTACACTGTCCTCATAACACCCATCAAATATCGGAGAAATTACATGTGAATCCGACCAGATGTGATGATGACAGTTGTTTGGAAACCCATCTCAAGCTCAAGTCTATCTCCAGCAAGTCATGACCCTGAATTTGATGAAGTGGGTTTGAGAATGTGATCTTATTATGGTGTTTCAGTCTAACCCCGTGTAATGTTAAGCCTATGCCTTCTTCAGTCCAGAGATTCATGTCACTCTAAAGCGTTCTGCAACAAATGCTGTTCTTGTCGAATTTCTGCTTGTCCCAGTGTGTAGCCTCAATTTCCTGTCCTAGGCCTACCTGGGTAACCCACTCACTCTCCTCTCTCTCATCTCTCTCTTTCTCTCTCTCTTGCAGAACCACACGCTGAGTCAGCATGCACAGTGAGCTGCTGGACGCTGCCTCTCCTGCACACTTGACAGGACTTGGCAGGGGGGACAGCCGCGAAGCATGGCATCCAATCAAAGTGTCGTTTGCAGCCCAGATGAAGACTCCAGTGATCTGGCCACAGGACGCTGCTGGGAGCAGCTCGGAATGATATTCAAAGTATTCTCCACACAGTATTTTCTCCTGTCCTGCTTTGAGTAGTGCTTTTTGGGAGGCTCCTCTCCCGCCCCTAGAGCCATTTGCGTTTGTGTCCTATGTTCGCTTCTTGTTTTCTTGGGTAGTCGCGCTTCTCGTGCCGTGATGTGACTGCTTACCGACTGTATTTACTATTTGCAAAGTCTCCTTTTATCCTTTTTTTCTTTATTTTTTATTTTTTCTTTTCCTTTTTGTAAGTCCAGAAAGACTAAGGCTTTGATTGGATTGGCCCGTTCACAGGACTGTTGCCAATGGTGACGTGCACTTGGCTTCCAGTGCGACTCAATGGTGTTTTCCTTTATAAATGTGAATGAAAGCTGATTGCAATAACTTGTCAAATAAAGAGGTCCGTACAGCCTGTGTGGCCTGATGCGCTGTTCGTTGTTTTCATTGTCTGGGTGGCCATGCATGGCAAAGGGAAAGTCTGCCATGGCAACTGGTCCACTTGAGTCTTAAGTTTGACTTGGTGCTTACTCTATAATGTTGATTGGTGAATTCACTTCTTACAACCACTGAGAAGAAAATGGACCACGAAAGGCCACATCAGTTCACCCTTTCATTTCCAAAACCCTCTTTTTCCAATTCTTGGTTGAAGAGGAGCCATACCCTGTCCCGATGCCATCATGTACAAGTATGTGAGTCACCCCACATTCCTATTCGCCAGTCATTTAACCTGCACATTTCCGGGGCCTACGTGGACACAAAATAACATGCAGACTCCACACAGACCTAGACTAGAATTCAAACTGTGCCCAGCAGTGAACACTAGCTCCACAAGCTGACCAGGTTCAATATTGGGAAATGCACTATGGAAATATCACTCGACTTATAATACTACCATAAAGCCACAAGAGTGTCAAAATAACCACAACACAACAAAAATTAATCAACAGAAGTGACCATTTTACTCTTAGCTTGTATTAAAAAATCAACGTCCAACATCCAGTCTGCTCACATTCAAACCTGGAGAAGTTTGAAAGGTGGAAGGTGTTTTACCACGAAAGGGTCCTAAGATGACCCTATTCTGACTTTCAGACTCTTTATTTTATAGGCATTTTTCTTTAGGAACATCTTTACATAGTGAATCATAGCCACTTGGGATAAGCTACCAAGTAGTGTGGTAGACAATAGGACTTTTGTGACTTTTAAAACTAGACAATGTTTTTTGTAGAAGAATGAAATGGGTAGGACTGGTGAGTTTTGTTGGGCTGAATGGCCTGTTCTCATCTAATGTAGACTTGAACAGAGTGTCCAAAATGCCGTCCTATAGTCCTCATATGTACATTTAGTCAGCCTGTTACAAATACACGTATGGTCCCCATCTGGGTTGTGGCTAAATATGTCCCCTTTCTCTTGCATCTATAATCCCAGATGATACAGCACCAAAACAAGCAGGAGCGAAGGTTTAGAACAGGGGTGCCCAATACGTCAATCGCGATCGACCGGTAGATCGCATTGCTTTCAAAATTTTTTTTTAAATGTTAGTCTATCATATATCCTTCCCTATGGCATTTGCCACTTGACTGACATACAGGGCGGCCAGTCTGAGATCTCTTTTCTTCTAACACACTGGTCACCCCGCACGCACGATCGAACGCGCAAGCTACTGCAAATCTCTGACTATCTAAGTGATCTAGTTAGCCTTCCGATTTATATCGACTAAAGAAGGGATTAAAAAAAAATTGTTTGTGGAGGGTATGGGCTGGATGTGGAATTGGAAGAGGATTTTTTTCTCTCACAATGTCACAGTCAAAGTGCGTTTGTCTGATCTGTCAATCTATCATTGCTATTCCAAAGAAGGGAAATGTGGAAAGGCACTTTCGAACTGTTCATAAAAACTACAAAACTGACTTCCTTCCGAAAAGCGATCTGAGAAAAAGAAAGGAGAGGGAACTAAAATCGCAGTTAATCGAGACAGCTGTCATTTTTCACTCGGCTGAATTCAAAAGCAAAGGCAGACACACACGAAGCATCATTCTGGGTGAGTCAATCGATCATTAAGCATAAGAAGTCCTTCCAGGATGGAGAGATGATAAAAGATGCCTTCGTTGATGCAGATGGCCAGGGAGAAATTCCTGCTGAGATTTCAAGAACCCTGGCCGGAGAAAAAGGAGTTTCTTCCTTGTCATTAAACATGCAGAATACAAGCAACTTAATAACGATCAATGGCCGCTAGACTTGGCATTTTTTTTCTGATCTGACCAACATGTTGAACGAGCTTAATTTACAGCTGCAAGGAAGAGAGAAAACCACAATCAATATGATAAGCTCAGTTAATGTTTTCAAATGAGAAATGCAACATCTTTTCTCAAAGCTGCAGTGCCTTGATTTGGGGAACATCCAAAACCTCGCGTCAGAGCTGGAGACGCAATGGAAGGCGTGTGCAACTTGACAGCATCTGCTACACAGAGCAGATTGAAAATTGTCAGACTTTATCTAATGGAAAAAAAGTAACGATTCGAGTGTACACAAATGTACTCAAGTAAAAGTAAAACGCATGGTGCAGTAAAACTACTCTTAGAGGTACAATTTTTTTAAAAAGTTACTCAAGTAAATATAACAAATGTAACTCGTTACTACCCACCTCTGATACTCAGTATATATATACAGTATATATATAATTATAGGTTGATCATTATGACCTGGTCATTTTAAAAGTAGCTCGCAAGCCGAAAAAGTGTGGGCACGCCTGGTTAAGAGTATTATTCTTGCATTATTGATAATATTCCTTAATGTATGGTTCCCAATGTGGCTAAAACAGAATAATGAGGGTGACAGGTTACACCGAAACAACACGGATAGATAGCAGCAACTCCTGCTAAGAGTCTATACATTCAATATGCCCAGATAATCAGGTGGCTCTGTGTCTTACTAAGCTGTCATGGCTTTGGGATAAATTATATATGTGCAGTTTTATGTAAGGAGACAAAGGGACAAGACCCATAAAAGGGTCAACAGGACCAAATAATTGAATTTCAGTTTTCTCCTTGTAAAGTTTCCAGAAATTTAGGCACATCCAACCCTTGATGTCCTTGACACAGTTTAATAAGTCATTTATTGAATTACTATTATTATGTTTTAGGGGCATATAAATTGGTGTATCATCTCCATAGCAATGATAGATGCCACATTTGTTAAAAGACCGACCGTAAAGGGAGCATATATAAAGAAAATAGGATGGACCCCTAAGGGATTCCACATGTGAAAGGGCTTGAAGTGAGTCAGTATGCTCTGGTACGACGTATTGGTAGCATTCTGTTTTTTGCAGTGGCATTACTCCATGGGTGAACTCAATTTAGAAATCGTGTAAAATTTGCGATGCACTGGGAGGAGGACCAAGGCAAGCAAGAACACAGACTACTGGCTGTTACTTGATTCTGCTTCAGTCATTGACTGTAAAGGATGAAAACTCCCCTTCTGGCCACGCCCCCTGGGCGGAGAATTATGCATGGTACGAGGGCTGGCGCTGTCCTCTTCTGGACCAAACCGACTTGGTCTGCCGTAAAGACAGGCTTCAGAAAATGTCCAGACGACAGCAGCTCACTGAAGCATCAAAGTGGCCATTGCTGAGACTGGCACCAAATGTCCCCTGTTATCTAAAGCACAGTCCCCCTTAGGACTGACTGCATGGTGACTTTTCAAGGTAGTAATTCAGAAAAAAAACATTTTAAGATCTTCATCAAGAAGACATTTTAGTGCCGATTTTATATTCAGTGACTCTAGTCTGTGTTGATGAAGACCGTGTCAGTTACCACAGAGGATTAGGAGTTGGTTGGTTGTAGCCTTTGGTACAGGTGAGCGGCTTTTGTTGCACTCCTGTATATGAGCAGCCGAGTCCAACCTGCACTTGAGGGTCCCCAGCAGCCCTACAGAGATTGACATTCTTAAAAAAAAAAAGAAGGCAAATTTAAAAGATTATCTTTAAATTATCTAACATTGATTATTAAGCAATACTCAAAATGTTCTTCAATGGCTTCATTAAAGTAGTCCAATATCAATGTAGTTCTTGACTGGAGCTGTGGTTGGTAACCTGTGTGACATTCGAGGGAACGCAAACGCCAAAACAAAATAAAAATGGGAAAAAAGAGAGCCTTAAAAAACATAGCAGATGAACCCGTGTTGCTGTGCTTGGCGCCGCTTCAATGCCAAAGTTCCACTCCCTCTCCCAGTATTCCTGCTGCCACTATTCACTTCTATCCTGCCCACCCCATCTCTGGTTAGACTCCCCCAACCCTCTTGCTTCCCTCCTCAATGCGATCCATGCTAGAATGGAGACATATTGAAACTGAGGGTTTTTGTGATAAAGAGCGTCTTTACAAGAAAGTGCTGGCCTTCTCACATCCTCCACTCCCTGACGTGAAGTTTCCACAGTGTGTGTGTGTCTCTCATTCTCTCAAGTCCAATCCCCCAACATTACAATATTTTTAACATACCATCATTTTTATAACATTATATTATTCTGCAATAGTCTGAAAATTTCTACAATACAGAATTTACAATACAAAAACGAATGTTAACACTTCCGTGTCTGCGTGGGTTTCCTCCCACAGTCCAAAGACATGCAGGTTAGGTGCATTGGCAATTCTAAATTGTCCCTAGTGTGTGCTTGGTGTGTGTGGGCGCCCTGTGGTGGGCTGGCGCCCTGCCTGGGGTTTGTTTCCTTGTGCCCTGTGTTGGGTGGGATTGGCTCCAGCAGACCCCCGTGACCCTGTAATTAGAATATAGCGGTTTGGATAATGGATGGATGGATGTTAACACTTACAAGGGTACATCAGAAAGTAAAGTAACGTAAGGTAAGGCTGGCAGCATGAGCCACCTGGAACCTTCTGGATTGGGACCCGAGTGCAGCAACAATTTGAAAATTATGAGGTAAGTGCTACAGATAGACCTTGACACAACTCAGCATGTTTACAATGGCTTGTGGGTAGTTTGAACACACCCAGCTCAGCGCTCTTTCATCTTTGGAACAGGAATAATGCAGGATGCTTTCCAGAACCATATCTCTGAGTTTGCCCCTTAACAGGGATGCCTGGATGGCACTGAAGGCACAGGAGAAATCAAAAAAGTACTCCTCACAGTGCTGTCAGCTTTGTCCGGGGAAGTACTTAATGCTACCCAAACAGTGTACTGACTATACTTGTGCACTTACTTTATGTAAATCTGGAGGATTCCACCAGGTGGCAGTGTAGGAAATCATGGTGAGAAAACGATGTCCGGTTTGGCTGTGTTGTGAGTTGAGGGAAGAAAGATGTTAATGATAAAAATTCTTTGCATTCTGATGCTGTTGTGAAGGTGCAAAAAAAGATGTCAACAGCGACACGGAAGATGGTATGTGAGACCTTGAAATGTATCGCGTCATTATGATTGGGAATATGTGACGCTTATATTGCCTGTGTAAGAAATAGATGAAGAAAAGCACCACAAGTATTTTCGCTTGTCGGCATTTAAGTTTGATTATTTGTTTCATCGCATTGAACCATTCGTCAAACATCGAAGCACGCAGGTCGATCCTGCTGGAGCGGCATTACAGCTTGCCGTCACACTGCATTATTTTACAACAGCCTAATTCTCATTTCTTTTCTCGGACATTTTCCGCTTTGCACGGTCGTAGCGGTCTAGAATATTTTGCTATTTCGTCTTGCATGTTTCCATATCCACTTTCAAAGAGCTGCCGATTTGATGTCAGCTGTTCTGGCAGGCATGTTTGTCACTATGGAGATGTTCGTAAACAACAATGCTGACATCACGTACCAAAAACTTGAACACAATGCAGCCACCAGATTTCTGTTGGTACTGAAACTTGTATTAATTTCTGACAGCATGCAAGGAGGATGAGAGCTGGGAATGCGTGGCAGCTATGATGCGTATGTGTAAGCGTTCTGAGCCTTGTGGAGCAGACAGACAACTGCATCCTCCACTCCAATCTTTGTCTGACAAGCAAACTGCAGTCGGTCCAGGTGGTCTACCACAAGACCGCTCATACTGCCCAGGACCAGTCCCTGAAAGGTCTTCATGATGTGAGACGTTAAGTGCCACTGAGCTGTAATCATTGGTTGAAGAGGTGCCTGCCTTCTTTGGAACAGGAACGATGTGGGATATTTTCCCCAGTGGTGGCACTTTCTGGACAGACTGAATAGGTGACAGAGGATACCACAAAGTTGGTCAGTACAGGCCTTGAGGACGGACTCCTCCTGGTCCCACAGCTTTTTCTGTGTGTAGCTTCCTCAGTTGTCTCCTTACTTGGTCCGCAGTTATGGGCAATCCACACTAATGGTCAGAGGTGGACTCATCACTGGCCATTTCAGTTGACATGGATGGGGGTGTGACGATGTGGGTTCTGGCTCCACGCTCCCATGGCTGTTTGGGAACCCTTGAACCCAACACCGTCGATAATGAAACCGAGTGAGCTAGTCAGTGGAGGCAAATTACTGAGCAAGGGGAAGGTAGAAAGTGCAACAGTGCTTTTATTAAAAAACAACAAAAACAGTGTTCCATAAATAGTGCAGTTTTTCAATAAATAAATCCATAAAATGAAAAAAAAGTGGAGGTTAAAACAACAATAAGAAAAGACAATCCTTTAAAACGAGAGGTTAAATCTTCTTATGGAAGCAGTCTTAAAACACTAACAAATCCGGTGCTTTT
The DNA here is from genome assembly GCF_016835505.1 of Polypterus senegalus. Classification (NCBI taxonomy): domain Eukaryota; kingdom Metazoa; phylum Chordata; class Cladistia; order Polypteriformes; family Polypteridae; genus Polypterus; species Polypterus senegalus. The sequence goes on along the minus strand of NC_053162.1, from coordinate 32,618,162 downwards.
CTGGTAGCGTCTCGCCTGCTAATCCCATTTGGGCCAAGCAGCAGGCAAGACGCTCTTTGCAGCTGCCCTCTTCTAGACACACACACGAGACTGGAGACCTCCCGAACCCTGGCTTCGGTCTGGCACTCATCCCAGCCTCGGAGAACTTGGTTTCCAACCAACAGCCAGGTCGCCCACGTTGGGGATTCCAGAACCAAGTCTCCCGACTTCCGCTGCCTTTCCATGGCCTCTCTGCGGCCAGTCGCCTTCCCTGGTCACTCCCGCTACCTGATCGCTCAGCGGGAGCGACATCAACACAAACACCTGGGTGTCGGCCTAACACCCAGCTTCCACGCAGCTGTCCACGAGCGCTCGATCGCGCGCTCACCACACTCACGCACCGCCTGCTTCCTCTCCTGCTCACGGTAACCTCCGTCCTCTCCTTTCCTTTTTTTCTCTCTCCTTTTTTTCCCCCCTCCACACCGACTCGCACTTCTTTTTAAAATGTGAGGGGCCATCACAGCTGTAGCATTAGCCACGGGAGCAATCACGAATGTGGGCAGTTCCTCACCTGTGCACACGGTGAGAAACGCCCACATTGACGACTGCCCCGCGGCTCGCTACAACAACGCCCCCCTCACGAAGCCGCCTCGGGTGCGGTGATTATTTAAAATGAATGGCCTTTTTTCAACGAGCTGTGGACCCATAACACCACAGGGGGATGGTGTGGGGAGACTGGTCATTAAAAGAAGGGGGCAGTGGGAGGGAAAATCTAGTAAAAAACCGGTTCAGTGCGGTAGCTTTGTCGTGTAGCCCAGCTACATAATCAGATGGCCCCGCCTTCTTTGGCTCTACACAAGGAGACAGGTCAGACAACTACATAAATGGCACAAATTACTAACATTACACAAAATACAAAATCATTCATGAACATCACAATAATTTGTAAACACAATAAAGGAACTACAAACAGAATTAACAGCAAATTGTAGAAAGTAATATTCAAAAAAATCTTCAAAACAAAAGAGATCATACTTGAGCCAGGGCTGTAACATAACAGTGTAGAGCCCGGATAGCTCAGCGTGGCTGCAGATGCAGGATGATGAGATCAGATGCCAGCCTGGTGGCTCTCTGGACGTATCTCTGTGTGTTTTCAGCTGCTTTGTCTGCAGTCCCAACAGTTGAAGTTTAGGGTGATAGCCGGCGACAAACGTGTGTTTGTCACTTGTGCACAATGTGTGCCCCACATTAGCCTGGATTTACATACAAATTTTGTTCCTGCTTTCTTCTGGGACGTGAAGTGGGGTCCTGTCGCTTGTTTCAGCCGAGCACAGCAGAGCTGTGAAAGTCAAACTTTTATAACCCCAAAGGACGTCCTTAGTCTGAACAAATGTTTTACTTTAATGATTAAATAACATTGAAAATTAGTTTGAATTCCAAATCATTCTAACACACACATAATAATAACTGATCTGTCTGAAATAATGAATACATCATTACAATTCTTAATTAAATAAATATATGAAATGACTGCCTCACAGTTGCAGAGCCCTGGATTTGACTCTGCTGTATGGAGTTTACACCTTCTCCATGTATCTGCCTGGGCGTTCCTCCTAAATCTCAACGACAGTATAACTATAGAGCGGGTGTGTGGGGGGCCCATAGTTACAAAAGACGTGTTGTTTTGTAAGGCTTTATTATTAACTAGCTATGCTACCAGTCTAAGACAGGTTAACATTTAAGCTATCAACGTAGGCCTCATCATTAATATTAACAGTGCAGCATGCAATGCATATGTCTGTGTTAATATGTCATTTGGTATGGGATTTGTAAAAGCAGTGTTAATGTTTGTGATGTACCATCAGTTGGAATGACAAATGCAATGCATTTTATTATTAAAAATGTTTGTGATGCACCATCTTTTGGAATGACAGACACATAGCAATCGGACAGACACACATACACTTATCCTTTTATAAAGGTGGTCAGGTTTTTCTAATTCCCACAATTCCATTCATCTTAATTAGGACTAGTGACCATTTATGTAGCCTATTTGCTTGACATATCTAACTGACGGTGGTCTTCTTTTCATTGAATTTAAAAGGTGAGGGGGCTAATCTATTTTTTTGCACTAGGGTGTATCAAATCCTAGTTATGTTACTGGGTTAGCTTATATGAGCGCTCTAAACTGACCCCAGCATGATGGGAATGCGTGTATCCAACAATGGACTGGCCCCCTGTTCAAGTTTGGTTCAAACCTGCAACACTTACTCGGGTAAGTAGGATCTTTATTTATTAAGAACATAAGAAATATAACAAACAAGAGGAGACCATTCAGTCTACCAACTAATTTGTTTAGCTGACAAGCAAAGATGTCCCAGCCTCTCATTCAGATACCTAAAAGTTGCAAGTTTCTGCTTCAACTACGTGACTTGGTAGTTTGTCCCAAATTCTTTGCATAAAGGAGCGCTTCCTGGTTTCAGTCTTTATAATTACTTTAAAAAAAAAACTCCAAATGCTTCTTCCTACCAGAACATTCTCAAAGCCCCTTAATTCAGTCTAGAATTTCCAGAGCATATCCCCTAACGCAGTGGTAGCGCTGCTGCCTCACAGTAAGGACACCTGGGTTCACTTCCCGGGTCCTCCCTGCGTGGAGTTTCCATGTTCTCCCCGTGTTTGTGTGGGTTTCCTCCCACAGTCCAAAGACATGCAGGTTAGGTGCATTGGCGATCCTAAATTGTCCCTGGTGTGTGCTTGGTGTGTTTGTGTGCGCACGCCCTGTGGTGGACTGGCACCCTGCCCGGGGTTTGTTTCCTGCCTTGTGCCCGGTGTTGGCTGGGATTGGCTCCAGCAGACCCCCATGACCCTGTAATTAGGATATAGTGGGTTGGATAATGGATGGATGGATGGATCCCCGAAAAACACATAATGGAGCATCAGCCCACCGCAGGCCACACTCAATCAGGCCAATCACCAATAAACCCAACATGACCAAGGTATCCTAACTCAGGACGCTGGAGCCGTGAGCAGGAGGCACAAATCACTGAGCTACCTCTTATTTCCATATATTTGAAAGTAAGTATACTTTTATTTACATTTTAAGAGACACAGGCAGATTTCAATTTACTGTATAAAGTCTTTACAATTAATGGTTACTCTTATAGTATCTGTGCTCATAGGTACCGAGTTGTTGTAGATATTAGGGGGCAAAAAAAGCTATAGGCTACACCACATATAATAATCCAACAATAATAATAATCTCTCTATATATAAAGTTATAAGACATCCGTGCCCCTGCCCAGACAAGAGAATGAGAATGTCCAGTGAACAAGGGCACGTGGCCAGCATAAAGTAATAAACCGTGTGGCACATGCTGTGCATCATGACGTCCAATGTCCACAACAGGGCTGGGGTTACTGACAAAGAAAGGCAACAAGAAGCACAAAGAGAGAGGAATGTAAGGGCTACAATGAAAAAAATGCAACAAAACATATAAAGAAAGAGGGATGTTAAGACATATCTGACGAAAACAGGTTTGTAAATGAACAACATGACTGAAACAGACAGACTTACCGTAACATTGTACCATTAAGCCTCTTTTAACCTTCTTGCCGTTATGTTTTGTTCTCCATTTTTTTGGCTTGAAAAAATGTCATTTTTATTAACTTTCTTTTTTCTACTGTAAAATGTATAAAACACTAAAAGTACAAAGTCAGAAGTGTAGAAAGTATAATATTGATACAAATAATAATAATAAAACGAGGTGAGACACAAAATTAACCGGACTGGGCTTTCCTGGTAAACCGTCTGGAGGTCATGAATCACAGAACGATATCGACTCCTACACGTCCTCTCAAACCGCCGACCGGCTCAGTATATCCAGTGAACATCCCAGCCAGTATTTACACAACAATCGCTACATGAGTTGCCGCGAATCAACATCAAATTTCACAAGCAATTGAACAAAACGGCCAGAGAAACTTATGAAATGCTAAAAACAGTGTACGGTGATAACAGTATGTCTCGCACACAAGTTTTTGAGTGGCACAAACGTTTCAAGGAAGGACAAGAATATGTGGAAGACGTTCAACACCCAGGTCGCCCACACTCGTCTCAGATGGATGAAAACATCAAAACGGTAAATCAGATTGTTTGAAATGATCGTACTGCTTTTTCCGTAAAGCAGTTTTTGACTGACAAAAGCATTCCTGTCCTCGATCATCCTCCCTATTCGCCCAATTTAACTACCTGTGATTTTTTACTTGTTCCTGAAAATCAAAAGTGACCTGAAGGGAACACCTTTTTCTTCAATGGATGAAGTGAAGACAGAAATAGCAATCCTGTTGATGATCCTCAAGCAAGAAGACTTCCAGCACTGTTTCAATCAATGGAAGATACGTATGGAGCGGTGTAGAGTCCGGGAGGGGGAGTATATAGAAAGTGACAATGTTTAAAATGCTGGAATTCATCAATAATTTTTGTTTTTTTACCAATCCAGTTATTTTCGTGTCTCACCTCGTAATATGAACAGCACACTGCTCATGTGTGAGTGACGCATGGGTTCACCAGACTCACTTTCGGTTTCACTGCCTAAAGACAGATTCACTTCGGCATCACTGCTGATGAGAGGTGTGTTTTACGAGACGCCATTATGAAGCGAGAAGAAAACGCATCTACACCATTACCCGTGTTAACGCTTGGCACTAGCACTGATGGCACTTTTACAGCCTGAGTAATCCTCGGTCTAACGCTTGCACGAGATGTGTCTGTACCGTTGACTGAGTGACACTCAGGACTAATCCTAAGGAAGTTAATAAACGGGTGTCTCGCTATGATAGTGGACATAATAATCCTCAAATTGGCATAGCATGGGAGACACGGACGCGACAAAGTAAAATAAAACAATCCGTTCATTAACAGGACTGCAAGTCTGGGCTTTGAATGCATTGCCAAAGGTTGGTTCACTTCAGAGTACAAGCATCTCTCGAATGCGTTTACCTTAAAACTTCAATAAATATTGTCCTCCATTGTTCACCACCACCTGCGCCTTCACTCATAACACTCTTCTCATTTGTGTCTGGCATGCTAAAAAATTCCCCACAGTTGGTCTCCTACTGGAAACACTGAAGCCATGCATTGGTTGGATGGTGATACTGCGTTCTTTGCATATGTAGCTTATTAGCTGTGATATATTAAAGGCACAAAACAAAGTTGAAGTGTTGGGGGAATAGCCCCGTATATTGTTGTAGCGTTCTTGTTGGTCAAATATGCAGAAAAAAAGGATCAAACATTCGACAGTCAGTATGCATTTGTAATGCCTTTATATAATACAAGAAAATGGCGGTCGGAAATGCATCATAAAGGAAATGACGTCATCAGGAGGGAACTGGAAGTGACATCATCCTGCAGAGCTGGACGTGACGCCATCGAGAGGGGACCGGGAGTGACGTCATCAATCATGCTGCACCGGAAGTGACGTCGTCTGTAGAGGACCGGAAGTGATGTCATCCTGCAAAGCCACAAGTGACATTGGAATGGTTGAGTCGCCATTTTCATATATCTTGATTGGTGCAGGTATTGTACTATTTGTCATCTTTGTTTCTGTAAGGTCAGAGAGAGAGGCATCATTACCACAGTACAACCCCCCATCTGTTACTTCTTCACTCACCTAAGGACATGTTGACTGCCTCCTAAGCGCACGTGTGTGACATAGCTTAAGGGAAAATGTTTAAAGATACTCAATATATAATGGATTCAGAAAGATTCCAGGCCCCTTCACTTTCTGCACATTTTATTGTGTTGTAGGTTCAGTTTTAAATTGATAGATTTGCCATCAATCTGCACTTGATAACTCTTGTTTTCAGAAAGGTTTGCAAATGTATTACAAATCAAAAACTGAAATCTCTCAGTCATGTAGATATTTAAACCTTTGCTGTTGCACTTCAAATTATGGTCAGATGTGTCTAGAATTTGATGTACCTGTGGCAAGTTGAATTGACTACACATCAGTTAGAAAGGCACACTTGTACATGTGTGCAGAAGGTTCACAATTCACACTCCGTGTTAGAAAAAAAAGCAAACCATTAAATCCAAGGAACTCTTTCATGACCACCACGATCAAATTGTGGTGAAGCATAGATCAGGGCATGGTTATCAGCATGTCTATAGTTTTGAGTGTTTCCAGGAGCACATTGACCTCAATAATAATGTCATTGAAAAAGTCTAGAGTTGGACATCTAGCCTGAGTAAATGGGCAAGAACGGCCTTGATCAGGGAGATAACCAAGAACCCAACAGTCAGTTTTGACCAAGAACCCAACAGTCCGTTTAGCAGAGCTTCAGAAGTCCTCTGCTGACATGGGAGAACCTGTGAGAAGGAAGACCACCTCAGCAGCACCCCATCAGGCCTGGAACGAGGTTTGCAGCGCCAGTTCAGTAAAGGAAAACAACCAAGAGAGTGGAACATCTGCATCTCCACACAAGGAGGTTTGCTGGCTTGCCTACAGCTGACCAGCGCTGAACACCCCTGCTGCACCCAACTTCAGCACAGCACTTAACCTTTTCCAACTAGCGCGGCAAAAGGCAAGCAGTCCATTTAACAATAGTGAGCCACTTCAAAGCGCCATGTAAAGAGCAGAGAATCCATCCACTGTGGCGCTCAGTGCCGATGCTACAATATTAAACTGTCAGATCGTGATGGAGTATGAAAAGAAATTAGTCTCAAAACATCTAGCAACCCTGTCACTGTCCATCATAGCAATCACACCTGACCAAAATAATGATACCACTCAACACAGCAGTTATTTCTCTGGAAACGCCTCACAGTGGCCATCCCTACTGAGAAACTGACCTGGAGGAGCCTAAGCATTGCGTCCGCTATTTGTGATGTGCCTTCATCCTTCCACTTTCCAAGGTCTTCAGCAGCGTGACCACAAGGCTGAGCCTGTCTGTCTATGGGCGAACATACACACGTATTAAATTTAGGTCAATGAAGCAAACAAACAGCATGTCTTTTGAAGAAAATGTTGTGCCTTGCTCAGTACGTAGAATTATGGCAAGATGGGATGAAGCAACAAGGCCACCGTCTCTGCCCCCGAACTTTCGACTTTATGTATCTAAACGAGCTGCGAACCTCTCAACATACATCACTTAACTTGAATTTATGATACATGAAATAAAATGTAAATAGATTTTATGAAATTTAAACCTCAGTAGGAGAGATCATTCTTAGAAACCTCCCCAGTAGCCCCTCGCATTTTTGTTACATATTCTTATGATTTGCTGTAACTTTACGGAGCTGAGCGCGGTGTCAGTAGAACGCCTCGCGTTTGATCGCTATGGCCTCTGAGATAAACCGGCACCATGCAAACAATAGCTAGTCTTTTTTTTAGTAACGATAACGTGTCTTTTCAGATAACCCTCGTCACCTTTACAATATCGGGTGACACTAGTGCACTTATCCTGAGGAAAAAACAGATCAGGTGACTATGAGAGGAACTCCACATTTGCAACTCTTGTTGCCCGACGGAAGATTACAGTGCTTACACCAGGCACCGCTTCCTGTCGCCGTGGTGACCTGCACGCACCATCCTGAGGCCGCCGGACACACCCCGCGCGCACTTCAAGTGAAGAAAGAGAAACCCGCAGCTGCATCACGCACTTATACCGGCGGCAGCGTCGGAGTCAGCGGGAGTGTGCATGTCCAAATCGATTTACCTGTCGCTTACTGTTACGCCAGCTCGGCTGTCTCTGACAGGCAGACACTGCACCCCGTGACACCCAGCTTAGCTCGCTGCTCGTTGACATCCCAATTCTTTATAGGATGGCGGCGGCTTTACTGTCTGAGGCGGATATCGAGCAGCGCTCCATGGCTGAAGAAGACCCCAACGGCAACGAACACGGAGCAGCAGCGCAGAGCAGTACAGCGCCGCGTTGGGGACCGCAACACGCAGGAGCCCGGCAGCTGGCAGAGCTCTACTCGCCAGGTGAGCGCACAGAGATCCGCGAGCCAGTCGGGATCTTAACGGCTCTTTTGACCGATAGTGAAGCGTCCTTCGGCTCTGAAGGCGAGACTTTTAAGACCGTACGTTTGTCACATGCTTGTTTTCCTTAAAAGTTAACTGTCTTGTATTCATGCTGTTCAGAAGACCTCGGTCTGTGGTTGCGCTTGTTTCAAGCAGTCCTCGCACACCTCCAGAGTGTCGGGCTGTGATCTTGGTAACTTGTAGTGAGCTTTTTTTTAAACTTCAAAGGGCTTCCTGACACTAGTCCTAATTTTGCAGGGCTGTGTAAATCCCTAGCGTTAACACTAATACTGTCAAATGTTAACCCGCGAGTTTAACTTTTAGACAGTGACCGGTGGTGTGGGAAGGAAGGATAGGTACATGTTAAAGTGAAATACCCATCAGTATAGGAAGTTTGCAGTGAAACTGGAAAGACCGGTAGTTGCCGAACGTCTGCCACAGAACTAATTACAGTCTTTAGCATAAGGGAGAGAGGTTGGGAGCTGATAATAATAATAAAATAATAATAAAAAAAAGTGTGTAGTGCTAAAACTTGTTGCTGTTGAATCAAACATAAAATACAGAGGGCTGTGCATCCTTGTGGTAGAGGCAATTTTGGGGACTTTGGGGGCCCAAAGGAAAAATCTCCATGGTGCCCACCAGCTCGCCCTCTATGGAGTCTCGACATGGTAAACTTTTTTTTTTATTAACACTGTTATAGTGCAAAGTTTAAATTATTGTGATCAACAGGGAGAATTTAATGTACAGATTCTTTTTTCAATGTTATGAGAAATAGATTATCCAAATAAAACATTACATCTGTATAGAAAATTAAAGTAATGAAATAAAGCAGATTTTAAAAATCTAAAAAAGTATAAAAGTAAGATGCAAATAAATATAAAGTGCACATAGCGATGAAAATAAAAACAAATTGCACATCATAATATTTAAAATGTACTTACTAGAAAATAAAAAAGTATTTAAAAAGTTTTACTGGAACTTTCAAAACCACTGTTTGAGAGCTTAGGCTACTGCACATGTAGCCACCATGTCCTCCAGGTCCAAAGACCTTTGAAAATTATACACTGTTGAAATTTGAACTTCCTGGCGTGTGATAGATCTCAAGTAAGATTTAATCAGCTTCAAAGATGAAAAGTGTTTCTCATCAGAGACAGCAGTGATGGGGATTATAAAGACTGCTGAAGAACTAAATTTTGACTTCTTGGACCCCCTTCTCACGGTTGCCCACTCACCCTGTGACTGAATCGGTGCTGCTGATTTTGGCCGTGTGCCAACTATAGGTGGGTCCTGGAGAGGCTGGCTGAAGCGAACTTAGAAATGGCTGGATGGTCCAATCGAATTGAGTTGATCCAATTTTTGCTTCCAGACATGCAAATCCTCTTCATGATTTTTGAAATTGGATCTGATTACATTTAATGTTACTGAAAAGGTAACATTTGTCACAAATGCCATCACAGTGGAGATTAGACTAAAGGTAGGAGTTTTAGATATTTGTTGCAGTGTGTCAATGTTATACTTCAAGGGGGTTCCCACAGATTTGTTCTTGCAGTTAGTACTTATGTAAATGGACCCCAATTTGGGGCCACAGGCAATTGCCAACCTTTCCTGTCCTGTTGCTATGCTTCTGCCTAGTGGCATATGGCTGCAAGCCACAAGGTCCATCTTAGCTTTACTGTGTGAGGCTAAGCAAGTTACTTTTCCTGTCTGGATCCATGGAAAATGGTAAACTGTATATTGTTCATTTAAAAGTCATTTTTTGGCAGCTGTGTCAGCTATATAAATAGAATAGCTGTCAATTTTAGATAAGAGTTAGTTTGCCATAGTACTTTTATGTTTACCCTCTTATCTCTGTGATTTTTGCTTTGGAAACAACTGAACAAATATGTTTAATTGTAAGGATAGCTAAGAAATGTAGGAGGAATGTTTTTGTTTAATATCGCCACACATGCTGTTACACACAGAGGTTAGGTCAATTATAGATGTTTGAAATTCACCAGTAGGGTAGATTCATCCATCCATCTTCTAAACCTACTTGATCCAGTGCAGGGTTGTGCTTAAGCTGGAGGCTGTCTCAATAAGCATAGGGTGTTCAAGGCAGGATCAGTCTGTGGACAAGCAGCCAGCCAGTCTGTCTCAGGGTGTGTGTAGATATAGATATATACAGTTGTGCTTGAAAGTTTGTGAACCCTTTAGAATTTTCTATATTTCTGCATAAATATGACCTATAACATCATCAGATTTTCACTCAAGTCCTAAAAGTAGATAAAGAGAAACCAGTTAAACAAATGAGACAAAAATATTATACTTGGTCATTTATTTATTAAGGAAAATGATCGAATATTAGATATTTGTGAGTGGCAAAAGTATGTGAACCTTTGCTTTCACTATCTGGTGTGACCCCCCTTTGCAGCAATAACTGCAACTAAACGTTTCCGGTAACTTTTGATCATTCCTGCACACCGGCTTGGAGGAATTTTAGCCCATTTCTCCATACAGAGCAGCTTCAACTCTGGGATGTTGGTGGGTTTCCTCACATGAACTGCTCACTTCAGGTCCTTCCACAACATTTCGATTGGATTAAGGTCAGGACTTTGACTTGGCCATTCCAAAACATTAACTTTATTCTTCTTTAACTATTCTTTGACAGAACGACTTGTGTGCTTAGGGTTGTTGTCTTGCTGCATGACCCACCTTCTCTTGAGATTCAGTTCATGGACAGATGTCCTGACATTTTCCTTTAGAATTCTCTTATATAATTCAGAACTCATTGTTCCATCAATGAAGACAAGCCGTCTTGGCCCATATGCGGCAAAACAGGCCCAAACCATGATGATACCACCACCATGTTTCACAGATGGGATAAGGTTCTTATGCTGGAATGCAGTGTTATCCTTTCTCCAAACATAACGCTTTTCATTTAAACCAAAAAGTTCTACTGTATTTTGGTCTCATCGGAGGAGGAGTATAGGAAGCTAATCAAAGACTTTGTTAAATGGTGTGACTCAAACCACTTACACCTGAACACCAGCAAGACCAAGGAACTGGTAGTGGATTTTAGGAGGCCCAGGCCCCTCATGGACCCCATGATCATCAGAGGTGTCTGTGTGCAGAGGGTGCAGACCTATAAATGCCTGGGAGTGCAGCTGGATAATAAACTGGACTGGACTGCCAATACTGATGCTCTGTGTAAGAAAGGTCAGAGCCGACTATACTTCCTTAGAAGGTTGGCGTCCTTCAACATCTGCAATAAGATGCTGCAGATGTTCTATCAGACGGTTGTGGCGAGTGCCCTCTTCTACGCGGTGGTGTGCTGGGGATGCAGCATAAAGAAGAGGGACACCTCACACCTGGACAAACTGGTGAGGAAGGCAGGCTCTATTGTAGGCACGGAGCTGGACAGTTTAACGTCAGTGGCAGAGTGACGGGCGCTGAGCGGGCTCCTGTGAATCATGGAGAATACAGTGTCATCTTCAGCGGCAGACTGCTGTCACTGTCCTGCTCCACTGACAGACTGAGGAGATTGTTCCTCCCCCACACAATGCGACTCTTCAATTCCACCCGGGGGGGGATAAACGCTAACATTATTCAAAGTAATTGTCTGTTTTTACATGCATTTTTATTACTCTTTTTAATATTGTTTCTTGTATCAGTATACTACTGCTGGATTATGTGACTTTCCCCTTGGGATTAATGAAGTATCTATCATCCGTCCACAAAACATTCTTCCAATGGCCTTCTGGTTTGTCCACGTGATCTTTAGCAAACTGCAGATGAGCAGCAATGTTTTTTTGAAGAGCAGTGGCTTTCTCCTTGCAACCCTGCCATGCATACCATTGTCGTTTAGTGTTCTCCTGATGGTGGACTCATGAACATGAACATTAGCCAATGTGAGAGAGGCCTTCAGTTGCTTAGAAATTACCCTGGGGTCCTTTGTGACCTCGCTGACTATTACACACCTTGTTCTTGGGGTGATCTTTGTTGGTCGACCACTCCTGGGGAGGGTAACAATGGTCTTGAATTTCCTCCATTTGTACACAATCTGTCTGACTGTGGATTGGTGGAGTCCAAACTCTTTAGAGATGGTTTTGTAACCTTTTCCAGCCTGATGAGCATCAACAAGTCTTTTTCTGAGGTCCTCAGAAATCTCTTTTGTTTGTGCCATGATACAGTTCCACAAACGTGTTGTGAGGAGCAGACTTTGATAGATCCTGTTCTTTAAATAACACAGGGTGCCCACTCACATCTGATTGTCATCCCATTGATTGAAAACACCTGACTCGAATTTCACCTTCAAACTAACTGATCATCCTAGAGGTTCACATACTTTTGCAACTCACAAATATGTAATATTCGATCCTCGATTTTTCCTTAATAAATAAATGATCAAGTATATTATTTTTGTCTCATTTGTTTAACTGGTTTCTCATTATCTACTTTTAGGACTTGAATAAAAATCTGATGATGTTTTAGGTCAGGCATGTCAAACTCCCTAACATTGGTGGGCCGCTTCGACTGCCATACGTGCGTCTGCGGGCCGAACTGTAACAAATACTATTATACAAAGTTACTGTAGCTTTCTTTCCAATACTGAAAACTTAAAAAAAAAAAATGTAACACTTAAAGTTCAAAATTTAAAGAAAAGCAATTTATTCCCATACAATCTCCGTACAATTAGTCTTAGCCTCTTAGCTAAGTCCTTATATTATTATATTATATTCATTATATTATATTCATTGCTTCTATAGGAGTCTTACAGTGTGAGATTTATTTCTTTTGTCCCAACACTTGGCATCTCTTGTTAGTAACCAGTTTGTCAATATCAGGCTTGAAATCTTGTGCAGCTGCATCTTTTATGAGGGATAAAAGGTGCTCAGCAGTAAGTCTTGAGCGAAGTGGGGTTTTGGTAGCTTTCATTAATGAAAACAATTGCTCACAAAGGTAAGTGCTTCAAAACATAGACAGTACTCTCAATGCCAACTTATGGATCTGCACATATGAGGGTGGCAGGTAAGCATACAGACCTGGTACACCAACTTTGTTGTATTTTGCCTTTAGAATAGAATCTGACTGCAGTTCAATCAATTCCATTTGGATATTCTCAGGAGCATTCTCAACGTTGTAAGAGTATGGTGACGTAAACAGCACAAAGTCCTGTTCGTGTGAACTGAAATTGTGAAAACACTCACTAAATTCATTGCTCAGTAATACATGTTGGAAAACAAATCCTCCTAAAAAATCAAATTTTACTTTACAAAGCTTATTTCAAAGTTAATATTGTAAAATAATCCGATATGCAAAAAGCCCACTGACCTACACTAATTATACAAACTCAAAATCACAAAAATCTGTTAAACAATTTGCCAACTTCTTAGGTCCACTTCAGATCTTCAGCTGTAGTCTGCACTAACTGTTTGTTACTATACTAGCACAAAATTACATAAAACTATAGCAAGAAAAACGTAAAAATATGCGCGCTATTACTACTCGTGATGGTCAGTTCTGCCCAGTGGCCAGTCTCAGCAGACAAGCCAGTAGTGTAGCCCAGTGGTCCACAACCTTTTTGACACCAAGGACCGCTTTACTGGAAGCAAATTTTTCCAGGGACAGATGGGTTGTTGGAGTTTATGGGGTGATTATGGGCGGGTTTGTAGGGCAGTTTTATACACAATTTACATTACATTTCTATTATTATTAAGTTATAATATAGTAATAGAAATTATACAGCTTACCATAATGCAGAATCAGTGAGAGCCCTGAGCTTGTTTTCCTGCAACCAGACGATCCCATCTGGGGAGGATGGAAGACAGTGACACACGAAGTGTGTTGCTTATGTTCAGTCTAACCCATAATCTCGTTTTGGTTACTGTCACTGGAGAAAACGTGCATCATAAAGATAGGATGTTGGAAATGGAAGCAGCATCAATAGCTTCTTTCACGTTAGTTTAATCTTCTATCTACAAGTTATGCTGACTAGAATTTTTCTCAGTATTTCCTTGCGATAATACACTTTCAGGGTGCGAATGATGCACAAAACCAATGGCTGAAGCACTGCCGTGTAATTGGGCAGGAGGAATTCAACGTGAACATTATCTAAAGGATCAGCACAATTATCCTTTTCTTCTTCATATTGTGAGGTTTTTTGGGATCTGGGATCCACCGCACCCAACGGGAACGACACGCTGAAGTGCATCCCGAAGCGCTATTTCCACGTATGAGATTGTTTGTTTGTCTAGGTCCCAAGAGAGTTTAAAAACCTTATATTTTATTGAAAGAGTGCCGCATTAATTGGAATGTTTCTTGAACAAGCATCACTGCAATCACATAAAAACGGCTTTTTCGGCGTCTTCAAATGCAGCAGTTCGCATACGTTTGCAACCCAAGATTTGTCTTCTTTTTTGCATATAGCAAGTATGCCGTTTCTATAGAAGGGTGACAATGAGTTAAATTCTAATAGAGGTTTTTCACTTTCAAAGTTATCACTTAAAACCACTCAAAACAAAAGCAGCAAAAAAACAATACGAGGAATGTTCGAAGAAAGAACATTTTTTTTTAACAATGTTTCTGTTTGGGGATCGTTGTGCAAATGTCCACAACGGAGCTGTGACCACAGAACTAACTGCTCTGTGGATGATTCATTCAAGCATTTCACGGTCACTTCGTTGTAATGAAAGTATCTGCTGCTGAATATACTTTGTAGTAACGAGATTTCTACAGACTCGTGTCATATGGGGAAACTGTTAGAAACATAAAAATACTTTGCTGTAATACTCTCTCACCTCGGTCTCTCTCCTCTCTCTGTGCCGCTGCAAAGCCCCGCCCGCCTAGTCAGTGAGAGTGAGTCTCTGTTGCTGGCAGTTCTCTCGCGGCTCGGTAGTGGGCCGAGACCGCAGCCTAGCACTTCAGTTGCGACTTCGCGGCTGCAACTACACTAGCAGATGACGTTTCTGGTACCGTAATGCCATGGGAAAACGTGCTTTTGTCAGAATGCAGAAGTAAGAAAAGTCAATAAGTAACGCCGAAGATGCAGAACGATTCAATCACAAACTATAGTAATCATTTTGTACAAGTGTGGTGCTAACTAGGATCTGTCATGCGGGCCGCACAGATTTCTGTTGCGGGCCACGTGTTTGACATGCCTGTTTTAAGTCATATTTATGCAGAAATATAGAAAATTCTAAAGGGTCCACAAACTTTCAAGCACAATTGTAGATATATATAGAGATAGATAAAATACACACACACACTAGGGCCAGCATCACCAGTCCACCTAACCAGCGTGTATTTGAACTGTAGGGGAAAACTGGAGTATCTAGAGGAAGACCTGATGAGAACCTGCAAACTTCAGACAGGAGGACAAGGGATGTGAACCTAGTAGGGTAGATGTGTTATAAATGGCCAACTATTTAAATTTATGGTGGTCCACAAAGAGCTTTAAGACACTTTAATCTACCTTAATAAAAGAATAAGCGTCTGTTTGTCCATCTAGTTGCTGTGTCTCTTTCATTCCAACAGCTGGCACATCACAAACTTTTGTAGTAATGCATTTTATTACTACAGATGCTTGTGATGTGCCATCTGTTGGAATGACAAACGCAATACATTTTTATTAGTACATGCATTTCAAAATAGTGCACTGCAAATCGTCTATGTTGATTATTTAGATTTCAGCCTGTCTTAGACGAATAGCACAACATGTGTATGAATAAACTGGCTGATGTTTTTAAATGTTGTTTCTCTCAATTAATAGAAATTATTCATTTTTTATAAAAAATACATTTTTGTACAAGGTTGAAGGGTCTGAAGATGCACTGCATGCTATCAGCAATTCAAGGACCAGAAAAAAAAAACATAAATCGGTATGAAATGGTCCATTCAGTACTTCTATGTAAATTTCACTTTAAGTGTACACAAATAAGTGTAGGGTAAAATGAACAGGAAAGTGAATGAAGTGAACAGTTTCAAAAATATTTAAATTGAAGCTAAACGCATTAGGTCAAATGAAGTAAACAAGCTGTATACGTAGACAAATTTGGTACAGAAGTGGCTTAATGCCTCTGTCTACGTCTTCCTGTACAGATCTAGGGGTGAGGGTTTATTTCTTTCTCTTCATTATCCAGCATGTGCTCTGGTTGGGAAAACAAGCTTGTCGGCAGTCTTCACTAATAAAAAATGTTTTGGGCATGCTTGTGCGTGTGCATGTGTCTCCTTGTGTACGTACTTACATATTTCTACTTGCACATTTATTTAAATATACATCTTAAAAACTACATGTGCAAAAAACTGGCAAATCAGTAGGCACAATTACCATGACTAAACGGAGCAGACTGCAAAAACCCCGGTTAAATGAAACTATCTTTATGGCAGTTTTTTTAAGAAGATATCATTTGCACACAAATTTTTCCACAGACACACACACACATACAGAGACCATGATAAAATTTAACTGTTCTTGATGTTTAGATCATAATAGATTCAGAATATGAACTTAACTCATCAGCGAATTATTAGTCCCATCACCAAACCTCCATTTATGTGAAAGTAACAAGACGGCAGAGCCAGTTAAGCAATTAAGTTAAATTATTTATTAAGTCTAGATGGAGATGTTAGGTGTGAAGAAACCAAGACAGCAGTGTTTCACTAAGAGAAGAATGTGGTTCCTGAAGGTTCCGTCACACTAAATGAATTTTACAGCAAATTCCAGTCACAGACTTCACTTACATAAACGTAGGTGAGTTGGAGGCTGCTGCAGTGCATTCCTGTGATGGCCAGTCATGTAGTCTAGCATCCCAAGTGTCTTAGACTGACAAAATCAAACAGGTTAGATATTGTCATAAATTGTGGGGTGGGCTTGTGTGCATGTGAGAGCAGACCTCCAGTGAGTGCTCATCTGGAAGCAAAATGCATATATTGCAACTACAAGGAATAAGGTATGCAAGTGTTTTGGACCTTACAAAAAGCAGAGAATTATTGGGGGGGAGCAGGGGATCAGATAACTGTGCCTGATCTCGCCACACCTGTAAAGGCTTCATGCTGTACTTGTTCTGTCAGGCAGCACATTATTTGGTGTGAGAATGTAGCAAGCTTTGGAAATGTATAGTTGTGTTGGAAAGTTTTCACAGAGTTTTGTAATTTGTCATTCTCAATGATGTGAAGTCATGTAATTTGACATCCCTTTCGAATAGAAGTCGCAATGTGCCTCCGGCTTAATTTGTTGCCTGTTTTGTGTTTTTGCCTATGGTTCAATGTTCACTGCATTTTGGGGTATGTTAAATTGTAGAATTTAAGAAACTCCAGCTGTGAAGTTTGTTGTTTTGTGTGTAAAATATTTAACATTCTGCAACATCCTCAAACTTGCTTAATTCAGTTTAGGATCATAAGGGCTTTGGGCCTATGCTAACATTACTGGACACAAAGTCAGAAATGGATGTGGACAGGGTGCCAGTCCATAGTTGGGCACACTTCTGCACAATCTCATAGAGGGTCACTTTGAAACTGTCAGGTGACCTAAACAATACATCTTTTAAAGATGTAGGAGGAAAGCCAATACAGAAAAGGGGAGAATATGTAAATACACACAGACAACTGGCCATTGTATTCATGCCTAGGGCTTTGGATCTTCTAAGCAGTGCCATTAGCCACTTTGCTTCTGTGGCAGCACAAAGTCTATTTTTTTTCTATGAGGAAGCATTTTGAATCATTTTAGTTACTCCTTGTTGACAGAGGGATGGGAGTTGAAGGGATGGTTAAAACAAAATATTGTTGTAATGAGTTTTTCAGATGAAATGGACTTCACTGTAATGGGTTTTTAAACACTTAACTCTATAGAAAAGTTGCCAAGACCATAAAACACAATTGTTAAATTGAGAATTTTGTTAAAACGGAGTTTATTCTAATGGAAGTTGACCTGTACTGTAATTTCTAAAGTGCTTTTTTTTCCTGTCCCAGAAGCTTTTGGCACTAGTTAGTTACACACCCTAGCCGGGGCATCAATGCAAGGAATAAATCTAAAATCACCACTGCAGCTGTCCATGTCTGTGTCTTTTATATCCATTCTTAATATAGTCGTGATTGTCCATTAGGCCTGGGCAGCTTTGGTCGAAGATGAGTGCACTAGTGTACCGTGTGTCCCGCAGAAGTCTAATATTGCAATAGTGGCTTTTGTTTTGGGGCATTAGGGAATCCCCTTGGAAAATGTAATTATCATGGTCACATGACTATTTTTAATTATACGGTTTACAATTACAGTTTTTTGTGGCTGACACATTTATATCTTCAAATATTGCTAAGTGGTTAAGGTGATTATTATTTTGCTTAGTGCTATTCTGGGTATTTTTTAAAACAAAGAAAATTGAATGTTACTATTTTTAATAATATTAATAATAAGCAACAATTAAACAAATTAATAAAATACAATAAACACTAAAGAAATGTTAAACTTAATGAAAAAAAAGCTTCTCTGAATAAAGCAACAAAGCTGAATGCAGCTGCATATTCCAAAGACGTTCATTCTTTGCAGGTGAGAAATGTCTTCTTTCTTGCTACAAACACACATCATGTACAATAAGTACACCCCTGATGTTTTAATGAGTTCTGTGGTAGCAATGTTAAAATGAAACCATAAAATAAAGTTGTTGAGGCATTCTGCTTTAAAAAGCACAAAGTTCTTTAAATCTGAGGTTATGTATTGTACAGTCATTTCTGAACAGCCTGCAGGCCACAATGTTTGATTGTGTTGCTATCTGGACACAAAGCAATGATGTACAAAGTAAAAAATAATAATAATAATAATAGTAATAATATTAACATCCCAAGGCCCTTAACCTGCAATTGCTTTGTCCTGGGTATGACGTTAATCTGCATTCAGCACTACAAACAGGTCCTCCAACTTACAAGGAAAACTGGTGGCAGAATTGGCACCCCAGCCACCATAAAAAACCTTGCACTGTTCCAGTGTGGTGCTGAGGTGTCACCCACTACACTCGGGTTCCAATCCAGGTTGTTTGGCATATGGTGGGTGCGGCAATGCGCTATTAGAGCATGCTTCAACCCTTACTGAAAGTATATATATCTTATTGTTGGGCTTCCTTTTTTCTGCTTACACAGCCACAATCTTATCATAGATTAGACTCGTTTAGAAAATACAAGATACAGTACATTGGGTATGATGGTTGTGTGTGCAGACTTTAGTATTCCCTCGTTGTCCAAAAGACATTCATGATATTTAGATGAACAAATCACTTGGTTTGAGGGTTTGCACAATAATGAATAAATAACTTGACTGCTTTATCAGTTCTGTTTATCAAGTCAGAGGCATTGTAATCATACAGTGCACAAGACAACATATAGATGATTGATATATTTAATTTATGTATGTATCGTACTGCCCATCTACTTCATAATCATCATCAATATCATTCATCATTGGTGAGCACCCGTACATTTTACTGTATTTTAATTAAATGAAATTATTATGTATTTTCTCTACTTATAACAAAGAAAACTACAGCGCATACCAAAGAAAACGCGCTTGCATGAATTACAGTACGTATAGCGGTAACATCGGTATTTTAGATTCTAGCACCGCAGGAGACATAACAGCACAGTACTGTACAGTATACGGGTTTACCTTTACATTTTGTTTTTAGGTAATGGTATTAAGGTCATTTTTAGGTAATGTATTAAGCTGAGTTTGCAATGAAATTAAAGTTCTTTGGGAGCATACTTTATTTAGGGTTGAAACTAGAAAAACGGGCATTTAAAAGGCATTTTTTAACCACATCCAAAAGTCACGCTTTTTCACAATTTGTGAGTGCTCTAGGAACGTAACCCCCGTGAATTTTGGGGGTGTACTGTATTACTAAAACAAAAAATATCTGCCTTGTATATGTAACAGATGAAATGCTCCACTCTGATGTGAAATGCTTGAAAACAATTGAAACAGAATTAGTGTATTTTTAAAAAGAGAAAAACTTGCACATCCAAGAATTGTGACTGCACAACTAACCACCTGAAGAAACTAGTTAAGTACGGAGCTCTTTTTCAGTTAAGATTTCACCACTACCAATAGCAGCCAATATTACAAATGGAAAGACTTCCAGCCACTGTGCCCATCTTGGAATGTACTTGCCCATTCCTTGATTTCATATTACATTTACCTACATTTACATTTACTTATTTTGTTGACGCCTTTATCCATGGCGACTTATAACATTTATGATACAGTTGGTTCCGTTTTGTTTTGGTTTTCCAACTGGAGCACAGGAAGGTCCAGTGACTTGCTTATGGTCACACAGTGTCGGTAGTGGAATTTCGTCTTACTACCTCAGGGCTTGAAGTCCAAAGTCTTAACCACCACACCCCGCTGTTAAATTGAGTCTCTTCAATTACCCTTATGTAAAAGAGACCTGCACAGTACAACACCTTTATTTTTGCCTAAAAAGTAAACCAGCAGTGTCTTATGCTTAAATTCATCTGTTCATTCATCCATTCCTTTTTGCCCTTTCTGTTTTTTTCTTTTTTTTTTAATTTGTGTCGCAGGGAACTAGAATCAGACTATCTTTAACTACTGACAAAGAGTTTTGTAAGGCAGAAAACGTCAAGAGCATGTGATATGCTTCTTTCTTTAATTTTTTTTTCTTTGTGCATATACAAGCTTTCTTGTTAATAATATTCCTGACGTTCGTGACTTTGATTACAAAGCAAACACTTAGGTGGTTTTTTTAGGGAAAAAAAAATCTGAATTCTGCATTGAGGCACACTTATCTGCCAGTCCCAGATTTCATCTTACAAGAGGGATGGATGCCTTCTGGCTATGTTTGAAAAGCTCCAGCTCAACTGCCTGTACTGCTGATTTTGCACCTTGCATTTGCAACTATTTTATCCTCATTCTGTGCTATTAAGAAAAGTGCATGCTTTTCGTTAAATGGGTGAGTTTGAGCAGTCTGATATTTGGTATTTCTTAAAAAAGCAGACTTTAGTAATAAAGTTCAGTACAAATTTGAAAACAGATTGCAACAAACTTGCCACCTGTAAAGCAGCTGGTTGAGGTTGGGTTCAGTGCCTGTCAGAGGATGGACATTTAATATGTGAGGTAATTCTATTTATTAGTCATGGCTCCATAGTGTATGAACATGTTGCATATTGGTAATCACCTGCCAGTAGGAAATTCACTGTACTTTGTGCCTATGGCAATAATGATCCTATAAACCTTTCTGAAAAGGTCACAATCAATGGTTGGTCATGGTTGAGCATGAAGTTTTTAAAGCAGTAAGACACTGCAGTGATTAATACTACTGTTTACAACTCCAGAGTCCTAGACTCAGGTCTTGGCCCATGTGCAGCCTCTGTGGAGTTTGTACATGATCCCTTTGTGTGACTGAGCTCTTCTCCAGGTGCTTTAGTTTTCTTCTGAGCAATTTGACCTATAATAGTTTAATTGGCACGTCTAAACTGGCTCATTAAGAATGTGTGCGAGTGTGTCCTGTGATGGACTGACACTCTGTTGAGCCTTTGTTTTTGCCTTGTGTCTAATTTTATTGAGGTAAACACCTTTTTTCTGTGACATCAGACTTTGTAAGTCAATAAAAACATGAATGGATAAAAACCTTTGAATCTTTACAGAATGACTTTTTCCGTACTAATTACAGTGCAGCATGACATTTTGTTATTAGAGCAGATTTTAAATATATTTTCTTTTGGTTTTCTTTCATCTTAGTAGATTTGCTTTATTACATTTTTTTAACTGCTGGCAAACTGGTAGGTTAAATGATTTGCTCAGGGTCAGTTGTAGGAATTAGGCTATAAACCACTAAGCAGCCTCTCTCTGTTCACACTCTCTAGCCATAATTCACTAAGGCTACATTCACATTACCAGGCTGAAGTCACTCAAATCTCTCAAATCTGATTTTATTTTATTTCATTATTTTTTTTTGTGACACAATCTGACATTTTGTGTGGCATGTTTGTTAAGGCTTTGAACTTCAGACCGTCAGGTTGTCGGTTCATATTCAACCACTGACACTGTGTGGCCCTGAGCAAGTCAGTTCACACGTGTGTGCTCCAGTTGGAAAACACAAAAGAAATGTAACTAGTTGTATCTCAAATGTTGTAAGTTGCTTTGGGATCAAAGCATCTGCCAAATTAAAATCGGATCTTTTCAAGTCAGATTTGAGCCTATTCCATATGTGGTCCTAGATTGGATACATATCTGATTTGTGGCCATGTGATCTGAGCAAGAATGGTCAGATCAGAATTAATGTATTCATCAGCCAGCACTGGCAACACAGCAAAAGAACAATGTAGGACAGCTGCAGCTGTGACAATGGTCACAGTCCTGTCATTGATCTTTCTCGTACCCACACATCTTATGGTGCAACAGTGGCAGCAGTAGCTGTGAAAACAGCAAAAGTTAGCCATCTGGCTTCTTGACCTAATCATGTACAGCTTACAAACTGTTTGCTGTCATCCAGAGCATAATGCACAGCATACATCAGCTGTTACCGCACGTTCATTTTGTTGGTTTTAATGCCATGAGTCATCTCACAGATATGTTTTTTGTTGCTGGTGACACAGATGACTTTTGCACAAACATATCAATGTGTGCCTGCATGCCATTTCAAAGTTCAAATGCATTCGCATTACAGTTAGATTCAGGTTACTTGTGAAATTGAACTGTCAAGATAGGCAAATCTGATCTGAGCAAAAAATTTGCAATAGAGCATTGAGGCTTGTAATATGAACATATTCTAACACAGATTATCTTTTCATAATTTGCACAAAGCCATGAGACTCCATGAATGCAGAACAATTGTTTCCTGATTTCTGTAATAAGAGCACTGAACCACTAGGTGACTTGCTCAAAGTTATCCAGAGATATCCCTCCAGTTACACCAGAAAGTCCCTGGTTTATTGTTTTTTTTATATGCAGTGCCTTCTGCATTGTGCTTTATAATGTGTTGCCATTTTTAGTTATAAGTAAAAAAAATTCTCTTACCTGCTACAACCTACAGTTTGTTGCTGTATTATATAGGTGAAAGGAAACTCCTAATGACTGCGGTGGGTTGGCGGCCTGCCCGGGATTGGTTCCTGCCTTGTGCCCTGTGTTGGCTGGGATTGGCTCCAGCAGACCCCCGTGACCCTGTGTTCGGATTCAACGGGTTGGAAAATGGATGGATGGATGGAAACTCATAATGAAATAAGCATCACCACACCATATTCGTAAAGGCCTGTTCCTGTCTGATTTTCTGTGCGTGCAATAATGAGGAGGAACTCCAAATGTAAATATTTTTCTGCAGATTAATTTCAAGGTTTTCTGTTACTGAAATCACCACTAAACCCCTTGACTGTCGGTTCATGTTTACTTGTATAGATTCTTCTACCCTTGTTTCCTTGTAATTCGTATCATGTGTTGTACTGTATCTTGTCTACTTGTTTATAATGTATCAGAGTGGTGTGCTCGGTTTGGGACTGAATTAAAGGTTATTGGAGGCTGTAACCTTTCCTGGCACGTCTCTGTGCTAGGCAGTCATGGACAGGGCACTAGCCCCCACTCATGCTTGCAGGCATTTACAGGGGCCAATAGGAAATAAAAAATCAAGTCACCAATTGATCTAGCTATTCTCAGGTCAGTTAGGTTTTTTTTTCCTTTTTTCATGTTAAAGAGTACTTGAAAATATTTTTTTTAACTGGTTTTCTGTTTTCATGGTGAGCATGCAAGCATCACTGCATACCTGGAAACTGTTGGAGCATGCATTCAAAATATTGTCTAAAAACTGTACAAAATGTAATGAAGCACAGATTTATTTAAGTGTGTTTTAGATAGTATTACCGCAGGAGAGATGCATTGCTCTTCTATGTTTTCTTGTTTGAAGGTTTTAGCTTTGAAGTGGCCAATATGTTTTGGAGCGTCTTAAACATTACTAGGCTTATATTACCTCAGCCTAGCTGAGTCTTGCAGTAAGTGGAAACCCAGCAGTAAAGTTAGTCTGGCTGCTGAAACATGTCAGCAGGTGCACTGGAAAGAGGCCTGTAAGACTGCCCAGTTTACTCCAGTAGCCATTGCATAAGTGCAAGCTGATTGAGTAGTTCTGCCAGATTTGATCTTTGCTTTGTTTGTATTCAGTGATTGTTTCTATTGGGACTGTTATTCCTTGTTAGGGCAGCTTACTTATAGATCTCATTACGTAGAAAATATCAATGGACAGCTATGCTTGTAGTTGCTCTGTTAACAAATTAACTTAACTGAACAGATCATTTTTCCATAGTGAGTGCAGTTCAATTGCTCTATACGCAGTAGCTTCCATATTTGTGAAGCTCTGAGGGGTGCTATGATTTGCTTATGGTCACACAGTGAGTCTATAGCGGTGATTGATCCAGCAGTGTTCTAGTTTAAATTTTAATGTCTTAAGATAGGTTGCAAATAATTAGAACTATTTTAACTTTGACCTTGCCCCTTATCAAATACTAGTAGCGACTGAATATGAACTCACAAACACTTGGATTTTAGCTGCTCTGAGCCAGTTCAAACATACCTCAGGTTAATGTGTCTTTTTGTGCAGCATTTTCTTGACTAACCTGGTCCTGAGCAAGTCATTAACTCTTAATTTATCTTGAACTGCATTGTAAAGGTACATTTCTCATAGTTAAGGTTGTGATTTCTTATCACTTCTTTTGGACACGAATGAAGTTCTTTTGCAACTGATGGCACAGAATTTTATAACTCAGAACACATTTAGTGTGTTAATTTTGAATTCCAATTTTTTTTCTTTCAAATTTCAAACAGACAATCCTGCATTTCAGTTTGGTTCTGGGCATGCTGACGTAAGTGGTTCCATGGCTCCCAAAGTTTTCTTTCTCAGAAGTGTAAGAAGACCATTGTACCAGATTGATGTAAAATAACACGCCTTTTTACAACTCTGGTTACAAAATAAAAAAATGCAAAATGAACATAAGCATGCTGTCTATTGTCTGGGCCCTTATTGGCAGCATTTATTAGACTGTAAAAGGTAGGAACGCACCTTTGTGCTTTATGTAAGTGTGCTCATTCTTGAATGGGTATGTATTAGTGCCCATAAGTGTATTGAATCTGTGATACTGCTAGGACCAAACAAGTCATACCTCAAATGTAAATAATAGCACAAAAATGTGATTGGCTGAGAGTATGTGGCTTATTGTTAGGAGATTAGTTCCGCTGGTTCTCTTTTACTTGTCTAATGTCAATGAATGTGAGTTTTAGTAGCATCGAAAGGGCCAGCCATCACATGCTGGCCTATTTTAAATTCTCATCGGGGGAATAAATCACGTGGTGCCTGATGTTGTAAGGTTTTTTTTTCTTCTTTTTAAAAATTAAATATCTTCACTTAAACTCTCTTTAGTAGCATTGTGTGTACTGTATTTATCTGTGCTGGCTATTTCACTTTTATTTGGGCTAAATTTCAGACCTCTTTTTATTTTATATTTATGTAACTGTGTATACTATATATAAAATGTGTTAAATCCTGAAACTATCCATTTCGGTTGATGTTTGTCTGTTTTTAAACCCACTTTGTTGAAAAAATAAGGTGTTATTCATTGAAGATTTTTCAATCAATCAATCAATCAATCAACATTTATTTATATAGCACATATTCATACAAAAAAATGTAGCTCAAAGTGCTTTACAAAATGAATAGAGAAATAGAAGACACAATAAAAGATAAACATAAGTCAACATTAATTAACATAGAATAAGAGTAAGGTCCGATGGCCAGGGTGGACAGAAAAACAAAAAACTCCAAAGGCTGGAGAAAAAAATAAAATCTGTAGGGGTTCCAGACCAAGAGACCGCCCAGTCCCCTCTGGGCATTCTACCTAACATAAATCAAAGAGTCCTCTTTGTATTTAGCGTTTTCATGGAAGGACCTGATGATGATGGTCACGTAGACTTCTGGCTTTCAGTCCATCAATGTTGGTGCATCATGATGCTTTGAGTAGGTGGTGGTGGCGGCGCAGGCCGCCACCACAAAGAAACCGGAAAAAGAAACAGAAGAGAGAGTAGGGGTCAGTACGGATTTTAGAGCCACCATGAATAGTTATTATGAAGAATTGAACATACAGAGTATCAGGATTAAGTTAAAGTGAAGTTATAAAAAGGCCATGTTAAAGTAATGTGTTTTCAGCAGTGTTTTAAAGTGCTCTACTGTATTTGCCTGGCGAATTCCTATTGGCAGGCTATTCCAGATTTTGGGTGCATAACAGCAGAAGGCCACCTCACCACTTCTTTTAAGTTTAGCTTTTGGAATTATAAGGAGACACTCATTTGAAGATCTAAGGTTACGATTTGGAATATAACGTGTCAGGCATTCCGATATATAAGATGGAGCGAGATTATTTAAGGCTTTATAAACCATAAGCAGTATTTTAAAGTCAATCCTGAATGACACAGGCAACCAGTGTAGTGACATCAAAACTGGAGAAATGTGTTCAGATTTTCTTTTCCCAGTTAGGATTCTAGCAGCTGCATTCTGTACTCGTTGCAAATGATTTATGTCTTTTTTGGGTAGTCCTGAGAGGAGTGCGTTACAGTAATCATTATTTAATTTATTTTCATAAATGTAGCATAATTTCCAGTAACTTTCCTGATGCTGTTGAGATGACCATGCTTGTTTAGTGTGCAAAGTGTGGTTTGCCTGTCCTTTTTTTATATGTCTAAAGTTTTGTTCCTTTGGGAAGCTATGTTGTGAAATGGAAGGTAAAGGAATAGAATAGTTAATGTTATTGAGAGACTGAAATTTCATCAGTACTTTTATTTTTTTTTTTTTCTGTCCGCATGATCTTATAATTGGATAACTGTGTATATGGGGGTCATCTTCTTCCAGGCTTGAAAAATATCAATTCAGACAATTGAATAACCAATCTTTCTGCACCATGCATAACATCTTGGACCAAAAAAAATATGAAGGGAATTGCTGAATTGGCATAAACAAGGTTGACAAGCAAATGAATGGTTAAATGGTTATTAAATATAGGGTTGAGTTTTAGCTGAGGTCAAACACAGGGCTGCTTATTCACTTCCTGATCCTGAATACACTTAACATGCTACTGTTCATATTGCAAAATATGTACATTTCTTCAGCAAAAAATCCTGCATTGGAAATTGGGCAGCTTTCACACTTTACTAAATGGGGCAATTACAGATAGAAGTACGGTAACATGCTGTTTGCCTTCTGTTTTAATGTTTGTTATCCATAGTATTGGGAAAAATCATTCTACTCTGGTAATAAGGTCACTGGTTCATTCCCCACTTCTAAGGCACTGAACCTGCAAGTGCTACAGGTTCAGAAATGTGAAGGCCGTTGTAAAGTTCATTTGCTATTTGTAAGTGACTAAGTGTTAGCTAAATAAATGCATCTAATAAATGTCATGCTTTTTTACAGCAGAATAGTTAACATTCACATACCAGAACAAATACCTCCGTGATTGGCAGTGTGGAAGACCTAAGCCCGATCAGGGTTGTGAAAGACTGCTGTATCAACTGTATGTTTCTTGTTTTAGATAGGGCAGGTGGGGGTTGGGCAATAGAGTGGCACCATTTTTTTTTTTTTCTTTTTTGGATAGCAGAGTGGCATAAGAACTCATGGAGATTCTCTGCGGTTTGCTGTAAAGACAGATGGCCAGTGCTACTTGTCACACATATGTCATTTGAAGTCTTGTTCCAAGATGACAGTGAATGTGCTACCTCCACCTTCTTTAAAAAAACAAAAAAAAAAAAAACCAAAACAGGAGAACAGGTTTCTGGGTGCACCTGGAGTTGGATTCACTACATGGGATGAAATGTATCTAAGCTAGCTATGGTTTTAAAAACAAGTAATGGAGCAGGAGTACAGTCCTTTTTATCAGTTTAAAATTGTGCCTGAGGGCCCCTCTGCCAGCAGCCATGGTTGAAGGCGTTTATGCATGAAGATGGGATCGAGCCTCTGTGGGGTGGCACAAGGGGATGCATACTCAGCACAGTTCCCTCCAGCTGCTGCCTGGCATTCTCATGGGGGAGCTGTCCTCAAGGAAACAATTGCTTGATGGTTGTGGGGGTGTAGGACCCAGCTAGTGCATGCTGGCTGGTAGTCATCTCCCTGGCTACAATCCAGCATCAAACACAGAGCTGCTGTTGCTGTCTGCGTCTCATGCTTGATTGGACTACATCACACAGTCTTGTTCATTGCAGTGTTTAGCAGGACAGCAGGAGTAGAAATGAAAAGAATTAATACCTACATGTTGTATCCTAACTCATACTCTTGATTTTTTTTTTTCTCTGCTCACAGGGAAACGCTTGCAAGAAAGGGTCAGTGTTGTGTTGTGTGCCTGCCTTGTCACAGTCAACTTTGTTCTTCTCCTGGTGAATTTTTCCACTGTTCATATATATCAGATATTAATTGGAATCTGTAAGTATCTCATTTTTTTATGTGTTTGTGTTTATTTTATTTAAATTTTTTTTAACTATATTTTTTTAAATAACCTAACAAGAAACATATTTTTCTGACAATCCCTAATTGAAGGCTAAGCTTGATTAGAGGTTCCCCAATTTATTTGGACCTGACTCTTGGCAGAAGTTGCAGGGAGAATAGCAAACTGATTAGGTGCTTGCATATGTATTAGCCTGCGCTGACTTCTTCAAGTGGTTCCAGTGTCCGAGCCTTTTTCAGAACCAAAGCAGGAACTCAAGTCCACCTCTATACCCCAAGTAACACTGCTTACATGCACAATAATATCTCAACTAGAAGGAGGCCGTACTCACCAACTCGCATTATACAGTACTAGACATTAAGCCTGTTACAGTAACGGGCGCTAGAACAGTAGTACATAAACATTAGTAGGAACAGTCAATATTAAATGGCAAATGGACTGACCTCATTCTGTTTCTGTCAAAAATATTTTTGCAAGAAGCCTAAAGTAAAATAATAATAAAAATTAAAATAGAAATGTATATGACAATACAGCAAGTATAATTAATATTGCCTTAGTGTAAACCTTTGTAACAATCTGTAATACACAAAATCTGAAGAAGATATTTAGGAAAAATTTTCTATTTTTTTACCTCATGAAATTTTTCTATAAAATTTCATTATAGACAACATTTCTTGTAAATGTTCTGTCTTAGTTTGGCAAAAGTTTGCCTTGTTCAGGACCATCTACAACCTTGACAACAACCTCTGGAAAACTTCTAACTCTTGATAATGCAACGTATAACTGACTGCTGCTGAATACTGGTTCTGGCAAGTAAATGCCAACTTTTTGTAAGGTTTGCTCTTCTGAGTCTCTCTCTTTTAGCGTTTTTCTGACGGTCTTTTTTTTTTTTTCTTCATTCGATCTATTTGTTCGTTTTTTCTTTTTTTTTTTTTTTTTGTGTTTCAGCCTTTCTTTTGTTGATGTGTACTTGTTGAGCTGACCGTTCTTCCAGGAGATGTTACTTATATAGGATTTGATTGTCTGTGTCTTTTGTCCTACTTGACGTGTCCTTTTTTTTTTGGGTGGCAATGTTGTTAGTAGATATGTCCGTAATATTCTCTCTTACAGTAATACTGGCTTGTATGTGGCTGTAATATGTGCCAGTGTATTGTGTGCCTTTAAATTTCTCTCGCAGTAATACTGGTTTGTATTTCCGTAAAATGCCTGTAATTTTCTCTGACAGTAATACTGGCTTTGATGTCCATAATATGACTTTAATTTTCTGTCACAACAGTGGGCAATCAGCAGAGTGTCCCCAGCAACTGATGTAATGTGTGGCGTGCAGTTGATAATCGTGACTGTGTAGTCTCCCCAGCAAGTATTTTAATCTGTGCTAGCGTGTAGCTGATTATTGTACGTGTGGCGTCTCCCCAGCAACGGATTTTATGTGCGTGGCCGCGACTACCTAATCAGCAATCTCCCCAGCAATGATGTCTTTTATTTGCTTATCATGCGCTGCCGCGGAGAGGCCATTCACTCTGTGCCCAGCTTCGAGTGTGTGTGCGACCAAGGTGCTGTGCGCATGGGCGGGGCACGATGCGATGTGCGTCTCGGCCCCGCGCATGCGCACTTCAGCAGAAGACACACACGGACACCTGGACGCACACAGGGCTTTTATTAAAGAGGATGGACTGTATTATTGGTACACTGTAGACAGCGTCTGTCATCAGCATGTAAAAGACACAATAATAACAAAAGAAGCAGAGTACCTTGCAGAAAAGAGATTAATAACCATAAGCTCTAAAATATTCTAACAAAATTAATCAGCAATATTACTAGAAGTATTACTGACTGAAGTGGTATGCTTTACTAAAGCAGAACTTAAAAATGTTCATCAACAACTTGAAAGGCTTAGTTGGTAATTCTTTGTCTGTGATCTGCACATTTTAATTAGCGATTTCTTTATGATATGGTGAATATGTAGCTAATGCAAGCTATATAGGAAGGACATGTTGAAAAACTGTAGGCACTGGCTTCACAATCACAGGTAATCTAATTGGTCAGATCTTTTCAGCTTTGAATAGAGCTGATGTAATTGGGGATTAAATGTGGTGTATCGATAAGTGTTACTACAAAGCACTGTGTGCCATATGCACAATTTATAGTGTTTGTAGAATGAATCATGTCAAAAATATTAGCCATGGGGGATTTGTTTAAGAATAAGTCAGGGTATCTAAATTTGGGCTGATGTACCGGACTGTCCAGAGAATACTGAGTTTATATGTAATTGTGAGGTTCAGACATGGCACAGCAATTAACAGATGTATTACATGACTCGGCACTCCTAGAAAAATGATACTTTTGTGTTCCTTTAAAGAATATGTAATAGCTCTTGAAAGAATTCATTACAGAGGGCGGACTGGCCTATAGTTGCATGGAGGAAATAATTGGATGAATGGAATAGGCCCATTCAGTTTACCATCTGGAACTGATTGATAGATGACCAGAATGGCACTTTTTCTTCTAAAAGGAACACCTTTGAATGGACAGTTTTGCTTTAAGGTAGCAGGGTAATTATAGTGTACACTACTCCATAATTTACTTTTGATTACTGTAGTTTCACTCATATGTATTATTCACATGGCTAATGGAAGTTACCTACACTGATTTATATCACTTTACAAATTAAAAAAAATATATCTTCTTCCTAGCCTCTATTTCAAACCAGAATAAAGAGCTTTGCTGGACCCTGTCCTTCTGTCTTTAGGTCAGGCTAAAGTTCCCTTTAGCATTACTTCTTGCTGCTTCTCAATTTGCCCACAAGGTATTTATTTAAAAGAGGCGGTTGAATATATTTAAGTTGCTTGTTTGCTGCTTTCTTTCAGTTGCTGGAATTGTTACAGCTGATTTTGCCTCTGGCCTTGTTCACTGGGGAGCAGATACCTGGGGCTCAGTTGACATCCCTGTCATCGGCAAGGTAGGTTTGGGTTGTGCTATGATAGCTGGAGACCATTCTGATGTCCCTGATATATTCATCAGTCTTTTGATATTTAAAATATTGTTCCTTTTCATGTTTCTCATATGTTAGTTGATTTTTTTTTTCTTTTCAAAAATCAGCTGAGCTCCAAATCAGTGTGAAAGGAGTTATCTCTGTTCCAGTACTCATGATAGCACAGTTTAAGAATGCTTGGCCTTTGAGATTACAACAAGCATTCAACTCCCACACACATTAGGCAAGTTAGTGCATTTTTAAGCAGACACCAACCACTGCATGTTTTCTACAGAAGCCAGGAACTGAGCCAGTAAGTTTGCTATTGTGTGCAGAGATGTGTGTGTGTGTTTTTTTCTTTCAAACTGTTGTATTTATTCAGTAGTTGTGTAGAGCATGTACAAATATGTAATGAATAGTTTGCCATTGATTTTTATTATTTGAAAATTAGACCATCTCATTTGGCATATTTTCAGTTGTAGTGCTGCAGGCATGCAAGTTCCACACCTCTGCTGTGATAAAGTGTCTAATATCAAACTGTAGGCACTTTGATTTTAGATTTAGGCTATGTGTTAGCTTAGTGAAATCTGTCAGTCACTTGTATTATAATGTGTGCCTGACATTTTCTGTTTAGTGGGTACTTGCTGTAAGAAATATATGATGAAAATCATACTGTCCAACACTAGTATACTTGGACTTACAGAATTATCCCTTTCTTGGATGTTACTCTGTCTCAGTATTTAATTGCATAGTTTAGCAAGTGTGTCTCAAAATATACATCCTGTATACAAACACTAAGAAATGAAAAGCAAATCAGTAGGGTATGTTTTATAAATATTCTTGTGCAAATCATTTTTTTTTATTTATTAAATGAAACTTGCTAGTCCTATAACTTTACCAGATCATGCATATCCAGAGTACTTCTTAGACTTTTGTTTTGCATTTAAAGAAATAAATCTCAAAATAACCAATAAAGTTCTTAAGACAACAGTTTTTCCTTTCATTTTTGTTGATCTGAATTTAGACATGTATACCTCATCTAACTACAGCTCAGCTTGGAATGAAACCAAGAACTGAATATAATGAGCAGTTGGAAATCTAAACTTTTATGTGAACTCATTTTCCAATTTAAGAATATTTGCAGGACTGCACCTCACAAAAATGATTAAGTACACTTTTTAGTCTTACTGTACTGCATATGCAACATACTGTGAAATTGTGTTTGAAATGACTAGTAAATAATTATGAAATCTATTTCACTTGACTATTATTAATTGATAACTGTATTTTACATTGTGCCTTTCAGAGAAATGTTGGAGCACATCAGATTCCTATACATTTCAATAATAGGGGACAGTAGTAATAGAAGTGATGATAATAACATTTATAAAATGATTGTAAATGAATTAAGAATCAATATAAATGGCTGCAAATATTCTGGCATTCCTTCACAACATCAAGCAGTACACAAAGGATTTGTTTGACAAAACGGTGAAATCACCATTAACATGCTACAGGGTACAGTGTAAATGGTTTTAAAATAATAATTTGTAGGAATGACCAATGTAAAATTCAGAACAGAAATTGGATGTTTTTTTCCACCTTAATTTGAATCTTGTATTTGTTGGATTCATAAAGACTGAATAGTAGTATCCAACCAAAAAGAGGATGATGAACATTTTCTGAGATTTGAAAGTGAGGCTAAATGATTGGAGGGTTTCAGTGTTTCACTAGTTACTATGGGTTAAGGAGCAGAGATTGTTATTCTAGGGTTGTTGAACAAATTTGTCTTTGAAAGCAAGTACTGTAGACGAACTTTAAATATGATTGTGTTGCGTGGCTGTCTGAGAAGTATCAGGCTGTTGGTTTTTCTGATGTTTAGCTATGGCTCTACCTTCATTTTTGTTCTAGTCTATACAAGCTTCTTGCAGAAAAAACTGTTCAAAAGAGACTCTTTTATGAAAAGAGACACAAGGAAACCATGATATACTAAGGGAATAAAATAACACTATTAATATGTTTATAA
The DNA here is from genome assembly GCF_016835505.1 of Polypterus senegalus. Classification (NCBI taxonomy): domain Eukaryota; kingdom Metazoa; phylum Chordata; class Cladistia; order Polypteriformes; family Polypteridae; genus Polypterus; species Polypterus senegalus. The sequence continues at coordinate 32,584,727 of NC_053162.1, read as the reverse complement.
ATAATTAAAATTAACAAGTTACATGTAGAAACTATATGTAAGTAGGATAGTGCTTGTCCTATTTTCAGACATTTCAATACCAAGTGTAATTTGTGTAATTAGTGGCAGTCTTTCTGTTTTATTATTTTGTCCAACTTTAACCCTATTTACTTTGGCTTGTTAATAAGTAGATGTCAAAATTAAATCCAAGAATGAATTTATCACATATTGTGTCTGTATTAATTTGCTGTTATTCAAGTACTATGTAATAAAATAACATTTAATTACATATTAACAAGATATGGGTTTGCTAATTTTGTTTAATTGAAAAAGGTTACTTAACTTTGGTAGCGTTTAAAACAGACTGTAAAAAGTCTGAGGAGTGTGAGAGTGCTGGAGATGGGTGATAATTTATTATACAGTGTGTGTTTTCTATGGTGCTGTATTTATTCCTTTACTGTTCACTTCATTTGGTTGGTTGAACAGCACAAAGCAACTGCTTACAGCTTTTCACTGCTGTATGCATTGCCCAAATCTTAATAAAGATCTTAATAAAGGATGTAAGGTTTCTCAATATGTAGTTGTTAATCACTTAATATATTTAATAAAACTGACTTAAATATGTGAAAAACCATAATTATGCCAATACTGTAGTCTGATATAGCTTTTAATTGATTTCATTTTAATATAAACTCAGTTTTTACCAACATTTTTGACAAGGAAATTTTGTTTAGAAGGATGCATTTTCCAGCGTATCTAGTCTTAAGAGTCTTAACATAAGGTAAAATGCAGTCCTGCAGGAAGGGTGACTGTGTACTATTATCCTTCCTGCGCTTAAGTCAGTTTACCTGTCTCAGCTCATTACAAGTTTTGGTTTGAATAGGACAAAATGCAATTTTGCACTTTATCTAACTGAATTCTTTTCATCAACAGGCATTTATACGTCCCTTTCGAGAGCATCATATTGACCCAACAGCAATAACTCGTCATGACTTTATTGAAACCAACGGTGATAATTGCATGATCACCATCATCCCTCTTGCTCAGATGGCTTACAAATTCCTCACTGCATCCTCAGGTAGGCTTCAAGCAGGCAAAATACAACACATAATGTTATTCTGACTTACCCTGGGGGTTTCATGCATTGACTACCATGAAGTTCTGAAGCGCATCGCTTCTCAAAGAAAGAATGCAGGTAACCTTGCCTATTATGGTTAGCAGGTCCCTGCGGGCTGCGGCTGCTCTGCTTTGTTGAGTTTTAGAGCGTTTGCTCCAGTGTCAAGACTTGCATTGCCATTAATGTTAAAGGCTCTGACACCAATACCAAAGGTCATTTAGATTTGCTCAAAGGGAATTGACAGTTGACAGTGAGCACCTGACAGAATCCAGAATGCTTATTTTAAACTCTGTATGAGAACCTGGTTATACATTGGCCATCTGCTTTGTTCCTGACCCAGTATGCTGATGAAATGCAGTCAGTGTAGAATAGTGGCTTGTGTGGTGACCACGTGTTTGAAAGTCGCTGGTTCAATTTCATATTCTGATCCTGAGGAATCAGTTAAACTGTCAGCACTCAGTGTGTACAAAAATGTTTAAAAAGCTGTCTGCTGTACTTCTGACTTATAAATTACTTCAAATAGAAACAACAGCTTACATGTATAATGAACTGGGTTGCTAATTGCTAATGCATATTATGGGTGGGGGAAAAAACTGAAGTCATGAGACGCTGCAATTTATGCACACAACAAAGCCCCTTTTGCAACTCATTTTGTTTAAACTGAAAACTCTCTTTAAAAAAAAAAAAAAAATATATATATATATATTTAGATTTGCATACGATGAGCTAAATTGGTCTGAATTTGTGATGTAATTCCAATCAAAATTTACCAGCTTAACTTCATTTGATGCTGTATAAAGTATTTATTTGCACATTTAATTATAATTTAACATATTTTCTATGTTTGATTGTCAATTAGTTGACATAGAAGACCCCAATGTGAAACAAAATTAGAAATTATATTGAACCTTCTGATGCAACTTCAAGAACTGACATACTGTAGCTTGGACATACTTCTGTATTGTTTCATGTTTTCTTTTTGGAAGATTTGTTAATTTGTTGTTTTTTGTGTGCTTTTGATTCTTTCCTGTATATTTGTTCTTTTTTGTGTTTTGCTGACACCACTACATTAGAGAATATTTTCACTTCATTAATTTGAAAGCTTAAATCCTTGGTTAATAGATGGGACAGGCAAGTTCAGTGACTTGCACATCAAGTATCCCAGTTAACCATTATTGACTAGTTGACAATGGTTTTTTTTTTTTTTTATATAATATAACTATTCACTCAGTTCCTTTATCTAGTATTCTGTAAGATCACCCTGCTCAAATGCTGTATCGTCTTTAAGGCTTCTACAATGTTTTGTTTTTATACAGTGATGAACAGAGAGTTCATGAGATAAAATATTTGTGGAGTTTTTAGTAATATTGCTGTTTGGCCCTGCTTCTTCCAGCCTCTCTCTCTCTCTCTCTCTCTCTCTCTCTCTCGATATAGATATATCTCTTTCTAGTATACTGCTGCTGGATTATGTGAATTTCCCCTTGGGATTAATAAAGTATCTACCTACCTACCAACCATGCATGTTTTAGCATACAGAAGCTCACAGTGCCCTGATACATAAATACTGAACAGTTCTTTACAGTGATCAGTTACTCCTCCCCTATTTTAAATTGACACTCTGAACTCCACAGGCTTCCATGTAATCAAATTCTATCCGTCTATAAATTCATATGTTACTGTACGTTTTAATGTTCTCATTTTAGATTTGGACAGGCAATCCAAATGGAGCTCTTAATCTTAAAATTGTAGGTTGCCTAACCAACACTTGTCGTAGTTAAAAGTAAAAGATATATGACGTAAAGAAATGTTTAAAATTAAATTTTAGAAGTAGTGGAACAGCGTTTCTGACTGTTCCCGACCCCTTCAGACCGTGGCTATAACCAACATGGTACTCTAACGATGGCTGGTACCATTTTTCTGACGCAGGAACAGGGAGGATGCTATGTAAAATTGGTTTTAGTGTTCAAATTACATCATGTGGATTCTAGTCATTTGGTATGTCAGACTTGCCGACAGCAGTTGCTGGTCTTGTCGAGGGACCATGTCCATTTTACACAACTGAAAAATTTTGGCAGATAAATCAGATTTAGAGACTGTATGCCAATATTTTAGCACAAATGAGCTTGCTCCCTTTTCTGATGGCCGATAACTTTCTGCCTGCTGAAGCAGGTGCTGTTCATAAGGTGCAGTCTAGGCCGCTTTTTTTCAGTTTTCTTCCTCATTCTGTTGTGATATAAAAAACACAAGACATCAGAGAGACAAGCGTCTCTTCTGCTTATGAGGCCCAAAACACATGGTAATTATTCCTTGCTGCTACATTAAATGCATTGTACTTCCGAATGAGCATTCATTTGTTTTCTGCTCTTACATTCTGTATATATAGAGCCCACTCCATGACTAAAGACAAAATCAAACCTGTTAGATTTTGACAGGTTGAGTCTCTGGGTGTGTCACACTATGTGGCACATGACCAACCTTCATGGGAGCGTGTAGCCGACTGCTTCTGACTTAATTTGATTATGTAAATGGAGGCTAAAACTGAAAACACTTGAAAAGTCCTCTAATGTGACATGGCCTTAAGACTAACATAAAAATAAGATGAATTCTCTCCAAGAAAAAGCTCTTGTTTCATTAGTTCATTATCAAAGTGGTGATCAGTTTTGTAGTTGGTATATGCAGGTTGTGCACATCTGTGTTTTATTGTTGTTATACAGAGATATGTATTGATAAGTTGTGTTGAAGGGATTCATATTCACTTGGCTACTAAAATAAGAAATAACCTATTTAGGAAAGTACATGTCTTTTAGATTTTTTTTTAAACAACCAAAGTTGTTCACTAATGTCAATTGATTACTATTATTAATTTATCAATTAAAAACCCATTGAACTTTTCTGTTGCAGTGTTTCATAGATATGAAGCTGGAAAAAGCTGCTGTTCTGCTACTAAGTATATTTAAATATTGTTTTAATGATTATTGATACCATAAACAGCATTTTTCTCTAAGTTTTTTTCAGTTTCTTTTTTATTGGCTTACTGGCTTAAAATAAAGGTTATCCACTTCTTAAAAACTTTAGCAAAGTTTTACAAAATTTGTCAGTAGTGCACCTTTGTCCAGTTAACACTTTAATTTCAAGGAAGTACGATAGCAAGCTGTTCTGCTTCTGACAAATCAATATACAAATCAATATGGTATGAGTATTTTGCCAGTCAGAATAAAATGAATGGCTAGTGAGCAGGCAGCATTAGCAACTCTTGATAAAGAAGTCTAACTGGTTGGTGGTTAGGAGCCTCAGATGTCGTACGTGTTAAAGACTTCCTTCCCTCCCATGTCATACCCGCTTCCCAAAAGTAAACTATTTGTTTCTGATCATAGTGGCATATCCAGGATAATTTAACATAGACTTTTGTGATGTTGATCATAATAACTTTTGCTCCTTATTCAAAAAAATCATAACCCTGTATTGTTTTACTTTAAACATTTGTCTGACCTCACTGGCAGTGGAACTGGTTCTGTCAGACCACTCTTGGGACCTTTTGTATTGTCTGGAAGCAGCTGACTGAGGTACCACAGGGAGAAACCTGATCACAGCATATCAAGTGTGTGGCTTGAAGACCAGACAGGGAACTGTGTGTATCGATCCCCTCTGAATAATTTGTAAAGGTTAAAGAAGAGTGGATTTTCATAGTACAGACTTTGCTGTATTCAGTGGGTGCATGCCATTGCCACCTGATGCATCTTGTATAGGGCTTCTAGTCAGATGGCAGCTTTGACACAAATGTTGCTTACTTGTCATGGGTTTTTATAGTATAGCAGAAGGCATACAGGACCCTGCAACGAGACAATGGAAATCCTAATGAAGCACAAATTCTATTTGATCTTGTTGCTGGCAACACCTTACTTTACCCATCATGGAAACACACACAAGCAGGTCTGTCGGGCTTGTTTCTTGAAATTAATCTGGTATGTTTTATTTAAAGAGTAACCAATATGTGAGACTTCAGTGTCTAGCTTTGCTGCATGTCTATTACATTACGTGTCCTGGACATACATGCGAGTACTGGCCAGTTGGTGTTACACTTGGTCTTGATTCACATATAAGGTGATGTCAGATGCTTGATCTGTGTTCTGAGACTTGCCCTTACTGGACTGACTATTTTCTGTTTGACGTTTTCAGTAAGTATACACCAAAAATTAGTTGGACTAAAGTTACAGTTAAGCTAAAATTACAAATACATTGAGCTTATGGAAAAAGTAGTCTTTTGCATGTCAATTACTACTCTCTCCTATTGTACGGTTTTCTCAGTGCAGGGCATTTTTGGTGTGGTGGCTTAATTGTACCATCTCCTCTAGTTGTTTAACCTGGTGCCGTTTTCAAGAGCATCTGTAAAACGTGTAGGTTATCCCAAAAATGTACTGGTCATTTTTCTGGTTGGGGCTAAGTAAGAACAAACAAGAAGTCTTATACTGGGAAATTGAAACGGACAGTTTCTGTTCTCGGGGCGTACAATTTCTTGAAATCTATAATCTCTGCTTATATGGAAATAAAGCCCTAAAACTGACTGTTCAGGTGCACAATATGTCACAACAGTCTTATGTAAGATATGCTGACCTAATGAGAGCGACCCTTTTAATTACAAACTAAAGTTGTTTTATATAAACTTATATATAGTATATTAATTGCGGTGGGCTGGCGTCCTGCCCGGGGTTTGTTTCCTGCCTTGCACCCTGTGTTAGCTGGGATTGGCTCCAGCAGACCCCTATGACCCTGTAGTTAGGATATAGCGGGTTGGATGATGGATGGATGGATAGTATATTAAATTTATATCTATATCTATATACATATATATATTTATACGTAAATTTCCACTAGGTTTTTTAAAACGTGTGTGTACTGTATGGTTATTTGTTTTTCACATTTAATTAATTTGAAAATGTCTGAAAATTTATCATAGTCTGAAGTAAGGGATCTGCATTTTACCAGAGACAAGAAGAAAATTAAGCATAATTTTTCCCTGATTTGGAATATCCATATTCCATATAAGATTGTATTTTTTTCTCCAGCTGTCTGTATTTTTTTCTGTCCTCCTTGGCCATCGGACCTTACTTTTATTCTATGTTAATTAGTGTTCCCTTATTTTAGTTCTTATTTATTTAGTCTTTTTTCTCTTTCCTTATCATGTAAAGCACTTAGAGCTTCATTATTTGTATGAAAATGTGCTATAGAAATAAATGTTGTTGTTGATACATTTTTTTTTTTTTTTACTTACAGCTTCCATGTTAGTAAATAGTTGAAATCCCATCAGTGAATATGTTGTGAAATGGATATGGCATTTTACAGTGTCATTCAAGCTGATAATGTTGTATGCACCTGCTTGCCGCTTATGTTGTCTTTCACATGATCATCTATTTCTGCCTAAAATGCTTTCTTGTGATTAGTGTACATTTTGCACAAAAAGTATTTTCCTTTTTGAAACTTCAGCATTCTATCTACGTACCTGTCTGTGGCTGTTGTGTGACTAATATGAACCTGGTAAATCAATGGCTCATTTTGATATTTGTTGATGAGTGAATTCCAAGAAATACTTGAGGTGGTTAACCCTCTAAAGTTGTTAACTGCCATAGGTGAAGGCCAGTATCTCCACTTTTGTCTCCAAATGTGCACTGTTGATAACTGACTTTGTTGTTCCCCCATACTTTCTTTATTCAGTGTTCGCCTGTCCACTTCTATAAAGTGGAGTTGATTTAACTTTAAAAGCACCAGTTAGTGTTAATATGCAAGGAAGGTCATTTCAGAGTGAGAGTAAATATGCTTATTCAGACCTCTGCTAAGTGGAACATTGACATTTTTATTTTTTTCTTCTTTTTTGATTCAGAGGACATAGCCAATTCATACCCCTGGGAGTGTTATATTTTTGCACTAGCAATTTTTGTTACAATGACAAATCAGATTCATAAGTGGTCACATACCTACTTTGGTCTTCCACGCTGGGTCACAGTCCTGCAGGATATGCACATCATCCTACCACGAAAGCACCACCGCATCCATCATGTGGCCCCACATGAGACCTACTTCTGCATTACCACAGGTATTGTGTGTGTATTCTTTCTTCTTGGTTTTCTTGTCTCTAATACTATACTTGATAGAGCTACATATGGAAAATCTAATTTGACTGTAGATGGGGCAGTGAGTGGAATTTAATATGTATGTATATATATATGTATATAGCGATAGATAGATATATAGATCTGTTGGAGTGTGGCAAATTAACTTTTATTTTTGTTTGTGCCACTCTGGCTAAGCAAAGACATTCCTCAGCTTATATAGACAAAGATTTAAAAAATGACAGTTAAAAAGTACATAATCATCCTATAGACTGTAAAAAGCTACTAGGAAAGTTAAAAACTTAAAGTACACATGCTCAAATTAACACCATCTTTCAGGTGAGGCTGGAAGGAAATCCTTTGTTCTATGATAGCAATACATACAAGTATACATATGTGTACAACTGGTTATACAGTGTGTGCGTGTGTAATAGATATATAGATATTTCTGTTTCTCTATCTATCTCTATCTGTCTAGCTGTCTAATTTTAGAGAGAGAGAGAGAGGTAGGTAAGTTGCAAATATTATAACATATGGCACATGCATAGTACTCTTAAAGGCAGGTGTAATGGGTAGAGAGGTAAGAAAAAAAACTGCACTGTAAAAATATTTTTGATAAAATTAATCTCGTTCGGTCTAAATTAAACTATAGTGCACATTCAAAACTGTGATGTCGTCATTGAAGGTCTGCCATTTACTGTATGTGCTAGTCAATCCAAAGCTGGAGTCAGTAAGAAGGAAATATGAGTCATATGAAGGACAATTTGGTACTCAAGACATACAAAAGAATTAAATAAGAGCAGGTTAGCATTAGTCAGTAGGTATGATCCCTACTTAATGATTAAGACAAAAATGTGGCAGGTATTGAAAATTCTATCAGGAAGAATATATATTAAAATGCCTGTTGATTGCTGAGAGATATGGTGTAACCTTTACATTATTTCCAGTCTTGTTAAACTATCCAGCTAAAGAATGTAACGCCTATAGCAATTTGACTTGTTCTTGGAAATATTAGGTAGCCATTGCCTTTTAATTACAGATTATGATTTACAAATCAATAAGTTCAGTAAGGTCAAAAGAAATAAAATAATTTACTTATTTGTAACGATTTGTCCAATGTAAGACATGCGGTCTTTTCATTTTTTCTAATATATGCTCTTACTAAATACTTTGTCTTTGTCAAGGACTTCAAAAAAATAATAAAAATGTAGCAAAATATAAACTTTATTAGGTACATTTATCTAATACCTGGTAGGACAACATTTTGCTTCTTTAACAGCCTAAACTCATTGAGACATGCATTCAGCTAGATAGATAGCAAGATGCTGAAACATTCCTTAGTGTTTTGGTCTGTTGGTATTAAGAAGCCTAATAAATGCCATTCCCCACACCATTTGGCTACCACCATTAGCATGTGTGGTTGATACCAGGCAGGGTGACTTTATGGATTCCTGCTCTTCATGCCAAGTCCTGACCCAGTCATCTTCTTAAGTCTGCAGAAGTTGAGATATCGCAGATCAAATAGCATTTTTCCAATCTTTAGTTGTTTAGTTTTGGTGCCCACTGTAACCTCCTGTTCCTTGTCTGACAAGAGTGTGTGTTTAAAGATACCCTTCCACTCCACACACACACATACCTGATGAAGGCTATGCAGCTGAAATGTTGTGTCTTTAACCTTCTTTTCTGTATTATTTATTAGGGTGGAAATGACATCAACCATTTGTTTTCTTTCTAAGCCATTTACGTTAAGAAGCAGATGAACTTCATAAACTTTTAATTTCATTTTCTATCCTGCTTAATCTTATCCAGGATCATTTGCTGGAGCCTGTCCCAACTAATATAAGGTGCATGCAATGCAGGAACAAACCCTAGCGGTGCCAGTCCATTGCAAGGTGAACACCAAACACACACTAGGGCCAATTTAGCATTGTCAATTCTCCTAATCTGAATGTCTTTAGAGAGTGGGAGGAAACCCATGCCGACACGGGGAGAACATGTAAAGTCCACACAGGGAGGACCCAGGGCGCAAACCCTGCTCTCCTTTCAGCAGTGCCACCATTGCATCACTGTACAGCCTGATTTCATAAAGTTGTCACTGAATACAGAAAGGGTTTGAGGAAATTAGAGTTCTGTGAAAGTCAGGGACTGAATTTAATTTTTAAAATGTTGTATTCTGTTACTTAAGAAAGCTGTATTTAGAAAACTAATCCTTATCTGAGATGGTAGTTTGTCAGTTTCAGATCTGAATGCGGATTTCATGTTTGGGAAGGTTGTGAACACTTTTTCAATTCCTGAAAACATGACTGTCATTCTTTTATATTCTTAGATTCTATACAGTGTACAGTATTATACTCAACAAATGTCAAGAGCCATGCAGAAGAGTAGGGGTTTGGAATAGGTCCTGGGGAGCAGCACTGTATATATTCCTGTTGACTTTTTCCTTTCCATTTCACTTTTATTCAATGAATAATGTGTTTATTCAAATGAATAATCAGCAGTGATTAAAGTCTCTGTGGGATTGACATACAGGTGAGGACTCTGTTCACATGCCTGTGTAGTGAGCTGGAAAGCTGAGAAAATGTGAAGGAAGGTGTGTTGCAGGAGGCACCTGCATTTGGTTAGAAACCTAAAGATGTAATGCGGTTTTATCTAACTAAATCTTTAGATATTCTGTGAGTGCTTGACTTCTTTGTTTATTTATAAGTACTGTGGACCAGCTACTGTATATATGGGTGGACTGGATATTAAGAGACTGAATTCAAATTCTAGTATTCTACTGTTACCATTTTGTGTTCTTACCAGCATCCCTAGTCTTCTCTCAAGTAACATTTTTCATGATTAAAGTATGCCATCATGCTTTTAACTCTCTGTTGCTTTCTTCTCTAGGATGGCTCAATTACCCCTTGGACAGGCTAGGTTTCTGGAGGTACTCGGAGATGATCATAGAAATGCTAACTGGCAGCCGGCCACGGAGTGATGACATGAAATGGGCACAGAAGAGGGACTGAGAGGCTGGAGTACATCATTGGACTAGTGTGTTCTCCCAATAACAAGTCTCAGCTTGAAGATTACCATTTCGCCTCATTGGCCCTTTTTTTAGACAAAAAACATCTCTATGTGGCAGAGTAGGCATAAGGAAACAGAGCTCAACACCACCTTTCCCTGTACAGAAAAGGCTCTGCTGCAGAAGAGTCCGTTTGATTGCCTGTCTGCCCTGCTGGTGCAATGCCCTACCTAACATCCCATGCCTTTTCTGTCACTAACGTACTGAAGCAGCAGTTTGAATTCACTCCTTTATTTATGTTTTAGATCATCCAGGTTGGGCTGTGGTCAGCATTAATGACTGCTTTACTAATTGTGACACTCATTAAAATGAGATGCTGTTTCAAGTATTTTCAGTTGTCATTAATTGCTTTCTCTAAGTGTCATGCTAGTAAGTTCTTGTGTCCACCCCTTTGTGTTTTTCTGTTAAGTGCCAATAGGCAGCTTTGCAAAACATAACTGACAAGGAGACATGCTGGGTAGATGATCTCCCCAAATCTTAATGAGCAGCACCCTCTTGTGGCAAAATTGGTTAATTTCCTCAATTGAAGGAGGGGTTTACATTTGTCCTTAAGGTACAGAAATCGAGTAGCTCATAGCCAGACTAGCCTCATACATGGCGACAATATTTAGGAGTCCTGCTGCAGATGAAATTAGGAAAAATGAAAATGTATTTACTAGAAGGTGATAATCTCCTCATTGGCGCATATGTTTGTTTTTACACAATGTAGTGTTTTCTTATTTTTGGTGTTTTATTTGGCTTTAATTTGTTCAGTTCTTGAAAAATATGGTTATTTCTATTGCAGATTTTCATATCAAGGATGTAGCTCAAAGTGCTTTGCAAACTGTGAAATATTTACAAGCAGAAAATTGAATATTAGAATTTAAAAATGTATATATAACATAATATGCACTTGTATATGATGTATAATTAATAGAGAAGTAGAATTCTTATATATAATACTAGGGTGTTTGCCCCCCTGCTCGCTTCACTCGCATAAACCCACCCCCGTTTAAGCTGGGTGGGGAAAAAAAAAACACAATCTGCAGGGGTCCCTAGGCCAAAAACCACTCAGCCCCCACTGGTTACTGTACACAAAATGTGTGTGTGTGTGTGTATATATATGTATATGTATATGTGTAAATAATTTTTTTTTTTGTATTTACGCTTTGTTTGAGGAGATTCAATGCAGTGGTAGTTGTGGGAAGGTGTTGGCTATGTAGTATGTTACCATAGATGAACTGGAAAAGAAAGTGGTAAAAAGCAAAGATTAATAATGATTGCAAATTCATTGAAGAGTATAATAATTCTGTTCATATCTAATTTATTAAGAGCAGAACTAAAATCTAGCTAATATAAGAAAGGCATGACTAATTTTACTTTAGTGTGATGGCTAAACTGTTAATGCCTGTGACTCATACTGCTGCTCATTTTAATAAACCATCGCTTTAGCAGAACCTAGACTGGGTACATACAGCTCTGTGATTTAATCCAAGTCAGATCTGTGCTTGTGTTTCAGTAAAGAACAAAAGTTGCTGTGCTGGTCTCTCTTAAAAGCCAAAGATGGCAAAAAAAAGAATACAATTGTTCAAAAGGGTACTCTTACAGACTCCTAGTAACTGCAGTCTGTCAGAATGACTTCAATAAGATCTGCAAGTACTGCGGCTCACTACTGGTGTTCTGATCTCTTGGGCCTCTAGGTGGCAGTGCACTCTTTTGAGACTCCGATACTTAATTTGCAGCACTCCATTCACTTTGTTTCTGTGTTTAGTGTTTTTCACTGACTATACAAACAGATTACATATGCAAATGTACAGCTCTAATGTACTACTAACAGCAAACCGTTTAACCATACATCAACTCACAATCCACTTTAAGCACAGTCAAATAGAGAAGTTTGTTTAGTTATTGTACATAAAGCATGACAATGTAAAGTCTAATTAACTTAATAAGGCTTGTTGGCTACAGAAGAGAGGACAACAAAAGCAATGGAGAAAAAAAATCCGAGTGGTCTGCAGTTAGTTAGACAGTCAAGATCAGAACAAGGTACACTGTTGGTGACGGGTCATTCACCCCTTCTTGGGCATTCCATGCTGTATTAAGTACAGTGGAACCTCAGGTCACGAACATCTCAGAATACGTACAAATCGGGTTATGACCAAAACATTTGCCAAACTTTTGCTTCTGTTCACTACCACACACTCGAGTGATGAACAAGCCAGTTTCCCTTCCGGTTCGTACACGCCGATGATTTCCACACGTGTTCAGTCTCTCCCTGTACATTGTTCTCGGTCAGACTTGTGTGCATTTGCTGTGAACTCTTTGTGCTCTATTTTGTGTGTTTTTGCATTAATTTTGCAATTAGCCATGGCCTCTAAGCAAGTGAAGAGTGGTAGTGTTGGTGAGAAGAAAGGTTCGAAGAAAATTGAAATCGAATTAAAGAAAGAAATTATTGAAAAATGAGTGTGGCGTTTCTGTTACTGATCTTGCCACCGAGTACAAGAAGTGAAAATCTACGATTTTGACTATTCTAAAGCAGAAAGAGGCCATTAAAGCAGCTGATGTTGCAAAAGGAGTTACAGTGTTAACCAAGCAGAGGCCTCAATTGCTGGAAGAGGTGGAAAAACTGTTGCTAGTGTGGCTGAACGAGAAGCAACTTGCAGGGGATAGCGTAAGCGAGGCGATGTAATGCGAGAAAGCCAGGAAGATTCATGGTGATTTGCTGCAAGGTTAGTTTTCATGGTTGTTTATAGTTATTTCTTGTATAAATTAAGGATTTTTCAAATTTTCATTTTTTTCCCTGTGCTAAAAAATGATGAAAAAAAAAGTGTTTACAGCAAGCGGTTTGTAAGGCTGTAGCGTGAAGTCTTGCAATGAGTTTTCTCTGTTCAAGGTTTTCTCCGTGTTATTCAATGTTTTTACATTTAGTTTACTATTACACTGTGCATTCCATGGTATAATTAACTATTTTTGTGCTTAAAAATCTTTAAAAAAAATATATTTACATACAGCCTGTACAGTCCGGAACGGATTAATTGTATTTACATACAATCCTATGGGGGAAATTAGTTTGGGTCACGATCAAATCAGGTTACGATCAGAGTTTTGGAATGAATTACAGTCGTGACCCGAGGTTCCATTGTACATTTGAAGATTAAATCCTTTTCTGATTGAGACCCATACTTCCCAGTGCTTATTTGCTACAGAGTTCAGTAGAGGAGCACGGCCACTATGAAAGTTGGCACTGGATAGGTAGCTAACAAGTGTAAGGTAATGGCTGGCAAAACAGGACAAAAGTGAAGAGGAGGAGGACTATTGCTCAGACTATGAAAGAATTCTAGCCAAAAAAATGACAATGGCAGTAAGGTTGACTAAAAGTTATACGTTTGTTTTAAACATGTTGAAGGAAACAATTTTAAGATTCAAATCTTTTTAATGGGCATCTGCTTGAAAGCAAGAACTGATCTTTGGCATCTCTTTTACAGCTGAATTGTATTTGACACCTACAATCACTCACCATAGAAACTCTAGTAAGTTGGCCATGAAGCAGCAAGTTGTCGGGGTATTATCTGCCCCAGCTGTATTTATTTGTTTTTCTTGTAAGTTCATATTTTGTGGGAAATGGACATGTATTTATAACCTTTTTAGTTTCACCATAACATTTATAAGGAGGGAAAGTCTATTGCTTTAATCCTTGAAGTGTTAAACCTACAGTTGTGTGCAGAAGTTTTGGAGGCCCCCCAGACAAATTGAAACGTGACCCGCTTGTGTGTATTGTAATGCACAATTATTTTGTACTGACTGAATTTACCAGATTGTAGCAAGTTAGAAATGTATGCACAACATAAGTGTTCAGGCCTAGATGGAGCATTATTATTATTTTTTTTTTACATACCTCATTAAAGAATTATCACCTTTCATTTAGTAAATGTTTGTAACATCCAACCATATTCAAAAATAACAGTGATTATAGATAATAATTACATATCTTAATACAGTAGCTCTTTACAATATTTTGAAATTAAAAACCAAGCCCAACTGTACTTGTGGTAGCTTTCATGGACACCAGGTCCCAAAGCAAGTGATAGATAAGTGGTTTAAAAATTGATTGATGTCCTGTTGTTGGCTGTGTAGAGCTTATGGCTAATTGTAGTTCGGAGTTGTTAAACCTCACATATCTCTTAATTATTGAAAGGAGTACTCCGTAGAGATTTAAAATCTGTGTAACATTTTAACCTCCGGCTGAAACTGCTAACTCCATCCGATCGTGATGGACATTGGGACATTGAGGGGGTTTGCCAATGAAGTATAGCTTCTGAGAAATACCGAATCATTCAGATCTTCAGGTAATGCAGCCGTGAGCATGTTTTAGTACCAAGTCACCATGTATGTACAATGTGACACTGAGCCAGGCTTAGGAAACTCGTTTCCACTTCCATTCAATTTTCCAGGAGTTAAGTTGCTTACCTCTTTTACTTTAATGGCCGAGATGCGCAGCAGCAGGAGAAATAAGCCAGCATCGCCTCCTCAGCAGTGATGTGCAGTGAGGTTCATGGCTGGTGAGGCACGGACTCCTTCAGAGTCAGATTTAAAAATATATGACCCCAAAAGAGGAGCTTATTCACTATTCATTTGGCAGCCTGCACATTGACTACTGGTTATGTTTCATATCTCATCAGCATTCTTTATACACACACACACACACACACACACACAGGTAAGGAACATATTTGGCTAAGAAAGAACTTTACATTTACAGCGGGGAGAGAGAGTGCATTTGCTCTGCACCCTCCATGTGTTCTAAATTTGCTGTTGCCATTTCACAATTCATACTCATTCAAAAGAAATGAAAATATAGAGTGGTGTACAAAAAAAACAGATATCAGTTTTGACCTGAATTGAAATATTTTGTTGTTTTTAAAAGCTTTCAATTCTGATGTTTTTAATCAATTTTAATACAGACTGCTCATCAAAAGGATAACAAGAAAAACAAAAGAATATTTTATTTAAGCCTTATTTTAAGTCAAAATTTACCTTTTAAATGTTGGATTGTTTTTGTTTTTCTTAGTCTGATCCCATTTTTTATCAAATTGAAAACTGTTTATGGTCTTACCTTTATTTGTAAATGAAGTCCATGCGCCTATCCTTCTTCATCACTTTCATGTTTCAGCCTTCCTTATTTTCCTTTAGTTTTAAAAGTCTTAATCTTCAATTTGGGCAGTAGGTCAGAACAAAAAATAAAAGTAAACGTACCTCTGCAGTGCACTTGACTTTCTGATATCGCTAACTTATTGCCGCCTCAGCGTAGAAGAATGGCAGCAACTGGCACCTGTTGGGCTCGCATGCGCCCACTTTGGTGCGGCACGGTACTGTCTGCCTCACCTTGTACCTTTTCACTGCGGTTTTATGTCCGATCAGCAAGACTAAATATGTCGTACACATTCATTAAAGATATTATTATGCCAGACTGTCGAAAGTCAGGGTGTATAATAAACATGTCTGCAAACATTATATTGGCGACATACAGAGAGACAGCAACAGGCACGCACCAATTGCTGCATCAACCCAGTGTGTGAGGGACAGCGCAGTCTGAGGTGAGGTGAGGGTCGTCGCTATGGCACCTTGCATTTCTCCTCTGTATTTGAACAGGAAATGTGCCAATTTGGCGATTTTGGCTATAAAAATGATCAAAATTATTGGAATCATACAGAAAACATATTTATAGCACAGACCAATGGATAAATGTATTTTATTTTATGCTATCATTGTTAGTTTTTTTTACTTTTCATGATGACAGGTGAGGCCTCAGGAGCTGCTTCTGCAAGCATAGACATCCTCAGCCACAAGCTGTTGCTGCTGTCGCACACCCTGTTTTACCGTCAAGATTGACTGTTGAATGAGGAAAAAAAAAGGAAAATATAGAAAATCTACAAGTTGAAGTGATCTCTCTCAAGGTAAATTAAAAAGAGTAAACTAATCTGTAATTGAAATCTTTAAGACAGATTTTCAAGGTAAGCCAAGGCTTTTTAATTGGACATTTTTTTTGGCATTTTAAAAAGTTGTATGGCACCCTCTGCGATACTGCAACAAAAATGGAAGTTCTTTCTTTCCAGAATAATTGTGCCAAAATTCAATAAGATTGGTCCCCAGGGAGCTGAGTTGTTGTGATGACAGTAGGTGCTTTTCTAATTATATGTAAATGTTCCACAAAAAAAAGTAAACCTGTCAATGTGGCCTGTGGAGAACTTTAGGCTCCCCTCCAGTTGAATGGTTTAATACTTTTTTTTTTTTGAAGGTCTCAGACATGTCTGTCTAAATGGGCCTTTAAATAAGCCAGGAAAAGAAACGGCCAGCTTCACTGCTCAAGAGGTTGGACCTGCTCTCGAAACGCATGGGCTTGTTCTGCTGCCACTTAGTGTTTATCTGCTCCATAGTCTCCTGCTCTTATTAACTTTATGGGCATATTGTTTTATTTTCCATTAATATACAGTACATATGTCAATGTAGAATCCTTATTTTGAAAAAGACAAAAGGTGGCAATTCATCCTTTTAAGTAAGGACTCCAGGTTTCTTTTCTGATTCCGCAGGGACTTGAACACATCACCCCAAAAAAAAAAAAAATAATAAAAACTCTGTGCTCAAACATTGTTGTCATATTTAAAATTATAGCAGAAATTATTTCTAAAGCTAGCATGAATCATTTTTAGTAAACAGCAGATGAATTGGAAGTGTGTCGGTACATTAATGGTAGGTAGTACACCTAAGGTATTCCTATAATGTAGCTCAGCGACATGGAGGCTGGTAGCACTGAGCACAAGGCCACGCCAGGCCTCACTTAGGCTGACATGAAGCCTAATCGCCAATGAACGTAAGAGGTTTGTCTTCGGGGGTCTGAAAGAAAATCACACAGACCTGGGAAAAGAGCAAGCAAACTTGACAAAGATGGCTGTGCATGAGTTTCAAACCCAGGATGTGGCGGAGTAACAGTGCAGGCCACAGCCTATGTTATGCATTGATTTAGTTTTTATGGTTCAATCCAGTATGGGTGAGGCCCACTATTGCAGTTTGCTTTGATGCTCCATTGGCAGTGCAGCAGCATTTCTACTCGGTTTTACAAATGGCAGCACCTCCAGCTTGCTTTTCCGTCAATACTTCTCACACACAGACAGATTGTTTTATAATGACGGTACAATTCACAGTTGATGTTTGCAATTAGAGAAGAAAAAGTTCCCATTAGAACCCTAATGTATAAGAAGTACAGTATTTCTACATCGCCAGGAGAATGTGTCCTGGAAAACTCTTCTCCACCAGTTTGAACCGTTCTTTGTTAATTTTATATTTCTTTGCATTGATGTGCTTGTTTAAGTTGCTTCAGTGTTCACCGTGTTTTGTATTTTAGAGTTCAGTTGACAGCCCGGTGTTATAAATAATCTCTAGCAGGGGCGTCTTGGACGACTAATTCACCCTCCTCAAATGTGTATGACAGGTCCTTGAATATCATTTTTCAAAAGATTTTATGGTGTTAAAAAAAACAAAAAAAAACTCACTGTGCCCATTACTTGGTTTAGGAGAAAACATGCTAAAATATGAATTTAGAAAAAGGACAGAGTGAGGGGCTTTCCTTTTATTCTAGCCAGCTTTATCCTCAACATGCCACACTTCTGCCGTACGTGTGGCAGTGTTGCCCCTTTGAGTAAAGCTGGATAGCTTCATTGTGGTAGGGTGGCATTAATGACTTTTGGTTAAGCTTAACTACACTCGGAAATGAAAAAAATACAAAACATATTTTGTTATTTTCTAACCCACTTAGTTATGAACAGGGTTGCTGGGGGTGCCAGATCCTATCCCAGCTAGCACAGGGTGCCAGTCCTATTGCAGGTTGCCAAAATGCGCTTATTTAGTGTTGCCGCACCCACCACACCACAGACTACCTGGATTGGAACCCGAGTGCAGCAGGGGACACCTCAGCACCACATTTGGGACAGTGTGAGGTTTTTTTTTTTTTATGGTGGCTGCAGTGCCAATCCTGCCACCAACTCCCAAGTTTTCCCCTGCAGGGCTAGATACTGATTAACGTCATACCCAGGGTGAAGCTATTGCAGATTAAGGATCAAGAGCCCAACAGAGTAGATCCCAGGGTGAACACACTCTCACACCCCCAACTACACTCTAGGGCCAAACCACCGAATCTGCATGGCTTGGGACTGTGGGAGGAAACCAGAGCACTCAGAGGAAGCCCACACAGACAGGGGGAGATCATGCAAACTCCACACAGGGAAGAGCCGGGATGCAAACCCTAGCCGGAGCGCTACCACTGTGCCATCATGCCACCCCTAAACAAAGGTGTCTGTCTGTAAATTCTGGATGCAAAATGAAAATGTGCCAAGAAATGAACTTTAAGGTTGGCCAGGTGGGCACGATGCCTTGCAATAAGGAGACTGGGGTTTGAATCTTGGGTTTCTCCCTGCATGGAGTTTGAATCTTCTGCACGTGTCTGTGTGGGTTTCCTCTCACAATCCGATGACCTGCAGGTTAGGTGGACTGATGCTGCCACATTGGCCCCAGATGTGTGTCTGTGTGTTTACCCTGCGATGGGCTGGGGTCCTGTCCAGCCTTGTGTCCACTGGATAAGCGACTTTAAAAGAGGGATGAAAAATGCTTCAAATGAAGTGAAATTTCCAGGTGAATTTCAAATACCAGGCCTCAATGTGTATGTGGTGCTGCTCTGAACTACAGGGTCTTGTGGCCATCATTTCCAGATCATGTGTCTGACTGCGATGAGATTAGTCTTCTTGCAATATCCATACCCTAAGTGATAACATTCTCAATGGCTAATTCACTGTATATTCCCCAGTAGCAGAAAACAATTTCAATGCTCAGGCAACACTGGGGCACCAGTGGCACGCTCAGATTACTGCTAGGTATTTTGCCCGCTGGCCCTGAATCTTCTGGGAGTGCAGTCGCACCGATATGTGGGTCTGGTGGGATGAAACGATTCTTTCAGTTCACAAGTTAAGAAACGATTTCAACTGCAGATACTTTTGCTCCTTCCACACAAGCTTGTGAGTGTTTGTGAGTTTAAGTCAGAGTGCAATACTGAAGTGTACCAGTGGGCGGCCCGTCTGCATTTTAAACAGTAACGCGTTACACCAGTAATGGTGCGCTGGACAATAACGTGCAGTGAATCCACTTGACTGGAGCATTCCTAGTTTTCATCCTCTGTGGTGGGTTGGCGCCCTGCCCGGGATTGGTACCTGCCTTGCACCCTGTGTTGGCTGGGATTGGCTCCAGCAGACCCCCGTGACCCTGTGTTCGGATTCAACGGGTTGGAAAATGGATGGATGGATAGCTCTCATCCTCTTTCTCTGTACGTTTATCATTCGTTTGCTCAGAGGTTGATGCACTTGCTGCTTCCTGAGCAGCTCTTCTTTTCTGCACCCTAGCGGCCCGCTGCTTCTCTTCTTCCATTGGCATCTTTTGGCATTAAAAGTGATGAAGTCAGTGTTTGTGTTGCAATTACTTAGTACGTTTTCCTTAATTTTTCACTTAAGCTGGCACTTAAGTCTTCCTGCCTCAAGATATGAAGAGGTAGGGGAGGTGGACAGCGAAGGTGGTAGGGAATGAGAACGGCACCTGTGCACATGAGCCACCCTGCTGGCACCTGCCGAGAGTTGATTTACAGTAAAATAAAAATAAAAGGAGGAATAACCTTGGAGATCAATCATCACCCCGAAAGCGGGTAGTGGACGTCACGTAGTGTATGTGTACCAAATTTCAGGTCAATATGTGAGACGGTTTGCGAGCTACAGGAGATTTAAAATCCTGGACAGACAAACATGACGGCCACGGTGGCGTATTATAGAAGAAGATGGCGTGTCGTCGTCTGAGAGCCCGTTCTGAATGTCAGCCTGTGAGGCTAATCCTTTTTTTTTTTTTTCTTTTTTTTTCTTTTCTACCCACAACCAAGTAACAGCAAATTGGGGGATATCCCACCAAACAACTTCAGCAATGTCGGGTTCTTAGAACAAAGGAGAGCTTTCACTAGTTGTGTGTTTGGCTCAAAGCCCTTCACGTGTGATGCTCAATTTTGTACTCTGGTCCTTGTAACACTTTTTTGTTTTTCCTAAACAGCCCTCCAGACTGACGTTTACTTGATTATATTGATCTCTTTTGTAAGTCGCTTTGGATAAATGTGCCACCTAAGCAAATGAGTTTAATTCTGCAGACGTGATATCAGTTCATGGTGGGGCAATTTGTGACTGTAGGGGGAAAAAAATGAAATGGAGAAAGAGACGTTGATGCTATTATCATATGTGGTAGCGCCGTGTTTACATTAAGAGCGAGTGGGGCACTGCCCTTCATACCCAGCAGATGGTGCAATTGTACCACGATGAAACGAGCAGTAAACCTGCCTTGATAAATGAATGTAATAATAATAATACATTTATATAGTGCATTTCCTATGCTTAATTACTAAACTGTTTATTGCAAACTCCGCTTAGTTGTCGTAATCAACCTTCTTGCAATTTTTGATGAGCTGGTCAATGCTTATTCCAAAAAGAAATTGCGTTTATTTCTTTGTATCTTGTGCCACTAAGATGTTTTCAAGTTCCTCCAGTGGGCCTCTGGACCCTGCAGTGTGTCTGTGTGAGGCCTGAACGTTTCAGTTAAGTCTGGAGCTTGAAGGCTGGAGCCCTTTAAATTGACCAAGTGATCCAATTGTTTTCTTTTGTGACACGATCTAAAGGGTGCCTGCACTTGTGCATCTCGTTATAATAAAGTAATCGTCATTATTGTGACATCGTAGTGTTTTGCCCACTGACCAAAAATGTAAAAAGTTTTGAATGCTTATATGTGCATTTAACATTGACAGTGAGATGTTACCCTTTAACACTGTCCTAATGTGGGTCTACTCCTACTTCTTCTACTTCTTCTTTCAGCTGCTCCCATTAGGGGTCGTCACAGCGGATCATCTTCTTCCATATCTTTCTGTCCTCTGCATCTTGTTCTGTTACACCCATCATCTGCATGTCCTCTCTCACCCCATCCATAAACCTTCTCTTAGGCCTTCCTCTTCCCTGACAGCTCTATCTTTAACATCCTTCTCCCAATATATGCAGCATGTCTCCTCTGCACATGTCCAAACCAACACAATCTCACCTCTCTGACTTTCTCTCCTAACTGTCCATCTTGAGCTGACCCTCTGATGTCCTCATTTCTAATCCTATCCATCCTCGTCACACCCAATGCAAATCTTAGCATCTTTAACTCTGCCACCTCCAGCTCTGTCTCCTGCTTTCTGGTCAGTGCCACCGTCTCCAGTTCATATAACATAGCTGGTCTCACTACCATCCTGTAGACCTTCTCTTTCACTCTTGCTGATATCCGTCTGTCACAAATCACTCCTGACACTCTTCTCTTCCCATTCCACCCTGCCTGCACTCTCTTTTTCACTTCTCTTCCACAATCCCCATTACTCTGTACTGTTGATCCCAAGCATTTAAACTCATCCACCTTCGCCAACTCTACTCCCTGCATCCTCACCATTCCACTGACCTCCCTCTCATTCACACACATGTATTCTGTCTTGGTGGTCCTACTGACCTTCATTCCTCTCCTCTCCAGAGCATATCTCCACCTCTCCAGGGTCTCCTCGACCTGCTTCCTATTATCGCCACAGATCACAATGTCATCAGCAAACATCATAGTCCACGGGAACTCCTGTCTAATCTCATCTGTCAACCTGTCCATCACCATTGCAAATAAGAAAGGGCTCAGAGTAGATCCCTGATGTAATCCCACCTCCAACTTGAATGTATCCGTCACTCCTACCGCAGACCTCGTCACTGTCACACTTCCCTCGTACATATCCTGTACAACTCTTACTACTTCTCTGCCACTCCTGTTCTACTGCATGACAATATTTCTTCCTTTTGTGTGATGTTTTTATGTCATTTATTGGGCTGATACTTTATCGTTATTGTTGCTAGTAGCCTAATATATTGTCAAACGCAGTGCCCCTCCCTCACACAAGGTTTACTGGAGACCAGCTTCTTCCTTGGCCACCATTCAGTGCTGCTATTCCAATAGTCCACGGCTCCACCTCATACCACTCCCTTGATGTCGGAGGCCTTTATTTGACCCAACTTTGTGATCTGAGCTGATCCAAGTCTGGATTCTTCCACAGATCACCGACTTCCATGAGCCAAGGCCTGTGGACCAGATCATAGGAGCCTCCGTATGGCTCGGGTCTTCCTGAAGGCATCTCTCAGCCTGATCTGTATGTCCCACCTCCACATTTTCATGCCAGAAATGCCACTTTTATGAAGTCCACACTTTTTCCAAAATGTTCCATCCTGGTGCTTATCTTGATTTCTGACAGCTGTAAACCCAAGTGGCAGTTAATTCTTACATTGCAAAGCCTCTTCACTGAGTTACATGTCAGCCCCCCACTCTCTCCCCACATCTCCCACCCTTTGTTTTTGAGCAGCTTATCTTAAAGACCTGATTTGAGATCCATGGGCTCTGCAGCCCCCTTGAGTTCAGAATCGGTGTTCAGAGAAGAAACGTTGGCAACAAAAGTCAGTTGCCAGGAAAGGAAACTTTTTAGGTGTGTTAATATGAAAAGCACCTACTGCAATCACCCTGTCAGCATGAAACAACTGGACTGATTTTGTTGAAACTCGACGTTATTATTCTTCAAGGAAATTTGTTGAGAAAGTTCAGTTTCCACTAGAACGTCCAATAGAACGTTTTGAAAATTTCAACTATTAATTTATCGTTTCAAATTTGCCTCGACAGACGTCACACTTCACTTTGTACTCGTACATTTTTATATTTTCCTCAATTATTCGTCCGATCGATAATCCTGATAGCAAAATAGACCCCCAATACAATTTTAGTCACATTCTGGGATAGGGGCTCACACAAGTCGCTAGTAGAGCCGCTCTGGTCTCCTGCTATTTGAGGTAAATTATTGACGTTTTTTAATACAGTTAATCTAGAAATGAATAAAACAGGAAAGGGATTTCGAAAGAGTCACTCAGTAAGCATTAAGTGAACAAATGTCTCTGGTATTTATGTGACACTTAAGTGTACAGTCAAGACAAGTGGCTTTAATTTCTTACCATCCTATACACAGCATTGTAGCATTCAGCGGAACGAAAGAGCGCCCTGCAGGACCACCGCAACTTATCCGCACGTTTTAATGAGTCAACGCTTCTCTGTGTCTGCTCACTCCAAGACACTACTTTGAACCCGACATCGATCAGTGATGGCCAGCTTAAGACACAGTCAACAAAGTAAAAAGGGGAAAAAAGGTGGATCAAAAAAAGAAAACAAACCCAGATCCTTTCTTGTTCCTTCTCATAAGACAAAAAATACAAGAAAATGAAATGTTAATCCAAAGAAAAACGGCGGCCCGTTTGCTTTCTCTGCAGTGAGGACTCTTTGTTCTAACATTTATCCTTACTCACCAGGGGG
The DNA here is from genome assembly GCF_016835505.1 of Polypterus senegalus. NCBI lineage: Eukaryota > Metazoa > Chordata > Cladistia > Polypteriformes > Polypteridae > Polypterus > Polypterus senegalus. Next base: position 32,561,002 of record NC_053162.1, on the reverse strand, counting down.
ACGATAAAACCAACACATAACTAAAACTCCAGTCTTTTTAAGTCGTCACGTGGTTTGGATTAGCCAATCTCCGACTTCTGTCCGTCGCGTTTCACCAATCAAGAAGCACGCAACGACTCTGGCTACGCCCAGACCTGAGCTCTGCGCTCCAACTCCAGCGCTCGTCTGCCTTTTTCACACTTAACGCGGGCAAATGTCGATTCCAGTCCTGCTCTTATGCTCGACAGCTATCAGGCAATCTTTTTACCGTGTGCCCTTTATTATGCTGTTTCATTCATAACATTTTGCTGGCCTCGGCAGTTGATTGCTGCACAAGCCATGCAGCACTTTTATGCTCCCCTCCCATTCTCGTGTGTCTCAGACACCTGCGCTCAATGGGTGTCGATGCACCTGCCCCTCACTGTCTCAGACGATACTCTCGTTATGCGTCCCTTCAGCAGCCATCATTTCTTCACATAGGTAATTAAAATTTGAACTACATTTTAATCCCTGAGTGTTCACAAACAACAGGTAACAAAAGCACATCAATTAATGCTCTTTACCTCACTTGAATTGGACTCTGCTGGCCATGAAAGCTACGGGATCATCACACGTTCATTTGGGCTGTGCTACATGATACTGTGAAGTGCTGTTGAAGTATTTAATGTAGTCTACTAACACACATTTAATAGATCAACAGCTGTTATTTATGGACTAGGCTGACCCGCCTTTTAAGTTGACCACTTCTTAAGGCAATTCAATATGTTGATCAATTTGATATTTTATACAAACTCATTAATTTGGTTATATTGCATATGAGCGGTATTACTTTAATACTCGTAGTTTCTGTTTTTTTTGTGATGAAATTTAAACTTTTTTTCTATATTGAGGTCGCCCTTTTGAACCCCCCTGGTATTTACTACGCGGTGAGGCATTTGTACTCCATCAACATTGATTATTTTCAGAGACATAATTTTGTCTATTTTTTCCAGCGCATCGCGCACAAAAGCAAGGGAACGATGGGAGCACCAGAACTCTGCTCACATCATGTCGCTTCGTACCGCAAGCTGCAAGTAGTAAGTCTGTGATAAGCGGAATACCGCTACGCTTTCCACTCACGGGATGGAAGGACAATCCCGACCGCTTTTATATAATAAGAAAGAAGAAGATGATATCGCACAGTCTGGAGTAGAAAATCATCTTTACGTGGAAAAACGAAACTACAAATCCCATCGTGCATTGCGAAATGGACAGGGCGTGTGTGAAACTCCGCGCCTGCGTAGCACTCACGGGACAGAAGGACAATCACGACCGCTTTTATATAGAAGGATATGACTCACTGTTGTAAAAAAATTTCAAACAAAATGTGACAACTGATTCTGTGATGAAGTAAGTGAAAAATGTTAAATGCTTCATCTTTGAAATCAGTTAACTAAAAGCCCATAAAACATACCTGGATTCCCTAACTTTTTTCTCTCTCTCTGCCACCAAGGCAAAATGTGTGAGGTCTCCCAAAACAAGCTAGGAATCTCATCAGAATCTTACCTGGTCTGCCCAACTCACCTGATTTCAGTCAGAACCTTAAGGTTTGGAATATCTTAAAATAAAGCAAAAGCATCGCAAGAACGAGGATAATGGTCAACCCCTGGCATGTGCACAAACCATTTAATCTTTATTAATCAAAGATTTATTAGTTAAACCTTAGAAAATGCAAACAAGTTGATTTAGCCAGTTAGATTACTACAATACACTCCTAAGACTTCTGCTGAGCCATCCATCCATTCATTATCTGCTGATAAATAAGTAAATCGATTAGAATTTGTTCAGAATATAGCTGTAAAAAGAATAAATCAGTCGTGGAGGGCCCCTGGCCACGGTGGAAGGACTGGGAGAGGGAGCATATCCAGATCATTAACCGGAGCACTAGGTGGCAGCCCCCTGGGTTGCAGTGGTGCCTTGGACTCCCGCAGGGCTCCTTGGGAGTTAGAGTGTGATAAAGCCCTGTTGGGGTCTGTGGGCATCGCCACTGGGTGCTGCAGCTGCTGCTGAGCCCTTATGGGCAGCTCTTCTGCCACACCTGGAAGTGCTGCTAGAAGTAAGTCAATAAGCACCTGGAGGACTTCTGGGTGCCTTATAAAAGGAGCCAGCAGCCACTACTCTGGGAGCCAGAGTCGGGTGGGAGAAGACAACGCTCATCAGGAAGAGTGGAGGAGGAAAGAAAGAAGAAGAAGAAGAGTATTGTGTGCTCAACTGTGCTGTGCTTGTGGGAAACGGGGGAAGGCATTTCCCACGAGGGAAAAATAAAAAATAAAAAGAAACGTGTGTGCCTTGAACTTGTGTCATATATTTGTACTAGCCAACCTGCAGCGTAGCATACACCGCATATAATTATTTAATGATGGGTGAACACTTCCTGAAAAACACAGTTGTCCAAATGGGGAGGGTTTGAGGATATGACTGTCAGTGAATGAAAAGATGGAACTCTGGAGAGAGCAACATACAATTGTCCGTGAGTGAAAACAGGTTTTGACAGATGCAGGCATATTTTTTTGAAAGTTTGTCCTTGTGCCTTATTAATAGTCATTGCAAACACCAATCTAACAGGAAATTGTCTGCGTGTAAAAGTAAAAGGCAAATTAGAATCTGATTGAGTCAGGGAAATCTGGGGAATAAGGACAGTTTGTGAGGTAGCAGCTGCGATAGTCTTACACTCCAGCACATTGCGGTGAATGCTGGTAACAGAAAGTCTAGTGCCATTACAGAGACGTTTGCTGGCAGGAGGTTTCTGAGAAGCACGATAACTGAACCAATTTTAATTTTGAGTTTATGCGGAGGCATGCCAGTGGGAGTAAGACTATTAAGAAATTCTTCGGGGAATGAAAGTTGATCTGTGGGATCGTCTGTGACGATGGAGTCAACGCTGGTGAAAGTTACTTTGTCAGTAGGGATAGGTTTCAGTACTTGTTCATTAAGATGTGTAGCGAGTCTTCGTTGGTGACGCTTAATATAGCTCACAGACTGAGTTGTTCCAGAGTGACAGTTGAGAAGTCGATGTCACCATATAATTGCCTCGAGAGTGATGTTGGAAGTATGCAGAAGGTGAGAGTTGGCGGGCGGGGCCTTGTTGCGTGTTCCCCATGACATGGGAGGAGGATTAGAGTGGGCGTTCATGGCTCTTTCGTCCGTAACCCATGGGCGGGGCTCTCTGTCTTGTGTGCGGTGAAAAGTCAACGTGGCTCAGAGTTGCATGTGGACTTTTGCACACACGAAAGTGACTGAGGGTGTGTTTGGTGAGTTGTTGCGTGTGGGCACATGAGCAGGCAGTGCACATGCCTCAAGAGCGATGCTGCACGCAGGAGGACAGTTACAGTGGGCATGCGTGGCTCTGTCGTGCGTATCCCATGACGCGTATGAGGGTTAGAGTTGGCGGGTGGGGCTCTGTCGAGCGTATCCCATGGTCTTAGAGTTGGCGGGCGGGGCTCTCTGTCTTGCTTGCACTCACTGTCTTATACACACTAGAGAACTTTGCCCCCTGCTCGCTTCACTCACCAACCCCTCCCCCCTCGCCAGTGCTATGAGCCTCTGTCTCTCTTCAAAAGATCACGTCTCATCACAGGAAAAAAGTCTCATCTCGTCCCAAGTTTTTTTTTAGAATAGCAAGATGTGTGTGCGTGTGTGTGTGTATGTATATGTATATAGATAGATTTATCCATCCATCCATTATCCAACCCGTTATATCCTAACTGCAGGGTCACGGGGGTCTGCTGGAGCCAATCCCAGCCAACAGAGGGCACAAGGCAGGAAACAAACCCTGGGCAGGGCGCCAGCCCACCGCAGGATAGATTTATTGATTGATTTATTTTTTGACTCGGCACAGGTCCACCACTTTTCTGGAGAACATTCCTCTTGATGGGAGTAAGAACCACACTGAGGCCCAGTCCCTGGTGTGTCTGTACTGGCTGACTCTCCTTTTTATTTTTATGATTTTTTTGTATCTTACATAAATGGTTGAATGCCCAGCACTGCCAGGTCAGTGAACCCCAGAGGTTTTTCTCCTTTCTCCATCTGTATTTTAAGAATCACTTTATTAAAACTTACATTTTTATTGTGTGCGTGTGTGGGTGTGTTTTTTTCCCTCCCACTGACCCATAGTATAATTAGTTTATTTGATTGCTGTTAATTAGTTAGTTAGTTAGTTAGTTATAAGAAAAGTGCCAAGCTCAACAGAGCAAAATGGGGATTGCCTAAAAGGGAATCCAAATCAAAGTCCAACTTGCAGTCCAGTAATTGCAATCCATAATCTAAATCAAAAATAATTAAAATAATGGATAATCCTACCCTAAAGACAGCAATTCTTACAGAAGCTGCTGAAATGAATGATTCCTAGTTCTGAGCCTTCTCCACCAATTTAAGTAACCAGTGGTTAATAATAATAATAAGTTTAATTTATGTAGCGCCTTTCATACATTCAAGGACACTTTACAATTCAATGAACACATTAACAAGATAGTAGAAATTACGTATATTGAAAAGATGTGTTTTTAACAGAAGTTTGAAATGAATAATTGATTTTTCCTCGCAAAGGCTGACAGGAAGAGCATTCCAAATTTTAGGGGCTATCACACTGAAAGCTCTGCCACCCATAGTTACTAACCTGTATTTAGGGTCAGATGATCGTAATGCACGGGCAGGACTGTAAGGAAGCAGCAGCTCCGACAGATAATGAGGGGCTAAACCATGAAGGGCTTTAAAGGTGAGAAGAATAATTTTATGTTTGATTCTTGAAGAAACTGGTAACCAATGTAAATCATAGAGGACAGGAGTGATGTGAGCAGATTTTTTAGTGTGTCTAAGTAAATGAGCAGCAGAATTCAGAACATATTGTAATCTATTGATATATTTAGTCGGCAGGCCATAAAACAAAGCACTGCAATAGTCCAGACGGGTTGTGATGAAAGCGTGAATGAGTGACTCAGTAGCTTTCACACTGAGGAAAGAATGCAGATGAGCAATGTTACAAAGATGAAAAAAAGCTGTCTGTACTATTGAGCTGATGTGTGGTTGAAAAGGAAGAAGCTGATCAAAGATGACACCCAAATTACGGTCTGATGCTGAGGGTTCAACGAGGATCCCATCAACGTTAATTTTTAGCCCATGAAGGGTAGAGAGGACAGATTTGGTACCAACTAATAAGATTTTCTGTTTTATCAGGATTGAGTTGTAAAAAATTATCTGTCATCCAATGATTGATTTCCCGAATGCAGTCAGTCAGTGCAACAGCTGAAGATGTTGCAGTTGCATCAACACTTACATAAAGTTGTGTGTCATCGGCATAGCAATGGAAGCTCAGACCATGCCGACGAATAATCTCACCTAATGGGAGCATATAGATGTTATAGAGGATTGGACCGAGAACTGACCCTTGAGGGATACCTTGTGTGAGTGAAGTAGTGGCAGATTTGAATTCCCGAATGAAGACGTAATACTGGCGATCACTGAGGTATGATGTGAACCAAGAAAGAGCAGCGCCAGAGATACCAATAGCTGAAAGTCGGGACAGTAAAATGTTATGGTTAACTCCATCAAACGCTGCACTTAAGTCAAGGAGATCTAGAATAGCGGCCATCCCAGAATCTGCGGTTATAAGCAAGTCACCTTAAGTAAAGCAGTTTCAGTGCTATGCAGGGCTCTGAATCCAGATTGAAAAAGGCTCAAGCAGGTCATGTAAGTTTAAATAATCATTGAGTTGAGCAGCAACAACCTTTTCTAAGATCATAACTGGAAGATTAGAAATTGGGCGATAAAATTTTTGTTGTTGTAACGGATCTGAGCCAGGGGTTATAGCAGCAGTTTTTAAATCACTTGGAACAACACGGGAGTGGAAACTACAGTGGATAAAGTGAGACATGGGAGCAGAAAGTTTGTCAGTGCAAGCCTTGATCAGTAAAGTAGGTGCAGGATCTAGGTGGCAGGTAGATTGATTTAATTTACAACATCAACAACATTTATTTATATAGCACATTTTCATACAAACAGTAGCTCAAAGTGCTTTACATATTAAAGAATTGAAAAATGAAAGACACAATTTATAAAATAAAATAAATCAACATTAATTAACATCAAATAAGTGTAAGGTTCAATGGCCAGGTGGGACAGAAAAAACAAAAAAACTCCAGACGGCTGGAGAAAAAAATAAAATCTGTAGGGATTCCAGACCATGAGACCGCCCAGTCCCCTCTGGGCATTCTACCTAACATAAATGAAACAGTCCTCTTTGGATTTAAAATTTAGATCTTACTTCAGCAATATAAGTCGGTGTAGTGGGGTTAAATTTAGATAAATAAACTGTAGATTTAGAAGTATAATCAGTCCACAGAGATGAGGAATGGTTAATAAAGAAACTTTGATATATGGTCAGAATTTTTGACTGAAAATAGTTCAAAAACAGATTGCAGTGCTCAACAGAGAAATAAGGATTTTTAACAGCAGGTTGACAAAGTCTGTTAACTGAATTAAAAAAGAGATTAGGGCGACAAGTACCAAAGTCAACAAGAGAGGAATAGTACTCTGAATGTGTAGACGATAAGGCACATCTCTATTCTTTCAGGTGTTCGGTGTGAGCCAGGGTGTGAACAGCCAGACCAGTCTTCTTCCAGAGCCTTTGCAGTTTGCTTCATGGTAGGCAATTCTGCTGTAAACCATGGAGATGTCCGGGTAGCAGGAACAATCAAGGATTTATTAGGTGCATAATAATCCAAAATTTGTGACAATGTGGAATTATATAGAGATAAAATCTGCACCGGGCAAGACAACCCAGACTCATTATGGAGACAGGAAGCACCAACAGACATAGAGAAGGATAAGTGATCAATGTTCTTGATAATACGGAAGGTTATTTTAGATTTTAGACTTATTTTAGGGAGGGGATAATTGAAAATAGATGGTTGGGTCCAGCAGTGGTAATGTCAGGGAGGCACCCATAATGGAACAGAACCTCATTTATAGTAACAGACCACTATTATTATATCACATACTGAACCAAAAGAAATAATAATTAAAAATGAACAAAAACAGCAATAAAGCAAAACACACATGATGTCAACCTTGTCAGATGGTCCAGCATCTCCTTACTAATCCCCACTCTTTTGTGCTGTTACTGGAAACTTTAATAAAAGTTTATTGGGGGAAACTGTTGAATTTCAATTACAATATGAAACAAATGCCACCCCCTTTGTTAATGAGAAATCAGATTCCACGTAAATAGAAGAGCACTGCTCGTTTTGTAGCTTCACGGGGATGTGCCTGGGAAAATATCTTTGCAAATGTCCTCTCCCTTGAGTCATCATGGCGTTATTAATTTTTCTCTAGAAATGTTTACATTTATAAAGATGGTTGAATCTCCAACTAAAAGAAAAGCGTTGTAATTGGAAAGTAAATCCGTCAATTGATTTTTTCAAACCTGCTAAGCCAGTTTCGTGGTCATGGGAGGTTGCGGGTAGAAGGTGCCCACCAGCCAGACTCTCAAAGTGACACAGAGCCATTTTAGATATGTTAGGATGATTAACATACATGTCTCTGGGATGTGAGAGGTAAACCAGTCCATGCCAGCATGGGGAGACGTGCAGGCACCAGGCTGAGATTTGAACCCTGACTTTGCAGCAGTAACCACGGCATGGATGTGCTGTCCCAGGAGTTTACAGCTTCAATTGGTAGGTGCACATCTTAGCTAGAAGCTGACGCATAAGGCACAGTCGAGCCCCATCAACTGATTCACAAGCACCACCTGACCGTTCCAGTAGAGGTGTTTTAGGCGACAAAACCTACTGAACAAAATTAATTTAAAAACTGCAAACGTCTCAAATGATGTCAAATCAATGGATTTGCTTAAGTCGTGTGATGAGTCAGCTCCCTATGTGTGGCTGCACTCCATATGTCACAGCATGAGGAGAGTAGACATGTCATCAACTATGGAGGAATATTTCGGACAAAATTAAAAAAATAAATAAATGCACAAATAAGTAAAAGTACTGTGAAATGTGAACATAAATAAATAAATGTGTCAGGAAATATGGTTTTTGGTGCTTATTTATTTGTTTATTTATTTAATTTTGTCCGTAACATTCCTGCAAACCATCATGAAATACGACTTGAAATAAAACTGTCACTTTCACTCGTCAAAGTTGAGAGGGTGGGCTCTAACACGCCCTCTAGTTACTGATTGGTGAAACGATAGCACACGAATTAATTAGAAAAATGCTTACTACTGCCGATGAAATGGATGCTGCCGAAGATACTACGTATTTCAGAGGGAGAGTTGATGATTTTTCGGAAGAAATTACAATGTTGGCGGCCCTTTTAGACTCCGATATAGATGAAACTATTTTTGAAATTATCGAAGAACAGGCGGAACGGCCTCGACGACACTCCAGTTCAGGTGACTCAGTCCCCTGCTCTGGACGCCCATCCTTTGACATTCCACCCGAGTCAACAGAAGACCTTCTGCTATGTGGTTTAAAAGTACGACCGATTACAGATCTATATGGTGTATCGGAGAAGACGATCACAAGGCGAATGAGCCAGTTTGATATACGGTAAGCTGTAATGGCTGCATTAGTTTAGGTACTTTGACATGAAATTCCCAAAGCAGCGCCAACTAATATTTTGAACTGAGTATTTGACCCTTGTTTTACGAGTATAAAGTCAGGTGCGTATTCGCAGCTACTTTTTCAAACAACTCTACAGCTCTGATCTACTTCTTTTCTTATACTAGTTGACAAAGACATGTGAATGCAGCAAAAACGACAGTAAATAACAAGGCCACAGCCATGAAAAAGTCTCACAAAAGGGCAGTGATTGCAGTAAAAACACTTAACAAAATGGCACCATCATCATAATAAAATTATCAAACAAGGGGGAATAAACACAAAAACTCCATCATCTGCAATGATTGCCAGACATCCAGTATTACTGGCAGAGCCTGTGTTTGTGAGTCCTCTTAGGTTAGTTCAACTGTCTGATGATTCTGCTCCACACCACGTCTACCTGTATTTACTGAAAAAATTTGGACGTGACAATCAGTAGGCTTTGTGAAAAAAGTTACACAAACTATTTTATAACATTTCAGTAATTATTTACTGCTCTGATTTTGATCTCTCTGATCATAAAATAGGTCATTACGAGAGGAATTCCTAATTAATTGCAGAATTACGGTATCTGAGGGTTCCTCTACAGCAGGGGTTCTCAAAGTCGGTCCTGGGGGCCCACTGTGGCTTCAGGTTTTTGCTTCAACCAGATTCATAATCAGTGACAACAACAACTGATAACACGGATCAAATTTAAATAGCTGGGTTTTTTTTCTCATCTCTTATTCTACATTAGGGTGGCACGGTGGTGCAGTGGGTAGTGCTGCTGCCTCACAGTAAAGAGTCTCGGGTTTGCTTCACGGGTCCTCCTGGAGTTTGCATGTTCTCCCCGTGTCTGTGTGGGTTTCCTCTGGGAGCTCTGGTTTTCTCCCACAGTCCAAAGACATGCAGGTTAGGTGCATTGGCGATTCTAATTTGTCCCTAGTGTGGGTGTGTGTGTATGTGTGCCCTGCAGTGGGCTGGCGCCTTGCCTGGGATTGGTTCCTGCCTTGCGCCCTGTGTTGGCTGGGATTGGCTCCAGCAGGTACCCCTGTGACCCTGTGTTTGGATTCAGTGGGTTGGAAAATAGATGGATGGATTATTCTACATTAAGAAAGCACTGAGGCATGATTTTTACATTTATAAGACATTTAGAAACATTTCTGCTTTTGCTATAGATTTAAATGCTTAACTCACTTTTGTTGCTTTCATTGTATTTAACCTTTCTCTGTGTAGTTTGCTCCCTTCATTTTATCTTAATAATGACAATTAAAAAATGAACAGAGCAGACACCCAAACAACACTGAATCGGGAAAGGCTGCAACTACTTCAGCATCAGACTCACTAATTACAAAACAATTGATTAATTAAACAGTTAGGACACCCAGAAAAATAAAATGAACATGAAGTGTTAAAAAGAAAAAAAAAACATTATTCCCATTGTAATAGAGTGGACGCTTGGTGGAACTGATGCTCACCTTCTCCCAACAGACAGACTTCTTCTTTGTATTGTGCCCCAAAGCACCTTCACCAAAATAAACAGCAATAAATCAGCACAACTAATCACTAAATTCTCCTCCACACCTCCCAGTTGGCTCTGTCTCACTTCCTCCCAGCTCCGGCACGCTTGCTGGGTTCCCAGCAGTCCTTTATATAGTCCTTGACCCAGAAGTGCTTCTGTTCTTCTGTCCTGTGACTTGCCAGCACTTCCAGGTCAGTTGGAGAATCCCAACTCTTTAATCAGCCCGGAAGTACCGTGTGGCTTCCGACCTCATGACTTCCAAGCACTTCCGGGCTGCAAGGGAAGCATGACTCCACAGGTCCTTTCACAGTCCCCCCTGGCGGCACCCAACAGGGCTGAGAAACTGGACTCCAAGTCCCAGGATGCCCTGCGGGAATCCAAGGCACTGCTACACTACAGGGGAGCTGCCACCTAACGTTTTGGGGGAGGCAGTCCCCTGATAAAGCTGCCTTCCCCCATCCTTCCATCACAGGGGCGTCCCAACCAGGCTGAGCTGCCGGCTGTCCACCACACCATATAACATTTTTACCAAACTTGGTTTTCTAATTTCTATATTGTTCCCAAAACACAGAATCTGGGCAATAGCAATTCACTTAATTAGCCCAGGATTCCAATTAATAATAGAAGCTGGATGGAACAAAAACCTGCGGCCACAGGGGGTCCCCCAGGACTGACATTGAGAACCCCTACTCTAGAATGCATCTTCGTCTTACACGATTTGGCTCAAAAATTATTTTTCTGTTCAGCTGTTTTAGCTGTAAACCATCCTCAAGAAACTATGACACACACAGACAGACACACACCTATCATCAAGATATCAATGTTTTCAGTATCGGGGATGCTAAAATGTCGAGATCCGTTGAAGACCAGAGATCAATATTTTTGGCGAATCTAAAGCTTTCGCTCCTCCTCCATAGATGATAGATTATAGTGCGGGAGGACACAAAGCAAAAACTGAGTCAGTAAAGAATTTAGGAGGAAGAACCTGAAGATACCTGGAACTAGAAGGCATCAGAGGTAACCTACAAAGCTGGATCTCACGTTGGTTAACTGGCAGGAGACAAAGAGTACAGATAGAGGAGATTGGGGTGAAGAGATCACTTCACTTACTTTTTCAGATTTTTTTTTTTTGGTGCCACAATTTCCGGTGCAGTTAGTAAATTATCAGTGGAATGGCAGACACCGAGGAGGCAGCGTTTTAAGACAACGTGGAAAAGCTTCAGAACTGAGCAAACACTCTGAAAATGCAACGTAATGGAGAACAGTGCTACATGTGGACAACAGGAATGTGAAATTACAAATACAAGATGGAAGACACTGTCCTACAGGAAGCAACCACTGGAAAGGGTTTACCGGTTTATGTTGACAAAACATTTTCATCATCTGAAGAAACAATTAATAAGGCAACTAAAATACTGTTGAAGATAAATGTGGGGGCGTTATGGCAGAGTTTATAACACACTAGTGAGACCACATCTGGAGTACTGTGCGCAGTTCAGGCCACCACCGTACATGAAAGACAAAGCAGCATTTGAGGCTGTGAAGAGAAAAAACAACCAGGTGTATCCGAGAATTTAAGGACATCTCGTACTGTGACAGAATTACATCTGTTTTGTTTCAAGGAGTAGGAGACTGCATGGGGACCAGAAGAACTTTTTCAGCTTAACGGTGAATCACATACTCGAGTATGTCAATGGAAACTCAGGGGACTTGCATTGAAAACTGAAGCCAGGAAACTCTTCTTTTACACAAAGAGATGTGGGACTCTGGACTTGTAACTGAAGAAGAAACCTTGACAACTTTTAACAAGAAACTGGATGAAATATTAGCTAAAGAAGGACGCTTGATGGACTGAATGGTCTCCTCTTGTTTGTCCAATTTCTTATGCTCTTCTAACATGTAGTCACAAAAACTGAGCAAAGCCTGTCGTCAAAGCCACTAACGCTAAAACAAAAATCAAAGTTCCTTTTCTAAGGCCACAGAGAAAATGACACATCATTGTTATTACTTCCAAATCTCATGTGATCTGGGACCTTTGTATGTGTGCACCGATATGACGTCACCCATCATGCATTCCCGGTGAATCATGGGATACATTACCATGGAAACAGACCTCAAAGCCCCAAAATGACATTGAAAATAATGTTAAATAATAAACACCATTTAAAAGAAGCCTTCTAGCAAAAAACAAATATTAAAATTAAATAATTTGGTTAAAAACTCCAAGAAAGATGTATACATAATTTTTAACATGTCTAGAAAACACAAGCCAGCGATAACATTGCCCCCTTCAGTTTTCCAATGAGAAGCACGGCTGTCACCTAACATCCTGGTGGTCACTGGATATCGTTTATGCTTGATTTTTTTTTTCATGAGTTATTCTGTTTGGTTTCACGTTTTTCCAGACATCGTGGTATTTTTTTGGCTGAACTGGCCCACTGTCTGTTTAAACAAAGAAGTTCACTCTTTGCTTATTCTGCAGGTTGCTATTGAAAGCTGCCCATCTGTTAGAAGTTTCTTCAGGAAGGACGTGCTGACCTTGAGAGTTCCTCCCAGGGTCCGAGCAGATGTGCGCTGGCCCTTGTAGCCCGACCCCTGCAGGCACAATGTGGACATGACTGGCCTCAGGACATATGCTTGAGGCTCACAAGCTAGACATTGTGGACTTGAGAGGCATTTCACATGCAAGTAGGGAAGGTCCATCAGATGGCTGCGCCAATTAAAAGTCACTGAGGTTCAGGAATGAAGACATGCCGGCCAGGCCAGGAGAGTTTTTATGTGCTGAATTTGTGCTCGTATAAATAATGCAGGGCCGTGGTGGCTTGTGGAGGCCTCAGAAGCAGGTTGCTGCATGTGAGGCATGCTACTGAATTGCAGCCCAGTGTGATTTAGTGAATAACCCAAGAACTTGCAGCAAAATAAACGAATATGAAGCACTCAATGTGAGATAGCCTGTTACAGGCAAGGAATGGAGAGACACAGTGGGACAGAAATGTCCTAAAAAGACAATTACAGAGCATTTTACATGAAGCTCCCCTGAGAGAAAACCACAAAGGTGAAGAATCTGAAATTTGGAAAATCAAATAACAAAAGACAACAAAAAATTGAGGATCAGAACAGAACTACTAGAGACCAAACAGAACAGAGAAAAGATCTGCCAGTGAAGCATGGGATGGAGAACTGAAGTGTCAGGCAATCAAATGACAAGAAAACCTAAAAATGTTGCAAACCAAAGAAATGGTGATAGGAACTGAGATTCTGGAAAATGAAATAATTAGAGTCCTGTGGCTTGTGAGCCTAAGGTTTAAAGAACCAGACAGAAGATCCTCATCCTAGGCAAAAGAGAAAGGAGTGCTGATGAATGGGAAAACGAAAGCATGCACAAACTGATGGGCAAAAGAGCTAAGGGACCAGTGATGTGGAAACCAGAGGTAGTCAGAAAATGACAAGTGGATGTGGAAGAAATAGAGGGTTAGAGTGCTGAGGGACATAAATAGCAAGAGATGAGATGGAACAGGTGAAATGCCAAAATGGAGGGAGTAACGGCCTATGTTACGGTAGACCCATGGGGCAGAAGACCTGGGACACCCAACAGCTGGTGGAACCACAGGTTCATGGACAGTTGAGCCAATGTATCAAGGAGCCAAGAGACAAAGAACCTGAAAATCTGGAATGCTCTGAAAAGTGAGAAACCACAGAAAAGCTATGAGACCAGAAACATGAGGATAGCACAAGGTGATGAGCACGTAATCCAAGGAACTAAGGGGCCAAAGGTCAGAAGAACAGAGAGGCTGAAATCTTAATGGCTAGAGTTCTGTGGTGTAAAAGTGTCCAGGAAAGGCACTTTAAACCTCTAAGGATCTTTTTGTATTGGTGGACAACACTGGAAACGCCTAAACTCTTACCTTGATTCATACGTATGTCCTGCAGAACTTAGCTATTCAACATTCACTCAGCACAGATAAACTCAGATACAAAGCAGGAACATCTCAACACTGGCTCAGTGTTGCTACCTACACTTAAATACCTTAGGGGCGTCTAGGAGCTGCTCCAAACGTGAGGTGTCCCTGCAGGGATTTGCTTACTTGTTGATCCATCTTCAGATTTGCTTCTACTAAATGGGCTACACTTCAGAATACCCCAGCAAAATCCAGGAGTCTCTACTCCTATCAGACTTTATATCCCGATGGCTGCCTTTGAAGGGGCTTCACAATCTAACAGAAGCCAAGGGCTAAACACTGCATGACAATACACAACCTAAATGGACAAAGTTTGTATCATTAATAATCATCGGTCATTGCTAAATCTCACTAAACAACAGGGCAACTTCAGCAAAGCAACACTCCAACTATTTCAATCATTACTTGTATTCATTTGAGAAACCAGCTGTAAATGTTAGATATGAAAACACGCAACCTGAACGATTCAAATCCGGGCCACACAGCAAGCTTAGTTTCAGGCGGGAATGGCTTTGGTTGTTGCAATCCTTGGTTTCTTAAACCAGGTGTGATGTTTGGGAGCGAAGAGGCAAGTCTGTAGGTGGCAAAGTCTGACCGAGTGATGTCTCTCTGGCGGTACTTTTTAAAATCCTTTGAATTTATAGGGTCTTGCCGACTGCCCGTTTTCATAATAAAACCCTGCCTTATGTTAGATATTAATTACATCAGTCAAATATTTCAGACAATTGATATGTTCCCATGGTCTGGTTGATTGACTTACTTTTGGCTAGACACGACACATGTTCATTTTAAAGTCCCAAGCCGCCATTTCACATATTCGTACAAGCATAAACACGCTGGTCACTTTATCTAAGCTTAAACATCTACGTTCTAATAAACAATGACACTCTTTAACAACTTATACTTCTAGTTGCATTCACGCCAGAATTTTATCTGTTTCCAAAATCTGACAGCATTGGGATTCCCTCATGAATATTAATGAGCTAGTGAGGTCATCTGTACCTGCCTGCCCTTTCAGCTACAGAACGTGAGCTCTGAGCCCACAATTTAAGAGTCAGTATCTAATCAATTCGAGAATAAAAAAGAAGATTTGTCGCAGTGGGTCTCGTGCGAAGTTGGGTTTTCTGCTTTCATTCAAAACATCACAGGCGGTGCACAGGACTTTGATCAGGGTGTGGTGACGGTGAAGAGAAAAGATTAATAAGGAGTGCTAATTCATTGAAGAGTATGATTGTACTCTGCATATCTGGTTTATTAAAAGTAGAAATAAAGTGTAGCTACGAAAAAGGCAAAGCAAAAGGAGTTTTGTAAAATCTTCCATGGTGTTTGCCTGGTGTATATCTATCAGTAAATGGTTCCAGATTTTTAGTCCATAAGAGCAAAAGGCCACCTCACTTTTAAACTTGGCTCTTAAAATTAGTCAGCAGACTACCTTTAGAAGATCTAAGGTTACGGCTTGGAATTTAGGGGGACAGGCACTCCAAAATATAGAAAGGAACAAAATTATTTAAAGCTTCATGGACCATAAGTAATATTTTAAAGTCAATTCTAAATGACATGAGTAACCAATGTAATGAATCTAAAACTGGTGAGATATGCTCGGATTTTCCTTTTCTAGTTAAGATTCTTGCTGCTGCATTTTGAACTAACTGCTACCGACTGATGTCTTCGTTAGGCAGTCCTGTTAGGAGTGCATTACAATAATCTAGTCGACCAAAAACAAATGCGTAAATTAATTTCTCATCATCTTGCTATGTTATAAGAAGTGTTAAGTCTTCCTTAAATGGTAAAACTGCAGTCCTAATAATCTGGTTACTGTGCGATTTAAAGTTTAGCTCAGAGTCCATGATGACACCTAATTCTTTACTTCCACCCAGTGGCATAGCTGGGGTTTTAGGCGCCCGGGGACAACTGAAGATTTCGTGCCCCTGCCTGTTTGCCAGAATGCAATGGGGAAGGAAAAGAAAATTTTAAAAAATGTAGTTAAAATAATAGTATTTTAAGAAAAAAATGTCATATTTTTTATTTTAAATAGTTTTACATTTTTAAATATTTAAATTTTTTAAAGCACTTTTATGCATATATTTTTAAGGTTTTGCTAAATTTATAAAGATAGAACAAAGTAAAATAATTAAGACAACAATGGTAGTTTGAAAATATCCATCCATCCATCCATCCTCTTCTGCTTATCCGAGGTCGGGTCGCGGGGGCAGCAGCTTAAGCAGAGAGGCCCAGACTTCGTCTCTCCCCGGCCACTTCTTCCAGCTCTTCCGGGAGAATCCCAAGGTGTTCCCAGGCCAGCCGGGAGACATAGTCCCTCCAGCGTGTCCTGGGTCTTCCCCGGGGCCTCCTCCCGGTTGGACGTGCCCGGAACACCTCACCAGGGAGGTGTCCAGGAGGCATCCTGATCAGATGCCTGAGCCACCTCATCTGACTCCTCTTGATGCGGAGGAGCAGCGGCTCTACTCTGAGCCCCTCCCGGATGACTGAGCTTCTGACCCTATCTTTAAGGGAAAGCCCAGACACCCTGCGGAGGAAACTCATTTCAGCCGCTTGTATTCGCGATCTCGTTCTTTCGGTCACTACCCATAGCTCATGACCATAGGCGAGGGTAGGAACGTAGATCGACTGGTAAATTGAGTTTGAATTTGAATTGTAATTGAGTTTGAAAATATAATTATTCTTAAATATTATTCAAATATAACATTGCAAAAACTTAAAAATTACATTTGATGTAATATTATAATAACCTGAAAATGAAGTTAGTATAAAGTAAAAAAAAATAGTTTGATGTATAATGTTTTAGATGTAATTATTAACTTCAAAATGAACTTTTCCTAGCTTTTGCTGTTGCAAATGTATCGATTAGTTCATCAAAATATATGCCGTCGGTAACCTCCCGCTTTATACTCAGCAAAGCCAAGGCTGACAATCTTTCCTGTGCCATGGATGATCTCAGGTAGGGCAAGATCAGATTTTACTGACTGTTGGAACCTCCATCGCCAGTTGTGAAAGATCTTTCAGTAAATTAAAACTTAAGACCAACCCTCAGATTTGGAAATGCATCGTCCCCATACTGTACAATAAAGCGAAGCAGGTCCACTGGTGTCGAACTCAGTGATGGACTGAGTATGCAAATGTTTTTTTATTAACTTTTTAGTGCATTTAAGAACGGAAAACATTTCATTCTAAAATTTTGTAACATCAATTTGGCACCCCCTGAATGGTGCGCCTGGGAACAGATGTCCCCCCTTGACTCCCCCAGCTACGCCACTGTTTTCACCTTGACTATTAATGCTAAGGGGTCAAGTTTGTTTCTAATACTCTTTCAGTTTTTACCAATCACCTTACTTAGCAGGAGGAAATTGCTATTCAGCCATTCAGAAATGCAAAAAAGACATTGAATCAGAGAGACAAGAGCGTCAGGATCATCAAGCACTATAGGTAAGTAAAGCTGTGTGCCATCTGCATAGCTGTGGTAGCTCAGCTTGTGGTTTGAGATAATCGGCCCTAATGGAAGAAACATGCAGTTTGAAAATAACTGTGGGCCCAGCAAGGATCCTTGTGGTACACCATATACAATATCATGGACCTTCAAAGTACAATCAGCACAGCGTTAAATAAGACTGAAACCAATTTAAGACACTGCAAGAGAGACCCACACATTATCTAACAAAAGCGTGAATTGACTTCTTAGCAAGTAATTTATAAGAATACTATGGTCTATGGTGTCAGGTTTAAGAGAACAAGAACAGACGGTATGTGATCTCTGTCCCCATTAACTTGCAGGTCATTTACTACTTAAATCAGTGCAGTTCCCGTACTAGGATTTGTTCTAAACATGACTGAAACGTATCAAGAAGAGAATGTTTTATTCAAGTAATCATTTAATTATTGAAAAACTGCTTTTCCTAGAATTTCTTAAACAAGGTAGGTTAGAAATACGTCAATAAGTTGTCAGAGACAGAGGAGGCTAGGTTACTTTTCTTAAGCAGGGGTTTAACTACTGCAGTCTTTTGATAGTCTGGAAACAGCCCCGTATCTAATGACGAGTTCACTATGTCAAGCACACTATCAATAAGCACATCAGCGACTTCTTTGAAAAATCCTGGTCAGGGACAATAATGGAAGGTTTATTCTACGGAGCTCAGGTAAACCTATTTCAGTGATGGCATTGTGACAGTGCGGGTTAGCTCGATGTTCCCAGATACAGTGGTACCTCTGGTCACGACCGTAATTCATTCCAAAACTCTATACGCAACCAGAACGTAATTTCCCTATAAGATTTATGTAAATACAATTAATCCATTCTAGACCGTACGAACTGTATGTAAATATATTCTTTTAAGCACAAAAATAGTTAATTATACCATAGAATGCACAGTGTAATCTATACTAATAAAAGGCAAAGCCCTCACTGACTCACTCACTCACTCATCACTAATTCTCCAACTTCCCGTCTAGGTAGAAGGCTGAAATTTGGCAGGCTTATTCCTTACAGCTTACTTACAAAAGTTAAGCAGGTTTCATTTCGAAATTCTACACGTAATGGTCATAACGGTCGATAACGGTCGATAACGTCCGCCATGTTGAACTTTCTTATTTATGGCCCCATCTTCACAAAATTTGGTAGGCGGCTTCCCTGCGCTAACCGAAACCGATGTACTTACTTATTTTGATGGTGTGACGCCACTGTCGGCCGCCATATTGAACTTTCTATTGTCACCAATTTTCCAAGTTCCCGTGTAGGTAGAAGGCTGACCCCATCTTCATGAAATTTGGTAGGTGGCTTCCCTGCGCTAACCAAAACCGATGTACGTACTTATTTCGGTGGTATGATGCCACTGTCGGCCGCCATATTGAACTTTTAACGGAAACCGATGTACGTACTTATTTCGTTGGTATGACACCACTGTCGGCCGCTATATTCAACTTTCCAACGTCACTAATTCTCCAACTTCCCGTGTAGGTAGAAGGCTGAAATTTGGCAGGCTCATTCCTTACAGCTTACTTACAAAAGTTTAGCAGGTTTCATTTCGAAATTATACGCGTAACGGTCATAACAGTCAACAACGTCCGCCATGTTGAACTTTCTTATTTACGGCCCCATCTTCACGAAATTTGGTAGATGGCTTCCCTGAGCTAACCAAAACCAATGTACATACTTATTTCGGTGGTATGACGCCACTGTCAGCCGCCATATTGAATTTTCCAACGTCACTAATTCTCCAACTTCCCGTGTAGGTGGAAGGCTGAAATTTGGCAGGCTCATTCCTTACAGCTTACTTACAAAGTTAAGCAGGTTTCATTTCGAAATTCTATGTGTAATGGTCATAACGGTCAACAACGTCCGCCATGTTGAACTTTCTTATTTATGGCCCCATCTTCTCGAAATTTGGTAGGCGGCTTCCCTGTACTAACCGAACCCAATGTACATACTTATTTCGGTGCTATGATGCCACTGTCGGCCGCCATATTGAACTTTTCAGCAGTCTTTGTTACTTATGGGCCCATCTTCAAGAAATTTGGTACACGGGTTCCCAACGCTAACTCAATCCTACTTACGTACATATATACATCCATAGCCTGCAGCTCGGTCACCGTGTGAGGTGCCGTTGGGTCCCCCATCCCAACGCCTCCCACATTGTTGGCTGCCTGCCTATATAAGACCGTCCATCGCTGCGGTCCCTACATTCCCATCCTTGCTTCGCCACGGGATTCACGTCTCCCTACTGATAACTACAGCCTTTTTGTTTAATCCCCGGCTTCTCCCCTGTTTTATTGTTTGTTTATTGCAATTATAGTTATTGTATAGGTATTTTAGACTTACTTTACATTGCTCAGGTACCCATTTACTTTATCATTTCAACCCCCGTTACCATTTCTATCGAGGTGATCACTATTGATCAAAGAACTGTCACTTACCGAGTGGTTTCCATGCCCGGAGATGGCACCTGCCTTTTCCATTCTCTGTGTTACATATTGCACGGCCATATCAGGCTCACTCTTGATATCCGGAGGAACATTGTGTCTTATGTATTGAATGACTGGGACAGGTTCAAGGTGTGGACTGATGACGGTACAGGAGATAATTATACTACACAGGAGCACTATAGAGAGTGAAATGCTTAAGCCCTTCACCTATGCATCTGCATGTGAGTTGATGGCTGCCGATGAATTGTTCGGTTGTTGCTTTCAAGTGTACCGAAATGGCCAAATATTTTACACCTTTCGACAACCGCCAATGCCTCTTAAACATCTTAGATTCACAGGTGACGATTTCAGTAGTGGACACTTTGATGTTTATGAATGTTTAAACTCTCAAAAGCTGGATGTGAAGTTATTGATGAAACTGGTTGTATGCTTACAACGCTTGACAGATGCCGAATGTCTCTTCAACACAATAAAACCTGCAAATACTGTCGTAATTGAAACAAACCATGAAACTCAAACCAATTAGGACAGCAGCAATCCAAGCTGTGAGATTTGAAACAAGATTACTGTTCACATGGCCAACTGTAAGTTGCATGCTCAAGAGTAAGCTCAGTGCACAGCTTGTTCATATTACAACCGGAGGGCCAAACTCACAATGTGGTATACAAAGAGATCCTTAACAAATAATTATTGGCATATTTTCCCTCAGTTTAAAAAGGTTTCATTTTCTTCTTAATAAAAATTTTAATGCAGTATTTCGCCGCTGCGAAGCGCGGGTATTTTGCTAGTAGTAAATTAAATGTAAAAACATGCATAACACTGAGAAAACCTTGAACAACAGAGAAAACTAACATTGTTTACGCTAGACCCTTACGAACTGCTCGCTGTAAACACTTTTGTTGAGTTTTAAGCACAGGGAAAAAAAATTAAATGACACTTCTCTTGGGAAACTTTTCAAAGCATCCTCTACTGGCTTTAAATTCCTCACCTTCGCCACTCAAAGAAGGACTATTTTTCAGTAAATCACCATGAATCTTCCTGGCTTTCTCGCATATGATCGCCTCGCTTACGCTATCCCCTGCAAGGTGCTTCTTGTTCAATCACACTAGCAACAGTGTTTCCAGCACTTGAGGCCTCTGCTTGGCTAACACTGTAACTCCAACATCAGCTGCTTTGTTAGGCCCTGTATATGCAAACAAAAGATAATGGAAAACGGAGAATGGGAAATCATTGGCGCTTACGAACGCGCATAGGGAAACTGGCTGCCAGTGTTTTTGTTCGTCACCAGAGCGTGTGGTCATGAACAGATGCAAAATTTTGGCAAACTTTTTGGTCGTAACCCGATTTGTACGTGTTCAGAAACGTTCGTGACCAGAGGTTCTACTGTACTCAAGGGATCCGCTTGAACCCGCTACCCAGGGGATGAGCCAGCGGATGAGGACACAACACACAAACATAGGTGGTTAGGGGTAGGTGAAACAGTGGCAGTGCTTTTATTAAAACAATCAAAAACAGTTTCCAAACAAATAGTGCAAACAAAAACAAAAATAAAAAGGAATGTGTAAACTGGAAGTTAAAATTAAATACATAATCCTTTGAAAGCGAGGTACAAACATGGCTTGAATCTATCCTTTAAAAATGCAGTCCTCAGTGCATCCCTTTGAAAACATACGTCTCCCCAGCTAGTCCCGAGCAAGTTATTGCAGCTGAGTAGACGCCTAACCGGAAGTTCAGCCCCCCTTATGCGCCTTCTCCTAAGCTCGAGCCCCTACAGGCTTCTGTGGCTCTGGCAGGGCACTACGCCAAGCCTCCAACTCCCGCTGCCATGCCAGACTCACATACTGTACCTGCTGTCCATGGCTTCCCTGCTCCAACCGAGCAGCACTTTACTCTCCAGTTCCCAAATTGCTCAGCCGGAGTGACCTCCTTCAGACTTGAGCGCACGCTCACCAAGGGACTTTCACCCAACTGTCTGCTTTCTCTCCCTCTCGTTCACCCATACCGGTTTCACCTTCATCCTGCCTTCTTCTCTCCTTCCTTTAACCTCCTTTCTTCTGATCTGTCTCAGTTCTTTCTTTTCGTTCCCGGGTCAGTCTTCCCTTTTTTCTTGTGCTGTCTCCCCCTTACAGGCCTCTGTGGGCACAGCACTTCAGTCGCACACCACAGAAGGCAGATGAAGCAACTGAGATGGTCCATACCCTTATGTGCAGGTGAGTCTCACCTCAATTACCTCACCAACCTCCTGCAGGCGCGCAAGCCCCATGGAGATCGAGCTGGGCGCTCAACTATTTACTTATTTATAAATGGGCTACTAAAATGTTAAGCCGCAGACCCGCTATACCACAGGCATTTAATTTGCTAAAAAGAACAGGCTGGGTTTGAACAGGCTTAACTTTGGAGGGGTGTATTAGATTATTTCTAATTTAATTTATATTGTGTGTACACATGTAGCAAAGGCCTCACAGGTTTTGTTACAAGTTTCCAGAGGCCTTTCATTAAATGAGCTGGGCTTAGAAGACAATGAATTGTTGAATGGTTTGTTATGTTCCACTACATGTGCCTTTATAATATTTCATAGTGGACTATTAATTTAGTTTTCCTCCATGTACACTGAGCTCTTTGAAATGTTCTCTTAAGTTAACACACTTAACAGTTTTCCAATATGCTATAGTGCTAAAGAATTTCTAAATCTTTTTTTTCAGGGGCCATGATGTTGGCTGCAGCTCTTATCTTACAGTTAAATATTCCACCTTACTGGTCACATTACAGACTGATTATTCACAATATTAGCAAACCTAGAAGCTTCAAATGCAACAAAATAACATTTTTTAACAATACACTGTTCCTTAGTTCTAATTACCAGTATTTCTATGTCAAATAAAATGCAGGAAGTTTCAAAGGTAGCCATATCCATGACCTGCCTCATGTCAGCTTTTAGTCCTTCTGAAATAATGAAATCCGGCGTGTGTCCTCCATTATGTGCAGGCTGGCTGGCTGAGCTGCCCTTTACAAGATCAAAGGCATGCAGAAAAAAATAAATTCTCTTGCTTTAGGGTTACACTGACTATCCACATGAAAAATAAAATCACCTACAATTGGAAACCTGTCATAATTAGTTATTATTATGGATATTAAGTCTGGGAATTCCTCAATAAAAGATACATTATATTTTGAAGGTCTATAAACGGTCAATGCGAGAGACTGCATCACTCCTTAAATAATTACGGCAAGATTATTGAAAGACATGAGAGTGCCAAGAGTCTGGCACTGTGTGTATATACATATTTATTTATCTATCTATCTATGTAATATACAGTACCTTTCATATCTATCTATCTATATACTGTGTATATATATATATATTGTGAAATATAGTGGCCCGGACACACACAGGCGGACACCGTTTCAGTCATCACCCACGTTTATTTACACAAAGTCACAAATGGTAAGTGCACCGCCACCAAACCCCTAGTTCCCCAAAGTAAATAAACACAGTCCTCTTTACATAAACACTCGGGCCTCTCCTCGCCTCCTTCTGCCTCGACCTATATAGTGGCAGGAGACCGGGTCCCATGCCCAGCCGGGACGCCCTTTCTGCATATGTTCCGGGGGAGCAGCCATGGACTCCTCAGTACCTCCCCCGGGACGCTTGGTGGCAGCCTTCCTGGGTGACGTGGGTGCCTCAGTTTCCCGCAGGGCTCCATGGGAGATGGAGTTCTCCACAACCCTGTGGGGATCTGGAGTGGCCACCAGGGGGTGCTGCCTGGATCCCGGAGCCTGTGTGGACACCTCTACAGACCCTCCCGGAAGTGCAATTAGCCACAGATGATCAAGCACCTGGAGCACTTCCGGATGGGTTATGAAAAGGGCCAGCATCCACCAGTCATGAGCCAGAATCGGGAGGAAAAGGATGAGTTTACCTGGGAGGAGTGGTGGTGCCAAGGTGAAGAGAAAAAGTGTTTGTGAGTTGCCTAAGTGCTTTTGGAACTGTGTTGGGCCTGTGAGACACGGGGAAGGCGTGTCCCACTATTGGAGAGAAAAATAAAAACTGTGTTGATTTTACACGTGCCTCTGTGTCAGTCTGTGCCGGCTCAGGCGCTATATAGCGCTGTATTACTATATATATATATATATATATATATATATATATATATAGACCAGTAAGGGGTACTGCAGCACACCTAAACCCAAACACAACCACAACTACAACTACACAAGTCACTGGTTCAATAAAAAATTATAACAAAATACCTGCACAGGTTTATCCACAAGCACAAATTCGAGCACAGTCCCCTCTTCTCTGTTTTTCTCTCTTCTCTCTCCCATTCTAGTGTTGTCCAGCTCCCTTCCAAACTCTGATTTGCCTGGATGAGGCTGTGCAGCTTCTTTTATCTTAGACCTGGGAGTACTTCTGGTACAAGGGCATAGCCTGATGAAGTCCCTGAAAGCAGGGACCACAAATCCCCAGAGTGCACTCTGGTGGAATCCCCAGAACTCAACAAGGCTGCCCCATGAGGCTACAGTTCCCAGCATCCCTTGTGGGAGTCCATAGTGGTTGCACCTCCCAGGTATGCTGCCACCTATCGCATTGGGAACACAAGTAGCCCTGACAGGTTGTCTCACCCCTGTCCTTCTATCACACTGGCCTCCTGGCCAGGTATTGTTCCTCGATTTAACCCTGCCAGGGTGTCAGCCTGCCCAGTTCCAGACTGACATCTTGTGCCAACATCCTGGCTAAGGCAGGGTGGTGCCTTCGAAAGGCCGGCCTCCTGTCCAGGGAAGGAAACTTACCCCATCTGGGCCAGGACACCAATCCTTGCGCACTGCCCTTTACAGTATATATACACATCACAATTTATCTATCTATCTATCTATATATATATATATATATATATATATATCTAAATATACAGTACACCGTATATATGTTTAACATTACAAAATAGGAATCCAAAAAACAAGAGAGTTAAGTATGAACTAAGGGAATTACAAACTGTTCATATTTAATTCCTTATTTATACTACCTTTAAAAATTCTGAGATATATTTTAATTATTAAAGAGTCTCACTGCACTACAGGTGTCTGAGGATGAAAACAACACAAGCTACATAATAGCAGGCAGTGCAATGATACTGGCGTTCCGGTTCCCCATTTTCATATATCATATTGTCTACGGCACTGATTGTCTTTTGTGCAATTTTGTTCTTTTCTGGGGAGAACAAAACAGCTGAGGTTTGTTCTGCATTCGATTTTGCATAAAAGTAAAAAATGATGTGAATAAGTTCTACATTTTCACGTTTTCAGTGCCTGCTCTTTGAGTTTTATTGTTTTAAAACTAACTTTTTTACTTTTTCAAATATTTTGCAAGGATATTGTAGCAGCCGGTTGGCTGCTGAGGCAGGTAGGGTCCAGGGACAAGATTGAGAAAGGCGAGATGGGCAAGCTAAGGGAGCGCTCATCGAACAGAGTCTAATTGCAGACCACAGTACGAATGAGGTCAGTCATGTAATGCCCGTTCATCACGAAACGCCCTTAACGTCAGTCACGTAACACTCATTGCATTAGACTATGATTACAATTAGGGCCTCGTTACACTATGGTTAAGATTAGGGTTGTAGGAGGGTTATCTGAGTCAAGGGGCGTTTTGTGACTGACGTTGTGGGCACTACCTCATCTATGTCATAGGTATTGCAACCTACAGCTAGAACCTTCAGGAAGACTAAGGAAGGTGGGCGGAGCCTAAGTGTCGCGGGTATTAAATGGGAGCAGGCGCAGGGAAGGACCTACCGCTGCTACTTATGAAGAAGTGTGGTGGTGAGAAGGAGGGCGAGACTTACTGGTTAAGACATGAAGGTCATTAGCAGGTGTTTTGTGTGGCCCAAGCAGCAGGAAGGTTTAACTCGTACCTGGAGTTGTTTCTTCGTTGGTGTAAAATAAAACGCCCGATTCAGGTTTCCTTAAATTGGTGCGTGTGTGCCGTTGGTCGCTGCAATATTGTAATGTGTTGACCCAGGTTTTTTTAAGTGATGAAAAAATTTTAATTAGCTGCTTTACCCCAGGCTGGTGTTATGTGGCCCTTAAAAGGACCGTTAGCTTCTTCATCGCCAACCAAGTCTTCACCGACGCCACGCATTTCCAGCTGTTTTATCCGCTCACGTACGCCGCCCACCTCTGCCTCACTCCGCTAAGCTGCCAAGCAAATCCAAACCACAGAGCTGGGATCCACTTTTGAGGGTCGTAGGTGGCCACGACGTTAGACGCCATATATGGAGGTGGAAGGAAGTAGGGATGCACTATGTTGAAAAAATACATGGTTGTGTTTATATTTTATTTTTTTAAAGGCACAGCTAATGTAAGGATAAATGAATACGATAACTGCATCCATCCTAAGCAGCTCTCACGTATGCATCGTCTATCCTTAAAACATTCTGCACTGCATAAAATACGGACCAGTTTACATTTTCAACTGTATTATTACCTGTTTTAAAAGCCGGTCCTGTCCTCAAGCAGCCAATTTACATGACCGCCAGATGGCGCGCGTCCGTGTGTCCGCGTAGTTATGTGCCACCAGAGCAAACTGCGACAAAATATTTAATAAACATAGAAAGTTTCCTGAATTAATTACAGTATATGACAAAATTAAAAGTGCTTCAACATTACATCAATCCGTCTAAAATGCACAGAGC
Source organism: Polypterus senegalus (assembly GCF_016835505.1). NCBI lineage: Eukaryota > Metazoa > Chordata > Cladistia > Polypteriformes > Polypteridae > Polypterus > Polypterus senegalus. The sequence continues at coordinate 32,534,301 of NC_053162.1, read as the reverse complement.
AGGGCGGCAGAGAAGCTCAGAGAAGGCAGAAGGAATCGCTGGACGGGACGACAAGCCACAAAAGGTGCCACTTTAGCGTCGCCGATCATCCTAGCCGGTTGAACACTTCTCGCCATGCATACATTTTCCTAAAATGTAAGAACGGGTTTATTTAGTCACAAGTATAATACGCATGCAAAACGTGTTCTGTCATTTCAATAACTCAGGAGTGTAATATCAGGAGCTTTTCAAAATGTTAAAGTTTTAAAGGTGTTATTGTGAGATTTAGGTTATTATGTAACTTTATATTCGAACAGTTTATCATAATGTGACTTTGGATATGATACAAATATGGAGCAATACGGTTGCGACTCTAAAAACTGCGACTATTTTTTAAGGTTTGTCTGCCCCCCCCCAAGCCTAAAAGTCCACCTCTGGTCATGGGAAACAACGCGTCCATACTACTCTATCAGCACCGCGTCTGCGGCCCCCCACGCCCGGATCTCGAGGCCGATTTTATTCAGCCCCCCTCTGACATTCTGTGGCCCCCAGAGAAGTGTGTCCCTCTCAGGCCCGGACCCAAGGATGCTACGCTACTATTTATTTAAAACATTTATGTGTCTTTTTTCTCTGTTGCTTTTTGCACCTTCTAATATTTCTTGTATGGATTATAACTTGCTTTGTAAGTCACCTTGGATAAAGGTGTCTGTTAAATAAATATTAATAATATATTTTTCTTTTGCTCTGTATTGTGGGATTATTGTACACTCTTAAAAATAAAGGTGCCTGAGTGGCTCTTCCGTGTGATGCCAAAGGGGATCCAGTCATCCACATGAAGATTTCAAAAAGAACGTGTACTTGTTTAGATCTGTAACAGGCGCCATACAGCAAATACCCATGAACAGATGCTAACAGATTTGTGAAATATGAATGGCTCCTAATTTTAAAACGACTCTCGCTCTATACAGTAACACAGGCTAAGTCCAGGTTTTCTTAATCTTTTAGTGTAAGTGCCTTGAGCATAGGGAAGGTGCTACAGTGGGATGCAAAAGTTTGGGCAACCTTGTTAATAGTCATTATTTTCCTGTATAAATTGTTGGTTGTTACGATAAAAAATGTCAGTTAAATATATCGTATAGGAGACACACACAGTGATATTTGAGAAGTGAAATGAAGTTTATTGGATTTACAGAAAGTGTGCAATAATTGTTCAAACAAAATCAGGCAGGTGCATACATTTGGGCACCGTTGTCATTTTATTGATTCCAGAACTTTTAGAACTAATTATTGGAACTCAAATTGGCTTGGTAAGCTCGGTGACCCCTGACCTACATACACAGGTGAATCCGAGTATTTAAGGGGGTCAATTGTAAGTTTCCCTCCTCCTTTAATTTAAGATTAAGAGTAGCAACATGGGGGTCACAAAACAACTCTCTAATGACCTGAAGACAAAGATTGTTCACCATTATGGTTTAGGAAGGATACAGAAAGCTGTCCCAGAGATATAAGCTGTCAGTTTCCACAGTTAGGAACATATTGAGGAAATGGAAGACCACAGGCTCAGTTCAAGTTAAGGCTCAAAGTGGCAGACCAAGAAAGATTTCGGATAGACAGAAGCGACGAATGGTGAGAACAGTCAGAGTCAACCCACAGACCAGCACCAAAGACCTACAACATCATCTTGCAGCAGATGTAGTCACTGTGCATCGTTCAACCATTCGGCACACTTTACACAAGGAGATGCTGTATGCGAGAGTGATGGAGAGGAAGCCTTTTCTCCGCCCACAGCACAAACAGAGCCGCTTGAGATCTGCTCAAGCACATTTGGACAAGCCAGCTTCATTTTGGAATAAGGTGCTGTGGACTGATGACACTAAAATTGAGTTATTTGGGCATAACAAGGGGCGTTTTGCATGGAGGAAAAAGAACACAGCATTCCAAGAAAAACACCTGCTACCCACAGTAAAATATGGTGGTGGTTCCATCATGCTGTGGGGCTGTGTGGCCAGTGCAGGGACTGGGAATCTTGTCAAAGTTGAGGGACGCATGGATTCCACTCAGTATCAGCAGATTCTGGAGACCAATGTCCAGGAATCGGTGACAAAGCTGAAGATGTGCCGGGGCTGGATCTTTCAACAAGACAACGACCTGAAACACTGCTCAAAATCCACTAAGGCATTCATGCAGAGGAACAAGTACAACGTTCTGGAATGGCCATCTCAGTCCTCAGACCTGAATAGAATTGAAAATCTGTGGTGTGAGTTAAAGAGAGCTGTCCATGCTCGGAAGCCATCAAACCTGAATGAACTCGAGATGTTTAGTAAAGAGGAATGGTCCAAAATACCTTCAACCACAATCCAGACTCTCATTGGAACCTACAGGAAGCGTTAAGAGGCTGTAATTTCTGCAAAAGGCGGATCAACTAAATATTGATTTCATTTCTTTTTTGTGGTGCCCAAATGTATGCACCTGCCTGATTTTGTTTGAACAATTATTGGACACTTTCTGTAAATCCAATAAACTTCATTTCACTTCTCAAATATCACTTTGTGTGTCTGCTATATGATATATTTAACTGACACTTTTTATCGTAACAACCAACGATTTATACAGGAAAATAATGACTATTAACAAGGTTGCCCAAACTTTTGCATCCCACTGTATATAAATAAAATGTATTATTATTATTATTATTAGTGTCCCGCTAGGTAGCAACCATACATATCTCACTTTTTTCTACATATTAGGAAATTTTTCAAAGCACAAAGAACCCGTTCCAGAATGAAATTGCCCTTTGCCAAGCAATGGCTCTAGGATGAACCACACAACACAGTTTACGAACTATAGAGCCATTAAAGAAGCAGGATTTCTAAAAGTGCACTGAATTCGCAGATTCAGTTGTTGCCGTCAGGTCACAGGTTCAAAGTACAAAAAGCATTCGGTTCAAATACTCTTTACTTCCAACTGCTATTAATCATCTAAATAAGTTCAATTTTATGAAACATCTGCAAGTTTAATTCATGGATTAACAGCATTTGCATCAATCATAAATCAAGCCTAAATGTCGGTGGAGTTTTTTTTTTATGTCTAATATGTTTGATCTAATGTTTCACTGTAAGTTTTATTGTTCACTGCTACATTTACTCACTTGTACTACGTTTGTTTGATGTTCTTTGTTGATGTGTTTTTATGTTTTGTCATGGTTTCACTGTAAAACCTGATGATAATCCCAATGTCCCCCGTGGGACAATAAAGTTGAATTGAATTGACGCTTACACTAAATGTGGAACGATTATTCCTCTTTTATGCCAAAGGTCTCATCTTCAAGCCGTGTGAACCGGAATTATGAGTCGGAAGGCCTGCCCTGCATTTCCATACACGTCCCTGGCCGCGCTAGGATGTCCATTTTTTGTTACCTAGAGAACTTCACCTGTATGGACTCACCTGCTTTCGGCAGATTTTTCAGAGTGTTTCCGCATTTTTGACCATTTCAGGTACTATTCTGTAGAGGTAAACCTTTAATTTGTTCCACTGATCAGTTTCTGTCATCGGCATCCAACGCCAGTTTTCATGCCTGCCTCAAATCTTCGCCGTCGGTACCGTGCGTCGCACTTTCAGCATGCGGCCAGCAGGTGGGGGTATAAGTCCAAGCTTATCACAGTTCGCAGGGACTGGCAGCCAGCGAGGAGGCGTGTCAAAGGGGCGGGGCTTCGACCTGTGTTTCTGCCTTTACGGGCCGGGCCAGCTGCGAGCGACAGCGTTCCTTTCGTCACTCACCCAAAAGGAGCCTAGTGACCAAGCCTGTCAAAAAGCAGGCGTTGGGGCTCCCGGCACTGGTGACAGGGTCCTGCATGCCACCGTACAATGCCAACTGCACTTCTCTCAGATTCAGCACCGGCATCTATTTTTATCCGTGCCGCGTGGCCTTGACAACCCTGCCGCAGCACTGTCATGGCTGACCTTTTCATTTTAACAGCCTGCCGCTTTGTGAGTGTCTTACTCGTTTTCCAAGAATTTTATGAACTCATTAAAAAACTTTTTCTTTACTGTGAAGGCCTCAAGGATTTTTGAACAAGTAAATAACTCGCCCCCGTCCATCTTTACAAGTCAACCTGCAGGTCACAATGATAAAGAGAAACAAAGGTATGGAGACTCACTGCTCTCCTGTTCTGGACATCAGTGACCAAAGAATGGAGAAGCTTTCCCACTCTGGACAGCTTGGTCTTCTGGGTGGGGTGGAAGATGAATGGGGAAAGCTTTGAATTTTTCTCATCGGGTAATGCAGCCTGTCATGACAGAGTGGCTTGTATACATCAAGCATTTTTATATTCTCAAAAAGATCTAAAATTGACCCTCCTGATGGTTCAAATGAAGATTTAAGGAGTTTCACTTGAAAGTCCCTAATGCCAAACCTGGGGATGCAAACATCTCCTTAGACATGGCTCACTTGGAAAGTCTAGCAAAGCTAAGGCGAGTGTGTGATAACTGCCAAATGATGGCTCCAGAAGCCTTAAGGGCTCAGAGTATCACGTCGCTGATGGGCTGAAAAGTCCCGGCTGTAGATATTAGAAAAGGAGCCAAGCTTATTAATAGAAGGGGGTGCCTTTTCCTTTCTGGTCATACTGTACAGTTGAGGTGGGACTGGAGATGTCCACAGGTCCCTGTTAGGGTGGTGAGCATTTGAAATTGTAACAGTGGACAATGGTGATGACCTAAATAAAACTCCTTGTTTTCACCTCCTAAACCTTCCCAGTTTTTGGCCTCAGTGACAGGAGGCATGTTGCTTGAGTGATGCCACCTACTCATCCTAATGTGCAATCAGTTAAATTGTTGCAGTGGGGTCTGGACAGCATACTTTTTTAGCAGATTTGTGGCAGGTGAATGTAATGTAAGTAAATGTAAAGCGGAGCGATGGCTCTGAGGCTAGGGATCTGCGCTGGCAATTGGAAGGTTGCTGGTTCAAATACCATAAATTCAAGAAGTAATTCCATTCTGTTGGGCCCTTGAGCAAGGTCATTAACCTGCAATTACTTTGTCCTGGGTATGATGTTAACCTGCATCCAGCCCTGCAAGCACGTCCTCCAACTTAGAGGGAAAATATGGGGGTTGGTGGCGGGATTGGCACTCCAGCCACTGTAAATAAAACCTCACGCTGTTCCATTTCATCTGAACATCTGAACTAGTGTGGTGCTGAGGTGTCACCCGTTGCATTGCTGCACTCAGGTCTTAATCTGATATCCTTAGGTTTGTTTGTCATCTGGTATCAGCGCATGCTCCTAACTTCTCTCCTCCTCAAATCTAAAGCATTACAAGTACTGTACAAATGCCAGATTTTAATACACAAGGGATTGGGGGGCGGCACGGTGGCGCAGTGGTTGCGCTGCTGCCTTGCAGTTAGGAGACCTGGGTTCACTTCCCGGGTCCTCCCTGTATGGAGTTTGCATGTTCTCCCCGTGTCTGCTTGGGTTTCCTTCCTCAGTCCAAAGACATGCAGGTTAGGTGGCCTGGCGATTCTAAATTGGCCTTAGTGTGTGCTTGGTGTGTGGGTGGGTTGGCACCCTGCCTGGGATTAGCTCCTGCCTTGTTGGCTGGGATTGGCTCCAGCAGACCCCCGTGTCCCTGTGTTTGGATTCAGCAGGTTGGATAATGAATGGATGGATGGATGGATGGATGGATGGATGGGGATGGGGGGGGGTCCTGAAAATTGAAAGTACCCCTTATGAGAAGGACCTAAGAGTCATAGTGGACTGGCCAGTAACTTCTGTACATCAAGATAAGGTACAGAAGCAGTTAAGAAGGCTAATAGGATGTTAGGTTATTTAGTGCCCCCTACTGTGTGATGTACAAGTCAAGGAAGGTTCTGCTTAATCTTTATAGAACTGTGTGCACTTTTGATCTCCATACTACAAGAAAGACATTGCAGTGCTAGAGGAAGTCCAGAAGAGAGCGAATAGGCTGAGTCCAAGACTGAGACTTATGAGCCATGAGGAGAGACTGAAGGAGCTGAGCCTTTTAGTTTTAAGCAAACAATTTAATGGGTGACATGATCACGATGTTTAAAATTACGAAGGGAATTAGCACAGTGGATCCCAGCTGATATATTCAAATAAAGTTTTCAACAGGAAAACAGGGACATGGCTGGAAACCAAACAAGTTTCACACAAGTTTTTCTTCATACAGAGACCCATAGAAACCTGGCATAAATGACCAAGTAGTGCAGTAGAGAGTAGGATCTTAGGGACCTTCAGGGCTCGACTTGATGTTATTTGACGAATAACATGGATGAGCTTCTGGACCAAATGACCTGTCCCTGTCACAATTGTTCTAATGCTTTGTTGTCCTACAAGGGCAAAACTTAAATGGTTTCCTCATAAATAATGGGTCATGGTCCTCTCCCAGGAAAGAATGGCTTTCTCACTTTAGGTGGTGATGAGGGGCAGCTACTGTCAGTGGAGAAGTTGAACTGTCCTAGGGTGTGTTTCACGGGGAAGGACTGATGTGACTGTGAAATTGAGCAGACAAATATAAGAACATAAGAAATTTGACAAACGAGAAGAGATCATGCACTCAATGTCAATTTATTTATATAGCACATTTAAAACAACATAGGAATGCTGTGGCCAAAGTGCTTTACAATAAAAGAATAAAAGAAAAGAAACAAATAACATAAAAAGAAATAAAATATATGAACATAAATAAAATAACAAATAGAAGTAATGTTACATAATCACAATGAGGAAACCATCAGTATTACTGAAGGTCACGGAATGCCAGTGAATAGAAATGAGTCTTTAATCTCGTTATGAACAGTTCAATTGCAGTTGACTCCTTTATGTGACGAGGTAAAGAGGGCCACAGGCGAGGAGCAGCAGCTGCAAAAGCCCCGTCTGTCCCCCTTAGTTCTACACTTGGTACGAGGGGCAACAAGAGAGGAGGAAGATCTAAGCACTCTGGATGGCTGGTGTAAAACACACAATTCGGATAAACAGGCAGGAGCAAGCCCATGTAAAGATTTAAAAACTAGCAACAAGATTTTAAAATCAATTTGAAAACTGACAGGCAGCCAGTGTAAAGAAGCTAATATTGGAGAAACAGAGTCAGACTTTCTTGCCCCAACCAGAAAGTGAGTAGCAGCATTCTGGACCAACTGTAACCTGCGTATCAGGGATTTGCTAATCCCAGAATACAGCGAGTTGCAGTAATGAAGGCGAGAAAAGATAAAAGCATAAGTAGCTTTCTCAAGATCACTAGAAGATAAAAAAGGCTTGATCTTACCTAATAGACGAAACTGGAAAAAGCAACTCTCGACTACAGAATTAACTTGTTTCTCAAAAGAGAGGTTACTGTCAAAGATAACACCAAGATTGTGGACTTGAGGTTTGCAAAAGACAGAGAAAGCGCCGAGAAGTCCATCTGACTTGTCTGCTAAGGTAATGGCAAAATTTCCCAATATCTCATCCAGATGTTTCTTAAAAGTTGTTTGGGTTTCTGCTTCAACTCCATGTCTCAGTAGTTTTTTCCAGACTTCCACAATTCGCTGCGTAAAGAAGGGCTTACTGGCTTCAGTCCTGAATGCACTTCCAGTGATGACTTTAAGAAGGTGATGTACCCTTCAGTTGACCTGCATTAGGTCTCCACTTCTGCTCAAGACTAAAGAAGTTTAATTCTCTGATTCTCTCCTAGTATGAAGTGTCCTGAAGGTCTGAATAAACTGAACTGAATATTACAACAGAAATGACACAACAGCAAGAGAGATGAAGAGACTAAATGCAAGTCGGTGAGCTGAAATGAACGCTCAACAGACCTGTGCAGGCTCCTTCCAAACTGGCCTACTGGATCCACAAGTGATTGGAGGATTTCAGTTAGTAGAGTGCAGATTTCTCCTTAGAAGGAACTTCAGTGACTATGGTGACCCCCCAATCTAAGAGACAAAGCAGCTTCAACCAATGGTTCAATTGCTTTTCCAAAGATGATTTTATACAACTTCAAAATGAATCTGGTAAAAATATACAGAGAGGATGAAGAAGAAGAGCAGAAATTCAAATGTAAAACAAAAGACTAGCTTGTTCTGGGTTCAAAATAAAAGAAAAAATCAATTAAAGTTTCCATATATTTGTGATACCACCATACACTTGGGAAATCATTGATTTTATGAAGTATGAGTAGTGTGATTCAGTGTTTAAAGTTACATGAGTTACAAAGAAAACACATGGAAGAGTGAGCGAAGAGTACGTGAAGGGTGAGCCAGCGCTGCGGCTGCTCTCCGTCTTCATCTGAGATCTTTTATGAGCAGCATGACAGGATGGCTTAATAAAAAATGGAAACATATGATAGAAGGCACATGATGGAGACATTTGCAGTTCTGTGCAAAAGTTCTGACAACCCTGCTCAAATTACATCTCTGTTGGCGTTTGAAGTACAAATTGTAAATACAACTTTGACAGCAAACAAATGAAGGCAATGGCATTTCTATGGCTTAATTTGATGGCCTAAAAAAGTACAAAAAAAATTAATAAAAAAAGTGGTATTGGTAAAAGTTTAGGCACCCCAAAGTTATAAGGTGTCAGCACTCAATAGGTGTGAGTCTGTCATTAGGATAGGTTGATAAGAATTCATTGACTCCTCAAACATTGGGCTCTTTTAACCAAATTAAACTGACTGATGCCGGCAAAGGAGGGGAAAGGCTATAAAAAGAGAGCAGTGAACTTCCAGCTAGCAACTTCCACAGTCTGACTGTCAGAAAGAAATAGTAGTTGAAGGGAATTGTAAATGTCAAGATAAGATCTAGAAGATCAATAAAACAGACAGCAGGACAGCAACGCAATTGAATAAATAAACACATCTAACATCATCCTTATATGGTAACATTCAACCGTCCATCCCCCACCTGCAGCTGACCCCACCCACATCCGACTCCACCCCATCCAGTCTCCTGTCGCAAGGGATACTTGGGCTCTCCTGGTCACTTACTGTAGTTTTGTTCACTTGTGAGTGACTTATGAAAGATGATTTAAATGTTCACTCCATGGAGCTTTTCTGGACCACAAACCAGAAATATAAAAGATCACCCTTGTAACAAATATGATGGACAAGATTGCAAATAGGTGGGATGCCGACCTGGTGAACCCCAATTTTTTGAAGTTGTTGCCAAGAAAAAGAAACAAAATAAGGCATTGATACAATACAATATACAATTTATTTTTGTACAGCCCAAAATCACACAAGAAGCACCACATAGGGCTTGAACAGGCCCTGCCTTTTGACAGCCCCCCAGCCTTGACTCTCTAAGAGGACAAGGAAAATCCCCTAAAAAAACCCTAGTAGGGGAAAAAATGGAAGAAACCTTGGGAAAGGCAGTTCAAAGAGAGACCCCTTTCCAGGTAGGCTGGATGTGCAGTGGGTGTCAAAAAGAATGGAGTCAATACAATACACAGAACAGAACACAAGTAATCCTCAATACAATATAATAGTAAAATAAAAATATTACAAGTACAGAGCAGAATTCAATTGTAGATGATATCACATAATACGATTTGGATTTTTTTTTGCGTCCTGGAGACCTCAGCCATCAAGCTGCCTCTCCCATTGATACACCTTTGATTGACGTTTGTGTCGATAGAAATTTAAATCACTTGAAAGTTCCTTTTCATAAAGTGTTCAAGGAGCGAAATGACAACCTCCTTCTGTCAGATTGCTGGCATATTTAGGACTGAGCCTGGGAGGGACGGGGCTTTGTGTGTTCATCTCTAGGAGAATGTTCAGAGCTGTGGAGGAGAACGGAGATGGTTGATATTGTCAGTGGCTCCTCCTGCCTGTCAGTCGTACCTGAGTATACCGGGCGGTCCCTGTGTGCACATGTGTGACATGCACCTAAATGGCATTTACAGTATTATCAGAAAACTGCCGTATTAGGCTGTCATGAGTCCCCATGGCTGCAAGAGTCGGCTCTCCATTTTAGGAGAAGTAGGCTGTTGAACATGAGGTGACCAAATATACCATGATACCCCTAGTCAGCCTTCCACTTTAAAACATTAAGCAACCTATTGGGAACTTGTGTCAAAAGCAAATGGAGAGAATAAAGTACAGCATTTTAAAACAACCAAAACTGTCTAACTGAGCAGATAAAAAGAGGAAACTGTTAAATCAAACACCCCAGAAATATTATTATCATTGGATGCAGAAAAAGCATTTGACATGATTGAATGGAAATACCTTTTTACTACATTGGAGAAGTTTGGGTTTGGCCCGAACATTTGTGCATGGATCAAATTACTGCATACCAATCCAGAAGCTTCAGTTTGTATCAACAACATTTGCTCAGACTACTTTAAACTAGAACGTGGCACTAGACAAGGATACCCCTTGTCATCGCTACTGTTTACAATTGCCATTGAGCCACTGGCAATACATTGTCGAAATACTGATCAGATAAAGGGGATTATCAGAGAAGGACTGGAACAAAAATTTCATTATATGCAGATGATATGGTATTGTATATATCAGACCCACAAAATTCTGTGCCTGCAGTCTTAACAGCACTCACAGAATTTCAAAAGATCTCTGGTCTCAGAATTAATCTGAATAAAAGTGTACTCTTTCCAGTGAATTCTCAAGCATATAATATTAGATTAGACACCCTACATTTTATCATCGCAGAACAGTTTAAATACCTAGGGGTAAACATCACAAGTAAACATAAAGCTATTTATCAACAAAATTAAGCAAGACTTGCAATTGATGGTCAACCCTTCATCTCACACTAGCTGGAAGAATTAACACTGTTAAGATGAATATTCTTCCTAAGATCCTTTTTTTATTTCAAAACATTCCAATATACATTAATAAATCATTCTTTAAGCAATTAGATTCAACAATAACCTCATTTATTTGGAACTCAAAACATCCATGCATCCAAAGAGTGACCCTACAAAGACAAAAGGCAGAAGGTGGCATGGCTCTACCTAACTTCCAGTTTTATTACTGGGCAGCAAATATACAAGTGATAAAAACCTGGACACAAATAGAAGAACATACACATATTTATATCGGTCCGCAATAGAAGTAAAATCCTGCAGTACTTCTTTATATTTCCTGCTCTGTGCTCCAATAAACACACGTTATCGGCAATATACAAATAACCCAATTGTGCTTCACTCACTTAGAATATGGAACCAATGTAGAAAGCATTTTAAGACGGAGAAGCTTTTATCTGTGGCACCTCTGTAAGAGAACCACCTCTTTCAACCTTCACAAACATATGCAGTTTTAATATCTGGAAAAAATTTGGAATTAACTTGCTTAGAGATCTTTATATAGACAACGTCTTTGCATCCTATGAACAATTACATTCCAAATTTAACATTCCAGCTACACATTTCTTTCACTATCTTCAAATCAGGAACTTTGTTAAACAGAACCTTCCCGATTTTCCTCATCTTGCATCCTCATCCATGCTGGAAAAAATATTGCTCAATCTCAAGGACTCATACACCATCTCTGCAATATATAAAATCATTTTACAGTTCCTTCCTTTCAAAGATCCAAGAAGACACTGGGAAAAAGATTTCTCAATTAATATATCAGAAAAGGAGTGGAAAGTAGCAATGCAGAGAATTCACTCGAGCTCCATATGCAAAGCATACAATTATACAACTCAAAATTATATATCGAGCACATCTGTCTCGTCTAAAACTCTCCAAAATGTTTCCAGGGCATGATCCAACCTGCAAATGCTGCAACCAAGTCCCAGCCTCACTGGGTCACATGTTCTGGGCCTGCACCAAATTAACATTATTCTGGACCAAAATTTTTAATTACCTTTCAGACAGCCTTGGACTCACAATCCCTCCTAACCCATTAACAGCTGTATTTGGGGTTCTTCTAGAGGGGCTTAAAGTGGAGAAAGACAAACAAATTGTGATTGCATTCTCTACACTTTTGGCATGCAGACTTATTCTGCTAAACTGAAAAAACCAAAACTCTCCTCTTTTAAGTCAGTGGGAAACCGATGTGTTATACTATTTGAAATTGGAAAAAATCAAATACTCAGTTAGAGGATCCATACAGACTTTTTTCAAAACATGGCAGGATCTAATAATTAATATTTTAAAATAAGCTCTTAAAGCACAGAGGAAGCAATTATTTCCGTATTTCTTTGTCTTCTGCATTCTTCTCTATTGGTTTATCAAATTTATTAATTTAGGTATGTTTACAAGCCTTAAATTTCACGCCATTTGCCTTGCTCTCTCTCTCAGGGATGGGGATTGATTTGTTCTTAACTCAATTTTACTTTTTGTAAAAATTGATTGATTTGTATTGATTGCAATTAAATTAATAAAACTTAAAAAAGGGGAGACCGTTGAGAGGGCAGGCAGTTCGAAAACACAAAGTCTCGTTTTTTAAAAAAAAAAACTTGGGCCCGAGACTCAATTTGTCTTTGTCACATCATCAAGTCACTGATCCCAGTAGAAACTTCACACTCGACCTGCACCAAGGCACAGCAATGACCAAGCCAGAGCCTAAGCATCAGCTCATGTTCAAAAGTGAAGTAATTTTAAATGGCCTGGTGATATAAGGACACATGACAATACAAATGAAGTGTTTGCCATAGAACATCAGCAGGCACAGGACATTGAAGCACTGCAGACTTTCTCAACCATGAAGGTCCAGTGTGCACGCGTTAATATGATAACGCATTTATAGATAGCTGTAGACATATGTGCATCATCGAGAGATTTGCATTGGTGCAAGATGAGTGAATGTGAACCAGCAGGAAATCTGGAAAGCTTCAGTTAGCCATCATGGCTGTCCTGTGGCTCCCTTGCCCGTTCTGAAATGTCAGGGCAGCAGTGGTCCAATAGTCATTTGGTGTACTCTGCGGCTTTTATGTGGTAGTGCCCTTCATTTGTGATGTTGCCAATTCAGGGAGGCAGCGGATGTCGGCACTGAGGGCAACAGTGTGTTTTAGCTCTCAATTCACATTAGTGAATTTGCATTTAAAGCTTTCACTTAAGACTGCAAATATTGTCAGGAAAGTGTGTTATGTTTTACAAGTCTGAAACAAATTCTTCCTTAAAGACATACAAAACTGAAGACATGAAAAACGTTTTTTAAAGGACTGATATTTTTTATAACAGTTAGGAGTTCACCATGTAAGTTTGTGCTGCTACAGCAGCCTGTGATAATATTATTATTAGACTGTTTGGTACATTCCTACCCCCACCCCCTATTTAATTAATACATAGTGGTATGTCCCTAACTCCCTTTTTGCTATTAGCGCTGCTTTAGTCTTTTCTTTACCTTTCACCATATTGTATTTTAGGTTAAGGAAATTATCGTCCTTTTACTATTCTGTCCCTGAACGCCATATTAGCGAGGCTTCTCTCCCAAGACCCAGTCCGTACGGTGCCTCGCCCCAATGGTTGTAGTGAACGTAGACAGATAATTTTACTCACCAAGAAAGTCAAGGCTGAGAATCCGTATACTTTAATATAGATTAATGGCAAGAAGTCATACCAAGTATCCCGGACGAGCCCCCACTTCGAGTTGTCATGGTTTTCACATCCTAATCTATATTAAAGTATACAGATTCTCAGTCTTGACTTTCTTGGGGAGTAAAACTATCTGTCTACGTTTACTACAACCAGTGGGGCGATGTACACCCTGTTCGGACTGTGTCTTGGGAGAGAAGCCTCGCTAATATGGCGTTCGGGGACAGAATAAAGTTAGTTTATGTTTTTTTTCTGTATTTAAATGCACCTGCAAGTGGGAATTTCACTGGGACAAAGTGATCTAAAAATGAAATACAAAATAGCTGGTCTCATAAATATTCCCCCCTTTCAAGTCAATATTTAGTAGATGGGAGCCATGACAGTCTTGAGTCTCTGCACAAGTCTCTCTATCTCTATCATCTTTGCACATCTGCACTCTGCCATTTTTTCTCCCCGTTCTTCATTGCAAAGCTGCTCAAGCTGTGGCAAGTGTCATGGAGATTGTGGGTGAACAGCCTTTTGTCAAGTCCAGCCACACATTCTCGATTAGACTGAGATCTGGACCCCAAGTTGGCCACTTCAGGACCTTTACGTTGTTGTTTTAAAGCCATTCCAGTGTACCTTTGACTTTATGCTTGGGTTTGTTGTCTTTCTGGAAAACAAATTTTCTTCCAAGGAACAGGTTTCTTACAGACTGCATCGGGTTTTCCTCCAGGATTCCTTTGGATATTCCTGCATTCATTTTACCCTCACAAGCCTCCCACGGCCTGCTGCAGAGAAGTGCCTCCACAGCCTGATGCCACCAGCAAACATCACAGGAGGGATGGTGTGTTTCTAATAATGTGCAGGTGCTTAGTCTGATGGTTAAAAGTTTGGTCCCATCACACCATAGAATCTTCTTACAGCTGACTTCAGAGTCTCCCATGTGCCTTCTGCCAAGATGTGATATTTATTTTTTTAACCGTGGTTTTCTCTTTTGAAGCTCCCGGGCACAGCCGTATTCTGCACAATTTTAACTACTGTAGCTTGTAAATCCTTCACAGTTAGCTATCTACCTTTTTCTTGGATGGCCTGCTCTCAACAGGTTTATGGCTATGCCATACTCTTTCCATTTCTTCATGACTGGTTTAATAAGATATTCAGTGACTTGAATATTTCTGTGTCTCCATCCCCCAACTTGTGTTTTTTAATCATCTTTTCATGGATTGGCACTCCAGCCACTGTAAAAAAAAACTTCCACTGTTCCATTCCATTCAGACTAATGTGGTGCTGAGGTGTCACCCATTGTACGGCTGCACTCAGGTCCTATTTTGGGTTCCTGAGGTGGTTCGTCGTGTGGTGGGTACGGCAACACGCTGTAGCAGTGCATGCTCCCAATCTTTTCATGGAGTTTATTCTTTTATCTTTATTGTGTAGGTTAGACCACCATTCTGACTCGCCACAAGTCGTCCATCCCACACACAGGAACATTTAGACTTCAATGAGCTGAAACCCCAGACAGGTGACCTCCATTGAATTAGCTATGGGACTTCTAAGCTAATGAGCTGCACCAGTTGTGTCGTTTATAAATACTTATGTGCTCACTTAAATATTAGACAGGGGTAAACTTGAGATACAACAGATAAGTGCCCATTGCAGGTTTCAGGTTCAAGCGCTTAGGGGGTCACCTTCAGGGCTCTGAGAAGGTAAACAATCCCACCCCAGACCATGATTGGGCACCATCTTTAACTCAAGCTTCTCCTATGTCCACAGTCCAGAAGCTCAGTGGCCAGATGAACAGTGGCCTCACTTCCGTTTCCTTCTCTGAATCTTGCCTCATCTGGACACCAAAACATATAAAAGACCCCCCTGATTAATTGAACCAGGGGTTCAGTCTAACCATTAGACACTCTCTTCTTTTAGATATTTTTGGACATTCCACGTTCATGGTGACAGTTTGCACCTTTGTGTGCCTGTACTTATTTTGACCTCGTGTTCTTCAGTTATATGGGGATTTGTCGTCTGACACTCCAACACTCTGTCTTTCTTCACATAAGATAAAGTGTATTGTATACCAGCTTTAAGATGAATACTTATCACGTAGGATTTTGGAGAAATATGAAATTAACTTCTATAAAATCTAATGTGTTTAACCTCTTAATGATGCTGACATACTTCATTAGTCAAATGAGCTGCTGATTTTTTTGTGCTCGGCACTTAATGTTTCTCATTTTGGTATCCAACAATAGTTGGCCAGGATTGATGGATTCCACTTGCCCTGATGCTGCTTGTCCATTGTTGTCATGTCTTGGTGAAACCTTTCACCGTGTTCATCGCTGACTGCACCAAGACTAGCAGAGAAAAAGTCTAAGTGTGAATGCAGAAAATTAATCTCTTTATTTGCACTTCATGGTTTTGTATGCTCGACGCGTGCTGTCAACCAGATGGATGTAGTTTGGTGCTCTGTAGTTGAAAAGAAAAATTTCAGCACCATCCTTTAATGCTTTCCATGCGATTTCCTCCACTAGCAAATCTTCCAACCGCTTGTCATTTATGATGTGTCTGATTTGTGGACCAACACAAATGCTTTCCTAAACCTTGACATCAGCTATTCGTGGAAACATCTGCCTCAAATATCAAAATCTTTCACCTTTTTTTTTTTCATCAGTCTAAGTTTTATACAATGAGGAGGCAAACATATCATTGCTGGGCCTACAAGTGGTTTATGTGCCACACTTTTCAATGTAAGGTTAGAGATCTTTATTGTCACGTATACTGTGAGAGCACAGTGAAATTGTTGTGCCACACAATAAAAGTAGCAGAAGATAGATAGATAGATAGATAGATAGATAGATAGATAGATAGATAGATAGATAGATAGATAGATAGAGTGGGTACGGAAAGTATTCAGAACCCCTTCAATTTTTCACTCTTTGTTACATTGCAGCCATTTGCTAAAATCATTAAAATTATTTTTTTCTCTCATTAATGTACACACAGCACCCCATATTGACAGACAAAAAAAAGAATTTTTGAAATTGTTGCAGATTTGTTAAAAACGAAAAACTGAAATATCACATGGTCCTAAGTATTCAGACCCTTTGCTCAGTATTTAGTAGAAGCACCCTTTTGAGCTAATACAGCCATGAGTCTTCTTGGGAAAGATGCAACAAGTTTTTCACACCTGGATTTGAAAAATCCTCTGCCATTCCTGCTTGCAGATCCTCTCCAGTTCTGTCAGGTTGGATGGTAAACGTTGGTGGACAGCCATTTTTAGGTCTCTCCAGAGATGCTCAATTGAGTTTAAGTCAGGGCTGTGGCTGGGCCATTTAAGAACAGTCACAGAGTTGTTGTGAAGCCACTCCTTCGTTATTTTAGCTGTGTGCTTAGAGTCATTGTCTTATTGGAAGGTAAAACTTCGACCCAGTCTGAGGTCCTTAGCACTCTGGAGAAGGTTTTTGTCCAGGATATCCCTGTACTTGGCCGCATTCATCTTTCCCTCGATTGCAACCAGTCGTCCTGTCCCTGCAGCTGAAAAACACCCCACAGCATGATGCTGCCACCGCCATGCTTCACTGTGGGGACTGTATTGGACAAGTGATGAGCAGTGCCTGGTTGTCTCCACACACTGAGGAGAGGCAAGACACATGACAGCCCGCATGGAGTTTGCTAAAAGACACCTGAAGGAGTCTGAGATGGTGAGAAATAAGATTCTCTGGTCTGATGAGACCAAGGTAGAACTTTTTGGCCTTAATTGTAAGCGGTATGTGTGGAGACAACCAGGCAGTGCTCATCACTTGTCTAATACAGTCCCCACAGTGAAGCATGGCGATGGCAGCATCCAACCTGACAGAACTGGAGAGGATCTGCAAGCAGGAATGGCAGAGGATCCCGAAATCCAGGTGTGAAAAACTTGTTTCATCTTTCCCAAGAAGACTCATGGCTGTATTAGCTCAAAAGGGTGCTTCTACTAAATACTGAGCAAAGGGTCTGAATACTTAGGACCATGTGATATTTCAGTTTTTCTTTTTTAATAAATCTGCAACAATTTCAAAAATATTTTTTTTTGTCTGTCAATATGGGGTGCTGTGTGTACATTAATGAGGAAAAAAATTAATTTAAATGATTTTAGCAAATGGCTGCAATATAACAAAGAGTGAAAAATTGAAGGGGGTCTAAATACTTTCCGTACCCACTGTAGATAGATAGATAGATAGATAGATAGATAGATAGATAGATAGATAGATAGATAGATAGATAGATAGATAGATAGATAGAGGAAATAAGAGTGGATAAAGCAACGTACAGTGCAATTACAAATAAACCAGCAGGCAGGTACAGTACACAGTGCAAGGAAAGGTAGGATCAGGTTACTGGGTGTTCAGTGATCAGTCTGGTGAAGATGCTGTCCCTGAAGTGGGCACAGCTAGTGTGAGGCTCTGGTAGTGCTTTTACATAGTAAAAGTGAAAACAGCAGATGAGATGGGTGGCTGTCTTCAGAGATGATGGATTCAGCTCTCTTCAGCCATCTGGCTGAGTTGATGGTAAGAAGCTGTAGAAGCTCAGTTCCAATTATTTTAGAAGCTGTACAGACAGTCCTTTGGAGGAACTGGCAATCCTGGCAAGTGAGGTTACCACACGATAATGCATCTGGCCAGGATACCTTCAATAGTGTGGGGCTAAAAGCCCACTAGTGTTTTGGTTCTCACCTTAAAGCTCTTCAGCCTCCTCATTAAAAAAGCCATTGCTGAGCCTTTTTGAGTGTGTTGTTGGTGTTGATGTGCCACAAAAGGCAGAGGTGTGGACACTGAAGAACCTGAAGCTGCTAACCTTCTGCACAGGGAGTGGAGTGTGACTGCCCTTCTTGTTTCTGAAGTCAACAGTGATCTCTTTTGTTTTGTTGACATTCAGGGAGAGGTTGTTGCTATAGCACCATACGTGAAACAGTAGTATTTGGGATAACCGACTTACATTCCTAGCTGCAGTGCCACTACCTTTAGATCACTGTAGATATCCAGTTGGAATTGTTAAACTGGATGTGTATGCCCTACAACAATGTATTTGTATGTGAAAGAAAGATTTTAAGATGATTTTACTAATCAGCATGGCAAAACCCATGAGATACACCCCAGAGCATTCAGGAATCAGAACTTCATTCTACGGTGTTACCAGTGTGTGACATCATGAGGTACAGAGCCCCACGTGGTTATCTGGCATAAAGAAATCATCCAAGAGATAAGAGACACAACAGAGCGAGAAAGACACCATTCCAACAAGGACACTCCATTAAGTTAGACAATGAAGTCACCGTCCATGCATCAGCCCAGGAGGACACCCCTGCTCTGGCACTGATGTTTCCCATGTACAGTAGCTAACCTTCCATTTTTCTATCTTCACAAAAGGCAAGTGTTAATCAGAAAAAAATGTAGCTCCTCAGAGGAGTAAGAAGAAACCATAGAGGACAGGATGGCCTCATCATGATAAATGGAGTGAAAGTGCACTGATATACTACAGCAGATGCCAGCTTCAATTTCAGAACATGTTCTTCACCCGGAACAAGAAGGCACAAATGGATGTCAGTTAACAGTAAATATTGCACATGCAGGAAGCTTTCTTCACATACAGAGTCCCAGACAGATAGAATGATCTACCAAGTAGTGTATTTGATAGTCAGACTTTGGGGCCATTCAGATTAGCACTCAATATTTGCAAAGTTCAGGTGAACAAGGATTGATGTGCCAAGCTAGGCTGACAGGCCTGTTCATGTCAAAGCCATTCTTACTACAAAGTGTGGGAAGCAGGAGGAGGTTGCAGCAGTATCAGGTTAACGTCGAGAGCCAGTCCTGGAAAGCATCCTGTCGGTCACTGGGCGCATTCACTCATTGACCTGCACTCACTCATGTTGGACCATTTTAGAGATTCCACATAAATTTAATATGGACATGTTGGGAGAAGATGCCAACTCCACACAGAGAGTGACCAGGCTGGGGCCTGCATTTGGCCTGCTTAAGTGATGGAGTCACCTATCTCATTTCTTAACAAATCAAGTTACAAGTGGATATTAGATGGTTTCACATATTGCTGATATTAAAAATACCCTACAATACATTTTTCCTCTACTTATGAATGTTTTTATCCATCACAGGAACAGAGAGAGCCAGAGCCTATTGCTTAGGAACACACTTCTTGGCATGAATACAGACTAATGCCACGTGTCTCTGGATCTTTGAATTTCTATGGAACAGATGTCAAACAGTTAAGGTGGGAGAATATCATTCACGGCCCCCAACTCAGAGCACAGGGTCCTCTCAGGGTTGTGTTCTCCCTTCTCTAGTTTTCCCTTTCTACACCAACGACTGTGCCTCCATTAACCCATCTGTTAAACTGCCGAAGTTTGCTAATAACACCACAGAGACTGGTCTTAACACAGACAGGAAAGAAGTGCCATATTGGATTAGAGTAGATGGGCTGGCTAGTTTTTGTACCCTCAGCTATCTTAACTTGAATTCACTGAAAACAAAGGAAATGAGTGTGGATTTTAGGAGACATGTCCCACCTCCCTCACCCCTGGTTAGAAATGATATCAACTGCGAACAGCATGGAACTGTTTAAATTTCTTGGCACAATCATCACTCACAGTGTGAACTGCGCTGAAAACAGAACCGTACTTATGAACAAAGTTCGGCACACAATGTTTTTTCTCTATCAGATTAAAAAAGTTTAGCCTGTCCCAATCAGTGCTGGTCCAGTTTTACAGAGCAGTTACTGAATTTCCCAAAACGGTCTGGTATGGTGATGAATCTCATCACTCCAAACTGACCTTTCAGTGTGTTATTTGACAGCAGAAAAGATTTTCGGACTTAAACTGATCTCCACTGAGGTCTTGTATACATCACAAGTCGGGAAGTACAATCAACGACCACACTTACTGGGGGAGCCATCATTTCAGTTATTACCATTGAGGAAGCATCACTGATCGCTAAGAGCAAGAACTACTGGACACATAAAGAGTGTCATTCCTACTGCAGTCACCCTGGTTTAAACACAGTCTGTGATTCAACTCTGTCTTTTTATACTCCTTCATCCAATCTAAATTATTCTTATTTATTTTATAACAACTTTCTTGATATATTACTGGGCAGGAATGCAACTCTAGATCACTATTTTGCTTTATATATTTATGTTTTGTGCAATATACATGGTGTGAAGAAAGAATTGGAGACAGCATACTCATAAAGATTTGGGGTGGAAGCCCCGTACAGCATAAGGTCCAGAGCAGTATTTCCAGACTGATACATTCAATAACTGAACTGAACAGAGGACAACATTTCAGGAGGTGAATGGATTTTTATAGTGCACCGGCAGGCAATTAGATACAGAGGGAATGCTGGGAAAGCGGAATGGCGGAAATGACATGGAAAGTTGAAGCCAGAAGTGCAGTCCTCAAGTGAGGTCGGAAGTAGTCTCCCGGTATTCAAAACGGTGCGTTTACTCATCTGTTTTCTGTTGAATAAGAGAGAGATATTATTGCCTTGTACAAAACCCACCGTCTTCCAGTTACCACGCTTCGTTGAGCCCGCCAGCTGCTCCCTAAGCTTATGTGTGTGACAAAGGATAAAAATACTGGCAATTTGAAACTAAAGTGGTAACAGCAACGGATAGAAACTGACACAGTATGACACGTTGTGACATTTGTCACGTGGGGGCGATGTCATTGGCGGGTGGTACATTCTCCATCGTTGCAGAAGGACAACTGAACAGGTGTTAGGTATCTAGGTACTGCATTACCTGACAAGCAACACCTGACTCGGAGAGCCAATAGAATCCAACAGGGGAGGGGCTCACTGTACAGAAAGGGTGAAGGTACAGCGGTGAGGGGAAGGGGAGAGAAAAGTCAAGGAACAGCGCCAGTGGAAGATTGCGAAATTGCAGGGGAAACTACGGGAGGAATGACGTGAACCCGGGTTCATGCATGAGAGAGGGAATGACAAGCCTTTTTAAGGAAGTACCCTGTATAGTGGTATGGCTTGGCGTACCCTCGCAATATCGAGCATTAAGAAAAAAACAAAAAAGAAGTGTAATCCTGTGGATGGACATTGGATGAACTTTCAATTCCGTTCATTTAATCTTTTTCCGATACTTGTTGTTTGTGTATCTCTGTTTTCCGGAATGTCTTGTTTTGTGATCTGTCAGTGTTTGGGGGTGGGTGGGGGAGTGTGCTGCCGCACAGGTTTTCTATAATGTAACAAACACCGAGATGGAATGACCAAGACACACACCAAGCAGAAGTTAAGCCCAATAACAGATGTGTTTATTCTACAACAAATAATTTACAGCAGTCTTCTAGCAGACTCAAACTCGCTAACGCCCCCGTAAGGCAGTCTATTCCACTCTCTCGCAGTGTTCCCGATCGTCATCCAGCGTCCATTGTCAACGTCTCTTTTCCCAATTACTCCCATTATCATCTGCAAGGCTTTATTTATAATGCCATGGGAGTCTCCAACTGCCTTCTCAAGCCTTCTCGGACTTGAAAGGTATAACGAAAAAGTTCCAGGAGCTCCTGCAACGCAGAGCTATGCACACTGGTGAATGCTCAGCTGTCAATCACCTGTTCACGACCCGCACATCTGTAGATTGAGAATGCTGGCAATTACAATACGAAATGACTTATTTACAATAATATTTTATTACAGTTATCACCTTTTATCTGTTGGTGTGCTCTGTACATATTGTGGGGTTACTATTAAAGCAGCGTTGGTCACTCGCGCTCCAGATTATTTAGTTATTTTTACTCTTTAGTTTCCGCGCGTACGGAAGCGTATTACTGCCACGACATAATAAAAAAAATATGCTCACTATCACGTTATAACGTGAAAATATTACATTATAACGTGAAAACATCACGTTAAAACGAGAAATCGTATCATGTGATAACGTGAAAATATAAGATTATAACGTGAAAACATCACGTTAAAACGACAAATAGTATCACGTTAAAACGTAAAATCGCTGTTTGTTGAATAAGCATGAAGCCATATCATGAGCCTTGAAAAACCATCAATCGCTCCATTTATACATATTCCAAACGGCTTTAGTTTGTCATAAGAGTCAACATGCCACATAAAATTAGGTCCAGGATTAATGTACACGCGTCGCATCAGTCGATTCCTCCGTCTTTGCTCAACACCACGGGGGTCTAGAAACTTTATTAAATGCCTCACCGTGGTTTGGGTCACAACATGCCCAGCTTGAATGCAGCTGAGATGGTGTAGCTTGTATCCATGGAGCCTTCCGTGCCCTTCCAGCTGGTCAATGAGAAATGATGCTACCTCCAAAATGTCGGACTGATTCTTTCTTCTGTGAAGCCCCATGTCTTTTAAAATTCTTCTCAGTGTACGCCTACTTATTACAAAACCATCCACCTTAGTCAGCAGGAGCAGAATCTCTCCATGTCTGACCCCAAGCATAAAGTAGAATTTGATCAAGTCGTGTAAATGAGCCGTTTCATTTGCAGACGTGCACTCCTCACTGGATAACCAAAAAAGTTTCACGTTATAACATGAAACTTTATCACGTAATTACGTGAAATAGTATCACGTTTTAACGTGATACTATTTGTCGTTTTAACGTGATGTTTTCACGTTATAATCTTATATTTTCACGTTATCACATGATACGATTTCTCGTTTTAACGTGATGTTTTCACGTTATAATGTAATATTTTCGCGTTATAACGTGACAGTGAGCATATTTTTTTTATTATGTCGTGGCAGTAATACGCTTCCGTACGCGCGCTTTAGGGATCGGCAGCGCAGTTTATAATCGTGCAGTTTTAGGGCAAGGACGTTTCCCGAGGAGCAGCACAACATTTGCAATGGCTTATGCGCACAGCGTCTAGCTGAAAGTGATGTGTAAAACGATTCTTTTTAGAGATTCGATTCATTTCGTTCAGTTCACCAAAATGATTTGAATATTGGAATCACTGATTTGTTCACTTCAAAAACAACAAGAAACTATATGCTAGTGGACTATCTTACAGAAAGACCTGTGCGTCTTGGGAACTGCAGGTCTGACATTGTGGTCAGCAGCACAGGAGCACCGCAAGGGACTGTACTTTCTCCGGTCCTGTTCAGCCTATATACATCGGACTTCTAATATAACTCGGAGTCCTACCACGTGCAAAAGTTCTCTGGCGACACTGCTATCGTGGGCTGCATCAGGAGTGGGCAGGAGGAAGAGTATAGGAAACTAATTAAAGAATTTGTTAAATGGTGCGACTCAAACCACCTACACCTGAACACCAGCAAAACCAAAGAGCTGGTGGTGGATTTTATGAGGCCCAGGCCCCTCCTGGACCCCGTGATCATCAGAGGTAACTGTGTGCAGAGGGTGCAGACCAATGAATACCTGGGAGTGCAGCTGGATGATACATTGGACTGGACTGCCAATACTGATGCTCTGTGTAAGAAAGGACAGAGCCAACTATACTTCCTTAGAAGGCTGGCATCCTTCAACATCTGCAATAAGACGCTGCAGATGTTCTTTTAGACGGTTGTGGCGAGTGCTATCTTCCATGTGGTGGTGTGCTGGGGAGGCAGCATAAAGAAGAGGGACGCATCACGCCTGGACAAACTGGTGAGGAAGGCAGGCTCTATTGTAGGCATGGAGCTGGACAGTTTGATGTCCATGGCAGAGCGACGGGCACTGAGCAGGCTCCTGTCAATCAAGGAGAATCCACTGCATCCACTGAACAGGATCATCTCCAGACAGAGGAGCAGCTTCAGCGACAGACTGAGGAGAACGTTCCTCCCACACACTATCCGACTCTTCAATTCCAGCTGGGGGGTAAACGTTAACATTATACAAAGTTATTGTCTGTTTGTTATACCTTCATTTTTATCACTCTTTAAGTTAATATTTTTTTATCAGTATGCTGCTGCTAGAGCATGTGAATTTCCCCTTGGGATTAGTAAAGTATCTATCTATCTATCTATCTATCTATCTATCTATCTATCTATCTATCTATCTATCTATCTATCTATCTAAAATCTAGAATAAATCATAACGGTGTAACAACTTTAGCTACCAAACAATATAAACAATGTAAAAAGCAAGCAACAAAATAGTCATTCACATAATAATCCTCTTTATTGAATTTTGACAATAAATACAATTTCAACAATAAATAGAAAACAAAATCGTACAGATATTAGAATAGTGCAAAAATCACAATAAAACTACGAGAACATTGAAATATGACTAAATAATTTCAGTTTTGGATTAATCTCCTGCAATTTCTTTCTTTTATATCCCATTTTTTCTGATGCAGTCTACCATACATATATCATCAGTGAACTGAATTGTGATTCATTGTACTGTGAGTCAATTGTCAGGAGTTCATTCTCGGTTCAGAACACGAGCGGTGAATTAGTTCAGTGTGTTGTACTGAGCGTCTCCTGTCTGCAGTTTGTGAACGACCTTGCAATGGTTCTCCAGATCGGTAGGGGGCTTACTGGTTCATTCAATCACTCCGTGTACTGAGTCGGTTATAGTCAGTCAGAGTGAACTAACTGATCAATGTTAGGTGCTTGGTGTCCTGTACCAAATCAGTCATTGGCTAGTTATCATCACGACCGTTTTGCTGAAACAGTGTACAGATAGGCTATTTTGTGAAGACAGCAGCCATTTAAATGAAGTTATAAGGATAGCTCTGGATGGACTTGTACTGCAATATAAAATGTAACACACACTCCGCCTGCCTAAAATTCAATGTCAGTGAACCAGAGACCAAGACAAGTACAAAAGACATAATTCGTTCATTCACTGCACATCATTAGTAGTTGAAGCCAAGGTCAAATGAACATGCAGGACTGCACCATTGTTTAAGTAATGCAGCGTAGTGAGGACTCTTTGGGCAGAGGGAGTGAAACCTGCTGAAATAACACTGAAGGATGTTGGCTTGTACAGATCTGGTTGGGTACCCACCATGCGCAAACTTTCGGTACCCCAAATCATTGGGCAGTATGGCCTGTGCAGATCCATAGCTGATATTGAAATGTGCCGCAGCTATGGTCAGCGTAATGCGTTGGTCTCGCCTGATAAAGGCGTTCACCATGTGTGTGAGATGTTGATGGTCAACCATTTTGAGCTTCATTCATTAGGCCTGTTCTTCCCTCTTTAAACCTTACAACTATGATAGAAAGCCCAACCACAGACAGACAGACACTGGATGTCGAATATCACACACGTTTAACGAACTATTTACAAGTTTCAAACAGTCCTGCACCACACACAGTGCTCCAGCACCAAACACGCTCTGGTACGGGCCTTTAAATGTCCGTGGGCCGCCTTTCTTCTCTCCATCGCTGGAGCTTCGTCCTACTCCAGCACCCGACTCTCACTCCTCGACAGCCCCTTTTATAGTCACCCAGACGTGCTCCAGGTGCTTGCTGACGTTCTTCTGGCGGCACTTCCGCCACACCATGAGGCATGAGCACCCGGAAGCACTCCAGACGTCCCTGGAAGGTCCTTCCTCCACCTTCCCAGGTGTGGCAGAAGTGCAGATCTCCTGGGCTTTATGAGGCTTGGGGCTCCCCCCGGCCCCCTCCTTTCCCGCGGTCCCCACACTATCCAGGGCAGTTTTCCCATCGTGGCCCGGGGGACGTATAGATTGCCTTCCGGTCCTTCCAGGCGTCCCGGCTGGTTCTGGCCCTCAGCCTCCTGCCACACTACCTATTCATAAACATTTTCGTTGAGTCGTGCTGTTTTCACTTCCATACTGAGCCAACAACCTTCAATAAATGTCAGCAGGTTTCACTGTCTCTGCCTAAAGAAATCTCACTACAACGTGTTGTTCAACAATGGTGCAACACACAGTGGAGCATTCATGTTCATTTGACCTTGGCTTCTACTAAACTAACAGCAGAACACTGCACTTTGTGTGTCTGAGCTAACCATAAGCCATTGTGAACATGTATCACATCAACGTCTATCCATTGCAGTTATCTTGTAATTTTCACATTGCATTTAACTTTTGGACATACCCTCATATTTTTCTCTACTACTACTCTATATAATGTTATGATAGTGTCATCTCTTGTAAATTGTGTTGTATTTACCTCATTACATGTATGGAGGTAACACCAAGAGAGATTCCCAATAACCAACCCTTCTAGGTATGGCAGTTTAACACACGGCTCACACATACAAGTTAAAAATGCCATTTAGACAAGGGGAGAACTGGAAAACTCCATATAGATGGTGACCTGCTTCAATCAAAACCCACCCATCCTGGGACAAGGAGGCAACAACGCTTTATATCTACTGTACATCAGTCACCCTGCTTCCTCACTGCAATATTAAATTACATAATTATTCATTATAACTCATTTATGCTTTCCTCTGTTTTCTCTTTCCATTATCTTTTGCTGTTTCCTCTGCCTCAATGCCTTTTTCTTTATCTTCTGTTCTCATCCTCTTTCACTTGTACATCAAGAATAATTTCTAAGTTCCTGTCTTCATGGTTTCCGGGGTTTGTTCTCTTGAACTTACAAAATTAGATATTCTGTACTCCTCCTCCACTTTTCTTGATGTCGCATTCCATTCAATTCCTGGAGCTTTAATTTTATTAGTACACAATAACAGACTGTCCTTGAATCTCTGCCTTTCAAAACTGTGTAAATCACATGTTAGGTTTATTAGCCACTCTTCTGCTGCACCTACTGTTCAAATGATTGTCGTGGCACATGGTATGCTGGCCCCAGGTTGACCAGCCTATAACGCTATTCATGTGCTTCTGTCTAATTGTTACCAAACATCTCCATGTCCTACTCATGAACCTTTAAACTTAACTGGCTAGTCTGGAAATCCAAACGGTGTAATTAAGAGACATGTTCTATTTGAATCACGATGGAAGGTCTGAAACCTGAAAGTACATCTTATAAGAAGGACCTTGGAGTCATAGAGGACTGGTCACTGTCTACATCAAGACGATGTACAGATGTGATCAGGAAAACTAATTGGATGTTACATTATATAGCGCCTCCAGCAGAGGTGGGTAGAGTAGCCAAACATTGTACTCAAGTAAGTGTAGCATTACTTCAAAATAATATTACTATAAGTAGAATATATAAGAAGAATATATAAGTAGAAGTAAAAAGTAGACATCCAAAAAATTACTCAAGTAAGAGTATAAAACTCTTCAATTCCACCCGGGGGGGTAAACGTTAACATGATCTGTTTTACCTGCATTTTTATCACTCTTTAAGTTAATATATTTTTTTTATTAGTATGCTGCTGCTGGAGTATGTGTATTTCGCCTTGGGATTAATAAAGTATCTATCTATTTATCTATCTATTAGTATTTGGTGAAAACACTACTCAAGTTCTGAGTAACTGTTTGATCATAATAAATTATTTATTTTTTAGAAATGTTGTAATAAGACAGGGGCGCCACGGTGGCACAGTGGGGGCTCGGGTTCGCTTCCCAGGTCCTCCCTGTGTGGAGTTTGCATGTTCTCCCCGTGTCTGCGTGGGTTTCCTCCGGGTACTCCGGTTTCCTCCCACAGTCCGAAGACATGCAGGTTAGGGGCATTGGCGATCATAAATTGCCCTTAGTGTGTGTGCGTGTGCGTGTGTGTGCGTGTGCGTGTGCGTGTGCGTGTGCGTGTGCGTGTGCGTGTGCGTGTGTGTGTGTGTGGCGCGCGCCCTGTGTTGGCTGGGATTGGCTCCAGCAGACCCCCGTGACCCTGTAGTTAGGATATACTGTAGTGGGTTGGATAATGGATGGATGTAATAAGACAGACAAAAATATTAAATAATGTGCAAATTCTGCTATTTCCAAATAATAAAATAAAAAATGAGTAAAAATAAATAACATCTTTACAAAATAACGATGCACAAATAGCACAAAGTTCCAAATCTCCATTTTTCACAACAAAGCTTTTGAAGCCAATACCTACAGTAGGTAACATGTATGTTTGAACAGTGCAAACTACTTAGAGTGACGAGATATACTGTACACTGACAGTATAGCACAGCTGATAGAAAATAGCATTTGAACAAGGCAGCTTGTGCACGTTCTTGTTGCAAAATGTATTTAAAAGTTATAGTTTCGGTCCACTGTACTAATTGCTTTCATAATTTTTCAACACCTCAATCATGTCACCTCTCAATCTCCTTTTTCAAATGACTAAATGGTCAGTTACTACTACTTATTATTGGGTCTCTTCTCTCTGCTATTTCCCTCCTTTCCCTTTGGTAATGTCACTATGAAATTCATTTTCGTTGTTACGCTGATGATTCGCAGCCCTACAACTAATCCTACCTCCATTTTCAGCCCCCTTAGTACCCCTACTGCATGTCTGGATGACACAAATACACAGATGACACTTAATAGCCATAAAACTGAGCTGCTCCTTACTGGGTCGAGATCAACGCTGGCAAAGACACACAGCTTCAGGCCTTCCATTGCACTCTCCCCGTTTCAGCACAGGCCAAGAGCCTTGACGTTATTCTGGGAGACACAGCTTCTTTTTACTGCTCACATATTGTTACCCAGATGGCTTTTTTCCATTTGTGGAACATCTTGACACATATGCCATGTTTTAACATGGCACAGCACACACATTCTAGTCAATGCCCCGGTTACATCTCACCTTGACTTTTGCAATGCAGTTTTGGCTGGCATTCCCAGTAAACTTGTTTGTCATTGAGGTCATCTTATTCAGATGTCTGCAGCACGGACTATTACATGTTCTACAGTAAGTTCACTGAACAGGCCACACCTCCACTCACTGAACGTCATCGGTTTCCTGGGTACCATCAGATATGCTGTTAATATGTGAAGCCCATTCATACTCTTGTAGGTCTTCTTCAGACTTCTATTCCTGCCGATCCCTGCGATCTTCACCCTGTTACTTTCTGGCCTAGACTGTAACCTTAGGACTGTGGATATCAGGGTCTTCTCTTACATTACATCCAAACGTGGACAAAATTTATAGCTGCGTTTGTCCCAAATTACTAAAGTATCTATCTATCTATCTATCTATCTATCTAAATTACTAAAGTTCTGCAGCTTTTAATTTGCTTCATGTGACTGTTCTGGCACTAGTGTGACACGTGTTCAAGTAATCCCACAGACCAAATATCTTTGTTTTAAAAGTTTTATTAAAATTCAAGGCAAAACAGTTCACACAAAAATAGAGAAAAAAATTCATATTACAAGGAAAAGGAAGGTTGAACAAAGTTCTGTTTAAGGCTTATTTATCTTGTTTCATTTTTCTCTAAGTTAGATCATACAATCAGTCAATCGATCAGCTTTATTTAAAGTGCAAAATCACCATGCAGCATGGTCCCAATACACTGCACAAATTAGAAGAATACATGAGACATGTTATAAAATAAGCAAATAAAACAGAACTTAAAATAAAACAAAATCCATGTTAAAGGAATAATAACTAGTAAAATTGGAATAAAATAACATTAAAAGTTAAGGTATGTCAACAAAGGAATCATTTTTTTTTATTATTAATTTTATTGTAATCATTCCATACAAATCAATCCATTTTTACAAAAATTAGGATTGAGAACAAGTCGACCCTCCACCCCTGAGAGAGAGAGCATGGCCAACGGGGTAGAACTTAAGGCTTGTAAACATACTGTACCTAAATTGATGAGTTTGATAGGCCAATAGAGTTGAATGGAGAAGAAAAAGAAATGCGGAGATAATTGCTACCTCTGTGCTTTAAGGGCTTATTCTAAAATATTATTGATTAGATCCTGCCATGTTTTGAAAAAAATCTGCACAGATCCTCTAACTGAGTATTTGATTTTTTCCAATTTCAAATAGTACAAAACATCAGTTTCCCACTGACCTTAAAGAGGAGAGTTAGGATTCTCCCAGTTTAGCAAAATAAGTCCGCGTGCCAAAAGTGTAGAGAATGCAATCACAGTTTGTTTGTTCTTCTCCACTTTAAACCCATCTGGAAGAACACCAAACACAGCTGTTAATGGCTCAGGAGGGATTGTGAGTCCAAGGCTGTCTGAAAGGTAATTAAAAAGTTTGGTCCAGAATGATCTTAATTTGGTGCAGGCCCAGAACATGTGACCCAGAGAGGCTGGGACTTGGTTGCAGTGTTCGCAGGTTGGATCATGTCTTGGAAACATTTTGGAGATTTTTAGACGAGACAGATGTGCTCGATATATAATTTTGAGTTGAATAATTGTATGCTTTGCGCATATGGAGCTCGAGGGAATTCTCTGCATTGCTACTTACTTTCCACTCCTTTTCTGATATATTAATTGAGAGATCTTTTTCCCAGTGTCCTCTTGGATCTTTGAAAGGAAGGGACTGTAAAATAATATTATATATTGCAGAGATGGTGACTAAGTCCTAGAGATTGAGCAATATTTTATCCAGCATGGACGAGGGTATAAAATGAGGAAAATCGGGCAGGTTCTGTTTAACAAAGTTCCTAATTTGAAGATAGTGAAAGAAATGTGTACCTGGAATGTTAAATTTGGAATGTAATTGTTCATAGGATGCAAAGACGTTGTCTATATAAAGATCTCTAAGCAAGTTAATCCCACTTTTTTTCCAGATATTAAAAACTGCATATGTTTGTGAGGGTTGAAAGAGGTGGTTCTCATGCAGAGGTGCCACAGATAAAAGCTTCTCCATCTTAAAATGCTTTCTACATTGGTTCCATATTCTGAGTGAAGCACAATTGGGTTATCAGTATATTGGCGATAACTTACATTTATTGGGGCACAAAGCAGGGAATATAAAGAAGTACTGCAGGATTTTACTTCTATTGCAGACCAGGCCTGCGTATGTTCTTCTATTTGTGTCCAGGTTTTTATAGCTTGTTTGTTTGCTGCCCAGTAATAAAACTGAAAGTTGGGTAGAGCCATGCCACCTTCTGTCTTGGGTCTTCGTAGGGTTGCTCTTTGGATACATGGATTTTTTGAGTTCCAAATAAATGAGGTTATTGTTAAAACTAATTGCTTAAAAATGATTTAACAAAGGAATAAATTAATAAGAAACATTTCAAGAATGAAATACGTGACTGAATTCTAAGGGAATAAAGGTGGGTTTAAAGTCTTGATTTAGAAGTTTCAATTGAGTGGGCTTCTCTTACACATAATGGCAGGCCGTTCCAAAGATACGATGCACGATAGGCAAATGCTCTTTGACCAACTGATTTTTTTCTTAACTGAGGGAATGACCAAAACGCCAGCATTAAGAGAGTGAAGAGTACGTCCCGGAGTGTACGGTGTAATTAGCTCAGCTAAGTAAGGAGGGGCAAGGCCTTATATTGTATGTTAAAAGAAGAACTTTAAAATCAGAACTTGCTTGTACTGGTAACCAGTGATGGGAAGCTTGGGTGTTATGTGCTTAAATGTTTTTGTTTTTGTCAAGATTTTGTTGCAGCATTCTGAATGAGCTGAAGACTTCAAATGGCACAACTGGGAAGAGTGGAGAAAAGGGCATTATGATAAGCAAGTCTAGTAGAAACAAATGCATGTATCAATGTTTCAGCATCACGCAGAGATAGAATAGATTGGATTCTTGCAGTATTACTAAGATGAAAAAATGCCGTCTGAATAATAGCCTAGATATGAGACTGGAGTGTGAGACGATTATCGAAAATTACACCAAGATTTTTAATGGTTGAATTTTTATAGATAGAACAGCCATAAATATTGACACTCAACTCCTCACCGAGATGTCAATATGTGTCTGGTCTAACAACCAATAATTCTGTTTTAGCAGCATTTAAGACCAGAAATACAGTAATATTACATGAATAACATTCATATCTAAAAAGAAAACTGTATGCCAATATCCTGTTTGCATACTGCAGACTTATCTAACATTTCATGCTTGCAGGAATTCAGTTCTTTCTCACATTCCATTACTGCATTCTATTACCAAATTCAAAATGGCTGCCAAAACTGTGGCACAATGGTGCAGTGGAAGTGCTGCTGCTTTGAGTTCCTGTCCATCGTGTTCTCTGTGTGGACCTTATACAGTGCATCCGGAAAGTATTCACAGCGCATCACTTTTTCCACATTTTGTTATGTTACAGCCTTACCTCAAAATGGATTAAATTCACAGCCTTTGCCATGAAGCTCCAAATTGAGCTCAGGTGCATCCTGTTCCCCCTGATCATCCTTGAGATGTTTCTGCAGCTTCATTGGAGTCCACCTGTGGTAAATTCAGTTGATTGGACATGATTTGGAAAGGCGCACACCTGTCTATATAAGGTCCCACAATTGACAGTTCATGTCAGAGCACAAACCAAGCCTGAAGTCAAAGGAATTGTCTCAAGGCACAAATCTGGGGAAGGTTACAGAAAAATTTCTGCTGCTTTGAAGGTCCCAATGAGCACAGTGGCCTCCATCATCCGTAAGTGGAAGAAGTTCAAAAGCACCAGGACTCTTCCTAGAGCTGGCCGGCCATCTAAACTGAGCGATCTGGGGAGAAGGGCATTAGTCAGGGAGGTGACCAAGAACCCGATGGTCACTCTGTCAGAGCTCCAGAGGTCCTCTGTGGAGAGAGGAGAACCTTCCAGAAGGACAACCATCTCTGCAGCAATTCACCAATCAGGCCTGTATGGTAGAGTGGCCAGACGGAAGCCACTCCTTAATAAAAGGCACATGGCAACCTGCCTGGAGTTTGCCAAAAGGCACCTGAAGGACTCTCGGACCATGAGAAACAAAATTCTCTGGTCTGATGAGACAAAGATTGAACTCTTTGGTGTGAATGCCAGGCGTCACGTTTGGAGGAAACCAGGCACCGCTCATCACCAGGCCAATACCATCCCTACAGTGAAGCATGGTGGTGGCAGCATCATGCTGTGGGGATGGAACTGGGAGACTAGTCAGGATAAAGGGAAAGATGACTGCAGCAATGTACAGAGACATCCTGGATGAAAACCTGCTACAGAGCGCTTTTGACCTCAGACTGTGGTGACGGTTCATCTTTCAGCAGGACAACGACCCTAAGCACACAGCCAAGATATCAAAGGAGAGGCTTCAGGACAACTCTGTGAATGTCCTTGAGAGGCCCGGCCAGAGTCCAGACTTGAATCCGATTGAACATCTCTGGAGAGATCTTAAAATGGCTGTGCACTGACGCTTCACATCCAACCTGATGGAGCTTGAGAGGTGCTGCAAAGAGGAATGGCCGAAACTGGCCAAGGATAGGTGTACCAAGCTTGTGGCATCATATTCAAAAACACTTGAGGGTGGAATTGCTGCCAAAGGTGCATCGACAAAGTATTGAGCAAAGGCTGTGGATACTTATGTACATGTGATTTCTCAGTTTTTTTATTTTTAATAAATTTGCAAAAACCTCAAGTAAACATTTTTCACGTTGTCATTATGGGGTGTTGTGTGTAGAATTCTGAGGAAAAAAATTAATTCTTTTGGAATAAGGCTGTAACATAACAAAATGTGGAAAAAGTGATGCACTATGAATACTTTCTGGATGCACTGTATGTTCTCATCATATCTGAATGGGGTTTCTGACTGGGGTAGTGATTACGACTTCAAACCTTGAGGGTGGGTTCAAAAACGGCCCACTAGTGACACTGTGTGATCCTGAGCAAGCCACTTCACCTGCCTGTGCTCCAAAAGAAGAAATGTAACCAATTGCATCTCAGATGTTGTAAGTTGCCCTGGGTAAAGGCATCAGCCCAATAACAATAAAACTCTTGCCTTTGATATGGCTCATGGACTTTGAATTGTCTTGTTGAAGCTATGATGTTG
The DNA here is from genome assembly GCF_016835505.1 of Polypterus senegalus. NCBI lineage: Eukaryota > Metazoa > Chordata > Cladistia > Polypteriformes > Polypteridae > Polypterus > Polypterus senegalus. Next base: position 32,500,078 of record NC_053162.1, on the reverse strand, counting down.
TTTTATTATGCTTTATTTTTATTCTTAATACTACAGTGTTAGAAAATCAATATTATAAGGTGACCTTGAGTGTCATGAAAGGCACCAAATAAAATTATTATTATTGTCCTTTCACTTTTTATCTATATTGTCATTTTCACCTATTACTGTTGTGCCCTCCTCTATTCACTCATACTCTTCTTTATCAAATGTCATTTTTAACTAAATGATCAACTTTCATCTAACTTTTCCTTAACATAACTGGTAGTCTCAGTTAAGCATACTGGTCGTCACTCATGAGAGTCACTGAAGTGCCCATTCTATCTCGTGCCCAGTGCTTTAGTGTAACAGGGCATGGCAATTTACTTTACCTTCTATTCATCACTGGAAGGGCAAGGAAAAATTCAAAGATAAATCACAAGCTATCCATTCGCTTGCGTTACATAACGTTACATGCAGTTGAAGGCTGGTCAGTGAGAAGGCAACGAGAAGTCGGCACAGCCGCGTGCTGCACCTTTCACAGATTCAGAGAACCGAATTCATTTGTCGGCCTGCTCTCCGTTTTGTGTGATGCGTGGATGTCCGCGTCTTTGTATGAATATATACTCATGTACTAAAGACTTGCCTAAAGTCTGTGGTGTTTGATCCACGGTGGACAGCCATCTTTATTGCCCTACTAGAAGTCATTAATGTATCAAGGGGTAAAAATCTGTAATCCTGTTCTCGACACAATTCCAAAAATGGATGGATGCAACTTGGTTGCATATATGTCCTTTTCGACCCCGGTGTAAATTTCGCCGCTTTCTACGGCTGTCTGTCGGCATTAGCGCCCGCAAAGGAGCTACAAAAGTTACTTAAACGCATCACTTTAGGTTGGTGGAGGGCCTGTTAATTTTAAAACGAATAATGTACTTTTCGAAGTTTCATGGCTAGCTGCGTTTACGGACTATTTTAAAATAAGCAAAGCTTTCTTATATGAAATATTATTTACTCCTCTCAATGGGGTTTTCTCTAAGACTGAAACTGCGACGAAACAGTTTGGTAATATATAAGCAATTCTCAGACAGGTTTGATTAACTAAATTAATTAATTAAAAAGCTCCAATTTTCAGTCCCGTAGTCCTGTTTAGTCAAACAACTTAACCACCGGAAGAGGCGTGGCCATAACGGGCGACTTGCTGGTGGGCGTGGTTTTCTTTAATACGGACCAGCAGCAAACGATATTCACCCAGGAGCTGAATGTCCCCCTTGTTATTTTTTTGTTTTTCTTTTTTGTTTAACAAGATGTAGGCCTAACATTTAAGTTATCAGCTCATCAAATTATTTTAGTTTACTCCTTCACGGTGATTAAACAGAAAGCGTATCTGTTGCGCAGTCACTTTTTTGCACAGTGTCATACCAGGTCATTCCCATTACATCGTTTTTATACACTGTATTTGGCATACCATAACACTGTCAAAACCGCTTAATACAGTTCAGAATCACAGGACCTACGCAGGCAGCATGGGGCTCAAGGCAGGAAAAGGCCCCAAAAAGGGCGCCAGTCCATCACAATTCGCTCAATTCCGAGTAGGCGATACTTCTAAACCAGCACGGCCAGGCAATGCGCTACCAAGTCACCAATATATTGTGTGCGTTTTGCCGTTGTCATTTTACGGGCATTTAAACTCATACTTCATTGAAGCTATGCTCAGACGCGCCTATGAGTTTTCGTGGCAATCGCTTTGAAGCCGGTAACTGTTACGCAGAGTTCTCGTCAATGTTAACATTCAAAGACGTGAATGTTAACGATAACTGGCGTCTCTAAATCGGTTCAGTGTGACAGTGTGAGGGTGTGCTCGATGCTGGACTAGAGGCCGTCCAGGCATAGTAACAGCCAGGGTCGCACTGCAGCAAAGGTGGGCCGTAGCTCCACTACGAGCTAGTGGCTGGGTAGACGTAGTGAGTTTGATGGCGATGCTAAATGAAAATGTGTAAAATCTTAACTATACTCAAAAATATTCCTTAATACAAATTCTAATGCAATCTATCGCTTGTTCAGAATTAATATAATTTAAATCTGTGCAATCAATCTGCCCTCATAACGAATTTATCCAAACGTCCTAATAAAACCGTGACTGAAAAGTACAAATATCATAGAGGGGCGCATTGCATAGTACAGCTGCCTGCCAGCACCGGAGTCTTGAGTTCAACCCACACCCGGACGGGCTCTGGCACCGCCCCATTAAACCGTTCGATGACCTGGCGGCGTCTCTGCAGCAGGTGTGCGCGGTTCAGTGTCGGCACCTTCACGGACTGTGTGCAGTTTTCATGTTCTACTCGGGTGTCCTGGGCACTTTTGACATCAAACCTGCTTAGCCATAAACTGTTTAAAACGGCGAAGATAACGGATGGATGACTGACACGAAGCTTGTGGCAAAGTGAAAATATCCGTAGAACAAAGATCTATGCAGACATTTGAAATGAAGATACTCTACTTGGATATGCCATTGAATGAATATCCCCGATCATCCAATATCAAACGCACTCAAAAATAGACACAATGCCTTATTGTGTTGTTACGCTGTCATTTTATATGAAAGAGGTTTAATTGAAAATTGATTGAAATCGCGAGATTCTCGATAGTAATGCAATCCATCAATTCCTTAAATCGGTTTTTCCCAAGGTCATGAAGATTTGGCGCAACCCAGAGACACGACACACGGCGCATTTACAAATATAATAAAAAATAAATAAAAACAAAATATCAAAAATAAACCCTTAGCACCATGCAATACACGACAGATAAGGTTAAGGACTCTGGGAAAATTAGGCAAGCCAATAGGATTACAATTAAATAGATGCAGTCATATAGTCCATGATATTTCACTAACCAAAATTCCGGGTAAGGTATTAATAATGCAGATTAATGAATACTCCCACATTCAAAATAAGAAAGACAATCTCTTGATGATAGAGTTTAACTACTCGCTATACAAGTGATAAAACTGAGCCAGTGCCGACACCGCCCATTCATTTTCTGAATATATTTAAAGCTCATAGTATTTAAGCAGCTATATATATTTCAAATACGGGTATACATACAGCCAACATGAAAATATATACAGTTTTAACAAAAAAATAACTTGGGCATTGATATTATGCTATCCAACTATAAAACTTAATAACCAGCCATACCCAAAATTCAACTAACCGTTTATGCGAATAAACAGCAGCTAAGGTATGTAAATTAAAACAATTAGGTGCCTGGATAATTAAATAAAATTGATCAACTGTGTAACTAATCAAAACTGTCGGCAGCAGGTATAACTGAATTAAAACGATGAACCACAAGAATTATAAAATTAAGGTGGCAGTCTTCTGGAATTAAGTCGTGTTAAATATTCAGATGCACGTACAAAAACTGAAAGATCAGCTGCCGATAACCCGATTAAAGGCTTGGCGTGGAGGTTTCTGACTTCGGAGCCGCTTGACGCCAACGCCCCCTAAAGAAAATCCTAAAGCACAAAGGACATCTTCAGCTAGCGTGGGACTGATTACAGCTTCACTTTATTAAAAGTATAAAAACGCAACTAACGAGGGAGAAATTATCTAAAATTAGGAGTGAATCCATAACCGAAATAGGCTCGCGGGAATTGCGGCTAATGCTTGTAAAATGTGGCCTTGCGGATCATAAACTCTTTAATAAGAGGCAGAGACAGTTCCCTGGTGTTGTTTTAATACAAGTTTTACCTTCCATTAATACAACAGCCTGCTGAAATAAAATGAGTACTTAATACGACGTAAAGCATGTCAGCATTATTAGCATTATTACCGGATTCGTTTACATAAAATAAGCAACGTAATCAGTTGCCAGAAAGAATTTGTTTTCCAATTAACGATGGAGATGTTGAGATGATCCAGACATTCCACTCGACTGCTGCGTTAGAAGTGCGAAATGACTGAGAAAAATCGGAAACGGGTACGTAAATTACCGTTAATGACTTCCAATAATTACACCAATAAAGCAAATAGTCGAACACGTCATTTTATCTGCGGACTGGAAGTATTTTATAGCCTTGCTGAATTAATATTTCCGTGAAATAAAATTACTTAACATTCCAAATTACAAATATTTTTCAACTTTCGAAAAAGTATAGAAAATAATACTTAACTCACGGTGTAACTGCATTTGGAATAAATTTCACGTATACTTCACCAGGTAAGACTCATTATAAAAGAACTAATGTGCATGCGTCTGGGATCTAAACGCGCTTTCCGGCTTTGCTAGGCGCTGCCCCTTGGTGGTGGCCTTGAAGCTGAAGATTATAGAGGGCTGCTGGTTGGATACACTAAAGGTCTCCTGATAAATGATACCGTCAGGACAGTCTAAATGGACCTGGCGTGTGCCTGACTTTGCCCAGTCATAGCTTGGCGTCCCGTCCAGAGTGTATTCCCACCTTTCATCCCTCTCAATAACATGGACGCATAATATATCCGGTAACGCGTACCGATTTCCTGAAGGTTGCTATTCCCTTTAAACGGGAAAATATCCGCTAGATTGCATTCCGAATGAGTGTTTTATAGCCCTCAGTGATGCAAACAGGAGCCTGAGAGGTTCTCGACGCTTGCATTTGAAGATATTGGTTATCTTACATGATTTTGTAGCCGGCGAACTTTCTGTCTAATCAAGAGCATTCCGCTAAATGCATTACCATGCAGACAAAACGTGGCTAAAGTGTGGAGGAGGATTAGTTTTCATTTGCTTTTGTGGACTTTGCGATATTAATCGACAGCCTGTATTTGCTTTGCCCGGCGCTCGTTCAATTGCTATCTTACGGAAGACCATAAATAAAGAGAGGAAAAAAAAGGACTGACGTGATCACGCAGTTTTGTTTTGTCCTTCGGGACAAATAAACAGTGTTGGTGCCCTTTGGTCGTTTTGGATCAGACTCTGTTTCTTATATAGACACATTCCAATCTCTGTTCTGCACACTGCTTCGAGAAAAGTGACTTTTGAGAAAGAGACTCCAGTTTAGTAAAGCCGGAACCCTTCTATCTGTAGCTCTGCAACCTACACCACCCCTCTTCGCCGACCCAGTATTCCCGGAGAAAGTCTCCTCGACAGCAAGTTGTCCTTTGGTCGCTCTGCTGCAGATCCAGTTTTGAGAGCGCGCAGTCCGTGGTCCACAACTTGCCCTCTGCATCTACCTGCACGACGGCTATAAAACGGCTTTGGTCACATGGGAGGACGGACCGACAGCCGATTGGCAAGAGGGGCAATGAGAAGGAGATGGGTGGGGCCGCAGCATCACGGAACGGAGCTCGTCTTTGTGCTTCTCCTCCCATATCTCACATCTTCAGTAACTGAGAGCTATGCATTCACCTGCGCCTCCGCTCGTCAGGGGCCGCGTCGCGTACAGGGGGCACACCGCACTGCCGTGAGCAAGCCGGGCTGCGGGAATACGGAAACCGTGAGACATCCACAGCTGGAGAGGGCAGGACTGGACCGAACCGGACCCTCGAACAAGTCACTGCACCGGCCATTGCTGGTGTGGAACAACAGGATCGATCCCTTTAGAGCGTAACTGGACCTTAAAGCAGGACGCCGTGTTAACCGGATTCAGAAAGGTGATATCGAGCTGAACGGTGGAAGATCCGACATCAGAGCGGAGCATCCAGTGCAGGACTAGACACTAAAGCAAAGGTCGGAGGTGATCTTAAGGGGACAGACCAACTCAGAACGGTACATCAAGCCGACCAGAGCTGGATCGGACTGCAGATTGGGGCAAAGATACAGCCAGTCTTGGACTGGATTCCAGCCCGGGACGCCGACTTCATTCTAAACCGCTACCATGCTCCTTCTCCTGGGGAGTGTCCTTTTGATATCTGGGGTGGCTTATTCTCAAAACGAAACCGAGCCCATAGTACTGGAAGGAAAGTGTCTGGTGGTATGTGACTCCAACCCTACCTCAGATCCGACAGGAACTGCTCTGGGAATCTCGGTGAGGTCCGGAAGCGCCAAAGTAGCCTTCTCTGCTGTTAGGAGCACCAATCACGAGCCTTCGGAGATGAGCAACCGGACTATGGTCATCTACTTCGACCAGGTAAACGTAAAGGTGTGAGTCGGGGGATGGGTGTCTGAAAATCGGGACATTGATTTAAAGGTTATGTCCCGGTATCAGTGCTCGGAGCGAAAAATCAAACCCAAACTTGTACAAAAAACGATGTACCGCAAAGTAAACGCAAGCTGGAGAGACCTCCAATGTGCCGTTCAAGCTGTAATCATTTCCTCCTTCTCTCCGCAGGTTTTAGTGAACGTTGGAAGCAATTTCGACTCTGAGAGGAGCACCTTCAGCGCCCCGCGAAAGGGAATATACAGTTTCAATTTTCACGTCGTCAAAGTGTACAACAGGCAGACCATTCAGGTTAGATGAGACACCTTCATGATACTTCTTTATGCTTTATATGTAAGCTTGCGTAACTTCATTTCTTAAATCATTGTCACGATTTGTTTTTAGGGAGACACAGTGTATCAAGACACAACTTTAGGCTCAGCTGGGGTTCCGTTATCTTGTGACCAGGCTCCCCCAACACCCCCCACACACACACACACAACTCCCCCCACACACACACAACTCCCCCACACCCACACACACAGAAGTACACTTCCTCGTCCAATATAGTCCTTTAAATTACACAACTGTGCATTCCTCCGACCAGAATGTTAACTTAAGATAAATATGCCAGGCAGCCCCACCATTACCCCACAGGCATTATTTAGTGTTTTTATGCTATCATCAGTTCTTGTGCAAAATAATCTTGTAGAGAAATGTTAGACTCCTGCTGCTGCTTCTAACAAACTTTTCTACAGATTTCTGTGTCAGTCTGCGACTTGCATTTTGTGGTAGATTGTTTCAGCGGTGTCTAGTAATCTTAAATAGACAGATGAGAAAGACGCTGTATGTAAAGACAGATAGACAAGATAGAAAAGATACTGCAATGTTTAGTCTTTAACAACATGCATGTGCATTTAAAAGGCGATATTGAACGGGGAAAATGTACTGTATTAGACTCTGTGTGTGTTTATATATCTGTGTGTATTTTATACCAATAATCTAAATAAAATCTATATAATTGTAATATTGTTATTTGGCTGACGCCGTAATCCCAGGCGATTTACAGCATCTGAGAGATACATTTGGTTTCATTTCCTTTGTTTTTCCACTTGGTGCCCAGGCAGGTTAAGTGACTTGCTAAGGGTCATTCAGCGTCAGTACCAGGATGTGAACTCCCGTCGTCAGGGCTTGAGGTCCAAAACCTTAACCTCTCTGTAACAGAGAAAGTGGTGAATTCTCGATTCGATCTTCGTCAAGCTTTTTACTTTTCTCTAGCAGCCTCTAACAAGCTCTCTCGACAAACACCTAGAAAACTGTTTTTTTTTCTTTTTAATAATGATTATAGAAAGAAAGATACCACTCTTCCACGGATACAATTTCAAAATGTGCACAGGGCAATTGCTATTGTTGGTGTGATTTTATTAAAGTGGCAGCGTTCGGATAATTGGATTCATCAATGTGCACCGTCAACGATTGTAAAAGAATGATTATGTCATATATGGAGCAGCGTTGCTTTTACGCGTCTCAATAATTGCAGTCAAAGTTACAGCATGAATGTTTGTCACTCAGGCTAAAAGCCTAATTGCCAGGTATTAATTATGCATAAAAACCAGTTTATGTCTTCATTGCGGATGACTAATGTCTTTTTTTTTCTGGAGATATGCACATACCAGCCGAAAGCTGGGTGCTGGGGGCGACGGGGTATGTGGAAGAGTTGGGGGTTTTGTTTGTAACGCTTAGGTTTTTAATTTCAATGTTATAAAAATTACAGTTAAATGGTTGTTTTTTGACACACCAACTTACTATCTGAACACTTTTTTTTTAGTTAAGCGGTGTATTCCTTAAAGGTGCTGTAAAAATATGATCAAATGTTAGGGATAAGAAACGAATTAAGCCACAAGTGTAAGTGTGCGAATGCTTATTTCATAGAATATTAACTTTTTTTTTTACCCTTTTGAGACACGGTTGGTTTTGATTCTAAATTATTACCCTAGACAGGGCCCGTGCAGAACACAAACAGATAGCGACACATATGGATTGCAACTTAACGGTCCTGGAATTGTTCCACACCCTGTCTCTTTGGTGGAATAAACGCGCGGGGAAGGAATTACAGACACGGAAATCTGCTTCCCGAGTCCAAATGCCATCCATTTTCAATCTGCTAATCTAGTTCAGCTCTTTACTGTCCCACTTGCTTCATGATGTTATCAGTAGAGTGAATTCTAATATTCATAACTCGCTTTCTCGAAAGCTCGTTGTTGGATTGTTTATGTTTATCCCCATGTCTAATGAAGGCTGTCTGTGTGTGTCCACCTACAGGTAAGCCTCATGTTGAATGGCTGGCCAGTCATCTCGGCATTCGCAGGGGACCAGGACGTGACCCGAGAGGCCGCCAGTAACGGAGTCCTCATTCAGATGGAGAAGGGAGACCGGGCGTATCTCAAACTGGAGAGAGGTGACCTGAAGGGAGGCTGGAAATACTCGACATTTTCAGGATTCCTTGTATTTTCCCTCTGATGGACTAAATAAATATTGAAGAAAACGGGACTGCCGGACAAAATGGGGTAGGAAACGATCGCATTCAGATGCTCACACGCACCTGCTTGTCAGAGTTTTGGGACAGCCAGCCCTTGAATATCCAGAGGCACAGTCCAGTCTCATTATGGCGACTGTATGCGATGGCAATGGGTAATGTTTGGTGTCCTTCTGCAATCAGAGCCGAGCGCAAAATAATTCATTCTCAGTCGAAACTTTTTTTTTAACCATATAGTTTCTGCTGTAACATTCATATTCAAGCCTTTAATTTTTAATTGAGGAACTTTCACAGTCATGCCCTTCATGTAGGTTGGTTTACATTAATTCTGTAGTGGACTATTGAGCGTCACCCGAAAAGAAATGTGCAATGGGAGGATCTTACTGTATAGTATTCTATAAAATCCTAAATTTCTATATATCCTATAAGTAACCAAATCTAATTCAATAGCTGTATCTCAGTCTCTCTATGTTATTCTCAGTGCTTGTTGATATCAGGCTGCTATGCGTTCTGATGCTTCTTGTTTTGTTTTAGTCCAATGTGGCCAAACTTAATGCCAAAACCTATACTGGAATTTTATGAAAACTCTGTACAATATGTGTGAATATTTTGAATTATGATTTGCTTTCACTCAATAAACTTTAAACGGTTCTTTTATTTTTCTTAAACAGACATCCAGTCTCCTTCCGCACTTTTGTACAGACAGACAGACGGACGGACGAATGGACGGGCGCAAGCACGTAGTTGGAGCGCCTGATGCGCACTGACAATGTCCGCCAGGCAGGCAGCCTTTGCCGGAGCAGACGGCTGGTCTGCGCAGTCCCCTCTCGCTCCCTGGCAGCCGAAGACCAAACTGCTTTATTAGGGGTTTCTCTCTCGTTTTATTGTAGCAGTAAAGAGTTTAATTAGCTCCTGAGGGGAAAATTAAACTGGCGCATAAGAGAAGCTGCACTGTTTATTCAAAGAGGTTTTCCAGTAATAGTTTAATAAACCAGGTGGGCTACGTCTATAATGATAACATGGAGGCTTTTTTTTCTCTGAGCATCATGGCTGAGGGGATTGATCAAAACACGTCGTTTAAGAGCCGCCAAGAACTGCAACTGTTAAACAAAAAAAAAAAAAAAAAAGCAAACAGGGCGGGGGGCTGAGCTTTGTGAATTCTAAAGGGTACCGGGGGTGTTCGTTGGGATTTTGCTGAATAGTCATCTTACTATTATCTAGCCTTTAATGGATTTAATCGAGATGAATCATGCGTCGTTAGGCCACGCAGAAGTGCAGACCTGTGAATCTTAACAGAGGCTAAGACGTTCGGTAATGTTGGAAAAAACAAACACACTTCACGTTTTCTGCAAGTCGGTTCATTAACAGCCACGTATGGCCAAAGCCTTCTAGTTTTTGCATACTTGGGACGAGGTCGCCTAAAAACTTAACTTTTGGAAAACGGAGTGGGCCTTAAAAGAACGAACCAACCGCTGACGTGCCGTATCAGACGCTCAAGTGGTTCTCGTGCCGATTTGAATGTTCTTTTGCTTCTCTGGACGTATCTATGAAAGGCGCCATATAGACACGTTTGATCTGTACGTGTACATTGCATCTCGACTTCATGGCTCTTGGATGTGTTTTGCACGGCGCTATACACAAACGTTAGAGCTAATTGTCTATCTTGAATTCTAATGTAACTGTGTGATAACTCCCTCGGGACCCTTCAAACCGCTAACGTGAAAACTGAGCTGCTTTAGCGATGAGACGCCATGCCAAACGTACATATCGTTTTAAAGCAGCCAGCTTAGCCTGTTGCCTTTCACGGGGGTGTCTTTAGCACAATTGTCAGAGGTGGGTCTGCCACCTGGAACACTGTAGCGAAAGCAACGCATTTAGGTAAATTGCAAATTAATGGAACAATTGCAGTGATTTCAGCTTGATTACCTTCATTAGGTTGTAATTTGGCACTTGCAAACAATATTCCTCGTTTTAGACTCTCAGTACAGCAATTTGCTATGTGAAAACGAGAAGTTTCGGAACAAAGGGGCAAAAGCAGCGCAATGTGCGCGTTGGGTTCACCCAAAGCAGCGGGTATGGCTGCAGATTCAGGGCTCCAGACACTGACGTGGTTTATGATGTCCGTCATCGATTCAAAATTCTTCACATTCAAAAGTAGGTCCCGCTGGATGAAGAAGTGTTTATTTATACGTTCTCGTGGGTATTGTCTTAAAATAATGTTCAGGTCTACCCGCCCTTTCCTTCTCCAATCCTAGAGAAAAGCCGGACTGCTTAATTTACGACGTCTGAGCGACGAGTTGCGATTTTGCCTTATTTGTCAAAGCCCTTGTCTCAACATCCTTGTTCTTCTCCATTATTTATACGCGCGCTGGGAAGCAATAATCTGCGGACGTGGTGAGAGGACCCTTCTGGAGCTGAATTCAGGGGTTTGTTTTGTCAGAGAAAGCATTTTTTTTCTTTTAATCTATCTTGATATAAAGGTGTCCCCTGGAGACTTTGAGCAGCTTAGTCGCGTTTTGCACTGTGTATTCAGTTAAACGATCAGATGTTACAATGGAATTGTGATACTTAACATTTACCTCCATTATATATAGAAAAAATCCATTATAAAACGACGAGTGTTTAAAAATGCTCTTAGCATAATATATATATATATATATATATATATATATATATATATATATATATATATATATATATATAATACACTGCAGTGGGCTGGCACCCTGCACGGGATTTGTTTCCTGCCTTGCGCCCTGTGTTGGCTGGGATTGGCTCCAGCAGATCCCCGTGACACTGTAGTTAGGATATACCGGGTTGGATAATGAATGGATGTATATATATATATATATAAAATCTGCCTTTGGAAATTTTCTGCTCCCCCCACACACTCAAAATTAACGTTTGTAATGGCAATTTACTATGTCTTCTAAGTTCCTTTTTGACAAAGGACCCTTTTTATTCCTGGAAGAGTTCTTGACATGAATTTAGTTCTTTTGGCCTTGAAAGGGTTCCAAATATATGAAATCTTTAATGGATACTTCGCAAGATGACACAAAGAGAAAACCTGAAAACTTATGTTACTGTATGTAGCAAGAGTCCTTTAAAATCTGGAACCTATAGGAATTTCACAAATCTGTTATCATATGTTCATAATTATCTATGAAACCTGTTTAGGATACATAGTAAGTAATTAAATGATATCTCTGGAACCTTCACGTGGATGGTGCTTTTGGGAACAAAATATGGGTCCTCTTTGGCATCACTTTGAGGAGAGTATTTGTGTATCTGTTTATACACGCTCCTTTAGCAATAAACAGATAATTATGACATTTTCATTGACACACATAAACGTGTACGAAATCCGAAGTCCCAAATACATTATTACAAAGCTCAAGTTAAATACTTAAAAACACGAGAATATAACGTGGCGTACTGGTCTGTATGCCGGGCACCTGACTTATAAAACTAAAACAAAAACATATGAGGGACATCGCTAAATCGCTCTCTGTAACAGGTTCCGATCTAGACTTGTTTTCTGCCTTGAACCTGTTGCTATTCAGATAGGTGTAGGCCGCTGTAGTTAGAAAATGAAGTTCAGCAACGACATCGATGACATCGTACAATGGAACCGCGCCAGTTTCTATTCGGGCCTGAAAAATGCCCATCTCCCCTCACCTTAAAGAGTGGGGTCAGATGGCAGATACCCATTTAAAAGTAAAGTGGTTATTCAGAACGATGGCATAGGGGAGCCATTTTTGTTTCCCAACAGACCCTTCCCGAAGGTTCCAGAAGAACCTATATTATGATCCTTAACAGACTTCATACCGTAAATAACCGAGAACAGATGACAACATATTTGTGAAATACCAAAGGCTCGTGCTTTCAAAAGGACTTTTTGCTACATACGATGACGCATCCTAAGTCCAGGTTTTCCAGATCTGTGAGTGTCCTACTAGGTAGCCTACCATACATTTAAAGATTTCATTTTCTCACATACTGTATTAGGAAGTTTCAAAGCAGAAAGAATGACCAACTTCATATGCAAATAACCCTTCCAAGACTGAAATGGTGCTTGTCAGTTGGTTCTGCGAATAACCACACAACTCATTAAAGAACCATTTCTTGTAAGAGTGTAGATATAATACGACAAAACTGTGAACTGGTGTCCCGTTACGACGGATTCCTGCTGTGCATCGTTGTTTCTACGAGAAGCTCTGTCTATCGGCCCGCTAGCACGGGCTTCGAAAACGGACTAAAATAAAAGGTTCAGCAGACTGGCGTTGTAGAACCATTTTTGGCTTCCATTAGAAAAGAATAGATAACAGAGTTATAAAATCCAAGTGGTTAACGGATTTATTTTAAAGAACTCGTGCAGCGTAAAATAACGTAGGGTAATTACAGGTTTTCGCGATCTTCGGAGAAGTATCCGGTTACGCTTTACGATTTCCTTTTTGAGTCCACATTTGGAAACTTTTCAATGCACAGAGAACCACCGTCCCATGTAAAGAATGAAACAGTTCTTTGTCCAACAATGCTTTTACGAGATAACCCAGTAAAGTGACTTTACAGAACCAGCATCTCAGTATATTCCCATTTAGTTCAAGGTGATAGAGTGACCACACATTTGGAGCGGAACAAGGGAAAGGATAGAAGGTTGCGTTTACGATTAAAATGGAAACATGTGGAAACGTGAAGCTGGGCAGTTTGATGCCTAAAAGCTTCTTTTGAGTTTTATGAAAGGTGGAGTGAATTAAGATCTCGGATGCTTGTCCGACCTAAACGCCTGATATTGCTCCTTTTTATGGGCCGTCGGGTTAATGTGGTGGAATTGCGTGCTCGCCTGAGTTGCTTTCAATGTCTGGTTAGAGTTTGTTAAGCTCACCCCTGCTCCGATGGAGGCGCCTTGAGAAAACCAGTTGAAGAGGTGATAAATTGGGTATCCCGCTCAGGTTAGGTTCCTGGCTCCCTCTCCCTTTTTGCCCAGAAGGCTGCCCGTGATCAAGTACTAAAAAAAGATGACAAGTTATAAAAACGACGAAATCCTGCGACTACCCCTGACACCAACACCTACCAATCAATGAGGTATAAAACCAAGAAAGTCTCATGCAAGCACTGAAAAGATTTTACGAGCGGCGCCTTTATTTAAATTCGGGGTGACACGCGATTAGATAGAAGTGAAGGACTAAATGACTTTTTAAGCGTATTATAATGCTGTAATTTATTTATACGACATTTAACTACTCTAAATGTGACAACAGGTAGATTCAGCGCCGGTGTCCCGTACTTTCTTAGTTCTACTTGTATTGCGCTTAGGCAGATGGAATCGTGGTAACCCACCGGAAACCCCCTTCACACAAAATGACAAAATTATCATCTTTCTTGCAGCGGTGAGCTAACTTCAAAAAGCACATATTTTGGATTATAATTTTGTATATGTTAACTGCATTTATAAGGCTTGATTTTATTTTTTGGACACAAGAGTGTGAATTGTTTTGCGGGGATTATTTTTGTGAATCGGGGACGAACTGTTAAAAAGTTCTTAAATCCTGGTGTACCACCGAGTACAAGGGTCCAGGGTGAAACAGACGTCGTTTAGAGTACCACGGATACTACAAAAGAAAAAGAAAATGTCGTGAAAGCCGCTTTCCTAGATAATAAAGACTCATGCGGTGATCTGTGCGCGTTATTTATAGTGAAGTCCCCACGCAGTACGCACAGCAATTAGAGATTTCCAGAGCCGGGAGGGTCGCTCCTTTTCTGTGCAGCGCAGCAATTACTGGCATATCCCCCCAAGACAGATCGCTAACAGTAAATGAGGTGGGATGGGAAGGCGTTGCTTGGGGTACTTTCACCCACTCTGTCCGTTTTGTGGGTGTGGAAATGAAAAGCGGGGCGAGAGGAGAGCGCTTCAATGCGCATCTTCAGAGTTAGTCGGTCGGCTTTTTACGTTTTCCCCATTCAATTTGCTTGCCATTTGTTGTGCTTCTCGCTCTTTTCTGTTGTCGCACTTCTTGTTTGGCCTGTGTGTGACACAGGAGATAAAGAGTTTAAATAAAATGTACATATGATGTATATGCAGAAGCAATGAAATTAACGATGTCTTCTTCGGGGAGGGGGTGTCTTGTGAATGGGCTTACTGTGCTTTTGAAAGACAAGCCGTGATGTCAGAATCGCAATCGCATTACTATGCCGTCTTACCATAAGGGCACAATGGACACGGATCGGGGGGCACAGGGGCATAGGGGGCCACGAGGGTTCTGATGTCTATGTATGTTTCTGTTTTGCTATCAAAACAGGGGCTCCAGCACACTAGTTTTTCCTGGGGCCTATGATGCTGGTAAGATGGTCCTGAGACCAAGAGTGTGCGATGTGGACAGTGTCCTCCATCCAAGTGTCAGTTCTCTGTGTCAACTTATTCTAGTCTTGAACATGAGAAGTTGCAGCCCCCATCAACACAGGGGGCAAGGTAGGAGCCAATCCTGGATGAGCAGGATGCACTTCTGCATACGCTGCCAAATTAGAGTTGTTCTTCCTTGGGATGAAGGAGAACATCAGTGTAAATACGGGGCAGGCATGTATGGGAAACGCGCTAAACCAGAGCTGGAGTTGAAGCACAATCTGCTGAAATAAACCCAATGTGTAACAAATTATTTAAAGCCTTTCATAAGATTATTACTGCGATAAGCAGCTTTATTTTATTTATTTCTTAATTCAACCCAAACACAAGTGTATAATTCTGTTCAGTTCTCCATATTTATGTAAGTGGAGCACTGAAGGCAGAGGATCACATAGTGAGTTGGTGGTAGGCATAGAACCAGCAGCCATTTGCTCTTTTTATCCAACACTACAGACACTAAAGTGGTCAGCCATACATATGCTATAAATCAATATATTACCACCTTTCCTGAGTTAACAACATCCTAAGGCAGATATAATTCAATTATTTTAGTATTGTATTCTGCAGTGTTAACAACTGAGGTAGGGTCAGCAACTCTCTGAGTGGTGGATGGCAGCCTTTAACATTTAAGCTCCTTACACCAAAGTCATCGCCATATTGAACAGTGTACGTTGTATAATGCCTTCCCTGAACAAACTTCATAACAAGGGGCTTCAGGTTTATGACAAAATCATTTCCTTGCTGTCTTCATCTGGATCGCTGTTAGAAGAGGCCTTTCAGCATGTTGGTGGTGGCTTTTGCACCAGTCATCTTTGGAGTTGACACTATAGACTAAATCAACAACCCTGCATTATTTCATCAAGCACATATTATATATATATATATAGATATATATATAGATATAGATATACTTTGTGTATATATATATATAGAGAGAGAGAGATATAGATATATATATATATAGAGATATATATATATATATATATATATATAGATATATATATATATATATTATTTATAGATAGTACCATTCCAGAAACATCAATCTGAGGGGCTTTTCACATGTAGGATGTTTGTGCCCATATTTCCATAATTGAAGCACTGGCAGATTAAGTATCTCCTCAGGGTCACACCAGGAGTCAATTGTGTGGACTAAAACGTATGGCATGTGGTTCAACATGGCCTCTACCTAGTTCCTGTTGTATTATTACATTTGTATTAATTTAAGTGGCTTTATATAGTGGGTGTCACCCTGAGTTGTTCCCATTCATCTGTAATTGAAGCACATGCAGGCCACAGGGAGGTCACTTGCGTGGACTGAGCTGGAAAACGTGTGGTCTACAGTCCAGCACCTTAGCCACTAAGCCACATTCATTAGCCGTTATTAGAATTTCAAGAACATCATTTTACTTCAATAGAAAACCTCATACTGATGCATTATTAAAATTATATTAAGTGTTTCTATATAGTGGGTATTAACCACAGCTGGTTAGACATACAGATCAGTTGTGACCGTATTTCTATACCTGAAACACCAGCAGATAAAGTGACTCTTCGGGGTTACACTGGAAATCAGCTGAGTGGACTGAACTGGCAAACCTCTAGTCTATGATTCAACATCTTAGCAAGCAGACCCATCTGCCTAGTTGCTGTTATGTTATTAAATTTATATTAATCTGTGTCCTTTCAGAGATGGCAACACCAGAAGCCATTCAGACATATAGAACAATTGTGCCTATATTTCTATAACTGAAACACGGGCAGGTTACCTCGATACTCTGAGTCTCCTGGGGAGTCATTTATGTGAACTGAATTGGTGAACCATATGGCTACACCATCTATACTTTCATATTTTTAAGTGTATTATTTCATATAGTGACATTTTATAGTGATCAACATATGATGACACTCTCAAACCAGTTGGGGGGCATGGAGCCTGCCCTGGCAGCACTGGGTGCAAGGCAGAGAACATCCCACTCAGAAATACATGTACAGCCACACTCATACAAGGCCACTTTGGATTTGACAATCAACCTAATCCACACAGCCTTAGGGATACAGGAGTTAAACCTAAACGGACATGGAGAGAACATGCAAACTCCACTGACAGCTTCCAGGTTAACTATTCAGTTAATGTGGAGCATTTTACTTTAAAGGTCCATGGACAGATTGAGTATTTAATACAATTTAGGGTATAGAGAGGAAACTTATCTGGTAGTGGTCAGCCCTAAGTGTATTGGTGGCGTGGAATGGCTGGTCATGGCGGTTGTGACAATGACCAGTGCTATCACTTCGAGTGTCACGTGGCCAAACAGTGGCTAGTAAAATGAACTTGTAATTTACACAGTTCTGAAAGGCAGAGGTTCCGGAGCTGTCTGTTATCGTGTGCTAACAAAACGAAATTGATGGCTATGTGCAATCAAGGAAGGTGAAGGAGGAGAAAAGAATATTTAATTTCCTAAGTACAATAGAACAAATACTGCTGATCATCTGGGCTGGAATTTAACAATCGTTCTTGACATAGAAGAAGTGGGAGAGGATGAGAATAGAGAAAAAGAAAACGATATGAGAAGAAAGAGGAAACGACTAAGGGTGATGGAAAAGGGAAACTTGAAGAAAGTATTAATGAAGTACAATGAATGAATATGGAAAACAATACTGTACATTCTTAAAAAAAAAGGTGCTAAAGTAGTTCTTCAGGCAATGCGATAGAGAAATTATTTTTGGTTCCAAAAAGACCTATCCATGTGAAAGAACCTTTATTTATTTAGACCCTTGTGACTTAGGAGTTAAGGCTTTGGATTTCAGACCTTGAGGACGTGGATTCAAAACCCATTACTGACACTGCGTGACCCCGAGGAACTCACTTCAACTGCCCTGTGCTCCAATTGGAAAAAGAAATGCAATCAATTATATCTCAAATATTGTAAGTCACCATGGATAAAGGCATCAGCCAACTAATAAGTTAAGTAATAACCAGCTGAATAAATGAATAGATGATAATAGATTTGTGAAATACCAGTGGGTTCTGATTGAAAAGAACTGTTGCTACATACAATCACACAGGCTGAGTTTAGATTTCCTTGATCTGTTGGTATCTCGCTCCTATATATTGAAGATCTTTGTTTTCTTTGCATATTAGAAACCTTTGCAAATCCCAAAGAGCCATTTTCATATGTAAAGTCCCCTTCCAAGAATTAAATGGTTCTTTTTTCAAGCAATGGGTCTACGAGGAATCCCACAGCCCAGTAAACTGCCACTACAAAACCAGTCATTTTAAGAGTGTAATGGGGTGACAAATATGTCACACTGGTAAGCGCTGCTGCTTCTCGTTTGGGTCAAAGCAGGTCCTTGTCTGTGTGGATTTGGTCCTCCTCATGTCTGCATGTTACATTTGATGGGCATTTTAAATGCATTGCAGGACCCAGCCATGCACAAGTCCAATTCAGAATCATTAAATAAACTGACAATCATGTGGCATATGCAGAGGATATGCAGGTCTATAAGTACAACAAATCAGGTGTGGGACTTGAACCCAGAATGCTGCATCAGTGACGTCACTGCACCGACCACTGGGCCACCACATTTGACACTTATGCCTGTATTTCCTGTAACTAGTCCAATTGGCACACAGTTCTGTGGGCTAAACTGGTTAACAGTCCATCCATCCCCTTAGGCAGCTGTCGGCACACTGCCTCACCATCAACTATGATCAGGTACAAAAACTGTATAGATACTTTTCTATGGTGAATATACTTCAGATTTTGCAGGGTAAGCTCCAAAGATGTTTAATAATTCACAACCCAGATAACTCAGCCTTCCGTTATACAGCCCCCCTTCTTTCTGCCTGTTTTTAAGTCTGCGCCCATCCGTCCTCCTTCACAAACTGCCCTTCCTCTCCAGACTGGTTACACCATTTCTGTTGGAAGGAGCGGCGGCGGCCGACGTCTGTAATAGGATGTAATGAAGCAAGCGTAAGATAATTAGCGCTGCCGCATCTCTCTTGTCTTGCGGCGTAATCGCCAAGGGTTCCGGCGATTAAACAAGATGTCTCCACGCCAGCGAGCAGGGCTCTGCTTCTCTGACCTCCAAGACTGCAACACGCCCCTCCTGCCTGACTACTACGGAAGAATATGTCTGACAAAACAAAATAAATACGCAAATAAATAAAAGTTCTGTGAAATGCGACAATGAATAACAGTAACGACATGTGCGTATAAATAATTAAACGTGTTCCAAAATATATTTTTCGTGCTGCTTTATATATTTATAAATTCCTTTCTTAATTTATTTATTTCAGTTACACCGCATGCAATATGAAATAAACCCTGAATTGAAAATTGTCGCTTTCACTCGTCAAAATACAGAGGGCGGAGTTTATCAAATACTTTGTTTGATTGGTGAACTGTCCGTGGAGTTTATGCGCTTAGCTTGATTTGGGAATTCTGCGACTTAGGCTCATGCTCAAAGTTGTCACTGTGCATTGCTGTTACGAGTGAAAGAAAAAGTTGCTCAGTTGTAGTGTGCACAGCGGCTACTTTAATTAAAAAAAAAAAACAACCCTGAATTCATCATTGGTAGTCTCCATCTGAAGTGTCTGCTATAAATTAGGTATATGATAGCTGGAAGTTTATGTCCACTCTGCTATCGACTCACCAATCAAATAATAGAACTTGCTAGAGCCCGCCTTCTCAGCTTTGACGAGTGAAAATGACAGTTTTCATTTCGGGGCTTATTTCATGTTGCGTGCCGTGTAACTCAAACAAATAAATGATGAAAATAATTAAATAAATACATAAAGAAATAAGCAGCAAAAATATATATCATCGTGACACATTTAATTATTTACACTGACATTCCATGTTGTAATTACATTACTGTCACATTTCACAGTAGTTTTATTTATTTGCATATTTATTTATTTATTTGATTTTGTCTGAAATATTCCTCCATACTCTTAAAAATAAATGTGTCATATTGGTTCTTCAGTGAGATGCCATAAGGGAACCACGTTCCAGAAAGAACCCTTTAGTTTGATCCGTAAGACGTTTCATAAAGAGCCATGAATAGATGATAACAGATTTGTGAAATACTAATGAATTTCTGATTTTAAGGACTCTTAACACAATCATACAGGCTTAGGTTTTCTCGATCTGTTACTATGCATTAAAATGTCTGTTTTGTCCACATATTAGGAACCTTTGTAAAGCACAAAGCGTCAATTTCCTATGCAAAGACCCCTTTCCAGAATGAAATGCCCCTTTCTTAAGCAATGGGTCTCCACGGAACCACACAGCCCAGTAAAGTGCCATTACAGAACCAGTAATTTTAACAACGTACCTGGGATGCAAATCAGACTAACAAATTGGTTGGCAGTGCTCCAGATCTGTAGTCTGGAATTATGGGGGTGATGGGGAGTGGGACATTGACCATCTGTTGGCTGCGGTTCCAGGGGCTGGAAGCTCGACTTTCGGACAGTCTCTTCAGTGAACCCTGTCAAGTGAGACCATACATATAGGAGGGTAGTGCTGCCCCCTTGTGGGCATCAGCTAGTGCAGTCGCGCAATCCACGCAGATTCCGCGAGATCTGCCTCGGTTCCCCACAGACTATCTGTTGATAACATGGACGTATCTGAATAGTAGGCCTAAGCTAAGCGACAGAAAGCTCTGAATCTAAGGAGCTATCATTGATCTCGTACCATTGCTAGAAAACTGGTGTGTCTGCCCTGCTGTTTGCTCTCAGCGTGGCTTTGGATAAAAGCGCCAGTTAGGTTAAGTAAATGTAAATGCACTAGGGGAGCAAGTGTGACTGCAGTGGTCTATGTGCCATTTAAGTGACATCCCCTGCGTGTGAAAAGCACGAAGACTGACTGACTGGGCATTTGGAGTCCAAAGTGAGATTCTCGAGAAGAGTTTGGTTAACGGAGTCTGTAGATCTGCTGCGATATTCACGATAGATGCGGCCAGTTGTCCGGCAGTCAGGGAGATAGAAAGAAAGAAAGAAAGAAAGAAAGAAAGAAAGAAAGAAAGAAAGAAAGAAAGAAAGAAAGAAAGCGCCTCAGCTTGCATGAGTTGCGGGCCGCCGGCATGGAGGTCCAGAGGGCGCTGCGGTCGCAGTTACCGACAGAGTGGAGCTCTAATTGGGATGTATGGGGGACCCGTGATTGCAGTGAAAACTGAGGCCATTAGACGATTAAGTTTACGAGTTGGCCTTTCAGTTTTGGCTCTTTAGTGCTCGTAAAGCCGTCAGTGCATGTTAATATGTCACCGCAGGCCTGCGGTTTAAAGCCTTACAAATCTATAAGTCATAAAATATGGATAACAGTGAGCAGGAGAGGCAGCACTTATCCGGCACGATCAGTATGTAAATATTTCGGATGTTCATTCGGAGAAATGAAATAAAAGCCAGCAGCCGGTAGAATGA
Organism: Polypterus senegalus; assembly: GCF_016835505.1. Lineage (NCBI taxonomy): Eukaryota > Metazoa > Chordata > Cladistia > Polypteriformes > Polypteridae > Polypterus > Polypterus senegalus. The sequence goes on along the minus strand of NC_053162.1, from coordinate 32,478,645 downwards.
TGCGACCTGATTACAAAGAGCCACGCTTTGATTTACGACGTTGCTTTGTGTGGAACTTTCTACCGTCTCAGCAAAGCCCTGGCAGCGCAGCACCGCTCACCTCGAGCTGGCACACATTCTGACCAGTCAGCCTTCTGCCATATTAGAGGTCTGCATGGCCAGCCGAGCTTGATCAGTGAGCCCGCAGTCCGTGTTGGTGGTCTCTGAAGTGACCTGCTGCCTCATCCTAATGACCCAAAAATTGAGAAACAGAAGACAATAGGATGCTTAATACAATTCAAGGCAAGACACACCTTTCACCTTTTCATACAGCTTTGTCAGTGGGCTATATCAATGTAACTTTCAGCATTATTCCCTTTATAGTGCCTTTGACCGTGAGCTGTATTAATAATATATTAATACAACAATTTATTAGGTACACCTGATTATCCATGCAGTTATCTAATCAGCCAATCAGGCAGCAGCAGTGCAGTGCAAAACATCCTGCAGATACCTGTCAAGAGCTTCAGTTAATGTTCACATCAAACTCCAGAATGGAGAAAATTAGTGATCTCAGTGATTTTAACTGCGGCATGATTACTGGTGCCACACAGGCTGGTTTGAGTGTCTGTGTATCTGCTGACCTCCTGAGATTTTCATGCACAACAGTCTGTAGAGTTTACTCAGAATGGTGTGAAAAACATCCAGTGAGCAGCAGTTCTGCCCTGTTGATGAGAGAGGTCATAGCAGAATGGCCAGACTGGTTTGAGGTGACAGAAAGGCTACCTCAACTCATAACCCCTATGTACAACTATGGTGAGCTGAAGAGCATCTCAGAATGCACAACACGTCGAACCTTGAGGTGGATGGGCTACAACAGCAGAAGACCACATCAGGTTCCACTTGTGCCAGATAAGAACAGAAATCTGAAGCTGCAGTGAGCACAGGATCACCAAAACTGAACAGTTGAAGACTGGAAGACATAGCCTGGTCTGACGAATCTCAGTTTCTGTTGAGGCACATAGATGGTATGAGCAGCATTTGGTTCCAACAACATGAGTCCATGTACTTAACTTGCCTTGTGTCAACAGCCCAGGCTTCTGGTGGTGGTGTAATAGTGTGGGGAATGTTTTCTTTGCACACATTGGGTCCATTCATACTAACCAATCATCACTTGAATACCATGACCTATCTGAGTATTGTTGCTGACCAGGTGCATCCCTTCATGACCACAATTTATCCGTCTTCTAATAGTTACTTTCAGCATGATAATTCACTAGGCCAAAGCACAAAGGTCATTTCAAACTGGCTTCATAAACAAGACAATGAGTTCAGTTTTCTTCAGTGGCCTTCTCCATCACCAGATCTGAATCAAATAGAACATCTTTGGGATGTGGTGGAACAAAAGATTCCCAGCATGAATGTGAAGCTGCCAAATCTGCAGAAACTGTGTGATGCAATCATGTCAACGTGGACCAGAATCTCATGTGTCCAACATTTTGTGAGATTCATGCCACAAAGTACTAAGAGCAAAAGGAGGCTCCACCTAATATTAGTTTTGCTTCCCTAAGAATTTGCTCAAGGAGTGTATCTGAGCACTCTTAGTAACATCTCCTGTGTAGCATTATTTGTATCTTCAGACTGCTCCACCAGTACATATATAGTGCCTTGTACTATAATAATAATAATGATACATTTTATATACATAGCACCTTTCCCATGCTCAAGGCACTTCACAGGTCTTAGAAAAAAAAACAAAACAGCAGGGTATACAATATGTAACTATGAACAAAATGATCAGAAATGTATTGCACTTCTCAATATCCTCTATATGATACTTTTTGCCTTTGTTGGTGAGCTACTGCATATCACACCTCTTTGTGGTATCCCCTTTACAGCGCCTTTCCATTCATCCTCCTGCCCCCTTTGTGTTTATCTGATGTCTTAGTTGTATTAATTGCATATTTCAGAGTTCTCAGTAACACTTCCTATATAATGTTATTATTCATCTCTTCAGGTCTCTGGCAGTGATTATATAGTAGCTGACACTACTGTGTACGGATGGACATCACACCTTTACAAGTCTCTATTTCATAGCTCCATTCATCTCTCCATGTTCTTTATGTGGTGTTTATATAGTGCCTTTTGACATAACAATCCCCCAGTTTTTGACTCACTTGGATGTAAGTTAGAGTCACCTAATCTAATGCTGGTGCTCTGGTGATGAAGGACGTTACATCCATTAGTATCCAGTCCATATTGTAACAACATTGTTCTCTTCTGAGGTCATTAAGAATATCTTATAGTTGCAGGAGTCAGCAGAACTTCTCTTGTGCATTTTACCTCATAAACCAGCTTTGCTAGTAAGCTAAATAAAAAAAAAATACTCTGTAGTGTCCCCTATACACTCACTGGCCACTTTATTAGGTACACCTTGCTAGTACCAGGTTGGACCCACTTTTGGCTTCAGAACTGCCGTAATTCTTCATGGCACAGATTCAACAAGGTGCTGGAGACATTCCCAGGGATTGTGGTCCACATTGGCATGATAGCATCACCCAGTTGCTGCAGATTTGTCAGCTGCACATCCATGATGCGAATCTCCCATTCCATTACATCTATGGGATTGAGATCTGGTGACTGTGGAGGCCATTTGAGTACAGTGAACTCATTATCGTGTTTAAGAAACCAGTCTGAAATGATTTAAACTTTGTGACATGGCATGTTATCCTGCCGGAAGTAGAAGATGGGGACACTGCGATCATAAAGGGATGGACCTGGTCAGCAACAATACTGAGGCAGGCTGTGGCATTTAAACAATGCTCAGTTGATACTAAGGGGCCCAAGATGTGCCAAGAAAATATCCATCACACCATTAAACCACCACCAGCAGGATGGATCCATGCTTTCATTTTGTTGATGTCAAATTTTGACCCTCAAATCGAGATGCATCAGACCAGGCAATGTTTTTCCAATTTTCTTTTGTCCAATTTTGGTGGGTCTGTGCAAATTGTAGCCTCAGTTGCCAGTTCTTAGCTGACAGGAGTGACACCCACTGTGGTCTCCTGCTGTTGTAGCCCATCTGCTTCAAGGTTTGACATGTTGTGCATTCAGAGATGCTCTTCTGCATACCTTGGTGGTAACGAGTGCTTATTTGAGTTACTGTTGCCTTTCTGTCAACTCGAACCTGTCTGGCCATTCTACTGACCTCTCACATCAACAAACAACAACATTTATTTATATAGCACAATTTCATACAAACAATTTAGCTCAAAGTGCTTTACAGGATGAAGAAAAAGAAAAGACAAAATATATAAGAAAATAAAATTAGGCAACACTAAATAACATAGAATAAAAGTAAGGTCCGATGGCCAGGGAGGACAGAAAAAACAAAAACAAACTCCAGATGGCTGGAGAAAAATGAAAATCTGCAGGGGTTCCAAGGCCACGATACCACCCAGCCCCCTCTAGGCATTCTGCCTAACATAAATGACCTCAATCAGTCCTCATTGTATTTCAGGGTTCACATGGAAGAACTTGATGATGATGGTCATGTGGACTTCTGGTCTTTAATCCATCAATGTAGGGACATCACAGTGAAAACCGGAAAAAGAACAGCAGAGAAGTAGGGGTTAGTAGGATGCCTTGACAATATCTACAGGCCGAAATGCATTGAGTTGCTACCTTGTGATTGGATGATTAGATATTTGCATCAATGAGAATTTGATACCTAATAAAGTGGCCGGTGAATGTGTAGTGTTTCTCCTCCAGTCATATGAGCTTTATAGATGGAGTGCACTGAGCCCCCAGTAATGTCCCCTTAAGCTATATAGCACAATTCATCACTTCATAAAGTTCTATTAATTCTTTTATAGTGTCTTTTACAATGAAGAGAATCAACAGAACATTACAGTGCATTCTTTAGTACCATCTTTCAATGTCTTTACATGGCCTTTGGTGATTATATAGTGCCTTTTACAATGAACCGAATCAATCAGAATGTATACCACTACTTATGCTGTCTTTTATATAGCAACTTTAACCTCTTAATTCAGATTCATCAGCAAGTAGTCCCTGTGTCCCGTCTTTCAATTCTTCATACCTATACAGCATTTTAATATACAGTAGTACCTTTTATACTGAGCTTTAGCATCTACACATGGGGACAATATAGCGCCATATAGAATGTGTCATCTTTTTTATATTATTCAGTCAGCGCTTGTATAGTGCCTTTTACAGTCAGCAAGAATCAATCAGGAATGAATAGCACTCTTTGCAAAATCCCCTCTTTAACACCTTAATGGAGTTTTGATGGTGGGTTTTATCCCCTTAGAACTTCATAACCTAGATTCTTGGGTTCATAAGATCCCTACTGTCCTTATTACAGGGTTCAGTGAAGTTAAACTTGCATATGTCACCCTTTTCATGTACCAAGGGTAGGCAACAGAGGTACCTTAGATACACCAACAGGAATGGTGTCAATAATAGACAGATAGATATAAAAGGCACTATATAATAGATGGCAATAGTAGTAGAAGTAGCAGCCCTGTCATATGCATTGACTTCAGTGAATTTCTCACTTGCATGTGCAACAACAACAACAAGTCACTTCTCTAACATGACATTCTGAAGCCCAGGCTTGTTGTTTTGCATATTTGTCCATCTGCCTGAGTGGTCTTTTGTGTCTGACTTTCTTTATGTTCATCTGTCTCTTAATATGACTTTTTATATCTTAATCTAACGATTTTCAGTCATATGTTCTTACCGGGTCTTCTTTCTGATTGTGTCCTTTTTTCTTCGCTTTGCCCATTTGGATTCTGACTTTCTGCGTCTTTCTGCCCACCAATTCATGTCTATATGCCCATCTGTTCTTCTTTTTCTTTTTCTTGTTTGCTGTGTTTCTATTTTCTTTAGTTGTACATCCACCAATCTCTTCCATAGCATGTGTCACCATGGCTGTGTGACCTCTGTATCTCTTGGTGTCCACCAGTCTGTCTTTATCTATATGTCCTCCAATTCATCCCTTTGCTTGGCTCACTTTTTTAGTGTCCACATTCATGACCGTTTGTCTCTGTCCATTGTCTGTCTGTCTTTCTGCATCTTTGTAGTTTTTAAGGCATTTCTTTCTCTGTTGGTCCTAATTTAGGTGAGTCCACACCTTCTTCCCACTGCATGTCTCTCCTTTTTAGTGTCTGTCAGTCGCTGTTCATGAGACTCTTTCAACGTGTCTTCCTGTGGCTTTTGTCTTGTTTTCTGAAGGTCTGCCTTATCTTTGTGCCCACCTGTACTTCCCTCTGTTTTTAAGTGTCCATCTTTCAGTGTCCACCAGGCTCTGTCAGTGTGTCCATCTACTCCTTTGTATTTTTGTTTTATATTCTGTCAGTTGGTATCTTCTTTCTTTTTTGAGGTATGTCCAAGTGTCCTCCCCTCTACTTGACTCTCTAGTTCAGGGGTGGGGCAAAGTCATTTCTGGTGGGCCACAGTGGCTGCAGGTTTTTGTTCCAACTCAATTGTTTAATAAGAAGCGCTTATTGCTTAAGTAACACCTCTGCTTCACTTTAGTTGTCTTGCTCGTTAAGTTTTTGAACCCTTACTGTTTATTTTAGTCTTAAACAGCTGCAATTGCTCCTTATTAGCAAGAAGATGCAAATGACAAAAGAAACCAGCATTTCTCCATTTAGCTTGTTTCCATTAACACGTTTAGTTTAATTAAATACTTGGAGGGAAAGGGAAGAGAAAAAAATGAAGGACTGAGAATTACTCCTCCATTCTAGACTTCAGATCATTTGGGTGATATCCTTAGAAAGGGGAAGAAATTCTAGGATATGAGAATGACCTGACATGGCAGAGTTAAAGCACTAACAAGCCATGAAATTAAATTATTGGCAAGGATTGTTTTCTAATTAACTGGGTTCAAACAAAAACCTGCAACCACTGTGGAAACTCCAGGACTGACTTTGCCCACCCCTGCTCTAGTTTATGTTCATCTCTCTGTTCTTGTGGCCTCTGTGTATCTTTTTGTCCATCGGCTCTTCTTCATCTGTCATCCCACTGCTCATCTTTTCCGTTTAGTGTCCATTTGTCTTTGTTCACCAGGCTCTTTTAATTTGTCCATCTGTCTTCCTACAGCTTTGTCTTGTTTCCTGAAGGTCTGCCTCATCTTTCATTATTGAGGTGAGTCCTCTTATTCTTCCTTCTTTTTTAGTGCCCGTCTTTCATCTTTTGTGGTCTATGTGTCCAGCTGGCTCTGTCAGCGTGTCCTTCTGCCCCCCTGTATTTTTGACTCATTTTCTGTCTTGCTTTTCTGAGGTATGTCCAAGTGTTCTCCCCTGTGCTTCTCTCACTAATTTATGTTCATCTCTCTGCTTTTGTGGCCTCTGTGTCTCTCTGGGATCATCTCCGCTCCTGCATCTTTGCTCACCAGGCTATTTCAATGTGCCTATCTTTCCTCATGTGGCTTTATCTTATTTCCTGAAGGTCTGCCTCACTTTTCATTATTGAGGTGAGCCCACTTGCACTTCCTTCTGTTTTTAGCATCCATCTTGTGTGGTCAGTGTGTCCCTCTGTATTTTCTGCCATTCTACAGTACTTTGTTCCCCCTGCTCCTTGACTCTCTAGTTTATGTCCATCACTCAGTGTCCCTCAGTGTGCCCTCCCTTCTTTTTGCATACGCATCCCTAAATCCCTGCCTCTGCCTGTCCACCGCTCTGTCCCCAGTGTCCACATGTCTACCCGTGTGCCCGTCTGTCTGCCGGCTCACAATGCTACTGCACATTAGCCTTACGTAACTGCACTCAAATTAAGACATTTAACTGAATGGCAACATTTTATCAAGCTGCTTGTAGCAATTTATCTACTTAAGTGTAATCTGATTTTAATGGCACCCCGATCAGCAGAGCCGCCCAGATACATATGAAGATTGAGCTCCTTTTCACATAATGAGTCCGTATTAAAAGCAAGCCAGCTCTCTAATTGCACACGGAAAGCATTTTTACGTGAAAGTCAATTTAAAAAGTAACCTGATGGCAGGTATTCTTTGGAGAGCGAGTAATTAAAATGTATTAAAGCCCAATTCCATACAAAGGATCACTGCTCTTCAGGTGTCGGGGGGGTGGGCTGCTTGTAAATTCAGACGGCTCTGATGTGCCACCTATGACCTCGTGGGTGATGGGCGCATTTTGCCAGCTTTGTCTCAAGTGAGCCCTTTCAGCAGATGCCCTGACACAGCCAGATTGACTGGGTTATAGTGCCCCCGCCCCATAAGGGTGCCAGCCAAGGGGGTGTGCCTTTCTGAAGACCCCTGGTGACTCACTGATGGGCATGAATTGCTCGGCCCAGTAGGCTGATGTCTGGCCCTGTCTTTTCTCCCCCTTCTTGTGACTCCCTGCCTTGACCTCAGGAGGAGAGCAGCGGCTTCGTCACTTGACATTTCAGCAGAAAAGGCCTTTTCTTCTCTCCTCCGCTTTGTGTCTCTCTCTGAGGCATAGAGTTTATTGGTGGAGCTTCTGCAGCGGGGGTGTCCATGGCACATGGCAGCAGGCAGTCAGCACGGCTGCCTGGATTCTTGGATTCATCCTGTGGCCGAGGAGAATGCATCAGGGTGCTAGTTGGTCCACACAGCTGTGGATGGCCCTAACAATGTGTGTTCTTGGTACCCCCAGCACCTCCCTCAGTGTCACCCACTCCAGTTCCAGTCACCAGCTCCCATCCATTTCTCCTTGTTTCTTCCATTTTGGACCACGTCAGCCCTTTTTCCGTGGGTCCAGTCCTTCAAGTCTCCCTGTCCCCCCGGCCCCCAGTTCATCTCAGATGCTCACTACCAGTTTCTGTTTCTGTCAGAGCTCCCAGAAATGCCCATTTTCAATCACCATCTCAGCCCTCTGGTATCGTGATGGTTAGCACTGCTGCTTCAAGAATCCAGTGCCCTGAATTCAAGTCCCATACTTGTCTGTCTGGTTTTTGCACGTTCCCCCTGTATCTCTGTGGTTTTTCTTTCCATCCACAAAAACGTTCACCATTGATAAAGTGGCCCCAGTATGGGTGTGTGTGCATGTGTGTCGGTGAGCCATTGTAAGAAACAGAAATACTTTATCCCTTTACATGTCTATGTAAGTATAAACCTTTTCTGCCAATCTTTGCTTTTACTTGACTACATTTTCAGACACAAATGGCTACTCAATATATTTTTCTAGACACATTTGTTACTGGGGTATTAAACCAGAAATGAGGTGGGCTACACAAATGTGCACCGGGCTTTATTCACTCAGTTACCTAAAATACAGTCTTGTTTTACTTAGAGCAACAACTGCACCAGAAAAACGAACATAAACAAACAACCTGGGAGGATTTTCAAATGTGTGCTGCTGGCAGTAATAGCCCATCATCTACACAGACATCACAAACACTCCAACCAACAGAAGTGGGCGGGGCTGGATATTTGGGGCGGGGATGGACATTGAATGTCTCACTATCAGAGTTTCAGTTATTGTCAGAGCTGATGCCGAGTTCAGACAGGGCAGCCTTCATGTGGGACGGGGCTTGATGTTTGGGGTGGGGCTGGATATGGGAGACATGCCATCCCAGATTCTATCCACACTACTATGTTTTTCATTTAAAAACACAGACATTAGTTTCTGTTTTCATCTTCCATCCACATGAAGGCTTTTTAAAATGCCCTTGTATTTCAGACAATTCCCAGCTCAACAATGCAGTGTGGATGGATGAAAATGTACAGTTTTGTAAATGCAGACTGTAATTGCGCTCTGATTAGATCCTGCTCATTACAACATCTCATTCCCTGATTGATCATCCTTCATGGAAGAGAACAATATTCCAACGTAGCAGACATAGAAGAGTTAATTTTCATGGCACTTATTGTGCTGCTTACCCATACAGATCTAAATTGTGTTTTGTAGTTTAAATGCTACACACGCACAAAAGGCACATCATTTACTGGTCACTACTGTTTTATGAAAGATCCAATGGCTGGCAGTGTAACTATCTCTTCATGAAGGAAACAACCTCTACCTGGATCTGCTGATGCACTCATGCCCAGTGTAGGTGAATATCTGTGTCATATACGGTTTTGGTCATTTTAGTCTGGGTGGACCTACACTATTTTTAAATGAAAATGTAGTGGTGTGGACGTACCCCCAGTCTCAGTTACTTACACAGCAGGTGCCTCTACATTCAGACACTGTGTTCTGATGTGTGTCTAATGCTGTGGTTCACCTACTTCATCACATGTGTTTCTCGTGTGTCTCCTCACATTATCCTGTGCAGCACAGGTCCAAATCAGACCATGAAATAGTTGGAAAAGCCCAAGAAAAGCCAAAAGGCCATTCCTTTGAATGTGAAACTAGAGTGGTTGGTAAAGTGCTTTATTAAACACTAGCTACCTTATCTGTCAAAGACAATTAATAGAATAGTTTTTAAAATATGTGATATCTCTTGCCTTATGTGTACCCTCAGTGGTCCTCCTAACACCTTTCTTGGGTATCCTTGTGTGTCTCAACATGGCTGGCACTTCATCTTTCAATCATACTCTCATAACGCTTGATTCTCAGACTCTGTCATTTCAAGACATATTGTTTGTCTCCTGTCCGATTTTTCACTGGCCCTCATTACCTGCTGTGGAATCATTTGTTCTCTTGTGAGTACTTCAGGTATTGTCAGCCTTCTCCTCTACCTCTCCTCAGTATGCTTTTATGTATCAACATCTCTTACCAAACACTGCCTTTCTTGATCACATTTGACTGAGCAAACAAAGTGAAACTGACCAATCAGACCAAAGCTAAACTGACCAATCAGATTGCTCAGAAGGACTGGACACACACACACAGACACACACATATCAGTGTTTTATTATAAAGTTGAATAGCTGTGTGTGGTCTTCAGGACGAAAAAAAAAGCGCCAAAATCTCCCAAGCAGTTTTGTTATATTTGTGAATTTGGGGAGGCGTCAGCTAACTCTTAAGAATTACCCAGGGCAGAGGACTTGACCCACCTCTACTTGCTGTCCCACTAGCTTTCATAAGAAAATACTAGCGATACCATATCTTAGCCGTATCTCTGGCATATGAGTCCTATCAATCTTTGTCTTGAGAAAATACCTCCAGGTAGACAATGTTTTTAGTGAAAACTTCAAGCCTTATCCTCCAATGTGGAGGTGTTTCACTTGCATATTGTTAAGCTGTGGCATTTGCTTCCTTTGCACGTTGTGTCTCTTCATCTGTGTCATTAGCATGATGTTGTTGGTGCGTGGCTGCTGTGTGTTTGCTGCACACAGGTCTTTCGTAGTGAGAAGTGCATGCGCTATCTAGAGGCTGTTGTTGAGCATGAGCAGAGTGCACTGATCAATACACACACACACACAAACAGGTCTTTTGTTTATATATGTCTAATTATTAAATGAAGCCCAATGACTTATCGACATCTGTGGTGGGCTGGCGCCCTGCCCGGGGTTTGTTTCCTGCCTTGTGCCCTGTGTTGGCTGGGATTGGCTTGACCCTGTAGTTAGGATATAGTGGGTTGGATGATGGATGGATGGGTGGATGTTATTATCACACTAATTCTGCCAATTGTCATGTAGTTCAGCATTTATTGAACAAAAATGGGGGTTATATTTGGACCTAGGGGTCACTTTAAAATGTTCACCTTACGAAGGGTTTTAAAGGAACAAATTAGCTCCTTCTTCTCTCCCATTAACGCCTGCCCCACTGAATTAGGATACAATCACTAAGTTGTTCGCTCATAGTGAATGTCACTGCTTCAAGCTGCAGCCCCTTGGCTCACACTTTAGTGACTGTTATTTTAGGCTTGTAAAGACTTTTTTATATATATCTATAAAAAAGAGTGAGCTCCTACTTTTGCTTGTACTTTTGATACTTAAGTACACTTAATATCATATACTTTAAAACTTCTGCTTGAACACTTGTAGGTTTCACTTGGGCCAATTTTACTTTAACTTAACTCACATGTGGCTCTTGGGTAGTTAATACAATTCTGATTAGTGGTGCTCTGTCCAGAACTGATTCCTGCCTTGCACCCCGTGCTGCTGGGGTAGGCTCTAGCCTCGCCTGACATTGATTTAGATTATTATGTTATGTCATACCCTCTCCACTTACCTTGTGTAACTTCAGGCCATCTTAGGTTTCTTTGGCCAATAACAGTGTTATTGCAAGAGACGAGCATCAAGATTCCTAAGCCAAACGTGACTTTCCCTCTTACAGCCTTCCAACCAGGAATGGCTCCCCCCGTTTAGGTGGACCAGGGCCTCAGTTTCAGGATGGGTGCAAACCTGAACAAAGCAACTAAATACCAAAACAGAATGAAAAAAATATAACTCTACCTTCCTGATGCAGCACTGGACCATCAAGCTATTAAACGTAAAACCCAGACCCACCGTGTCTACTCAACGTCAAGATGCCCCCCAGTCATGACCAAACCATGGAGACCTCTGATTAAACTGCCTTAACCTCACATCCATGAAAAAGTGTCTGGCAATCAAATATGAAAAATACCAACTGCCCTGAAGAGCCCAGATTGGACCATTGGAATTGCCAGGTCAATTAAATGACAAGAAGTGGCCTCTTCATGACCTAACAATCAAATGCTAGGGGAAAGTCTCGAAGCCAGTTGGCAACATTTTACTAAACTGCTTTTAACAATTTATTTACTTAAGTGTGATCTGATTTTAATGACACGCTGATCAACATCCTTGACTGACTCCACTCCAAACTGTGAAAATGATACAAATTTTAAAGGCACATTGTTCAAAATCCACACAATTAGCATATCGACTGATTCTAATGAAAGTCAGAATTCCAAGATGGACACCAACCAACACCACACCTTCACCACCGAATTGTAAAACCACACCCTGATCTCACTATGAGTGGTTAATGGTGATCAATGCCAAAGTGCTAAAGCATGACCCCCATGACTGGACCATACAGCAACTGATTGTGAAAGCACATCCATCTTTGACTGCAATTTGCTGATTGGCTCCTGCTCTCACACTCAGGTGGTCAAAGGTCATTCAAGAAGGATCTACCACACGACCTGAGCATCAAGTGATTGACCAAGTTTGACAGCAAAATGTCCTCCTAACAGAACATGAAATATGAAATCATTAAGAACAAAACTAATTTTGACAACAAGTAAGCATCAGCTAGAGACCATTAATGTAATGTGGTGGTTGAAGTGATTGCCCACTATCTCTGTAAAGTGCTTTGAGTAGGTTACAAAAGAGCTTTAGAAATGTAATTCATTATAATGCCTGATGGTCTTGTATAGCATATCCTTGCATCAGTTCTTGCTTGCCTGCTGCTGGCCTTTATGTCCTTGTGTCCTTATGAGCACTATTTCTGGACTTCTTGACATTCTTCAGTCATTCTTAACCTGTTCTCCACTTTGACCCTTCTGCCCTGTGACATGTCACCCTTGTGCTCTCTTGTATCACCCTGGAATCACTGAAGATCACTTAGGATGTGTCTACCCACCTTCCATTTTGTGAGCATATGGAGTAATTTAGCCCCTTTCTCTGATAACCAGAAGCTTTCTGTTTCCTTACTTAGCGTTTTCCAGCCATTTGGGTTCTCATTGGTCTATTTCAGCTCCCTGCGGCTTCACCGTTGCTTTTTTTCAGGCAACACTCCCCCCCTTCCCCCAGACCCCTCCACCACCTCGGTGAGGAGTGTTTTAATAATGTGGATAGGTCAGGGTTTCTTGACAATTAGTGCTGTGCTCTCTAAATAAATATCTCTGAAATGGCTGAGCAGCTGCTCTCTCAGTCCTAATGAAGTTTTGTGCTTTCATACCCACCAGAGAGTGCTGGCCCAGTCTCCCTGTCTAAGTGCTGGATGGCGCCTCTGGAAGGTGGTCCAATGTGTCCAGTAAATTAAACAGCCATGGCAAAGCAAAAGTTATGGAGCCACTGGAGCCCAGAAGAAAATCCTAAGAAATGAACACCATAGGCTTTGCAATGGGCTATCGTGTAGGAAGCTAGGAAAAGGCCTGGCAGCAGCCAGTGAGCTTTCAGATGAATTTCCAAATGTGAGAGCTAAAGAGTGCTAATTGGTTGCTGCAAATGCAACATGATGGCTTAAGTTTGAGTCCCCAGGACTGTGTAACACCACATGGACAGACACATGTTGTTCATTCAAGCTGGACCCCATGGGTAAAGGCCTGACCACCAGGTGCTCACTGACAAACTTCCCCCAGGCCTGGCGTCAGGGTGGGGTCTGGGTTTCCCTTTTCCAGGTGAGGTTACTTGATAATCCTACTCATAAAGATCACATGAATCTTACTTTGTTGATCCCTCACCAAGAACAAATTTGCCTTGAATGACCCTACCCGGTGTGACTACCTTGGACAACATTGCCACTAGGATCATTGGGACATACAAACACCTCCACCATGATAAGGGGGGGTCATTCATTCATTCTTGGTCACATTTGATCTCCAGTAAATTTCTGCAAGAGAGGTACACTGAGCTCTCGATTCTGCAGTATCCACTTGACCTCAGAAACATTTTAACAGCAGATGTTTACTGAGTTCCTGGTCACTTTATCTACTTATAACTGACAAGAGAAATCAACAGTGCAGGCCAACTCAGCTCCCAGTGATTTATTCTTCATGTAACCCCCAGTGAAACTCACAAGCTCAATCCTTGGCAGAGGTGAAACCAAAAATTTCAAATTGGTTTTTAGAATGGCTGGTTGAGGGGGCGCTGTTGATACGGAAGCTTTGGAAGGGTGGGGGATTTCAGAAACAGTCTGGTAAGTAGGCTTATTTGGTGCTTGCAGGTCTAAGGTTGAATAAATTTGGCAGCCAGTGCAGAAGATCAGGACAAAGTATAGGGAGTCAGGGGTTACAGTTAATTCTCATTATCCGTGGGAGGTACCTTGCTGAAAATCATTGTGGATGCAGAAACTGAGAGCACACTCTCTTCAGTGTACCCTTTTGCTACCCGTTACCATAAATGTATAATCCTGTGTACTGAAAATAGACTTGTAATTGGGAACACTTGGCAAAACACATTAATTAAATGGAGGGAGGGAGGGAACTGCTAGGTGTGAGGGGAATGTGTCGGGTGGGATGGTGGCCCTCCGCTCTCATCCCTCAAGGTTCGGCAATGATCCTTCCGGAGGTTTATAATTTTTACTTCCTCTGTAGTCAAGTTTGATTATCTTCTCAGTGCTCTGCCAGAGACCACAACCAACCATGGCAGGGCCAGTCTGAGGACCTCACTAAACTATCCAGTTGGAAGTAGTGACGGGTGGTGTGTACAAAGGGCAGGGACTTCATCAATTCAAGCATATGACCTACACTTACTAAGAATGTTCTCATTTCTGGGGAGCAATTGCAATCCTCAGTTCCATCACGAATGCAGTTCAACAGCTTACTCACACACACCTCCCGGCACCAGGCAGATGCATGTTGATCCATTCAGTGTAGTGTGTGCAATGCCAGACATCTAAGGGCATCACAGTGTGACCCGACATTTGTGCGATAGACATATGCGCGCCATCAAAATCGCGCCGACAAAATCGTGTCAACAAAATCGCGAAAGTTTCATTAAATATGAATTACTAGTTTAAAGCATATATAATAATGTTTATTTTAGAAGTCAATATTATGAGACGCGGCATGCCATCAGTACGGCACACAGATAGTCCTTCAGATCACGCCCTGCTTATGTAGGAAGAATTGCAGCAAGGGCATCCCACTCTCTTGGCCTCTCTCGCGATTTTGTCGGCGCACATTTGTCGAAAACCAGTTGGTGGGTTTGTCGGCGCTCATTTGTCGGTCGCGGTTTTGTCGGGGCACATATGTCTATCGCGCTTTTGTCGGTGAACTGCATCACAGACCTGATATTACTCAATGTCACATGTCACTGCAGAGCAATGAGCCTCTCAGATTTTTTTTTCTTCTGTGCATGGCTGTGAATAGCTGCGAGTAGGCCACAAATGTCATGAAATGGGCTACGGTTTTATAGAAGCGGATAAGCGAATCCATAGGAACAAAACATTTCGTGTAGACAAAACTAATGTGAGGGCTCATGAGGGGCATCATGAGTAATTCCTAAGCAAGTCGTTCAAGACCACCCCATTTCACATAGTACTCTTGGGCCAGTGCTTACCTGTTGTCAAAATGGGTATGGCCTTCACTAATTACAAGTTCTGTCTTGAGGTAATTAGCTGTCAATCATAATCGATCACTTGAAACTCTCCAAAGAGCATCTCCCCTCTCCAATGAACATTCAGCACCCCAAATTTGAGGGAAGGAGCCTAACAGCAACTGACTGTCCAAATGGATGGGGTTTTCAAAATTAGTTGCCGTTTGACCATTTAGAGGGGCATAATGAGGATGTGAAATGAAATGACACTTTAAAATGAACAGTCTGATATTTTGACGTATGTAGGGACTTGCACTGAGACAAGTTATACTATAAAGGTTGTGACCACCAGGGGGCATTGCAGCTCCCAAAACTTGTGACACAATGGCACAGACACAAGTTCCAGTGTACTTTAAAGGTTTAATCTTCTGAATACCTAGTACAAAGGGTTTCAAAGAACACAATCTAAACTCACAGCAATCTTTCTGTCTCTTCCTCCACCTCCACCCGACTGTGGCTCGCTGTACTGAAGCTGCCTGCTCCTTTTATACAAAACCTGGGAGTACTTCAGGTGTCCTGAGACTGTGGTTCAAGAGTACTTCTGGGTGAGGTTGGAGCCCCACAAAGTAGGCCTCATTAATCCTTTCAGCGTCCCTGACAGCACCCACGGAATCAAGCAAGGGTGTTCTTATCATACCCTAGAGTTACTGTAACCAAGGGACATTGCTACCTAGCATTTTGGGGGAGACAGAACCTGAATAAATTATCTTCCTTACTCTTCCGTCATACTGGTTTCCATGCCGAGTAAGAATCCTGGTTCAGCTCCGGCTGGGAGGTCAGTCCCTGTGATGTCCCTGACAAGGGCCAAATGTGTTGGCTACGTTAACTGAGAGATGTTGTGAGTAGATAGAATTGCACATCCAGAAGGACTTGTTATAAACAAAGGACCAAGAAATGAAAATGCCAGAAGGGTCAAGCAAAGCAATAGTCACTGAAATGGACTGACATCTGAAAGAATCGATTGTCACTGTACAAAATGTAAGGGCAAAAATTGTTAGTCATCACTGTCTTCCTCTCCTTTCCCTAAATAACTTGAATTGCACAAAGTTTGTGTAGAATGTATCCAAAATGTAAATGCCAGCACCCCACCATCTTAAACTGCACAGATGTTAAACACTTGAATGTCTTTGTTAATGGAGGAGAACCTGAAATACTGTGAAAATGGCATCATGATGACATCACAAGTGAAATAATAAAAAGTATTTAAAAAAATTAAAATCCACAAATATTGCATCTACGGTCACCACCATACTGAAATTCATAACAAGGCTGATTATGTAGGAGGAAGATTTAAGTCAGTCAGATAGAAATAAAACTTTGTGACAGTTAGATGGTCTGTTGTGCAGGCTTATGAGTTGGACACATTAAGACAGAGAGCATTATAAGGTACAAATACAAAGATGTGCAAGTTTTTGTGGAGAGGGCACATAATGAAAGAGACGTAGATGTTCAGGTTTAAGAAGGAGGATGATTAAAGATGGACCCGATGTGTGGGCTTGTGAGGAGGTTAAGAAACTGGTACAATGGATTTACAACAGATAGAGATAGAGGCTGACATGTAGGGTCACCTGGAAGTCGCAGTAAGACAGAAAGTGACTGTCTTGTGGGAGCTTCAAGATAGACTGGTATGATGCCCAATGGGGTCATTTTAAGACAGAGAGTGCATTGTGATAAAGAGACTGATAAGATATGTGGTTTTGATTAGCATGACAATAAGCAGAGATATGTGGAGAGGCTGATATACAGATTAATAGGGAACAGTGCAAGCTTAAGATGATGTCATGTTACACGCCCTCTATGTTAGACTTGGCAAGTGTAGTTGCTAAACTCTTCGCCAAACCGTGCCGGTTTACATGACTGAAAATAATGTATGTCAAATTTAGCAAGTGCATGATGATTTTCCAGCACAGTCTTTTTGTCACCGCTTTTTCGGACAGCCAGTAGTATGTTGTCTGATAAAGCTGGTGCTGTAAAAGAGTTAACAAATGCAATGAGTTCAGATGCAATCTCTGACCTTTTCTTCATTTTTCCATTCTGTCGTGGTGTGTAAAACATACAACATCAGACAGCTGTGCTTATCTTCTATTTGCAAGGTCCAAAATACCTGTGATCCTTATTTCTCATCTCTGCATTCTACGCTTTATACTTCTGGATGGGCAGTGCCTGTTGTTGGTGTGGGTAGGCGATGCCCCTCTGTGCTCTGTGTCCATAGCAGTTAATAATAATAATAATATTACATTTTATTTATTTAATGCCTTTAGTCAGTATTAGATTTCAATGACCATAGAGAGATCCCCCTCAGTATCCAGAGTGCATGCCCCTTACATAAATAATGCCCCTCTGTGTACATTCTAGAAAATTTACCGGAGTGCCCACCCCTTAGCTTTTATAAACAGTGTCCCTTGGGTGATGGGCACACAAACAGTACTGCTAGACTTCGACGACAGTAGGGGAGACCCCCTAGATGTACATATTGCTTTTCCCTTCAGTTGAATAATTCGCACCCCTCTGTGTACATAACACAGACTTTATGGAATGTGCACCCTTTGGTGTCTGGAGCGTGTGCCACTTAAATTTCATAAACGGTACTCCATTGGATTAGTCATGTTAGGCTGCAATCATCATTCAGGATTTTTTGGTACGATGCTGTTCCCAGCAAAATGCCACCCTGGGTGGCTGCCCATGTCGCCCATACTTAAATCTGTGACTGTGGATGGGTATTCATTGGCTGTCATCTCTCATGCACTCTCAGCCCACCTGACGACTAAAAGCAAATTAAACCTGTTAGTTGGACTAAGTCACTGGGCATGTCAAACTAGGTGATGGCCTTGCCGGGAGTTCACTGCTAACTCATTAAGATTATGTAAATGAAGGCTATGACTGAAAATCGCTGGAAATGTCACCAAATGTGACATGGCCTTAATGTAGTGTGGCAGTTTAAAGTGGAGTGAATGAAATGCAAAATTATATGAGAAAGGGAACCCTCAAAAACAGAGACTGATGTGCACATTAATGAAAGTGGTACCTTAAGACCACCTGATTTATAGAGGTGCTTTAACATGAAGGGACTGACATGCCAGTATAAAATAAGATGAGAGGACATGTCAGAAAGGTTTTTATACCAGAGGTATAATAACAGTTCAACATGCTGATGCCAAAGATGAAAAGATATCTGATTAACGTGACACCATTACAACTTCTTTTTATGATCATTTGACAACAGATGCCATCTAGTCCGGAGTCAAAAAGGAGGAATAGTAAGTTGCAGTTGTTGATTCCCTTCTGGTCTTGGTCTTCCTGGTTGATGGTTAAACAGTGAAAGAGACGAGTGACGGAATTTGATCCAAATCCTTCTCTGGGGCTGCTTTTCAACTGGTCTCCATAAGAGGCGGCATTGCTATACTCGTGCATATGACATTGGGGGTCTTTAGGATAGAGAGACTGATTTGGTGCCTTAAGATAGACAGGGTGTATGACTGAGCAAGACTGGTGTATTGGGGTTATGTGAGCACAGAGTTTATGTAAGAGGGATTACTTTAAGACAGTGACAGACTGATACCCTGGCTTGTGTGAGGAGGACACTTATTGCAGGCCATTGATATGCCTGTTGATATGAAATTGTATAAAGGTGTTTTAGGACCCCAAGATGGATATAATACATAAAAGATGGAGACTGCAGTAAGGGGTAATGTAAAGGTCAAGACAAATGCACACGTTTATAAGTAAAATGTATTATAATAGAGAGAGTGCTGCATAAGCTCATGTTAATAAACTCTAACATAGCAAGTTCTGGAATAGCATGGTGGCCACTTATGCAGCTTACATACAATAGTCGAGCTTGTTCTGGTTGTGGAGCAGGTGTTCCCATCATTCATTATTCTAGTGTGGTGCTCCATCTCTTTTGTTATCTCTGAAGTCTATCTCATTGTTATAAAAGCCAGCACAGTGACACTTCAATGAAGACTCTGGTGTCTAGCCAAGTCAGCCATAAATCTGGCAGGAAAAAGAACATCTGGATCAGGAAGTGCCTGTTGTGTTACAACGCTCAAAGTTGAGGGCAACTTTCAAAATGTCATCTCGTCAATTTGGCAGATTTATCCCCCTGTTTTCAATCAGCGGGAGAGTGACAAAATGAAACCCAAGGAATGACCGCTTGAGGCATCAGACCCTTCTGTTCAGCCTGCACTTTGCCGACAGGATTTCATTGAGTGCAGGCAAACCCTTGCTAGGCAGCGTGAGCAGCTGGCATCTCTGTGGAGTGTATTGCCCTTCATATTCTGATATCTGGGGTCCCCCTGCATTAGAAGGAGCCGCAGTTCTGGACGTCTTTATAAAGATGCTGGAGGTAACCGCAGTGCAGGTCCGCCGAGGGCTGTGCCGACCCGCATTAATATGTCAGCAGGTATTGAGTAACTGACAAACATATTGATTCCAGCAGGTTCATATAGTAAAGCGCTTAAGGAAGGTAAATTAGTCCCTGGACAACCGGCACTGGGTCAATGCGTCTGAGTTTTTAAATGGCGAGCAAACACTACAGAGTCGTCATTTTTCGAGAAAGTGTCCCTATAAAAGGAAGCAGAAACATGTGGACCATTTACCTATAACTGTCTGAAAAAAGGTGGGCTGAACTGGGTTGCATAAAACCACATGGGGGGCATAGATGAGAGGTGATTTATGTCCTGTCAATTTATAACTCTATGGATAAATAGTATACACCAAATCAACCCACATCATAAAGTAAGACAAAGGCAGGTTAAACGAAAAGAAAACAGTCAATACCAGGCAAAATCTAGTCATTCAGAGCAAAGGTAAACCAAACCAGGCCATGTCAGAAAAAGAAGGCTAATCAGACCATAAAGAAAGACAGTGGACTAAACTATCCCAGACTGAGAAGACAAAGGATGGAGTCAACCAATATACGCATATGCCATGTCAGAAACTAAGATGGGGAACCTGGCCAACCAATATCAGAAAGAGACAAAAGGTGAACCAGACCATGGAGAGAGAAGAGACTAAAACAGGCCTGACAAAATGGAGGGAGCCAAAATGGTACTTAATGGGAAATAAGTTGAAGCAGACCACATCAGTCTAGAAAGAAGATGGTGAACCAGCCAACCCATTTCAGAAACAAGCTAAGAAAATCATCAGGTGGACTAATTCAAGCCAGAGCTCTTTAAAAGACTGTAATTGATGTGAACCAAGTTAAGCCAGAATAAGAGGAGGCAGAAAGTCATGGCAGGAAGACATGGTGGACTAGATCTGGATGAAGACAGACAGACAATAGCAAATCACAGCAGATAGAAACAAGGAAATGAATGCCAAACCAAGTCTGACCTGAAAGAAAGGAGGAGAACCAAGCCAACACAGGGCAGAAATAATAAATGGACTTGGCTAAGATTGAGAAATATAGACAAATGCAAGCAGTCATACTAATAGAATTTAGTTAATACCAAACCATGTTTGATGAGAAAGTGAGAAGAATTATGCCAAACCATGTTAAAATGAAGAAATAGACTAGGCCACAGAACAGAGATGCAGACAAAGACAAATAAGGGTTGACAATTAATGCCAAAATATGTTAGGACAGAAAGGGAGAGGTGGTGAACCCTGCCAATATGGATCAGAATGGAGAGAAAAAACAGGCCAGGATAAAGATGAATAGCTGAATTAGGAAAGCCTGCCTTGTGCCCTGTGTTGGCTGGGATTGGCTCCAGCAGACCCCCGTGACCCTGTATTCGGATTCAGCGGGTTAGAAAATGGATGGATGGATGGATGGAAAGGCCAAAATAGAAGAAGGTAAATCCATGCCAAAATAAACCCAGCCTAAAAATATGGAGATGGAGCAAACCAGCACAGGTCAAGAAGAAAAAATGGATTTGGCCTAACAGGGGTGGGCAATGTCAGTCCTGGAGAGCTGCAGGGGCTGTGGGTTTTTGTTCCATCCCAGTTTCTTAATAAGAATTCAGTTATTGCTGATGAAGTACTTATTTGCTTAGGTGACATTTTGATGCTTCATTTCATTGGTCTCTCTTGTTAAGGTCCCCACCTTTAATTGCTTATTTCAATCTTAAACTCCAGCATTGAGTGTTTTAATAGCTCCTTATTAGCAATACGATGTAAATGACAATGATGTGTTCATCATGCACTGTTTGATTTAGTTAAGCACAGACTGAAAATGATCCATTTTAGGCTTCAAATCATTTGGGTGATAATCTTGCAAAGTAAAAAATCCACAATATAAGAACCTTACATTGCACAGATTAACAAACCATAAAATTAAATAAGGTCTGAGATTGGCAAGGATTGGTTTCTAATTTGGTTGGAATGAAAACTTGTAGCTACTGTGACTCTCCAGGACCGACATTGCCCACCACAGGCCTAGAAGAAAGGATACAGACAATGACAAGTAGGTCATAATGAAAGAAGATGATTAATGTCAAATAAAGTTAGGGCAGAAAGAGTGGCAGAAAGAGTGGCAGAAAAGCAATTCAATTCAGGTTAATAAAGGAAACAGACTAAGTGAGTAAGGAAGTAAGGAAACAAAGATAAACCATGTCATGCAACAGTAGATACTTAATTCCAAATCAAGTTCGGCTAGAAGGGATGAAGGAAAACCAGGCCAAATGATGCCAAAAAGAAATGACAGGGCAATCAAAGGCAATGCAGAAAGAGTGAAGGTGGGCTAAATCAATCCATCTGGGAAGACAGATTATTCCGTAGACACCGGGAATAAATTACTAAGTAGTGTGGTGGAGAACAGTACTTCAGGGATTTTCTCAGCTTCATGTTATTTTGGACAATCTAGACAAATGAGAGGGGGATCAAGATTGTAGGATGGTAGGATGGACCAACTTTGTTGGACCAAATAGCCTGTTCTTGTCACAACGTTTCTAATGTTCTACAAATTTGAATCTGTGATGTCTCAGCTAGGATTCCTCCCCTAGCTGGAGGTGAAATACATGTTTTATGTCACTTCTGTTTATTTTTGATTTTTGATTTATATTGATGTAATGTTACTTTTGTTAATTATGTGCATTATTCTTTGTTTTTGATTTTTTTATGTACAGTATGTAAGCTGCCTGTGTTATGTTCCATGTGTTTTGTGGGTGGTCTCCCAAGATGCAGGGCTGCCTGCCATTCACCTCATTAATAAATCCCGAAGGTCTCCCACAGCTCCTGGTGATCCAATTCAAATTCACTGAGAAGTGGCGAGTTCTTGTTGTTCTGTGAATTGGTAGAATTTGTGATTCTTTGGATTGTTAACCTTTGCTGGGCTGGATGAACAGCAGGTTAATTGTGCCAGTTTATAGTTGGAAGAATGTTAGACATGAAGAAAAGACAAAGTAGATCAGACAAAGAAAAGTTGGGTAAGGCTAAAGCAAGTAAGGCTAGAAAGGAGAGAAGGTGAACCAGGACATTTCAGGAGAAGGGAAAAAATAGGATGGGCCAAGACAGGAAGAAATATGATGGACTAGGTCAGTGCAGAATAATGGCACACCATGCCATGGTTAAAAGAAAGAAGGTTACCTAGGCCAAGACAAGACAGCAGCATGAAAAGTGAAGAAGGCCAAACCATGTCAGGAAAAAGGAGAAGGAAGAGGAGGAGGAAGAGGAAGAGCACAGCTTAGTAAATCCTGAGCAACCATTAAGAATAACATTAGGGAAGCTAAAGTGCAGTTAGAGAGAAATTTAGCAGATAAGGCAAAAGATGACCGAAATAGATTATTTCAGTATTTTAGTATTAAAAGAACAGTCAAGGAGGATATGAAGTGCATCAGGAATAATAAAGGGTAATTAAAAAAGCAGAAAATGAAATAGCTAATGCCCTAAACTTGTATTTTTCTGAAGTCTTCATATGCAAGGAAGTGGATAACCTCCCAGCAGTAACTGGGACTGCTAAGGAGGTACTGAATGATTTGGAGATTGGAGAGGGAGAAGTGCTGCTCAGGCTAAATAGGCTGAAATCAAACAAATCAAACAAAGTGCTTAAGGAGTTTAGCAATTACATATATAAACCCATGACACATATTTTCATAAAGTTAATGCACACTGTGAAAATTCCTAAGGATTGGAAAATGACAAATATTATGCTATTTTATAAAAAGGGTGATCAGGCAGATCCAAGTAACTATAGGCCAGTAAGCTTAACGTGCATCACAGGAAAATTAATGGAAGGAATTATTAAGGATAAGATTGAGCAACACATGGCAATTATGAGAGTTTTACAAAACAGTCAGTTTGGGCCCAGAAGAGTGAGGTCATGTTTTACTAACAATTGTGGATTCTATGTGGAAGCAACAAAAGGATACAACCAGAGTGGTGCATATGATTATTTATCTTGACTTTCAGAAAGCATTTGATAAAGTGCCACATGCAAGGTCGGTTATCAAACTAAAAGGAGTTGTAGTTTGGGGCGTAGTGTGAACATAGGTGCAGAACTGGCTCAGACACAGGGAGCAGAGGTTTATGGTGTGAGGAACCCTATCAGAATTTGGTGATCTGAAATCTGTTGAATCATTACAGAGGGACTTAGACAACATTCAGGCTTGGGCAGATTTGCAGCAGATGGAATTTAATGTCAGTAAATGTAAAGTATCACACATAGGAAATACAAATGTTAGGTTTGAATACAGAATGGGAAGTCTGAAAATTGGAAGTACTTCTCATGAGAAGTATTTATGAGTTGCAGTGAACTCGCCACTATCAACTGCCACACAGTCTTCAGAAGCCATTAAGGCTAACAGAATTTATGGTTACATAGTGCCCTGAGGTGTAGAGCACAAGTCCAAGGTAGATATCCAGAAACTTTATAACACTGGTGAGGCCTAAACTGGAGTACTGTGTGCAGTTTTGGTCTCTGGGCTACAAAAAAGGACACAGAAACGGCAGAGAACACCCAGAGAAGAACGACTAGGCTGATCTAGGACTACAGGACTAACTATGAGTTATGAGGAAAGATTAAAGGAGTTGAATATTTTTAGCTTAGGCAAAAAGAGATTAAGAGGAAGCTTGATGGAAGTGTTTAAAAAGAATGAAAGACATTAGTACAGTAGATCTCAGCTGTCAATGAGTTCAACAAGAACATGGAGGCACAGATGGAATCTTGTAAAGGGTACATTTCGTACAAGCGTGTTTCTTCATACAGAGAACCAGAGATATATGGAATAACTTAGCAAGTAGTACAGTAGACAGTGCACCTTCAACTTGATGTTATTCTGGAGGAAATAAGTGGATAGGACTGACAAGCTATGTTGGGCTGAATGGCTTGTTCTCATCTACATTTTTCTAATGTTCTAATGTAATTAATGCCAAGATAGCCCTAAAAGAAAAGAGCTTAGCCATGCCAATGCCAATCCAGGTTAAAGAAGAGAAGATTCATGATGGGTAAAATTAAGGACGGCTAAGTCAAATCATTTCAGCCTAAGAAACGATAATTAGTGTTAAACCAAGCCAGGCTAGAAACAAAGCTCAGCCAGGCCAAGCCAGACCAAAAAGACAAAATAAACTAAGTCAGGCAAGGCCAGTCCAGGAGAAGGTAATGCCAAATATAGTCTAGCATTAAAAAGTCAATAAAGAAACACAAAGTCAAAATAATCAGTGGTCCAAAGCAAGGGCAAATGTGATAAAGTCAAGGCAGGCCAAGACTAAGAGAAAGTAATTCATGCCAAACAAAGCTTGGTCTAAAAGAATGGAGATGAAAAGGCTAATAAGCCCAGTCTGAAAGAAGAGATTAGGAAGCTGCTCCAGTGCTACCTGCCAATTAATAATCTTAAAACAGCTATATCAAAATGAATTGCCATTGTTGTAATTATACCAAACTTGGAGAAGAAGAATGGGACAGGATTAGTTTTAGACCAAGAGGTGGAGTAATTATTACCTGAGGACCTCTGTAATTTTATTCTAGGGATGTTGCTAAGATTTGCTCATATCAAGGTCTTAGCCTCCTCTGTTATTTTTGAAGAGTAAGAGTGGGAGACTCACCTTGGGGTTTCGCATGAGTTGTACATGCATGACAGATCGAAGAGTGAAAGGATCAGAGGTTCCAAAGAAGCCGCCTATCCCTCATGACACCACTGTTTTAATCCTGTCTGAATTGCTCATGTCAATAACTTTTAATTAACTGAGCGGTCACGTCTCAGTAAAAATTATGGAGCCTTTTACCTTCTATAAGAAGTTTGTTAAAAAATTACCTACATTATGTTAAATTAGTCTTGTTAGTCAACATGTCAATAAAATGACAGCATTTCCCCCTGGTTTTTAGTGGTTTTCATGGAAAAAAATGGGGGCAGTTGAAGAACTTGTCCATGCTTTGTGAGACCCACATCAAACCACTTGAAACTGATTCATCCCATGTCGATCAAGAGGATGGGTTTGTGGACAAAGCAGCTCCAAATGCAGAATTCTTACCAGAGGACTCATGCTTGTGGCATCGTTAGGTCAACAACCCATCTGAGCCTTCTAGATCTTGGTAATGATTAACAACACGATGATTCCTTTCTTGATTTGGGAAGGACCAATAGTTATGTAGCTATCCCGTGGGCAGCTGTTTTAAGGAGACAATGTTGCCTAATTACACCTACCTCTGTAATTTTTCCAGACATATTTTATCCTGTGTGAATACATGGTCAAAATTATCAGTGTTGTGTGGTGACAGTGACTTTACAGATGTATGTCCTGAAATCTTTTCCTGTCCAAATAGGGCTTAAGCCAGGGGGTAAAAAGAAGAGCAGGAACAGGCCAAGCCTGACCAGGTAGGGAGAAGGACTAATACTTACAAAGACAAACTATGACATAAAAGGAAGAAGTGGATGAGTCCAGGACA
Organism: Polypterus senegalus; assembly: GCF_016835505.1. Taxonomy (NCBI): domain Eukaryota; kingdom Metazoa; phylum Chordata; class Cladistia; order Polypteriformes; family Polypteridae; genus Polypterus; species Polypterus senegalus. The sequence continues at coordinate 32,452,663 of NC_053162.1, read as the reverse complement.
GGCAGTAACAAGAGCAGGAAGTACGAGGACATGATGAAAGGAGCTACACAAGGCCAGACTCAGAAGAGGAGTTCTTTTCTATACTCCTTACATCAGCTTGGTCACAAAGTAGCAGAAGAGAGCAGACAACTTTTTAACGCACCAGAGAGTAAATGCGACAGAACAAATCATCAGCATCTGGACTCTCGTGGCCATCGGCAAGAGTGCTTTCAATATAATAAATGGGAAGTGAGCAAAGGTGTCTATAAAGTTCAGATTTGCTCGCCTCCATTTTTAGATCTTTTTCCCACCTACAGACACCTGTCAATCAGAGGGCTGGTCACCCCAGTACTCGGAGAAAATTGTGATGTTCTGCTCTTAAAACTCCATTATCAGGCTGTCAAGGACATTCACATCATCACCAGCAAGTGGTGTGAAGCGGCCATCATAAGAGTACAGAAGTGGACCAGAAACCAGCATTCAGGCACATCTGCCCAGCGCACCAGCTGTGCATTTGTGTGATGCCCATTTTAATGTGCATGTAATATGAGGGGATAATGGGGGTGAACAGGCAAAAAGGGAAATGGCAGTGTGGAGGGTCACAAAAGGAAACATAAAGCAGAAAGAGAAGCCAAATAAAGGGGGATCTGTGGCAGATTAAGAGAAGAGAAGGAAGAAGATAGTGGATAGCAATGAATCATACTGGTCTAATTGGGCGCAGCAGCCGGGTGAATCTCTTCTAGCTGCAGGCTCCCAATATTCCAGGCACAGCATTTTGCATAATTCTGCACTGGGAAATTGTATTGCATATTATTAAAAAGTAATTATATGTTCATACATTGGCAGACAGTCAGAGGTGATTTGTGACGACGCCCAGTGCTCTATTATTAAAACCAGTGCCGGTGCCACTTCACCTACCTTCTGCTGCCCAGTGGCATTAAAAAACAATTCAGTCAGCTTGGCCGAGCTCAGATGTGTAGCATTATGAGAAGGTCACCCCCCCAACCACCACCACCTCCATGAGACTGCCTGCCGTCATACAGGGTCCAACTGCCCATCTAATGCTGGGACCACGCACCCTGTCACTGGTGCTAGCTGTTTGCTCAGGGGGTCAGTTATGTCCTCCCAAGTGGATCTCCTGCTCTTCTGTTTTGGCTCTCTACTTCTTCACCTGGAGCATCTTCCCTGTCAATGATGGCCAAACATCATCAGCTACAAGGTCATTCTAGTTTTCTGTTTTTTATTTTTGATACTTTGCTTGTTTGATATTTCTGCACTAAGATACTTTGGGTGGTTATGTTATTTGTTCCAATTCCCTATCCCAAGTTACTGCAGTAGCAGTGTCATTTGTGTATAGTGTGCCATTTAAAGCAGGTAGGTGAGTACTGAAGGGCTGTGTGTAAGACAGCCATTCCAAGAAACATTTAACAAAACTATAGATTTAAATGGTTTTAAACAGGCATAGCACTGGGCACCAGAGTGTACATGCAGCAGTGTGACAGGTACATCAAGAATGCAGAACATCCAAGCCAACACCAGCTCTGTGGACTGTAATGGAAAGGTGAAAAAGGGCCAGTGGAGGCCAATACCAGTTGTGCATATCAGCGATGGGCTACAGGTGGTCACACAGCAGCTAAGTACATGGTGGTGCCAAGTAAATAATAATAATGTGTCAGGGATGCCAGGGGCTATGACCCGGCCGGGACGCCTGGAGGGACCGGAAGAGGGTCAGAGCCCGGCCTGGATCACGTGGGGTGCGCCTTCCGGGTTGTTTTGGGAGCCACGGGTCAAGGGCTTGGAAGCTCTTCCCTGTAGGGGCCCGTGGCCACCGCCAGGAGGCGCCCCAATGCCTTGGGGATTTGTTTCCCCAGCACTCCTGCCACACCAGGAAGTGCTGGGGAAGACTGAGGCGGTGCCGGGGAGCAGCGGGAGGACAGCCGACACTTCCGCCACGCTGGGGCGTGGCCAGAAGATTGCCGGGAACACCTGGGGCTCATCCGGGTCCTTCATAAAAGGGGCCGTCTCCCGTCATTCAGAGCTGGAGTCGGGTGGAAGGAGGACGAAGCAGAGGAGAGTGGAGGCGGCCCGAAGAAAGGCATTGTGGCCAGGACATTGGGTATTTGGGGTTTTGTGCACGTGACTAGGTCTTTGTGACCGATGGACTGGGGTCTTGGTGACCAATAATTGTAAATAATTTGTGAATAAACGTGTGGTGGTGACAAAACAACATGTCCGCCTGTCTGTGCCCGGGTACCGTTCACATCTGGCGTAGCCGGCAGGATGCTCCGCCCGTTACAAGGCGGAGACCTGTACAAAAAAATATTGTTGTGGACGGCCCGGTGCAGCAGGGACCCCACCCACGCATCGCTGGTGCTGCGTGCACACAGCCCCGCTGGGTAAGGAACCCCACGGACCGCCAGGGGTCCGCAGGAGGCCGTTATTCCCTGAAGCGGGCGGGCGGCGTGCATTGGAAGAGTGCAGCGGTCTCCGACGAGCGCGCCGTTGCTGGAGGCGCCCGGGACGGCATGGCGTCCAGAGAGGCCACGCCGAGGACGTTTCCTCGGTATGACGGGACCTGGGAGGTGAGTTCCCTGCCTATCGGCAGCCGGCCCTTGGGGGCCGGGCGTGTATTTTGTTTTCCAGGCAGGGACCTCCAGGATCCGCGTCAGTGGCGGGCGCATGCTGGTTTGCGGGCTCCGGCAGCACAGCGGCAGCCGCGAGGGCTGCGAAGGAGGAGACGCTGCAGCTCGAGGCGCTGGCAACAGCAAGGCTGCCGGCAAGCACGTCGCCGCCGCAGAAAGGGAGCCAAGATGGCGCGGACGGAAGTCCCTCCCCTGACAGGCACGCGATTGGGCGGTGTGTCTTGCGTGCCCGCCGATGACTGTAGAGAGGCGGGACCAGGGAATGTCCATCACGGGCAGGGGGGAGACCCGATTGGGCCGGAGGAGAAGGCCCACAGGAAGTGGCCGGCGTCGGAGGCCGACAGTCAGGTAGGCTCAGCGTCGGTTAACTTCCTGTCTTTGCCGGCTGCTTTGGCGGAGCTGGGCGTCCCTTCAGCCCGCCCGGGCAGCGTGTATTACAGGTGCTATGTGCCCTCCGGGCTGAGGTGCTGGTACTGGAGAGGAAGGCGCTGCGGCGCTGAGAACGTTCTTCGACAGCGGACGGCGCGACGCTGGAATCTCCAGCGGAGAGGTACAGCGGAGGCGGTGAGTACAGCCGACTCCGTAAAGCATATGGGAGGGTCTGCTGAAAAGGCTGTGAAGACAATGAGCAGTTCGAGTAAGCAGCCCTCCGACAGGAGAGTGCGGCGCGCGGACTGCATGCTTGGCGAGGGGAGTCCGTGAGGGCGCTGAAGGGACACGGGCTGCTAAGTGCCCCGGGTCCTAGCGCCCTCCGCCCGAGTTGGCTGCGGTCTTGCGCCGCACTATAGGGACGCAGACGGGACAGAGGCGCCTTTTATTCCATAAGGAGTCTCAAACCGTCAGGGCGTCCCAGAGCGAAGGGAGGAATAAAGGGCTGGGTGCCGATTCCTCCAATAAGGTGAGCAGCGTTGCTGGGTGCAGCGTGTGGCTGGCTGCCCTCTGAGAGAGCAGAGGGAATCCCTGAGGCGGCGGAGAGAGAGGGCGGCGCCGGCGACTCCATCGTCGAGAGGGACACGGAAGCAGCGGAGAGGGTGCCGATCAGGCAAGTGCGGGGTGCGGTTGGAGGGAGAACGCTGCCCGTGCGCGGCACGAGCTGGGTGCTGGCAGCGGTTCTGCCCTGTGTTCTCTTTGTAGGGGCGGACCCCGGCGAGTTGAAGGAACCCTTCGTGGCGGAACAGCCCTCTGATGTCGGGCCGTCTGCAGAAGGATCTCTCTGTCGGTGCGCAGGTGCGCTCGCAGCTAGAGGAGCCAGCGGGGAACGCAGTGGCTCAGAACAAAGGCGTGGAGGTCCCGGAGGGGGTGCCTACCGAGGAGGCCCCGGGGTGCCGGTAAAAGGGGGGAGCACAACCTGTGCGAGGCACAGGGATGCACCATGGGTTGGTGTCGGATTGTGTCTCCGCCCCTGTCCCTGCTGGAGTGCGGGGCCGGACCCGGCTATCCTCGAGTGGGACCCGTTTCGGAGCTCTGCTGCCCTCGCGGGACGGGTCGCTCTTACCCACGAGTGGTCTTCGCTGGCTGTGGGGCACTGTCAGGGATGCCAGGGGCTATGACCCGGCGGGACGCCTGGAGGGACCGGAAGAGGGTCAGAGCCCGGCCTGGATCACGTGGGGTGCGCCTTCCGGGTTGTTTTGGGAGCCACGGGTCAAGGGCTTGGAAGCTCTTCCCTGTAGGGGCCCGTGGCCACCGCCAGGAGGCGCCCCAATGCCTTGGGGATTTGTTTCCCCAGCACTCCTGCCACACCAGGAAGTGCTGGGGAAGACTGAGGCGGTGCCGGGAGCAGCGGGAGGACAGCCGACACTTCCGCCACGCTGGGGCGTGGCCAGAAGATTGCCGGGAACACCTGGGGCTCATCCGGGTCCTTCATAAAAGGGGCCGTCTCCCGTCATTCAGAGCTGGAGTCGGGTGGAAGGAGGACGAAGCAGAGGAGAGTGGAGGCGGCCCGAAGAAGGCATTGTGGCCAGGACATTGGGTATTTGGGGTTTTGTGCACGTGACTAGGTCTTTGTGACCGATGGACTGGGGTCTTGGTGACCAATAATTGTAAATAATTTGTGAATAAACGTGTGGTGGTGACAAAACAACATGTCCGCCTGTCTGTGCCCGGGTACCGTTCACAAATGACAATACAATGGATAATACACTTTATATTATATCATCACAATTTCAGATTATAATATTTTGATCCTTCTAAATTTGTTTTTTATTACTTATGATTTATTAGCAAATTAAAATATTGGATATTTCTTGCCCTACGTGAACCTTCAGTTCCTTTCCTTGGTGTCCGGGTGTCTCTGAACCTCTCTTGACTGGCACTCCCTCTCTTGATCACGTTCCCAATAAGTCTGTGTCACACACATGCACTTGGCAGACAACTCCAGGGCTCGTCTGATGATAATTCCATCCGAGCCAAGGTTTGGTTTACTGTCATCTAATGCTTCTCCTCTTACTTTCCCTGCAGATCTAAGGATTGGCGACGGGATGACGAGTGATGTCACTTTCTTGTTCCGCTCCCCTGAGCGCGCCTCTTCTAACTCACCTGCCTTTTAACTGGTTCCACCTCCATCTTGAGGCAGTCAATATTTTGACTTGTGTCCGGAAAGACCTCATTGCATTCTTTTGTGCAAAACACTTTTGTTATTTTTGATTTTAATTATACGAGTATCACTGGCTGGTGTCCCAACACTTCATCACCTCTCTCTCTTTATTTGTTACTCACGATTCTTTTGTACTTCCTGTCATTGAAGGCAACTCTCAGCATGCCTCCTACAGCTTTGCTCTTCTTCATTTGCCTCACTTTTGCCCTTCCTCATTAAGTCAGCAAAGCCAAACCGAGCACTCTGTGACTGGACACACACACACACAGACCTTAGCATTTAATTATATCAAAGATTACTGTCTGGTGTCACAGGATAATATCTTTAGCTCCACTATTTTGAGTTAGGTCACAATGTTACCACAGTGCTATGTCTTGCATGCATGTGATGACATGGCTGCCATTTTATTTAAAATTAACCATATACTCAGTCTTTGACTATGTATCGTTTCAAAGAAGAGATTTTATTTTTAACATGTAAAAACTACTTTTTTGAAAATTTCTTCACACAGCATTTAATGACTTTTGGTTTTGATTCAGTTTTGTTTATGACTTCTGTTATGAACCTGAGAGTTCCCAAGCACACAAAGTCCAGAACACACATAAAATGTCCACTAGATGGGGAAATTACCAACAAACCCCAACTAGTAATGAAAAGGGCCATGTAGAATCTTTATAAATAAAATATTTTATTTTTACAAAAATAAGCTCCAAAGAGCACAAAGCATAGAAGGCAATGTGCCCAAAAGGCAATCCCAAAAGAGGACAAAGTCCCAATTTGAAATCCAAGAGGCAAAAAAAAAAAAGAACACAAATAATCCAGTTAATCAGAAGAATAATCACAAATCCAACTGAACTCACCACACCACAAGCACATTCAGAATGAACCGCAAGGGACTGTGGGTTATCATCAGACTTTATAGGGCAGATGGTAGTCCTTTGACAGTGATGAGCTCCTCTCGGGAGACAACCCACGAAACACATGGCACATAGTGAATGGTGCTTAAACCTAAACAAACTAAATAATTGATAATGTTAATGCAAACAAAGAAATCAAAAATTAACAAAAAGGATATTAAAATTGAATTTGAACCTCAGACACAGAATGGAACCCTAGCTGAAATACAAAAACCTCAGATGAATCAATTACATTTCATTTGGTTGCCAAATTCTCAGACTCCTGCTCTGTCCAGATTGCTCCTCTACAATTGTCCACTAAAATCTCAGCCTCACTCTAGTAAACTACTAATCTTTTTAGTGTACTTTTAATTTAAAAAAGAGCAACTAATCATGCAAGATGTGGACTCTCAGAAACTTGTCTTCCGATTCTGTTGTGGCTTTGGGTCTGCCAGAGGTTTCTCCAGCTTTCAGGGTCCTTCTGATGGTGTGATTAACTAGACTCACTGAGACCTTGACTTTCTCTGAATTAAAGACATGTACTTTTAAAGGTTATGATGGTCTGTCTGGCTTCCTTTGTTAATTGCGCCTTTCTCACCATTATGAGAGTGATATACAGTACAGTAATGTCTAAATAACACTTCAGAGTGTGTAGCACAACAGTTCCAACACTGCCGTTATGCACACAGAGGGTTTGTAAGTAATCAACTAAAGTTGGGACATGTTTAGGAACTGTTTGCACCAACTTTCAAGGCCTAATTAACTTCTATAGTTACAGAAAGTTGTAAATTGTTGACCCATAGCTTGTTACTTAAAAAGGCTTTTCTCTATAACTCTGAAAATGACATTACTTTTTAGATTTTGTAATTTAAGCTTTTTTAACCTCTACTGCTTACCTTTGTACCATTTCAGGTTATTCACTACACTTTAACTGCTTAATTCTTAATAAAAAACTGAAAAATTAGGGTGTTCTAAAAAATCAGACCAGTAGTATATAGCCCCAACAAGTTACAGGGGGTCTATTGGATGATCTGGGGGGTCTACTGGGTAAACTTTGCTGTCCCATGTTCCTTAAAGTCTAGTTGGGTTGATTTCTCCTTCTGGATGCTGAGCTGTTTGTGAGATAACAGAACTATGTGACATGCAAAATCAAGATCATCTGGCACTGAGAAGAGAATGCCACTTGGTTTGTCTTTAATTGTGCTCCTCAAGGCAAATAAGAAAAGAACACAACAAAGAATGTGGCCTGGATGGATGTAAAGCCGACACCTGGACAGACATTTAACATTTCAAGAGGACAGAAAATGTACATTTGTTACAGGGCAGATTGTAAGTGTAATGACTTGACGTTAGATAGTGACAGAAGTGTTGTAAGGCTTTAAAGCGGCACACCTTTGAAGGCTTTCTGGAAGACGATGGTTTTCACATAGATGTGATGTGGTGTGAATCCTTCTGGCCTTTTCTTTTGAAGTTTGGTGTTGCATTGAAAAGAACTTCATCTCTCTGCAAGGCCTATCTTGAGAGTGTTTCGCCCTTCCAGGTATCATGGTTTCCAAAGTCAGCTTTTGTATGGAGTGTTGCAATGACTCATTTTGTTCAAACCTATGATCATATACCATGTTACTGTAGCTTCTTAGCTTGGTCAGTCCCATAATGGCCATTTTCTTGACTTCTTTGGTTCAGACCTCTGATCCGATACCATGTTACTGCAGCCTCTCAGCTTGGTCAAACCCATCGTTGACATTTTCAGGGTTGAGTTTGTGTCCTTTATATTGAATGAATCCAATTCTTAGGGATTTTGTAGATGAGGAAATGGCTTTGTGGAAGATTTTTGGTAGGATCAATCTGGAATAATCTGGAATGATGGATGATTTTGTCAAGAAATCTGTGTTGCATCTTATGTTTTTATTTTTTTTTATTTTTGTTGTCTTCATTCTTATTGGTGAATTCATGATCATTGGGGTTTACTGAAGCTGCTCACTGTGATGTCCCATGTTGATAGGCACATGGGCTGCACATGATACCTTGGCAGCCATCTTGCCCAAGATTTGCTATGTGTTGGAAGGCTTTTGAACTGTTTTAATAAAATAAAAGGAAACTCTCTGCCAAAAGAGTTTAATTTTCTTTAGAGATTTAATTAAAATAAAACAAAGCCCCTTGTTTAGTTGCCGCTTTTCATCTGGCTCTTTCCTTCAGTTCATACTTTAATTTCCACCACTCAATTCCCTTCACTGTGCAAGTCTTTTATTTAGAGAACAAGTTGGTTGCAACAGATGTGTTTTATGTGTCAGGGCTGCCAGAGGTCTGTTAATGGCTGCATTGAGATGTTCATCCCATTGTTTAGCACATGCTTCTCCACTCTTCCAACTCTTGATCCATTAGGGAGGGTTGTCTGTTGTTCCACAGAGAGAAGCCACTAATGATTTTGTAAACCATGCATATTACCCTGGTTCAGATAATTTGACACCTTTTTTAATGAATGGCTGCTCCTGCTTTACTCTTCACTACTTCAAGTCTTTTGTATGTAAGGGCTAATGAAAACTAAAAGCAAAAATGCATAAAATATAACATTTAAAAAGGAAAAGCAAGAAAATACAACATAATACATATAAGTTGAAATAAAACCTATACTGAGTATGAAAGAATAATATTTCATAACCAGGTATTTGAGGGCAAGGCTTATGAAATACCTGGCCCTCAGTGATGTATTGAGTTTTGGTTGAACTTCATGGCTGCTTACACACTGTGAAAAGATAACAGGGAGACAGAAAAGGGTTTGGGGTAGCCACCCCATATACTTGGGAAAGAATACAAAATATCAGCAATCATAATTCTTTTACAAGTTGAGTTCAAAACAGAACTGACTGAATGGTGGCAACATGGCATTTATACATAGACAGGTTGGAGGAAGTGATGTCATTAACTGAAAGTCGCTAGGACTGGAACCGGAAGTGATGTCACCAGATTCAAGCGTGATTTCCCTTGGGTGGTCTATAGGGGTGAGGGAGAAAGGATTAGTGATCACTGCCACCCCTGGCCTGGCAAGTAATTACCATCATCCCAGCACGTTGGCTGCCTCCTTTTTGTATGTGTGTGACAACACATTCATCAGTTTATGGACATCTTTAAGTGAAAAGGTAATATCCACAATAGCCAATGTGCTGATGAGCAGAGGTTAGTCACTCTCTTGTTGTTTCCACGTCGTTTGCACCTCCATGGTCCTTTTCTGATTGGTGTTGTTGTTTCTTCTTTCGTTCTCTGGTATTCCATGATCAGCAATGTGTCATTTTCTGGTATAGAAGAAGTGAGTATTTCTAAGGCATTATAATGAGAATCTTTGACCCCATCATTAACACTTTTTGAATTTGGAGTTGAAGTGTGCTCTTATAATCATTTCATTAATGTTCTTCAGTTCTATGAAGATTTGTGATTTGTAAATGCAATCACAGCCCCTCCATCCAAGTATCAAAGTACTAAAAGGAGATAAGAAAAAATGTAGTAAACAAAAGGTGATTGTAGATGTTAATCGTCTGGTGCTGCCTTTCTTTTTCCCATCTCTTGGTTCTCCTTGCTCTCCCTTATCTGGTTCATGTTATCTGATGCTGTAATTGTTTTAAATATCCTTTGATACGGAAGTGACATTAGCAGGCTCGTCATCCAGGCTGTAGGTGAAAAGGAAAATGCAGTCAGTGATTGCCAGTTTATGAGCCCTTACCTCCAAATTGTTGCATGGATGTTCCCAGTTCTCCTGTGTGTGACAACACATACATTCTCAAACCCGCTTAATCCCGTCCATGGTTGTTGGAGTTCATTCCCTATGCCAGGAACTCTGAATGTGAGGCAGGAAGCAACCTTGGGCAGGGTGCCAGTCTATTGCAGGACATCCACACACAGAAATCACGAGACTCAGTGTGTGCACATGTAATATTTGAGACAATATGACAATGTGTAAACTAAATAAAGACAAGGATTTGAGCCTATTGTGCTGGAGCCATAAGGCAGCAAAACTAACCACTACACCATTATGTTAAGTCATTAATTGTTTTTCGCTTCTAAAATACTGATTTTCTAGCTTTTAGTCTCATGGCTCATTGCCTTCACCTAGATGTTCTGGTCTGAGTCCAGTAGAGCTCTTCTTACTTTGCCAATGTGGATATTGAGTACCTTCTGGTGGACAGATATACAATATTTAGTTGCTTGTTAGTTCCATGTTTTTTCCTGAGGTTGTGCTGTGTCTGACACCCAACCAGAAGAACTAGGAATTTTCTATTTCATCTGGCCTTTGCACTTTAATCATTCTGGTGTGTCATGAACCACAGGTACCAAACACTAAAGTGTTACAAAGCCCATAGTTTCAAACACTTCCAATAATGACCACTAGAGGGTGACATCACTGTCAAACCCTGCCTAGTAATAAGGGCAAGCAAGCACTGAATCTTCAAAAAAGAAAAGATTTATTCTTCACAAAAACTTTCCCAATCACAATGAAGCTTTGTTGAGCACAAATGCAAAATGGAATTTCCTGAAACCCAAATAAAATAAGTCTTAAAACAGATTCCAAAGGCAAGGTCAAAGAACAAAGCAAAAAGTAGAAATGTCTGAGATCCAATAATTATCCCAGACATGTTCAAAATGAGGAACTGTGGGAGACCCTCTGTATTTATAGGGCAGTAGGCAGTTTCTGGCAGAGATTGGCATGTGGACTCGCCTCTTGGAGGACCACCCACAAACTACCTGGAACATAACGTAGGTCGCTCATGTACATACATAATCAAAATCAAAAACAAAGATTAATGCATTGTCAGACACGTGTGCATTGGAGGCAGCTGAAGGGCTTAGAGAGGACTGATTATACATCTGCCCAGGGGCGGGGTACGCTAATGCTCTTTCTGAGTTCTCTACAGGTCTCTCCCGGGAAATCCCACCAGGAGCTGCCACCTCGAAACGGGACACATCATTTCCGTTCCCGGCCCCGAGGATAACATCACTTCCGGTTCCAGCACAGAGGACGACATCACTTCCGCCCACCGTCCTATAAAGCCTCCTGCCTTTGCTCTGGGAGGCAGTTCTGTTTTGGACTCTGTCATGTAAACTTGCCTTACATGAATCAATTGCTTTTGCAGCCAAGGAAATTGAATTAAACGGGTGGCTGCCCCAAACCTTGTCATGCCTCAAGTTTCTTCTTATTACAGCATATAATCAAAAAAGTAACATTACTATAAACAACATAAATCAAAGAATTAGAAATGAACAAAACAGACATAAAACATGAATCTGAACCCCAGCCAGGGGCAGAACTCTTTTTGCAACATGATATGGCGTGGTTGGACCTGAAGTAATGAAACAAAAAATAAAAATGTAAACAAACATCCAAGGACTGTCAGTTCCAAAATTGTTGTCGTAGCTGCAGCACAAAATGGTAACAAGAGTGAAAATCCTCCAAAAGTATACGCAAACCAGGCCAGGACCTTGACTTATATGCCTCACCCAAGGCAGTCTGTCCTCAAACTCAACTAGGCAGGCTTTGGCCTGCTCTGGCCCAAAATGGAACTTGGCTTTCAAAGTTCAAAAATGTACTTTAAGTGTTTCAGAAACTCAAAGATATCCTTCAAGGGAGAGGATAAATAATTAAATCTCTAGCTTAATAATCAACAAATAATCTGTATAAACAAATTAATGTATTACATAAACAAAAGAAGAACAACAAAGGCAGATCCAAACAAAAACAAATGCAAAATAAAGGTTTGCATAAAAGTGCAAATCAAAGCTAAAATGTCCAGTCCATAAAAAAAGTCAGAGTCCAAAGACATGTAATTTAAAAAAAAATCAAAACTATCCATCTTCCTAAGCTGCTCATCCAGGACAGGGCCATGAGGCCACTGTAGCCTATCTCAGAAAGCATTGGGCACAAGGAAGGAACAAACCAGGACAGAGCTTTACAGGGCAAACACACACAAACCTACCCATGGGTCAATTTAGTATTGCCAGTCCGCTTAAACTGTATGTGTTTCGACTGAGTACCCAGAGATAACCCTCATGGATATGGCGAGAACAAACAAACTCCACACAGGGAGCATACAGGATGAAAATCCCAGTCTCCTAGTTGTGAGGCAAAAGTGCTGACACCGTGCCACGTATTATCAAACCCAGACAATTCAACAGTATTTACTCAAGGCAATTTACATTTACATTTACTTACTTGGCTGACACCTTTATCCAAGGCGGCTAACAACATTTATGATGCAATTTGTTACATTTCTTTTGGTTTTCCAATTGGAGCAATGAAGACACTTCAGCAATCAATGAACCTCTGAAGGGTCTACTCCACGTGTTGAAATATAAAGGCAGAGGGCAGTCCTTCAGCAGTGATAGCAGGGTGGACCAACCACCCACAAGACAAAAGGGACATAGGAAAATACACAATTTATAGATAATGAATAATTAATCAACTAACAATATTAACAAGATTTACATGCCAAATGATAATTTAAAAAATGTCAAAAACAATAATAAAACAGAAAATAAATATAAGCCAGAGTCATGGTACAAATAAAATATGGCTTCCTCAGCCTGCATTGATAATTTTCCAGTAGGAGGATCAATCCTTTCCAGTAGCTGGTCCATCAATCAACCTTGACTTCTATTCTGGGCTTTTCTTAAGTAGTGGAAGAACAGCAAGGGATAAAAATTCAGGTGAAAATGATGTTAGAGGTCCACTGGGGCAACTTGCTCCACTCACAAGGTAATGAGGGAAAATGGAAGTTAACAACTTTGTCATCCCTGTGTTGTTCTCCCCTTTGCCTTCCTGGACAGAGCCTTCAAGATACTGTCTGAAGATAGATAGATAGATAGATAGATAGATAGATAGATAGATAGATAGATAGATAGATAGATGTGAAAGGCACTATATAATAGATAGATAGTGTGGTCCCCATTCGGGGCTGGAGCCCGGCTGGGACGCCCAGGAGGACCAGAGGAGGGCTTTTGCCTCCTCCAGACCGCGAGGGGGCGTCCACCCTGGTTATGTGGGGGGCCTCGGGTAAAGGGCTTGGAAGCCCAGCCCTGTAGGGACCCGTGGCCACCGCCAGGCGGCGCCCCAGTGCCTGAGGAACCCTGGAGCTCAGCACTTCCGCCACACCAGGAAGTGCTGGGGGGAAGACGACAGGGGACACCCGGACGGCTTCGGGTGCGCAGCCGGCACTTCCGCCACACTGGGGTGTGGCCAGGACTGATTGCCGGGAAGCAGCTGGAGCCCATCCGGGTTCCCATTTAAGGGGCCGTCTCCCTCCAGTCAGCAGTGGATGTCGGGTGGAAGTGGACAGAGCTGGAGAGAGGACTGGAGGCGGCCAGGAAAGAAAGGCACAGGAACTGTGAGCCCTGGACTTTGGGGAATCAGTGCAGAAGGCACTGGGGTTTGTGGTGCACGTTCAATTTGTAAATATTATTGTAAATAAACAGTGTGTGGTGGAGCTAACGATGTCCGTCTGTCTGTGTCCGGATCAAAGTTCACAATAGATAGATAGATAGATAGATAGATAGATGTGAAAGACATTATATAATAGATAGATAAATAGATAGATAGTATGTAAAAGGCACTATATAATAGATAGATAGATAGATAGATAGATAGATAGATAGATAGATAGATAGATAGATAGATGTGAAAGACACTATATAATAGATCCCTCTCACAGTGAATTAACAGACATGAGCAGAGACAACATAGGCATCACAATGTTTCTGACTTTCACCCTAGTCACATGACCCTGCAGGCTGGAGCCAATGATATCTTTTAAACTTTGGATCCTCTTCCGTACAGTAGATACCTCTCTTCATTGCCTCCGTCCAAATTCTAATATGGAGGGTCCTCAGTGAACCCCAGCAAGGAGGTGTTTGCCTAGAAGCACAGGGAAGGGTGAGACAGAGATAAAATCAGCAATAAATTTGTCATTGGTCTGGCAGTTGGCAGTAACCTGACTCCATTGCCCAAGGGTGGCACTGCGGCTCTGCCAAATTAAGGCCTTTTGCATGTGAACAGAATCTTGTTCGGATGAATCAGTATGCTGACCTTTGTGAGCAGCAATTAGTGGCCATTCTGATGGATAGAGTTAAAGGCAAGTGCCCTGAGCTGTGTCACACACACACACACACACACACACACACACACACAAACATACACACACACAAGAACACACACGCATGCAGGCACAAAAGCACACAGGCCTTGAGAAAAGCTGTCACTAATTAGTGCAGTCTGCTGACCTTTGACTCAAAGTAAAGGGCGCTTCAAAAAGGACTGCTAAAGATAGCTTGCTTATTGTTGGCCAAGTTGAACTGGAGGTTTCTTTCAGTTCTAGCTCTCTTTTCATGGCTTAATGAAATTTCTTCAAACCCCTTGTATTTTGTGTCCACCAGCAAACCTGAAGAGCAACCAGAAAGTAGAAAACCTCAGCAAAGCCAAAATAGCTACGCCACAGCTGAGGTGTTTAGATTAAGAAGCAAAACTGCTGAAAAGGCAGAAGGGTTTCCAAATTTAGTAGCGCCATCCAAAGTGGTTCCCACAATTCCCACTAGTAATGTAGCATCTTCAGTGTTTAATTTGTGCTGTAGAGTAGATGATTACGGTAGAGGCTGGAGCCTGGATGCACGTGTTTGTGTGAGTTCTGTTTTTTTCTTTCATAAAGGAGTCCTGTATCTGAATCTTTGTGAACTGTGCATATTTTGTAGGATGTGTTTATTTGCATTCTAAGATAATGAGATAAAAGAGGTATAAGAAGTGTTGGGATTCCAGGATGGAAAACTCCAGTTAGTTGCCATATTTAAAGAAGATGAAAAATCTTTCTATTATAAAAGGAAATCTTGCGACAAGACGTGATGTTCTGGAGAAAGACAGAGAGACACTTCAGAGAGGCAGAGACACTTTCACTTCCCGCGACACGGTCAAGTCACGTCATACTGACATCCATTGGAAGCGTGTTCCCTTGAGATGGTGATCTAGGCAAGGAATGTAATAATCAGCCCGGAACAAGTGGAATTGAAAATCTCGTAGGTCCAAACGGGGTCAGAAATAAAAGACAAAGAGTAGAAGACACAGTAGAACTTCATAAAGACGTTCAAAAATGTTGGCGCCATACACATGCAGAGCAGGCTACAGATTATGAAAGCAGTGGAATTTGAAAGGTTCAAAAAAAACCTTGGCACGATACACACGCAGAGCAAGTTCAAAAATATGACAGTACTAAAATTCAAAAGTGTCAAAAAAAGAGAGTACAGATCGCATTCCTGCAAACAAATGGAAATTATTACAAGGTGAAATAACAGAACAGCAAAAAGAGGTTGAATATATGGACATAGGCGATATGTCGGAAATATGTAGATATTGTAAGGCTTTAAAGTTTAAGCCAGACTTGTAGATCGTCTAATTCGTGTTGGCATCAGGGAAAAGTACTGCTGCTTCCCAATGAAGAGGCGTTTCCGCGAAAATTCAAAGATTTGTTGTTTGGTGAAAGTGTAATCCACAAACACTACAGGCAAAATATACATGTTGCAATAATCTTTTCGTGTAAGCATCATTCAATGCACAAAATGTTGATTTACACAATAATGGACCATACGCTATGAGAATCTGTGTTCCTACAACAATTACAGCTACGACAAGTTTAATTTCGAAAAAAACACAATTTGGTCAGGTGTATCTTATGATCATGGAGAAGCGATGCAACATAGAATTGAAAGAGTTAAACGATCCAACACAATAGAAATTATACAGACAATAATGGATACAAATCGTCAAAATGTATCACACTTTACACAAAATTTATCAGCAAAACACGGACAAAAAAATTTTCTTGGATTTCTATATGAATCTGAAAGATCATAGTCACATTTATAATAAACCCACATGTCATGAATTGTCATTGATGATAATTTCGAAAGATAGAGTAGATATTCGTGTATATCCAAAGGCAAAGCATGATTCGTCTTTTATGTCAAGTACATCGCCACATGCTGACCCTTTACTCTTTCCTTTGCTTTTCACAGATGGTGAAACAGGATGGTCATACACTATGAAACAAATGCATTCAGAAAAACGAATAACACCCACACAAAATTTCAGATCAAAATTAGCGATATGCTGCGGTGGGCTGGCGCCCTGCCCGGGGTTTGTTTCCTGTCTTGTGCCCTGTGTTGGCTGGAATTGGCTCCAGCAGACCCCCGTGACCCTGTGGTTAGGATATAGCGGGTTGGAGAATGGATGGATGGATTAGCGATATGTTCCCATGTATTTAACCCACTTATGGGGGTCTCTCACTCACCGTCTATCGCAACATTATATTATTAATGCATATGTAAAAGTCACAGCTAATCGTCTCTTCTTTATTAAATTGAATCAAGCTAATCTTAGAACAGAACATATTCAAGGTTTCATCGATCAGGTTCAAAATTTAAATATTAATAGTTCAGACAAATTCAAAATAGGTAAAGTAGTAATGCCATCATCATATCAAGGTAATCCAAGAGCACTGCAACAGTTATATCATGATGCAGTTGCAATATCCAGAGCTATCGCTTGGCCAGATTTATTTCTTACAATGACGTGCAATCCACAATGGCCAGAAATTCACAGCTTCTTGAGAACAATGCGACCGGTTACATCAGTTCTGGATATTCCCACTTTCGTAAGTAGATTGTTTCATCACAAAGTCTTATTTTTATTGAATGAACTTGAAACGGTGTTTGGGCAAAAAGGAGATCTCGATATGCCATTCGTATGAAAGCATTTGCAATGACAACAAATCACAAGGGCAAAGATTGGAAAAAGTTGGTTTATTTATGAGAGACAAAGAAACGATATTAACTCATGGCCAGTTCTAGAAGTTTAAAGACTGTGCAAAACTCTCTGTCTTATCCTCATACACCTTTAAGATGGCCCCCATAAAAGGCTCACCATAGTCATGTGTTTGACAGCAGTTAAGTGCAATTTATGAGTAAATATGTAAGTACAGTAATCCCTCCTCGATCGAGCGGGTTGCGTTCCAGAACCCCCTCGCGATAGATGAAAATCCGCAAAGTAGAAACCATATGTTTGTATGGTTATTTTTATATATTTTAAGCCCTCATAAACTCTCCCACACTGTTAACATTATTAGAGCCCTCTAGACATGAAATAACACCCTTTAGTCAAAAGTTTAAACTGTGCTCCATGACAAGACAGAGATGACAGTTCTTTCTCACAATTAAAAGAATGCAAATAGATCTTCCTCTTCAAAGCAGCGCCGTCAGGAGCAGAGAATGTCAGAGAGAGGAGCGAGAGAAAAGCAAACAATCAAAAAATCAATACGTACTTTTAAGTATGCCGAAGCACCGCGATAAAGCGGCATTTTTTAGAGGAGCGTCCGTATCCTGTAGGCAAACAGCCTCTGTGCAAACAGCCCCTCTGCTCACAGCCCCTCCGTCAGGCGCAGAGCATGTCAGAGAGAGTGAGAGAGACCGAGAAAAGCAAACAATCAAGCACCTGAGGAAGCATATCATATATCATTGAGGAGTTTTAGTTAATACGTAATACATGCTCTGATTGGGTAGCTTCTAAGCCATCCCCAATAGTGTATCTTGTATGAAATCAACTGGGCAAACAAACTGAGGAAGCATGTAGCATAATTTAAAAGATGCTTACATTTAAAATCCGCGATGGAGTGAAGCCGCGAAAGTCGAAGTGCGATATAGCGAGGGATCACTATATTTCTATGGGATGTTGATTTTGCTGTGGTAGGGTTTTGGTGTGACCTTATCCCAAAACATTGATTTATTTATTCCCATGCTCAGATTATTTATTATGTATGTCCTCCACCTACACTCTTGTTCTCCTATTATTGTACTCACCTGACTGGGACGGAGACATGGCCTGCTGCTACTATGCATTTGCACCAGGGATTGAGACCAACCCAAAGTTGACTACTACTGTGACTCTGCTTCCTTACCTTGGGCTTCCCTAAAATTCCATACATCCCAGGTGACATGTTATAGCAACTAAGCATGCAGGGGAGCAGGCACAAACATTTTATTCACTCACTATACGTTTAACATTCTCAATATATTTGAAGCAGAAGCAAGGTAAGTAATTGCGACAGTCACACCATACAACCTGGGTGGTTAGCAGGAACCACTGACAGTGCTGGCTGGCACACTCAGTGTGTGCTGCTATTCAGGCTGGCTCTCAGTTCTTGAGTTTCTGCTGTGTGTGGTTCTTAGAATGGGTCTTCTGGTTCTTGTTATTCCCTCACCCTCCTTTCACCTGAAGCTACTGACTTTTTAAAGCTTGTTGGGGGTACAAGGTGAACACCTCTGCCTTACTATCTGTGCAGTGTCATTTTGAAAGACAACATGAGCACAATTCTGCATGGTGTGCAACCAAAAAGGTACCCAATTAGTCAATATCCACATTGCTTGCATGAATGCTGGTGTCCAATAGATCAAGAGCCTTGCTTTTATACAGCAGTGTCATCATCCCCAAGTCCTCAAAGTCCAGAAATGACCGGCCAATCGTATTTAGTGCTCAGGCAAAATGCTAAACTACAATCCTGTACAAAACAAAAAGAGAACTTTAGATATATAACTCTTAGCATGAACTATACTCTGTAAATAACACTTTCACATATTGTGGTCCATGGCCAGCTTTGTATCCCAGTCAATACCCCCAGGCCGCCAGAGGGAGCCCTCCCAGCGGCATGGAAGGTCTTCGAATTCCAGCAGAGCCTCATGGACATTGTAGTTATTATGGACAGCCCTGCTGGATATCATGGGGGCCACCAGGAGCTGCTCTAGGGTGGTTTGGGAAGTGTTATTTGCCCTATGCCCCGGAAGTACTTCCAAGTCGCATGAACGGAAGGAATGATGTACTAACAGGGTGAGAAAAAAGGACTTTTGTCTGACCTGGAAGTGATAAGGAATTATGGACTAAAGGATGAGAACACTTCCGGGTCGGGAACTATAAAAGGACCATGGAAACTCCCAGACAATGAGCTGAGCTGGGTGGTAGGAGGGCAACGCGTCTGGGAGTTGGAGGATTGGTATTGTGATTACTATTATTATTGTATTGTGGTTAATGAATAGTGTAGAGTGGAGGGTGCTTAGTGCACATTATTATAATAAAAATAATTATTGTAGTACTTTTACCTGGTGTTTGGCGTGGTACCTGTGGGTTCGAGGGAGCAATAGCGCCCCCTACTGCTACAATATGCATTACAATGCTTCATAATATAATAATGTATATTACTGAGGATAAAAATATTTACATTCCCCATCAAATGTTCATGTTTGTGTGTATACATATATTCATGTAGAATTTATATGTGAGCGTGTATATGTCTAAACATTTTTCATAAGTGTGTTTGTGTGGAGTGCCTGAATGTACTGTATATTTGTGTATTTGTGAATATTTCATGTCATGTGAGTCACTTTAAGGTCACTGGAAGCCTGGATCAAGGCCATCAGCAGTGTGTCTGTCTGTGTCAAGAGTGCCAACCTCGTTGAGAGGTTTACTTACCTCGGCAGTGTCATTCGTGTCTCTGGTGACTCTTCCTGTGAAGTCAACAGATGGATTGGGAGAGCATGGGGGAGTCATGATGTCGCTGAGAAGGAGTGTGTAACACTCTGGATATCTCTGCAAAAGGACGAATGTCCAAGTCTTTAGAGTCCTGGTGCTTCCTGTTTTGTTATATGGTTGTGAGACATGGACGCTATCCAGTGACCTGAGACGAAGACTGGACTCCTTTGACACTATGTCTCTTCAGAGAATCCTTGGGTACCGATAGTTTGTTGAATGAGCGGTTGCTCACAGAGTTCCGAATGAGGTACATTTACCTGAATTACGAGGGAGCATCAGTTACAGCACTACGGCCATGTGATGCGATTCCCTGAGGGTGATCTGGCTCACAGGATCCTCATTGTTGAGAACCTGAGTGGCTGCACCAGCCAAGGGGACACCCATGTAACACCTGGCTGTGGCAAATAGAAGGTCATTTCCAGTGTGGGGTACTAGACCGCGTGTCTATCTGGGGGGGTTGCCAACTGAGATCCCAAGCTGTTTCATCCTGTGGTGGGTGTGGCAACATTTTGAACTGGTGCATGCTCCCCAACCTGACCTGACCTGACCTGTGAGTCAATTTGTGCTGTGTGAGACGTAGTAATGAGCAAACCCTGCTGAATTTGCTTTGCGTGGAGTTCAGCAAAATCTCAGACAGGTTCAGGAATTTTGCCAAACTCTGTGAAAGGCACTGAAGTCAATGCGGAAGGAGAAACTGAACTAGTTTTGAACGCATTATTCAGTCTTTGGGGTGTCCCTGAGGTTTGGGGAATTGTCTGACAGCTATGCTGGACTGATTCTTGTGGCCAATGACCTTTACCACTGCACCACCATACCTCTGTTCGATAAAAGTATGCCACGTATCAGACTGTGTTATCACTTTCTAAAGCAGGTTCAGTGACAGAGAAAACACACTTTCACACAAATAGCAGTTTAACAAGTGTGAGTTCAGCTCTGGCTTTGCATAAGTCTCATATCTCAGTAGTACATTTAGCTTAACCTGTCTGAGATGCCTACCTTCTGCGTCATGCAGCCCAACCCTCTGCAAGGGGAAAGCTCTCTAC
The DNA here is from genome assembly GCF_016835505.1 of Polypterus senegalus. Classification (NCBI taxonomy): domain Eukaryota; kingdom Metazoa; phylum Chordata; class Cladistia; order Polypteriformes; family Polypteridae; genus Polypterus; species Polypterus senegalus. The sequence goes on along the minus strand of NC_053162.1, from coordinate 32,431,907 downwards.
AGGACGCCTTATGAATTCTTTCAATTTCAGGGCGACACAAATGTATCTGAACTGAATCAATAAAGTTAGTTTTTTGCCTTGAAAGACACTAAATTCAAGAGTAAAGTATAAGAACAGTAAATTTGGGGATACCTTAACTCATCAGGGAGCAAAATTCAGACGTGAGTGTCAGTAGGCTTTGCGACCTACGAATCAAGTTGCTTGAACTATTCTCTAACATTTCAGTAATTATTTACTGCTCTGATACTGATCTTTCTGATCATAAAATAGGTCATTACGAAAGCAATTGATGAGAAGAATTCCTAATTAACTGCAGAATTACGGTATTTGAAGGTTCCTCTAGAGTGCCTCTTTCTTACATGATTTGGCTCAAAAACTAATCTCATAACAGGCTTGAATTTCGAGCTTGGTAATTTTCTGTCCGTCCAGCCATTTTAGCTCTAGACTGTCCTCAAGAATCTGTGACATACACACACACACAGACACACACCCATCATCGAGATATTAGTGTTTTTGGCATCTTGGGACCCTAAAACTTTGAGATCTGCTGAAAACCGGAGATTGAAATTGTTGACAAATCTAAAGCTTTCACTCCTCGCCCATACAGGAGAGGTTATGGTGGGGAAGGGTGCTAAGCAAAAAGATAAAGCAACACTAGAGAAAGTCCCGAGCAGAGTGACTAGGCTGATGCTGGAACTGAGAGGTATGAGCTATGAGGAGAGCTTGAAGGAATTTAAATGAAGAATAATAGGTGACATGATTGAGATGTTGGAAATTTAGAAGGGAATTAGTATAAGTATAAAGCCAAAGTTATACAGGAAGGGACTAAAAAACAACATGAATATCATGGAATGGCCAAGACAAAGTCCAGACTTCAATCCAATGGAGAATATGAGGCTAGACTTTGAATAAGTCTGTCCATTCAAAATCATGACAACTGACATGAGAATGGGGACAAACAGCAGTGTGGAGATGAGCAAAGAAGACAGAGAGAGACCTGTGCAGACAGACTCAGCGCTGTCATGGCTACCATCTACTAAACACTGACTTGAAGGGGAGAATACTTATGAGATCAATGAATTTGTGTTTTATATTTGTAATGAAATTAGACCACGTTGCAGAAATCTGTTTACATTTTAACATTAAGGAGTCTTTTTCTGTTCATCATTTTAAAAAAAAATGTGAAAAACCTCCAAGAGGGTGAATACATTTTATAGGCGCTGTATGTAGCTTGAATGATTACTTACATACTCAAACCCAGTTAGACATGGGAAGAATGTGAAAACTCCAGGTACCATATCCAGTCCTGGATGTTGGGTCCATGCTAACCACTGTGACATCCAGCCTCACTTTCTAATTGACAAAAAGCAAAAGTAAAACTCATACAACGCATTATCTTGATTGTAGTTTCCTCATTTGTGTGGTTGATTTTTAATAGACTCCTCTGGATTTTAGTCCATGTTCAGAACAGACATGAAAGGAGGTGTTATTGGTATGGATAAATGCTAGAGAATGAAGGACTCCCATTCCATTCACATTACAGTTCTGGATGCCTACTTGTGCCTGTCACAGTCTAGAGGATACAAGTTCAATCCCTGATCCCCTCTCTATTCCTGACCTCAGACACGTTACTGCTTTATATTTATATGCCAACATTGTGATGTCTGTGGAGCACAAGGTCTGAGAGGGGAAGTTGCCCAGTTCAGCCACTAACCTCCAGTCAGCTTGTTCCTTTGAAGTCATCAATGATTTCTCAGTGTCCAGATATACAGGTAATGAATGAAAAGTACATCCCTGAAATGCAACCTCTCATCAGGGACCGGCCAGGCAGGCTGTCCCATCAACCCAAGGCTTCCCAGCATGCAATGAAGTGCCTCTCTGCCAGAGTCCCGCCTTTGCCATGTGCCAAGATGTACCGTGCCGGCTGCGTTCAGCAGAAATAATTGCTCCCAATGAACATGTTGAGTGGGAATGAATGGTGTGTACACAGTCGAGCGTGACAAGCGTGTATACATCAAAGTACGTTTAAAGATCCCCCCGGGAGGCAGCGGGCGCGCTGATGTCACAAAGCATACAAGACTAATGAGATCTGCATAATGCGCAGTCAATACCGGCTTAATAAATGGCTGCTGGCTGCCTTCGCTGCTCATTGCTTAATAAGCGGAATTGTCGAGGCGGACGGCAGCAGTTCTGCCACCCTAATAGCAGCTCAGTGCTCTCTGCTGGATGAATGGAAGGAGACCCCTTTAAGGTCTTGCCAGCTAGAGAAGAAAAGGGGATATTGAGATTGTGCTAAAACGACCGGGTGAACAAATCAAAGAGTCATTTGATGCACATTTCAAGGTTTGTGAAAAAATTGCAATGCCAATGTACTTTGTATGTTAATATAGTGACAAATCAGAAGAGATTGTTGAGGCTGGCCACTGGGAATCGGGATGGGCGGAGGGGCCTCTGTACCAACCACTTTGTGGAGGAGGGTTGCAGAGAACCTCCATTCCACCTCAGGCCCTCCTCCTTGGAGCAGCAAATGGAATACTCTGACAGCTGAAGTTCCCAAAGCGCAGATCAGAGTACCGAAAGTGTGGGATGATGGGTATATGCAAATTAGACAGACTATGTTTAAACTGATTAAAATGGAAATGCCATCCATGGGAGCGGAAAGTGCTGGGTCGATGGGGGTGGGATGCAAAAATCTGTGAGGGATTTAGAACTTTGCAACCTGACATTTAGATGTGAAAATTTGAAGTGGACACTCCAGTCAGACTTTGCACCCTGATTATACATAATCGTTTGTTAAAAAAAGAGCAGGTTTGGTGGTGGTACTGTAGTGGGTGGGTTTGGGGAGTTAGTATAAGTGAAAGTGGGTCAGTGACCACAGCACAAAGCTTAATGATAAATTCATGGGTATCCAGAGCACAAGAAGTGCTTCCATGGTCACTGGGGCACAGGAATGGCACAGACAGAAGTTCATAGCCAATCCTGCTTAACACATACACAAATAAGGAAAGTGTAAGTCTCAAAACGTATGTAGTAGGTGTCAGCCATTCATCATATCCTTTAAATCTCGGCTGAAGACTCACTACTTCAGCTTAGCATATTCTGACTAGAGCTGCTGATTAACTGTACATACTGCATCTCTGTTGTTAGTCATTAGCATTAAAACATAAGTAACATGATTGTTAGAATTTGTTACTAACTCTCACCTATTCTGTTTCTGTTCTCGGTACTCAAATGTGGCAACTGGTGCCACGGCCCACCTGCCAAGTTGTTTGCCTGCCTATGGTAAAGTCATCCCTGATGGAGGATCACAGGAATCATGGGAAAAAGGGGTCCTTTCATCGGATTGGCTGGCCGAGCAACATTTCAGCCATGGAATGGCAAAATGGGGAGGCAGCTTGATGGATGAGGTCTCCAGGACTCTAAAAATATCCAAATCTTATTATGTGATATCATCTACTGTTAAAGTCTGCTCCGTACTTCTAAAATTTGTATTATTATGCTGTATTAAGGGTTTGTTCTGTTCTGTGTATTGTATTGTATTGACCCCCTTCTTTTGACACCCACTGCACACCCAACCTACCTGGAAAGGGGTCTCTCTTTGAACTGCCTTTCCCGAGGTTTCTTCCATTTTTCCCTAAAAGGTTTTTTTTGGGAGTTTTTCCTTGTCTTCTCAGAGAGTCAAGGCTGGGGGGCTGTCAAGAGGCAGGGCCTGTTAAAGCCCATTGTGGCACTTCCTGTGTGATTTTGGGCTATGCAAAAATAAACTGTATTGTGTATTGTAAACTGTATATCAGGAGAACTGGTGCAGAATCTAAGACATTTGTGGTAAGCTAACCAAGAGTAGAGAATATTAGACTTGTAAGTAAAAATTCCTTTTACTCTCTACACACGATGATGAAACTGAACTGAATTTGGCCGTATAGTTACTTATCAATTCTTATCATTGGTCCTTGAGCCTTAAAATATTAATTTATCTTGGTTTTGAGTTCTTTATGATGGGCATATTGATTACAAAAAAACTGAAAAGAAAAACAAAAGTGAACCCCAGAGGTACCCCCTTAGTCTCCAGCACTATTGCAATGTCAGCATCCTTCTTGGAGTTGGTGTTATGAGGTTGACACATCTGGTGGTGAAAGTGTCAGCCACATAGTAAATAATTAAAATTGTCCATGTCAAATATTTAACCTTTTCATCCATCTAACAGTTTGGTGTGAAGGTGGAGACAGCAGTGAAGTTTCAATGGTAGGAGCAGGAGTACTATTGTGACTTCGGCAATGGATGTATTCTAGATGGATAACTGGATAAGTAAAGCAGAAACAACAAGGGAATTGTCAGAAGAGGCAAAGTGACTGAAATAAAATGGATAGAATGGGCAGTCTGGCACCACAGGTGAGGGCAGGAGAGCTAATGTGACTGGGAGCAATACAGTGTAAGATTTTACAAAGGATTCTTAGGAACACTGAGCTGCTCAGATTGTGGGAATTGTCAGGAAGGACAATATGGCTGCAGTGGGGAGGCATGATGGTCAGTGTGACTCCAAATGTGAGAGCAAGAGGGCTTGCATTACTTGTAGCAATTTGAGGATTCAGAAGGAATCTTGGGTGGACTGAGCTTCAAAAACAGTGGGAATTATGTGGCTTTAGTTGCTGGGATAGAAACCAGAATGGGTGGAGCTGATGCAACAGGGAAGAGTGATGGGTGGGGGAAGAGGACACGTATATAAATACCTCAGACTTGAGCAATGGAGGACTAGGAGATGAAAGCAGAGCTGCTGGGGTGTTGTGATTATGTTTCACTATTAATTTTGTACTCGTTATTTAAAAAGGTTTTTGTCCAGAGTTTAGATAGATAGATAGATAGATAGATAGATAGATAGATAGATAGATAGATAGATAGATAGATAGATTGATTGATTGATTGATTGATTGATATGGAAATCAGAGTGGAAATGCACATGTAATGTTAACCATACAATGGGATTTGAGAGTACAGAGATTTTCTGGTGTGTTTCATTTTGATTTTCTTGATTAAAGAGATGATTTTGCTAGGTTATGTTTGGGTTTTGGGTTTTGTTTTGGGCTTGTTTGACTTTTTTGTACTAACTTTGTCTTTATCTTTATGTTTCCTCTTTTCGTTCTCATTCAAATTCCACTGCTATTCCCTATAGAGAAACAGAAGACACAAGTTGCCAGTAAGGAAAGCAAAGGGTCAAACCAGGAGATCAATCAGAATCAAATAAACTAAAAGCAGAGCTAAAGGAGAAGACGAGGGCAAGGTCAAAGTCAGAAAAAAGTCATAACTCAAAGTACACAGTAGGGTCTCACTGACAAATGAACTAACTACCACAAAATGTTTTAAAGAGGTGTTGTATCCACTGAGGTATAAGGTAATGTGCAGTCAACGCCATATTTATATCATTGTATCCTGTGATGTCATAAGCACATCGAGCCTGGTAAATAATTTAATGCAACATTAATAAAAATCAACCTTGTCAATACCAAATTAATAATGAAAATAACAATACAAATAGAATCTCAGGAAAGAAAAACCCCAAAAAGACAGAAGTACGCATATAAAACATATTAATGTGACAGTGCGCAGCTTGGCTCCAGCAGCAGGAATGGTCAAGAAGGACAACATAGCTTCAATGCTTGAAGAGGTGCGGTGGGTGTGGCAGCAAAAGTGTGAGAGTTAAGGATATGAATCTGAATGGATAGAACTTCTGCCACAGTAGGATTGACAGGAGTCATGGCATAGCAGCAGTAGGATGGCAGGAAGGTCATGTTGGCTTCAACGGTGGTGTGAGCTGCTGTGACTTTTGGGAATTTAGGGATTTGGGAAAAAGCCTTAAATAGACTGAGGTTCTAAAACTGATGGGATGATCAAGAAGAGCAATGAGTTGCTGGGTTTAGGATAGAAACCAGAATGGCTGGAGCTGTTGTAACAGAGGGGGTTAACAGGAGTAATTGTATGGCTGAATGTGAGTTGACATGATGGGCAGTGTGGCCCCACTGGTAAGGACAGGACAGCTTGTGTTAACTGTGGCATTGCTGTGAATGGACGGAGGTTCTACAGTGGCAGTGAGGGGTGTGGAAGTATGGCTTCAGTGGTAGAGTAGGATGGCTACAGTAAAATGAGAGTTCGCAATGAAGAGCTGGATCATCTCTAGCATTGATTCTGACAGGAGATACAGTGTGGCTTCAGGAGTAGGGACAGGAAAGCCAAGGTGAATGAAGGAAGGTGGGTGGTTGCGAAGGAGTGAGGCCTGGATGAACAGTGCTGCAGAAACAGTGGCGATTGTCGGGAAGGTCACATGGCTTCAGTGGTACAGACAGAAAAGCAAATGTGACTGCAATATGATGTGCGAGTTTAAGGTGTATGGGTAGAGTTGCTGCACAGTAGGAGCTTTTAACAGAATGGACAATGTGGGTACAGTAGGATGACAGGATGGGTAAAGAGCAGGGGCACAAGTGTGGAAGAACAGGACAAGCAGGAGAACAGCTTCTAGAATGGATGATTGAGAAGAAGAGCGGCCGGGCTGCAGAGTATGGCATATTGTGGCCAGTGGGGTGTCACTGGTGAGGACAGGAGAGACAGTCGTCTTTGGTATGGAGTTTGGGATGATTTGGTACAGATTCTGCAGTGGTGGGGAGAGCAGAGGCCAACTGTTTGAGCAGTTTTGGAGGATGGAACAAAGACCGCCTTGAGCAAACCAGCTTTAGCAGTGGAGTTTGACAAGAGAGACAATTCTGCTGCAGGCTGGGAGCAGGAGAGCTTAAGTTACTGCATTAATAATGAGCATTGGGATGGAGACCTGGGTGGGTAGCAAAAACTGGGGACTGGCGAGAGAGCAGTGCAGGATAACAGGTGGGTGTAGAAGAGTCAGTGGGATTTTATTAATATGGGAATTCAAAATGGAGGCCAGTATGAACTTAGCTACTGAAGCTATGGAGATTGTCATAAGGGGCAGCATGGCTTCAGTGGTATAGACAGGAAAACAAATGGGACTGCAACATACTGTGGGAGGGTAGGGTGCTGCAGGTTAGGAAAGGGGGTTGTGGGTACAGTAGAGTTGTAAGAGAACAGGATAGGAATGAGGGAGGCTGATAGAATTGAGAATTGACAAGAAGTACAGCCTGTCTGTAGAGGATGGTGGAATGGGCAGTGTGGTAATACTGGTGTGGACAGGACACACAGTCTAACCAATTTAGTGTGAGGATTAGGATGTGAGGGTCTGAACTGGAAGAGATTCTGCAGCTGTGTTGAGTGTTGGTGATGGAAGTGCCATTCCAGTAGGGGCAAAAGGCGAGGCAGTGCAGCTTGAGGTAAACTAAAATGGCTGCTGTAGGTTTGGATGACAGAATGGAGTCCAGCATGAGCAGGCAAGCTGAGGCAGTGGAGTTTGACAAGAGAGGGAGTGCTGGTCCAGATTGGGAGCAGGAGAGCTTACCAATAATGAGCTTTGGGATGGGGAGCTGGGTGGGCAACTGCCCTGGGGACAGGCAGACTAAGAGTTGGAAGTAGAGGAGTCAGGGTGGCTTCATTTATATGGGGATTTGGGATGGAGGCATGGATGAAAAGCAGCTGTGTGGGTTGGAAGGAGAGCAATGCAAGATAAGATCTGGGAACATAATGGAATCAGTGTGGTTTCACCACTGTGTGCATCTGGGAAGGACATATGAATGGGCAAAGCTGCTGAAGCAACAAGGATTTATGAGAAGGGGCAGTCCAGCCTCAGTGGTGGGGCAGCATAGGTAAAGTGATTACAGGATTGGGATGGAGATCTGGACTGGCAGGTGGGCACCACAGTTCTAGCAGTGGCATGATATGCATCTGAGGTAAGTAGAAAGGATAGTGAGAGCACTTCAGGGGCATGAAGAGTCCAGTACTGGAGCTGTTACCTGGCCAAAGAGGTGTGCAGTGCTTATATGCCGTGCTCTCCTTTGCTTTGTCTTCACTCCTGGTCTCCTTGAATATGGTTGTGCATGCTGCTCATTTGTGGTTCCATTTAGTTGCTTGCTGCCTGTGCTTCTTTGGAATTGCAATATTCCTGACAGCATCGTGGTGCTAATTACTGTCAGACCCTACCAATTGCACCCCCAATCCCCCCCTAATATACGCCGTTATGCAACAACAATAGTAGCAATAACAAAAATAATTGTTGCTGTTACTGCTTTGCGGAAAAGTGACACAATTTGAAGTAAATTGAACAAGACATAGAAAACTTCCAAGGGCCTCCTGCCTGTTCACTCTGCCTAATTGAAGGCAGTCGCTGGGCGGCTGGAAGCAGAGGAGTGGAGTCCATGGCTGCTCACCTGGGCCAGACTGGAATTTGAAGAGCCAATGCTTTAGAAACACCTGGCATGATACAAAACCTACAAATGGAGTGACAGATTATGCATTATTCATTGTGTGACCACGTTACAGACTGGTGAGAACGACAGCCACAGCTTCAAGCAAGTTAACAACTACAAAGTGCAAACCTGGTGGGTTGAGCAGCCTGTTTGTTGCTACCAAAATGTGTACTGTGCATTGGTGCCAAAACATTTTAGACATCTTTAGTTTTAGTAAATGTTTGCTGTCTGGAACACCCTGCACTTGCTCATAATGTGTCAGTTTAGTTTCCAATTCGCATAACATGCACATCTTTGATATCTAAAGGGGAACTAGCCACATGAACACAAAGACACACACAAACCCAGAACTCTGAAGTCAGGAAACACCTGTGCTGACCACAGGGCCAATGTGCTATTATTCCTAGAATGTTTTCTGCCATCACAGCTTGATAGCTCAGAGTACCCACACTCCCAAAATTTCTTGCGCTGGGCAGTCTTAAAATATGTAAAACATTTGAGAAACAACACCTGTAAAATGCTTAAACGGCCCCAGTGTATCCACAAAATGTCTTGCACTGGCAATTTCTTCATTGCCCCTGATACCCAAACTGCCAACAAATTTCGCACCAACAAAAACAGAGAGATCCTAAATATTATTACCCATAGATAGTCTTGTGTTTGTCAACTCTGTGTGTGCCAATAGTCTTAAAATAAGCTGTTCCTGGCGCTACATGAAAGATCAAGCAAACAGCACTCTTGAAATAGGTTATGCCTGGCATAATGTTGAAAATCTGTTTGATAGCATTTCTAAATAAAATAAATAAATATCTTAAATATCAGACAAGATGAGTAAGATAAGCTGTGCCTGACACATCAAAAATCTGGATAGCACCATTTCTAATGAATGTTAAGTCTGGCACCATGTTAAATTATGTAGATAACAGGATGGTTAGGAACAGTAAACTGTTCCTGGCACAACATTGAAACCTGGGTGATGGCATCCATGAAATAAGTTATGCTTTGTTCGATGTTACAAATCTGTGTTACACCACTCATAAAATTAATTGTGCCTGGTGCCATTTTAAAAATCTGGGTGGCACTACTCTTAACATACGCATATCTTCATAGATTGTGGTGGTAGAACTCTTCAGATGTCTTGTAGCTGGCACATCATTGTCTTTCTTACAGTTCTGGCAACTAAAACACCTGTACACCAACACTGCTAAATATGTCTTGTGCCTGGCACACCCGTACATGCCTTGGAATGAGCATTCCTGACTTCTGCTGTGCCACACAGGAACTTCACTGTATACTTGATTTACCATAAGTACCAGCACGCCTAAAATGAGTGTTAACAACCTTAAGAACCATGAAACATTGCCACCTAAAACATTTTAAACATCTTGGGCACCAACATTACCAAAATATTTAATGCAAGACATCCTTTAAAAGTTTTTAGAGTAGGCCCTCCTGGCATATCTTTATAACACTAGGTTCTAGTAGTCCTTAAAGGTCTACCACCCACCATGGTGTGAAACACTTGCACTACATTTTATAGCTCTTTTATAACTTCTCTATGTTGAAACCCAGCAATGAAAGCCATGAGTGTCACTACTCAATCAAATGATGCCCCATAGACGTCATATACCCAAAACCAAACAATCCCAAATGTCAGGACTTGGCACATAGGGATCCTCACTTGACACTTTTGAATCAAAGTGGCACCCTACTGAAGTGCAGTAGCAAATCTGGAAGCTTTGAACAGTTCAGTTCATGGCACATAACACGTGCCCAGTTGTCTCACATCCTTTATCCTGCCCTGGGCTGCCAAAATTGGTCCAGCAAGCCATGGTGTTCTTCCATACAAATGCAGACAAGGACACTGCTGAAGGCTTCCTCCACAACCTTGTCAGGCTGTCAGCTTGAATAAATCCCTAGGTGGGGCTGGATCAGACTGAAAGACAAAGCCGAATAAATATTGTGCGCCACGTGGCTGAGTTCCTTGCTGCTGATCGGGAATTCTGCAGTCGTAGCCAGCGTGAATGACAGGAGATGAGCAGCGGAGGCTGCCAAAAGAGCATGCCTTCTTGTCTAAATTTATGTCTGCATTTATTTTAGATGTGCGAGGAAACAAAAACACCTGCATATGAGCCCAGCCTCTTTGTTGGACTTGTATTTGAGAGGGGTATTCTCCATGCCAAGTGTCTGGGCAGCAGTGGCCCTGTTCTTGCAGTCAGTAAACTGGGCAGAATGTATGCAAAGCTTACCTAGCTTTTGAAGGTGACGAGGTGACTAACACTCACACCGGTCCTTGGTCACTGGCAATTTCCTCCCATACACATGATGTGCTCAACCCACACTTACAAGTGTACTTGCTCCCTGGCACCCATTCCTGCATACATCTTACGTTTATGGCATCCATTCAGGCAGATATCACTGCCCACTAGAACACGCTCCAGTATGAATCCTTATTCCCTTCCTACCTTTTACCTCAAATGTTGTTTCTCTATGTCACCTGCGGGACTCATTTCTAATTTCCAGCAGCCACTTGTGCATGTTTCCATGCTTTATAGAACCCTTTCCTGCATGTGCCTTGGTTTCCTGCCATAAACCCAAGTATGCAGTCTCTCCACGACATTGAACTACAGTGCATCATTGTTCTCTGGTACAAACTCAGCCATGCACTCTTGCTCTCCACCATCCATTTAGGAGTATACAGACATATTCATACGTATTTGGAAAGTGACACAATTTTCATAATTTTGGCTCTGTACACCACTACAATGGATCTGAAATGAAGAAATCATCATCGTTTGAAGTGTAGACTTTCAGCTTTAATTCAAGGGGTTTAATTTAAATATTGGGTGAGCTGTTTAGGAATGACAGACATGGTCCCCCCATTTTCAGGAACTCAAAAGTATTTAAACAATTGACTGACAAGCTCTTCCATAGCCAGTTGTGAGCAGGTCCGTCATTATTTCATTCACTATTTATCAGGTAGAAGGTCTGGAGTCGATTTCCTGTGTAAAACTTGCATCTGGAAGCTGTCACTGTGAACTCTCAATGTGACGTCTACAGAGCTGTCCATGAAAGTAAAAACAGGCTATCAATAGGCAGAGAAAACAAAACAAAACCCATCAGAGAGAATGCAGAAACACCAGGGGCCTCATGTATAAACGGTGCGTACGCACAGAAATGTTGTGTAAGAACATTTCCACGTTCAGATCGCGATGTATAAAACCTAAACTTGGTGTAAAGCCACGCATATTTCCATGGTAGCTCATACCCTGTTGTACGCAAGTTCTCTGCTCGGTTTTGCAGACTGGCGGCACCCAGCGTCAAAGCAATGCTACTGTTCCTGTGTGGTTTATCTCTCTTTTTCAGATCCACATCCCTGACGCGGCGTTATAGATACACTGAAATTAACCGCATATTGTTTATTAGTTTAATGCATCTGATTGTAATTAACCTGTAACAATATAATGGTCCACATGATGGTCAAACTATTCTAAATACCATAGCTGCTTTAGTGTTGTTACTCTCACTGCATATTCTTCTTCTTCTTCCAGCTACTCCCGTTAGAGGTTGCCATAGCGGATCATCTTTTTCCATATTACTCTCACTGCACCACTCAGAGCAGCTGAACGGAAAGAGAATTATCAGTATACAACATCAAGCACATGCTGCCTCAGCCATGCTTCCTATTTGAACTGCTTCTCATATGGCAAACGCTTCAAAACCTTTCCTGCATGGACCTTGTGGTTCAGAAACAGTTTCATCCCAAGAGTTCTAAACGCAATCAGTCCATCAACTGCTCCTTGTAGAACTGTTTGTACTTATAAGTACAATTACCTCACTGTAAACTTGCAATACAGTTATAATATTGCACAACCCGAGCCACTTTATAAAGCGCTTATTTACATATGATGAAATGCAGCAAAATATGTTTACGCGTATTATATTATACAGATAAAACTTAAACTTTATTTATATAATCTATATTGTTAATAATTAAAGGACACGGTGTTGCTAAGCTAGCAAGGATCTGGCACTCTGTTCACGGATTGTTCCTGCCTCGCACTGTATGCTTCACTGGGACTAGCGTGAAGGATAGAATAATTAAACATGTACTACAAAAATATTTCAGTATTCCTTAAAAGTTTTGAAGAATCGTCATTGTAAGCTTACAGATGGCTTAACGTCTATTACAGAGCTGATTGTGTGGCGATTGGGTATTTGGAGAAAGAAAAGGAAGGACAGGAATTGAAGGTTAGTACGTTTGAAAGAGCCAGTACTGCTGTAATAAAGTATTTCATCGAAGGTCGCGCACAATCACTGCGCCACTGTGTTCCCATGTTTAATAACGTGCTTTAACTCCTATCATCATGAAAATGATATCACGTATACATCTCAGTATGGCTTGCTGGCTTGCCACGCAATGTGCTTTTCACGCGGGGCTACAAGCATTTAAAAGATCAAACCACGTTTCCACATGTGTCCCCGTGTTCTTGATGAACTAATTTTAAAATAACAGTCTCGATCCACTGTACTAATTCCCTTCATAATTTTAAAGACTTCAATCATGTCATCTCTTAATCTTCTTTATCTTAAACTGTAAAGGCTCAGCCCCTTTAATCTTTTCTCATAATTCATCCCCTGTAGCCCTGGAATCAGCCTAGTCGCTTTTCTCTGTACCTTTTCTAGCACTGCTATGTCCTTTTTGTAGCCTGGAGACCAAAACTGCACACAGAACTCAAGATGAGCCCTCCCCAGTGTGTTATAAAGTTGAGCAGAACCTCCCGTGACTTGTACTCCACACATCGTGCTATATAACCTAACATTCTGTTTGCCTTCTTAATGGCTTCTGAACACTGTCGGGAAGTCGATAGCTTAGAGTCCACTATGACCCCTAAATCCTTCTCATAAGGTGTTCTCTCGATTTTCCAACCGCCCATTGAGTATTCAAACCTAACATTTTTACTTCCTATGTGTAATACTTTACATTTACTGACATTTAATTTTATCTTCCACAAATCTGCCCAAGCCTGTATGCTATCCAAGTCCTTCTGTAATGATATAACAGATTCCAAATCATCTGCTACTCCATCTATCTTGGTATCACCTGCAAACGTGACCAGCTTGTTACTTATATTCCTATCTAAATCATTTATATATACAGTATTAAAATAGAAGAAGACATGAAGAAATGAAGAAGACTTTGTGTTTTTTTGAGCAGGATTTGGGGCCAATGCATCAAGCTTGACAGCTGTTTCTTGTGAGGCTGGGTCACCTCTGTAAGAGACTTGTGTTTATAATTGGCAGGACATCAAAAAGTTTCTAGTCCTTGGAAAACCTGCTGAACTCTCCTGTACCAGTTTGTGACCCAAAATTGACAATACGTACCAGAATGATGAATAGACAAGAGTATGGAGAATGGAAGGAATGGCTCATAATTTGACGCATACCACATCATCTGTGAATCATGGTGGGGGCTGTTTTATGACATGGGCATGTGTGACTGCCAATGGAAGTGGGTCACTGGTGTTTATTGATGATAAGACTGTTGGCAGGAGTAGCAGGATGATTTCCGAAGTCTTCAGGGCTGTACTGTCTGCTCAATTTCAGCCAAATGCTGCAAAACAGACCGGGCAACGATTCACATTACAGATGAACAATGAGCCAAAATATACTGTGACAGCAAACAGCAAGTGCTTTTCAACACAAACTAGTGGAATTTTCTTCAATGACCAAGCTAATCAGCTGACCTCAACCCAATTGGACAACTGAAGGTAAAAAGTCTAATGAATAAGCAGTACCTGAAGACAGCTGCAGTAAAGGTAAAGCCATCACTAGAGTGGAAACCCAGCACTTGGACAAGGCCATGGATTCCAGACTCCAGGCAGTCATAGACTGCAAAGGAATTTCAACCAAATATTAAAAATTATCATTATATTCATGATTATGTTTGTTTGTCCAATATTTTTGGGGCCCCTGAAAATAGAAGGACCATGTATAAAAATTGCTCTCTTTCCTAAACGGCTCACACAACTATTTTTGTTAAAACTCCTGAGAATTAAAGTTGAAAGTCTACACTTCAATTAAATAATGATTTCTTCATTTCAAATCCATTGTGGTAGTGTACAGAGCCAAAATTATGAACATCATGTCACTGTCCAAATATTTATGGGCCTAACTGCATGTCTTTGATCCCTGGTGTACAGTTCTGCAGGAACTCCCTGTGGTCATAAAAGATCCTTGGGCATCTTTTGAAAGTTTTAGGGTGTTTCCTAATGTCCTGAGTAAATTGCCCACCCCAAGCCTGGTCATTCTGGTTCTCTAATCAGTCCCTGTCTCTTATTGGCTTACTGTCTCTCTCACCTCTTCACCACTTAACCACTTCACGTCCTAGTGAGTTGAACAACTTCCGGTCTGTTGCTCTGACGTCACATGTGATGAAGACCATGGAGTGGCTGCTGCTTCACCACCTGAGACCACAGGTCCGCCACGCCCTCGACCCTCTGCAGTTCGCATACCAGGAGAAGGTGGGAGCGGAAGATGCCATCATCTATATGCTACACCGATCCCTCTCCCACCTAGACAGAGGCAGTAGTGCTGTAAGAATTATGTTTCTGGACTTCTCTAGCGCCTTCAACACCATCCAAACTCTACTCCTTAGGGACAAGCTGACTGAGATGGGAGTAGATTCACACCTGGTAGCATGGATCATGGACTATCTTACAGACAGACCTCAATATGTGCGTCTTGGGAACTGCAGGTCTGACATTGTGGTCAGCAACACAGGAGCGCCGCAGGGGACTGTACTTTCTCCGGTCCTGTTCGATCTATATACATCAGACTTCCAATATGACTTGGAGTCCTGCCACGTGCAAAAGTTCGCTGATGACACTGCTATTGTGGGCTGCATCAGGAGTGGGCAGGAGGAGGAGTACAGGAAGCTAATCAAGGACTTTGTTAAATGGTGCGACTCAAACCACTTACAACTAAACACCAGCAAAACCAAGGAGCTGGTGGTGGATTTTAGGAAGACCAGGCCCCTCATGGACCCCATGATCATCAGAGGTGACTGTGTGCAGAGGGTGCAGACCTATAAATACCTGGGAGTGCAGCTGGATGATAAACTGGACTGGACTGCCAATACTGATGCTCTGTGTAAGAAAGGTCAGAGCCGACTATACTTCCTTAGAAGACTGGTGTCCTTCAACATCTGCAATAAGATGCTGCAGATGTTCTATCAGACGGTTGTGGCGAGTGCCCTCTTCTACGCGGTGGTGTGCTGGGGAGGCAGCATAAAGAAGAAGGATGCCTCACGCCTGGACAAACTGGTGAGGAAGGCAGGCTCTATTGTAAGCACAGAGCTGGACAGTTTGACATCCGTGGGAGAGCGACGGGCGCTGAGCAGGCTCCTGTCATTAATGGAAAATCCACTGCATCCACTGAACAGGATCATCGCCAGACAAAGGACCACCTTCAATGACAGACTGTTGTCACTGTCCTGCTCCACTGACAGACTGAGGAGATCGTTCCTCCCCCTCACTATGCGACTCTTCAATTCCATCCCGGGGGTTGGGGGGTAAACGTTAATATTATACAAAGTTATTGTTTGTCTGTTATACTTTCATTTTTATCACTCTTTAATTTAATATTGTTCTTTATCAGTATGCTGCTGCTGGAGTATGTGAATTTCCCCTTGCGATTAATAAAGTATCTATCTTAATGACTGCGAGAGATGTGCTGTTGCATCATTCAAGTCAGATGCTACACATGGTGCGGTGGAAATGGCTCCTCACTGTCTATGTAAAACACTTTCAGTAGGATAGAAAAGGACTATATAATTATTAATTTAATTCATTAATTAATGTTTGGACTTACAATGTTGTCTGTAAATACAACACCGTTCAGCCTCCAGACATCTTCACACTCCTACAGCATTTGGAGAAAACCACAGAAGGAGTAACTGCATTCATCTCAGTCAAGTCTTATCGTGGGTCTCCCAACAAAGCCTTTTTGTGGATTTCTATGCTGAATGATTTTTTAATACTAGCTAAATATAAAATTATTATTTTTCGCATGACGGATTTGTGTGGTTGATCTGTTTATTTTGTTACAGTTGTGGCTTTGAGGTGACACTGTAAGTGGAACAAACTTTCCACAGTGCAATCCTAGCATTAAATCAAGAATTTAGCGCTCCCTGCTGGACATGGTGTATCTTTGTTTTCTTGCATAAATGTAGTCATGCACTCTAGTTCACCATTTATGATTAAGTCTTTGATCGCTGGTTTACAGTTCTACAGGCATCTCTACTCCCTGGCATCCATACTTAAGATCCATTCCTGCGTGAAACTTTTATCTCTGGCACAAAGTCAGGCATGTCGCCCATTTATGTGTATGTACCATATCTCTAGTACCAAGTTCAGCACCCACTCCTCTTCATTGGCATATGTTTAATCCCTGGCCACATACTCCCACATGGTTGCCTACTCCTTGGCACACACTTTACAGTGTATGCCCCCTTGCTCCCTGGCACCCAATTCTGTGTCCAGCTCAGGAAAATATACAGACTAAGCATTTCTTTGCCATCAGCCCCTTGTTCTTCTAGCTGCCCATATGTCTGGAGCAGTGTCCTCACTGAGAGTCACCCTTTTATTAAAGTGCCCAACAGCAAAGCCTCAAATTCAGCCATTTGGCAACTGTTGGATTAAGCTGATTTAGAAGCCAAAATGTGAAGTTCAGAAGAAGGCTTCTGAGGCCTATGAAAAAACATCAAACAAAAAACACCAGCAAAGTGGTCTGCTACTGACAAAAGAGAAATGATGAGCTTCCGCTGTGCCTGCATCCTGCTCCCATGTTACTGGTTTGCAAATTGCGATAAATGGCCTCATTTAAGTCAAGAACAGATTCCCCAGAGAGAGCCCAAAGGCCCACGGTGAGCCAAGCGTCTCAAGCTCTTTTTTTCCCCGCGTCTCATTGGTCTGAGATCTGGATGTGTAAAGAGGTGTGACAGCAATATGTCCACAAGCACGTCGTCACCCGTCCCAGTGGCTCACACCGTTCACATGACAGCACAAGGCCTTGTTGTTATTAGATAGCCAAGGCCATAGCAGCTTAAGAGTAGCTGGCGCAGTGGTGTCCTGAGTGAGTTTGTGCCAGTCCTAAATGTTTATAAGTGTGTGTGCAGGGTGTACCCTGGTGAGCATCATGTGTATGTATTTGAATATGCTGAGTGGTAAACACGAGAGGTGATGAGGCCAGGGGAACAGTGTGATCCCTTGTGTTTGCGCAGCCCCCTTCATATGTACAAACCTAAGTCTGGATTGGACATGCAAACAGCAGTATGCTGATGGGCACACTTGTACATTTGTGTTTCTGCTTGCAAGAGCAACTGTGCAGAATGCTCATGTGGGCTTTGTGTGTCCATATGTGTCAGTGAGCACAGCAGTGGAAGTGCATGTATATGCGTTTTGTAAATTATAAGCCGTAGATGCAACACACTGACAACCACTCCTACATGTCCTTACGCCCTGGCATTTACTTTTACATATTTGGCTGATGACTTTATCCAAGGCAACCTACTATACCATATTTGAGATACAACTGGTTACTTTTCTTTTGTTTTTCCAATTGAAGTGACTTGCTTATGGTCACACAGTGTCAGTAGAGTGATCTGAACTCATAAACAACCTCAGGGTCTGAAGGTCAACTCCTTAACGGCTGCGCCACACTGCCTGCTTGGCACCTATTCCTGCATATGATTTTCCTCTGTGGCATCCATTCAGGCACACATTGCTGTTCACTGGGACTGACATGTTGCCAGACATGTACTGTTTGTACACGGGTGACACAGAAAAACGGGAACTTTTGAAATGCGTAGTGGCAGCCATGTACAGTTGGCAGCACTGCGGAACAGGGACCTTGAGCTGTAAACAATCTTGCCATTTAGTAATTTAGTAATCAATTGCAAGGCAATCAATGGCAGCTGTGCGAGAATTGTTCGGTAACCGTGTCATCTCAAGATTCGGTGACATTCCCTGGCCCTCAAGATCACCGGATTTGTCCGTTTGTGATTTTTTCTTGTGGGGCTACCTTAAGAGTTGGGTCTACACGACTCGGCCAAGGACCCTGAATGAATTGAAACAAAGACGAAATTCGTGGTATCACAGCTGAGATGTTGCAGCGATCAATGGGGAACCTCAACAGCAGATTGGAAGAATGCATACGTACAGGAGGACGCCATCTGCAGGACGTAATTTTCAGAAATTGATAATTTGGATTACTGTCTCTTAAAAGGCGAGTTGTAGTGGTTCAATTGCTGTCAATACTTTTTTTTTGTTGGATTTCTTCTGTTTTTATTGGGTTTTTCAAAAGTTCCCATTTTTCTGTGTCACCCTGTATTAATGCATGTGTGAGTGTGCACTTTACATTTTGTGTACACACATTTCATGCTTCCATTTTAGGCACATGTAAATTTGTTGTTGTATGCATAAAAATTCAATATTACTGTAGAATGCCCAGGGTTAGGATTAGCCCAGAACTGTGACTGTGTGTGACTTCGTCATTTGACTTAGCATTAGAACCAACTGTGGACCAACCCTGGAGATGGTTGCTGCTGACTGGAGTTTTTGGTGTTCCTTCTACTCCATTGTTAGCAGGATCTAGCTCAATGATAATATTAAAAAACTTAAATGTAATGAGTAAAAGATTAGGAACAACTGTACGCCTGCTTATCCTTGTAATTATCTAATCAGCTAATCATATGGCAGCAGTACAACGCACAAAATCATGAAAATACAGATCAGGACCTTCAGTTAATGTTCATATCAAATACCACAAGGGTGAAAATGATTGTGACCGCAGTTTTGTTGGTGCCGGCTGGGCTGGTATGAATATTTTTGTAACTAAGGATCTGGAGTTTACTCAGAATGGAGTGAAAAACAAAAAGACATCCAGTGAGCTGCAGATCTGAGGTCTGAAATGTCGTGTTGATGAGAGAGGCCAGAGGAAATGGCAAGACTGGTTTGAGCTGACAGAAAGGCTACCGTTACTTAGATAACCACTCTGTACAACTATGGTGAGCAGAAGAACATCTCAGAGTGCACTATACGTTGAGCCTTGAGGTGGATGGGTTACAATAGCAATAGCCGAGTTCCACTTCTGTCAGCCAAGAACAAACAGCTGAGGCTGCAGTGGGCACAGGCTCACCAAATTTGGACAAGTGAGGACTGGAAAAACATGGCCTGGTCTGATGAATCTCAATCTCTCCTGAGGCACACAAATGGTAGGGTCAGCATTTGGTGCCAGCATCACAATATATCCATGCACACAACCTCAGGCTGGTGGTGGTGGTGTAAAGGTGTAAGGAATGTTTTCTGGGCCTGTTAATACCAATCAGTAATCACTTGAATGCCACAGCCTATCTGAGTATTGTTGATGACCATGTGCATCCCTAAATGGCCACAATCTATCCATTTTCTAACGACTACTTCTAGCACAATAATGCACCACGTTGCTAAGCAGACGTCACCTCAAAATGGCTTCATGAACATGACAATGAGTTCAGTGTTCTTCAGTGGCCTTTTCCATCACCAGATCTGAATCCATTAGACCACCTTTGGGATGTGATGGAATGGGAGATTCACAGCATGAATGTGCAGCTGACAAATCTGCAGCAACTGGGTGATGCAATTATGTCAACATGGATTTAAATCTCAAAGGAATGTTTCCAACATCTTATGGAATCCTTGCCATGTAGAGCTGGGGCTGTGTTGAGAGCAAAAGGAGGCCCCACTCAGTATTAGTGTAGCGGTCCTAAGAATTTGGTCAATGAGTGTATATTGCTAAGATCCTTTTGCTTTAAACAACAACAACAACAACATTTACTTATTTATTTATTTATTTTTTTTACCGTGTCCTGTTCGGCTGTGAAGCAATCAGAATTAATGTCTGAATGCTGGCGACTAGCCTTACAGTTTTTCTCTCAGGTGGAGCGTTACAGCTTCTGCTGACGTCACGCCCGATACCAAAACTTTATTAGAAATATTTTCAGATGTTTTTAAGATTCGAACCGGACACGGAGACAAAAGTGAAAGAAAAAGAGGAGAGAAAAGGAGGAGATGGAGGTAAAGAGGGAAGGGGGGGTTTTCATATAGAATAAACAATAAATGAACCAGAATCCACTTCTAGACCTGCAGAAAGAGAGGGGGAAACCACAAGACAAAAACATTGCTGCATCAGCTACATGAAGATATATAAAAGTAAAAATGTTTGGTGACAATCACACAGTAATTATTACTAAGGCATTTAGGGCCAACCACAGCCTTAGGTCATGTGCTGAAGACGTCCAAGTCATACTTATGAAAGCACCAAGTGAGCACCTGTGTGCGTACGCACGCTTGTATGTGTAAGGTTTCTCTATAGGAGCGTCCAATAGTGAGTGTCAAGGGCCACAGACCTGCCCCCAAAAACGTGCGGAAGATGGAGGGAGTTCCAAGCCCAGAGATCCAGAGGTCACCCCAGAGCGCGGAGACCCCAGGGAGGCCGTCACCAGAGAAGCCCCAACCCCCCCTCAAGAGGCGCAGAGTATCACCCCGGGGGGCCACAAACAGCAGCCGGGAGAGTCCCGGGAGATATCAACGGCAAACCCCCAGGCCCGCCCGCAGCCGCTCACCCTCGAGTCGGCCGGGCCCGGAACCCAGCAGCCCGGGACCCAAGGGCGACCCACCCCGCCGAGGACCCAACAGAGCCCAGGGACCCAGATCCCACCAGGCAGCCACAGCAACATTTATTTTTAAAGAATATTTTCATACAAAAAAAGTAGCTCAAAGTGCTTCACATAATGAAGAAAAATAAAAGACAAAATAAGAAATTAAAATAAGGCAACATTACTTAACATAGAAAAAGATTAAGGCTCAATGGACAGGGAAAAAACAAAAAACTCTAGACGGCTGGAGAAAAAAAATAAAATCTGTAGGGGTTCCAGGCCACGAGACCGCCCAGTCCCCTCTGGGCATTCTACCTGACATAAATGAAACAGTCCTCTTTGTATTTAGGGTTCTCACAGACGCTCTTGATGATGATGGTCGTGCAGACTTCTGGCTTTTAATCCATCACTGTTGGAACATCACAGTGCTTTGAGTAGATGGTGGTGGCGCAAGACACCGGAAAAAAGAAACAGAAGAGAGAGTAGGGGTTAGTACAGATTTTAGAGCCACCATGACTTTCAAACTCATATATTTTTATGTGTGCATTAGATCATTTTAAAGATTTTGCATTCTATATGTAAACCATAGCACTCAGTGAAGGGCACTATACAAAAATTACATTGGTTTGAATGGAATTGTGTGTCAGTGTTTAGCTACTGTGCTTGTCTCTCTCGCTTTTGTCTCAGACGGGCCAGGGTGTGGCTGGGCACACTTGTGTATTTGCATGCTTGTGGATACTGTATGTGTATAAGCAGCTGACTTCTTGTGAACATAAATGTATGCATGAGTGTCTCCGTGTTTGAATGTATATTTGTATCACGGCCCACTGAAGCCTGCCTCAGCAGCTTTGGCTTCTCCAAAATGTCAAGCTTTCCCATCAGTCTAGTCTGAATGGTGTGCCAATGCTCTGGGCAGTGCCCCCTTACTCATGCCTCTTCCTGAGTGTAGTGTCATCTAGTGACATTATCATGCCAATTAATATGGTCCAGCTGCTGTGTGCTGTACTGGCTGGGTGAGGAGCCAGGCATGAGTCAGACACAGTCTCGTGAGTCAGGCCAAGTAATTGAGGGCACAATTCAGGCACATACAGCTGGTCCACTGGACTGATCGGTGGTCCTAAGAGCTGTGCATTCAAATGATAAATCTGTGACCTGTAATGAAGAACTGGAGAAATTTCATACACTGCTACCCCTTACCTCCGGACCTGCCTGGTATCTTTGGTTTCATAATGGGGTACCTGGCTTGGCTTTCCAATGACATCAGTTTATCAACTGTTATTTAATTAGATTAAACTAGATAAACTGTATTAATCCCATGGGGAAATTCCTATATCTATATAGTGCCTTTCATAGTTAAAGTAAGGTGCACTGTACATAAATCACTCTACCTTTAGAACACATGGTATACAATTGATGTCAAAGGCAGGTGAAGCAGCTCACTCAGGTTTATAGCGTGAGTGTGCAGTGGAGGTCCAGTATTTGAATTAAGCCCCTTAGATGTTTGGCTGCACTGCATCCCTCATGTTAGAGCTTTCTGATTTAGGGATGTTAGAAATTGCATTATGGAAAAACTGGAGGCTTAACTGAGTGTATTGGGGGCTATTATGCCTGACTTAAAAAACAATCATGAAAAGGAAAACCAGCAAAGTAGAGGAAAAAAAAATACTGTGTATCAGCCTGAATAATTTCTCTGTCTCATGTACAGTAGATTTTCCTGTTTTTGCATTTTCTTTGTTTGCAGTAAAGCTTTATTTTTCATGAGTTTATTGTATTTATGCATTTTTTGTTAATAGTGCTCTGTTTTATTATTTAGTATCTATGTCTTGTGTTTCTATGTTCTCTTGTGCTCTTTGTGTTTTGTGGGTGGAACCCCAGGGGGCAGAGCCACCCTGATGTCACCCCTGAAGGACCACCCTCAGCCTTTATATTGGGAGGCTGGACAGTGGAGAGTGCTATTCTTTGTGAGTATTGATTTTCTAATGTAGTGGACAGTTTGCTTCATTCTTTGGATTTTGATTATTGGACTGCAGATTAAGATCTGTTGCTGTAGCTGAATGTATTTGGGAAACTTTGCATTTTTGCCTTGATGTTGTTCGTTCTTCTTTTGTTTAATTCAAATATAAAAAGATTGTATTGGCCATGTTTCTCAAGCCAGAGGTTTCTCTTTGTTCAGCTCCCTTGTTGGGGCATTTTTGTGTAGTTTGGGACATTCAAAGATATTTTTTGAACTTTTAAAATTGTGATCCAAAGCAGACCAGTAGAGTTTGGGTTCAGGTGGCCGTGGGTGAGGCCTTTTATGGTTAAACTAGCAAAGGCATATTTACATTTAAATTTGTTTTTTATGCTCCTTTTGCTCATTTTTGGTCCCTTGATTATTACTGTTGATGTTGATGTTGTTATTTGTGTTTATTAGTTGCATACTGCCTCACAGTAAAGAGACCAGGGTCCGCAGCTGTAATTTTGCTTGGAGTTTGCATGTTCTCCCCATGTCTGTATGGGTTTCATCAGGGTTCTCCAGTTTTCTCTCAAAAATCTAAAGACATGCAGTGGATTGGCGATGCTAAACTGGCCCAAGTGTGGGTGTGGTCTGTGGGAGTGAATAGCCTGCAATGGACTGGACCCTTGCTCCCTGTTACAGCCATTTGTCATATGCTTGCTGGATTAGGCTCCATCCCCCAGACCCTGATCCAGATTAAATGGGTTCAGAAAATGGTGTGATAAGGTATTTGTATAATCATGTATTTTTATCAGTTTTGTGTATTGTTTGGTTTCTATGTGTGGATGCATATTCCAACATGTCTCTTGTGTTTTGTGGGTGGTTCCCCAAGAGGTGGGGCCACTTGTCGATCTCCATTGATGGACTGCTCCCAGCCCTATAAAGGCTCATGGGATTTGCAGTCCCTTGTGGTACATTTTATGAGCTTGGTATTGGTGAGTTCTCCTCCTTATGTTCATGTTATTCTCTAGATTTACTGGCTTTTTGAGATTAATCTGCTCAGTTTTTGGTTTATGATTTCTGGATATCATAATGGGAATTGTTAGCTGAGGATTGTATTTTAGGCAACTCTGTTTTTGTTCCTTTTTTGAGCTCTTGTATATTATTTACCTTTTTTGTAATAAATCACTTATTTAATAAAGATTCTTTGTTGCCCTTTTTGTGATTAAGCTTTGTGGAGCTTTTACTTTATTTTTGTGTTATCTATAGTTGTTTTGCCAGCTCTCCATTTTTGGGACTGCTCTATCTGAGGCTGGCAGTTAGTATTTAGGGCCTGACTGGACGAGGTAAGCCTCTAATGGACAGAGCTGTGAAGATCTTGGCTTACTTCTTGGCTAAAGTTTGGAGGCCTCACCTATTTGGTTTAGGAGGAAATTCCAATCACAACACTGGATCTTTTAGAGGCCTCACACCATTGTGATATTTGTGTGGCACTAATCATATCAATGGACAAACAGAGGTTCAAAACCAGAAAATCAAAGAGTTTCATTAAAAAAAATCTAAATGTTAGGCAAAAGTCAAAAGTCAAAGTTCAAAGCAAAATATCCCTAATGGAAAAAGACACAAGTAGAGTTTTTGAATTTTCTTATGCTGGGATATTGACTACTGCATTATGACATCATCATATTTAATACCTGCAGCAATGATGACATGTGGATGGAGCATAGTTCCTTAAGAGGAAGGGATGCCAGCCCTATGCCACCATAAGAAATAGCACAAAGATTGACTTATTTCACCCAGAAGACAGGCAGAAGATGTCAGTGTGGGTACACCAGAGTTCCAGCTGGGTTGGACCAAAAACAGTGAAGGGCAGGTGGAGGAAACTCGGCAGGACTACAGGCTCCCCCGACACAATAGGATGCAACTTTCTTGGGTGGTTGTACCTCTGCAGGTACCCACAAGGTACACTGCTGGATACCATAGTCGTAAGGAACAGCCTTGTGGGGTTCAGTGGTGGCCTCCCGGGGCTGCTACAAGAATTCCTCATCCCTGCTTTATGGGACTTTTGTTTGACCCGGAAGTGCTTCCATCAGACCATGAAGCCGCTCAACCTCATCCAGGCAAATCAGAGTCAGGTGGAAGTGAACAAAGCTCACCTTGGTGGTGAGGAGGAGAAGAAAGAAACAAGATAGCATGGAAGGATTTGTGTTTTTTGCACTGCTGGTACCTTTCTAGATGGTAGCTGCAAATAAAACATCTTTATTTTAATGGGATGTGTGTCTGTGAGGTAGTGCTTGGGGTTGGGTAGTCTCTGGAACCCTCTAGTGGTCACACATCCCATACCATGTCAGGCAAGTCACATGACTGGAAATGGCCACCGCTCATGTTCAAAATACAGTAAAATGGCAACCAACTGTAGAAAACAATGTGAATAATTGTAGAGTAGAGTGCAAGATATTAATATAAATGCATCAGAAATATGATGGGGCTGCATTGGGGGACTGATGTCTATGTGAGAACCGATGGTTATAAATGGAGACTGAAGTCAGGAATGAGATATCAGGGGAATTCACTGGGACAATAAAGTCCAGGCTGAGAAGAGCTGAGAGCTGCAGGTCAGATCAGGTTGGGGAGCATGCAATTGTACAGCGTGTTGTCACACCAACCACACGACGAAACTGCTCGGGATCCTGGTTGGCATCCCCCACAGGCAGATACACGGTCCAGTCCTACTGGAAAATTAATATGAATTGTGAGAGAGAGTTGCATGATCCATTGGGGCCACTAAGACACACATACTGTACATTACATTTACTTCTTTGGCTGACACCTTTATTCAAGGTAACTTACAAATCTGAGACATAATTGGTTACATTTATTTTGTTGCTTCTTTTTTTGTTTGGAGCACAGATACAAAAAGTGACTTGCTCATGGTCACACGGATTTAAACCCAAAACCTCAGGGTTCGAAGTCCAAAGCCTGGGAATATAATGGATGTCTTAACTGGGATAACTAGCACTCCTCTGAAAGATTGATGTCTGGTTTGACAATCTGAAATGTCCAGTGACAGCCTGGAGTCTGGATTGAGAGATGCAAGGATGCACTTGGACACAGGTGGAGAGGGTATTGAACCATCTTAGGAAAAGTATGTCAGAACTGAGGGAGATATGGTCCAGGATTAGTGACTGCAGCAGGCAACTGTTGTTTCATCAGGAAATATTGGGCGCCTTAATTGGGAAACTGGGAGGAGTTTATTTACAGATAAATGAATTAGGACTTTCATTGGTCTACTGGTATCTACTGTAGATTCCAATGAGTGAATGTTGTCAGCCGGGCTTTCATTGGGTAGACTGACAGAGGTGTGAAGCTCATTTGGAAAACTACTGGAATAGGCGGCTGCACTGGGAGACTAACATATTTAATGGGGGTGGGTGGCTGGAGTATTAGAGATGGTTCAATAATGAGACTGTGGTATCTGGTAGGGATGAGGACTCCACTGGGAGCATGGGCAAAGAGAACTTGGAATGTTGTTAGGACTGGGTCAGAAGCTCCATCATGGACCATGATACATGAAAACTCATAGGACTTTGCTGTATTCTAATGTGTTTTACACAAACACTTTTTTGTTTCATTTGTTTGGGTTTCATTATGGGACTTTACAGAACTTCTTCTGGACATGAAACTTTTTTGCTGCTGATGGCCAATACTGAGGAGCGGTGAGGAGGAGGAGGAGGAGGAGGATGATAGGCTGTCAGGGACTGTAGGAATGGGTAATTACTCAGGAGTGTGGCGCAGCAGCGAGGCCACCCGGGTCTCAGCTGCAAATTAAAGTCATTTGTAAAACTGCAGCAGAGCTCATGAATAAATCAGGCAGTAAACTCATCAGAGTCCATCTCTCATGAAACCAGAGCTCCACTGTGTGTGCTGGTCTCACACCAGTCCCGAATTGCCTTCCAGTGCCATTAATGGCTGGTGATGGCATATACCTAATAGCCTGTTATGATGACATGCCCCTTTACTGCTAAGGTAAGACCTTGGTGCCAGTGAGTAACCCTGGCCTTGCAGGAGACATAATAGATTAGGACCCATCTCCTCCTGGATGTTATCCATGCTGTATCTTCAAAGCTGATCACATAATGGCTTTCAATGTTTCTGTCACAAGTCACTGGGCAATCAACTGCTGCTCTTATCAGAAAAAGAGGAAAACTGAGGTTCTTCCTCATTGGTGACATCAGGGATGTGTGATGTGTCTCCTGCTCACTCGTAACTTCACTGCACACCTCCTTGCTGGTAACTTTTATGATTAATAACGCAACTCCCTACAGGTGACTTTTAGAGTCCCAACCTCCTCTACAGTGACACCCCACCTCATCTGTAACAACAGACCTCTGTGTGATACACCTCCCCAAAGGTGACATTTAGACTGGGTGACACACATGTTCAATATAAACATTTATGATGACTTGTAATGACAGAGCTGAGTGACACATTTCCAAACTGGTGACATTTGTGATAAATGACACGCCTTTTTAATTATGTCATTTAGGATGACAGGTTATCATCCTGATTTATGAGATCAGAGCTGAGTGACAAGCTTCCCCACCACTGGTAATGTCAGAATTTATTGACACAGCACCTGCTGAAGACACATATGATGATGGTCACTCCTTTGTATTTTATTATAAGAGCTGAGTGACACAAAGCCAAGCTGGTGGCATTTATAATGAGTGACAGAAATGTCCACTGGTATTGTCAAAATTGAGTGACATGCCTTCCAAGTGATGACATTCCTGCTGAGTGACACACCTCCTCATTGATAACTTTCACAAATTATGACATGTCTCGGCCATGACATCAAAGGTGGTGGTGGTGTCACAACTAAGGAATATGTGTCTTCATCTGTGATGTTAGAGCTGAGTGACATGCCCTCTCACGTCACCCTTCTCCTTTTCTTATTAAAATATTTCACCCTTTTGTTGTCAGAGCTGCTATTGATTCTTGTCAGGTTGTCATAGAGATTAATGAACTAAATCTACAGGAATCGTTATAAATTTGTTTAAAACGAGAATGCCATACTCTGAGTGAATTAAAATGCTTGTTGTGCCTCCTGCCGTAATGGACCACTGCTCTTTTCCGGCATTCTAACACCCCCGTTGTCTAACACTGACAGTTTCCTCAGCAAAATCCGAAATTGGACCAGTTTTTATATTTCTCATTCTCGTGAATTGCTGAGTGTGATGTGAATGAAGAAACTGATGGGTCTGGCCCAAATGCCAACATGCAGCAGCCATTCCACCTGCACTTTAGAACAGGTCAACCATCAGAAGTTAAGCGTGTTTAGTGCCTGGCCAGTACATGGATGGGAGACCATCTAGGAAAAGCTTGAGTTGCTGCTGGCAGAGGTGGTGGTGAGACTGGCGGGGGGCCAGTTTACCCAGTGCTCTTTGTGTGGATCCCAGTGCCCCAGTAAAGTGATGTGCAAAAATGTGAGATTTTTAAAAGGAGATCCTGACTGTCTGTGGTCATT
This sequence comes from Polypterus senegalus, assembly GCF_016835505.1. Lineage (NCBI taxonomy): Eukaryota > Metazoa > Chordata > Cladistia > Polypteriformes > Polypteridae > Polypterus > Polypterus senegalus. The sequence continues at coordinate 32,403,393 of NC_053162.1, read as the reverse complement.
AAAGATCATTGGGCATCTTTCAAAATGTATAGGATATGCGCTGATGTTCTGGTTAAATTACCCATAATGGTCTTATCCATTCTAACCCCCTAATCTGTTATGATGACATGCCCCTTTAATGCTAATATAAGACCTAGGTGCCAACGTGTAGCCCTGGCCTTACAGGAGACATCAGTGCTCAGGACCCGTCTCTTCCTGGATGACATCAGTGCTGTATCTTCAAAACTGGTCCCAATATTGCTTTGATTGTTTATGTGTCAAGACAGTGGGCAATGAACTGCTGCTGTTATCAGAGGAAGATGAGAACTGAGGTTCCTTGTCCCTTACTGGCTAACTATCCCCCACCCCTTCAACATCCATCCATCCATTATCCAACCCGCTATATCCTAATTACAGGGTCACGGGGGTCTGCTGGAGCTGATCCCAGCCAACACAGGGAGCAAGGCAGGAAACAAACCCCAGACAGAGCACCAGCCTACCACAGACCCCTTCAACATATAATAGCTAATGTATAGTGAACACACTGGTGCAAGAATGGCTGTCAGGTGAGTGCTGCACATTGGTGGTGGTTAAAGTGGCTACCCATTGACTATGTAAATACTTTGACTAGTTAGAAAAGCGCTATAGTAACTTATTATTATTATTATTATTATTATTATTAGGGGGCTCTGCCCCCTGCTCACTTCACTCACCAGTTCCTGGGGGCGGACACTGAGTCGCTTGAAGGGTGTCACGGCGCTCCTCGGTTAAAGAAAGTGATTGTATTTAAAGAGATGGTATATTTAAGAGTATGCAGGCATGGGAAGAAGAAGGTTTGGTCTTTAGTTAAACTAGATAGAAAATCAGTTACTTGAGTATTTCACTACAACTCTCCATTTTAAATACCAATGAATAATAAAACATAGTAAAAAGTAAAAGTAAAAATGGGAAATGTAAGAAAAGGTAAATTTAAAATTAAATTACATTAACACCTCATCAGAAACAATATTATTAATTACTTTATCCTATAACTTATATTCTATAAACACATATTGTTCAGGGTATTTCTCTTTTCATTTATAGGACGATTCTCTTTGTTCTTGATTTTTATTATTTGCAGCTCTTTTTTGTTAATTTTCTTTATTCGACATTCATTATCAGCTCTTGACGCTCTTTTTCTATCACAATCTAAAATTTGACGTTTTTGAATAGATAATTTGCTTTTCTGCCTTGCCATTATAACCGACTGTGTTGAAGGGCGAGTTAGCACTGAGAGTGTCGCAGGGTGGCCCGAAGAGATGATGTGCACAGTAGGAGTAATGATTGGTCGAGCGGTGTGGAGGGGAGTGGTCAAGGCTGAATAATGTGGACACAACGGAAAACCTTTTTAATGTAATAGAGAGATTATTATTATTATTATTATTATTATTATTATTATTATTAAATCTTAAACTGCTGACTGTTTACTAGATTCAGTACATAACTGAATACCCAGAGTTAAAATGTTTGTGACAAATTTCAAGAGAAATACGCAGGTGACAACAGGGAATATTCAGCTTCACCTAGTATGTTGTGCCAACGTGTCAAACTTGTTTGATTTCGAATATCACAAAGAGTTCATCAAGTAAAAAATAATCTTTAAAAAAATCAGAAATAAGACTATAAAGAGAAGGTGAAGCCAGATACCACAATCACCCAGTAGACTAATGCCATTCAGGGTGCTTAGGCTGAGCTGTTAGCAGTTCCATAATGTAGGATCAGAAAGAGCAGAACAGTTTTTTTATTTAATAATATACTTTATAAATATTTAAAATTGTGTTACTTTGAGTAAATTCCATGTCAGGAATAAAATTCACTGTATTGTGTCCCTGTGTGTCATCTGAGATGTCTAAGTCCCATCTCAGCACTTCCTGCCCCCTTAGTCCATCATGGACCTCTCCCTAACCAGAGTTTTTCTTTACCTTAATGTTATAGCAGCACAGGGGGGTCCCATTCGTACTGTCAATGATGTGATTTATTTTTTTTATTTGGGACACACCCAACCTTGACTCTGACTGCACACACTCACCGCACTGACACAAAAACACTGTTGTTAAAGTAAATTCAAAAAAGAATGTATTAAATAAACAATGAATGTGAATAATAAAATAAATAACACACAATGCAGGAACCCACCTGAATAAAGCCTAATGGTGATGACTGACCTAAATGTATATAAACCTGTTTATAAAAAGTCCCTCCTAATAGCACACAAGACAATATACGCTAAATAATTAACAATCACAAACACAGTTCAGCTTCACAAATGCAATGAATGAGTGAATGAAATGTCCCCAGTGAACAACCTCCTGAGAGGGGTGTAAAGTTTGTCCTACTGTGATAATGAATGTCCAATAATAATTTGTAATGGACAGATGACGACTCTCAAACCAGAAGAAACTCCACAAACAAGCCATGCGCAGGACACAGATCACAAATCCATAAAACCTGTAATCTTTAGGTTATTGGGAATTGGGATTCAAATTAATGCGTCTGCTGCAGTTGTGAAAGTGATATACTGTACTAACAAAACACAAGAGCCAACCATCAATTTTTCTGCCGCCTCTTGTGTCCTACTTTTTAAATCCACTGCCTCATCTGCTTTGTCCCAGCAGCCCCATTTTCTTTGTACCCCCAGATGTCAGGGATGAGGTCTCTGAGATCAAGAATGCTCATTGATGCACTGGATTTAGAAGGTCAGTGTTGAAAACATTTCCTCATCTGAGACTGCAGCTAATACAGCTCTTTGCTATGAAATTCTCATTATTAAATCATTAAGGATTTTGATCTTTTTGACCTCCACTTTCATTTAATGTGTTGGCCTTGACATCAATAATTTTTAAATATCTGTTTTTTACCTATAGGCTTCTTCACATACTGTATGTCTTTTTTCTGGTCTTACTCATTTAATTTTTGCTAATGCGTCATCTCTAGTATAACACTCTTTTTTTCTGGTTTTCATTAGATTCAAATAGTATTATAAATGTATTATAATTTTGTCATCAACAGAATGAATTGGCATTCCACCATAGGAATGAGCAGCGTCAGAACCAACTGCAGGGGATCCTATAACAATTTCAAGCATGTCAAAGCCACAAAAGAATTCCAACCAGAGTGTAAACAGCGACCCATCCCTTTCGGAAAAGCTACCTAAAAGATCAATGTAAAGAGCAAGAATCCGTCAGCACTTGGATTAGGTGAACGCTGCAATTATATCATAATGTACAGTATAATTATTACAGTATGGTGCTGAAGTTTTGAATATCAAGGATTTCAAATTTATTTTTCTCTTCCATTAGATGTGCTGATTTGTATTGTGGTCGGGCGGTGGAAGCACAGACTGGAAACAGTCGAAATGTTGGGACACCAACTGGGCCATCCCTTTTAATCGTCGCGCGACGGAACAAGCAAAATAAACAAAAGTAACAAAAATAGCGCCGATGCGTTATCCCGATTAGGGATTTCTTTCTTGTAAGAAATCTTTTCGAGAGACACGTGCTCCGACGTGCGACCCATTCCGGTCTCCCAGCAAAAGACGCCTTTCTCTTTGCCGGTGCTTCCTTCACAGCGCAACTTTCAAAAGGGGCGGGGTTTAGTGCCCTTACAGGGCTGCTTCTCGGAGCTTTAAAGGAAGAAGAGCAACAGGACAAAGTCAGTGGTAGTCCCCCACCCCTCGTCTTGGCAGGTTATTGTGTAGCTTTTTGTGTAGCCCTTAGAGGAGTCCTCCGACGCCCATGCATGACAGCATGTTTTTCATTATTTTTTCCAGTTTTTAAAAATGCCAGATGTCAATGGAATTTTGTGGCTTCATACCCAAGACAAAATGATCCATTGTTCAGAAGTCACACTTTATTCTCAGGTTCAGTACTGGAGGTTGGTTTCATCTCAAACTCCTGTGTTAATTAAGTAAATGGTTAATTCCCAGTTTATATTCTTTTTGTTTTTTGTTCAGCCCAAAGGTTCCAAACTGGATATGCTGAATATTGGCAGAATGAAGTAAGAATGTGTGTTAGAAAGGCAAGAAGGTATTATTTTTTGCTTTTTTACATTTTTTTCTGTTCTGGTTATTCAAGCTATTATTTCCTAATAACCACCCAAGTGGATAACAGTGAAGTAGCGGCTGCCCTTTAGCATCCAGTGTTGTTTGCACTGTCATTTGTCTGTTGTGTTCACCACTAATTGCCATTAGTTTAGTATAATTAGGTGAGCAAACTCCATGGCAAAAGCAAATTAAAAAGAAAATGACAAAACAGAGTTAAGCATTGAAAGATACAGCAAAAATACAAATCTTTCTTATACAGGTATGCACTGCTTTTCAAAATTTCACTTCACACCACTTCACTTGTGCAAAAGACTTACAAACAGCACCGGTTTTTGCTAATCTAAGAGGATTTTTCATATTTATAAAAACAAAAGGAGTCAGGCAGTGAGAGTGGGCTTTGGTGGCATTCTCGCTGTTCAGGGTGTGCGCCAAGCTCTTTCCCCAGAAGCACATTCAGCATCTCAGCATCAATCTGCCATAGCATTGAACTGCATTTCTGAGCATCTGTACTTTATGGTATTTTGATCTATTTTGTAGAAGCTGACAAAGATGATTTTGAAGAGGTTTTGGCATCCCATGGCCAAGAATTGACAGATGAAGAGATGACACAAGTGCAAAAGGAAACCGAAACCAAATTCAATAGGAAGCCACCTGAAAACGAAGTTGTCCAGAAACTGAACATGAAGCACTTGTGTGAGATTTTCACTACTATTGACAGTGCTACAATGATTACAGAAAAGTATGACTTTAATTTTGAAATGGCATGTGGGTTTAGAACAGGTTTGCAGAATATTTTGTGAGCCTACAAAGAACTGTATGATAGAAAACTGTTTGAGGCCAAACTGTCAAGTATACTGTCATATTTAATGCCTTCCACATCAGGCACATCAGCACGAACCTCCACTTCAACATCTAGGCAGGCAGACATAGAAGAAGCTGTAGACTTTAGTGGATTCAGACAATGATGAGATGTTAATAGATGAAAATCTTCATCTCTCTCCCACCATTCCAGCTTCTTACAACTCAGCCTGACACACCATCATCACCACCACCGCTTCTCAGCTTTCCAGTGTGCTTGTTGTCTTTCCGATTCATTTTATTGGAACTATGCTGTAAATACATTATGTTTGCATTAATTAGGCTGTTTATTTATCATGTTATTCCTGGTTATACTATAAGTTAGTGTTATGTTATGATTTATGTTGTGATAAAGAATCCACTCCAGACATCTCTTATATATATTTCTCTTCTGGTTCATCCTGCTTCTACTTTAAACGCAGCCGACATGGCATTTCGCAAATCCTATTCGTCCTCTTCCAAACCCTTCCCCACACTGCCTGCAGCCTCCCATATACCCCCTAGCCGCTTTTCTTGATTCCTATTCATCTTTTGGACTACCACATTCCTTCCTCTTCAAAACTGGTCCTGCCCACACGCAGCCGACACGGCATTTCTCGATTCCTATTCGTCCTCTTCCAAACCCTTCCCCACACTGCCTGCAGCCTCCCATACACCTTGCTATTTTCGTTATACTGCGACAATTGTTTCCTAAGCCTTTGTTATAAAATGAACGACAGTATCTTCTCTGTTGATGGGTTTTTGTACAATGTCATCTCTATTCCGGGATCCTGTAACTGCCTGTTCCTATCATTGGGTTATTTCTTAACACAAATGGTTCACAAAAGCAATGCACCGATTTCCGTTCCTATTCTTACACCGTCGTATGCGGGTGTCGGCTATCTAGTTATAAAGGTTTTGGGCAGCCATCTGTATATTATATCCTGGCTGAAAAAGTTTTAAATAATTGAACAGAGATGTTCACTAGACTGAATCCAAAGCATATCTGTTTGACTGGAAACAAGATGGCAGCTTTAAATGTCCGTAGAGGAAGTGACGTCATTAGGCCCGGAACCAGAAGTGATGTCGTCAGGATCGGAAGTGGTGTCATCAAAGGTGCCAAAACTGAAAGTGACATCGTCAAGGGCGCCAGAACTTGATGAGATTTCCCAGGAATTGTCTGCAAGGAACTGAGAAAGACAGTCAGCGCACCCTGCTGCCTCCTAGTCTGATGTGGTATTACAATTACTCAAGCCCTTTAGTTGCCTCCTACTCACGTGTGTGATAATGTGTTATTTGGTAAGATTTTGTCAGTTATTTTTTGGGTCTGGGAATCCTCAAAGCTTTTTTCCATATAAATTAATGATAATTACTTCATGGCTTTACGCCATTTCAGCTCACAAAAAGTTTTATAGAAGCAATCTACGTTCAGATAGTAGGGGACTCTGTAAATGTAAACCTCATGCGAATTAAACAAAATGACCGATTAAGGTAAAAGGTAAGGTTGGAACAAAAATTAGCAGCCTTTGAGGGCCTCAGGATTGAACTTGAGAAGCACTGGTCTACACGATGCTTTACAAGCCTGTGCTGTGTGGCTGCTGGCATCCGAGATTGCAGATTGTTAAGACAAAGCTCTGTGATTATTGTCTAGCCTATCCTGTTTATGACATAATGCTTTCTCCTTTGACTAGTGATTAGCATTTGGCATCATTGGTGCATTCATCTAAAGGATTAGAATTTTGTTCTATTGTGTGGTGACATTTCATTCTCAAGGTCCATTTCTAACAGCCATCATGGCTTCCCTGATACTGTCTTCAAGGCCCCTTGCTTGTCATCCCATTTCTTTAATACTCTCTCTTCAGGCTCCGCTTACATCCTTACTTCTTACAGGCCCTCCTTCACTTGGAATATCCTGGTCTTTTCACACATCATCTCTTGTTTAGACTCCTTTATTAATGTCCTATCAGCTCCTTCCTTTCCTGCCTTCTCTTTTTCCATCATCTTGCCCCTTTTTCTCAGCTTGAATTCCTTATCCCCATAAACATGCTGAAAATTAGTTCTGAACACTATTTTTTTTTAACATTTATGAGTATTTATATCTTTATGGTTATGAAATGCCTTGAAAAGCATGGTGCCCAACACACAGAGATGATATTTTTATAACCAGGAGATGAAGAAGAGCAAAAGACCTGAGTCTAAAATACTTGCAGAGATTAGGAAATCAGGGGGCCAAAAACTAAAAGCAGTAAAGGTCTGAACCAAACTAGAAGAAATATAGCCCTCACCAAAGATTTTAAATGTTTTTAGAAACATCCCGAATGTAGGATTCCAGAAGCTGCTATCTTAAATAGATGGAGTATGATGAAGTAAGATGTCACATGACATCTGTATCACATGACCAACAATGGGTATAATAACTTGTTACTTAATTGGGTCAGAGTTGAACCAATAGCTCTCAGAAAAGTGTTTTTTTTAGCACAGTTTATTCTGAAACCTGAAGAAACAATAATGGACTCTTTTAAAGACACACAGCAAATGTGACCCTAGTCATGGCTTCCTGAAAATTAAAAGAATTCAAAGGCATCTCCATCAGCGATATTGCATTCCAAAGGGATGGGACCACAAGCTCTGTAAGCAAGGCCTGCTCTAGCTGTTTTGCTGCTTCTTTCTTCTTAAATCTTCTTCCTTTTCAGTCATTATGGTGTGTGTTCAGAACATTGTGTGTGTGTGTATATTTATTTACCTGTTTATGTATTTATTTACTGCCCTGCCCTGGATTGGTTCCTGCCTTGTGCCCTGTGTTGGCTGGGATTGGCTCCAGCAGACCCCCGTGACCCTGTTATTCAGCGGGTTAGAAAATGGATGGATGGATGGATGTATTTATAAATTTAAAGAGCTTCTGTAAAAAAACAAATTTCCCCCTGGGGACAATTGAAGTTCTGTCTATTGTCACACACAAGCGCTTAACAAGTTAAAGGTTTGTCTGATTGTAATTCCACCCCGAGTCGAGGGTTGGCACTGTTGCCTAATGCTTCTACTCCTTTCTTTCCTGTTGATCAGACAAATAGCAGTCCCAATTACGTCACTTCTGGCTCACTATCCCTTGGCCCCTGCCACTTCCAGTTTGGATGCTTGTTAAGGAATGTCGCCGCCATCTTTAGTCAGTCTTGATGTTGACTACTGCCTGAATAAGAACAAAATATTGAAAATTATTTTGCCTTTCTTTTTTCCCATCAATTATATGGGGTTAGCCTCCAAGGTGCCTGAAATCTTTATCTTATTTGTGTCTCCTATATATATCTACAAAGTGGCACTAAATGCAGAACAACACAGGGTGAAGGTGCAAATTTCATACAGAAGGTGTTCATACCTAAGCCTAAGCTTCAGAATCTTGAGCTATGAAACAGAAGCAACATTGACCATTATTCCACAATGCTATCGTTAGATGTCAAACAAACCGCAAAAATACTACAGCATACCACTGCTTTTCACAATGTGATTCACTGAGTTATTACTTGTGAAACCCGATATGCACTAGAAACCATTTCAGAATTTTCAACCCATATTTGAAAATAGCATATAAAGTATATAATTGTCATGGTAGTCAAAAGTAATCTGCAGCTTACAAGGGGCTAGACAATTATTATAGTCTCACACATATATAATAAATTTTAAAAGAGACATTAAAAACAGGGTAGGGTAGCAATGACTAAAGACAAATTAAAAATCTATCTATCTATCTATCTATCTATCTATCTATCTATCTATCTATCTATCTATCTATCTATCTAATCTATCTATTGTAGCCCCTTTAACTTTGGTCATCAATTTAATATTTAGTGTATCAACATTTGCAAATGACTTTGACTTTTCTCCAGGTAAACCCTTAAAACAAACTCCATACTTGATCTCTGCCATTGTAAATTTTCAAACTCTCCGGGAGGACTGCTTTTTCAAACACAGCATTCCCTAACCCTGGTATTTGCTTTCCTCTCTAAGTAGTTGCTGCTCTTCATATGGTTTAAGAGCTGAAAAATAACCAGAAGATGGAAGTAAATCAAAGGGATGAAACAGAACTGCAGTCAATAATTCTTGCAAAGGTCAAAGCCAAAAATATTTTTTAATCTATGTGCTAAAAACAAAACCATCTACAGTAATTAACAGTAAATATTACAAACTTCTACCCAGAACGTTATGGTTTTCCTCATATAAAATCTGCCATGCAAGTTTGGCAGGAGTTGCTTTTGTTTTTCTGTATGATTGTTATCATCATTGCATTACTATTTTCGATATTCAATGTTGGTTCGCAAATGACGCTGTTTTATGACTCTAATCATTGTTGATTAACAATGTTGCCCACTGCCAGTCATGTGACGCCAGCACTGCATTGGCATTTAAGCTGATGTGACAACAGATGGACTGCCCTGGCTTTCCTATAAAAACAAACTTTATTTCCTAGAAGTTAGATTTTATAATGGGCATGGTGGCGCAGTGGGTAGTGCTGCTGCCTTGCAGTTAGGAGACCTGAGTTTGCTTCCCAGGTCCTCCCTGTATGGAGTTTGCATGTTCTCCCCGTGTCTGCATGGGTTTCCTCCTACAGTCCAAAAACATGCAGGTTAGGTGCATTGGCAATTCTAAATTGTCCCTAGTGTGTGCCTGGTGTGTGTGTGCGCCCTGTAGTGGGCTGGCGCCCTGCCTCAGGTTTGTTTCCTGCCTTGTGCCCTGGGATTGGCTCCAGCAGACCCCCTGCGGCCCTGTAGTTAGGATATAGTGGGTTGAATAATGAATGGATGGATAGATTTCATAATGGTAGGCTTAAAATTAGGACAAATGTAAAGCATCAAGAGTTTATGTCATTGGAATTTGGACTTAATTTGAGTGATTCATTAAAGACTTTTAGGTAACACTTTAATTTGGGTACTGCAAAAATGTGTCTATTACTCATTTACTTTTATGTAACAAGGGCTTAGCAAAGGCTTCTTCTGGTCTTCATAACACTTACAAACCATCATTAGATGGGTTATTCATCATTGTGCTGTGTGAAGTATTGACATGATATAAATATATGTCAATACGATGAAATGATTTGTTAATAGGAAGGATTCACAGATCTTATACAAAATATGTAATATCAAGATAAACGTGTCTCAGTTAAGTCATCTCAGAACATTCCAAAGGGAAGTTTTGTTAGAAGGGTACATTGCTGAGATGAAGAAACACTTTAGTGATGCTGTGTAAGTGTTATGAAAACTCAAAGAAATGTATGTTAAAGTTTTGTTACATAATAGTAAAAGAGTAATAGACACATTTTACAGTGTCCTGTTATTCTCCAATAAGTGTTATTAACCAGCTACTGTTTCCTCCATATATTGATACAAACATAAATCTGATCACAGCAAATCTCAGAAACTTGACAAAGTCACTTGGTTATAGACCGGATTAAAAAAATGTGTTGTTACAAAAGTAGCTTTAAAGAGTTTTGTAAATGAAAATATGGGGTGGTGCAGTGGGTAGCGCCGGCTTCCTCGCAGTTAGGAGACCCGGGTTTGCTTCTCAGGTCCTCCCTGCGTGGAGTTTGCATGTTCTCCCCGTGTCTGCATGGGTTTCCTCCGGGTGCTCCGGTTTCCTCCCAAACTCCAAAGACATGCAGGTTAGGTTCATTGGCGACCCCTAGTGTGTGCTTGGTGTGTGGGCTGGCGCCCTGCCCGGGGTTTGTTTCCTGCCTTGTGCCCTGTGTTGGCTGGGGTTGGCTCCAGCAGACCCCTGTGACCCTGTAGTTAGGAGTTAGTGGGCTGATTCACAAAATTTGCCAAAGTGTTTGTGCAGCAAACATGCTGCTCGTTAAATATTTGCCTGGAAATTCACCATGCGGTCAGCTTGGAGAAACTGTTTTTTTTCCCAGGTCAAGTCAAGTTATAACATCCATACAAAGTATTGCCGCATACAGGACCACAGTGTAAAATATACTTAAACAAAGCACAAGTGCATGACAGGTAAAGAACCATACTGTAGTATAAATGGATTAATAAATAAAAAATAAGTAAGTAAATAAAGACAGTAATAGGCCAGCACCCCATGATGCTATGTGAAGCCAGTGTGAAAGCACAGAGCTGTAGCAGCCAGTGTTGGATGGGACAACCACCGGAGTGTATAACGCTGATCCTAGTAGTAGGCTAATAATTAGAAGAAAACTTGAGAACACATTTACCACACAAGCAGAAGGAAAATGGAGCTGAATGTGTTGGTGAATTTGTGTCTTAAAGGTAATGCTCTCTTTCTGTTTAGACTTGTATGTGACCTTCATGTACTGTAATATGTGAGCCTAGCCCTTTAATAGTATTTTACACAGTTTATCCATCCATCCATCCATTTACTAACCCGCTGAATCCGAATACAGGGTCACGGGGTCTGCTGGAGCCAATCCCAGCCAACACAGGGCACAAGGCAGGAACCAGTGCTGTGCAGTTGAAAAAGTAAAGGAGTGAAGAACCTACACAGTTTAGTGTTGCACTTATTTGGTAGCAGCGGCAGTGAGGAAACAAAAGCACCAGGGACTTTTTGGTTCAAGACAGGTAAGTACCTGCTATCAAATCTGTGAGGGTCAAACCTCAGTGAAGTCGTGTTTCTTGTTTGGCACTGTCTGCAAGATATTTTAATGTTATAATATTTAATTCTATTTATTTTATCTCATGGAGGCAGAGTGGCACAATGGTTAGCACTGCTGCCTCACAACTCAGGCCTTAATTTGGCCATAATAATCAATTTTTCCATTTTGGCTACTGTTTCATGATGCAACTTCCCATTGCATCACATAATGTCATTGGCACAACTTTAAATAAGCTGATGCAGCAAGTGATGCACTGCCTAGGCTTGCGGTTACTCTCTGAAAGTCTTTGTGAAACCTCACATACATAATTCATGCCATTATCATAAATGTTTGTGTGGCATCAATATAAACTTATATGTTAACTCCCAATAAATTCCTGAAAATATCATTCATGGACCCCGTGACCCTGTGTTAGAATATAGTGGGTTGGATCATTCATGGAGTTTTGAAATACAACTGGTGCATTCGCTTAGCCAAAGAGAATGATCTTCTACTCATAAAGTTACCTGTAATTTAAATGATCCAAGTTTTTGCACTGTCTAGAGGTAGAAAAGTGGCAGGTCAACTGGGCAGAGAATGATGGGTCAGAAGATGAAACAAAAGAAACATTTCAAGTCAAAACCAATAAATAAAGCCAATCCTTCTTCAAAACCAGAACATGTAAGACATAGTCAGCACCAAAACTGCCAGTTCATTTACCAGAAATCTATACTGTCTGCATGCTATTAAAAAGACTTTCAGAGAGTTTCCACTGTGTCAACTTATATATGGTCATGTAAATGACATCACATGATGCAAATTCTGGAACACACCCCCAAGCATCACATGAATGGTTCACCAAAATGACGGCACCCATAGAAAAACAAAATGACATTGCAGGAAAAATCAAAACATAAAAAAATTAACAAGGCTAAACTGAGTAAAACTGAAAAATTTGGATGTGAGTGTCAGTAGGCTTTGGGCCCTCGGAACCAAGTTACCCAAAACTGTTCTAAAACGTTTCAATAATTACTTACCACTCTGATGCTGATCTATCTGATCATAAAATAGGTAATTGACAAGAAGAATTCCTAATTAATTGCAGAATTACAGTATTTCAGGGTTCCTCTAGAGCAGGGGTGCCCAACTCCAGTCCTGGAGGGTCACAGTGGCTGCAGGTTTTCTTTCTAACCCTTTTCTTAATTAGTGATCTGTTTTTGTTGATAATTAACTTTGTGTGAATTCATTTTAATTGACTTGGTTTTTAAGAAATATTCCCCGAATTTCTTCATCGTTCCTCTGAATTGCTTCATTTCTTTCCTTCAATGGCACCCAAATAGAAGTGAAATGTGAAGTGAGTGAGCCAGCAGAAGACCAATTAAGTCAGAGCCTCAAACTCCAACCAGCTGCTTAATGAGGCACTGATTCTTGTTCTTAATTAAACCCTTTCTTTAATTCCATGGCTTGTTGCTGTTCTCATTGTTTAATAGCAGACATTTCTGAAAATGTGGATTTTCTCTTTCTAAGAGAAGATCAGCATTCCTGAGACCTTCACCTTTCTTTATGTTCATATAGTGTATGATGGTCACAGTTTGCTGGTCCTTTTTTGGCTCATTTTGTATGTCGTTATTGTTTGGCTGCTAATTAAGGAAAAAGAAACAAGGGGTCCGAGTCTTCAAAAGCAAGTCAAATAAAATGAATTCAAAAGAAGTTGATTAGCAGCAAAAGCAGGTCACTAATTAAGAAAAGGGTTAGAATGAAAATCTGCAGCCACTGTGGCCCTCCTGGACTGGAGTTGGGCACCCCTGCTCTAGAGTGCCACTTTCTCTTGCACGAGTTGGCTTAAAACTAATCAGCACATCGTCATCTCATAACAGACTTACGTTTCGAGTTTGGTATTTTTCTGTCCAGCCATTTTAGCTGTAGACCAACCTCAAGAAACTGTGACAACACAGACACACACCCATTATTGAGATATCGATGTTTTCTGTATCAGGGGACCCTAAAACATCGAGATCTATTGAAAACTGTAGATCAAAACTTTTGATGAATCTATAGCTGATAGGTTGTGGTCGGGAAGGGTGCAAAGAAAAATACTAATTGTTTTTAAATTAAAGAATGTACTGAATTACTACAGTAAACAGAAAAATCCATATAAAATTTAAAAAGCCATAAAAAAATTGCTAAAATATTCCAAAACTTCATGAGGCCCCTGCAGATTGCTTGTTTAGCTTATGTCTAAGCCTGGCACTGGCTGCAGATCTTTGGGACATTAGTTCTGGAATGTGTTCTAAGAATGTAACTGTAGCAGCTGGAAATTCTTCTCCTGTTGCTGCTGCTATTACATTGGTCGTTCTGGTAATCAGTTGACACAGAAGAGAGCAAAATCTTCATTTACAATTGCCAGTGTCCTGACTCAGCAGGAAAATAATTAACTCATTTCTTGAGAAAACTGGGAGATGTGAGTAAAAGGCAAAACAAAAGAAAAACAAAAATAAACTGAAGCAACCGAAACCAAGTCAAAAAGCATGTAATACGTTGAACCAGGTAAGGCAAGAAAAGTTAGCACATAAGAAGTCAATTTAAAAATAAGGATTTTATCCACAGATTGGATAAAGCTCAGAGTAAAAGGCTGATAAAGTGAAGGTCACAACCCTGGAGGCCATGCCCCTAGAAACACTGGACCCTGAAATGGGTACACAATATGGCTTCTCTAAAAGGAAAAGGCTACAAAACATCAAAGTTCACCCTAAATCATGATGGCCAGCTTCCACCTGTTCAATGAGATGATGGATCCCCTGCCTGTTCAACTCCCCGTTCACCATCTTTAGTGCTGTCTGATCCCAACTGTTCACACCTCTTGCCCCATCTTTTGATGCTGATTGGTCATTTGATTACTTTATTACTTTATTTTTAGGATGGCCTTCAATGGAAATGCAATACACTCAGAGCAGCCGCTATGCAAAATGCAATATGTTTGCATTGATTGTAGCTATGACACACAATCTATCGACATTAATTAAAATGCAATATGATTTTGTGTTGCATGTTGCATTTTTAAAAGCAACTTTTCATTTGTTTTATATGCTTTTAATTTTGACACAATAAAAATGTGCTAAAGTTAAATACACCGCATGCAAACTCATTACATTGAAATGTAGTTAACCTTTTGGATTGCATTGAATTTTATCACACATAATATTCCATATTTGGTGGTCAAGTTTGTGGATTTAAGGAAGAACAAAGGATTATTACCTCTTTCTAGTTATGATTTTCAAACTGTTAAGCATTTGAATAAATAACTGCACCAATCTTTTTTTTAACACCTTTTAATTTCAAGAAGCCATTAAACCAGGCCACTACCTTCGAAGCCCAACCCTTTAACTTATCTCGTCTTATCTCTTTACAGTGAATTTTTTATATGTAGAGATTTGATTTCTGACGTTAGTTTTTGTCTTAAAGATGCTGATTTTTGCTGTTCCTTAATGTCATTTTTGCTGTGTGGCATCACATTCCCATTCTTAGTTCAGTCATGTTAGAGATTCTGCTGATGTAAATAAGGTACGGTAGATTTATCCTCAGTGAATATTCCAGAACTTCTAAAGTCTTTAGTTATAAGGAAGCCCTAGTGATAGGTTTAATGTTGGCTTTGAACTCAGCACTGTTTTTCAACCTTTAATTTTGTATTTTCTTATTATTTGGCTGACGCCATTAACCAAGACAATTAACCACATTTGAGAGACAAGTCAAGTGACTTGCTTAAGGTCACACACTATTAGCAGCAGGGTCTGAACTCACAACCTCAATGTTTGATACACAAAACCTTAACCACAACGCCACACTAATTTTGTTCTAACTGTTGCGTTTTGGTGATTGATCCTCTTCAGACTTCCCATTTTAAGCTTCTGCCCATTTAAATGACCATTCTTTTGTTTTAGTCCTACAGACAACTTCCTTTCTTGGTCCTTACCAAGCATTGTCCTTTTGCAGGAGTTGTCCACAACCATATAACTGGCCATCACAGCAGTACACAGCATGGTGACATCCATAAGGAAAATTCAGAAAATGGTGATGCTCACGTTATTTAAAAAAAATGAAGACATGTCAGCTAGTCTTGTCCACAGGTATATGGTTGCAGGACCTCCCTCCCCCAGGTTGCTATGCAAAAAACGCAGGACTCGTACAAAAGCATAAAGACAGCTGCGTGCATGAAGCGAACACAAGGCCTGATGCAGCATGAGTGCAGGTTGGCTGGCCTTGGGTTCGCTCTGTCTCAGCAGCATCAGCCTGCGTATGTTGTTTCTTGTGCATATTTAGTGGGCAGGTCTGCACACAGGAATGTCAAATGTTCTTTTTTGAGAATATTGTGGAAATTTTTTAATAATTTCAAACCACAGTTGGACAAAACTGTCGATGCCAAACCCGCAGATAAGGCAGGCCGACTGTATAACATAACAGACAAAACATACCGTATATACACACGTATAACTCGGATCTTGAAACCCAAAAAATTGATCATAAAATCAGACTTCGACTTCGTACTCCCGTTCAAAAATGTGACTCTTACATTTTTTTTTACTTCTTCTTGCCTCCTCCAATCTCGCACCAGTTTCTCAGATGCACTGAATTTTGTTGCAGCAGCGCAGTTACCAATTTCTTTCGCTACTTCAACGACCTTTAATTTAAAACCAGCTTCATATTTTCTTCTGATCGAACGCTCCATCGTAGATAAGGGATGCTCTTACGATAAAGGTGTATGAGGGTGTGAGATGCAAAAAGCACAAAGCAGTGTAAACATCACTTTGGAATAGTTTGGTTATGACTGTGTGGTCATGTAGGCACAATACACAGAAACAAAAGGTCGTGCGCTCCGTGGTTACTCTCTCAAGTGGGTTTTAGCATAGCATAATCTCTTGGACCAATAGCTTGAGTTTTCTGCATTCGAATTATATGACCAACATTATAAAATACCAGAAATTATACAGCGAAATCAAGTCCCAACTTATCCTTAGGGGAACTTATCTGCAAGTATACACTCACCTAAAGGATTATTAGGAACACCTGTTCAATTTCTCATTAATGCAATTATCTAATCAACCAATCACATGGCAGTTGCTTCAATGCATTTAGGGGTGTGGTCCTGGTCAAGACAATCTCCTGAACTCCAAACTGAATGTCAGAATGGGAAAGAAAGGTGATTTAAGCAATTTTGAGCGTGGCATGGTTGTTGGTGCCAGACGGGCCGGTCTGAGTATTTCACAATCTGCTCAGTTACTGGGATTTTCACACACAACCATTTCTAGGGTTTACAAAGAATGGTGTGAAAAGGGAAAACATCCAGTATGCGGCAGTCCTGTGGGCGAAAATGCCTTGTTGATGCTAGAGGTCAGAGGAGAATGGGCCGACTGATTCAAGCTGATAGAAGAGCAACTTTGACTGAAATAACCACTCGTTACAACCGAGGTATGCAGCAAAGCATTTGTGAAGCCATAACACGCACAACCTTGAGGCGGATGGGCTACAACAGCAGAAGACCCCACCGGGTACCACTCATCTCCACTACAAATACAAAAAAGAGGCTACAATTTGCACGAGCTCACCAAAATTGGACAGTTGAAGACTGGAAAAATGTTGCCTGGTCTGATGAGTCTCGATTTCTGTTGAGACATTCAAATGGTAGAGTCAGAATTTGGCGTAAACAGTATGAGAACATGGATCCATCATGCCTTGTTACCACTGTGCAGGCTGGTGGTGGTGGTGTAATGGTGTGGGGGATGTTTTCTTGGCACACTTTAGGCCCCTTAGTGCCAATTGGGCATCGTTTAAATGCCACGGGCTACCTGAGCATTGTTTCTGACCATGTCCATCCCTTCATGACCACCATGTACCCATCCTCTGATGGCTACTTCCAGCAGGATAATGCACCATGTCACAAAGCTCGAATCATTTCAAATTGGTTTCTTGAACATGACAATGAGTTCACTGTACTAAAATGGCCCCCACAGTCACCAGATCTCAACCCAATAGAGCATCTTTGGGATGTGGTGGAACGGGAGCTTCGTGCCCTGGATGTGCATCCCACAAATCTCCATCAACTGCAAGATGCTATCCTATCAATATGGGCCAACATTTCTAAAGAATGCTTTCAGCACCTTGTTGAATCAATGCCATGTAGAATTAAGGCAGTTCTGAAGGCGAAAAGGGGGTCAAACACCGTATTAGTATGGTGGTCCTAATAATCCTTTAGGTGAGTGTATTTGGTAGATATGCTAATCAAAAATGTTTATGGGGAATAGGACTTTTAATCTTGTAACAGGCTTTAGGCCTGTCTTGACAGTTTATTTTGTTTTTTTGGTCAGGCTACCTGGTCTCATAATGGTGTATTTTATGTTTTACTCATTGGAATGGTTTGTGCTGGTGTCTGGATGAGAGTGTTTGCATCTGTACTGTGCGAAAAATTACAATTGTGAAAATAGTGTTTATGCAGAAATAAAATGCACGGGGTCAAGGCTGCCACCCAAACTTGATGGGCCCAGAAGCTGCTTCTGACCTATGTGACATGCTGAATTAGGGTACCTGTCCACTGCCAGCCTCTTCTGTCAAGTATGATAGGCACTTTATGAGAGTTGACAATGTTTTAAGCTCATCATATAATAATAATAATTATAATATTAATAATAACAATAATAATAATAATAAAACTGCGGTGGTCTGGCACCCTGCCCAGGGTTTGTTTCCTGCCTTGTGCCCTGTGTTGGCTGGGATTGGCTCCAGCAGACCCCCGTGACCCTGTGTTCGGATTCAGCGGGTTAGAAGATGGATTGATAATAATAATAATAATAAAACTACGGTGCTCTGATGCCCTGCCCGAGGTTTGTTTCCTGCCTTGCGCCCTGTGTTGGCTGGGATTGGCTCCAGCAGACCCCCATGACCCTGAGTTAGGATATAGCAGGTTGGAAAATGACTGACTGACTGACTTTCCCACTCTTAAGGTGCTAAACAGCCATGTCCCCATGATCTCAAGCACCTCATCATGGCATAGTGCAAAAGTCTATAAAACTAGAATAGGAATGACGCTTGCCTTGCTCCTGATTTTACTAGGAACTGAAATTCCCAGATTGTATGTTTTTATTCTGTATTATGTATTTGATGGTTTATCTGAGGGCGGCATGGTGGCACAGTGGTAGCGTGGCTACCTCGCAGTTAGGAGACCTGAGTTCACTTCCCGGGTCCTCCGTTCGTGGAGTCTGCATGTTCTCCCCGTGTCTGCGTGGGTTTCCTCCCACACTCCAAAGACATGCAGGTTAGGCGCATTGGTGATCCTAAATTGTGCTTGGTGTGTGGCTGTGTGTTCCCTGCAGTGGGCTGGCGCCCTGCCCGGGGTTTGATTCCTGCCTTGTGCCCTGGGATTGGCTCCGGCAGACCCCTGTGACCCTGTAGTTACGACATAGCGGGTTGGATAATGGATGGTTTATCTGAAATTGAATATTATAGCAAGTGAATACAGACCATGAAGCTTTACTGCGGCCTGCCTGTGTGTTCACTGATGAGTTGACTGAGCTGAGGGGTTGGGGGTTAACTTCTTATCTAATTCTGTCCCTTTAGTAATAGAAAGGGACCCCTTTGTGCAGCTCTCATAGTAGTTGTCAACTGGGTGAGTTGAAAGAAGGATGTTAACTGAAAGCTGAAGCCCCAGAAGTGTGCAAACCATTACTGGAGGTTCCCAAGGGTAAGAAATGCAGAGTACTGTGGTGAGTATTGGGTGGGAAGGCTGGCAGGTGTAACAGGGCATTTCTTGTCCACACATTGGCACAGACCCAAGAGTCTAGTATAGTGTCTTTCATGGGTTAACTAGTCAGAATAGGAGAAACCCATGATAAAACACAATATCAAGAGGCATTAGGAGTGATTTCCTGATCTAGAATGAGCATGCCTGGTTCACAATGGTTCCAGCTATAGACAGTTACCATATAAACAGCTGCTTAGTTTAGGAGTAGAGTTTTGGGAAGTGGCCACCTGGACTCAAGAAGAGAGACACAGCTTCTTCACTGCCAGTTCTCATGCCAGCCCTGATTGCTGTTTGCTCAGGGGAGCTATCTGATCAGTGCAATGACCCATTTTTCTGCAGTGCGTGTCTAATAATATTTTTCATGTTCATTTCTGTTTTTCCATTTGTCTTATTTGTTCAGCTCTGAGTGATAGTGACATCTCCCCAGAGCTGCGGGTGCATCTCTTGACCTGCTCAAAATTTTAAATTAGGTGCAAAGTTACCTGAACATGTGGAGCTGTAGTCAGTCTTACGCAGGAAACTAAAATGTCGAATAAATTTGACCCGCAGTGGTGAATTCTGCTAGCAAAGGGTGGAGCAGCTTATCTGTCACTGGCTTGTGTTGCAGGTGGCAGAGTTTTACTCTAGGGGGCAGCATTAAGAGGCGGGTGGAGGGTACTTGTATTTTACATTCACATGTATTTTGTATGCTGTTGGTTTCATCCAAGGTGTTTGCACATTAAGAGCAAGCCATGAAACACTAAACCACATACAATAGTCAGAACTAGTTCATAATTGTAAGACATCAAGGTACACTACAAGAAAAGTAAAAACCATAAGAGAATAAAACATTAGGTACAAAGTGCATAAAATCCCAAGATATTGTAGTAATGTCAGTAGAACAAGGTGACATGTGTGTTATGTTTTAGCCAGGGTTTCCTGCCTAGCTGGAGTTCAAATCTCTCTTTTATATCCGTTTTGCTCATTGTTTATGTTAACATTGCCAGTCATTTAGTTTCTTCATGTCTAAGTAATTTTTTCAATTCATCATGTTTTTTTTTTTATATAATTTTATTGATTTTATTGAAATCATACAACATTCCATAAAAATAGATCAATTTTACAAGAATAGAATTGAAAACAAATCAACCCCCAGCCCTGATAAAGAGAGCATGGACAGCAGGATACAACTTAAACCTAGTAAAAATAAGTAAATAGATAAATTAATAAGTGAATATAGATAAATGGAGAAGAAAAAGGAAAAAAAAGGAAATGGGGAGAGAATCTGCTTCCTCAGTGCTTTAAAAGCTTATTCTAAAATATTATTGATTAGATCCTGCCAGGTTTTGAAAAATTTCTGCACAGATCCTTTAAGTGAGAATTTGATTTTTTCCAGTTTCAAATAATATAACACATCAGTTATCCACTGACTCAAAAGGGGAGAGTTAGGATTCTTCCAGTTGAGCAAGATAAGTCTGCGTGCCAATAGTGCAGTAAAGGCCATTGCAGTTTGTTTGTCCTTCTCCACTTTAAGCCCATCTTGAAGTCCACCAAACACATCTGTTAGCGGATTAGGAGGGATGCATTATGTGTTTTATGGATAATTCCTCAAGAGGTGGGGCCACCTGCCAATCACCGTCAAGGAATTGCCCCATAAAGATTGAGGAAAACCCACAGTCCCTTGCGGTTCATTGATTGCACTGGCATTGGTGAGAGCTTTTTTTGAGAATTTCTTTTATTTTGCAGTTTCTTGTGAATTTTCTGGATTTTGTGGATCTTTTGCTCTATCTCCTACTGAATTGTGTATTGACACTTATTTGTCTCTGGATTGCCCCTTCATCACTTGTGCTCCTTGGAGCTTAATTACATTATAGAACATCCATCCAACCTTCCATTATCCAAACCGCTATATCCTAACTACAGGATCACGGGAGTCTGCTGGAGCCAATCCCAGCCAACACGGGGTGCAAGGCAGGAAACAAACTCCAGGCAGGTTGCCAGCCCACCGCAGATTATAGAACATTTTTGATAAAAATAAATATTTTATTTATAAAGAGTCTACATTTGCCCAGGGTTTGATAGATTTTCCCTTTTGAGTATTTTTGGACTTATTATGTTTAGGAATTCTCTAGTTCACAATAATGTGTAAGTAATTGGTTGCTGTACAAGAGTGCGACTTTGGCCCAACCCCAGCACCAAAAAGCTTTACAGTATATTTTGCAAGGAGATGTCACCTTTTAGGTACAAAATAGGTTTATGCAGCCATCAGTGTGTTTTACATCATTGGTTGTAGTAGAGTTATCTATTAAAAACCATTTGTTAGATAGCAATCAAGGACTTTTTATCAGTAGATTTCTCTTTTGATCACTCGCCAAACAATGCGTAGGCACTTACTACGTTATGCCCATTCCTCCTATTTGATACAGACCTTTCGAGTCAAGGTAATAGCATCAGGAATTTTTGTTTCAGGAAATCATTGGGGAAAGTCAAAAGTGGCAACTTTTGAGTACAAATGACAGTTCCTTCGATATATCCATTTCCTGATCCTGTTTAATCTAATTTAAGAGTTACAGTGAGGCAAACTTTGGCTGCAAGGTAGTAATCAACTCTGGATGGAGCAAATGTGCAAACTCCACTCAGATGATTACCAACCTGGAATTTGAACCCTATGAGTCATTAGGGCTAATTACTTTGCCACTGTGCCACCCTAGAAAGCTCTAATAACAATAATAATAATAATTGATTAATTAATTAAATTTATATAGTGCTTTTGTGATGCCCTGGGTGCACACTGCCTTGGCATCTTCCTGTACCGAGGATGGACTAATGCAATGAGGACACAAAACAACAAGAATGGTGCCAAAAATTGCTTAGTGCAGTTTATTCACAACAATCTAACAAAGCAGCATCCATAGAATCTAATAAATAATCCATAAAACCCAGTGCTCATGATGGGAGAATAAATCAACTTTAATTAAAAGACAAGTGCTTCTCTGTGTCCATCTAGTTGCTATGTCTCTGTTATATATAAATGTGGTACTGGGATTCTTAAAAGCAGTGCTAATGTTTGTGATGTAACATCCGTCCATCCATCCATCCATTATCCATCCCATCCATTATTCAACCCGCTATATCCTAACTACAGGGTCACGGGGATCTGCTGGAGCCAATCCCAGCCAACACAGGGCGCAAGGCAGGAAACAAACCCCGGGCAGGGCGCCAGCCCATCGCAGTGTAACATCTGTTGGAATGAAAAATATGATGCTTTTTATTACTACATGAATTACAACATTTTGATTTGGGATTTGAAAAAGCAGTGCTAATGTTTGTGATGAGCCATCTGTTTGAATGAAAAATCCAATCCATTGTATTACCAAAGCCATGCAACCTGTGCTTAAGAAAAGGTCATCTAACTCAAGCTAAGCATGCTCGGCCAGTACTTGGATGAGAGAGCATCTGTGAAAAGCTAGGGTTGCTGCTGGAAGAGGCATAGGCAAGGTCATTAGGGGGTGCTTCTCCCGTGGTCTGTGTGTGGATCCCAATGCCCCAGTGCAGTGATAGGGAAACTGTGCTCTAAATGGAGCCATCCTGTTCCTGTGTGGTGCTGAGGCATCACCCGCTGCACTCAGGTCCCAATCCAGGTGCTTCTTTGTGTGGTGGGTGCAACAACACACTATCAGCTCATGCTCCCAATGTCCTCTTCCTTCTTACGATTAGATGTAAAATCAAAGTCCTAATTCTCTGTTGTAATAAAAGAGCCCTTGGCATCTTTTGAAAAGAGTATATTTTATCCCAATGTCCTGGTTAATTTGCTCATCGTGGCCTTGTCTATTCTGCCCCCCATAATTATCCATCCCTAGTCTCTGATTGTCTATCTCCGTCACACTTTCTCCACCTTATAGCTAATGCATGTTGAGCACACTGGTGCAATAATGGCTGCTGTCAAAACATCTAGGTGGGTGCTACACATTGGCAGTGGTTGAAGTGGCTCCCCACTCTCTATGTAAATTGCTTTGAGCAGCAAGAAAAGCACTGCATAAATGTAATTAATCATTATTATTATTAAAAATGTGATATAGCAGTTTAAATACTTGGGATCAACAGTACAGAGTAATGGGGATTGTGGAAGAGAAGTGAAAAAGAGAGTGCAGGCAGGTGGAATGGGTGGAGAAGAGTGTCAGGAGTGATTTGTGACAGACGGATATCAGCAAGAGTGAAAGAGAAGGTCTACAGGACGGTAGTGAGACCAGCTATGTTATATGGGTTGGAGACGGTGGCACTGACCAGAAAGCAGGAGACTGAGCTGGAGGTGGCAGAGTTAAAGATGCTAAGATTTGCATTGGGTGTGACGAGGATTAACAGGATTAGAACTGAATACATTAGAGAGTCAGCTCAAGATGGACGGTTGGGAGACAAAGTCAGAGAGGCAAGATTGTGTTGGTTTGGACATGTGCAGAGGAGACATGCTGTGTATATTGGGAGAAGGATGCTAAGGATAGAGCTGCCAGGCAAGAGAAAAAGAAGAAGGCCTAAGAGAAGGTTAATGGATGTGGTGAGAGAGGACATGCAGGTGATGGGTGTGACAGAACAAGATGCAGAGGACAGAAAGATATGGAAGAAGATGATCCACTGTGGCAACCCCTAATGGGAGCAGCCGAAAAAAAGAAGAAGAAGATTACAAATTTGATATAGGATTTGTAAAAATCCTGCTTACAGAGACATCTGTTTGAATGAAAAATGCAATCTATTTTATTGCTACATGCATTACAAAATACATTACAATAAATGGTACACTGAATATACTGAGGTCTACATTGATTATTTAGATTTAAGGCCTTCTTAGACGGGTAGCACAGCTAGTCAATAAATAAATCGATTGATGAAAAGGAATGTTAAAATCAAGCATAAAACCATAGAGTTAAAATTGTGTTCTTTTGTCTTCTCTCCTGTGAGCCCCAGTGGGTAATTTAGCCAGGATATCTTTATATATAATACGCTATCATGGCTGTTCATTTGTCTGTCCAGGATTTTAAATCACCTGTAGCTTGTAAACCATTTGGCCGATTGACCTGAAATGTGGTGCACATATACAACGTGACGTCTACTATACGCTCTTGGGGGTGATGATTGACCTCCAAGGTTATTCCTCTTTTTATTTTTATTTTATTTTATTTTAGAATCAACTGGGGGTGGCACGGTGGTGCAGTAGTAGCACTGCTGCCTCACTGTAAGGAGACCCGGGTTCACTTCCCAGGTCCTCCCTGCGTGGAGTTTGCATGTTCTCCCCGTTTCTCTGTGGGTTTCCTCCAGGTGCTCTGGTTTCCTCCCACAGTCCAAAGACATGCAGGTTAGGTGCATTGTCCCTAGTGTCTGCTTGGAGTGTGTGTGTGTGTGTGTGTGTGCCCTGCCCGGGATTTGTTCCTGCCTTGCGCCCCGTGTTGGCTGGAATTGGCTCCAGCAGACCCCCGTGACTCTATGTTAGGATATAGTGGGTTGGACAAAGACTGACTGTAGAATCAACTCTCGGCAGACACATGTGTACGGACGCCGTTCTCATTCGCTGTCACTTCCCTTATCTCTTCATATCTTAAATCATTCTTCAGGCAGATTGAAGACTTAACTGCCAGCTTAAGTAAAAAATGAAAGAAAGCATACTAAGTAATTGCAACACAAACACTGACTTAATCGGTTTTAACGCGAAAAGATGCCAGCGAAAGAAGAGAAGAAGTGGGCCGCCAGGGTAGAGAAAAGAAGAGCTGCTCAGGAAGCAGCAAGCGCATCAACCTCTGAGCCAACGAATGATAAACATACAGAGAAAGAGGATGAGAACTAGGAATGTCAAGTCAAGTGGATTCACTGCACGTTATCATGCAGTGTGCCGTTACTAGTAATACATAATTCAGGGAGAGTAATCCAAAAAACAGAAGCAAAAATATCAAGAAACAAATAAATTACTAGAGACTTAGTTCACAAATAACAAATAATAAGCCTGCCTGAAAGACATCGCATGAAGACATGATATACAATAATACAAAAACAATAAAACAGAAAGTACTCATACACCAGCCAATAAACCCTTGGTGACCCATAACAGGTGGGAAATGAAAGGGGAAAGTCTCAGGACAAACCCTCAGAGAACAGAGAGAGAGAGAGAGCGAACCAGTACTGTGAAAGTAGAATTCAAGTATAGGTCCATATGAGTGCTAGGGCAGGTGTTTTTTCATTATTTTTAGAGATCCTGAAGTTTTACACACAAAAAATATGTCTATTTGATTGATCCTGGCTTTCATCTAGAAACGTTCCTGAAAAAAGTTAAATAATTTTACCATCATGCCACAATGCCATGTTCTTTAGTTATGGACGCCACCATTTGGTTGCTTTGAAACTTACCTTATTCGGTTTGGTGATTTGAAATGTTTCTCACACATGTCCTACAAAAGATGCTGCAATTAAATCTAATAATAAAAAATAATGACACTCGTATATGGGTTTTACAAAATACCAGGCAAAGAATCCTAATAAAAAAATGAATGTCATTCAACAGCACTGAACATCAACATCACTTCTATTTCTAACAGAAGGCAGACCTTCCAAACTTATGTCATGTAATGAATGACATCATAGGGTCCTCTGGCTAAAGGAGCCACAGGGGGGCCTGCAGCTTTCTTTGCAGGGAAAGATGCAAGAGTAGGAACAGGAGATGTTGTACACAATGAGGTTCAGACCTCAGAGGGACACTCATCATTGATGTCCAGGTGATTATAGTCTAGATATAATGGGCGATTTGATTTAGATCCGAGTACAAACAAATAATTACCAATCATTTACAGAGGACCAGGCAATGAATTACAGACAGAGCTCTGTAAAGATGGCAGATAAATTAGAATGCCTTTACAAATGATTTAGGGCAGGCAGCAGAGTACACATTACAGCAGGTTGGAGAATGGCTGTGATAGATCAGACACTATATAGTATAAGATTACATGGTCTGCTAATTATTGGCAATATAACAAATTACATAATGCTTATTATGAAAGACTTACATCTGACTGTAGGAAGCTAGGCATTACAAGCAGAATACCGCAGACTTGACATTGGTCATTAAAAAAGGCATACATCATCTCTGGGACTGCTCATTATGAACAGCAGAAAACAAAAACACAGAGAAGAAACTGGCTGTGAAGAGAAGTGTTTAGCAGATCAAAAATATTATATTTAAATGTGGTATAAATTAAATAACTCTGGAGACTCCTGGGGAGTGACAAAAAAACAGCAAGGAAAATTTTGATTAAAGAAAGAAGATAAATATAATAGCCAGAAATTACACTATACATGATGCTACTGTAATATTTCACAGTACTTGCTATTTTGAAACTGTAGCTGTGCTTCCTGGACTTGCCCAGGTGTTATTTCCAAACTTTCCAGTGTTTAGACTAAATAAAAATGGTGGTCCCAATTCGTTATGAGATTTGAGAAAGCTGCAGAATCACAAGCAACGTTAGGTTCAATGTTAGGTTCGAAAATATAATGTGAGGTTTGAAAATCGATATTACACCTTATTAGCAGGAGTTAGGAGTCATAGTGGACTCACAACTACCAACTTCCAGACAGTGTTCAGAAGCCATTAAGAAGGCTAACAGAATGTCAGGTTATATAGTGCCCTGATGTGTGAAGTAACAAGGCCAAGGAGGTTCTGCTCATTCTTTAAAACCCACTGGTGAGGCCTCATCTTGAGTACTGGGTGCAGCTTTGGTCTCCAGACTAAAAAAGGACATAACAACACAAGAAAATGTCCAGAGAAGAGCGACTAGGCTGATTCCAGGGCTACAGGGGATGAATTATGAGGAAAGATTAAAAGAGCCGAGCCTTTACAGTTTAAGATAAAGAAGATAAGAGGATACCTGTCTGAAGTTTTTAAAATCATGAAGAGAATTAGTCCAGTTCATCAAGAACACAGGGACACAGTTGGGAACTCATTAAGGGTAAACTTTGCACACACATTTGGAAGTTTTTCTTCACATAAGGAACATAGACACATGGAATAAGTGACCAAGTAGTGTGGTAGACAGTAAGACTTTAGAGACTTCCAAATCTTGACATGATGTTATTTTGAAAGAAGACTTAATTGGATTGGACTGGCGAGCTTTGTTGGGATGAATGGCCTGTTCTCATGTAGATTGTTCTAATGTTCTAAAAAACGTCTCACTCTGAACCGAGATGCCCATCCTACCCACGAGGAGATGGCAAAGCTGAAAGTTTTAGGTCAAAAACCAGACTTGTGTACATCCAGGGGGCACAGAGTAACAGCATCAGGCAGGTTGTGATGGTGATTATATGGCTCCCACCAGGAGCAGTGATGACAATAAAAGAATTGTAATTTAAAAAATAAATTAAAAAAAATAAAAAAGCTGACCCTTTTCAGTTTAAGCAAATGGACATTAAGTGGAGACATTGAGGAAAATGCTTGTATGAAGAAAAAATTAAATATAATGGACAGGAATCAAGCTCAGAAATCTGAAAACTCTATGGCATTGAGAGATCACAGTGCAGTATTTCTTGCCATCCCTGAGTCCCTCCAGGATGGTGTTTGTGGAAATGATGAAGTCTGATGTCAAACACCTCACGTAATGGTGAGAAAGATCTGTATTTAAGTTTGTGGTCTGTGGTTTGAAAAATAACACCATGCGTAAAGAACAAAGAAACAGAGACTGTGCTTTATGGATATTATGGCAGAAGGTCGGGGTTCATGCCTGGCCGGTACGCGCCTTCACTGTATATTCAGGGGGAGGAGCCCTGGACCCTAGATGGCCGCCCCCCTGGGTTGCATCAGTGCCTCGGTTTCCCGCAGGGCTCCATGGGAATTGAAGTTGTGTGCAGCCCTGTTGTGTCCCGCAGGTACCACCAGGGGTTGCTGCAGCTGGGACTCCTGAGCCCATATGGGCTGCATATTCACCATACCCAGAACTCAGCAATTAACCACCTGGAGCACTTCCGGGTGGATTATAAAAGGGCCCAGCAACCACCACTCAATGGCCAGAGTTGGGAGGAGGAGGACAAAGCTTGACGGAGGAGTGATGGTGGAAAAGAAGAGTGTGTTGGTGTTTATTTGGTGGTTTGGGACTGTGCTGTGGCTGGGGGACACGAGGAAGACATGCCCTCCAGCTGAAGAAAAATAAATAATTGTTTTATTTTATGTGTGCCTCCATGTCCAGTCTGTGTCGGGTCGGGCGCTTTTATAGCGCCTTTTTGCAATATAGACATACTGTATACAGTAGATTAGGACCTGACCTGGTCATTACAAATCCTGCATGACATAAAACAGTCAGGTCATTACAGAGATCATATGGCATAAAGTAGACTTGAGGCTATAGGTACTATACATTAGACACTTAAGATTGTTTAAAACCGATTGCAGATTGTTCAATACAGCTACAAGTAGTGATTGGACATTACAGGCTATACATTTGACCATAGGGTGTTTACTAAAAGTTGTTTACCACTTATTACATTAGAAAGAAAAGCCTCTATGTCCAGTCACTATTCAGGGAGTTGATGCAGAGGTGCTGCATTCCTACAAGTACTTGGGGGTCTACTGTATATCACTGACAAGTTGGACTGGTCTTATAACACAGAGGAACTTTATAAGAAATGGCAGAGCAGTCTCCTCTTCCTTAGGAGTCTGCATTCATTTAATGTGAGAAGTGACATCCTTCACATCTTCTCTGTGATGGCCAGGGAGATCTTCTATGCTGTGGTGTGCTGGGCTGGTAACATCACTTCAAGAGAGGCCCACCGAATTAACAAGCTGTAATTATAAGGGTAAGCTCAGTTACAGGACACACTCAGGACCCCTGGAAGCCGTAGTAGAGGACAGACTGAAAACAAAACTGAGTGCCATTATTAACAATTTGATACATCCTCTCTGTGACGCACTAACAGCCAACAAATTATTCAGCAGAAGTGGGCCAAGAAACGCTATGGGGGCTCCTTTATATCAACAACAATACACCAGTATAGTGCATCACTGGGACTGGGACTGCCAAGTCAGAAGGTTTTTCCTTTTTCATTTTTTGCTTTTTAGTCATTCTGGTGTGCGTTCAGACCATAGTGTGTGTATATTTATTTATTTATTTGTTAGTTTGTTTATTTATTTAAAGAGCTTATGTAAAAAACAAATTTCCCCTTGAAAACAAAGAGTCTATCTAGTGGTTATTACAATGTGCATCAGATTATAAACCTTATTTAAACCTTATTTAAAGATGATTGCAGTGCCATCATTTCAGACTCCATAGGCCAGTGGTTGCCAAATATTTTTAAGCCAAGGTTTCCCAAAATGTTATACAACCTGGTTAGGACCCCTCACTAATGTAAATCCAATTCTGCAAAGCTGGTCATGATCCTGGATCTTGGTTTCTGCTAACCACAGTCCCACAGCATGATTTCGGACAATAGCAGACCAGTTTTTCAAAGCAAATGCTTAACTATTGCAGATTATTGACTAATATGTAAAAATGGTAAATGGCCTGTATTTGATATAGCGCCTAACTAGAGTTCAAGAACCCCTGCTTTACAACACAACAGTCATTCACCCATTCACACACACATACTGGTGATGATAAGCTACTATGTAGCCACAGCTGCCCTGGGGCACACTGACAGAAGTGAGGCTGCCGAACACTGGCGCCACCAATCCTTCCGACCACCACCAGCAGGCAAATATACTCAAATATACTCAACCTTTCTTTCTTGTCATACCACCTACAGGAAATGAAATGTGTTTAAGTACCACCATTTTTATCTTGTATTGTTAAGCACTGAATAAGGAATTATTAAGAGGTTTTTTTTTTGACTGGGTCTGCTTTTGTCATTTTCTATGTATATGTCCAATTCCTTTTTAATAGAATTATCATTAATAAAAAAACAGTATTGTGATTTAATATGGAATAAAAAAGGCCTTTTGTTGTATATTTAGGTGAATTTACAGTAAGTGTTTTATTGCCTGCGGTGGGTTGACGCCCTGCCCATGGTTTGTTTCCTGCCTTGTGCCTTGTGTTGGCTAGGATTGGCTCCAGCTGACCCCCGTGACCCTGTAGTTAGGATATGGTGGGTTGGATAATGGATGGATGGATGTTTTATTGTTTGTGTTAATTATGAACAATTATTTGTCTTATTTGTACAGTATATTGTTTTCTGTTATTTGGTTAAAAATTCACTGTGCCTTTACATGTCAGGATGTTCCCTGTGTTATGTGGGTGGAGCCCCAAGAGGCGGAGCTACTCAGACATCACTCAGTTTGAGCTCTCGCTCAGGCTATTTAAGGCCAGAGCTGAAGAAACTAAAATCAGGAGAGCATGTTAGTGTGATGGAGTTTTGTGAGTATTGTGATTCTTTTATTTGCTTTAATTTTTGGTTACCATTTTCTGGATTTCTAGGTTGGGACTTTTTTACTTGGGATTGTCTTTTAGGCAATTCCCTTTTGCCTGTTTTTGCTCTTTTGAGTACTGTGCTTGTACTTTTCTATTTTTACTAATAAATCCCTATTATTAAAAAAAACATTCTTGTTTGCCTTTTTTGAACAAGTTGAAGGTTATTGGTTATCCTTCTTCTGCTGGGATTTTTGCTATATTTTGAGAGCTCTCTAATTATTTTGTCAGCCTCCCAGTTTTGGAGCCTGATAGGCTGAAAGCCTGCAGTTAGCACTTTTGAAGATAGCTGGATTTTGGGTGAGTCTCCTTGGGCAGGCTGGTTAAATTAAGGACCTGCCTTTATGGTCCTTTTAGTAGGCCTAACACTCGTTTTTCTGTTTTTGGGACTAATAATCACAGCACCTTTCAATTTTTACATTTATAAAAAGTATACAGTTATATCTGAATCTAGATTAAAAGCAGGGGAAAAGTAATTCACAAGTTACATAAAATTTAAGGTCTAAACAAAGTAGAAAAATAACTCACAGATGTCAATGTAAATGCTGAGCCTACCTCATGGGTTGTCTGTTCCTGTATTTATTTCTTAAGAAAGGACAAAGTTTGCCAAACATCAGCAAATCTAGAAGCTTTCTGCTGTTGATTAATACTGTATTAGTAACACTAAAGTGATATGTACGATGCATTATATTATTAGAAATTGCTAACATTTATCTTTCGTCCTCCTCTTGGTATATTCTGCACTAGTTTGCCAATTTCTAAAACTGAAAATGATGATACAGCAAGCAACTTCACTAAAACTAAGAATATTGTTACATTCGTGCACCGAACCTGAAACAGAGCTGGAGAGAGCAAGAGACACTTTGCAAACCGCTTGTGTCAGGGTGAATAAGATGTTAGTCACTTGTTACTAGGCACTGATTCGCAAAAATCCATTAGTCTTGGCCTATCTTTCCTGGGCAGTCTCGAACTGAGATGGAGCTATGACTCTGGACCCTGCGAGCATGTATTGGCATGGATGTTGGACATGGAATAGGTAAACAAGATTGGATGAGGAAGACAGCAGGAGAGACCTGCTGCAGGAGGACTGAGAACATGGTAGTGTGGATATAGCCAAGTATCAACTGAGCCCGAGTCCGCTTAGCTTCCAGAATCAGAAGAGACTGGACACATTCAGGCTGGTATGGCTGTAAGTGTTAGTGTCCTCTTTAAGGCCCAATTCCCAGACAGCTGGCTGAGAATTTCAGTACTAGTTTATAACTACATTGATGTAGGACTACTTTCATTTTCAGTTATGTTTATTTTAAAACTATGTGAGGGAAATGTGAAAAGTGAAATGGATTTTCATTTATGAACACCAACCCCTGAAGTGCACTTCAGTTTAAAAAAACACAGCTATGGGCTACAGCAGATTAGTGACTGGTCATTACAACAGTATATAACAGATCACTCAGTGCTGCCAACAAATACACGTTACATTAGAGACTAGGCATTGCCAACTTGACAGCAAATTATTGCTTTTTCATTGGAGATATAATGAAGATATAATGTATGTAGCAGGTCATGCTCTGGTCATCACAGACTATTCAGAGCTCATTACAGACAAACCATAACTGACTCTGTACATCAGATTGGTTACAGTTCAAGATGAACCACAGATTATTGACTGGTTATCTGTATATAACAGATTAATAATTTAGAATTTGGATAAAGAATTTCTCATAATTCTTAATTTGTATTACAGGGTAAATACCAAGACTAGTCATTAGACGCTGTATGTGTTTGTTATTACAGACGCATTATTACACACTAGCCAACCCGCGGCGTACCATACGCCACATAATCAGGCCGGTTTTTTAATGATTTTTGAGCACAGGGAGAAAATTAACATTTGAAAAATCAGTAATGTAATAAATCAGCAAGAAAAACAACATTATAACAATGCACGGAACAAACCGACACACAATCGTCCATGACTGAATTTCGCGTTGAGTATGCACTGCCTGCTCATGTGCCCACCTCCAACTAGGCATTTGAGTCGTTGTCGTCTTTGCACAGTCCAGATGCACCTGTGACTCATGTAGACTTTTCATTGCTCTGTGCGGTTGTGGCTGCTTTTCTATATATAATCCACCAAGGCACCCGACCACGGTAGTAGTGAGGTGGGGCTTCGTTGTTCCCTTCGCATGGTTTTTCACAGTGGACGTGGTCGGGTGTCGAAACCGAAAAGAATAATGAAAAGTCAACGTGGCTCAGACGTGCATGTGGACTCCTAGCACAGACGAAAGGGACTAACTGGGTGGTTGGTGAGTTTTTGCCTCTGGGCAAATGGGCAGGCAGTGTGCATGCCTAAAGAGCGAGGGTAGACGCAAGCCGGTGAAAAAGGAGTGTTGGTGGGCAGGGAAACGTCTTTTGTGTTCCTGCAGGAGCATCTAAGAAGACGCATGTTTGTCGCGGATGCGAATTGCTGTATGTAGCGTGTAAAACAGTTTGCTATGGTGCACGCGATCGTGCGTCGTAACCGAAAACACGGTTTTTAAAGACTGCTTACTTCATTGTGTTTTAACCTCAGTTGTAAAGGATCATTTTAAGGATCCCATGGGATACCACTCGCAAACTGTTTTACACGCTGCATATGGCGATTCACCTCCGCAAAAACATGCCTCTATGAACAGTCAAAGTGGCGGAATGAAAATTCAAAGTGGTGAATATAAATGACGCCGGTTTTTCTGTGTTGTCACGTGCGAGTTGGTGGGCGTGGCTCTGCGAGTTGTCGTCGTATCCAATGGTCTTGGAGTTGGTGGGCGTGGCTCCATCCCGCGTTCGCCATAGGTGTCTTACTTGTCGGCGGCTTAGTGAATCCACGCCGCTTCCGGCGTGCTTCCATGGTTGTCTTGCCTTAGTGAATTATATATATAAATTCTGGGCTCTGTGATGGCTTGGTTCAGTCTTGTGCCTGATGCTGCCAGCAAAGGCTCCTCTCTCCCCCCTCCACGATCTTGATCTGGATTTAGCAGTTTTGTTTCAATTATTTATGTTCTGTTCTGTTATATTACATTACATTCTGTTCTGTTCCATTATGTATTTAGTGCTGTTATGTTACATTATGTTAGGTTTGGTTGGGTTAGGTTATGTGGGCAGTATGGTGGCACAGTGGTAGCACTTCTACCCCGCCCTACTCCATTGGGCCCTTGAGCAAAATAAAGAGACCAGAGTTTGTATCCCTGATCCTCTTTTTGTGGGCTGGCATGTTTACCCTATGTCTGCATGGGCTTCCCTCTGGATGGTCTGGTTTCCTACCACTGTCCAAAGACATGTAGTTCAGGTGAACTGGCAACGGTAAATTAGCCCTATGTTGTGTTTAGCCTGTGATGGACTGGCATACTATCCAGGGTTTGTCCCTGCATTGCACCTTATGCTAGCTGGGAGAAGCTCCAGCGTCCCCTGAGTCAGTGGTCTGGGTAAAGTAGATGTGAACCAAAGGATGGCTGAGACATAGGAATTGTTTGGATGCCAACCTGGTTATTCCCACAGACATAAAAAGGACTTTTGGCAAAACAGAACATAAATGACACTGCTCTGTGTATAGTGTTGTCAGTTTCTATGAGAAGAGCTCCGTCTCTCTCTCTCTCTCTCTCGGCTTCAATTGACGACCATGATCTCTAATCACCCTGTAGTAACATTACTCTACCAATACAAAACAGGTGTCATTACAGATTGAGATTAGTTTTTAGGTGCTGCATAATAAATTAATATCAGGTCATTAAAAACTATAGATGATGTTTCCTATATTGTGTACTACATTAAACAAATCTTTTGTCTAGATGTTTCAGATTTGAATTTGGTCAGTGATGGCACAGAATAGCAGAATTGAAACTGGTTATTTCAATCAATAGGTAATTAGAGACTTGTCACAGACAATTTAGTTCAATTCTCTTTGGTTTATCTTTATACTGTATAGCGCTCTTCACTTGGGTATAGGCTGAGTGCGTAAAACAGACTAGGCATTTGTTTGTGAAGCACACTTTAAGGAAACTTGTTTCTATGTTGATCTCATGGAAGAGGCCATCGGCGTGAGAAAAGATGGTCAGTATCTTAAGTGGAAACTGCCTGTTACCTTGGACTCTAAAAAAGCTGCACTGGCAGCGGTCCTGTAAACTGTTAATTTCACAGGACACTAATCCAATTCTGGGTCATGGATGGACAGAGCCAGTCCCAGCTGACCCAAGTGCAAGGCAGGGATTTTCCCTTGGCAAGGCAACAGTCTGTGACAGGACCCATTTGTGCATTAACCGAAAATGCTCAATTCTGGGTTGAAATCATGGAGAGAACTCCTCACCGACTACACAATGGGAGTCCCATGAATCAAACACAGGACGCTGAATCTGTAAGGCACCAATACTAACCAATGGTCCACTATGCCCAGCTAATCCAGGAGTGCCTTTAATATCCTCAAGCAGGAATTCAGACGGTGTTGTTTTTTTATATTATAAAAGCTTAAACTTACACTGGACCGGTGAGCAAGCATACCTGTTACTGACCACAGATGACATTTGGACCTGACATTGGACCACAAATATGGTTCAGTCCTAAGCTGTCAGCATTCCTCAAAACTGTGGTATCCAACAACCTACAAGCCACTTATTGTTTGTAATTTTGCCAATAAAAACAACCCAGCAAGAGAGATGTGTGCTGCTCAGAGCATCGGAGTCCTCTGCAGAAAGTGTCTCATGTGATTATACACACATTCACACAAACAGGTGTGGGCAGTAAGCTTTATCGCAAATGGGATTTGATTGAAAAACTTCTGGTAGATGACACAGACAGTCAGGTACATTGCAGGCAGGACACTTGTGGCAGACTGCTAGTTCCCTTTCGTTAGTCTGTTCAAGAGAGTTAGGATCAAGCAGGCAAAGCACATTACTGCTTTACCTGGAGTACTGTCCGTGTCACTGAGGATTTAAAAAAGAGACGGACATCTCTATCATGAAGCCCAATTAGATTTCCATCCCCAGAGGACACCCAGTGGCTATCCATGTGAATGGGAGTTTCAGACTAAGGCTTGGGAAGGACAAGTACAGTCCTGCCATGGAGTCCTGCCTGGAAGGTCCAGGCAGTAACTGATTAAGTCGGGCATTTCAGAAGGAGGAGTACAGTCAACAAGCATCTGTGACCAATCACATATTATACAAGACGCTCTAGCAAAGCAGAAAAAATAAGAATTCAGTCTGCAGACTACTGGGATGGGCAACATTTGAGCAGTGCGTTTGCCTCTAGGGCCATAACCGTGTGTTGCTAATATACACGAGCAAGCTCTTTCTTCAGAATGCTAAGAGCAGAGGGATCATGAAGCTGTGGATGTTTCTCTGGCTGACTTATTTCTTACCTGAAGGCTCATATTCTCTGGTCCTCCCTTCTCCCTAATGCATAGAGACCTGCCTTTTCTTTGATGTGGGCATCATATTATGCCACGTATCTCTCAAGTCAGCCCCTACAGACTCCATCATTTGTTTTAGGTCTCTCTCTGGCCACATCTCTGAGTGAGTCCTGATGCATTTGACAGTATTTACATCTCAGCTCACTAAAAGTGGCCTCTTGGTTAATTTGTCATGGACCATTAAGTGTGACTTTGTAGCTCACATCACCACCCTTCAAACTTGATGTGCCGACCCCCTGACTGGATCATTTTTCTTCTTTCAGGATGTGGCATCCACTCTCTTTTATTCTTTGCAAAACTGTTGATCACACATTTGTCACTGAAAGAGTTAAGCCTTCCAGAAGCCCTCAGTACTGGAAAGTCTTTATTACACATCTGCAGCCCCCCGGGAGCCCACACATCAATGTGAGGAACCATGCAGAGGCCTCCGATCAATCAACTTCAAGTGTGTGAATAGAGGAGCGAGAATGCTGTGTGACAGGCTGGCAGCAAGAGGCCAGAGACCGACGTGTGTCATTGTCCGGCTTTAGAAGGTCCTTAAAGAAACAGATTCTAACTTCAAGAGACAGGATCCATGCTGTATAGTGGAAGGCCCATTTTATTAGCTGGGATCTGCCCCATCTAGTTAAATCTACTGTATATTATGAACTTCAGACAGTTCTTTAAGGGTCCACATCTTCACCTGCAGCCTGCGCTGTACAGATAAATGTTTAGATGCCAATTCAGGAGCTAGGGCTATGTCTAATTAAACCTGAGAACCAAAAAAACAATAAGGACTGATCCATCCTAGCTCAAAATTCAGATTCCCCACTTAAGAGGTATGACCCATCTTTTGGATGGAACTGGAACTGGGATTCATCTTCCCTAGATAAAATTAAGAATGATGATGCCAGTATTAAGAACAGAGGACAGTTAACTCAGGTGAAAATAAGGAGATGCATGGAATTTTTTTCTTTTTTTACAGAAGAAGAGGCTCATTTCAGGTAGTAATTCCCATCCTCAATAAAGAGAGTTGTATGGCTCATACCAGGACTTGTGCCTTATTCTACTGAGTTAAAACCGATTGTAATCACATCGAGAGCTGGGTCCGATCCTGTAAACTGAATTGTTCAAAGGCCTTGGTCAAAAGTCATAATCTTTTCCTTCCCAGTGATAGAGGTTAAGCTCCATTCCTTATGGGACCCATCAGCAGCCATACCATCATGTCTCAGGTCTAAGTTTTTGTCTCAGACCTGTAATTATTTCATTATACAAGGCAGTAGTCCGGTCTTAATATTGACAAGCTCAACTATAGACTGTTAGAATGAGACTCAGTCCTAATATAAGTCACATATCTTTGTTTTACAGAAGATGGATTCCAGCTACTGGAGTGGGACTCGGTCTTTAGCACTATAGAGATTTGTGTAGTATGAGGCCCAGCTCTTGCAATGGCCTCTGTTGTGTATTGTATGTTCGGTAACAAGTTCAATTTATATGGATGTTGATTGATATTCGTGTTGTTGGTAACTTCCTGTAGAATGTTAGTGGGTGGGATTTTCGAAGGAAAAAGGAAGTTCTTAAAAAAGGCATTCTGGTCTTTTCGTGGTACAAGAGAACCTAATGAGAAACTGACACAATTTTACAGTTATTAAAATACTATATTAAGAATCACTATCCACGCCTGTGTGTTGTCAATAGATATTATATTGGCGACGAGAGGAGGAGAAGAAGCCCTGAATCGAAAAACAGACAAGACGGTGACGAAGTTTTGGTATTATTAACTGTGTTGGTTACTGCTTTTTCACAATGGCCACGTTGGGTCGTATCGACGAATTCAATGCTGAGACCGGGGTGTGGGAAGAATACGCAGAGAGGCTTGAGTGCTTTTTCACGCAAATGACATCGATAATCCAGAGAAGAAGAGATCAATTTTACTAAGCGTGTGTGGAGCCGCAACATACTCCACCTTGCGCTCGCTGTTGGCCCCCACTCCACCAAGCGCTGTTCCATATAAGGACATAGTTGAGTGTCTCCAGCGTCATTATAATCCTGCACCATCGGAAATTGTACAACGGTTTCATTTTCACAGTTATAAGGCGTGTAAACTTTCCTATGGCAGATCCGCGTCAGAATCGGAATGGTTTTAAGACTGTAACATTTGTTTTAACCATTTGGAAGGGGTCATAGCCCATGGGATACACTAAAAATGTTTAACCCAGCATAATCATTCCTAAGTATTTCCCATTTAAAAGGGGAATTAAATTTTAAATGGTGAATTTGAATTGTTTTCTTGGTTGGGTTTTAAATAGGGTCGGTTTCGGGAATTTGGGAACCTTTTACCATTTGGTTGGGGGGGTTTAAAGTCTGATTGCATATAAGCCTTTTTGTCTCTTTATATCACCCGTCCGGGGGAAATGCCTTTTAGTATTAATTATAAAATTTGGGTCTGTATGCTTTTTATCTTGGCCTGATCTGCCAGCAAAGGCTTTCCACGATTTTAATTGGATTTGTGTTGGTTCCTTTATTTATGCGCTTGTATCCAAAAATTCTTTCTGCAGGTTTGAGATCATACTTGGTGGTTTGGTTAGGAAGGCGTATGGATGGAAGGGGTAGCACTTTACCCCCAACCATTGGGCCTTGACAAAAAAGCAAGGTGGACCCATCCCCTTTGGGTTGTATTTCTTGTTCAGACTTCTTCTATGCTGTTTAATGTCAAGATTAGTTAAGGAATTGCTTACAGTATTAGCCATTTGTGAGCCTGTGATGGACTGGAACAATTCAGGGTTTGCCTGCATGCACTTGTAGCGGGGAGAATCGGGCCCTAGAGAGTTTTAAAAGAGGAAGGGATGGCGGGAAATAGAAGTGGGACCAACCTGATTCAAGATTTAAAAGGGACTTTTGACAGAGTAAAGACATGTTTTAATATTGTGTCATGAGAAAGAGCCCCGTCTCCTTGGCAATTGGAACTGACTCTAACTACCTGTAGTAAAATTTAAACCCATAAAAAAAGGGTGTCATTAGATTGGGGTTAGTTTTATGCGTAAAAAATTTAAATAAGCAAAAACATAAAGAGTATTTCCCCTTTAATTGTAGAATAATAAAAAATTTGTCTAGATGTTCAGATTTGAATTTGTAAGATGATACAGAAAGTAGAATTGAAACGTATAAAAGGTAATTGAGTTCAGGGATACCTGTAAATTTTCTTTTTTTTATCTTATAGTAACGCTCACTGGTAAGGCGGTTACAGTAGGTTGTTGGAAGGGACACTTTAAGGAAAACTTGTTTATATTGACATGAAGGCCATATGCAGAAATGAGTGACGATCTGGAAACCCTGTTCCGGACTTAAAAGGCACTGGAGGCCAACTTTATTAATTCACAGACATAACCAATTCTTAGGATGGAGCCAGTCCAGTTGTAAGTGGAGGATTATCCTTGAAGGCATTAGTTCACAGGTTCCATTGTGCATTAAGGAAAAAAAATTTTGGGTTGGAATTCGGGAAAGAAAGACTTCCCGTATAATGGAGACCCCTGCCCAAAAAAGGGCTGAATCTGTGGTACCATACTCAATGTCCATATCACCATTAATAAAATCCCTTTTAACTGGGCAGGATTCAGTTGGGGTTTTTTTAATTAAAAGTTTAAACCCTACCGAGGATCCTTGTTACCGCTAAGATGACAATTTGGGGGGGTTTTTAGCAATTGGTCATTTCCTAAGTTAGGACTCAACTGGGTATCCAACAAACCTTAATTTTAATGAAATTTGGGGCAAAAATACAGAAAGAGAGTGTTTGCCTAGAGGGATCCTCGCAGAAAGTGTTTCATGATAAATTACTTCCACAGGTGGGTAGGCTTTACGCAATGGGATTTGTTGAACTTTGTGTCCAAAGGGTACTTGCAGCAGGACACTTTGCAATCTGTTCCTTCTTGGTCTGTAAATTTAGATCAAGCGGCAAGCCATTACTGGCTTCCCTGGATTTACCTGTCACGGGGTTTAAAAGGGGAAATTTTACCTAACCCTTGTTTATCCCAGGAACCTGTATCATGGATGGGTTCAACCTAGGCCCGAAGAAAGTGTTCCAGAAAAAGGCCTGAATCAGGCAGTAACGATGCGGGCCTTGAAAAAGTACAGCCAAAGAGCTCTGTTCTAATTTAACCCGGCCAGCAAGGAAAAAAATTCTGGCTGCAGACTCGGGATAGCACATTTGAGCAGCCGGGTTTTTGCCAAGCTGGTTGCTTTATACACACAATTTTTCTCAGAAGAAGAGGTTAATGAAGTTGTGGATTTTTTTCATGCATTTCCTACCTGAAGGTCTTTCTCTGGTTTTCCTTCCCTATCATAGTATTGTTTTCTTTGAGGGGATCATTCATGCTTGCCACCATAGACCCCTAACTCCAATTGGTTTGGTCCCTCTCCAACGTCTGGTAAATTTGACATTTTAAGTTTTTCTAGCCATAAGGGGGCTCCTTGGTTAATTGATGGCCCATTAAGTGACTTGGTAGTCACATAAACCCCTTCAAATTGATGTCCCAATTGACTTCATTTGAAGGTGAAAGGTTTCTATTTTTAAGGCGCCTTTTGAAAGAAGGATTAAAACAGATTCTAACTTCAAGAGACAGGATCCATGCTGTATAGTGGAAGACACAGAGGCCCATTTTATTAGCTGGGATCTGCCCCATCTAGTTATATCTACTGTATATTATGAACTTCAGACAGTTCTTTAAGGGTCCATATCTTCACCTGCAGCCTGCACTGTACAGATAAATGTTTAGATGCCAATTCAGCAG
Source organism: Polypterus senegalus (assembly GCF_016835505.1). Classification (NCBI taxonomy): domain Eukaryota; kingdom Metazoa; phylum Chordata; class Cladistia; order Polypteriformes; family Polypteridae; genus Polypterus; species Polypterus senegalus. The sequence goes on along the minus strand of NC_053162.1, from coordinate 32,362,516 downwards.
CTGGGGCTATGTCTAATTAAACCTATGAACCAAAAAACAATAAGGACTGATCCATCCTAGCTCAAAATTCAGATTCCCCACTTAAGAGGTATGACCCATCTTTTGGATGGAACTGGAACTGGGATTCATCTTCCCTAGATAAAATTAAGAATGATGATGCCAGTATCAAGAACAGAGGACAGTTAACTCAGGTGAAAATAAGGAGATGCATGGATTTTTTTTTTTTTTACAGAAGAAGAGGCTCATTTCAGGTAGTAATTCCCATCCTCAATAAAGAGAGTTGTATGGCTCATACCAGGACTTGTACCTTATTCTACTGAGTTAAAACCGATTGTAATCACATCGAGAGCTGGGTCCGATCCTGTAAACTGAATTGTTCAAAGGCCTTGGTCAAAAGTCATAATCTTTTCCTTCCCAGTGATAGAGGTTAAGCTCCATTCCTTATGGGACCCATCAGCAGCCATACCATCATGTCTCAGGTCTCAGTTTTTGTCTCAGACCTGTAATTTTTTCATTATACAAGGCAGTAGTCCGGTCTTAATATTGACAAGCTCAACTATAGACTGTTAGAATGAGACTCAGTCCTAATATAAGTCACATATCTTTGTTTTACAGAAGATGGATTCCAGCTACTGGAGTGGGACTTGGTCTTTAGCACTATAGAGATTTGTGTAGTATGAGGCCCAGCTCTTGCAATGGCCTCCATCAACTTTTACAAGGCAAAATGAAACTCTGCTAACAATGGATATGTTATCTATAATTAATAATAATTTTAATAATTGATTAAATTTATATACTGTAGTGCTTTTTATGTTACTCAAAGTACTTTACATAGATGGTGTAGCACCCACCTGGATGATGCAACGGCAGCCATTCTTGCTACCAGAGAAAAATAGTTCAGCCAATACATGAGAGTAGATGGTTAGGGGGGCCAGAATGGACAAGGCTGTGATGGAGATTAGCATACACCGTACTCTTTTCAAAGCATGCCTAGGGATCTTTTATGACCATAGAAAGTCAGAACCTTGGTTTTACGTCTCATCCAAAGGGCTGTGCCAGTTTTACACCACCTTCTCCCCATCACTGTATTGAGGTATTGAGGTCCACACATACAGACCACAGGGTAAGCACCCCCTGCTGGCCACACAAGCACCTCTTCCTGTAGCAATCCAAACTATTCCTGGTTCTTGCACTTGAAGCTGTGTAGAGGAGGTCAACCAGGTGCATCCCAGGACATAAGGACATGTCCACTTCTGACAGATTCAGAGAATTAAACTTGTTCCGTCCTGAGCAGAGGAAATTGTGTGGAGACCTAATTCAAGTCTTCAAAATCTTCAAAGGTATCGATAAAGGAGATCCAACGTAATTCTTTCAATGTAATGTTGAATCATGTGCTCAAGGATACCACTGGAAATTCAGGGTATTCTTCTGAAGTAGGATGACTTTTTATACTGGAATTAGAGAATGAAATGAGAACCAAAACAGAGTATGTACTGGGGTCAAAACAAAAAAGATGAACTGATCTTTCACCAAGCCAGAAACGTGTGGCAAGAATCAGAATTGTAAGCCAGAAAATAAGTCAGAAAACTGAGAACGAAAATACCAAAAAGCGAACTATCCAAACACAGACACCAAAACGGCACATATATATATTGTGAACGCTGGCCCGGACAAAGACAGACGGACATCGTTGGCTCCACCACACACTGTTTATTTACACTTATTATTTACAAATTACGTGCACTCTCAACCCCAGTGCCTCCAGCACCGATTCCACAAAGTCTAGGCCACACAGTTCCACTGCCTTTCTCCTGGCTGCCTCTAGTCCTCCCTCCAGCTCCGTCCTCATCCACCCGACTTCTGCCAATGACTGGAGGGAGGCGGCCCCTTAAATGGGAACCCGGATGGGCTCCAGCTGCTTCCTGGCATTCCTCCGTAGCCATGCCCCAGTGTGGTGGAGGTGCCGGCTGTGCACCCGGAAGCCGTCTGGGTGTCCCCTGTCGTCTTCCCCCCAGCACTTCCTGGTGTGGCGGAAGTGCTGGGCTCCCGGGATATTCAGGCACTGGGGCGCCGCCTGGCGGTGGCCACAGGTCCCTACAGGGCTGGGCTTCCAAGCCCTTTACCCGAGGCCCCCAACATAACCAGGGTGGATGCCCCCTCGCGGTCTGGAGGAGGCACAAGCCCTCCTCCGGTCCTCCTGGGCGTCCCGGTAAAAATATATATATATATATATATATATATATATATATATATATATATATATATATATATATAGTTGCACCAATGACCTCACGTGAGTACGCTCATTCAATGGTCAACGCGCCACCCGTCAATATTCAAAATGGTGCCGTGATAACAAGTTAAGAAATTTCAACTTCATTAGGCATTAAGAAACAATTAAATGAATATTTTTATGAAATTCTTTGACCCCAGAACCCCTAGAATAGCTATCAAGAAGTCTCACGAACTCCTCAGAAATGTGAATAAAAATTAATAAAGAGCGCCAGTCATAATACAGGGGAGGTTCACTTTTTTTTTATAACATTTATTTCTATAGCACATATTCATACAAATGATGTAGCTCAAAGTGCTTTACAGGATGAAGAAAGAGAAAAAAGACAACATTTTAAAATAAAATTAGGCAATACTAATTAACATAGAAAAAAAGTAAGGTCTGATGGCCAGGGAGGACAGAAAAAAAAAAACTCCAGACAGCTGGAGAAAAAAACAAAGGGGCAAAGACTTGCTGGAATCAGAAACAAACTAGCGAGGTATGTAGTTGAAGCAGAAAGTTTGACAACCTTTGAGAAATATCTGCATGAGACATTATCTGTTAGCTCAACAAATGAGGACTCAATGACCTCCTCTCGTTCGTCAATTTTCTTATAATCGTTTGTGCTGTGGTTCACAGTGCAAAGGAGCTGAGCTCATTTTCTGCTGGTAGGAGTCACTTTTTAAGTAAACCTGAAAGGCTCACATGCATGGCCTGATCCTTTATAGTGTAACTAGCAGACCTTGTGCGCTTCGCTGCAGTCGGAATAATTATGTACTTACTTCGGACTTGTTTTGAAGTCCTTTGTTCTTGGGATTCGTTGAATCGCTTGGTTTTGGCAGCCAATTGTTTTTTTTTTCAAACCTAGAAGTCCTTTGTTCTTGAGATCCATTTAACCACCTGGTTTTGTCAGCCGATTATGCCTTTTGCAATCTAGACGTCCTTTCCTTTTGAGATTCGTTTCACTGCCTAGTTTCGGCAGCCGATCGTGCTTTTTCCAATCTAGAAGTCCTTTCCTCTTGAAATTCGTTTAACCACCTGGTTTGGGCAGCTGTTCTTGCTTTTTCCAATCTAGAAATCCTGTCTTCTTTAGATTCATTTAACCGCCTAATTTTGGCAGCCAATCGTTTTTTTCCAATGTAGAAGTCCTTTTTTCTTGAGATTCGTTTAATCGCCTGGTTTTGGCAGGATAGCGCTTTTTTTCCAAAGTAGAAGACCTGTCTTGAGATGTGTTTAATCGCCTCGTTGATTGCATGTCTTCCAAGGTAGTTTCAATACCCATTTCCTGCACTGAGTCATCTCCCCTTTTATGAGTGTCTGTGTAAGTACCGCGTGTACTAAACAGTAAATCAGTAAAGGAGAAAGGACTAAACACTAAGGAAAAAGAACGGCAAGACCGCGTCAGCAGTGGAGCTCAGCTCGGAGCAAATTGAAGTGAATGAAATGAGGTGAATGGTAGGGGAGATGATCACGTGACTCCCCCACCTGCCTTAACCCTCCATCCCTCCACAAACACACAAACACAGTCTCTCGGATCCCAGCTCTCCTTTATATATACACTCACCTAAAGGATTATTAGGAACACCATACTAATACGGTGTTTGACCTCCTTTCGCCTTCAGAACTGCCTTAATTCTACGTGCCATTGATTCAACAAGGTGCTGAAAGCATTCTTTAGAAATGTTGGCCCATATTGATAGGATAGCATCTTGCAGTTGATGGAGATTTGTGGGATGCACATCCAGGGCATGAAGCTCCCGTTCCACCACATCCCAAAGATGCTCTATTGGGTTGAGATCTGGTGACTGTGGGCGCCATTTTAGTACAGTGAACTCATTGTCATGTTCAAGAAACCAATTTGAAATGATTCGAGCTTTGTGACATGGTGCATTATCCTGCTGGAAGTAGCCATCAGAGGAAGGGTACATGGTGGTCATGAAGGGATGGACATGGTCAGAAACAATGCTCAGGTAGCCCGTGGCATTTAAACGATGCCCAATTGGCACTAAGGGGCCTAAAGTGTGCCAAGAAAACATCCCCACACCATTACACCACCACCACCAGCCTGCACAGTGGTAACAAGGCATGATGGATCCATGTTCTCATTCTGTTTATGCCAAATTCTGACTACCATTTGAATGTCTCAACAGAAATCGAGACTCATCAGACCAGGCAACATTTTTCCAGTCTTCAACTGTCCAATTTTGGTGAGCTCGTGCAAATTGTAGCCTCTTTTTCCTATTTGTAGTGGAGATGAGTGGTACCCGGTGGGGTCTTCTGCTGTTGTAGCCCATCCGCCTCAAGGTTGTGCGTGTTGTGGCTTCACAAATGCTTTGCTGCATACCTCGGTTGTAACGAGTGGTTATTTCAGTCAAAGTTGCTCTTCTATCAGCTTGAATCAGTCGCCCATTCTCCTCTGACCTCTAGCATCAACAAGGCATTTTCGCCCACAGGACTGACGCATACTGGATGTTTTTCCCTTTTCACACCATTCTTTGTAAACCCTAGAAATGGTTGTGCGTGAAAATCCCAGTAACTGAGCAGATTGTGAAATACTCAGGCCCGTCTGGCACCAACAACCATGCCATGCTCAAAATTGCTTAAATCACCTTTCTTTCCCATTCTGACATTCAGTTTGGAGTTCAGGAGATTGTCTTGACCAGGACCACACCCCTAAATGCACTGAAGCAACTGCCATGTGATTGGTTGATTAGATAATTGCATTAATGAGAAATTGAACAGGTGTTCCTAATAATCCTTTAGGTGAGTGTATAGGGATGATCAGATACTCAGGTAAAAAAAGCTGGGACTCACAATTAAAATGAAGGGGGTTAACCCCATCTCAGGAAATGCAGCCCACTTATTGACTTTACTCTGGTAATGTGGAAGTTGAACAAGATTGATCCAGGGTTGTCTAGTGAAGGTAACAGTGTCCTTATCCTGCATAGTTAAGTAAACAGAACACATATTAGGATTTGGGGATGATCAGGTTTGTAGAGGGGAAGCTTTTTCTGTCAAGTTAAAATTTTAGGACATGATAATTTTTAAAAAGTGTGGGTATAGCTGATGGAGAAGATGCCCTTTATAATTCTGCATTTTTTTCCAAGTTCAGATGAGGTATGCTGTCATGTGCAGGGAGTACATTGAATGTCTTGCATCTTCAAACCACATACAACATGTTTCTGCTCTCCACAGTAATCCTGAATGTGGTTATGAGCGGTAAGAGTATCCAAAAGACCTGGACAATTTCAAACAGCTTTGACCTGGTGCTATACAGTTAGACAAAATCAAAATAGTTCTGTTGTATGAAATACTATGAAGGTTAAATATACAAATTAAATAATGAAAAACATTGAATGAGTGAGTTGCACAACAAGCTGTGACGCAAACCCTCTTTATACTGAGAGTAGAGCTAAGACATTGAATTAAGCAGAAGTGCACTTAACCGCTGCAGACTACCCGAAAAATAAATTGATAGAAAGAAAGCCACAAGCCACAAGGGCACTTGAGGAGCAGGCCTTAAAACCACTGGTTTCACCTAACGTAGTACTTGGACAGGTACTAAAATAATCTTTAGCTGAGTATTTTGACTTAGTTGGGGGAGGCATTCCCCTTGAGGACTGTAGAGATAATAATAGACATGGCTGTAATGATTACCGATTATGGAGCAGTTAGGCCTGCAGCATTATGACTGATTCAAAAGCTATATCAGCATTACAGCTCTTGAAAAGAAGGTTTTCAAGCAAATAGTACAAGCCTCCAAACCTAAATGTAGTTTTTCTGGAGATCACTCCATACACATTTTTATGTCGTTCGTGTTGTAGAATAAATGCAGAAAGTGTATCTTTTATTTACTGCATGTCATTTGCAGATATAAACTTTTCGTCAGTCCATTTACCCTATGAGACAAGTTCAGGGTCACACTGATCCACACTGAATGAGACATCAGTCCATCACTCGTCACATACACTCATCCCCAGCGCTCACTCATACAATGATAGCTTACAGGTGCCATTGTTTATACTGTAATATAACAGGCACGTCGGTCGGATGTAGGATGAAAGTGGAGTATCTTTGAGAAAAACTAGATTTTAGCACAGGTCTCTGGAGTTTTGAGGTAGTGGCACCAAATATTGTTAGAGACAGATATCAAATAGCTCTTGAAAACTGTAATCAAATTGATATTAATTAGAACATTAAAAAAACTAGACAAGAACAGGCCACTCAGCTCAACAAAGCTCGCCAATCCTTTCCACCTAATTCCTCCAAAATAACATCAAGTGGAGTTCTGAATGTTCCTAAAGAACTCCTCTCCACCACACTACATGGTAACTTATTCCATGTTTCCGTGGTTCTCTGTGTGAAATTAAACTTTCCAACATTTCAGTAAAATTTACTCTTAATAAATTTCCAACTGCGTCCCCGCGTTCTTGATGAACTCATTCTAAAATAACAGTCTCGATCCACAGCACTAATTCCCTTCATAATTTTAAACATGTCTCCTCTTAAACTCCATTTGTTTAAACATTGCCGCTGTGGCAGTAGGGGGCGCTAGTGCTCCCTTGAACCCTCAGGGATGACTCCAAACACCAGGTAAAAGTCCAATACTTTTTATTTTTTCTACAGTGCACCAAGCACCTTTCACACTACTCATAAACTCACACAATAAACCACTTTACTCTCAAAACACTATCCACTCCTCCTCGCCCAGACACTTCCTCCTCTACCTCCCAGCACAGCTCAGTGTCTGGACTGAGGCACCGTCCTTTTATAGCCCCTGACCCGGAGGTGTTCCTGTCCCAACAGTCCACAGTTCCTTATTCCTTCCGGGTCAGGGCAATCAGTCCTTTACTTCAACCCGGGAGCACGTCGTTCCTTCCTGTCACATGACCGTGGCGTACTCCCGGGTTATAGGGCACACAAGAGCCCATGAGCCCCCCTACAGCGACTCCCGGTGGTCCCCAAGGTATCCAGCAGGGCTGTGTAAAAACACTACATAGTCCATAAGGCCCTGCTAGAACTCGGGGCACAATCCTGCTGTCGGGAGAGCTCCTCATGGTGGCCTGGGGGTGCGGACTGGCATGGGAAGCCGGCAGTCCTCCATACCGCATAATCTACATTTGCTTAATTTGTAAAAAAATAATTAAAATGAATTAAGGTGACACTATGATTTGCACTGCTACCTCATGCAACAGGCATTCTAAGTTTGAAGCTCTCCCACTTAGTCAGTCAGTGTGGAGTCTGCACGTTCTCCTCTTGTCTGCTTGTGCTTTTCTAACTGAACTCTGCCTTTTCTGCCACAACTCAAAGATATGCAGGTTAGCTTGATTGACGCTTCTAAATTGGCCCTGTGTGGATGAGCACACAAATTGACCCTGAAATAAATTAGTGTGTCATCATCAGTGGTGTAATTCAAATCACTTTATACTTGTATAGCACTCTTCACTGAGTGCAGGCATAGAACGCTGTACCAAGTTCACACTTGAAATGCAATTGCCATTTGAAAAGTTGCTAACCACATAATGATACAGATATGTTTAACAAACTGTAAAAGATAAACATTTCAAAGTGATTTACATAAATGAATTTTAATAGTATCTGCCCATTAATTGATAAACTAGGGACAGGTAACAATGGAGGAGAGGAAAACAAAAACTCCAGTTAGCAGCATCTCTGGGCTGGTCCACAATTAGTTTTAACAGGAAAAATCAAAGACAGAAGCAGATCCAGTCCCATTCTTGGAGACCACTTGTAGTAATGTGAGTCCATTTAATTCAGTTTATTGTCTTTGTAAAATTACAGTACTATGTAAAACATTGGCTGATCATCCCTCTGATGCAGAAACACACAGCTACAACACAGTACGGGGTAGAATAACACTGCAGAAATAAATAGCTAAACAGAGCAATAACACTTCAAAGGTCAATTAGTCATTAAATCACAACATGAATACTGCGTCACAAATATACACGTTAATTAGGGAGCAGTCATTTTTATTATATCTTGGTCACAGTCATCTTTCAGTGAATTATACTTTGGCAGTAAAGGAGAAGGTGCCATGTACGAAGGACCCACTTTTCTGTATTAGTTTTTATGATAAGGGGCAATGGTTTTTTAAAGTATATCTGTCATGCTTAATCCTTTCCTGGCTTAAGTGTGGCTTAATTTTTCTGATCCTTTTGATTTTTCTCTAAATATTATTATTTTTTAAGTAAAAATTACTAATGAACATTTTGAAATCCCTTCAGTGTCCTTTGTCCAGTGCCTCCTGACTCACCCATATAAGGAAACCCCCACACATTTTATACCATTAGACTCCTCTTGATGTTCAGCTTTTTGGAGGTTCCTCCTATATTTGGCCCTATAGATCTGAAAAGACTCTTGTTTTTAGACCTTTTTGGACTACATTCTGTGCAGGAAATGGCAATCTTATTGATAAAGAGCAAACCAATATCTGTCTTCAGCAGAAATGATCAGAAGGACTTGAAGTTGTGCAGGCCACATCAACCACCCCCAATGCTGATCATAAATTTGATAATATTCTTGATATCTGATTCTTTACTGGTGGTCCTAGTCCTCTACAGACACTCCCAGAAGGTTAAGATTGGCAAATTTCAAACATAAGCACGGGGGGTGTCATTTTAGACAATTTCAAGGTCACTTATTATTTTGATCCTTTACTAGGGATCTAGACCTCTATGGACCTCTAACAGAAGATGAAAATGACACATTTCATTTACAATCAACAATATTTAAACTTTAAGAATTAAATTAAAGCACACAATTTAATATATTAAATATTAGCAGTAACTCTTATTTATTTAGTTATTTATTCTAAATTGTCCCTAATGTGTGCTTAGTGTGTGGGTGCCTGCACCCTGCCCAGGGTTTGTTTCCTGCCTTGCGCCCTGTTTTGGCTGGGATTGGCTCCAGCAGACCCCCATGACCCTGTAGTTAGGATATAGCGGGTTGGATAATGGATGGATTTATTATGTACAGTAATCCCTCCTCGATCGCGGGGGTTGCGTTCCAGAACCCCCCGCGATAGGTGAAAATCCGCGAAGTAGAAACCATATGTTTGTATGGTTATTTTTATATATTTTAAGCCCTTATAAACTCTCCCACCCTGTTAACATTATTAGAGCCCTCTAGACATGAAATAACACCCTTTAGTCAAACGTTTAAGCTGTGCTCCATTACAAGACAGAGATGACAGTTCTTTCTCACAATTAAAAGAATGCAAACATATCTTATCTTCAAAGGAGCGCCATCAGGAGCAGAGAATGTCAGAGAGAGCACTCGCTAAGAAAAGCAAACAATCAAAAAATCAATACGTGCTTTTAAGTATACAGAAGCACCGCGATAATGCGGCATTTTGTAGAGGAGCGTCCGTGTCCTCTAGGCAAACAGCCCCTCTGCTCACACTTCCTCCGTCAGGCAGAGAGATAGAGAGAAGCAAACAATCACGCACCGGGTGGGAAGCATATCGTATATCATTGAGGAGTTTTAGTTAATATGTAATACATGCTCTGATTGCGTAGCTTCTAAGCCATCCGCCAATAGCGTCCCTTGTATGAAATCAACTGGGCAAACAAACTGAGGAAGCATGTAACCTAAATTAAAAGACCCATTGTCTGCAGAAAGCGGCGAACCAGCGAAAAATCTGTGATATATATTTAGATGTGCTTACATTTAAAATCCGCGATAGAGTGAAGCCGCGAAAGTCAAAGCGCGATATAGCGAGGGATTACTGTACTTCTACTTCACATCATCTATAACTCTGTGATGGCCAGTGTGATTGTCTACACTGTGGTGTGCTGGGCTGGTAACATCACTTCAAGAGAGGCCCTCCAAATCAACAAACTAACTAAAAGGGTTGGCTCAGTTATGGGACACACTCTAGACCCTCTGGAAGGTATTATGAACAACATTGCACATCCTATCTTAGGCACAATAACACTGAGGACTTTCAGCTGACTAATCATTCAGCAGAAGTATGTTGAGAAACGCTACAGGGGCTCTTTTAAACCAACTCACTGGGATTGTGACAGCCAAGTCAGAAGTTTTCTTTTCTTTCTTTTCAATTTTATTGCTTTTGTTTCTTTTTACATTTTTAGACCAAAGTGTATGTGTATATTTATTTACTTACTTATTTAGAAACTTATTTATTATTTATTTATTTATTTAAAGAGATTATGTAAAAAGACATATTTCTTTCTGTCTGCCTGTCTATTTCAAAACGTAAATCACTGTATTTCTTATGAATACCTACAAATGCGGGCAGCTTACTCTAATTCAGGTTTTCCATGTCACTGATTATGTCTTTTCTTAGGTATTTTACGTTTTGAGTATTGTTTTGTTTGCTAATTATTTAGTACTAGCTGTCCCCCGCGGCTCCACCCGCGTAGTAGTAAAACAAGGCAAACTTTAACAGTCAATAAACAAACAGGTAAGCGGAGGCATGGTAGGCTCCAAAACCTGGTGACAGGTAGACCGACTCGAACAGAGGCTGGCACGTGAGTGAGGAGGGCTCTCCTTTTCTGCCGTTACGCTTCCACCTCCCCTCGGCCCACTGTCTGTCTCAGATTAGCGCAAATAAATCACTCCTGCAAGCGAGCTATGATACTTAGCACGATGAGAGAAGTCACAAAATGTTCAAGCAAATTACAGAAAAAACCCTGATCTAAATCCGTTAAGTAGTTCTCTCGTGAAAAGCAGACAGGAAGACGGACAATGGATTTTATATATATATAGGTATGTACATATATATATATATATATATATATATATATATATATATATATATATATATATATATATATATATATATATATATATATCCCCACCCATCCTACCAATTGTAAAAATCAAATTTTATTAATTTATTATTATTTTATTATTTTATTTAATTTCAATAAAAAAGTCTATAAATCTGTTCTGAAATATCCATCTAATAATTTCAAATTTGTCCAATAAATTACTAAAATCAATTATTTAAATTTTCCGTTTTTTTAATAGAGGGTTAAAATAATAAATAATTCCCCCCATAATTATATATATATTTATATATGTGTGTGTTTTATGTTTATGTTTTCTTTTATATGTGCTTTGTCTCCTTTACAGTATACTGAATCCCAGGGGCCAAGCCATCATGATGATCCAGCTGGAGGACAGACAGCCTTTGCCTTTGTATTCCAGACTGGTTAGGTTCCATAGGGTCAGGTTCTCCTGATTGGTATTGGGATTGGTATTGTATTCCTCACCTTGCAAGTCCTGGAGTTTTTTGGAACAAAGTAAAAAGCACAACAGATGTAATGTAGGAAACCATTGTCCCTTATCATAAAAAGTAATACAGAAAAATGGGTTCTTTATACATGCACACTTTCTCCTTTACTACCAAGGTATAAATTCACTGAAAGATGCTTGTGACCAAAGTACAACAAAAATGATTGCACACTAACTAAAATTAAACACATGCATATATTTTCAAAGTGCCCAGTCCAATCAATACACATCCACTGAAGTTAAAATCTTTGGAAATAACAAGGTCAATGATTTTAAAAACATTCTTCTGGCTTGAATTAACTGTGAAGGCTGAAGTTAAAAGATCTAACCTCCTAAACCGCGTTGGAAATTATAAAAATCATGAGGGCCTCCTGTACATATAAAGCATGGCCTTTTAATTAATAAAATGATCACTCTGTAGTGCAGGGTGAATCATCTGTTGTTGAAATCAGTCCTTAACACTCCAGTGTATGAGAGGTGTGTGAGCTGAGCCCCTCTTCCCAGAGTATCTGTTTTATTTAAAGGTTGTTAATGCATACACACTTGTCATCAAAGCTAGCATAAGCCTCTCAGATAAATGGCTGGCTTACATAAGCGGGGCTTGAACCTCCAGAATTGCATGGCTCTGCTGCATACATGAATTGCTGAATTGACCACATCTAGTACAAGCCTCTCGGGTAGGTTATGTTTGCAGAGAATTCCAGCTCTACTGAGCCTGGGTGTAGATGGGAGAAACTTCCAGAAGGACAACCATCAATACAACCCTTCACCAGTCTGGGCTTGATGGCAGAGTGGCCAGACAGAAGCCTGTTGAGCCTGTAATAGACTCATGAAAGTTCGCTTTGAGTTTGCAAAAAGGCATCTATAGGACTCGTGAGAAGCAAGATTTTCTTTTTTGATGAAATAACATTCTACATAAAAGTTCTGAAGATTGAACTGCCTAGCCTCAATTCTAGGCATCATGTCTGAAGGAAACCAGGTGTCGCTCATCACCTCTGTAACATCATTCCAACAGTGAAGCATGGTGGTGTCAGCGTCCTGCTTTGGGGTTGTCAGGGACTGGGAGTCTAGTCAGGGTCAGGGGAAAGCTGAAGGGAGCACAGAGCAGAGATATCCTTAATAAAAACCCTGCTTCAAAGTACTCTGGACTTCAGACTGGGCCAAAGGTTTACCTTCTAACAGGACAACGACCCAAGGCCAAAAATAAGGACATCACAGGAGTGGATTACAGACAACTCTGTGAATGTCCTTGAGTGGCCCATTTAGTTAAAGGGCCCCTAAACTGTGGAATGCTCTGCCTGCTACTATAAGAGGTGTCCCTTCAGTCTCAGCTTTTAAATCCCGGCTGAAGACTCACTACTTCAGTTTAGCATCTCTGTTGTTAGTCATTAGCACTAAAACATAAGTAACACAATAGTTATAAGTTGTTACTGACCCTCACCTATTCTGTTTCTCTTCTCGGTACCCAAATGTGACACTTGGTGCCACGGCCCACCTGCCAAGTTGTTTTGCCTGCCAAAGGTAAAGTCATCCCTGATGGAGGATCGCAGGAATCGTGGGGTAGAGGGGTCCTTTCATCAGATTAGCGCTATTTCAGCAGTCGAATGTCCAAATGAGAGAAACAGCTTGATGAATGAGCTCTCCAGGACTCTATAAACAAATCCAAATCATATTATGTGATATCATCTATTGTTAAATTCTACTCCGTACTTCTAAAATTTGTATTTTTATACTGTATTGAGGATTTGTTCTGTTCTGTGTATTGTATTGTATTGTATTGTATTGACCCCCTTCTTTTTGACACCCACAGCCCGCCCAACCTACCTGGAAAGGGGTGTCTCCTTGACCAGCCTTTCACAAGCTTTCTTCCATTTGTTCCCTACAAGGATTTTTTTTGGGAGTTTTTCCTTGTCTTCTTAGAGAGTCAAGGCTGGGGGGCTGTCGAGAGGCAGGGCCTGTTAAAGCCCATTGCGGCATGTCTTGTGTGATTTTGGGCTATACAAAAAATAAATTGTATTGTATTGTATTGTATCCAGAGACCAGACTTGAGCCCAATCAAACACGTCCAGAGAGACCTGAAAATAGCTGTCCATTAACGGTCTCCATCCAACCTGCCAGAGCTTAAGAGGATCTGCAGAGAACAATGACAGAAAATGCCCAAATCCAAGGTGTGTGAAGCTTGTTCAGTCAAATCCAAGAAGACTCTGAGCTGTAATCACTGTCATAGGAGTGTCAATTAAGTTTTGAGTAATGGGTCTGAAGACTTGTGTCAATGGGATGTTTCAACTTTTTATTTTTAGTAAATTTGCAAAAATTTCTGAAATGTCTGATTTCCAATTTGCTGTTCTGTGATATGGAGAGTTGTTTGGGAAAAAAAATAAGTTAAAATGATTTTGGCATAAGTCTGTGAGAAACAAAATGTGAAAAGTGAAGTAGTCTGACTTCAAAGGTCCGTGTTAAGCTAATGTGTGAAATGGTCCCTGAATGTGAGTATGTGAGCGAATCTACAGTATGAATGTGCCCATCAGTGGACTGCCTCCCTGTCAGGGCAGCTTTCTGCCTTGTGCCGGTCCAGCTGGCATGGGCACTGCGCAACTCTATGAGTTATGTAATGTGGTGTGAAAGTGGGTGAATATGAATAAGTGGTTGGTTCCTGAACAAGTCAAACACAGTCTCTTTGAGTCATAATGTCTTATTTGAGTCAAGCTTAAGGACAAAGTCTACAGGATGATCTTTATCAATGAGGCAGCTCTGAGCTCCTTGGGGTCAACAGAGCAATTCCAGAAACAGATCTTATCTGAGCTGTGCCCTTTTCGGTTGTTCTACAAACTTCTGTCATGTTTTGGGAATCTTTTTTGATTCAGAGGTTCAGTAGAAGTCCCCCACAGACAATTCAGTCTTGTCTGGGAGTTTCTGAGCCTCAGTGCGTCCAATTAAACTATTCCAGGTATAGATCCACCTTGTCTGCGTTGTGTCTTATCTTTACTGGAGCCAGTACAAGCTCCCTCTGAGTACGGGCCTGTCATGTCAGAGGAATATGTTTCACTCCTGGGCTGCAGCAAATGCCCCAGTGCAGGTTTGATTTGTCCAAGATGTGTTTTCCCTCCAGATGGTCTCAGCACAACTACTTCATGTGGATATCTACTGTATCTTGTCTGAGGGTATCTTGAGCCCCCCTTTCTCATCCAGTCGAGTACCCATCCTCAAAAACACTCACCCACATATCTTAGCCCAAATCTCTCATGTCTTGGGAGTGTTTCGTCCCCCCCGGTCCAATAAAACTGTCCCAGATATGCCTCGTCTGTGTTGTGCCTTGTCCTGCCTGTGTCCAGTACAAATTCCCTCTAGGTACAGGTCTTTCATGTCTGAGGGATGTTTTTTGCTACTCTTGTCCAGTGAAAACCCTCCTTGTGTGCATTTGCCTCAGCTCCCCAGAGTCCAGCACAAACCTGGATACATGTTGTTGCTGCTTTCTGCTTCATTACTCTGTTCTGGCTGACTCCCTCTCTATGGCTCCTTCCTATGGATCTGTCTGCCGCCCTACTTTTTATGCTCCAGACCCAAATGCAATGTAACTCATTACCGATGACAGACACCGAAGAGCTCTGTAATCGGGAAATGAAGACTTTTATTTTGCACTCAGTGAGGGTCTTTAACAGAGTCAATAGACAATTATATGGGATCTGTTTCCCAAGCAGCCTCCCCACTGGTGAGTGGCAGGCGGCAAGTGAGCCCAGCACATCTAGTACAAAATCTGCTGCCAGAGGGGAGACGTCAAAGCTTCTGATGTCCTAATCATCGAAACCAGGACAAATTAGGAAGAGAGGGTTAGGGGTCAATGCAGTAATGACCAAAGTCTTCAAACCGAGTTCTTATCGAATTTGGACACGGAGTTCCTGTATCTGTATAATTATACTTTTTATCACATCATGGAACGAATACCCTAGGGACAGGCAATGTGTTCTTGTGCTTAAGGAGCTGGTCTTGAAATAAAAGGTAAAAAGGTTCAAACTTCCCTCTCTGGCTCATTGCTTAAAGTAAGTCATTTCATACAATCACCCTCAAGAATTAAAAAAAATGTATAGGCCTCTTAACAAAGGAGTGCACAAAGGAAGGCGCTAATTACTGAAGAGAATAAAATAAAATATGCACTTCTGTGGGGGACCACCATATCACTATTTTCAACAACCACTTACTGAGAGCTGGACACATTTGCCTTTGCACCCACAACAATGTGGATGTTTGACAAATAGGGACTTCTAATAACTATACTGCAAACTCTGAATTTTGGAATAATAGCTATCAGTAACTCTTGTCACACACGTGCGCATGGGAGGCAGCTAAAGGGCTTGAGTGAAGGCAGTTCTGAGGCATGCCGGGATGAGGCGGAGTGCACTGACTCTTTTTCTCCCTTTCCTGTAGGCCATTCCCGGGAGATTCCACCTGGCTCTCCTGACATCACTTCCGGGACCGAGCCAATGGAAGTAGACCTTACCAGCTCCGGCCCCTCTGACGTCATGTCCGGGCTTGATCCAATGAATGAAGAACACGTGCCCGATCCTTATGACCTCACTTCCTGTCTTCCCCTTTAAAAGCCTGCCCTTTTCCCTTTTCCCTCAGTCTCGTTCTGTACTTAGTTGGATAAAAAACGACTTTGCAGCCAGGATACCATATTATATGGGTGGCTGCCCCAAACCTTTATCTGTTTATGTCTCGTTCTTGTGACACCCCAGTAATAGCCATTGACTCACCCACAAATATGAAATAAACATTTCCGTTTATCCCACTCTTGCCACCAATTTACTGAAAGGTCTGAAACAGTCACCATCATTAGTCCCAGTACCCACTCTGAAAGCACAAAAATCTTATTAATCCTTAATGATCCCTGCATAACCACTAAGTTACTCAAAAATCCCAGAATTCCTTCACACAGAAACCTGTGAATTTTCATTGATTAGTATATTAACTTGAAATAAATTTAATGTAGGTCTGATTCACACAGAAGCCCTGCACAGCAACTCCCAGTCATCTCAGTTCAACTTTTAAGAAATGCGGAATTTCCAATAAATTCCATTACAACTTCTAGCACACACAAAATCTTCACACAATCACTCTTAAAAATCCATGTAAGGTCATACTGAAATCTTTAGTAGTGACTCCCAGTGATAAAAGTAAAGTAACTTGCTCAGCCAGTCTCCTGAATTAATAAATACCATTAATATCATTGTCGCCATTGTCTTTGAAATATTGAATTAAGTTACAAACAAACCTTTAAATCCAAAATTATGAGACCCAACAGCACAAGTATGGCCACCAACTCAAAAGAACATAAGAAAATTGACAGAAAAGAGGGGACCATTCAGTCCATCAGGCCTGCTTGTACAGCTAATGGTTTCTCAACCAGATACTTCTAAATGGTTGTCAGTTTTTCGCTTCAACCTCATTACTCGTTTAGTTTAGTATAGGTCCCAAAGCTCTTTGGGTAAAGGAGTGCTTCCTGGCTTCAGTTTTAATTGCACTCCCCCTTAATCTTCACTGGTGTCCTCGAGCATGTGATTGTGCCATTAAACTGAATGAATTCTGCTGGATCTTCTTTATCGATGCCTTTGATAGTTTGGAAGGTCAGGATGAGGTCCCCACACTGTCTCCTCTGCTTGAAACTAAACAGGTTTAATTGGAGGAATCTGTCACAGTAGGACATGTCCTTAACTCCTAGAAGGCACCTGGTTTCTCTCCCATACACAGCTTCCAGTGCGGCTATGTCTTTTCTGTGTATGGTAACCAGAACTGCACACAATATTCCAAATGTCGTCTCTTTAGTGCATTATGTAGGCTAAATGTATCTTGTAGTTTATATTACAACAGTTTTTATGATATACCCTAACATTTTATTTGCCTCACTCAAGAATTTGAAATTGTGAGTGGCAGTCATCACAATATAGACTGACTCTCATAGAGGCCTGGGACACTGTCTGCCACTGATGCCAGTAGGGGAGAGTGGGGTAAGTTGAGCCAGTGAGTAAGTTGACCCACCTACTGTATCTAGGCAATAGTGCAGATTTGTTGTCATGTGACCATAAATTTTGAAAGCACCCTCCATTTTGCTGCCCCTGTGATTGAAAGAAGCTTGTGGTAGTGTGGTAAGTATGCTCTATTCACATAAACCTGTTTTTGCCTTTGTCAAAGTAAATTTTTTGCATTTCAGTTATTTTGACTGTAACATGAAGGCTAATTTATCCAGACCTAAAAATTAATACCATACATGTTGATGATTTACTAGCATATTTAACCATGTGAACCATTTAGCTAAAGGTTAGCTTGAATTGCTAAGCTAGGTAACTTTTTTCCAAAGTGGTGGCTGTGGGGTAAAGTGAGCCAGATGCCTTGGGGTAAGTTGAACCACTGGCTCAACTTACCCCACTCTCCCCTACGCCTTGTAGTTTTCATTGAAATCTGGAACAGTGACTATGACTTACCCAGAAGCCCATGGATTCACTCCCACTACAGAACACTAACCCCAGCACTATAGGACAATATTCATGCACAAATGTTTGGTATAATGACTTCCAGTAATCTCAGCAGTAGCCGTTGTTCTAAATGAAGTTTAGCACGTTGTCTCCTAGTAATCTCAGCATGAACTCTGATTCACATACAAACCTGGCACAATGACTCCCTGTGCTACAACTTAAATATTTCATCTTTCCAAATCGTTTCCTGAGAGTGGCACAGTGGCAAGTGCTCCTTCTTCACAGATCCTGCACCTGGTTGATGTCTTCTTGGTGTCTGCACCTTCTTTCCACATTCACATTTTTTTTTCTCATGGACATACTGTTTAGGTTAATCTTTCATTTTAAACTGGCCCAGTGTTATTGTGGGTGTATTTGAGTGACCACTGCAATGGATTGGTTTCCTGTCCAGGACTGCTTCCTGTCTTCCACCCAGTGTTGCTGGAATAGGCTCTGATTCACCTCTCCACATCCCTGAACTGGTTTATATATGATGTTTCCTTGCCATCAATCTCTGTACAAAGCCTAGGACTGTGATTCCCTCAAACCCACTATAGACTCACCTACCATCATTTACATCTTACTGCTGTTAAGCCCAGCACCACTACTAACACGTGTTGAAGGCTGGCACAAGGCACTCTTAGTACCCACAAGTGTATTAGAGCTCCCTGATTTTGAGATGGTTCAGTTTCTCTTACCCTACTGCATTTTGCCTCTAACATTAAAGGGCTAACATTAAGTTCAACATATATGGTTAGTTCAGAGAAGCCCTGCTCTTAGTCTGATCCAGTATTTGCGTGATCTTCTTATCGATGCCCGTCCAGCTTCACTTCTCTCCAGGTCCTCCTTCACTCTGGCAGCAAATGTCACCCTGGCGGAGGTGCAATTAAAGTTCTTGTTGGCGGCTGACAGCAGCAAGTGAGCACTGTTTGGTGTTGACATTCCTCCCATCCTCTCACTCTCCCTGTTCCCAGGCCGGCACGGCTGTGACGGCTCTTTCATGAAATCTCTCCACCCCCTACACTCAGCGAGCAGCTCTGAAGTCTCATTAAGCTCCTCTGTCTCTCTCGTATCGCTCCGTTCTCATCTGATAATGATGCGGCACCCAGAAAAGTGCATTCTAATGAGCACCACCATTCAGCACTTACCTTTCTGACCTTGGGCCCTTCAGTGAAAGTCCAGTGAGCCTTCTCAACCAGCAATGAAAGAAAAGCATGTGTGGGGGTAAGACTGAAAACAGGGGTTCAAGATTACCTCCCCCTACATATATAGACTGTGATGAGCTTCAGGCTGACCAGTCAATGTGGCGACTACACACTCCCTGCTCTTCCTTTCTATACATGACTTGAGGAGTTGCAGAGTGGGAATCAGCAAAAGGCTGACAAATATTAACAGATAAGTTCCAGTCAGTTTATTTATTGAAAAAAATATTTGAAAAAAATATTGAAACAATCAAACAGCCTCCCTCATGCACCTAAACCTGCAAGAAGATGGTTTCAGAATAGAAAGACAAAATACCTTTCCATTCTATCAAATGAGTCATTTTGCTCTGCCCTCTGTCCAGGGTGTTGCTCGTCTTTTCCTTCACTTCCTAGTTGCATTTTTGAAGGCCCACTCCTAAAATACAGATAACATAACATCCTTTGTCTTGCCACCAACATGTTGTGAGTAAATTTCCTTTTTTTAGCATTATTTAATTGTGCCTTACCATAATGAATAGCAGCCATAGGCTCTTTACACTCACAATATGACAGAATTGTTTGTACATTTTTACACTTGAAGTTCTGGCAGGTTAAGTGAGTCACTCATGGTCACTGTGTAAATCAGTATTGGGGAAACATGATAGACAAAGATAGTCCTGGGCTCAAATAAAGCATAAAAACACAGTTATCTCTCCTCCAAGTCACCTCTCCTCTCTCCAGCACACTGCTCTCCTCCATTCGAGTGTAGTCTTCTTTCCTCCCAGCTCCGACTCGCCTGGACAAGGGTGTGCGGTCCCTTTTATTGAGGATGTGGGAGTACATCCAGTGCCAGGGCCACATGGAAGTACCATATAGAAGGGAGTATATCTCCATGCAGTGCCCTCTTGAGGCACCCACGAGCCCCAGCAGGGTTGTGCTGCTGGACTACAGTTCCCGGCATTCCCTGCTGGTTTCCGAATAGGCGTCGGTATTGAGGGCCACTGCCATCTAGCAACTGGGGGGAATAAACACCACCCAGAGGCAGTTCTTCCCTGTCTTTCACTTTTCATCCTAGAAATATCTCTGGTCAGGACGCCTGTGCCTCTGCCTGGGGCTTCCTGCCTGGGTAATGAATCTTTTTTCCTGATCGGGATGTCCATCCATGCTCCCTGAGAAGATCTTCACAGGTCTGACACTTTTCGCTCCCTTGGCTGGGATGTCTATCTGTCCTTTAGGAGCCTATCATCTGGGTAAGAAACCATCCCCTGTTCTGGTCAGAATGCCCGTCCATACCATGTGGAACTTACAAGGGGAAAACAAGAGGAAGTAGAACACATCAGATTAGTGGAAAAAACAAAACAAATAAAAAACACTGGCTGCCCAGTGAGCCTGCCTATCTCCAGGACTTTAAACCATTCTATCTGCCCAGCAAGGTGCCTTATGCATTTCCTCATTGGAACCCTAACCCTAATCTTCCACTCTCTATTAGAGAAATTTATTAAAGGTAAATTTCATACAAACATTAGTAAGTTTTTCTTCACACAGAGAACAACAGACACATAGAATAAGTTACGAAGTTGTAGCGCCACTACATAAAATATCAATCATGATTGCTCAATGTCTGCAAGTGTTGTGTTTGTCTGACCTAAACAAAGACCGCACATTCACAAAAGAGGAAGAAGGAGGAAGAAGAAAGGAAGCATAAGATAGCTGTGATCCACTATACCGAGCACTGCTATTCTTTCATTGAAAGCATCCACGGGTCATCACTGCTTACCCGGTTATACACGGGAGTGAGGTCGACTTTTTCATCATCCATTTCCCAGGGTTGACGGACTGCTAAAGGGGAGTCATCAGTGAGACTGTGTCGAGTCATACTTCGAAATCGCATTGTTTGAATTCGGGTTTTCTATCATTTTTATTATTTGGGACTAGGCCCGCTTTCATCCATTTCTTATCTCCACAGTTGCTGTGCTTTCATTGGACTTTTTTTGTGTATATAAATGTTTGTGTCATTTTGTAAATTATGCCCATTTTCTGGTTAAGACAAGAGGAGGACAAGGGAGGTCGCCGTGTCATTTTTTCTTCTCTTTTCTCTAATTCTGTATATTTTTGCACTCGCATCGGGTTTGGGGAATACAACAACAACAATAACAACATTTATTTATATAGCATATTTTCATACAAAAAGTAGCTCAAAGTGCTTTACGTAATGAAGAATAGAAAAATAAAAGACACAGTAAGAAAATAAAAATAAGTCAACATTAATTAACATAGAATGAGAGTAAGGTTCAATGGCCAGGGTGGACAGAAAAAACAAAAAAACTTCAGACGGCTGGAGAAAAAAATAAAATCTGTAGGGATTCCAGACCATTAGACTGCCCAGTCCCCTGCATCCAGGGATTTCTCTGTGTTATATTTCATTGTTTTTCCAATATATTCATTTTTTACCTACTGAACCTTTTATCTGTGTCCAGCTTGTTTGTTTTTACCATCGACTGGGGAGCTTGAGTGGAGGGGATGAAGGGGTAAGTCGTAAGTACGGTTTGATGTGGCCGAGTCTGGACTTCGCTCCAACACAAGTGGAGTGTGTAACTTGTAACCTGCGAGTCTGAGTGCCATTGTTACAAAGTACTGTGGTTGACAGAAGGACTTTAGAAACCTTCAAAACTTGACAATGTAATTTTGGAGGAATGAAGTGAATAGGACAGGCAAGCTTTTTTGGCCTGAATCACCTGTTCTCATATAGATTGCTCTAATTGTTTATATGAATTAAAATGCAATTAATTTTAGCTTATTTTTGTGTAGCATTCTTCACTTAGTGCAGTGCTATAACAGGTAAAATGCAATTACAAATTTCACCAATTCCTAATTACATAATGTATACTGTCACACATGAGTGCTTAGGAAGAAGCTATCAAGCCTAAAGGTGAGCAATACTACAAGGGATAGGGGGTCGATTGTGGTTACTAATGCCTCTCTTTCTCTATCAACAGAACCAAAGAAGACAAACAATAACCCACCTCCTGTATTTTCGTTTATTCGCAACAACTATCCTGCATTACTCCCGTCTCCACTTCCCATCGACGATGTTGCTTCCAACTTCCCTGTGATGACGTCAACCTCGGCACTCCAAGACGATATCAACCCCGGTGCACCAAGATGACATCAAGCCTGATGCACCACAATAACATCATCTCCGGTCCTCTTTTGATGACGTCTCTTCTGTACATCTGATGTAATTTCCTACCTATCTCATTTCCTGCCTCCATTTTCTCTATAAAAATGCCACGTATTCCACAATCTGTTGTCAATTGTCTTATTTTGATCCTCTTATTATTATCTTTTTGTCCAAATGCACGGACATTATACTATATTGCGCTATTACCCAAACCTTTATTGTGTATTCTTCGATTTATTTCTATATCACAATACGCATAAACATACAGATTCATTTAAACACACAGTCACACAAAGCAGTTCGAAACTGAATAACATTAAAGGATTCTAATAATATCTGCCTGTTAACATTGTCATTGAGCTAAGGCCAGTTGAAAATGGAGGAGAGGAACACAAAAACTGCAGTCACAAGCAAAAAAAAAAACCTTGTACAGGGACTGGGGTCAGCAGTGAGTTATAACATACAAAGTCAAAGACAGAGTCACACACATTCAGAGTCCTGAAGAACAACTGGCTGCTGCCACCCCCTTCTGGGCATTCTCCACTATAAGTCTCTGTTGGGCTGTCAAATATGACAACAGAATCTTTCAATCTTTGAGTCCAGTATCTAAGGTGTCTTCAACATGGGCAGGTAAATAACTTGGAAATTAACCATTGGCATCAAATGAAAGCCAAAGTAGATTAAGTGGGGCCCTTACAGTCACCTTGTGAGTTAGTGGTGGTTGTTGAACCATCTCCCTTGTGAGTTAGCCTCACTGCATGCTTTGTTTAGATAATGAATACTTTTATGAATGTATGAATGATTCCTGGCAGGTCAAGTGATTCACTTGGGGTCATACAGCAAATTAAAGGTGGAGATTGAACAACATCTTCAGCCACTAGGTCATCCTGCCTGCTCTCCATAAAGAGTGTGATTATTTTTGTGAGTGTACAATTGAATTTCTGGTGGGTCAAGTGATTGACTAAGGGTAATTAGTAGTGCAACGCCTCATTTATGTGAGCTACAGCCCAAAGCCTCTGCCACTATGCAGCAGCACCTGCTCCACACACAGTAGACAAAGCCCTTGTTTCTACATGTCTTCAATGGCAGCCCATGTTAGGAAAGGAATGGGCAGCCACTAAGCCATAACATGTTTGTGCAGTGAATATTACAATACCAAATTGTTTTGCACACATACATTTGTTTCTGTATTTTAAAATTAAGGGACATGCTCCTTCTCTCTTAATGGGTGAGTGGTGGACACCGAACCATTATTCGTATGCAGCACAGTCCATTGTCTCAACCACCAGGCCAGACTACCTGCTTCACATACAGTATTGTGTCATCACCTGCAGTTCTTCCTAACATCCCTATCTACCCATTTTTACCAGGATGTGGATTACAAAAGCTGAAGCCTCAGACCAGGCCCAGCAGCCAAGGCCAAAGGATCTCAGTGCACCTGCAGCCAGCCCACCATTACCCAACTGTTGGGTGCCTGAATGAGCCCAATGACCAATGACTTTAGACGTTAATTGAACTGCAGTATAGGAAACCAATTCTAGCACTGTGAAGCTGCAAGGATTCCTCATTTTCTGCAGCTTTGATGCCCTGACCCCGACTTGAAATAAAAGAGGGACCTCAAAGCTCACCTTTACTTGAGCCAATGACCTCCGGCCGCCTTTACCTTTCTCCGTCAGCATTTGCTTTTTGTTATTCTGTGCGGCTGTCTGCTGCTTCTTGAATTAAATACAGCCTGCTTCAATCTGACGCTCGGAAAACATTTTAACTTGACGTCGCTCTTTCTGACAAGCATGGGCTGCTGGGATTGCTGTCAGAGGATCCAGCCTCGCTCACACTCCAGCTAAATGAACGATATTAAAAATGTTAAAACAATAGCACAACTAGAAGGCTGAGAGCAACCCTGTGGAAGCTGGAAGAGACAGCCTGGAATGGACACTTTTATAAAATGGCTTCACACACATTTATACTGGTGACACACTCACTGCTTGCTCAGGTATACGCTTAGCTCTGCCCTATGAAATGTGGTCTTTTTGCCTTCAGGTGAGCCTTCGGTTACTTTGAGAAAGTTTGTACTAAAAATGGACAAAATATCAGACAAAAGCCATCAGTAGCATGATTTGAAGTGGATCCACAGGTAGGTGGCAGCTGGCAGTCAAGGGACAAACAAAAATACGATCAGAACAAACCAAAGATGGATATCCTAAAGAAAAGGAACATAGAGGGCAGCAAGTTGATAATGGAAAAGGAGTTCATGTGTGACCACCATGGTAGCCACCAGACAGCAGCAATGAAAGGGACAAGAAGGACAGCATGATGCCAACATGACACACAAACAAACAAGACACACTGAGATACAGTTAACAAAGACTGACATGTCAGTGTTTATCAAAATGTGGGAGTCACAGCCCAAATGTAGGTCACAGAATGTTTTAAACGGGACTTAGCTTAAATTTAAAAAATACAATTTAAATTGGGCATCGCTTAAATGTTTTCAGGGGTGTGAAAGGAAACTCTTTGACACAGGAAAAAGGTTTGAGGCAGCCAAGCGTATACTTGAAAAAGGCTGCAAAGAAGTGAAAATTGGTAGTACAGTGTGTACAGTTTGAGTCCAAAACTGAATGGAGTTTACAAGCAGAAGTCATCTGGCCTTTAATGCAGGTTGGCAGAAGTGACATCACCGGGGCCGGAGCAGGAAGTGACGTCATCTGGTCCAGGCAGAATTTCCTTTGTGTGGTCTGCAGGAATAATAGAGTGGGGTTTACTGCATCCCGCCACCCCCTGGCTTGACATGGAATTACTTCTTTTTGTTCTTCTAGTTGCCTCCCATGTGTACGTATGTCAAAATGATGTTTTCCTCCTCTATATTTAGGGATTGACACGCCTGCTATATGTCCAGTTATGAGCAAATGACAACCTGTTATATACAACACACTTTGGACATGTTCCTCAAATGCCCAGTAGGATCAGATAGATAGATAGATAGAAAGATAGATAGATGTGAAAGGCACTATTAGATAGATAGATAGATAGATAGATAGATAGATAGATAGATAGATAGATAGATAGATAGATAGATAGATAGATAGATAGATAGATAGATAATTTTAAAATGACCTTTATTATGAACATTAACAATATACACAGTCATAAGATAAACAGCCCCAATATTCAAGATTAACAAAAAGTAAATATCAGACAACTACCACTACTCCCCCTTTACACTCCTTCTACTCACATTAATAAGAAAATCAAAACAATTGACAGTTCATTATGATACAAAGACCACCACTGCCCCCCCTTTACACTCCTCCTACTCCGCACATAAATAATATAAAAATAAATTAACAATTCATTTTAATACAAATACTACCACTACTCCCCCTTTACACTCCTCCTACTCCGCACATAAATAAAAAATTAACAATTCATTATAATACAAAGACCACCACTGATCCCCCTTTACACTCCTCCTACTCCGCATATATAATATAATCAAAAATTAACAATTCATTATAATACAAAGACCACCACTAATCCTCCTTTACACTCCTCCTACTCCGCACATTAATTAAAGCATATTGTTGAAGCCCACCAATGCTTTTCATTCCCAGTTGATCACCAGTTCGCCCCCCTCCACAGCACACAGTACCTGTTGTGTCCCCCACATGTCGCTGAACATTTCTAAATTGTTTGTTAGTTTATGGTACATGAATTGAGTTTTAGTCGACTTTTAATTAAAACTTTGAACAGCAGCAGAGCGTCGGTCCCCATGAGGTTTTTCTCTTTATTCCTCCTTGTTTTTAGGATTGCCAACTTGGCCTGTCCTAAGAGGAAATTCCCAAGAACAGACTTATTCCTATTTTTTTGATTATAGTTAATACCAAAGATAAAGTTAATTTTTGAGAGACCAAAACCAAAACCACTAAGAATTAAATCCAAGAAAATAAACAAAGGCCTCAGCCGTTCACAGTGAATGAACATATGAAAGATGGTCTCCCTTGTGTCACAGAACGGGCACTGGTCAGTCTCTGAAGCGTTAATTATATTCAGAAATGAGTTTGTGGCCAAGGCCGAGTGCATTATCCTCCACTGCAGATCCCCAAGTCTTTTCTGTAACGGGAGTTTATAAAAGCTCTCCATGAAGGTGTTATGTTCTCTGAGACCTGCAGTTCTTTCCTCCACAAAGTATCTGGCAACCCTTTCAGTTGGTTATAAAATGTCACTTTGACACACAGTTTATAAAGTTCTTTTTTGTTAAACAGTTCAAAGTCTTTCTCGACCAGAGTCCCAAATCTGAGAAGGTGTCCAGGTCTGTCAGTGTGGTCAGTGACGTGTGGTCTTACAATGATGGTGGGTGATGTCATCTCTGCTTCTGGTGTCCCTCACCTGTGAAGTACTCGTCACACAGTGAACTCGCTCCTGACCTCCGCAGTGCTGTTTGTACTTGACTAAGAAAAATGTCAACCAAGCGCACTGATCTGATCCCCAGGACTGTCGCTAGGTGGGCAGGGGTGTGCCAGCACCTCATATTTGTATTAAATAAATGTCTTATTTTTAAAATTCTTTTGTTTAAAAGAATTGATACGAATGAGTCAGAAAATAATAACGAACAATCTAAAAGAGGATTCCAGACTAAAGGTTCTTCCAAGAACCAAAAACACTTTCCAGATTTAGCCTGGTCCTTCTGAACTTTCTGTGCCAAACCTGAAGTGCAGATTTATAAAATTCGGCAGGTCAGACCCAACAACGTTGGCAGAATGTAATAAAAAATAATGTTCAGCAAAATTTAAATTCCTTACCCCACGAAATAAGGTAAAGGCCAGCTGTCTCCATGGTAGGTGCTCAGGGCGTATAAGAGCCGATGTAATGCCTGTAACCTAAAGGCCTCCATCTTGCTCACCAAGTCAATGAGTCCCTGACCGCCCTCTTCTACAGGCAGATACAGGACACTGCGCTTTACCCAATGCAGGCCATCCCAAAAGAAATCTAAAAGTATTGCCTGGATGTTCTTGATGACCGATATTGGAGGGTCTATACACTGTAACTTATGCCAGAACATGGAGGCTATTAAGTTATTAATAATGAGGACCCTGCCTCGACAGGAGATCTCCTTTTGAAGATACTTCCATTTCTTCAGTCTGGCTTGAACTTTTTCCGCCCAGTCTGCCCAGTTTTCTTCAGCTACTCCTCCTTGTCCTAAAACACCCCAGGTATCTGAAGACTCTTCTGTTCCACTTAAGGCCACCAGGTAGGCCCGGTGGGTCTCCATCCCTCCAGTTGCCAATTAAAAATGCGGTACTTTTGTCCCAGTTAATTTTTGCCGATGACAGTTTTTCAAATTCATCCAGGCAATGTTTCAGCTCCGTGATGTCTCCAGGATGACAGATGAACACGGTTAAATCATCAGCATACGCGACCACCTTGAGCTGTAAATTCGGGCACTGAGGGATGTTCAGACCTTGAAGGCGGATGCGAATTTGTTGTAGTAGCGGCTCGATGGAGAGCGAGAAGAGCATACCGGACAGAGAGCAACCCTGACGTATCCCTCTGGTGACCTTGAACGGGGCGGTTAGTGTTCCATTGAGTTTCACGACACTAAAAACGTTGTGATATAAAAGTCCAATGTGTTTAATGAATGAAGGTCCAAAGCCAAAGGCCTTCAGCACTGCTAAAAGGTAATTGTGGTCCACCCTGTCAAACGCCTTCTCCTGATCCAGTGATAAAAGACCAGCATCAAACCCAAAGAGCCTGGCAGCATCAATCACATCCCGAACCAGGAAGATGTTGTCCAGAATACACCTGCTGGGGACACAGTATGTCTGCTCGGGGTTCACGATACTCGCCATGACTCTTCCTAACCGGTTAGCCAGGGCCTTGGAGAAGATTTTGTAATCCGCACACAGCAGGCTTACTGGGCGCCAGTTCTTTAGCTCCGTGAGGTCTCCTTTCTTTGGGAGTAGTGTGATAACCGCCCTGCGACAGGAAAGGGGCAGTTCACCCACTCGCAGACTTTCACAGAAAACCTCTGCCAGATCAGCCAAGGTGACACCAAAAGCTTTAAAAACTCAACAGGCAAACCGTCAATTCCTGGGGACTTCCCAATGTTCAGCCCATTCAACGCTGTGGTCAACTCATCTAGAGAGATCGTAGTTTCCATGAAGTCTTTCTCTCCATCTAGAACCTGAGGTAAGTCCTGGAGAAAAACTGACGACTCTAAATGTACCTCTTCAATGTCTGCAGAAAACAGTCGCTGGTAAAATTGGTGTGCCCAGGATCGAAGGGCTTCAGGCTCCAGCAGGTTTTGACCTTTGTCATTTTTTAAACAGTTGATGGTCTTACTTTGGCCAATTGTTTTTTCCAGTTTAAAAAAAAATTGCGTAGGAGCGTCCATCTGGGTGAGCGACTGCATTCTCGAGCGGACGAGGCGCCGTTGACTCTCTTGTCTATAAGGTCCATCAATAATTGTTTCTTAGTTTTGAGGGACTCAAAATGCCGTCAAAGTTATTACATAAAACTGAATGAAGTTCCTCAATATCCTTCTCCAGTTCAGAAATGGCCGCATTCACATCCCTGGTGGTGTGCTCGGTGTATTGTTGGCACAATACGCGTATCTCAGTTTTTGAGCAATCCCACCATTGCCTCAGTGAAGAGAAGGTCTTCTTTTTGTATCTCCATTGTGTCCAGAAGTATTTGAAACAGTTGATGAAGTGGGGGTCTTTCAGTAGATTATTATTAAAGTGCCAGTAGGATTTAACAGAAGGAGCAGAGAGAAAAGAGATTTGAAGGGAAACAAGACAGTGATCAGATAAACTAGTTGGAAGAATGGAGCAGTTAGCTATGAGGTTCCTGTGATTTTTCTGGATGTAAATTCTGTCAAGTCGAGCCATAGACAGCAGCCCAGCTGAGCTCTTCACCCACGTATACTGCCGGACCCCCGGATAAAAATCCCTCCAAATATCAAGGAGATTATTATTGGTGACCACAGACCTCAGTGATTGGACGGACCCCGGGTGCGGTTCTAGCCCATTCCTGTCCAGCTGCGCATTTTCTGTGCAGTTAAAGTCGCCCCCAACAAACACCAGCTCATCATTGTCACATGTCCCCAGGACATCATTTAAAACTGAGAAGCAGTGAGTTCTCTCAATCCCTACATTTGGGGGGCATACGTTAATGAACACCCACTTCTTCTCTCCCAGCTGCGCTTCTACCTTCAGCAGCCTCCCCTGGATTAACTCAGTACAAACAACACTGTCAGGTACAAAACTCTTAGAAAATAAGATCGCGACTCCTGCACTGAGATTTGAGCCATGACTAAGATGTGCCAGCCCTGGCCACTCTCTGTGCCAGTCAGACTGATTAGCCTCGTCAGTATGGGTCTCTTGAAGGAAAACCACGTTAATTCTTTTTTGCGCTAAGTGCTCAAATAGCGCCGTTCTTTTTACTAGATCTCTGCAGCCGTTTATATTGAAAGAGCACAGGGAATAGACAGGCATTTTAAAAGAAAATAAGGTGGCGGTCAACAACACTACATTAACCAAAGAAACGGGTAATCGCATTAAAACTGCCATCATGATTGTGCTTCTAGTGAACGTTTCACTTTGCTTATGATATTCTTTAATCGGACTCTCTTTGGAGGTCATACCTAATTCAGCAGCCCGCGCCGCACTTGTTTCCGAGCTCAGAAACTGATGGAGATCAGGAAAGTGTTCGACTATACTGACCCCCGCTTCCCTTCTAAAACTCTAAAAGCGCAAAATGCTTTCTGTGCTGTAAGCCTCGTGTAAGCTCGAGTGAGATGACAGATCAACTCTTATCGACGGGTCAGATTCATTGCCGTCCTCCCCTCCTTCCTCTCTCGCTTTGATTTCAGTGCCGTCTGTCTGCTGCTGATCACTAGCGGCGGCCTCTGCACTTTCAGTCTTAGTGCTCTTCTTGGCGCGCCCACCACTGGTTATTTGTTCTTTTCTTTTCTGGTTACCGGCTTAACATAACCGTGTTCATCGTTACTGTCTTCAACAGCATTTCTCCATCGGCCCCGTCTCATGCGTTGTTTCTTCAGTCAATGCCTGCACAGCCAGCGCTCTTCTCCGCCCCTTGAGAAGGCGCATCTCTTGGGCACGTCTCTAGAGCGGCAATACTCTCGGTGGGTGTTTTTTGGAGAAGCGCTGCAGGGTCATCTTTATAATATTCGACCCCTGGTATCACCTTAGCCACCATCTCCTCCTCTTCATGGCTGACTTCAGCCTTCTTGTTCCCATTACTTTTACTAATCTGCCCGGCATTAGCCGCTGCGCCTGTGATCATTTCAGCCCTCAGGTTTTTTCCTAACGCAGGCTCTCCGCTGGACACTTCCAGCTCCCTGCTTCATGTCCCGGCCAGCTGTGATACTTTGAACTACAGTAATTTCACTCTGATCTTCAGCCGCTTCATCTGAATCGTAACTCAGATCCTCCATTTCCGAATCACTGATCACCGACTCATTCTCTTCGTTGTCCGAAGTTCTATCACGGGCTCTCTGTGCACACCAGACGGTCCCGCATATCCGAGCTCTCCGTCATCTCACCCGCTTACACTGACTCGCTTTGTGCCCTGTCTGACCACACTTAAAGCATTTCATTTGTTCCGTAGTGATAAAAACTATATATTCGTAACCCTCTACTTTAAATTTCAAGGCCACATCAAGCTCCTCACGCGAGTTATTTAGTATCATGTACACCTGTCTCCGGAAAGACACGACATGCTTTAAATCCGGTGAGCGGCAGCCAAGCGGTATCATAACCACATCAGATATGACTTCACCATATCTACGAAGTTCATTTAATAAAGCCTCATTTTTCAAAAATGGTGGAACATTTGAAATAATAACTCGTTTAGCAGGAGTCGATAAAGGCAGAACCGGGACTAGCGAGCCGTTTATCACCAGGCCTTCCTGCACTATAGTATGCACCATAGCTTCGTCGCTTAGAAAACTACAATAGTTTTGTTCATTCGGGATGCTGACTTCACATTCTTACAGCCAACTCTTTTCGCTACCTCAATAACACACGCCTCAACAGAAACCATCGGGTCCACAACCACTTTAATTCCATTTTTCCTTGAAAGATTTTCAAAATTTCGCGGGTTAAGCCCTGGAGGCTTTGCTCGGGACGCGCCATGGCGAGCCGCAGCGTCCGACTATTACAACAACCACTGACAATAAACTATATACTTTCAAATAAATGGCAAATCAGTAAAAAAATCTTTATACATAAAACTAATAGTAAAGAAAGTTAGAAAAAGAAAACGAGAAATACTCACAGATACCCAAACGAACGGAGCGAACCTGCGACCAACAACCACGCCCACCCAGACCAGAGTAATCGACAGACAGAGATTCCACAGACAGAAAGGATAGATAGATAGATAGATAGATAGATAGATAGGCACTATAGATAGATAGATAGATAGATAGATAGATAAGGCACTATATGATAGATAGATAGATAGATAGATAGATAGATAGATAGATAGATAGATAGATAGATAGATAGATAGATAGATAGATAGATAGATAGATAGATAGATAGATAGATAGATAGATAGATCTGTAAGGCACTATATGATAGATAGATAGATAGATAGATAGATAGATAGATAGATAGATAGATAGATAATGATAAGGCACTATATGATAGATAGATAGATAGATAGATAGATAGATAGATAGGATAGATAGATAGATAGATAGATAGATAGATAGATAGATAGATAGATAGATCTGTAAGGCAATATATAGATAGATAGATAGATAGATAGATAGATAGATAGATAGATAGATAGATAGATAGATAGATAGATAGATAGATAGATAGATAGATAGATAGATAGATAGATAGATAGATAGATAGATAGATAGATAGATAGATAGATAGATACTTTATTAATCCCAAGGGGAAATTCACTTACTCTGAACTCTTACAATTCCATATCAACCTCAGAAGATTTATCACCAAAATTTGAACCAAACAGGATTGTTATGTTTTGAGGTATTGATGTACTTTGACAATGTTGAGTGGTGAGCAATAGTTATTGTGCATTACCTGCATTAAGGTACTACCAAACAAAACCATGAAGTCTTCAACTATAAGGACATTTGGAAACAAAGCATGCTACTTAAAGAAGTGAATCATTCCACTTTTGAAAAAGAAAATCCTGACACTTCACAAAAAGCCTTCTAGTGTGTTTGTGTAACAGGCCAGCAGGCAGCCTGGGCACATGGAGCTGCCAAATTTAAGACAACACACAAAACTGCAGGACAGCTTGTCTTGTGCACCAAAATTCTAGATGAGTCAGCTGCCAGCAACTAAACCATTTCATCACTGTACCCTCTTCACTCATCCCTGATTTCGACAATTTTCAGAGAAGTACAGGTTTTCTATTAAAAAGACAAATGGACGCATTGTTACACACTCGTGTGTTGAATTAACTTTGGATGAGTATCATGCATATTTAATCATTTATGTACACTGTTTAAATGTTGAATATGTATTTACTGCTATTTATTAATGTTTGCCATTCTGGGCCATTAAAAGTACTATTAATAAAGGGTCAACACTGAAAAGAAATAAATGACACTGTCCCCAGGTCAAAAAGGTCAAGAACTACTGTGTTATGTATTAATGTATGTTTATGTATTTTATTGTAATTTGTCCTGTTTTCTACTTATTGTGTGTCATATTTTTATATATTTTCCATTATGTCTATTATTATGTACCATCTTTTTAAATATACCTCTGTTCTTTGTGGGTTGAGCCCCAGGAGGCGGGGCCACTCTGACATCACCGTTCGTGCCCTTCCCTCTGGCTCTTTACTGCAAGTCAGCTAAGAAGTCTCAGGAGCAGGAGATCATTTCATTTTTGTGGAATTTCTGTGAGTATTAATATTTTTGTGGGATTTACTGTTTCTTGCGACCACCTCAGTTCTAGTTAAGGATTCTGATTTCTGGATAGTGTCTTTGGGCTTGTTTACTGTAGGATAGCCCTTTAGTCTCTTTCTGCTCTGTTGAGTATTTTCCTGTATTTTTCAGTTCTTGACAAATCTTTGATTCCTTATTGCCCTTTTTATTTATTTTGGTAATTTAGTGGACATTTCAAGCTGTCTTGTGTGGCGGGCGGCTGGGGACTGTGCCCAGCCGGGACACCTGGAAGGACCGGGAGAGGGACTGTACCTCCCCCGGACCACAAGAGGGCAGCCGCCCTGGTTGGTATGGGGGCCATGGGAATGGAGCTTGGAATCTCAACCCTATAGGGGCCCATGGCCACTGCCAGGGGGCGCCCAGAAGAGTGAGGAGATGCTGGAGGTGCTGGCGGAAGTATTACTAGAGACACCCGGAGTGCTTCCGGATGCTCATGCGGCACTTCCGCCACAACAGGAAGTGCCGCAGGAAGTTCATCGGGGGCACTTGGAACACGTCCGGGTATAGATAAAAGGGGCCGCCTCACTCAAGTCATGAGCCGGAGTAGGGAGGAGGAAGACGGAGCTTGTGAGGAGAGGAGTAGAGGCGGCAGAAGGATTCAAAGAGAAAGAGGATGAAGGGACTGAGTTGGCCGATTAAGGCATTGTGGTGTTGCTATTACAAGCAATAAAACATGTGTGTTTTGGACATATGGTGTCTATCTGTCTGTGTCCAGTAGCTGGCTTTCCACAGCTCCCCATTTTTGGTGTCTGTTGTGACTGAAGCTAGCAAGTAGTAGTAAGGAACTGGCTGATTTAAGGTGAGCTTCTTCTGGGCAGATTAGTTAAGGTCTGGCAATGCCTCCTAGCTTATTTTTGGAGGCCACACACCCAATCTTTTCTGAAGACTCCAATACATAACACGAACATGCTTGTAAATGTGACTTGAACACAAGCTAAACACTTGCAAATGTCACAAAATGGCAGACAGTTATGCTTTTGCCAGGCTCTGATCCCTGGCTTATGTTTGTTTTCCTTTTTTGGATAATTCTTTTTTTAATTTTTAATTTTTTTTGTGTGTTTTTGTCATTTTATAATTGTTGTGTTCAACATTGTTTTGTTTAAATGTTATTTAGCATTCATTTATTTTGTATAGTTATATCCCTTGTGTTCTGTGGCCTGGGGTGGGTCCACCATGACATCACAGCTGAAGGTTGGCCCCCACACTAAATACGTGCTTAGGTCCCACAGAGAGTCATTGAGTGCAGTAGAGTGTGGATCTTTATTGTAAATATTGTTTGAACTTCTGGTCTAAGTTTATTTTTTGCACTTTTTCTTGATACTGTGTCTAGATTGCAGACTGAGCTTCTTTGTATTGAATTGCCTTTCTTAGTCAAACCTTTTCTACTTTTCTAGCTATAAACCCTGCCATTTGAGTTTGGGATGGGCTGCCTGGAGTGAGGCCTGCTCTTGAGACCTAGGCCTAGTGTAGTCCTTGTCTGACTTTGGTTTATTTTGAGGCCTACTCACCATTTTGCTATTTTAGTGTTGCTGAAAGACAACATTGACACATATGCTTACATCACACTGCATGTATGCTATGAGCATACAAAGCAGACACAGAAGCAACACATGACACACACTGAATTAGTCTCACATGTACACAAATATACATATACATATGATTAACAATAATGAAACACTCAGAAACACACATCCAACATTCAAGTACTCTCACACATGCAACATGCATGACACACATTTTAAAACACATAGCAGACATTTACATGTGACTCACATAATGTGTTTAAACCACCCAGGCTTTCACAGGTTACACACTAATGCACAAACAGACACGATACATACAGACATGCTTCGTATTTTTCTGCTTAGGATTTAATTACCTGTGTGCATTTTTTATATCAATGACGCATTTTCTTGTATTAGTTTTCTGTTTTAGAGTTCTTTTAAAGTATTTGTAATTTATTTGCATTCTTCCTTGATGCAATTTTGTTTTTACATTGGAATTGCTAGTTTGTGTACTTTGTTTACTGGTTGTTTGTGATTGCTAACATTTATTATGGGCTATAAAGTTTGCTTCCTGGTGCCACTTAATTATCCGAGTTTGCAGATTTCTAAAAACAACAATAAAAAAGTTATTTCATGATCAGCATTTGATTATGATTTCTGTTTTTTTTTTATCTCTCTCTTTCCTCAATTTTTGACCATGAATTTGGGCACCACCTCTGTTTTAGTCACTTTGATCTCTTGTGCCCCTGGTTATGACCTCCGCTTTGTTCTTACTCCTTCAATTTGCCCTTCGGCATTGCAGACATTTGCTGATATACACACATTCTATCAAATGGCATTCATGCACACACAAACACACATGCACGACACAGACATAATGTGAACACCCTTGAATATGTCACATATGATTATGGTACATGTGACGCAACATGAAATGCACACCTGAATGCACATTTATATACACACATGTTGCAAACTGAAACACGTGGCATAAATGCGCACACATCTACATATGATACACTGTGGACTATGGCCAGCCATTCATCCTGGCCAGTACCCCTAGGCCGCCAGGTGGAGCCCTCCCTGCAGCATGGAGGTGCCCCGAATGCCAGCAGGGAATTATGGGCAATAGAGTTTTTATCCACAGCCCTGCTGGATACCACAGGGGCCGCTAGAAGGCGCTACAGGGAGGAGCAACGAGTATTTTGCCTACAACCCAGGAAGTGCATCCTAGTCACATGGACAAAGGGAATGACGTGCTTCCGGGTTGAAGAAGTGGAGTTTTCATTTGACCCGGAAGTGCTAGGAAGTCACGTGGACTGCTGGTTCAGAAGTACTTCCGGGTAACGGACTATAAAAGGACTGTGGGAGATCTCAGACACTGAGCTGAGCTGGGTGGCAGGGTGGCAACGCGTCTGGGAGTGGAGGATTTATTGAGAATTGTAACTGTGGAGTATTATATGAGTATTGTGGAGTGGAGGGTACTTTGTGCACGTACTTGTCTAAATAAAAATTATAGTTGGACTTTTATCTGGTGTCTGGCGTCTAGTCTGAGGGTTCAAGGGGACGACAGCGCCCTCTATCTGTCACAACACATAATGGGCACAAATAACCATTCCTTGCATATGTCACACTCTGAGGTATGCACATGTCAGGAATGGGCTTGGCCTTTCTCATCCAGGTCTGCTGCTTCACAATGCTTACTGTACTGTTAAATAATGGGGGCAAAGCAAGCTTGAAGGGCATGGTGCTCGATCATGGTGCTTCATACATTCCTAAAAATAACAGTTCTATAGTGGAATTTTACTAGGTTGTGTGGTTCCTTTAAGATCCACTGCTTCATGAAGAACCATTTAATTCTAGGAAGGGTTCTTAGCAATTTAAATTGGTTCTTTGCACCTTTTAGAAGGTTCCTAATATGAGGACAAAACAGAAATCTTTAATGTGTTGTAGGCTCCCTAGCAGGATATGAACAGCTCTTTGCCTGTGTGAGTGTATGCAGCAAGAGTCCTGTTTAACTCATGAAAACATGAATATCTCACAGATCTGTTAAAGGTTATTAGTAGAACCTGTCAGGGATCTAAATAAATAAAGGTGCTTTCTGGGACCATGATATTGATGGTTCTTGGGGGAACCAAAAATGGCATCTCTCTGAAGAACCACATTGGCACCTGTAATTTTTAAGAGTGTACTTCTGACACGGCCCGCCTTGATCTCCCATAATTTCTACATAATGTGCACAGACATCCCACTCACATTCACACACGGTCATAACCACACTTACATGTAATAGAAACAAGTAGTACACTCACACTCGATATTTAATTCCGCACGTGGCGCACATGCTCACACACACTTACATGTATGCCCAATCGCTCATGTGACACACAAACTCACACACATTAAGAGCAGGCTCTCTACTTTTCATACACATTCACTCATTTTCTCTTTTCCATACACCCAAATAGATGAAGGCCCAACCTCAGGCTAGATTGAAGAGGAAAGTGCATCACATGGAAAATTGAATAATAAAGTCCTCCTAGTGGACAGCAGAGCCATGCTCTACACAGACTGGACAGTTTCTCAAAGCCTTTCTTTCTTCCCTTCTCCCTCCTTTCTCTTTCACACATAAATATGTTTGCTGTACACCAAGGAGTGCAGGACGTCCAAAAATGCAGTGACCTTGGAAGAGCAGCAAGCACAAGGTGAACCCTGAAAGAAGATGCATGGCTTTGTGCTTTGCGACCTTTGTGTGCAGGCCTTCTGCTCAGAGAATTAGAGAGCATTAAGTGACTTTAATGAGCTGCAGCGTCTCACCTCGTGCTGGCCAGAAGAGACACGGCACAGACAATTCAATTAAGTACGTCGCTCTGCTGCACTTGCATACCTCCTAATTCAATTGTCTCCTAATTCTGCTGATAGGCACACAGGGCCAGCTCCTTCCTTCAGAGGGTATATAGGGACTCGGAGTACACTTCTGGGCACTGACACTCTGAGGACTCTGTGTCATTTTATTGCCATCTGGGTGTACTTAACACAGTAAATCCCAGATGAGCTGCAGGCAGGCATTATCAAGTCCAGAAACTGTGCGCTGTGACAGAGAGAGCACAGTGGGGATAATTTAAGAGGGTAAATGTCCACACAAGGCACAAAACTGCAAGGAAAAGCAAAAAGACACTGTCATCAATATTCAAATCACCGGATCGATGCCGAGCAAGAGGTCAATATAAATTCACACTGTTGAAGGCAACTTCTTTTCACTGAGGAAGCACATATGACCTGAACTCAACACCGAAAGCACACCAATAAGGAATTGTGCACCAGCAGAGCTAACTGCTGTGTCACTGTGCTACCCTCAAAGAGGTTAAATCTCAGGATGCACCAGTCTTCACGATATAGCATGTAATGGGTATGTGTGTGCCCTTATGTTCCTGTACCTACATGTTCATGTGCCTTTCTGTGTTATTCATAATCAAGGCAGTGAAACAGAAGTCACACTCTGAGGGGCTCTATAAATACAGCAGCCACTGTTGTTTTGTAAGTTCTCGGTACAAATGCAACTGTTCTGGGTGGCCTCTTGTCACTGGCCTCCACCTCCCCGAATGTTTAATATCATCTGCCTGATATCAGTCTGTCACTCACACTACCTGACGTTTATTTATAACTTTAAATGAAGAGACACAGTCGGTAGGAATCTCACGGGGAGCTTGTCACTTATTTGGTTCCTCCTGCCATTATGAAGCTTCATGACTGACAGCCTCAACCAGGATCTACTGCAACTGTCTCACCGCGGTGGCTGTACACATCACAGGCAGATCTCTGTGTGTCTGTGTCCTTCGCAGGCTGCTTCTGTTGTGGCACTGAGCCCCTGCAGGCTGTGCCAATGATCTATGCCACCTGCAGATTGAGCTGGCAAAACTGTGCTCTTTGAACACTTTGTCTTCTCCGTGTGGCGTTCTTGTATGGGAATCAATTTAAATGTGGCCTTTATAAGTTGCTTCTGATCGACTTGGCGCCAATGAAATTATCTCTGCTTCAGGTTATGCCAGTTATGGTGACTATTCTGAAGGTTATGGTTTCACAAAGGTATAGGAATGATTTAAAATGCAGGCTGGGCTACTCCAGCTGTGCCAAGGGCAGGGTGCTTTTATAAGCCTGCATCCTCAGTGAACTGTGTCAGTGACATTGGTCATCTTTCACCTCTTTTAGTAAAGTCGGATTCTCTGAAAGTTTTTTGATATCATTTCTTGAGTTTATGCCATTTTACCTGTGCTTTCTGTATGTTGTGCAAGTGAGGTTATGTCTTCTATGTTAGTCACTGAGATCAGAGGTTGTTGTTGTGAAGCTGCACAGAAACCATGTAAACTCTATCCCCCATATTTGAGGCCTTACTGCCCTTTTTAAGTGTCCACCAAAGGTTGTGTCTCCTTAACTAATGATTAATGAATTACAGTACTAGGGGCTCCGCCCCCTGCTCGCTTCGCTCACCAACCCCCTACCCCCCTTGATGGGCAGCACTACGTGACAGCAACTTCACGTTTCTGTTGCTCACGTATGTGGATTTCACCTTCACCAAACAATAAAACTTTTCATTCTCGCAGATGGACCTCTTCATTGGGAAGAAACACTACTTTTCCCTGATGGCAACATGAATTAGACGATCTACAAGTCTCCGACTTAAAGTTTAAAGACAAACAATATCTACATACTTCTGTCATATCACCTATGTCCATATATTCGCTCTCTTTTCGCTTTTACCTTTTTGTCAATATTGCATTGAATTTTGATTCCATGTTTGGAATTACATCGTGACAACACAATGTATAACTGTCCGTGAGTGAATATCGTTTCTTTCTCTCTACATGACCTGTGTCTAACAATAGCATTAACACAAATGAGAAATTATTGAACCATGTGTGGGGTTGTATGGGCAGGACTTTTCCAAATCTCTTTGCTTAAGTTCTTGTCTCACGGGTCTTGAAATTTTCTCTCATGGGATTTCACTTTCACCAAACAACAAATCTTTTAATTAACGCCTCTTCATTGGGAAGAAACACTACTTTTTCCTGATAACAACACGAACTAGACGATCTTCAAGTCTCCTACTTAAAGTTTAAATCCAAACAATATATTCAATCTCTTTTCGCTCTTCCGTTATTTTACCGAGTAATAATTTCCGTTTGTTTGTGCTAATGCGATTTTTACTATCCTCTTTTTGAGACTTTTGAATTTTCGTACTTCCATTATCTCTAACCTGCTCTGTATGTGTATTGTTTTTGAATTCTTTACAACGTTCTACTTTCTCATCTACTCTTTGTCTTTTATTTCCGGCCCCGGACGTGGTTAAATCTCTTGGCATAACATCTCATCACATGGGACGTGAAAGTGTCTCTCTGAGAAAATCACGTCTCGTCTCCTTCCAAGATTGTTTTTTATAATAGAGAGACATACATATACTGTATATCTTCTGTCCTGTGACTTTGACTGTGGCTCAGTGAGACCATGGCCACGATGGAAGTGCTTAAGATAGATAGATAGATAGATAGATAGATAGATAGATAGATAGATAGATAGATAGATAGATAGATAGATAGATAGATAGAAACTTATTAATCTTGCAGGAAATTTCAGTGTTACAGTAGCAGACATAAAAAGGTGAAAATATACATATAGCAAGAATTATATTCTGCGGTGGGCTGGCGCCCTGCCCAGGGTTTGTTTCCTGCCTTGTGCCCTGTGTTGGCTGGGATTGGCTCCAGCAGACCCCATGACATTGTAGTTGGGATATAGCGGGTTGAATAATGGATAGATGGATGGAAGAATTATATTGGTCTTTGGTATCTTAACAAGGTGCAAATATTAATATAATAGTAATAATAATTTACATTATTTACACTACTCAAAGCGCTTTACATAGTTAGAGGGGAGCCACTTCAATTACCACCAATGTGCAGCTTCCACATTGCACACTCACCATACATTATCTATTAACTTGTTAAGGAGTGCGAGAGAAAGAGGATTATTAGGGGGGCAGAATGATTACATGACTGGGGGATATTTAGCCAGAACATCAGAATACACCCTGCTCTTTATAAAGGATTCCTTGGGATTTTTAAAGACCACAGAGAGTCAGGACTTCAGTTTCGCGTCTCATCTAAAGGATGCTGTCATTTTACAGCACAGTAACCCCATCACTTTACTGGGGCATTGGGAATCACACACAGACCACAGGGTAAGCGCACCCTGATGGCCTCACCAGCACCTCAAACAGCAGCAACCTAGATCCTAGATGCTTGTGTTATTACTGCTGGCAAATATACATATATAACAAAAATTATCTATAAGTAAATATGAAAGTACTTAATAAGTGTAGAATTAATATACTTATCAATTACAATTTCACAGAACAGGATTTCAGTCATTGTCACAGTAGATTGTCACAGTATAGTGCACATAGTGTCATTGTCTGTTAACATGTCTGCTAGACCAGCTCAGTACCATTAAGCACTCAGGTAGTAAGACCACCTCAGCCAAGGGGTGACTCATTATCAAGCCTGATGGCTGAGGGCACAAATGACCTCACACAGCACTCCTTGGAGCAGCACAGTTGTCTCAGTCTAGTTACTGAAGGTGCACCTCTGTTCAGACAGAACCTCATACTGGGGGTGAGAGTCATGGTCCAGGATTTTAAGCAGCTTCCTGAGTGATGTCTGTTCTAGCACTTCCTCCTGCGAATACAGCCTTGACACTTCAGATTGAACCAGCCTTTAAAAACAGTTTATTTTGTCTGTTGGCATCACCTGCACTAATGAAATTCCCCGAGCACACTACCATATAGGAAACACTGGCCAGTACAGACTGGTAAAAAACATGTAAGAGTGGTGGTAAACAGCAGACAGCCTCAGCAAAACACAGAGACAGCTCTGACCCTTCTTTTTTTTGTTCTTCATTTCGCCTTACACAATTTCTTGTATTAGGAATTTGTTCATTTTCGCATACCCCTTGGGGTTTAGAGCGCAGGGTCAGCCATTGTACAGCACCCCTGGAGCAATTACAGGTTAAGGGCCTTGCTCAAGGGCCCAGCAGAGTAGGATCTCTTTTGGCAGTGACAGGGATTCGAGCTGGCAACCTTTGGGATACCAGTGCAGATCCTCAGCCTCAGAGCCACCACTCTGCCCACTTCTTGTATGAGGATATTTGTTGGTACTCCGTCATGCTTGTCATTCAGAAGCCACCCAAGGATCTTTTATGTCCTCACCACTGTACATCTTTATGATTAATGAGACCTGGGGCCAGAGAGGACTTCATCCCCTTGAAGTCTGCCATTATCCCTTTGTCTTACTGATGCTGATGATACTACAGGTGATTCAGTTTCAGTCCACTAGTGTCTTATATTCGTTCTCATGCTCAATGCTAATACACCAAGCTTTGGCTGTGTCAGAGGGAAATTTCTGCAGGTGACATGATTCATTATTATATCTAAAGTCAGAGATGTACAGAGTAAAGGGACGTAGTACAGTTCCTTTTGGAAACACCGTGCTACTCACAACCATACACAGTTCTTAAGCCACACCAACTGTGGTGTACCAGTTAAGCAGTCCATCATCCAGGACGCAGTGGTACCAACAGCCCTCATTGACCGGAGCTTCTTCCCCAGCACCTTGGGGTGAATGGTGTTAAATGCACTACAGATGTCATAATACAATATCCGCACCCACCTGCCCTTTTTCTCCAGATGGGAGTAGGCCTAAGGCAACAGAGAGATGTTTCTGTTAGACTCTGAGTACTCCATGAAGGCCGAGTTCTCTCAACACTGTTGTCTTGTCTAAGGAATCATTTCAATGGTGACCTCTGTGCACTCTGTGTTACAGAGACTACACCACCGCCATGATGTGCCACTCAGACTGTTTTAGTGAGTCTGTGTTCTTAATGGACTGTGTTAATTGGAGCAAGTCACCTTCAGGTGTGTTTAGTTAACCTCTGCTCTCTAAAGGTGGTTCCTGTGTTTAAGTCAGTTTAACTGTGTTCCTGGAAAGCCACATAAGTGATGTGTTAGTTCCCAATGGGATGTGACAGTTAGGAGGTGGCTTCATCTGCAAACATCTTTGAAATCAGTAAGTTTAACTTCTGTGAATTTTTAAGCAAATTGATGTCCTCTGAAGCCTACACCGCCTATGCACTGTCATCCGCTGTGTTCACAACTACACAGAGTCCTGTAAGAGCCACATATAGGCACATGAAGACTGCTCAGTCCTGTGAAGGCAGTGTCTCCTCAAAGCTGTTTTCTGCTCTGTAATTTAGTACAATTGTGTTCTCTGTTGGCTGTGCAACTGAGACACTGTGCCTCCTTGGTTGGGTCATGTCAGCTGAGTCCTAGCCGGTGTGTTTCCTGTGCCCACCTGGCTGAGTCTTCTGCAGGCAGCACTAGTGAGTGTTCTGCTTAAGAGTATAAATAGAAAT
The DNA here is from genome assembly GCF_016835505.1 of Polypterus senegalus. NCBI lineage: Eukaryota > Metazoa > Chordata > Cladistia > Polypteriformes > Polypteridae > Polypterus > Polypterus senegalus. The sequence continues at coordinate 32,319,169 of NC_053162.1, read as the reverse complement.
TTCAGAGAGTCTAGAGGTCAGAAAATGAAGCACAGTTGATATAGTGAGCAAAGTTCATAACCAGCAGGGTGAAACAAATTCAGCAATGTAGCCAAAACACTAAATCAGAAATGAATTTTAAAAAGCAGAGCATAAGAGAGTCTTTAACGTAGAAATCTCTGAGAAAAAACCATACACGCAAAGTCTTTGTATATGATCAAAGGAAGGATGAGCAGGAAGTGCACAATGCTAGCGTCACACACTGCATTCTTCCAATTGATTCTTCATCCCGTTATAGCAAATATCGAAATAACTAAATTTTCAGAATAATGAATGCATCCTGTTTAATGGATTTCATTTTAATAAAATGTGAATTTCAGAATAATGAATGTTTTTTCAACCAAAAATGGCCATCGAAGATAATAATGAAATGCAGAAAATACTTAATGCCTCACCAATACTTTCGCCAAGTCTCAAAAATCCTGCAACAGGCTGTTTCTTACTTAGAAGTTAGACCAAAGAAAGAGAGAGCATGTTGCAAAATTTCCATTCTTGGGCAGTCTCGGTGAGAGTGTAGGCACGACATCATACAATGTGGCAGACGGCTGGGGACCCTACTCAGCCAGGACACCTGGAAGGTCCATGGGAGGGACAATGGATCTCCTGGGTCACGAGAGGGCAGCCGCGCTGGTCTGCATGGGGACCATGGAAATGAAGCTGGGAAGCTCATCCCTGTTTGGGCCCGTGGCAACCACCAGGGGGCGCTTGGATGATTATAGAACCCTGGATGGCAGCACTTCCGCATAACTTAGAGGTGCTGCTGGAAGGAATTCCAGGGACACCCGGAGTGCTTCACACCAGGAAGTGCCGCCGGAAGACTGTCACAGAGCACCTGGAGCACATCCGGGTTGTTATAAAAGAGGCCACCTCCCTCCAGTAGACGAGCTTGCAACAGGAGGTGGAGTAGAGGCAGCAAAAGAAAAGGAAGTCTAAAGGACTGTGAGCTGTGTTGGGCTGAGAATTGTGTTGTGTTGTGTGCCCAGGAATAAAACGTGTGTGCTTTTCGACATCTGGAGTTCATATCTGTCTGTGTCGAGGCTGATCTTCCACAATAGGTATAGCTGGATTCTGAGTCAGTGCTCCACCGAGCATCCGCATAGGTAGTTGTGACATGTGCGCATATCATACTGTTCAGGATTCATAGCGCTTCTTAAAGTTTTACTTGCAATTAACAACACAAGTGAGAAACATTGTCAGTTTTTGATGGAAAAAAAAGTTTCATCTCATGTCTCAATTTCAAATAAAATGTAGTAGTTTAAGAAGCGCTGTTTTTATACAGGCATTGTCAAGCTTTCGTCACTGAGTTGCACGAGAGACAGGAAGGTGAGTCCAGGTTTCCACAGAAAATAAAAGAACTTTATTACAGTATAGAGAAGACAGGTACATTCTCAAGACTTCATTCAAAATATGAGCTGTTACTTAAGTACTCTAGCACAAGAGATAGGAACCGTGACACGGGGCCAATCATCCTGCTTTAGCTCCCATATTCAGATTAGAAGAACACCAGCAGTTCAGAATCACAGCTGTGGCAGACCAGGAAAGGAAGAGCAGGTCAAAGCCTGATTTTAAATTTTCTAAAGATCATGAGCCAAGAATGTTACGTGATAAGCCTGTTCCTGCAGAGGACAACCGATTGCTTTGCCCTTGGTTTAATATTTTCCAAACGCTACAGAGCCACTACCGTTAGACATGACGAACTGCCGGCGACCCCGGTCACAATAGTATACGTATTTTCGTACGCATATTCATTATAATGAAATTTCTGTTATAACAATATATTTTTATGGTCGCATGAATTTCGTTACAATGGGATTCCATCTGTATTATGGCAACCTCATGACAAAATGACAGTGCCCATAGAAAACAAAATTGCATTAGGAAAAGACGCTGAATATTTTTACCTACAGAACACTAAACTAAAATAAAACCAGTGCCCCACCCCCCAAAACCCTTGTAAGAATAACCTATAAATATCTGGGAGTGCAGCTGGATGACAAATTGGACTGGACTGCCAATACTGATGCTCTGTGCAAGAGAGGACCGAGCCGACTATACTTTCTTAGAAGGTTGGCGTCCTTCAACATCTGCAATAAGATGCTGCAGATGTTCTACCAGATGGTTGTGGCGAGCGCCCTCTTCTACACGGTGGTGTGCTGGGGAGGCCGCATAAAGAAGAAGGACGTCTCACACCTGGACAAACTTGTTAAGAAGGCAGGCTCTATTGTAGGAATGAAGCTGGACAGTTTAACATCTGCAGCAGAGCGACGGGCGCTGAGCAAACTCCTGTCAATCATGAAGAATCCACTGCATCCACTAAACAGTGTCATCTCCAGACAGAGGAGCAGCTTCAGCGACAGACTTTTGTCACTGTCCTGCTCCACTGATAGACTGAGGAGATCGTTCCTCCCCCACACTATGTGACTCTTCAATTCCACCCGGAGGAGTAAATGCTAACATTATTCAAAGTTATTGTCTGTTTTTACATGCATTTTTATTACTCTTTAATTTAATATTGTTTTTTTGTTTTTTGTATCAGTATGATGCTGCTGGATTATATGAATTTCCCCTTGGGATTAATAAAGTATCTATCTATCTATCTATCTATCTATCTATCTATCTATCTATCTATCTATCTATCTATCTATCTATCTATCTATCTATCTATCTATCTATCTATCTCTCTTAACCCCCCTTGTCTAGGGCAGGGTTATGGGGCATCTGGAGCCTATGTCAACAATCATCAGGTGCAAGGCAGGAACAACATTTGGACAGTACGCCACTCCGTTACAGGGTGAACACACACAAACACACACTAGGGCCAATTTAGCATCACCAATTCACCTAACCTCCATGTCTTTGGACAGTGGGAGGAAACTGGGGGAATATGCAAACTTAATGCAGGGAGCTCCTAAGATGTGAACCCTGGACTCACCACCACTTCAAAAAATCAATTTTCTCAAACCAATTTAGCTCTGCACACACAACATCCAAGTACATATACTGTATCTCATGAAAAGTGGCTGCTTTCTATGATTTTGGTCAGAAGTACAAAGTGGTGTGTCTTTCTTTTGCAGATTGCATATCTGTGTATGACGGAAGTGTTGTCTACCTAACATTTGCAAATCCTAAGTGAAAGCATTCTAACTAGTTCATTTATTGAATTATTGTGGAGATGATTCTTGTGTCAGCCCAGGATGACATCAACACTGAGTCAGCAGTATGAGCTGCCATTCCATTTTCAAATGAGCAGCTTCACCTCCAGCTGCAGGGGAGCCTATAGAAAGGACAAATCTACCACAGTCACACAATCTTCATAACTAGTGAGACTAAAATGAGCCATCCTTCTAACAACAGCAAGCTACCTAAACTCTATCGGGTCAGAGCTGGCAAGCACCACACAGTGCTATGGTATATTCCAGAGTACCAGAGTAAAATTTCAGTGTTAAGTCAACAGGGAAGTACTAAAGGGACTCCCTGGTTACCACAGGGTATTTCATACAATAAAGATGTGTCCTCTACTCACATTTGTCCTCATTTGTCTCCTCACAGTATAACATAATTTTCTCAAATCCCTTAATCTAATTGAAGGTTGCGGGCTCCATAGTTTATTCTGGCAGCACTGGGCCCAAAACAGTAAACAGCACTGGACAGGGTGCCAGTCCATCAAAGGGTTCACTCACACATGTGAGTTTAGTCATATTAGCGGTTGTTTCTGAATATAGTGTTACACTTCTCTTCTACGGTTATGCTCACCCACACATGTTCAATGTGAAGTCATCATTCAACCTAAATAGACTGCCATTGAAGATGGAAGATCAGAGTATCTGGAGAAAGACACAGGAAGAATATGCAAACTCTGTACAGGCAAAAACTGAGTGCAAGATTTGACATCAGAAATGGTGGATTCAAGAGAGATCAGCCCTCCCAATGCTGCACATTACTCTCCTGTATAAAAGAATGTTAAACAAGAAGAAGACACAAAAAGGTTTGCAGCATGTCCATGATCCAATATAATGAAAATAAATCGAAAAAGAAATCATCTTTTCACAAAGATTGCAATAACATCTTTTCAGAAAGGATTTCAATGCAGAACTAATTCAAACATGGCAGTCCTTCTGGTTATATGGGATCCAGGCAGAAAGGGAAGGGTCTAGGAGCGCAGACAGCAGAAGTGACATCAGCACTGGAATGGCTGTCAATATTCCGTTCTGAAGAGGGAGGAAGAGAGAAGACATTAGTTCACAGTGCCAACCTTTGGTTCGGCGGGTAATTACCATCTCAAGAGCCCTTAGGCTGCCTCCCAAGTGCACGTACATGACAAGAGGTAAATTGTGTCCTCCATATTCTGTGTAAGTGAGGCCAAGACAATTAAACCGTATCTTCTCCTGCATGAATCAGAGGGGTCAAGGAGTGTTCCCTAAGGAGGCTGCACTAGCGAATCTGTGCCCTCCGACAGGTGCTTCTCCTCATGGTGTTCCTTTGTGTAAGTCGCTTCAGCCAGGCCCTCAGCAGGCTGTGTGAGTGAGGATTTAATCCCGAAATGTACAAGGCTGATTTAGTGTAGCTGTGTCCTCTAAGTGATTCTTTCCCTTCAAGGTTTTCTTCATCATGAATTAAACCAGCTGTGTCCTCAACAGTGGCATAGCTACAATGGGGCAAGGGGTGCAATGCACCCAGGCCCCCCGGGCCTTGGGAGGGCCCATCAGGCCTCTTTTTTTTTTTTTTTGCGGCGCTCTCATCAGGTGATCAGGGCATCAGACCATCAGTCACAGTCAAATTAGTTAGACTTATCGTATTGCTTATTAATTTAAGTAACTTTGTAGTAAGGACTTTCACATGTCCGTATTTAGTGATTTTAGCCACCGTCAGTCAGCATTTTTACATTTTTTCACAATTACATTATTTTCATTAGCGCCGTCTGACTCGGCTGGGTGGGGCGGCACATTGTGTACAGACGGCGGCGGGTAAAAACAAAGCGACATGTTCACTTCATTCTCTGAAAGGCTATAGCTTAGTTATGAAGCAGGCAAGCAGCTTCCCACAATCGTCGACGAATGGCTTCCTGCTTCCGTCTATTTCTCAGTCAGTTCTGTTAGGTAAGTGAATTGATCAACATCAAATGGCCGTATGTCGAACAGCGCAATCACGTATGCCGTGTGCCAACTGCCAAATTAGTGAATCTTAGGCTCTTAGGCCTAGCTACTTGGCGGCTTAGCCTATTGTTTCTTCTTAGATTTCACTTCCGCAGGTGAGTGCACGCGTAACCGTAACGTACGTATTTTGGAGCGTCAGATTCAGGTTTTCTGCACAGAAAGTACAATTCTGTTAATAGCCTACTTAACGGATTCTTACATTTCGTGCTATCGATTGAAAGTCGACGAGCCATGAAATTGGACACCAATGAGCTTGTAGCAGAATTTGCAAGAAAGAAAGCAAGAAAACAAAAATTCTGATGTGTGCAGACAGTGCAGTGTCAGGTAACTCACTTGTCAGGTTATCAGTCACGTATTAGTATTACATGTACTTAATTTATGATATCATAATAATCATAACAATGGTATTCAGTGTATGTAAGTTTGTATAACAATTTTTATTGACGAAATATAAAGAGATGAGAGATTAAAATTGTCTGATTTTTACATAATTATAGACGTTCCGTACTTCCGTATTGTATGGGATTATTGGGACAATTTCGTATTTCGGCGCCCCTGTCTGTCCCGTTTGCCGTTGCCGTGAGGCCTGAGCCCCTGACGAATATTGAACGGAATGCTGAAATGCTCATTATATTCCGTATTGAAAGTTTTATCCGTCGTGATTTTGATATGTAAACATAGATAATCCTTTATTTTTATTGTTCTATAGTACCGGCTGAGACAACAGACGAGTACAGTGTATATACACTATTAGGCAATAACGCCAAGTCGCCGACACACGCTTTACAAAGCAAAACTATATTTTTCTCCGAACATCGTTTTTAATGGTTTCCTTCTCAGTCTATCTTGTCTTCAAGCATTTCAGCAACGAGAGCCCCTCCTCCGAAGCACGCAGGTTTGGGGGCCCATTCAATGATGATTGCACCCGGGCCCCTGTGAACCTTGCTACGCAGTTAGTCCTCAACAAACTACACAGGTAAGGCTTACGTTCTTGCAGAATCCACTGAAGGCCGTCTACCTCCTTCTGTGTGAATCAGTTCAATTGCCACCTCTGTGGTCAGTGTACATGAGGCTATGATGCCTGCGGCTGTATCAGTGTGGCACAGTCCTCTTAAGGCCACCCCATCTCAGATGTCTCTCTGTACTGCTTGAATCCAACAAAAAAAAAAGTGTCATTTGAAAAACAGATCCTTTCTCAGCATATAAAATCACATTTGTCTTAAAAGAAAACTGTCATGGGCAGGTTGTGCCAGCCAATCCCTGTTTTATATACAGTACATACATACTGTATATATCTTCTGTCCTGTGATTTTGACTGTGGCACAGTGAGACCATGGTCAGGAAGGAAGTGCTTGAGATAGATAGATAGATAGATAGATAGATAGATAGATAGATAGATAGATAGATAGATAGATAGATAGATAGATAGATAGATAGATAGATAGATAGATAGATAGGGAAAGCGCTATATAATAACATATAGACAGATACCTGCCCAAGTATCTTTTTATATTTTTGTTCCTAGAAGAATCAGAGAGATTGTGTCCCTCATCAAACATCTTTGGCTGAACAAACAATGACACTAAAGCTGTGTCCACTGCAGTCCATTTTGTTCACTTAATTCTTTCACATACTTCCTGTGACACTCCATGTAGACTGAGTGCAAGTGAGACATGGCTTTATCAGACTGTGCAGGTAATGGAGAGTCAGTGGACAACATTGTCCTCCATAGTCTGAATCATAGAGGTCATACTTTCAGCAGGTGTTGGTGTAAAAACTTTGATCTGTGCAGACTGTGTCTGCATCAGGCTGTGTTTGTGTGAAGGAGATCCAAGAGTAAGTCCACAAATCTGAAAGGCTCTGAGGGAGTGTTATTAGCTTGTTCTTGTACCTAATTGTCCTCTGAACCCTCACCTCATATGTCCTGTCCTCCATTTGTCTTTCCAGTTGGGTTCTGTATTCTTCAAGCACTGACTGGAATGGGGTGATGCTCCAGAGCACAGTCTTTATTTTTTACCATTATCCTGATTTGTGACTGAGACACAAGTGAAGTTCACTTCAGAACAACCCCCACCATCTTGCCCACATGCAGTCTAGAGTGAAGGCTGTCGTGGGTTAAGGTGGGGTATTGGGTTCTTACAGATTCCTCCATATAAACGCTTGCTGGATATATATTTTTTTTCTGTAATAAAACAGCTGATCTGGAGCGCGGAGAGGCTTCATAAATCACTCATTATTCCAAGGTTCTGGAGCTGCGCCGCCGTTGTGCTCTGGAGCGTCTGTGCTTTTATGAAAGCTTTATTGGATTTTGTGCTCCCTTAAGGGGAAACCCTTTAAATGTCTTTGCAATTATACGTCTAATAACAGTCGCTGCTCTCGGACGGAGCCTTGACTTGACAAAGATAAGGAAGTGCGCACTGCTCACTCAATACTCGGCTATTAATCTTTGTCACCTGGCTGTCACCACGGCTCGGGGACACAATGTAGTTTCCTGACCTGCGTCAAGTCGTGCAGCGATTTTATTCATCCTGTCAACATTCATCAGAGCAAATTTTGTCACCTTGCATCTCACTTGAAAACTCCCCCGTTCTTTATCTTCTTCCAGCGATACCCTATCAAAGCAGGAAAACAGACTTTCGTCTTTTTTTTTTTCACTTCAAGCTTATCTTGCGTGTCATTCTGCTGGCATGCTGCCAGCTCCAATCCCAGGTGCCAGTTCCTGAGTCTGGCTATGGCCAGAGGTCAGCAGGGTAAACAAATGGCCATGTCTACACACATGATTTGACAAGATGTGCAGTCTTTGTGAAGGTGCCTCACTGGGGCACAGGCTAGCATGGCACCTGCTTTGTTTTACTTATTTTAAATGAGACATCTGACCAATTAGATCACGTCTGGTTGGTATGAATATGTTTCAGCAATGTGCATAATTTACATCAATGTTTGTCAACCAATGAGTTGTGACCCAAATGTGAGCCACTGGATGCCCATGATAGGTCTTCAGCTTAAGTTAAACCAAAAAAATAAAATTAAATCAGCCATCGTCTCAATGTTTTTGGGAGCTGCTGACTGCAGACTTCATTTTTACACCCAGTCTAAGGGACATTTTGCTCCTTCACACTGAAAATGTTGAGGTACCGTATGACAGTCCACATGCATATATACACCGCAGTCCACATGCTTCTCTAAGAAACCAACAAACATGGACATATTCCTCCAATAACCCATAGCATCACCTACTCTGAGCTCTTCCAGTTCCATATGAACCTCACAAAAGAGAGAGAGAGAGTGGTTGGGACCCACCACAGGCACAACCACCTGGATTGAGACCCGAGTGCAGCGGGTGATACCTCAGCACCATACTGGGACAGTTGAGTTTTTTTATGATGGCTGGAGTGCCAATCCTGTCACCAGCCTCCAAGTTTTCCCTGCTGTTTGGAGGACCTGCTTGCAATGCAGGATGCAGATTAACATCATACTCAGGACGAGACAACTGCAGGTTAAGGGCCTTGCTGAAGGGCTCAACGGAGTCACAAGATTCACTCCAAAACCCTGAACCAAACGGGAACATTAAAAGAACATGAACACAGATTTTCTAAGGTATAGATTTACTTTTACTGTGAAGTTTAGTGGGCCACAGCTGTTATCTGTGTTACTACCAAACAAAAGTACGAAGTCTTCAGCTATAAAGACAAATTTTGAAACAAAGCAAGCCACTTACACAAATAAATCATTCAACTTTTTTAAATGAAAAAATTAAAATATTGAGGCTTCACAACACAAATTATGGCATGTTTGGACAATAGACCAGCAGGCACTCAGGGTATCATCTTGTTTCCATCAAACTGCCAAGTATAAGAAAGCGCACACCATTGTGCAACAGTTTATCTGGCCTTGTGCAATCGACATGTGCACCAGAATTCTAGACAACTCAGCCAGCAGCAAACTAAAACTAGTTCCTCTCTGCTCTCTCCCCATTTACCCCTGATTTCGACAAACTTGTGAAACTCAGACAAGCCCAGGTTACCAATTAAAAAAACAAATGAACAGTAAACTTGATTCAGTATTAAATACTCTGGTGACAAGTTATTTATGAATGAGTACCACACATATTTCATCTGCATTTAAGTGTGGAATATGTATTTGCTGTTATTTCGTAATGTGTGAAATTCAGAGCAAAGTGTTGTCTAGTTTACATTAAAATTCCTGCAAATAATGAGACACCACTGAACAGTCAGTCAGTCATTTTCCAATCTGCTATATCCTAAAACAGGATCACGGGGTCTGCTGGAGCCAATCCCAGCCAGCACAGTGCACAAGGCAGGAACAAATCCCGGGCAAAATAGATAAAACTGGATGCTCAGGCCAAAACGTTTGAGAACAACTGGTCTCTATGAATACATTACAGTCTCAAGTGGCAAATTTGGCAGGATTTGTCCTGATGAAGACAGTGTTAATACAGCACACCTTGTCAAAAGGGTGCATGCACATAATGCCGAGATTTCAAGTTAGCAAGAGCAAGCATTCAATGGACACCATGACAGTAAAGACGTTACTCATTATGCAAACCTTTGAAAGCTTTTACTTGTCACTGGACACCGTCATGATCTTGCAGACCAGAAAATAAACAAAAAAAGTTATTTTTAGTCACTACAATTTTATTTAGGAATTGAGTGCCAGACAACATGACACCATTCTTACACTTGCTTTATTCTATTTAGGGTCACAGGAGCATCAGGCACAAGGCAAAAATCAGCCCTGAACAGGGCATAAGTCCATTGTAGTCACTACTCACGGAGACCAGGTTTGGAATTGGCCATCAACATAACACATATCTTTGGGATGTGGATGGAAATTCAGAGCATCCAGAGAACCAAACCAAATCATACACAGCAGAACAAAAAGGCTTCACTCAGCCACACCCAACAAGATTAAACAACAGACAATTCTCAACATATTGTACAGATGAGTTATATATCATAATGTGTTGCTAGATTATTACAAAACTGATCATTGCTCAAGAGTCTAATAGCTTGTGGGACAAAACTTTATGAAATCTGGCATTTCTGCACTGTATACTTTGGTACCACTTGCCAGAGAGCAGAAGGGCAAAAAGTCAATTGATTGGACTACTATTTGTACCTTTTATGTACTTATTTAAAAATATTTGTATGATCTTACTGATGTGAAAATAAGTCACAAAGAAGGCAAAAGAGGTTTGAAGCCTCAAATGTTACCATAAAGCAGGCCAGGAATCGTCCTTGTCAGCCTAGAAGAGACTTATTTCAAAATGGGAAGCTGGTTTTGAAAGTTCAGAAATACACAGAAGAATCCCACATTACATCAAAATGTCTCACAATGAAGAGAACAACCATTAAACTCTGACTTGTAAAGAGACAAGGTTTCAGAAGAATCTTTATAAATAAAGGTTTATTACCAAAAATAGAATAGAAAACAAAAATGCTTAGAGGAGCAAAAAAAGGCAAAAGTACTTGCCTAAAAAGTCTCAATATGTGATCTAGTAACAGTAATCCCAAAACAAATATCAATAGGAAAATAATAAATGCAATACTCACACAAACTCCAAAACCACCTTAATATTCTGCTGCTTAACTTCTCTTTCAGACTGAATGTAAAACCAGAAGGAGGACCCAGCAGCAGTGATGTCAGCATGGCCCCGCCTCCTGGGGCCACACCCACAAAGTATGCAGAACTGCTACACATTTAACATCATAGGGCACAATTATGAAATCATAGGCAGACATAACAGAAATTCAGTGTCGGTTTCCCATACCTAAATCCACCCTTGCAGACATTACGTGAAAATAGAAAAAATAATCATTCAACAATACAAAAATAACAACACTTACAATTTTTTTGAGGGTTTTTGAAGCTGTAGTGGGGCGGCACAGTGGTGTGATGGGTAGCACTGCTGCCTTGCAATTAGGAGACCCAGGTTCGCTTCCCGGGTCCTCCTGTGTTGAGTTTGCATGTTCTCACCATGTCTGCGTGGGTTTCCTCTGGGTACTCCAGTTTCCTTCCACAGTCCAAAGACATGCAGGTTAGGTGCATTGGTGATTCTAAATTGGTGTGTGTGTGTGTGTGTGTCCTGTGGTGGGCTGGTTTCCTGCCTTGCGCCCTGTGTTGGCAGGGATTGGCTCCAGCAGACCCCTGTTTCCCTGTAGTTAGGATATAGCGGATTGGATAATGGATGGATGGATGAAGCTATAGATTTCATTTCTGACATTACTTCATTCTATTGTTTCCTGTACAAGTTGTTTAATGTTTTTAGTTTGTTTTGGCTGCCTGTATTCTATAGCTGACCTCCATTTTGGACACCTGCCATTAGGTCAGCACCTCGCATTTCCAGGGGCATGTCCCCAGGTGTTGTGATCCTTAGATAATTGACACGACAGGCTTAAAGGTCAGCTAACAGTTAATTCCTTATCTTAGTTGTGGATTCAAAACCCTCTTTTACATCCTTTGCTTAAAACTTTTCTCATTTGATATTTTGTTGTATTGACCTTTACCTTTTCATTATTTTTTTGTCTCACATCTTGACATGACAATCTTTGAACTTCCTATTTGTACTCTTTTTCTGTCTCACTTCTCCCTCCTGGTGCTCACTAAGCTTACTTTTTAGCTTGTTGACAAAACATATGTCCATCCCTTAAAACAATTCCAAGACTGAAAACTAATTAAAGAATCAGATTCAAAGCACAACAAAACCCCACAGGGAAATAAATATGACAACACATAAACCAACACCAGAAGAAAAAAATGAAGTGTTCAAAAAACATTTCATTTTATATCCAAAAACTTGGATGCCAGAAGTACTGCAACACCATCTTAAATAGTCACAGCAATTATGACTTGTCTGCCAAGGATTACATGACCAGTGACGAACACTTTTGCAAAGCTCAAAATAGTGTCATGCTAACCTCACCATCAAGATGTTAAACATTAAATGAAATTAATTTAAAATTTGAAAATACAGACTGTATCTACCAATGTTTGCCATCAATTATTTAATTAATTAATAACTAGAACTCACAGATATCGAACAAGTGTGTAAAGTTTACACAGAGCAGATGCTTGAGTCACACAAAAGGGGCAGCAGGCATTACGTCTTTGACACCATGCTGCCCAGTGGGTAAAATCTCTGTAAAAAGAGTTAAAAGTCTTTAGGTGTACAACTTTCTCAATCTGGCTTAGACTTCAGCAAAACAAAAAATTATAAAGCAAGGTCTCAAAAGTTTTCTTTTGGTTTTGATAACCCTTGTGTGTATTTCAAACAATGGAATACCACATATAAACTCTTCTGGGATGTTTCCACAAATCAAAAGAAAAGATTTGCGTTTTTCTCATATGTTTTACTTTGCCAGAAAAATGATGGAGACTCCTGGCACTCTCACAAAAATAGAACAAACAAGCTCTGCCTCCCACTTTCTTTCACACAAAAAGTTACCTATGATGAGTTCACATCATGCCTTATGACTTTCATCAACATGTAATATTTTAGCCGAAAAACATGAGCACAATAAATGAAAGGAAATCAAAGACAATGCTAAAACAAATATGTAGGACAGCTGTAAACTGCAGTCAAATCTCCTGACTGATACTTTGTATTTGTTGTGACGCAAACATGGTGAACAGGGTGAAAAGCCTCCAAAAAGTCCCACAAACTAGGCCAACGCCTCCATTCGCATTCCTAGAGATAAGTCTCACCTCTGGCAGCCTGACCCCAAAACTCAAAATGCAGGCTTGGGCTTACACAGACCCAAAATGGGAGTCATACTTTTAAAAATCAAAAATATGCTTTAACTGTTCAAAATACACAAAATGCCCTTTAAGAAAGCGAATAAACCATCAAATCTCTGGCTTTAGAGACAAGGTAAACAAAGAATCTTCATAAAATAAACACTTTGTTTAAATAAAAAAAAATAAGGCCATACAGGAAAAGAGGCAAAAATAATGCAAAAAGGGTTTACTTTAAAAACCACCCCGATACTAAAAAGTCCAAAAAGATATCCATTAATGAAATTCAAAGACTAAGCCAAAAATACTCAAAAAAGGCAATGCCCAGATGTACTTACACAATGAATAACACTTCTCAGTGATCTCTGCTGGGACCTTCCCCGTCATCTGAAGATAAAGGTGGAGGCCGGTCCCAGCAGCAGGGACATCATGGTGGTCCTATCTCTTGGGATTCCACCCACAAAATACAATGAAGGGGGACTGAAGTCACAAATACACAAAACCTAACTACTAAATAATCCATCCATCCATTTTTCAAGCCTGTTTCATCCTGAGCAGAAATTTGCATAATAACCAAAATCACATAAAAAATAATAATTCAGTATTAACAGTTGCCCTGTCACTTTTAGAAATTTAGAGGCTATTATTCAACATTTTTTTATAAGCAGAACATTGGTTCAATGGACGGAAGGAAAGAATCTTGGTGTCATTTTTGATTCCTCCCATTCTTATTCCACCTACATAAACCACATTAAGGATCTTTCATACTTCCACCTCCGTAATATATCCCGTGTTCACTCATTCCTCTCCTTTTCTAATGCTGAGAAACTTGTCCATACTTTAATCACATCCAGCATCGATAATTATAACTCCTTACTGGCAGGTGCCACTTCTAATCTTATATCACATCTCCAGCTGATTCAGAACTTTGCGGCAAGAGTCCTAACATGAACCTGCAACAGTGAGCACATCACATCCATCCTGCGTCACCTTCACTGGCTCCCTGTGTCTTACAGGATTGAATATAATATTCCATTAATAACCTACAAAGCTTTAAATGACATTGCACTGGACTACACCAGTGACCTTCTCCATCACTATGCTCCTGATAACCCACTAAGGTCCTCTGATTCTGGTAATCTTGTTGTGCCCCACACTAACCTGCACTCTGTGGGTGACAGGGCCTTCAGCTGTATAGCGCCCAGACTTTGGAATGACCTCCAGAAAGGGGCGGGACCAGGAGACAGTAACCCAGAAGTGATTTCAGTGTGATTGGATCAGCTGACTCTATTCATTTGTTTAGAAAGCAACATAAAACTAATCTGTTCAGAAAGTCTTTTAACTTAACTGGACACTCTGCCCCTTCTTTCAGTTCTACCACTCTGTCCACATGCTCAGGATAATTTATGTGTGTGTTATATCACGTTATCCTATTTGTTTAGGCTTTTCTTTTAGTGTCGAGTTTAGTATTTTACTCTGGTTTATTGTTTTTTATTCCATTTAATACTTGTACTGTATATCCTGTATTTATCTGTTTAGTGTTCTATGCAGAATATGTTTGTATCTATTGTTACGTGTACCCTGCTATTCTTTGTGAGACTCTGTGAACTGTCTTGAGCATGGGAGAGGCACTTTATAAATTAAATGTTTTATTATTATTATTATTATTATTATTATTATTATTATTATTATTATTATTATTATTATTATTATTAATGCAATCACATTTTAAAATGAATCCTTATCGTGTGGACCACTAAATGGACAAATGCAGTTGGAGTAGCACATCAGCCGTGCACCTTCACACTGAACCAGCTATGAAAGGGCCAATATGAAATTAACCCTGAAAGAAGAAATTGTTTGCCTGGGAGCACAGTGGTTAAAGTAGTGTGGTTATATCTTGGACTCTGGTTCAATTTCTAGCTCAGATGTATTTGGTTTGTATGTTCTCCCTGTATTTATGTGGTGTTCATCCATTATTAATTGACAAAATTCCACTGGCCTAGGTGAATGAGTGCAGATGCGTACCCAGCAATGGCCTAACATCCTGTCCAGAGTTAATTCCTCGCTTGTGCCAAAACAAGCCCTTCTCCAAAAAGAGAGCTTAAAATGTGATAGGAAGGGTGAGTATGTTTTAATAAAAAAGCTACTCTACACAAAGGGGTAAAGACTGGTCATCCAGTCAGCATTGCTGCTTATTCTAGTGCCATGTAGATGGACCTCTTAGACATATTACTCCACAGTCCTGAACAGAATTAAGCAGGTTTGATAAAGAATGGAAAGGTCTTGTCATGTTAGATATGCTTTGATGACAGGCTCAGTCATTATGGATGTCATGAGTCAGTGATATCAGGTCAGTAAAAACATACGTAGGCCTGGTATCAAATATTAAATCCATTTTCTCTTTCTAGGTGGTTTAACTTTTCTTGTACAAATGTCAGAAACCATAATCAGTATCCGATATAACAAGGATGCAGAGCTATGGATAAAAAAATATATCCATTCAGAAGACTTACTTAGAATAATATTGATAAGAAGTTTTTTTTCTAAAAGCCTTAAATTTATTAGGCACCTCGTCCATCTGTGCCAAGAGTCTGATTGGCATTCAGAGAAGTGCTCCAGCTGCACAACCAACCCCCCTCCCCTCACAGGTCAAAGCGCCTCAGTTCTTCTGTGGATTTTATTCCAGGTCACCTGATAGTGACCCCCTGAACCCGCCTGTGCGCTTCTTGTGAATTCAATTACATTTTTCATTCAATGTCCGCTCCTTTTGAAACCCCGGGTATCCGAGTGCTAGCGCCGGGATGTGGCTGCAGGGGAGAGGAGAGTCGACAGTCCCCTCTGAAATGCTAATACCTTTTATTACATTCTCAGATCAATGCGTCCACATCTGTCTTTGCTGTTATGTCTCGGCAGGACTGTGCATCTCTGGTAACGTGAAAAATTATTACTTATCGACTGAAGAAACCAAGCAAAATAATGAGATGTAGAAAGAAAAGTGGCTGGGGGCCAGCCTAGTAGCCACAAGCGCGCATACTGAGCCATAGTCTTAGACTGTAGAGTGCCTGAACTCTCAAGAGGAGTGTTAGACATTGAGCATGCCCGAGGACTACAAGCGTGATTTCCAAAATCTATAAGATTATTTAGGAGGCCCTGCAGTGTGTCTGTGTTCATCTCTATCCCTGAGGTATCAAGTGTCACTGATGTATCTGACATCCTTTGTGTATTGGAGACTACTAGAATATCTGAAAACTCTTTGTCCCTTTGAGTTCCCATGTTTGTCTGAGTCTCCCAGTGCATCTGTGCCCGCCAGCAAGTGAGGATCATGGTGTACATCCAGTCCTTAACATGTCTGAGTCCTTTAGTATATCCAAGTCCTCCTGTGAGGTGTGCACCCCTCTGTATGTCTCAGACACGATGTGTGTACCAGTCATCCCATGTGTCTTGGTGGGTTTTTAGTCCACAGTGACGTGTGGTGATGTTCATGGCTGGTGAGGCACGGACTCCTTCAGAGTCAGAGTTACAAATATATGAACCCAAAAGAGTAGCTTATTCACTATTCAGTTGGCAGCGTGCACATTGACTACTGGTTATGTTTCATATGTCATCAGCATTCTTTACACACAAACCTAGGTAAGGAACATATTTGGCTAAGAAAGAACGTTACATTTATACTGGTGAGAAAGAACGGAGAGAGCGCATTTGCTCTGCACCCTCCATGTGTTCTAAATTTGCTGTTGCAATTTCACAATTTATACTCATTCAATACAAATACATGTATAGAGTGGTGTACAGATTTCAATTTTGACCTTTATTGCAATATTTAGTTTCTTTTAAAAGCTTTTAATTCTGATGCTTTAATCAATTTTAATACAGACTGTTCAACGGAAGGATAACAAGAAAAAAAAGAATAATTATTTAAGGTAAAAATTTAGTTTTTAAATATTTCATTGTTTTTTCCTTAGTCTGATCCCATTTTCTTATAAAGACCATTTATGGCCTTACCTTTATTTGTAAATGACGTGCATGCGCCTATCCTTCTCCATCACTTTCTTGTAAAAGTCCTTCTTATTTTCCCTTAGTTTTAAAAGTCTTAATCTTCCATTTTGGCAGTCAGTTGAAACAAAACATAAAAATAAACGGATCGCTGCAGTGCTCTTGACTTTCTGATATCTTATACACTTTCTGAGTGTATAATAAATGTGTCTGTAAACTTTATATTGGTAACGTACAGAGAGACAGCAACAGGAACGCGCCAATTGCGCTCGTCTCTGCCGCACCTTGCATTTCTCCTTTGTATTTGAACAGGAAATTCAGCAATTTTAGCTATAAAAATGATCAAAACTATTGGAATCATACAGAAAACAAATTTATAGCACAGACCAGTGGACACATTTATTCTATGTTATCATTATTAGTTTTTTTACTTTTCATGATGAAAAGCCTCACCTGCCTCCCCTGACCGCATGTCCCTGTTCTATACTCACTAAATAAATTATTAGGACCACTCTACTAATACTGCGTAGGGCTTCCTTTTCATCTCAATGCAGCCTCAGTTGTTCATGGCATGGATTCCACAAGATGTTGGCCACAATCCCTAGGGATTATGGTCCATGTTGACCTGATTCGCTTCCTTCAGATTTGTCAGCTGTACATTAATTCTGCAAATCTCCTCTTCCACCATATCCCAAAGGTGTTCTGTTGGTTTCAGATCTAGTGCCTGAAAAACACTGACCTCATTGTCATATTCACGAAGCCAGTCTGAGACAACGGCTGCTTTGTGACATGGTGCATTATCATGCTGGAAGCTTAGAAGATGGGTAAATTATGGCCTGGAACAGGTGCATGTGGTCAGCAAAAAATCTCAAATAGGCCGTGGCATTTAAGTGATGACTGATTGGTATTGATGGGTCCAAAGTTTACCAAGAAAACATTCAACACACCATTACAACACCACCACCATGAGTCTGGACTGTTGACACAAGGCAGGTTGGGTGAATGGATTCATATTGTTCACATAAAATTCTGATGCTACCATCTGTGTGCCTTTGAGGAATTTGAGATTCATCAGACCAGGCTACATGTTTTCCAGTTCTCAGCTGTCCAGTTTTGGTGAGTCTGTGGCCACTGCAGCCTCATCTTTCTGTACTTGACTGACAGGAATGGAACCCATAGTGGTCTTCTGATGTTGTAGTCCATTCACCTCAAGGTTCGACATTTTGTACATTCTGACATGCCTTTCTATTCAGCACAGTTGTGAAATATAATTATCTGAATTATTGTAGCCTTTCTGTCAGGTTGAACAACTGTGGCCATTCTCCTCTGACCTGTCTCATCAACAAGGCTTCAGTCCACAGAACTGCCACTCCTTGGATGTTTTTTGCCTTTCCCATTATTCTGAGTGAACTCTACAAACTGTTGTGCATAAAAATCCCAGGAGATCAGCAGTTACAGAAACACTCAAACTGACCTCTCTGGCACCAACAATCATGCCACAGTAGAAATCACTGAGATTACATTTTGTCCCCATTTTGGTCTTTAAGATGTACATTACCTGAAGCTCCATACCTGTATATGCATAATTGTATGCATTGCACTGCTGACACATGATTGGATGACCAGCTAATTGCATGAATATGCAGGTGTACAGGTATAAATTGTTCAGGAAATGCATTCCAACCATTCCTGTGTTCATGGGTAAGTCTGACTAGAATAGCATGCCTTTATCTCTAGTGTACCCATGTCCACAGTTCACCTAAGGTCATTGGTCTGCCAAATGCCAAATAATGGAGTCCAAATTATCTTTATATGCCAGTTTTACAGCCATTGTCTGGGTTCAATCAGGTCAGCAGATTGCTATCAAATTTAGAGATTATTGGACCACACATTTTTACAGCTGGATGCCTTTCCTGACACCATCCCCCATTGGTGTGTTTAATGACATGCAAGGATGATGTTGGACTTATTCTAACCATAAGTCACAGGGATAGTGCCCTCATGTATTTCAGTACAGTATTGTGCCAAAACCCACAAATGTATCTAAGTCCTCAATAATGTGGGCATTATCTTTTGTGCCACCATCCATTGGTATGTCACCATGTTTGTTTGAGTTCTCCAGGAGGTCTGTGTCTATTATTTTGCATGTGTCCATGGTGTGTCAGATTCCTCTAGCATATCAAATGCAACAAAATGTATCAGAGTCTACTGGCTTGCCTGTGTCTCCTACAGTAGCGTCAGAGGTGATTAAGTTACAGTAAGTTTAGCAGTGTGTATGGTGTGTATCTGAGACCTTTAGCCTGCTTGAGTTCCTTGTTAGTCCAAGTTCACTAGCTGGTACTATGTCCTCCTATTTGTTCAAGTCTGTCAGTCTACCTTTTTACACCAACTGGTTTTGAGGCCCCAGGTCTTTTTGTGTCTGCTATTGGGTGTATCCACTACTGTTTGTGTTATTTTCCATCTAGTGTTTTGGAGTGCTCAAGGGGTCCTTTGGTGCATGTTAGCCCAGCAGTATTCTGAGTTCCTTAGTGTTCCCCTTACTTAAACTTACTCATATTGTGTCTGAGTGTGTACCATGATATGTCCAGATCCACTAATGAGACATATTTACCCAAGTGTGTTTGAGTGCCCTAGCATTCCCTAGTCCCCTACCCTATCTAAATCTTGTTGTGCACCCTAGCCCCTTAGTGTACCAAAGTACTGTATGTCCAAAATAACTACTTTATCTGAATCTCTAAACATGTTCAGGTTTCTTAATGTAATTGAGCCCCTTGAGTGCCCATATTAGTAAGTGTGTGGAGTCCCTTATTGTGTCCAAGATGTCTAGTGTACCTGAGTCCCCAAGTGTGTACAGGGGACAATAGCACACATGGCAATCTCAGGTGCAGTTTCTTTTCCTACCCTGTGCAAATTTTGAAATCACAAACACTACAAGATGTGGACTCAGATACACTTGTGTGTCCAAACCCCCAAATAGTTTGATTATAAGGTTTGTACAATGTGAGTGCCATGCTCGATACTCCGCCATCCCAATCAGGATGAAACCTTTTTCATTATATGGAAGGGAGGCTGAAATAGAAGGACAGAGATGGATGGTCATCCCAAATAAGATGGAAGTTGGTTCCTTACCAGTAAGGGAGACCAGAATGGAAGGACGGAGATGAACGGATGACACAACTGGGATAGGTGCTTGTACCTTTCCCAGCAGGCAGGTCTGTTCTGAAGTACAGATAGTGGCTGCTTCCTGGTGTCATAGTACTCCCAAGTACACATGATGGCAGAATCTCACTTTCAGGACACCTATATGGATGGGAATTGTAGTCCTGTGGGACAGCCCCATTGGGGTTCTTGGGTGCCACCATGGGAAGCTGCAGGGGAGCACTATCCCTTCTTTGAAGGTCTTCTGCCTGTCCCAGAAGTGCTTCAGTCATGCAATGCAGGGGTCAGACTCAGAAGGTTGATGAAACTATGTGGGAGGTGTGGAGGAGGATAAAGAGCTTAAAACTTTGCTATATTATCTGAAAAGGTAGCCCTTTCTATTTGAACCCATGACTATGTTGTGTAGTTGTGTCTGGTGTTTGGGGCTCAGTTGTGCCCCTTGCTGGTCACACCAAGTTAATTAGCGACTCTGAAGTGCTAGATGTTACAGTCTGTTAATGAGTCAATGTTCAGAACAAATTGGCCCTTTTATATGCTGAAGTTCATGGTGTGCCAGAAGTATCTTCTACATCAGAGGCAATGAAGATGTTCAAGTCCTTTGGTATATGCAAGTCTATTAATAAAAAAACAGCAGGTAGAATGGATGCCTTTGGTTTATTAATTTATATACAGTACATTATAGGGTCTGCGGTGGGTTGGCACCCTGCCCAGGATTGGTTCCTGCCTTGTGCCCTGTGTTGGCTGGGTTTGACTCCAGCAGACCACCGTGACCCTGTATTCAGATTCAGCGGGTTAGAAAATGGATGGATGGACATTATAGGGTGGCATGGTGCTGAGTGGTCACTGCATCTACATCACAGATACAGCATCCAGTGTTTGAACATTACAGGTCTCTGATTTACCACTGGCCTGCTCAGTGCATAGCACTCTAGATGTAGCGATCTCCTGCAATCTGGAAGGGGCCTTACAATGAAAACTCTAGTGGGCAGCCCAGCAGGGGTAAAGGCTCTGTTAACACTGTTCCTGTCCACTTTCGACTCCACCAATACCAAAAGCAGGCCAGATCAGGATTTTTTCTCCTAGCAAAAGAGTCATGAGAGGGTGTCTTTTGGAGTTATTCTTCCTCTGCCCTGATACCAGACATGCAGGAGCCCCAGAGAGGCAGCCTAAGGTTCAGCAGAGGGGGGGCAGTACTGACAGCTGCACCAAGCCCTCATTGACATACCGTGACAGAGGGACCCCTAGGATCTGGCACTGACTGTGGAAGTCCTGCCTCATGGACAGCCAGAGGTCAGATGCTGTCAGTCACTTGTAGGCACGGTGGCAGCAGGCCCTTGGGGACATTCTGCACACGGTGCTGCCTCAGTCCACCCTTCAACGCAACAGAACTATGAACTGAAAGTGGGCACAGAGGAGCACAGACAGCCATTAAAAGCATGGCTTATCCCAGACTTGAAAGTTTTCCAACTTTGACTCCCTGAGGCTCCTGAAGTGGGTGCAAGTTGATAATTCTTTTGCCTGCTTTCATAACCAGAGAGAAACCAAGAGCTGAGATCCAACACACTATACCCACTGGGCTCCACGCCCACTGCTTAGATTTGTCAAGTTTGCCTATTGCCTCAGAAAGAACAACCGTAAAGACTCTCACCAAGAACTGACTCTCAAAGGTCACCACGGTGTTTTGGTGAAAGCTTTATATGGCCACTATTGGGCATGTCAGAGCCATTACTCCAATGAAGACAAAATTTAAGGACACCAGTGAGCCATTAACTATTACTGGGTGGGTGTTTCTGTGAATGGGCTCACAAAGGTACCAAGTGAGTTTGGTAGCAAATACACATCCATTATAATAAATCTTCTTATATAATACGCTACTGTGGCTGTTCGTTTGTCTGTCCAGGATTTTAAATCACCTGTAGCTCGCAAACCATTTCACCTATTGACTTGGCATTTGGTACACATGTACTACGTGACATCTACTATCCGCTTTTGGGGAGATGATTTTTATTACTCTTTTTATTTTATTGTAGAATCAACTCTTGACAGCGCGCAGCAGGGGCGGCCATGCGGCGCATGCATATGGGCACCGTTCTCATTTCCTACCACCTTTGCTAATCATTCTTGAGGCAGATTGAAGACTTAAGTGCCAGCTTAAGTGAAAATTTAAAGAAAACGTACTAAGTAATTGCAACACAAAAACTAACTTAATCAGTTTTAACGCAAAAAGATGCAGACGAAAGAAGAGAAGCAGCGGGCTGCTAGAGTGGAGAAAAGAAGAGCTGCTCAGGAAGCAGCAAGCGCATCAACCTCTGAGCAAATGAATGCTAAACGTACAGGGAAAGAGGATGACAATTAGGAATGCTCAAGTCAAGTGTATTCACTGCACGTCATCGTGCAGTACGCCGTTACTGGTATATAATAAATCCACATTCATTTAGGTAATGAAATGTTGAGTGGAACCCATCCCAACATCAGAGCTTTTTTATGAGGTACACATTGGGAGGGTTGGCATCTCTGAAGCCAGGCCTACACATGCATGCATAAAGAGTCTGTCATACCCGGCCATTTCAGAGTCTTGTCAATCTGTACCATAAACACAAAACATGTAAGCAAACCCAAAACAGAAAGTCTTGAATTGAACCCTGGAGAAGCAAAGCAACAGTGCCACCATTTTACCCACTGTAACAAATGAAATAGTGAATCACTGCTAGGCATTAGAAGGCATAGACAGTTAAATCAATCAAAGCATCAGGAAAGCAAGGGTAAGACACAGATAGAAAATGAAGTCTCAGAATGTCACAGTCAGAAGTCGGCGAGGAAGAGCTCAATGTTTAGTTTGATATTGACTTTTTTGGACTCAAGGGAGTCAATAGACAAACATCAGGGGATAATTCAAGAGAGAGAGCCACACAAAATAGGAAGAGCTTTGGCAGGAGGACAGGCTAATCTTTGGTACGTCTCTCACTATCCTGTGGGGTCATTTCAAATGCACTGTTTTTTTGCCAGTTTTACTTAAGTATTTAATCTCTGGCTTTCTTTGACCTCTTGTTATTGATCACTGTTTAAAAAGTTAAAAAGAGGATGATGGGAATGAGAATGTTGCAAGTAACCAAGAATGGCCATTGGTGGACACAACATTTTGAAGGCTGTCATCTTTCCAATCATTCAATGACTTACCCTGCGGTCTGAATGTGAATTTCTATGCCCCATTTCAGTGGTGGGGACACTGTGCTGGAAAAATGTCTCTGTCCTTCAGATAAGATGTAAAATCGAGGTCCTGACTCTCCTTGGTCTTAAAAGATCCCTGGGCGTCCATTGCAAAGTGTAGGGTGTATCCTGATATCCTGATATATGTCTAAATTTCCCACCATGACCTGGTCATTATGGGCCTAATCATCCCCTGCTTTCTGATTGACCAACCATTTCTCACCCCTTCAACTAACAGCTAATGTGTGATGAGAGTACTGGTGCAAAATGGCTGCCGTTGCATCGCCCAGATGGATACGACACATTAGTGATGGTTGAAGTGCTATGTAAATGGAAAGTATTATTATTATTATTATTATTATTATTTATTATTATTATTATTATTCCATGTTGATGGCCCAGACTTTCATTTAAATTTTTCTACACTTTAATATAACAGAAGAGTTTTTTTTTTCTCACAATGTTTTCTGATTTTAACCCTTGTTAGACATGGGAGCAAATAAGCAGCCTTCAGTTCAGCATAGGGAAGCCCATAGTACTAAACAGGAAGCCATACAGAAGTAGCTGGATAATCTAACCATCACTAGTTAGGCCTCAGAAGCCAGCAGACATGGGGTCATCTTTTCAGGCAGTGAATGAAACATCATGCCTCACCACTGCAAGCTCAAGAAAGGGCCATTCGCTTGCCAAGATTCAAAACTCAAGATTTCTTTATTTGTCATATATACAGTTATAAATGCACAATGTGCAGTGCAATATTAACCTGGTTCTCTACTCAGATATGCAAAAGTCAGTTAAAATATAAGAAACAGAAAAACAGGAAAGCTCAATTAATGTCTAACATCTCTCTATTATAAAAAAAAATCCTGTGAAATGAATGACTAGGAGACGATACGTGATCTTCATGTTAAGATCACGAAAGACAAATAAAAGAACTGCGAGACGAAAGAGAATGGGCAAAAAAAAAATCTGTAATGTAAAGGGAAGCAGCGCACACAGATACAGGTGTCTCAGTGCATATAAAGTGTATAATGGACAATATGTTATAAATGAAACATCGACGAATAAAAGATCGCATTAGTGCAAAAAAAAGGAAATTAATCATCAGGACCAGGTGTAATTGAAAAAATAGCAGGTCAAAGCGAGGTCAGAAATAAAAGGAAAAGAGCAGAAAACAAAGTATTTTCGCACAAAAAGTAGATTTACACAATAATGGAAGATACGCTATGACAATCTGTGGACCCACAACATTTAAAGCAACGGCAAGTTTAATTTCAAAGAAAACATAATTCAGTCAGGTGTATATTTATGATCATGGAGAAGCGATCACAACGTGAGCAGCAGAGACACAAAGTAGCAAAAAGGACAGCGGCTGGACAGGCTTTAAAAAGATCGAAGAGCAGCGCCACAGCAGCTCCACCCTCCGACAACACACACAGCATTATACGTCCTGCAAGAAAGAATTTAACCACACCCGGGGCCGGAAATAAAGGACAAGTATTGTTTTTACAACGTCACGTGAGACCAGGCAGTGAGTCATCATTTAAAACAAGTCCACAGACATCTAACCTAGCAGTTGTTGGATTACTTTTGCTAGACAAGCATCATGTGCTCCCAGCTCTTTAAACAATGACATGCAACAAGCAGAAGAGGCAACTCGCAAGCAGCAAAAACACAGCAAATGATCCAAAGGCATATCCTTAGCATGCGTTCAGCTGCGCCCACCCCGCCCTTCACAACACGAGCAGCATTATACGTCTAGCAAGAAAGAGATTTAACCACACACGGGGCCGGAAATAAAGGACAAGTATTGCTTTTACAAAATTTTTTAAAATAAAAGTGAAAATAATGCATATGTAACAATTCCCAAGAAAATAACAGTCTCTTTAAATTGTATATTGCCTGCCTAAGGTAAAGTCATCCCTGATGGAGGATTGCAGGAATCGTGGGAAAAAGGGGTCCTTTCATTGGATTAGCGCTATTTCAGTAGTCGAATGGCCAAATGAGGGAAACAGCTTGATGAATGAGCTCTCCAGGACTCTATAAACAAATCCAAATTATATTATGTGATATCATCTACTGTTAAATTCTGCTCCGCACTTCTAAAATTTTTATTTTTATACTGTATTGAGGATTTGTTCTGTTCTGTATACTGTATTGTATTGTACTGTATTGTATTGACCCCCTTCTTTTTGACACCCACTGCACGCCTAACCTACCTGGAAAGGGGTCTCTCTTTGAACTGCCTTTCCCAAGGTTTCTTCGATTTTTTTTCCTACAAGGGAGTTTTTTCTGGTCTTCTTAGAGGGTCAAGGCTGGGGGGCTGTCAGGAGGCAGGGCCTGTTAAAGCTCATTGCGACACTTCTTGTGTGATTTTGAGCTATACAAAAATAAATTGTATTGTATTGTTTATCCGGTAAACCAAACACAAGGGTGGGCGAGCGAAGCAGGCAGGGAGCGGAGCCCCCTAATGGTGTATATAGAAGAAACTTAAACTCTGGAAATCAACTAATAATATACCACACAATACACACGGTGTAGTCTATGTAGACAGGCAGTGTGGTGCAGTAGTTAACAACAACAACAACATTTATTTATATAGCACATTTTCATACAAGAAAAAATGTAGCTCAAAGTGCTTTACAAAATCAAGAATAGAAAAATAGAAGACAAAATAGAAAATAAAAATAAGTCAACATTAATTAACATAGAATAAGTAAGGTCCGATGGCCAGGGTGGACAGAAAAAACAAAAAAAAACTCCAGATGGCTGGAGAAAAAAAATAAAATCTGTAGGGATTCCAGACCAAGAGACCACCCAGACCCCTCTGGGCCTTGGACGTCAACCACTGAAGTTCTGGGTCCAGATCCTGCTGCTAATACTGTGTGACCCTGAGCAACTCACTTCAACCACCTGTGCTCCCACTGGAAAACATACAAATTAAACCAATTGTGTCTGTCAAATCTTATAAGTCACCTTGGATAAAGGCACCTGCAAGAGAAAAAAAACACAATTACAAAATGACAAAATATTATGTCATATTATACATACAGCCATTGTGCAAGGCAAAATCATTAGTTGAATTATATAAATATATATATATATATATATATATATATATATATATATATATATATATATATATATATATATATGGTGTTAAAAGACAAGTGATAGTGGTAAAAAAAGACTGAAACCGGTCTGTAAGTTGTAAAACAACAAAATACAAATGATAAATGGTGATATTGAGAATTTATATTGAGGCGGCAGGAAGTAGGGTGAGGTCATCAAGGTAGGATGTAAGTGAGGTCATCTGGAAGGGAAGAAAGTTACTTAATCTTCAGTGATTTTATGGAATATATATATATATAATTATATATATATTGTGGTCCCCGGCCGGGATGCCCAAGGGACCGGAGGAGGGCTTGTGCCTCCTCCAGACCGCGAGGGGGAGTCCACCCTGGTTATGTTGGGGGCCTCGGGTGAAGGGCTTGGAAGCCCAGCCCTGTAGGACCCGTGGCCACCGCCAGGCGGCGCCCCAGTGCCTGAATATCCGGAGCCCAGCACTTCCGCCACACCAGGAAGTGCTGGGGGGAAGACGACAGGGGACACCCGGACGGCTTTCGGGTGCGCAGCCGGCACTTCCGCCACACAGGGCGTGGCGGAGGAATGCCGGGAAGCAGCTGGAGCCCATCCGGGTTCCCATTTAAGGGGCCGCCTCTCTCCAGTCATCGGCAGAAGTCGGGTGGAAGAGGACGGAGCTGGAGGGAGGACTACAGGCGGCCAGGAGAAAGGCAGAGGGCATTGGGGGGATCGGTGCTGGAGGCACTGGGGTGTGTGAGTGCACAAAAACTTGTAAATATTATAAATAAACGTGTGTTGGGTGAACGTAAGATGTCCATCTGTCTGTGTCCGGGCCAGCGTCCACAATATATATATATATATATATATATATATATATATAGTGATCGATGGCCAGGGCTCTTACCCAGCCAGGGTGACTCTAGTGGAGGGACGCAAGGAAAGAGCATATTCAAGATAATGAATGCCAGATGGCAGCCCCCCTGGGTGGTAGCGGTGCCTCAGACTCCCACAGGGCTTCAGTTGGAGTTGGAGTTTGGCACAGCCCTGTTGTGTTCTGTGAGTGTCACCGGGGTGCTGCTGGAACTGCTGAGCCCTCTGTTGCAGCACTTCTGCCACACCCAGAATTGCTGCTGGAAGAAGATCATGGGACAACTGGAGCATTTCCAGGTGCTCTATAAAGGAGCCACCTCACTATTCTGGGGTCCAGAGTCAGGAGGAAGGGAGACGAAGCTTGTCAGGAGGAGTGGAGGCAGAAAGAGGGAGAGAGAGAGAGAGAGAAGAAGAGTGAAGAATAGCGAGTGCTGTGTGCTTTGTTAAGGTGCTATTTATCGTACTTGTAAACTGTGCTGAGCAGGTGGGAAACGGGGGAAATTGTTGCTTGTATCCTGAGTCTGTCTGTCAGGAGTGTGATTAAATGAGACCTGTGGGTAACTAATCCTCAAAAGATGCTGTGGTTCATGACCTGACTGAGTAGACCTTATGGTTTGACGATAGAAGCTCCTCTTGAGCCTCTTTGTTTTGGCCATAAGACTGAGGAACTTTTTGTCTGATTTCTCTAGCAGCCCATTACTGGCATGGGAGAAGGCCTTGATGACTTTGGTTGCTCTGTTCCTACACCACTTGGTGTACGTGACCTGCAGGGAGGGGAGTGCAGATCTTACATCTCTGCAGACATTACATTTCCTCAGTTCAACTCAGATCACATTTGGCCGACTCACACAGAGCCATTTTGGATTTGCATACCTTTGTGATGTCAGAGCAAGGCAAGAGTACCCAGAGAAAAACCCCACACAGACAGAGAGAGGAGGAACAGAGTCCTCACAGACAACAGTTAGATAGATACAGTGTTCAAAGCCAGGAAGAGGAATCCATAAGACAGTAGTGCTTACAACTGTATCTTCAAGTACTGGTGTGGAATCATCAAGTGACAATGCAGTCAATAGTACAATGACTTGGGGCTGCAGATACTAGCACTAAACAAAGCAGAAGTAATAAGCAATAGCAATAAGTATCAATATGCAATAATTTCAAATTAAAATATAAATATCAGACAGACATACAGTACATACAGGCACACACTTTTCACAAGTAAATATCAGGCAGTACAAGTGTCTGAACTGCAGTATTACCAGTAGCATTAAACCAGTAGTGCAAACTGATTGGTAGTGCGCGTGCATACAAAATGGAGTCCTAGTCCCATTTACAGATCAGGATCAAATACAGGGAACTGATGAGCTGTATTAGAAAATGGATGGATGGATGGAATATAAGAAACTGGAACAGTGAGACAAATTATGTTAGAATGGGAGAAATGAAAGGGCAAATGGAAGAAATCTAAAAAAAAAGGATTTGCAAATGTTTGCCGTAGGATAAAGACTAACAGAGGACATAAAATAAAAAAAATAAAAGACCACATGTGGCAACACAGTCCAGGACCCACCATGATGAGCCAGGTGAGTCAGCAACTTTCAGGGGTGACAGTCCATGTTGCCAAAATCTGTGAAACAAACACTAAGCAAGGCTCCTGTTGGCATGCAGGTTAAAGAGTGACACCCATTGTTACCACAGAGTCGACATGTGTGGGGTGAAGATGAGTGGGAGGCGTCCCGCAGGGTGGGAGGGAACGAGGAACTTTCAGGTGCCGATGAAATAAAACAGAAGCCTTGTTGCCATGGCAACAGAACGGCGACGGCCTTGTATTGTTTATTGTTCTGAGGAAGAGTCTAAATAATAGGATTTCCACATGGTCACCGGTCTCCATTGAGACTCCAGTCTGAATTATTTAGTTCTAATCTGAATAGACAGAGATGTTACCATGGCGATCAGCCCGATTCTGACAGCGCTGAGCAGCACCTTCAATAGAAAATAATATTTGTTTTTTTTTTATTATTTAAAATCTGAATATCTGTGTTTCAACCGCCGCAGAAAATGCAGCGAAAGGAAGAAATGTCCAGAGCATCCATTGGGAGAAATATTTATGTCCATCCAGAAAGCAGTAAGTGTCTTAAAATGGTATCTGTTCATCTATTCATCTGGGGCTTGTATAATAAAGAGTGAACACATAGGAAAAAAGAACAAAAAGATAACTGGCTGCTCCCCTTGACCTCAAGACACATTTCAGTTCGGTGGTCCGCGATGCTGCTGCTGCCAGGTGTAATGCTTCTCTCTGTGATGGAGGCCTCTATTTTCTATCCAACTATGGAACACAGACCAAAATCCATTCCAGTTTACAGAACTAAGTACAGACTATTAATGGAAAAATCCTCACACCCTTGCTTAATATGGCAGCTTTTCCTTCATGTATAAAACGACTACCGGTGATCTGTCCAAAAAATCATTGAAGAGACCTGCAGGCGTATTCTTAGTTGCATGTGCATATACTAAATTTGGCCCCACAAAAATGGCCAAGAGAATTAGCCCACATGCTGGATGTTACAGCAGTAAGTAAATCAATCAATTGCCAGCAAAGCTGCTGGGGTTCAATCAGAATCACGTTTAACTAAAAGAAGATCCCGAACGATTAACCTCAGAACACCTCAGTCAAGTCATGAGAAAGTTCATTTAGTCTGTAGACTAACCTTCTGATGCAAATGGACAAATGATCAAAGGTTGATGACACCTGCCCACAGACCCACTATATACATCAATGGAGGCTGCTGACAAAGACATGATGCCCTTCCCTACAGGAACTTAATACTAATCAAGTAAAAAAAAAAAACATAACATACAATTCTATGACTTTATTTAATTCATTTTCCTCTGCTTATCCAAAACCAGGTTATGGAGGCAACAGTCCTAGCAGTGCGTCCCTTTCCTCAGCCACACTTGCCACATCATACTGTGGGGTCCCAAGGTATTCCTGGGCTATCTAGGAGATATAATCCTCCCAGTGAGCACTGGGTTCTTTCCTAGGGTCTCCTCCCATCAGGTGCCTGAACCCCCTCAAGTGGCTCCTCTTGAAGTGGATGGTCAGTGGCCTCTCCCAGATGTCTGTGCTTCTCACCCTATGTCTACAGCCACCTTACGGAGAAAGCTCATTGCAGCCTCTTGTGCCCACAATCTTATTCTTGTGGTCATTACCCAAAGCTCATGACTATAGGTGAGGGTGGGGACATACATTGAATGGTAAATCGAGAACTTCGCCTTCTGACTCATCTCCTTCTTTACCACTATGGATCAGTATAGCAATCACAGCGCTCACCTCCCCTGTTCATGTGTTGATCTCTCCATCCCTTCTCTCCTCACATGTAAACAAGACCCTGTGGTTCAACCCCAAGTCAGAAATTGCAGACAGCATGAACCCAAGATATTTCATGTTCTGTCTGGTCAACTTCATTTCATTTGTTAAAATTCTAGGCCTGAAATGCATTCTAGGCCTGAAATGCATTCCAATGAAGTTGACCAGACAAAACATTAAATATCTTGGGTTCATACTGACTGTAATTAGATAAACGTCAAAATAAATTTAAGAATCACTGCATTTTTTTAACTTGCATTTTCCTTACTGTTCCAACATTTTCTGATTAGTCTGTAAAATGTATATTTTCTGTACCAGCCTTTTCATTACACCCAATCGAAAGTGTCTTCATTATGCCCCATTTAAATTCTTCATCTTGAGGCAGTAATTCAGACTCCCAATCGGGGAGGACAATCCACAGTCTGACTTGCTTAATCCGATTCAGGGTCATGGGATGCTGGAGTCTATCCTAGCAGCTCTGGAAAGATATATGTTCATCACAGGGATGACAGAAATGACTTATAAACAGTCCTCAAGAAGCTAATTTAGACTCTTCAATCAACCTGACAAGCACACCTTTGGCGATGTGGGAGGAAAACTTAAACAGGAGAAAAGGAGACCATATAAACTTTACTCAGACAACAAACAGGTACAGGATTTAAACCCAAGGTTCTGGATGCATGAGGTAGCAGAACTGTGTCAACATGGTACAAGTAGTTTTTAGGAAAATGTGATTTTTATTCCATCCCAAAGAGATCTTTCCAGAAAGGTCTCCCAACACCCTTTATATTAATGGACCCATGATCCCCAAGTACTATCTGTAGAAAAATATTGAAGATGAATATAATGATTTACATGCTGACTAAAGAGTGATTTGCTCCAGTCTGGTATGTGAAGAGATTTATTCTCTTGATGAGCAGGAGGTGATGAGTAGGCAGCTCCACGTGGCAAGGTAAATAGATGGGTGTCATCTTCTTACTGAGCATTGTAATATTATAATCAATAGTGTGAACTGGTCATTGGGTGTAGTGAACTAGTGGTTCACAGGTAAACAGAACACTTTAAACAGAATGGAGGACCATAAGCATACCTAATGAATTGTGTAGAAGATTTGGGAAGGGCAATGTGATAACCTGATGATGTGAACAGGAAACAAGGCAAGATGATATTCCAAGTAAAAGCACAGCCAGTCCATAATAAAGGCAGTAAAGGTGGATGTCTAAAGTGCATCTTGGTAATGGGGATGCACAAAAGGTAAAACAGTCAGGGGCATTAGACGTCCTTGGACATAGCATAAGGATGGGGGATAAGCAACTACACCCCATCTGCACTCCAGAACACAGATGTTTGTGCAGATAAAGATGGTGTCAAAAAATCACGCTCATTGAGTGTTACAATGGAAGGGCTGACTAAGACAATAGCTTCTCTGAAGCCAGCCCTAACCAGATGCGGAAGTCATGTGACTAAAAATGGTGATCTGCACATCAGGTGTTGCGACTTAGTGATTGAAGTGGATAATATGTTCACTGAAAGCCATGAAGAGAGGAATGTGCTTACTGGGCATTTTACACTCTTTCAGGCCTTGGTAAAGATGTGTGGCATGCATTGTGAAAATGGGATTCCATCTCGCATGTGGATGTGGAGGTCACTAATTAAAAGGTGAATGATTGGCTTCCCATGGTGCACTGCAGGAGGGTGCCAATGGCGATATTTGTCTTGCTCAGACAGTAGCTTCTTACCATCAGTGTAACAGATACTTGCTTTCTGAAGAGCAGCAGGGATCTTCTTTCATTCACCTAATTGCTTTGGAGTTGTTGCACGCGCTAGGGTGTTATTAATGATTATTCCTCCCCGCAGGCGCTCGTCTAATGTGTCTCTGCTGGTGAGGGCCACCCAAACGGGTCATCTGCTTTGTGTGGGTCTACACTAGGTACCTACGTGTTATGCTAGCTGTCAAGGATGCCCTGATGCATGCTGTTTTGATCTGTGCTCATCCCACAGCAGGAGTGATGAGTTCTGTGGTGATTCCGCTTGTGCTTCTTGCATTTTATTTCAACAATTCTGGTTCATTATGCCATTCATGAATCTGGCCAATTGAACCAAAACAAGTAGTGATTGATCTTCTGCTTCCCAAAGATCTGTTAAAGCATTAGTTTGTAAAATGTAAATTTTCTGTACCGGCTTGTTCATTACACCCAATTGAATGTGTCTTTATTATGTCCCATTTAAAAAGTACAGTAGGCATCTCCAGCAGACCAGTGGACCTCACAAGTATTTCCAGTATGCCCTGCACAACACAACTTGGCCACTCTCGTCTGTGTTTTTCTAGTATGCTCTGTTATGTCTTTAACAGTCTGTTCAGTCTACATTTCTATGTTCGTCTTTCCAGTTCTTCCAAGGACACCAAACAGATCTCCATTAAAAATGTCCATCACCAGCAAGCTGGATAATCTCACCTGTTGACCTTGAGGCTGATCACAAAATGATCTATTTTAGGTTCTGCCTTTGTTCACCTAAAGGTTGCCCAAATCTGCTTATATGAAATGTTCATGACTTTACCAAACAGGGCAGTTTGCTGAGAAGACTTCATAGCTATCATAAGAATGTCATATGTTAAAATGCTTCTGTTTCTAGCAATCTAGACAACCAC
Organism: Polypterus senegalus; assembly: GCF_016835505.1. NCBI lineage: Eukaryota > Metazoa > Chordata > Cladistia > Polypteriformes > Polypteridae > Polypterus > Polypterus senegalus. The sequence goes on along the minus strand of NC_053162.1, from coordinate 32,285,889 downwards.
CACTGGATCCCTGATCTATCTATGATTTGTCCTACCTTAGTTCAGTGGACTCCTAGGGCAGTTTTCAGCTTGTTCTTCACTGAATTCATGAGTCTTTACAAAGCTGAACAGTCTACTTATTGGACTTCATGGTTGTCTGTTGGTACTAAACGCTCTTCTGTTGCTAGAAAGCCTCCCCAACAAACATCATAAGTGTCCCCCAAGATGTCCAGGATCAAATGCTTAAACTTCTAATAATCTAGATAGGCCCCAGCAGATCTACACACTGTCTGTGAATTGTCAGTAATTAGCTCAGTCAACCCAAGGGCTGTTTCCAACATGTCCTTAATAAACCTTTTGTGCCAACACAGAGCATTAAGATCACAAGTCAGTCTCTGGTTTGTCCTTCATCATCATAGTTGTGCTTCAAGAGGCTGGGCGGTCTACCCAGTGGACCTCAGGGTTGTCTCTGTCTTGCTGTGTATTAAACACTTACATGTACAGAAGCCCAGAAGGATCCCCAGCAACTCTCAGGACTGTCTCTGCAGTGGACATCTGGACTCTTTCTCACTCTTTCTCTCTCTCTCTCTCTCTCTCTTTTTCTCCTGCTTGTATAAACTGCTTGCTTCTTTAAAGGTTCTGGGCAGACCATTAATAAACCCCAAAACTGCCTCTTACATGGAATCTGTTAGCCCAGTGCAAACAAGTCTGAATACAATATACCCCGCATAAAATTCTTGTGTTTCAGATTGTTAAGATTTTGTTGTTGGCATATTTTTGCGTGTTTTATTAAGTCTTTGGTGTTGCAGTGGTAGTGCTGCTGCCTCTCTATAAGGAGACCATGGATCAAGTCCTGGGTGTTCCTTACATGTAGCTTGCACATTGTCTATGTTGATTTCCTCCAGAGGTTTGGGTTTCCTCCCACAATCCAAAGACATGCAGGTTATGTGAGGTGGGGTTTGTGATGGGCTGGTGCCTCATCCAGGGACTGTTCCTGCCTTATGGCTGATGCTTGTTGGGATGTGTTGTGGCTTCCCCGCAACCCTGCCATGGCTTTAGAAGATGGATGGTTTATTAAGCCATTTTTAATTAACAGTTACACCACATTTTAGTTTTTTGAAGTGCTGAATCAGATTTTTGCATTTATTTTTATCCTAAAAATTGTTCTTAGAAATTATTTTGCATCACCGTTTCGCTTTTTTTCCTGGGCACCACCTTGTTGTATTGATGTATCGTCGTTGTGGTTCCATCATGATGGAAATTGCATGCTTGACATTATCAATGCACTACTATATGAACCATCATATTAGACATATCACTATTCCAGTTTGCAGATATCAAAGAAAAACCTACCTTAGTTAAGGGGACCAGAATGTTTTGGGACAATCCGGAGACATGGCGCTTAGAGGAGTGTAGAATCTACAGATCATGAGTAGGGACTCTAAACACTACAGAGTACAAAGCGAAAGCTTATCACATGATTTCTCGCCAAAGTTGCAGGATGTGGTAAAGCATAACCTCCGTCAAAACACCGTGCATGCTGCACGCGCACCGAATTCAAATTATCGTGGTGATGAGATACATTCAAAAAAGTGAACCAGTTGAAACCGGGGACGAAATCTTAAACCGGGGACAAGACGGGGACATGTTTCTGAGTGGGGACAGTTGTCCGAAAAAGGGGACTGTCCCCGGAAAACGGGGACGGATGGTCACCTTACCTTAGTGCATATGTGAATTGTGCTATGAAAAGTTTTTGGTTTTGATTTCTCTTGCTATGACTTTTAGGTTTGTATTTGGGAATTGATGTTCAATAGGACTGGTTTATGGTTTAGTCTTTCTGCTTGTTTACATCTTCTGTACTGGTCATCCCTTTAAATTTGGTAGCCTTTCCTGCGCAAGGCTAACACTAATAACATGGGCAGTGTCCCCAGGGGTACTTCTGGCTTGCCCAGTAATGTGTTTGTTGATTTTTGTCAGGACTCTGGCAGCAATATTTGGTGCCTTTTGTAATCTTTCAGCACATGTGTGTAGAAAGCATGGGAAAGTAACCACTGTAAAGACCACAACAGAGAAGGGAAAGGTTAGGGGTTCCACCCTGTATATTATTAACACTGGCTGAAAAACAAGAGAAACACTGAGTAGTCTCAAACGACTGAGTCCAAGATGGGACTGACTGGGAAAGGCAAAGTGGCTGGCTTTATAGGGGGTGGGAAAGAAGAAGAGGGTCCAACAGGGATCAGGAGGAAGTGAGGTCAGTACAGGGGCATGGTCTGGAGGCAGAAGTGGAACCTGGCTGGGGTTTACGTGGTTTTTCCTTCTGGTGATCTGCAGAGGAGGAAGAAGACATTATCCAACCCGCTATATCTTAACTACAGGGTCACGGGTGTCTGCTGGAGCCAATCCCAGCCAACACAGGGCGCAAGGCAGGAAACAAACCCCAGGCAGGGCACCAGTCCACCGCAGATTGATAAGATATTTGATCTAAAAATTTTATCTGTTGTATTTCTTGTAGGTAGTGTCCGGTCATGTAAATGGTGGAAACAGAAAGAGATGGCCAGCAGGCTGTTTCAGGGAGCACGTCTGAGTCAATGCGATCAAAGACCCCACTAAGCCTAATGTAGAACACTTCTCATCCCTTGATCAAAACCACATCAGTCTCTCTGTTTGGGTTCTCTCACAGGACTTCAAAGATACTTTTCAAACACAAATAGAAGAAGCTAAGCTCGTACCTAAAGCCTGGGATCACATACAGTATTTCTGCAGGTCTTACTAACTTTTAAGTTTCTTACTTCTACATCTTCTCTAATGGCAGTTTCTTCACAACTCCTCTCACCTTTTCTCCTTTCATCTGCCCCTGCTTTTCTCCCCCTCTGATTTATATTATCTGTTCTTTCATTTTCAGTTGCACACCTGATGAAGGCTCTGTAGCTGAATGATCTCCTTTCCCTTTCACTGTGGAAATGACCTATAACATTTTTCCTACTGTTAAATGCTTATGTCTCTAACACCTTGAATGGTCCCTCAGTTTACCTCAGAGCCCCCTCGACCCCATGCTCTGCATTAAATGTATGTTTCACTAACAGCCTGTACATGTTTCTCAATACACCTTAGGTTTGCCAATGAAGTGGTAGGCATTAGAAGAGAATTCCCATGGCCTATCTGTGGTGTTTTCTGTATTATAAAATGCTTGTATCTCTAGTGGTGTGGATGGATTCTCTTGTGATCTTCAGAACTCTCGTACATGTCTTGAATCAAAGTCTTATTCTATTGGTAGATTCAACAATCTCACAGTGGACCTCAGATTTGTCCCTAAAATGGCATCCATTAATTTAGTGTACACCAGGTCTGTGTACGGTATGTTCTGCATTCATTGATTGTGTCTCTTGCAGCTTAGATTATGTCCTCTGTGAACTTCACTCGTATCATGTCCTAAACTACATTTAGACCCCATATCTGTTCCAGTGTACTCCATGTCTACATTTTGCATGTTTTGCACATCAATGTCTTCTGCATGTTTTTTTTATTAAATGGCAATGGTGCTAGAAGTTTTGTCAGTCTCTGAATTGGAGATCTGGCTGTCATTGCCATGTCCTCTATTAAATGCTTGTGTATCTGGTAGCCTGGACAGTTTCCCCTGTGAACTCCTGCATGTTCTGTATTAAATAATTCTTTTACTAAGTGCCTAAATAGTCTACACTTAGGACTCAGCGGCCATCCCACCCAGTCTCCAAGTAGATGCCAGGTCTGTCTCTTACGTGGCCTTTATTCCCACAGGGCACCCCTGATGTGCACAGCATTTTCTGCTTTTGTTTCAGGTAACCTGGACAGGCTCAGTGGACTTCACACCGGCCACCAGCATATCCTTTATTAAATGCTTTCTCACCAGCAGCCCGGACAGCCTGCCCAGAATACATAGAAGGCTATCCCACCACACCATGCATTAAACGCTGGTGTCTCTAGTAGCCTGGGCATTCCCTCACTGTTACCACCTGGCCAGCGACTTGTTCAAAGCTTGGGGTTTCTTAATTGCAGCAGCGAACACAATGTTTTTCTTGTCAAGAAAAAGAAAATAAAAAGCTGCACCAAAGTGAATTGCTGTTCTTTTTTTTCTGGTGCAGGAGTTAAATGTCATGAATTTTTAATGTTTAATGAGGCCATCAAGCCTGCAGTGAGCATGGCGTAACATTTCCGCTAATTGGGCTGCCTGCGATGGACAGTTGAGGGTCCGCGTACAGGCGTCCAGAATAGCCGCGCAGGCGCTGTCCCACTGCAGACAGCCTGTCAGCTTGGATCTGTTTCATCCTCTTTGCGATGACATTTCCTTTGACAGCGAACAGAGAAGCAGACGCTCACTCCGCAAAGGAGATAATCAGTTCGATTCTTCGTTCTGCCCAGCAAAACTGCTTTCAACTGCAAATCATTATCCAGCAGATTTAAAAAATATATTTTTCAAAGGTCAGACATCTAAGTATTGGTGGTAATTCAGAAACACTGTCTTTATAAGAGCTGGGCATCACCTGCTACCTATGCCCACTTGGGTGGCCAAGGGGATACTCAAGGGATAGAATTAGCAACCCAGTACAAGGCTGAACAAGACTGTTATGAGTGTAGCACATGTTGTTCCAGACTCAAAACTCACTGTGACAATCAAAACCACCTTCTCCCAAGATGAACATGAAACATTCCCAGCCACTCTAAGCCGTACTCTGACAAATACTGAGCAACGGCAAAAAAATAAACCACCAGGTCAGGATCCATTATGCTAGTCACAATTATCAAGCTATATCATAGTGACAGCCAAAAAACAAAATCATTGTGCCAGTGCATGCTTACTGCTACAGTACATGCCAAGCTATTACGGAACACAACTCGAAGTATTGGGACATGTGGAAATCCAAGACATGGTGCTAAATAATTACTGCCCATGTGACGCTAAGCCACACCATGTTTGTCCAAAAACTGCTTAATCACAAAAAAACAATCGTGCTCAATGTTAAATTTTCTCTGTCCTGCTGACAACTCATTCTGTAACTAAACTAGAGGCATTTTTCCAAGCTGAAATCTCCTACATCTGTTATATGTGCCCTGTGCCAAGCTGATCACACAGTGTCGATCTAAAAGGTGGTCAACCCCTGCTAATGTCACTTTCTCCAGTCCCCACTTCTCTCTGCCAAACCGAATTACTTAGTAAGTATCTAGAGGTATTCTTCCATTATGAAATCAACCAACTCCTTTCCATTAATTTTGTTGGCTTGTACAAACCTGAATTGTGTTATGTTTGTATGAAAGATGCTCAAAACCATTGTCTCTAGTCCCAGTTAGCACTCTGTTGGAAACTGAATCATACTATAACTAAAACCTACCATGTCAGTCTTTCTCAATTGCCCTTTTCCAAACTGAAGAATATTAGGGAATGAATATAGTATCTATCTACAGTGCATCCAGAAAGAATTCACAGCACATCACTTTTTCCACATTTTATGCTACAGTCTTATTCCAAAATGGATTAAATTCATTTTTTTCCTCAGAATTCTACACACAACACCTCATAATGACAACTTGAAAAAAGTTTTTTTTGCAAATTTATTAAAAATTAAAAAATTGAGAAATCACATGTACATAAGTATTCACAGCCTTTGCTCAAACTTTGTCGATGCACCTTTGGTAGCAATTACAGACTCAAATCTTTTTGAATATGATGCCACAAGCTTGGCACACCTATCCTTGGCCAGTTTTGCCCATTCCTCTTTGCAGCACCTCTCAAGCTCTATCAGGTTGGATGGGAAGCGTCGCTGCACAGCCATTTTAAGATCTCTCCAGAGATGTTCAATTGGATTCAAGTCTGGGCTCTGGCTGGGCCACTCAAGGACATTCAAAGAGTTATCCTGAAGCCACTCCTTTGATATCTTGGCTGTGTGCTTAGGGTCGTTGTCCTGCTGATAGATGAACCATCGCCCCAGTCTGAGGTGAAGAGCGCTCTTGAGCAGGTTTTCATCCAGGATGTCTCTGTACATTGCTGCAGTCATCTTTCCCTTTATCCTGAATAGTCTCCAAGTTCCTGACACTGAAAAACATCCCCACAGCATGATGCTGCCACCACCATGCTTCACTGTAGGGATGGTATTGGCCTGGTGATGAGCGGTGCCTGGTTTCCTCCAAACGTGATGCCTGGCATTCACACCAAAGAGTTCAATCTTTGTCTCATCAGACCAGAGAATTTTGTTTCTCATGGTCTGAGAGTCCTTCAGGTGCCTTTTGAGAAACTCCAGGTGGGCTGCCATTTGCCTTTTACTAAGGAGTGGCTTCCCTCTGGCCACTCTACCATACAGACCTGATTGGTGGATTGCTGCAGAGATGGTTGTCCTTCTGGAAGGTTCTTTTATCTCCACAGACGACCTCTGGAGCTCTGACAGAGTGACCATTGGGTTCTTGGTCACCTCCCTGACTAAGGCCCTTCTCCCCCAATCGCTCAGTTTAGATGACTGGCCAGCTCTAGGAAAAGTCCTGGTGGTTTCGAACTTCTTCCACTTACGGATGATGGAGGCCACTGTGCTCATTGGGATCTTTAAAGCAGCAGAAATTTTTCTGTAACCTTCCCCAGATTTGTGCCTCGAGACAATCCTGTCTCGGAGGTCTACAGACAATTCCTTTGACTTCATGCTTGGTTTGTGCTCCGACATGAACTGTCAACTGTAGGACCTTCTATAGACAGGTGTGCGCCTTTCCAAATCATGTCCAGTCAACTGAATTTACCACAGGTGGACTTCAATTAAGCTGCAGAAACATCTCAAGGATGATCAGGGGAACCAGGATACACCTGAGCTCAATTTGGAGCTTCATGGCAAAGGCTGTGAATACTTATGTACATGTGATTTCTCAGTTTTTTTATTTTTAATAAATCTGCAAAAACCTCAAGTAAACTTTTTTCATGTTGTCATTATGGGGTGTTGTGTGTAGAATTCTGAGGAAAAAAATGAATTTAATCCATTTTGGAATAAGGCTGTAATATAACAAAATGTGGAAAAAGTGATGCGCTGTGAATACTTTCCGGATGCACTGTATCTATCTATCTATTATATAGTTCCCTTCACTTTCTATCTATCTGTTTGTCTGTCTGTCTATTTATCTATCTATCATGCCCCCCCACACACACACACACTTTATCATTCTCCTCTGTTCTTCTTTGTTAATATCATCCATGATCTGTGACTCCAAAACAACTTTGTCAGGCCAAAAACCCTTAACTATTTCTGCCAAGTGAACAACACCATATCCGTTTGAGAAATATTTCATAAGCTCAGAACCATTCTGCCTAGTCTCCTTTACCACTGTCAAGCTGAATCAAAAACAACAGCAAAAACTGATTTTTTGTATAGCCCAAAATCACATAAGGCCCCTTTAACAGGCCTTGTTTTTGACAGACCCCCAGCCTTATCTCCTTAAGAAGACAAATAAAAACCAAAAAAACAAAAATCTAAAAACCTTGTAGGAAAAAAATGATAGATATCTTAGGAAAAGCAAACCAGACAAAGAGAGAGACCCCCCTCCAGGTAGGTTGACCATACAATAGGTGTCAAAATAAGTGATAAATACAATGCACAAAACAGAACACAAGTAATCCCGTTCACAGAGCTAGATGGCCAATCTATCATTGCCACCTCAGGAATACGATTCATTCATTCAAACTATATCCAAAATCGAAGACCAAGTAACCTGAAGGTACAGGTTTACAGACGTACCAGCCTACTGTAAGTACACGCAGTTGCTTGGGTATATTTGTATAATGTGTTACGGTAAGAAAGCAAATACTTATCGGTTTTTTAAATATCAATATTTTACAAGTGTCCCCCCCGTCATCTACGCTACCTCTCTATCAATTTCTCTGTTCTCATAAGAGAAGAATTTGTTCTTTTTCTGTTTGATTGGATTCCACAATTGCAGAAACTTCTTAATTCTTTAGATTTCCTGGTTTAGCTTAGTTTCACAAACAGATGTTTAATCACACATTAATAAACTCGATGGCTTGTTGAATAATTGAATCCATGGACTGCAGAAAACATTTACAATAGAATGGGCTGGAGGGCATTGGGCTTCCCAGACATCATTTCAGGTTTCCATATTATCACAGGAGGCAGCATCATTGGCGGTATTCAATAATGTTACGCAGATGATTCAAAGTTGTTCACTGAACATTGATTTAAAACTGCTTCAAATTACAATGTTTTGACAGTGAAGCCTAAAATTATAAGTGCCTTAATGTAAAATAGACTTCAATAAACATCTAACATTAAGAAAGTTACTAACGCCGCCTGAGTCGTTCTCTTTGGACCATATTCTAAAAGGTGTCTCTGCATGCGCTGAAAAAGACACATTTCATTCTGTTTCACCAGGGGTTATCTCTAACATGCTTTAAGGCCACATAGGTCTACAATATAATTTAAGGTCTACAATATTTTCGAGTGATTTTCAATTGTAGACTTTGTTTTTTTATAAACTTAGCGAGTCAGAGGCAGTCACAGTGGGCTCTCTTGAGTGTCAGTTGCATAGTGTGACATACCCAGTGGCTCAGTCCAACCATTTCACACCTCGCCTCAACATATTCAAACAGGTTTGATTTTATCTTTAGTTACAGTAGCATTTCTCAACCTTTAAGTATTTGCGACCCGAGTTTTCATAACAGTTTTAATCGCGCCACCCCTCTAACATTTTTTTGAAATGTAGATGCATATTTTATTATACCTACTTAACTTTTATCGACATTTATCTAACTCTATATTTATTGTTCTAGTATCAGAATGTAGTTTAAGTTAATTTGTTTTGGTTTCAGCAGAAGTTTTTTTCATATTTTTGATTTGTTTTCTTTTTTTCACATCTTCGCGCCCCCCTTTTTGTTACCAGCCCCTAGGGGCCGCCTACAGGTTGAGAACCACTGAGTTACAGTTACATGCATGCATTCTAAATAAACAGGATTCTGAGAAATTAATTCATGCATTTATTTCTAGTAGGATTGACTACTGCAATGCGGTGTTCACTGGCTGTTCAAACTGTTCTCTATACAGCCTCTAGTTAATCCAAAATGCGGCTGCAAGAATTATTACAAGAATAAGAAAATACAAACACACAACTCCAGTTCTTAAATCCTTACACTGGTTCCTGGTTAAGCTTAGGGCAGATTTCAAAATCCTCCTTTTAACATGTAAAGCGTTAAATGGCCAAGGTCCGGCTTACTTGTCTGAACTTATCATGACTTACAAACCAGAATGCACATTAAGATCTCAAGATGCCGGTCTGCTTATGATTCCAAGAATTAATTAAAAAACGGTGGGAGGTCGAGCTTTTAGTTACAGGACCCCTAAACTGTGGAATGGTCTGCCTGTTACTGTAAGAGATTCCCCTTCAGTCTCAGCTTTTAAATCTCATTCATATTAGCATATCCTGACTAGAGCTGCTGATTAACTGTACAGACTGCATCTCTGTTGTTAGTCATTAGCACTAAAGCATAAGTAACATGATAGTTATAATTTGTTACTAATCCTCACCTATTCTGTTTCTCTTCTCGGTACTCAAATGTGTCACTTGGTGCCTTGGCCCACCTGCCAAGTTTTTTTGCCAGCCTAAGGTAAAGTCATCCCTGATGGAGGACCTCAGGAATCATTGGGTAGAGGGGTCCTGTCATTGGATTGGCTGGCCCAGCGCTGTCGCAGCTTTGGAATGGCCAAAAATGGGGAGGCAGCTTGATGGCTGAGCTCTCCAGGACTCTAAACAGATCCAAATTATATTATGTGATATCATCTATTGTTAAATTCTGCCCCGTACTTGTAATTTTTTTATTTTTATACTGTATTGAGGATTTGTTCTGTTCTGTATATTGTGTTGTGTTGACCCCGTTCTTTTTGACACCCATTGCACACCCAACCTATCTGGAAAGGGGTCTCTCCTTGAACTGCCTTTCCCAAGGTTTCTTCCGTTTTTTCCCTACAAGGGTTTTTTTGGGAGTTTTTTCTGGTCTTCTTAGAGAGTCAAGGTTGGGGGGCTGTCAAGAGGCAGGGCCTGTTAAAGCCCATGGCGACAGTTCTTGTGTGATTTTGGACTATACGAAAATAAATTGTATTGTATTGTATGAGATGTAAAAACCAGTTAGTGCCCACCCAAAAGTACAATCTATACAATGTAGAAGATTAAGGAACACAAGTGATTAGGACCTTGTAAACAGAAGAGAGGCTCATCTGTCTGATGTGTCGTGTTTTATATACCACAACAGAATGGAATAATCAGCAATGTGAGTCTCGCCTTCTCCACTCCACCCAGGTGAGCTTCGTCTGACTACTCTCCCGACTCAGACTCCACAGGTGAAGTGGAGTAGCCTCCTTTATACCCAGGAGTACCGATCAGGAAAGGTACCACTGACCAACCTGGTCGAGATGCCTGTCCACCCACATCCTTCCAATAAAAGAACCTCCTTTCCAGGTAAGGAACCATCCATCATGACAACCAACCCATGCTGTCTGTTACAATGCCCTAATCAACTTGCAACACATAGCCACTGCCCAGTACCAACATTAATGAGGAAAATTGCCTCACGTCAAAACTTTTGTCTTCCTTACCTAAAAAATCTCAGAACATATTTGTCACAGAATAATAAAGAAACTGTTAAATACTATTGCAAATACAAATTGTTTCACTTTAAAATCAATCCACTGTGATTTTTGTATAAATGCAGATAGTCTGCATCCTCTGGCTTTAACTCTGTAATACAGTATTTTGCTCTGTATAAAACTTTCAGTATGTGTCACTCTCAAATATTATCTCCAAATTATCAATTACCTCCAAAAGGTGCTATGCCAATCCAGATGTCACTCATTTGTCCTCTGGCAAATTATAGTCCAAAAATACTTTACCAGGACAAAATAAATTCTGCCCAATATCAATTGTACTCAGCCAAACTGAATAAATAATATGCTTGGTGTAAAAGCCATTCTGCCAACCAAAAACCAACTGTTTCAGTGTCCATTGCTCACTAGTAAGGACCAAATGTTCTCCTCCTGCCTGAAACCCATTATGCTAATTTCACTTTGATGCTGTCAGTTTGAACAGGACTGTGTCAGCCCAGGATGTATTCTGGCACTGAACTGCACTTGGCTTCTCTCTGCCAGTATGAACCATAGTGAAAGATAAACTGCTACTTTAAAAAAGTGTGATATTGAAATACCAGTGTCATTTTCAGCTGCCCTCTGCAAAAATGAGCTACACATTCCTTCTACAAAGTGTACTCTGCCAGGCTGAAAGCAATTGTTTCAGTTTCACTGCCAAGTTTAATCATACTGTACCAGTCAAGAGAACTTCTGCTACACAGAAACAGATTGTGCCAATTGTAACCGACCTCTCTGCCAAGCACACTGACACTCTAATAGACTGAGATGTGCTATTTTGTGCCAATCTGATCTTCCTCCAGTTTAAAGTGCATTCCACCACTCTGTACCCTGAAATCTGTTCTACCAGAAGGAAACAAGTTTATTGTGCCAGGCTGACCTACATATTGCCAGTGCCTTATCCACTAAGTCAGCCTTAAATGTATTGCCTCAGGCACTAGTGTATTTGGTAAACTTTTTTTTAAATTACACTTCCATGTTATGACAAGGCAGTATGTGTCTACTGATTTTTGTGTCTTTTGTGATTGCCACAGAAGACAGACAGGCATCTTAGCTCAGGACAAAATGGGCAAGCAGAAGCCAGAGGCCAGGAGCATTCCACCCCCCATATTTTAGATGGTAATAACCCATTGGAGGCATCCCAGCTTGGATACCTGCAAAGGATCATGCGGATCTGGAAGGACAGCCCTGTCAAGGTCGCAGGGTGCCACAAGGGGGTGCTCTTGGGGCAGGACTACCATGATTCCCAAACAACACAGAAATATCCAGGGGCCTCATGTATAACGCCGTGCGTAGAACTCGCACTATAACATGGCGTAAGCACAAAAGCCGAAATGTGCTTACGCACAGAAAAATCCAGATGCAGGAATCTGTGCGTACTTCAACTTCCACGTTCTTCCGTTACATAAATCCCCGATCAGCGTGAAAGCTAACGCTCGTGCACGCACTTTATGAAACGCCCCAAATCCTCCCAGAATTACACCTCTTTGAATATGCAAATAAATATAAATCGCCCTTAAGCTCAGCCTTCTGTGAAAAGACAATGGGAAAAGCACGGGTGAAAATATAAGAATTTCAGTGAATACCAAGTGGAGGCAAAGGAAAAACATACTATTTGTTTAATTAAATCGTGGTATAATCAACAAAAGGAAGTTGATCGAGTGACATAGCGTGTTGGAGAAACTTGAAAGCGCACGTTCACAAAATCGCACAGTGCCGGAAATAAAAAAGAAGTCACATATCAAAGTCGCCGTGAAAAGCCGAGTTGTAGCCCACTGTCTGAGTGTCATATGAAAGCTTATTAGGGTACAGAGAAAAAAGGCACACAGTGGGGAAAAAAGCACGAAATGTCAACTTCAATCTCGACATTTCCACTTTAATCACGTATCTTATTTTGTCATTAAAGTAGAACATCATAAACTTCATCTTAAAATCATTTAATTAACCAGTTTCTCAGATCACATCGTAATTAAAGTAGCACGTTAAATGCTTTGTTTTGTATGTGATCTTCTATGTGCTCTATGTGTGTGAATCACTACGTGCTTTTTAAATCGGCTCTCTTCCTCCAGCTGGTCACAGAATCCATTACATTCGTGATATTACAGCTCTCTGAATAATTGAAATACTGAGATGTATACGTGATGTCATTTTCATGATGATAGTAGTTAAAGCACATTATTAAACATGGGTTTCACGGCGCAGTGATTGTGTGCGACCTTCGATGAAATAATTTATTGCAGCAGTACTCAGGGGCGGCTCTAGGTTTGTGGTGGAACTGGGCAGAGGAAGAATAGATGGCTCCTTCGCCTGCCAATGTCAGTAAGGTAGCTTATGCACAGTGGATGGCCACGTCCGTTGCAGACACTGCATAGTCGCCTTGTGCTCATGACACAAGCATTTAACTTTTGCCGAAATTTGTCGCTGCGTTTTTAGCTGTGTCGTTATTTTCTCTTTCTGTTTTATATTCAACAAGCAGAATACCTGTGCTTCGCAGCGGAGAAGTAGTGTGTTAAAGAAGTTATGAAAAAGAAAAGGAGAAATTTTAAAAATAACATAACATGATTGTTAAAGTAATTGTTTTGTCATTGATATGAGTGTTGTTGCCATATCTATATATATCTATATATATATCTATATATATATCTATATCTATATATATATATCTATATCTATATCTATATCTTGTCACACACGTGTGCATGGGAAGCAGCTGAAGGGCTTAGGAAATACTGTTTATACATCTGCCCAGGGGGGGGCGGGGTGCACTGACGCTCTTTCTGAGTTCTCTGCAGGTCTTACCGGAAATCCCACCAGGAGCCGCCATTTCCAGGAAGGACACATCACTTCGGTTCCGGCCCCAAGAATGAGGTCACTTCGGTTCCGGCCCCAAGGATGATGTCACTTCCAGTTCCGGCCCAGAGGGCGACATCATTTCCGCCCTCTGTGCTATAAAGCTCACTGCCTTTGCTTAGGCAGGCAGTTCTGTTTTGGACTCTGTTGTGTAAACAACTGTTACAATGCCTCAAAAACTTTTGCAGCAGGGAAACCGTAATAAACGGGTGGCTGCCCCAAACCTTTCCACGTCTCTGGTCTCCACTTATTACAGTGGCGTAGTCGGCAGGATGGTGTCCCGATGAACCGGGACACGAACTATCGGAACCAGGTGGGTGAGTACGGGGCGAGTTTCAGGGCGGGAGTGCGCCAGAGGGTCAGGAAGGGCGGTGCAGGCTCTGCTCCATGAGCATAACCGGTGGGGACCACCCATCTCGTGGAGAACGTAGAGGGGACCCACAGGCGTGGGCTGGCTTCGGGGGAACACACACGAGTGGCTCAGTATGCTCTCCTTGGCAGGAAAGCCGAGCTGCCCATCGGGACCAAGGTCCCAGTTAACGATGGGTTGTCCCCAGGCCGGCAGGTGAAGGAAATCATAAACTGGGAGTTTAACCCAAGCAAAGGGCTGTCAGAGCAGGCTATGGCTCTCTGGCAACAGGTGGGTGAGTGGCTAAGGCCATTTCAGGTTAACCCCTTACAAATAGTGCAGCAAGTGGCCTGTTTTCTGCTGCTAAAAGACTACCCAGGAATTTGCCCAGCCGGCCTGGGGCGAATTCCATTCTATGGACGAGCTGCTGCAGCTCTTGCAAACCCAGAGGCGGCTGTGAAACCTGGGAGGGCAGAACAGCCGCTCTGTGGACTACCGGGAGCTATGTCCCACTAAAGCAGTCCCTTCCACGCATTCCAGAGCTTGTTCGAAGTCGCGGGCCGTCTGGCTTGCGACCTGTCGAGGAACAAGGCGGACCGTAGGGGACAATGGCGGGGTTGTTTGTGTGCCCTTAGCAATCCCTGGCGGATAAACATACGGGGAGCTTCTTATTAATGGACATAAGATAACAGCGCTGTTCGATTCCGGCAGTAGCGTGTCTGTCGTTGCTCGCCGTTTTATTCTACGCAACAGTGGATTAAAAGAAGACCAGTCTAAAATGTATACGGAGATATCCGCACATACAATACCGCCCGGTGTTACGTATGTCTCGGAGGAACCCTTGACAGCTTACCGTGGCGGTGCATCCGGATCCTCCGTTTCCGTAATCCTCGGGCGAGACTGGTCTGATAGTAGCGGTAGTTTAGAAAGCATTCCCGAAAACTTATGGCCTCGTTATAGATGACAACGATTCATCTCAAGTTGCTTCCACACCGTGTAATCAGCCGACAGGGAGTGGGGCGGTAGGCCAAGAGAGTGCGAAGACACTCCCGGACCGTCGCGGGCTACTACGTCATCCACTAAGCGCCCGGCAGCGAGGGAGGAATCTCCGCCCCTTGAGGTCAGACCGGACCCGCTCTCTGAGTTGCACTTTCAGTTTAGAGCGACCCGGCTTCTTTCAAGAGAACAGTGGAATGGCGACTCTCTGAAACACATAAAGAATGCAGTGGTTCTCGTTAACGCAAGCGCGCATTTGCCCATGCCACAGGGACCTCACTTTGTCGTTGATAATGATTTGTTGTATCGGGTCGCTGAACATGAGGGAAGGTCGGAAGTTGTTGCTAATCCAGCGGACCTACGGCGGCAGGTTTGCGAGTTAGCACACTCCCACCTTCTTGGAGGCCATCTCGGCTCCGATAAAACATTAGAGCGAATTAAGCTCCGTTTTTCTGGCGGGGATTAATGAGGAGGTTAGCGCTTTTGCATTTCCTGTCCGGAATGTCAACTGCGGCAAATTCCTAGGAGGACCGTGCTCCTCTGGTTCCCCTTCCCCTTATTGGCGTTCCTTTGATAGGATTGGGGTTGACATAGTAGGACCCTAGAACCCTCAGCCGAGGATATAAATATATACTCGTCCTCGTGGATTATGCTACCCGATTCCCTGAAGCCGTTCCGTTGCTCGGCTACCACAAAAATATTGCACGGGAACTAGTAGGAGTCTTTTGCGAGTAGGCATTCCTAGAAGTCCTGACGGACCAAGGCGCCTTTTACCTCGGAAGCGTTCAAGGAGACTGCCAAGTTACTGAAAATAAAGCATTTAAAGACCTCGGTGTATCATCCTCAAACCGATGGCTAGTGGAGAGATTTAATCAAACTCTCAAGCAAATGCTACGTAAGGTAGTCAGCAAGGATGGGAGGATTGGGACCAACTCCTCCCCTTGTCCTCTTTGCATATCGGGAAGTTCCTCAAGCCTCTCGGGGTTCTCTCCATTTGAATTACTATCGGAAGACAACCCGGGGTTTATTGGATATTTTAAAGAGGGCTGGGAAGGGGAGGCACAGCCCTCCACTAATATTTTGGAATATATGCCCAATTGCGCGATAGATTTGATGCAATAAGACCGATTCTAAAAGTCATATAGAGGAGGCAATCAGCACAGGCCGCCTTTATGACCGTGGTACGACTCTCCGGGAGTTCCAACGGGGATCGCGTCATGGTATTGGTACCAACTTCTCACTCTAAACTGCTCGCCCATTGGCTAGGCCCCTCTGAAATTAAGGAAAGGAAGGGATTGGTTGACTATTTGGTGAAACAGCCCAATCGCCGACCAGCTGGCGAATATATCATGTAAACCTGCTGAAACCGTGGAAGGAGAGGGGTCGATCCCTCCTCCGGACAGCCCTGCTCTCTCTTGCGAAGTAAGTTCCCTTAATTTGCGAGCAGCTATCCCCAGGCAGAAACAAGAGCTCGAAGCAGCTATCCGCTCTGTCCCAGAGGTGGTAAGTGAAAACCGGTCGGACCTCTCTGATTGCGCATGACATATTGACTGACCGGGGTGATCGTCCGTGGCGACCCTACAGACTCCGGAGGCAAAGAAAGTAGAAGTGGAACTGGAAATCAAGCGAATGCTGGCACTAGGAGTAATCGAGGAAAGTAGTAGTCCCTGGTCCAGTCCCATCGTCTTGATTGCTAAGCCTGGCGGCAGTTGGAGGTTTTGCAATGACTTCCGTCGGCAACCAAGTTTCCAGATTTGATGCTTATCCCATGCCTCGCGTGGATGACCTCCTCGAGACTGGGACCAGCCAAATTCTTGACTACACTTGACATGACAAAGGGGTACTGGCAGGTTCCTTTAGCGAGTCCGAAGGAAAAACGCGTTTAGCACTCCTAGCGGACACTGGCAGTATCGTGTCCTTCCATTGGGTTACACGGGCCTGCGACTTTTCAGCGTCTGGTGGACAAAGTGCTCCGGCCCCATAACTTCGTTCTGTGCTGCCTATCTGGATGGCGTTGTCATCTATTCCAGCACCTGGAAGGAACACATACAGCAGGTCACAGCAGTATTACGGACACTGGGAGAGGCGGGCTCGAATCAACCCCAAGAAATGTTTCTTTGGATTGAGGAAGCCAAATATTTGGGCTACCTAGTGGGCGGGGTACTGTGAGGCCACAGTGTTCCAAGTTGCAAGCCATAATGGCCTGGCCCGTCCAAACCAAGCGGCAAGTCCAATCCTTTCTCGGTTTGGCGGGTACTACCGCCGGTTTGTGCCTCGCTTCTCGAGAGCGGCGCCCTTGACCGACTTGACAAAGAAAAGAGCTCCTAATACGGTGGTATGGTCTGATAAAGCGGGGGCTGCATTCAGTGACTTAAAAAGGGCTCTGACTTCAGCACCTATCTTGATCTCCCCTAACTTCTCTCTCCCTTTTATCCTCCAGGCGGACGCTTGGACACAGGCTTGGGTGCCGTGTTGAGCCAAAGCGTCGGCGGTGTTGAACACCCGTTATGTACCTGAGCGGAAACTGTTGGACAGGGAGACCAGGTGCGGCGGTGGAGAAAGAGGCTCTGGCGATCAAATGGGCGGTAACTCAGCTGCGGTACTACCTCTTGGGTGGCGTGTTCACTCTGGTGACGGATCATGCACCTCTGAAGTGGATGGCCCTTCACAGGGAGTGAATCCACGGGTCACGAGGTGGTTTCTTGACCTGCAGCAGTACAAGTATACGCTTCGTTCATCGACAGGGGTCTCTTCATGCCAACGCCGATGCCCTCTCCGGGCCCGACCTCTCGGTGCAGGTCGCCCGACCCGGCGGGTCTGGGCTGAGGGGAGTCTTGTCACCTGCGTGTGCATGGGAAGCAGCTGAAGGGCTTAGGAAATACTGTTTATACATCTGCCCAGGGGCGGGTGCACTGACGCTCTTTCTGAGTTCTCTGCAGGTCTTACCCGGAAATCCCACCAGGAGCCGCCATTTCCAGGAAGGACACATCACTTCGGTTCCGGCCCCAAGAATGAGGTCACTTCCGGTTCCGGCCCCAAGGATGATGTCACTTCCAGTTCCGGCCCAGAGGACGACATCATTTCCGCCCTCTGTGCTATAAAGCTCACTGCCTTTGCTTAGGCAGGCAGTTCTGTTTTGGACTCTGTTGTGTAAACAACTGTTACAATGCCTCAAAGACTTTTGCAGCGGAAACCGTAATAAGCGGGTGGCTGCCCCAAACCTTTCACGTCTCTGGTCTCCACTTATTACAATCTATATATATATTATGTATATATATATATATATATATATATATATATATATATATATATATATATAGATAGATAGATAGATATAGTGGAGCCGACCCGGACACAGACAGGCGGACATGTTGTTTTTCACCACCGCACGTTTTATTTATACAGACTATTTACAGATATGGTCACTCAGACCCAGTCCATTAGTGCACAAACCCCAAACACTCACAGTCCTGGCCACAAATGCCTTTCTTCGGGCTGCCTCCACACCTCTCCTGTGCTTCGTCCTTCCGCCTCCCGACTCCAGCACTGAATGAATGGAGACGGCCCCTTTTATATGGTTCCCGGATGAGCACCAGGTGTTCCCGGCATTCCTCACTTGTCCACGCACCAGCATGGCGGAAGTGCCGGCTGTCCTCCTGGCAGCTCCCCGGGTGTCTCCCAAAGTCTTCCCCCAGCACTTCCTGGTGTGGCAGAAGTGCTGGGGCAACAGGTCCCAAGGCATTGGGGCGCCTCCTGGCGGTGACCACGGGCCCCTACAGGGTAGGGCTTCCATGCCCTCAACCCGTGGCCCCCAAAGCAACCAGGAAGGTGGCCCCCACGTGATCCAGGGTGGGCTTTGACCTTCTTCCAGTCCCTCACGGCGTCCCGGCCGGGTCGTTGCCCCTGGCATCCCTGACATATATATATATATATATATATATATATATATATCCTTTGGGGTGCCAGCAGCTGTTGCTGGAGGTGCCAGAATCCATCAAGGTAGAAAAATGAAAAAAAAAACTGATGACTCTTGGTCTTACGTGCAATTACTGTAGTGTTGCATGGGTATTATGAAGTATCGTATCTGTTCAAGTTCTATTTAAATTTTAAATATAAGTAATTTTTATTTAGTCAACAGAAATATGTTTGGTAGGAATGAAAGGTAAATTTAGTCAGCATTGAATACATTTTTCTTCACCATAGAAATTTAAAGAGTAAATTCAACTTACATTCCTACCAAAGATATTTCTATCGACTAAATTGAACCTACTTATATCCAAATTCGAGCTATTGAGCTGTCACCTGCCTGACTGGATATGTCACCCTTGCTTCGCTCTTACTTTTTTACCGTTCATGTAATCATGGCTAGTCGCGAAAAAATTAGAACATGGATGGAGGATCACACTGAGTATGGCTTTACCAAAATAATAATTGATGGCGAATAAAGTATCCATTATTCATAAAGCTTCAATTGGTGATCTTTTTTTCTGCGTTAACCTCATATTTTTTCATACTTCTTCTCAAACCAAGGGGGTGCGAGGGTAAAATGAATCAGGAAGCGCTGATTTATATATATTGAATATACTGAAATAGTTTTACTGTCAAATAATGCAAACAATACGCGGCACGTGTTTCACCCTAATTCTGGGCTCATCAGGCATACACACTCACTGCACCCCCTGTCGGGAATCGAACCTCAGACGTCAGCGCTAGAGGCGAAGCCTCTAGTGTTGTGCCATGGCGTGTGTTTTGTTTATCTGACAGTATGTAGATCGGTGTGTATATATATATATATATACTCCTGTAGTCACAATAAATGCCTTTATTTTATAGAAAATACATGGATGAACAACTTCCTTTCTACTGCAGCCACAGCCGCGACACACATAAAAAACATCAATAATAACTCATAAACGTGCAATATCATTTAGGAAAATCTCAACATTTTACTCACCAAAAATTCGGATTATCTTTCTATATAAAAGCGGTCGGGATTGTTCTTCCGTCCCGTGAGTGCTACGCAGGCGCAGAGTTTCACATACGCCCCTTTTGCAATGCATGATGGGATTTGTAGTTTTGTTTTTTCAGGTAAAAGATGATTTTCTACTCCAGACTGTGCGATATCTTCTTCTTCTTTCTTATTATATGAAAGCGGTCGGGATTGTCCTTCCATCCCGTGAGTGGAAAGCGTAGCGGTATTCCGCTTATCACAGACTTACTACTTGCAGCTTGCGGTACGAAGTGACATGATGTGAGCAGAGTTCTGGTGCTCCCATCGTTCCCTTGTTTTGTCTCGCGATGCGCTGGAAAAATAGACAAAATTATGTCTCTGGAAATAATTAATGTTGATGGAGTACAAATACCTCACCGCATAGTAAATATCAGGGGGGTTCAAAAGGGCGACCTCAATAAAGAAAAAAAGTTTAAATTTCATCACAAAAATAACAGAAACTACGAGTTTCAAAGTAATACCGCTCATATGCAATATAACCAAATTAATGAGTTTGTATAAAATATCAAATTGATCTACATATTGAATTGCCTTAAGAAGTGGTCAACTTAAAAGTCGGTCGCTTTGTCGGTTTGTAAACAAAATCCATCGTCCTCTCTTTCCTCAAAAACAGCTCAATTACTCTGTCGTACGGATTATTGGAGCGCTTCAGTTCCATCAAACAGTTCTTGGGATGAAACTGTTTCTGAACTGCGAGGTCCGTTCAGGAAAGGCTTTGAAACGTTTTGCCGTGGCTGAGACAGCGTGTGCCTGATGCTGTATACCGATAATTCTCTTTCCGATCAGCTGCTGCTGTGATTCACACTCAGATACAGTGGTGCAGTGAGAGTAATATGGAAAAAGATGATCCAATGTGACAACGGGAGAAGCTGAAAGAAGAAGAAGGTGCAGTTAAAGTAACAACGCTAAAGCAGTTATGGTATTTGGAATACTATGGCTATTCCCTGGACCATTATATTGTTACAAATGAATTACAATCAGATGCGTTACACTAATAAACAATATGCGGTTAGTTTAATAAGGAGTAACCACACAGGAACAGTAGCACTGCTTTGACGCTGGGTGCTGCCAGTCTGCAAAACCGACCGGAGAACTTGCGTACAACAAGGCATGAGGTACCGTGGAAAAGTGCGTGGCTTTACGCCAAGTGTAGGTTTTATACATCGCGATTTGAACGTGGAAAAATTCTTACGCAACATTTCTGTGCGTATGCACCGTTTATACATGAGGTCC
Source organism: Polypterus senegalus (assembly GCF_016835505.1). Taxonomy (NCBI): domain Eukaryota; kingdom Metazoa; phylum Chordata; class Cladistia; order Polypteriformes; family Polypteridae; genus Polypterus; species Polypterus senegalus. Next base: position 32,264,822 of record NC_053162.1, on the reverse strand, counting down.
CAGGTCACCAGAAGCTCTTCTGGGTCCAATATAAAAGGAGCCCACTGCTTTACCTCGGGCAGTCAGAGTCAGGAGGCAGCAGGCATCACTCAGCTGGAGAAAAAAGAGAGGACTAAATTTCATTATTTGTATGGCTGTGGACTATGTTTCACTGTACATTATTGAATTTAGTGCTTGTTGGATTAAAATGTCCATTATTTGAACCTGTGACTGTGTTGGACATTGTTAGGCCTGGGGTTTGGTGGTGCTCCCTACTGGTTACACTTCTTATAGAGGAAGGTGATTTTATTAGGTTATATCGTAGCTCTGTGCTAGTGGAGATAGGCCCCAGACCGAATGACATGACATATCTCATATGCTTTAAAGCACGGGTGTCGAACTCCAGTCCTCGAGGACCGCAATGGCTGCAGGTTTTCATTCTAACCATCTTTTTCATTAGTGTGCCATTTTTACTGCTAATTAACTTCTTTTGCCTTCATTTTAATTGACTTGACTCAGGCCCCTTAGTTGTCTCTTTTTCCTTAATTAGTAGCCGAATAATAATAAAACATCAAACAAGCCACCATGTGACCAGCTCACCTGTGCCCATCACACAATATCTGAAAATAAAGAAAGGTGAAGGTCTCAGTAAGGTTGATCTCTCAGGTCACCAAAACATTTTGATGGTGTTCTTAGAAAAAACAGAACAATCAACAGATTTGGAAATGTCTGCTGTGGCAGAATGAGAGTAGCAACAAGCCACTGAATTAAATAACGGGCTTAATTAACAGCAAGAATCAGCTTCTCATTAAGAGACTGGTTGGAGTGAAATTGGTTGGAGTTTGAAATCCCAGTTTAGCTGGTCATCTGTTGGCCCGTTTCACGTCTCATTTCTGTTTGGCTGTCATTTATTGAAGAAATAAATCAATTCAGAGGACTGAATCCTTAAAAACAGGGCTGCTGAAATGAAAGGAAAATTAGTTAATTAGCAGTGAAAACGACTCACTGATTAGAAAATGGGTTAGAATGAAAACCAGTCCTCCAGGCCCGGAGTTCAACACCCCTGCTTTAAAGTGTTAAAAGAATTACAGACAGCTTATGTTGATGTTGAAATTGCATGTTAAAACGGTAAGTTCTTTTCTTTCATTTGAACTTTTGATCTTTGTAAAAATAGCTTATCTAACCAGAGAAAGAGGAAGTGTTAGTAGAGACTGAAGGTTAAACTAGCAAAAATGTTAACTTGCCACTTGAAAAGTGCAGTCTGGCAAGATGAAAGGCCAGAATCTTAAATGCTAACCTGGCTGTTGTTGACTTTTAACAAACATAAAACCAAAGATCTTGAACCATTGGTTATCTTACTCGATGAACACTTACTGATATGATCAGTCAGAATGATATTGTATAAGGAGATGGGCTAAGGGTGTTCACCTTAGATCTGGCAAGCTTTTAAAAATTAGCATTAGCAGAGGAGAACTAGGAAGGAGGAGAAGAAGAAGTAGAAGAATAAGAAGGAAGAACATAGTCACCAAGAAGAATCATGCTGTGTGATGCAGTAATATAATCTTAAGAGACTGAAAGTGAAACACATTGGATGTGTCGGACAGCAGCATCTAGGGCAGCTCCTGAAATATCCAGGTTGTATCAGTGATTTTGCCAGGCCCATTTTCCATGATTTGCTTTCACTTTTGGCACATTAAGAATGTTTAAGAAGGTTAAAGACTTTAATGACTAAATACTCCCCTTGCTGGCCTTGTTGCTCTGTCTTGCCATCTGCGGTAAAGATAAAAGAGGAGACATCTTCTAATATGAGAAGTGCAGCACATTAGCAGGCAGTACTGGGGGCAATCAGATCTGTAGGACCAGCTACAGGAGCGTTGTGTCGCCATACAGGCGCAAGAATAAAAGATGGAAAACTAATGTGTGGGTTTATGTAACAAAGAATCTGGGCATGGGAATAAAAGAATCACTGTTTTAGGGTATGTTCACCCCAACACCCTCCCACGATAAAACACATTATTGCTAGGATCTGTGTTACCTTATTATCCAAAGCCATCATATGCTGTCACCTTTCAGCTCTGGTAATGGGAAGGAAGATATTTGGGTATCACTTTAGATTACGGAACCTTTAAAGCTCAGTCAGTAACAAAGAAGCTCTTGACTCTGGCAAACAGCCTGGCAACATGACAAGACTGTTTAAACAAATCTGCCCTTTTATTTTCTAGCTAAGTATCAACTGGCACAAGTTGGGTTTTTTTTTTCCTGCAGTGGATTGACCAAAGTCGGTGGTCAAACAGTGTTGTCAGAGTCTGAGGGTGGCCATGGGCGCAGAGCTCCAGCAACTGACGGGACAGCGAAAGTCTCTGATTCATGACAGGAAAACCTCTCAGGTTCAAAGACTGGCTGCAAGGTTCAGGACTGCTTTGAAAACAGCTGTGGGGCATCCTGTGTCCTGTCACATCATATCTATACAAGTGCAGCCTCCCTGCTTCATTAGATCAGTGACCCCCAGGATCAGCACATGGAGCTATCGCCCTATCTAGGTGCTCAGGACACGGTTTGTCATAACAGCACCACACAGAACATAAACTGGCCCAGTCTGAGAGAGGGAGTGATGGAATGAATGAGGGAGGAAGAGCCATTGTGAGGATGGGAAGCACCCCTGAAACTGATCTAAGGTCCTGTCCAGAGTACGTGTTTTCTATACTTAATATCAAATAAGTGGGTTTACAACATAAGTAGGTGAATGAACAATTACAATATAGACACTTCTAATTTGCATAAACATATGGATCACTTCCAAATCAAAATAAACAGGAGGACCCATGTCTGGAAGTGGGGAATTGTGATGTATTTTATGAATATAACTAAGCCCCCTTCTTGAATTTAAATACTTGATAAAGCAACTGAGAGTGTGGCATAGAGGTGAAGAAGAGAGTACAGGCATGGTGGACCGGTTGCAGGAGTGGCAGGAGTGATTTGTGATTGAAAAGTATCAGAAAAGAAGTGGGAGTCTCTGGGATGTCCCTTGTATGGGAGCCTCAAGGTGTAAATTGATGAGAGTCGATACTAATTCCTAAGACAGCAAGGAAAATCCAGTGTGCGCGAGTGTATATGTGTGTGTGAGAGAGACAGAGGCACAAAGAGAGAAGGCAGTTCTCCTGTTTTGCAGCCCTGGTTCAAACCCCCTATGTTTTCTGCATGATTCTGATCCAAAACGACTAATGACTTGCTAGTGTAAGACATAATTTAGAATTTCTGAGAGTCAGGATAAAGGGTGTGGAAGGTGAAGGGGGTAAATAAAGATCAGGAGAATTGAAGAAAATTTGGCATGCCAATTGGGCCACCCCACTTAGATAGATAGATAGATAGATAGATAGATAGATAGATAGATAGATAGATAGATAGATAGATAGATAGATAGATAGATAGATAGATAGATAGATACTTTATTAATCCCAAGGGGAAATTCACATAATCCAGCAGCAGTATACTGATACAAAAAACAATATTATATTAAATAGTAATAAAAATGCATGTAAAAGCAGACAATAACTTTGAATAATGTTAGCATTTACTCCCCCGGGTGAAATTGAAGAGTCACATAGTGTGGGGGAGGAACGATCTCCTCAGTCTCTCAGTGGAGCAGGACGGTGACAAAAGTCTGTCACTGAAGCTACTCCTCTGCCTGGAGATGACACTGTTCAGTGGATGCAGTGGATTCTTCATGATTGACAGGAGTTTGCTTAGTGCCCGTCACTCTGACATAGATGTTAAACTGTCCAACTTTACTCCTACAATAGAGCCTGCCTTCTTAACAAGTTTGTCCAGGCGTGAGGCATCTTTCCTCTTTATGCTGCCTCCCCAGCACACCACCGCGTAGAAGAGGGCACTCAGGTGTCTCTTTAGCCTCAACGGCTTCAGCATTCTCAAGCGGATCTGCGTCTGGGAGATTGTGCATGTGTGCAGCTGGACGCTATCTTCTGGGAGCTCTCAGATTTTTACCATCCTGGCCGGAGGGCGTGTGGCTTAATTGAGTGGGGGCGAGACTGGACTGCCCTGCTCTGAACTAGGGAATAGAAAAGAGATTACACAGTTAGCTTTGGTGCCCTCTCTTGTCCTGGTGGGTTACTGCATACCTTATGTGAGCCTGGAAGGTGATCCTCAGACAACCATGCGTGACAAGGGTCACTGTGACGACACAGTAGTTATAAAAGCGAGTTGATGGGCAATTTTGAACAATTCAGCTCAATTCAATTCTTTATTGCCGTGTAAAAGCACCTTGTACAATGAAATGTTTACTTGTATGTGTCTCCGTAGGCAAGAAACAAAATAAATATAGAATAAATGCAAAAAGTGAAAGCAAAAAAAGTGACCCAGGATGGTCTATAAAATGGTAGTGAGACCAGCTACGTTGTATGGTTTGGAGATGGTGAAACTGGCGGAAAGAAGGGAAGCAGAGGTGGAAGTAGCAGAGCTGAAGATACTGCGATTTTTGCGCAGAGTAATGAGGGTAGACAGGATTAGGAATGGGAGCACCTTAAGGGGGACAACACAGGTATGACAGTTTGGTTAGCAAGTGACAGAGGCTAGATTGAGATGGTTTGGAAACATGAAGAGGAGAGATGAGGGGCACATGGGGAAAAGAATGCTGAGGATAGGACCACCAGGCAAGAGAAAAAGAGGAAGGCCAAAGAGGAGGTTTATGGATGTGGTGAGGGAGGACATGAAGTAAAAGACAGGGACAGACAGAGATGGATGGTCCACTGTGGTGACCCCTGAATGGGAGCAGCCAAAAGAAAAATAAAAATAAAAACTAAGCCCCTTCTCAACCAACATGAAATATGCAGTGAAGTCTCCGCATTAAGGGGAAGTGGGATCCTGTCCCCATCTCCCAGCATATGGAGCTACTGTGCAAAAATTACATGAGGAGTAAACTCATCTGAATAATTTACCATATTATCCATTTTAATGGCAATGGCAAACTCTGTTAAACACAATATTCAATTTTCTTTCCAGTCTTGCATTTTCTTTTCAGAGATGTAGAATTTTCTTAGCGCCTAGCACCACTAGCCTGTTACCAGGTTGCCTGGGCAGGCATTTGGACCGTACTGTGTTCTCTGAAGACCTTTCCTCAGGTGTACTCATGTGCAGCCTGAACTTTTCAGTTCTGCCTTGAATCTCGAGGGCTAGAGCCCTTAAAAGTGATCTACTGGTTGATATTTTGCCAAGCAATTCAAAGGGTGTGTGAACTTGTACATCTTGCTGTTTTGGAGTAGCCTTTATCATTACCATGAATCACACGTTATGATACAATTTCTACAAAAAAATTCAGCACTTTGCCAATAAAAATGGAAAATGCTCCAATATTCATTAGCATTTTTGCTTTTGGTGTTGAGTATTCGATGTTGATGATGAGATGTAATTTAATTCTCTCCTTTGTTGGTTTTATTGTATGACAATACATTTCAAGATCTTCATTTTGTATGATTTTTAAGGCATTACTGTCATCACTGGTGCTGGTAGCCTAATACATTGTGAAACACAGTGCCTTTCCATCTCTCCCTCACATTAGATTCACTGATGGCCACACTCTCATACCACTGCTGCCACTTTGGTCTTTCACAGCTCCTTCCATGTGGCTGTAGTGGTCTTTATCCACTGCATAAACATTCACGCCACCAGCTCTGGCACACACAGCTCATTTGTGGCCAGAGTCAGCACCATTTGGACTCATTTTCTCCATCTCTGTGAGTCAATCCAATCCTGAATTCCTCCAACAACTTATTTGACACAAAGTCAAACCCAAGGATTCTCTGAAGAGACACAGTACCAAAGGAGTTCAGTCTTTGTCTCAGGTCACTGGATAGCATCCATGTCTCGCAACCATATAGCAAGACAGGAAGCACCAGGACTCTAAAGACTTGGGCCTTTGTCTTTTTGCATAGATATGGGAAGCGCCACACACCCCTTTTCCTTCAACCTCATGACCCCTCATGCTCTACCAGTCTGTCTACTGACTTCATAGGAAGAGTCACCAGAGACATGAATCTCACTGCCGAGGTAAGTAAACCTCTTGACAAGGTCAACACTGTCTCCGCAGACAGACACACTATTGATGGCTGTTCCCAAGAGGTCATTAACGGCCTAGATTTTGGTTTTTATCCAGGACACTCGCAAGACAGACCCTCAGACTCCTTGCTCAGTCTCTTGAGAGCTCCAATCAAAGCATCCATTGACTCCACGAACATAACGGCATCGTTTGCAGAGTCAAGATCAGTGAAGTTTTCTTCGCTAACACATGCCCCACAGCTGATGGAGCCCATGACCCTGCCCAACACCCCATGCAAGTATTGAACAGAGTAGGAGCAAGAACATACCCCTAGGTTGTGCCTCTACTCTGCACAGCACTCATAGTACCAATGTACAGGCCAGCCATGATATCCAGCAACTTTGGTGGGATCCCGTGAAGTCTCAGGATGTCCCACAGGGCAGCTCGATCAACTGAGTTGAACACTTTACGAAAATTGACAAAGGCTGCAAATAAACTGGTGATATTCACGTTTGGTCTTGATGAGTACCTTGAGTGCCAAGATTCAGTCGATGGTGGACTTCTTAGATGTAAAACCAGACTGACTCGGTCTCTGGTAGGTGAGCAGGTTATCACGGATCCTATTGAGGATGACAGTAGCAAGGACCTTACCGAAGAGTTTTATCCCCCTGCAAATGCCGTTTTCCAGTCAGTTGGGATGATGCCCATCTCCCAAATGGAAGCAAAGATTGCTTGCAATGCAAGGAGGAAAGCCTTACCACCAGCCTGGAGAAGTTCACCTTGGACTATGGTAGTAGTCACAAATCCTCTAAGGGAAGAATCTGCGCTTTCCATCCATGTTGTTTAGAAGCTGTGGTAAACTCAGCATGTCTTAGATGTTTACACTAATACACCTTGCAGACTGCATTGTCAAAGGACAATGTGGACTCTGAAATTAATACAGCCTTGAGGCTGCCAGACCACATGACCAAGTCTGGTCTAAGGGTTGTAGTGGCTATCTCTAGTGGAACTATTAGCCCAGTGGCGTAGCTCGAGTTCGTGCCACTCGGGGCGGGGCTTCAATTTGCCGCCCTCCAACATATCTGAATATGTTAAACTATTTAAATAGAAAATTAAAATGACGTATAGAGAAAAATTAGGATACATTTTGCATAGATTCATTCATATATAAAGAAACAGCAATCATTTTTTATATACATTTATAAGCATCAACTAGACAAGAATATAGTATAGGCGCAGTGATAAGCCGTGTTCTAATTATTAGTTTAATATAATTAAGCTACAAAAACCAGAACCAAAGCACGGTACAAGTGATAGGTGGGGATGTTTTCTGCGCAGAGCAAGAACGCATTCGGATTAATAACGAAACAAAATTATAAATTGTAAATTAGTTGTTTATCTTCCTAGAAATTATTATCGGTGTAATGTTTATGTTTATGTTTATTTTTGTCATTGCCTCATAAATTTCAACTGCTGTGTCTGATGCAGAAGGACAGTCTAAACATTATTTTTCAAGCATTTGTGGTTAAAAATCAGAGAATTTTACTTTTTTCATACATGAGTGATATTTTGTCCGAACCCTGCTGCTTACACACGAATTGTACTGAGCCTTTTGGCCAATAATGCCGCCCCCAAAAATGTGCCGCCTGGGGCGGACCGCCCCCTCCACCCCCCAGCTACGCCACTGTATTAGCCTTTTATCAAGATCAGCGGTTACAAATGTGTCAAGAGCTGGTTCCAGTATACTTTTCACCAAGTGTGACACTGTAGGAGGCACTGACAGAGGAGATGCTAGTTGTCCCAATCATAATGGGACATTGAGTTGTTCTTCAGCCCTTGTTTCTCCATAATAGATGCCATACATCTAAGGAGATGGTTGTTTCAGCATGCATATCTTCCCTGAGTTTGGCTTACTTTGCAGGATGAGAAGATGTGCTTGAGGTTTGCTGTTGTACCTCAAAGTGGAGAAGAGGTGTCTTCATCATGCCACTGATTCAGATTTTTGGGAGTTTAAAGAATGTCATAAACAGCTCTTAAAAGAAAATTAAACTTTTATATCAAATTTTCCAGTTATTTTCTTTTATCACTCAATGTTCCCCCACTTTATCCAATGTCCCTGCTATGGCTGAGACTCATTTTAATTCCTCCACCACCATAACTCACCTTTGCCTTTGTGTTGCCTTTTACAACTCAAACTCAAATCTTACGTTTGAGGAGAATGGTGGTGGCTAGTCTGTGGGAATTGCTTCCAATTTGGTGGTCCAATAAAGGAGACAAACAGGCTTCAATGGGGCCATTCCTGGCACTACCCAATGAATGTGGCACAAAATCACATGCTTTCTAGCTGATGGTCCCTGAAGATCTCAGCTGATCTTGTGTTTTTTTATTCTTTTTTTTTAAATCCTCACTTCTTTCAATGTGATGAGTGAGCGGCCAGAAGCGCCACATGGGGGACACTCAGCTCGGTATACACGTGACCATGAAAGAAGGCGACAGCGACAGGTGAAAATTAGGGAAAGAGAAGGAAAACGCCGCTGGGACTGATTACAAGCTGGGGGCTGGAGGCTGCCTGGCATTGATTCGTTCCCTTGTTTTCTTCTCATTTGATTGATGAGAAAGGTGCATCGTGCCTGGCAAGGGCCGACTCAGCCTGCACCCCTGTGTGCGAGGGGCTGGCTAAATGACAACAATTGGGACGAGCACTGCAGTCACACGCCTCCCATTTGCTGACCTGTGTTTACTGGCGCCTGTGTGCTTTGCCAGCGGCTTCTTGCAATTAAGCTGTCCTGGAGGCTCCATGCAGGCAGAGCAAACAATTGGGTAGCGGCAGTAGCAGCCCCGTGATGGCCAGAGTGTGTGTGCAAATGGTACACAGGCTGACTCTGAGCATCAGGGTCTCACCCATGTGAATTACTAGTGAGTGACCAGTGCTGTGCACATGTGACGAGGTGGATGTGACAGCATCTGCTTCTGTGCTTGGCTGCCAGTATGACCGTCCAAGTGCAGGTGGTCTAGATTTAAAGACCAGTGTATGGACACGAGGAACTAATAAAAAAAAACACCATTTGGCAGAAATAAATTCAAAAAAGAAGTGGGAGTCTCTGGGATAATCTGTGTGTCCCTTGTATGGGAGCCTCAAGGTGTAAATTGATGAGAGTCGATACTAATTCCTAAGAGAGCAAGGAAAATACAGTGTGTGTGAGTGTATATGTGTGTGAGAGAGAGACAGAGACACAAAGAGAGAAGGCAGTTCTCCTGTTTTGCAGCCCTGGTTCAAACCCCCTACGTTTTCTGCATGATTCTGATCCAAAAAGACTAATGACTTGCTAGTGTAAGACATAATTTTGAACTTCTGAAAGTCAGGATAAAGGGTGTGGAATAAATAAAGAACGGGAGAACAGAAGAAAATTTGGGGTGCCAACTGGGCCACCCCACTTACTGCAAGCATCCAGAAAAACTAAACAAAAGTGGGTGCACAGTGGTGGAACAGAAAATAGGCATGATAGGTGTCTCTTTAGCCTCAACAGCTTCAGCATTCTCAAGAAGGTCTGGTCAAGCAGAGAGATCGTGCATGTGTGCAACTGAAACGCTATCTTCTGGGAGCTCTCAGGTTTATATCATACTGACCGGAAGGGGGTGTGGCTTAATTGAGTGGGGAAGCGACTGGGCTGCCCTTCTCTGAACTAGGGAATAGAAAAGAGATCACACAGTTAGCTTTGGCGCCCTCTCTTGTCCTGGTGGGTTACTGCATACCTTATGTGAGACTGGAAGGTGATCCTCAGACAACCATGCGTGACAAGGGTCACTGTGACGACACAGTAGTTATAAAAGAGAGTTGGCGGGCAATTTTGAACAATTCAGGTCAATTCAATTCTTTATTGTCATGTGGACAAGTACCGGGTACAATGAAATGCTTACTTGCATGTGCCTCTGTAGGCAAGAGACAAAATAAATATTGAATAAATACAATGTGATGGATGGCCAGGGATCATGCCATACCAGGAAACCTGGAGGAGTAGGAGACCAGGAGAAGGGCAATTTATACCCAGGGCCACCGGCTCTGAAGCCTAAAACTGTCGGAAGTGCTGAGGGAGGTTATTTAGGAAGTACCTGGAGCACCTCCGGGTGCACTATAAAAGGGGCCACCTCACTCCATTCAGGGAGCCGGAGTCGGTGGCAGATTACGGAGCTTGCGAGAGAGGAGTGAAGGCGGAAGAAGGAAAAGGCAAAGAAAAGACTGAGCTGAATAATTTGTGGCTGATTTGTGCATTGTGTTGTGCTAAGAAAAAGGTGAAAGTAAATAGTGTGTGTGTTTTGGAAGTCTGGCTGTCTCAGTGTCTGTCTGTGTCCGGGCTTCTTTTACAACAAAAGGTGACAGCAAGTGCATGTGCCAGGTAACAGTAGTAGCAGCAGTGGAGATGACACGATTACTGATTGTTCATGAATCTAATTGCAGTTGGGTAAAAACTGTTTCTGAATCTGGAGGTGCGTGTTTGGATGGACTTTAGACACTTCCTACATGGGAGGTGGGTGAAAAGTGACAGTGCAGGATGGCTGGAGTCCAACCTGCTACTGTTTACCTTCCTGTGGCAGCGTGTGGTGTGGATGTCGTGGATCGCAAGGAGCTGAGTGACTGTGATCTCCTGTGCTGTTTTCACCACGTGCTGCAGAGCTCTGCGATCCTCAACTGAGCAGCTGCTGTACCAGGATGTAATGCACACTATGAGGATGGCTTTCACAGCACACTTGTAGAATCTGCACAGGATTGTGGGTGACAATCGGGCCTTCCTCAGTTTTTTTGAGTTTCTTCTTAACTATTGCTGCAGTGTGACTTGACCATTTAAGGTCAGTTGATGTGTAGCCAGTCTGTGTAATTGCGCATCACAAACCAAAATACAACTACCTTGGTAGTGGAAAAGAATACAGAGCCCCTGTCTGTTGTTCTTCTTCATATTACGCTACCAAATCCACGCCGCATGACTATCATCAGTACCATAAAGATTGCAGCTTACACAAGCATATTTTCAAAATAATAATACATTTTTTTTATATAGCACCTTTCACATGTCAGTCTTATGGCTCTGTTTTTGACTGCTTTCTAGTCAGGTTTAAATTCAAACAATATTAAACTATTAATTCCTTTACAGAATTCAATCAATTGGGGCTAAATTGTAGTTGAACCCTATTCCATTACCATTAAGTACAAGAGAGGATCCAACCACAGAATTTTTTTTATACCTTTATTTAACCAGTAAGTCACATTGAGATTTACAAGCAAGACCTGGCCAATGTAGCAGCTATACAAACTTGCAACGTGTTAAAATACAACATGTAAAATGTAAGATACACCATATATTCAATGTAAACATGTTCATAACATACAGCATACATAAAACAGTATACAATCTTCACAGTTAAATAGCTCCTGTACATAAACACACTGACTTCCTAAGAAAAATAACTACATGCCTCCTTAACTACATTCTTTATGATGCCCAAACATTCATCAATGGATATACAGTAAGTGTATCTAATTTTAGATCTTTCTGCTAACTATTCCATGTCCATGTGTGACACACCCTCTAGTGGCAAGGTTAGCACCAGACTACACAGTGGGCCTCTTGTAGTTTATAACGGACCAGTATCAGACTTGAGAGAAGTCAGTCATAGAGATACAGACACAAAAAGGTGGTATTTTTCAAGAAAGACAAAAAAAATAAATAATGTCCCAATCAAAAATAGTGAATGATATTTACAGTGAATTTTGCCGGTCGCAAAATGAAAAATAAAGACAAAAATGCATATACACAAAACGGTAGTCTTCCTAAAGAAAGAAAGCAACCAGGGAGAAACCACACACAACAAAGTCCAAAGAATCCCAAAAACATTTAGAAGGAAAAAAAAGTGTACAGTATATACAAGAAAAACAATTTGCACCACTAACCCAAACTCTATATAAACACCTCCAACAAAGCAATTCAATAACTAGGAGATATCTATACTATTATACAGAAGAAAATATATTTAAGTAAGGCACAAGCTGCTGTTTGGTATACTAAAAGAAACTGCTATACCAGCCACACTGTCCACATCACCGAGTTTAAAGACGAACCCAAGAGGTAGGAGGTGAATCTTATACTCGGGGAACAAATCTTCCCCCAGTCCTGCGACACGCTGCTCCCTTCCACCTATAGCGGCTAACGCCGTTACGTTCTGCACAGGTGCTGTGCTCAAACCTTGCAAGGCGTGTGTTAAATAGGCTAACAGCCGCGTGGGCGCGCGAGCGGGCACTAGCGGGCACTAGTGCGAGGACGAGTGCACCCCGATGCGCGCTCCGAACGTGTGGTGTGTAACCTTCTGAAACTCATGCGTGCACGAAATTAACTAAATTAAAACGTTCCGCGCTTTTCTTTTTGTTGACGGCACGGGCTAGGGAGACACTTGCATTTTATGACGGGGTTCGCACAGCATCCTCCAGCAGGCCTGACCTGGAGGAGCACCAGAGCCAGACAGCGTCACACCACGCGTAACTGCCGAAGGCAAAGTTACAATCCTCGCGGATCCGCACTACACACTTCGGCATTTAGAATTGGTAAGTGCTTTTTCTCTTTAACTAACTAAAGTTCACTTCTGTTTAAATTGGTAATGCATAGCAGGCAGATTTCCACACCATAGTGCATAATAAGAAAATGCAGTTTTCCCCAGATCCGTCAAAACCTGGGGTACAGCAAAACGCAACAATTTGGAGGAGCGTAACTGGTAACTAGCAGAACTAAGGCAGAGCAGTTTACTATAACATAAGCCAGAAGTTTACCCAAAGTCGTTTTATAGGTAAAAAAAAAACCCGATGCCGTTGTCAGTAAGTGGTCAATGATGTCCATCCCACCCAATCATAAAGAATGCAAAGAAGAGTAAGAATGAGCAGTAGTCTTCATTCTAAGCCAAAACACAAAATCAAAAGTCTGCAAAGTATAATTAAAATACAGAGCATATAAGAAGCATTCAACCCCTTGGACATTTCCACATTGTATTGTTAAAAACATGGGATCCCAATGGATTTATTTGTCTTTTCTTGACACTGATCAATAGAAAAAAACTCCTTAATGTCAAAGTCACAACAGATCTCTGCAAAGTGGTCTAATTAATTACAAATATAGAACACAAAAAAACGTGATAACCTAAGTATTCAACCCTTTTAATACGACACACCTAAATCAAAATTGATGTGGCTAATTAGTTTTGGAAATCACTTAAGTTTTTTTTGTTTTTGTTCTTTATTTCACCTTTTACAATTTCTTGTATTAGGAATTTGTTAGTTTTCGCATACCCCTTGGGGTCAGAGCGCAGGGTCAGCCATTGTACAGCGCCCCTGGAGCAATTACAGGTTAAGGGTCTTGCTCAAGGGCCCAGCAGAGTAGGATCTCTTTTGGCAGGGATGGGGATTAGAACTAGCAACCTTCTGGATACCAGCACAGATCCTTAGCCTCAGAGCCACCACTTCGCCCTGTTAAATAGAAATAGAAATAGAAATAATCACCTGTCTGGGGTTTCCATTGATTGAAGTCTAAATGCTCCTGTATGTGGAAGGGCCAGATGTGATAAGTCAGTATGGTGGGCTAACCTTCATAATGAAGACACCAGAACACTCCAAAGAACTCCATGAAAAGGAGATTAAAAAGCAAAAGTCTGGGGATGGAGATATGAAAATATCCAAGTCTCTGAATGGAAGGAGTATGGCACAGTTGTAAATCTGCCTAGAGCAGGCCATCCACAAAAAACTGAGTGACTGTGCACGAAGGTGACGAGTGAGGGAGGCCACCACAAAGGAGTTACAAGCTACAGTGGTTGAGACTGGAGAGACTATGCATACAACAAGTGCTGACCAGGTACTCCACCAGGCACAGCTTCATGGGAAAAGTGGAAAAGAGAAGGCAAGACACTGTTTTAAAAACCCCTCATGACATTTTGCTGGCTTTGAGCCTCAGTGCACAGGAGCCTATCAGCTTTGCAAACCTGGGCACTGCCATTTCTCTCCATTTCTTTGTACGACTATTCAAGCTCTGTCAGGTTGAATGCTGAGCCTTTATCAAGTCCAGCCACAAATTCTCTAATTAGACTGACATTTTGACTCCAGGACATTAACAATGGTTTTATGCCATTCCTGTATGCTTGTGGTTGGTTGTTTTCTCGCAGTAAAACAAACCTTCTCCCAAGTTTCTTACAGACTGGATCAGGTTTTCCTCCAGGATTTCACCAATTTCTGCTGCATTTGTTGTACCGTCTCCCCTAAACAGCCTTCCATGGCCTGCTGCAGAGAAGCATTCCCACTCTTGATTGTTGCCATTGCCATGCTTCACATTGGTAATGGTGTGTTGTTGATAATGTGCAGTGTTTGGCTTATGGTTCAACATGGTGTTTAGTCTGATGGGTAAAAAAGCTCAATATTGTTCTCACCAAGCAAGCCATAGAACCTTCTTCTGTATTCAGAATCTCCAATATGCTATCTGGCAATCTCAAGGCAAGACATTGTGTGTTTTTTAAACTTGCCACACTCCCTTAAAGCTGTGACTGGTAATGATCCCGTGCAACAGTTGTTGTCTGCACAATCTCAGTCACTGTAGCTTATAACTCCTTCAGAGTTATCAGGCACCTCTTGGTGGCCTCCCTTACTGGTCGTCTTCTTGCACAATCACTGATTTTTTGTGGGTGGCCTACTCTAGGTAGATTTACAGCTGTGTCATAAGCTTTCTGTTTCGATTTAAATGGACTCCAAGGGACATTGAGTGATTTGGATATTTTTCTTGTCTCCATCTCAACTTGTACTTTCCAACCACCTTTTAATGGAGTTCCTTGGTGTGTTCTTGTGTCTTCATTGTGTAGGTCAGATCGCCATATTGGCTCATCACAAGATGGACCTTCCACATACAGGAGCATTTTAGATGGCAATTATTTGAATTCCCAGGCAGGTGATCTCCATTGAACTAATTATGGGAAAGCTAAAACCAACTGGCTGCCTCAGTGGTGATTTAGGGGTCATTAAAACGCGTGAATGCTTATGAGATCAAGTTTTCTTTTTTATTCATAATTAATTTAGACCACTTTCTGTTTTGACTTTGACATTAAAGGGTCTTTTTCTGTTGATCAGTGTCAAAAAATCCAAATTAAATCCACTGAGATTCAATGCTGCATAACAATAAAATGTGAAAACTTCCAAGGGGGTGAATACTTTTTATCAGCACAGTAATTTTCAAATCTTTCAACTTTTCCAAAGGTTGCTCGAATTCCAACCTGTTCACCAAACTCCAACTACCGCTCTACCTGATCAAAAGAGCATCAAGACCGCTGTAAGTCTACAACAGCAAGTCGAAGGGTTAGGGTGCCCTAATCGGGCACTTCAAAGGCCCTCTGTCTGTATGTGCCATCCCAAAACCAAGTCCTTTATCCAGCATGTTTCCTTTGACGTCCGGGATTTGGTCAGGCCAGCCTGTCAGCAGCTCTAAAGTGCTGCGTCGGCATACAGCTGTCAAAGCCAAAGATGAGCTGCAGCGCCAGGCGGCCTAATGAGGCGCGTCCACGTAATATCATCGGCTTCCTCGCCGGCACATTTCCATTCCTGGCAGCTTCTTTAATCCGTCAGATTTCAGTGCAAACAAACGCCTCCTGTTTGCTGGACGTCTTGGAAGCGAATTTCAATTGCAAAAGTGCGCAAATAAATGCAGCCAATTAGTTTTGGATGGTTGGAAGACTGCAGGTCTCAGCACCCTGAATATTAACACCAGCAAGAGCATAGGCAGCCTAGACAGCTTCGTAGAAGGGCACAAGATTACCTGGATTTCATTGAAGGCAGATTGGATGACCTTCATATCAAACACATCTTTTTTCTGTTCTTAATTCCATTTTTTCCGTCAGTGCTTTGTTTCTCAAAAGGTCATTTGCTGGAGCTGTCACTCTGTGGTTGGCTAGGAGCCTCCCTCCTGCAGGAGAGCCTCATGGGAGCTTCACTTTACCAAAAAGCATACAGGGACAGGTCACTAGTTTAATCACTCCGATGCATTTGCACAGGTCAATACATTTATTGGTGAGAATTGATGAGCTTACTGCTGCAGAGTCAACGCTATCATGGAGATGAGCAGAAGGCCATGGTTGAAGCATCAAGCTTCTAGCTCCAAGTTTACTTTTATCAGTCATGGGATAGGAACTGGAAGTTTGAACAATTTGAAAGATCAAATCAACTCCTCTGCTCTTCAAGAAAGTTAAATACTGTATGGTCACGTATATGATCAGCTAATGCCATCAAACATTTTGGTATCAAGATACCACGGCAAAGTACCACCTTAGCCTTGCTTCTTGTTAAGTTAGTGTAGCTGTCAAGTTAGCCTAGAGTGGTCTTGCCATGAGAGGCTGACAAGGGTCATCAAAAAGAATGACAAGTGTTCAGCACTTTATAAGTGGTCAGCCTGTGAAAGGGGAAATGCACCAGATTGGTCAGTGCTGGATAAGACTAAGAGCGACAGTACTGGGGTTAGGAGTGCTCAGCATGGAGGGCTGTTCACATGCTGGGGCTCAGCTGCCCCACAACGGTGAAGATGCGTGCCTGGGAGTCGCACAGCTTCGTTACTCTTGATGTCTAATTAACATGCGGAGGCTGCTGATCGCCTCCTAATTAGCCAGCGCCAGCGTCTCTCATCCTTAATGTCTTCGCCAGGGCCTAAATGAGTCTGGGGACTATGCGCAACTACGGCAGGGCGGGCGGAGCGGCAGGCCGAACGGCAGGCAGAGTGGCAGGCGGAGCGCCAGGCAGAGGGCTGCGCTGCACTCTAATTAGAGACGAGCCCCTCAGCTGCCCTGAGTGAGAAGCTTCTTCCTCCGACTGACTGCTTCTGCCTTTGAATCCACTTTTCCTGCTAATTGCTCTGTAAATAAAAGGCTAGAAAGGCTAATTAATGTACAGCTGCTCTAATCAAAGTAAAATGCTACAGAAGCTGTGTAAGAGCCACTCCCCCCACCCCCCCACACCTCTGGCCTTGCCAGCCCCCTCCCTGGCCCCTCCGAGATGTCATGGCAAAGCTCTTCAGCTGAAGGGCCCATCATCCGCATGAAAGAAATGTCAGGATCATTTGGGGCAGAGCCAGTGGCCCGCTAGCTCACAGCCTCTCCCCTTTGCCCTTTTCAGGACAGGGGAAAACATGGGCTGTGGATCATTCTGCCCTATCGCCGATGACCCCTCCTGACCCTGGTCTTCACCTTCATCTGGCAAGGAATGAAGTGGCCACTGAAATCTTAAACACATCCTTCTTGTGCCTTACTTGAACATGGACAGGAAGGCAAGGATGCAAACAAGCTTAACAGAAAACTCTTGACCTGTGACATCTAACAGACCCTCTGTCTCCTTGTAGTCAAGTAAAATCGGAGAGTGGTGTAGCAGGCCCTTGAAGCAAAATGATTTGGTCAATGGAGGATATAAACAGATCATTATTTTATCTACTGTGTTCAAGCCGTCCTCTCTGTTATGCCAACTGTATGCCAGGGTTTCATTTCAACAGTATAAATTGAGTCAAGCAAGTTGGAGAGAATACCACAAGTCACAAGAAGTACAGAAGCATGTCGCCAATGTCAAAAGGCAAGTTTCAGTAACTTAATATGCCTTTCATTGACCAACAAGAGGGGAGGGTGGCACTTAGCTATCCCTAGAGAGACTGTGAGATGCAATTAGGTGGCCAAATATGCGTTGAAAAAGGTCAACTCTGTAATGATGTGTCTAAAGAAAGCTAAACTTGAGATGTTCATCTACGTATGGCCAGGCAAATTAACACTTGACGAAACTCGAGAATGTTTCAAAATTGCACGGTAGAGCAACACTGTGTTTAACACTTCTTCTTCTCCACCCCGTAATCAGTTTGCATCCCAGACCAGTTGCTGTCTGTGTGGACTTTTCCTGTTCCACCCATTCCTCTTTGGGGTACATCTGTGGGTACTCTCTGTTCCTCCCACAGTCCAATTGGATACTTCAACATGGCCTGTTGTCGGTGAGTTGGAGTTTGTGAGTGAGAGTGCCCTGTGATGAAGTGGTGCCTCATCCACTGATGGTTCCCGCTTTAGATACATAGATAGATACTTTATTAATCCCAAGGGGAAATTCACAGCAGCAGCATACTGATAAAAAACAATATTAAATTTGCATGCTTTAAAGGCAGAGCAGACCCACAAGACCTTGCTGTGGAATTTGAAAATGAATAGATGAATGTTTCAAAAATATTAAGTAAATTGCGATGGTTCCGCGATTTGTTTTCTTCTTTCTTCTGTGAAAAGTCAAGCAAAATGACACCTTTTATTGGCTAACTAAAAAGATTACAATACACAAGCTTTCAAGGCAACTCTAGCCCCTCCTTTAGGCAAGACGTAAACTATTTTATATGTGAACCCACCCCGGCTCTGGGCAGTTTTTTGCTTTGCTCCCCCATAGACAACAGGTTATGGTGGGGGAGGGCGCAAAGCAAAAAACTGCCCAGATCCAGGATGGGTTCACATATAAAATAATAAAATAGTGAGGTTGAGCAAGGCCACTGCTGAGGACCTACTTGAGATGAAGGAGAAGCTGATACGTTAGAGGGTTGAAAATTATAACAAGATTTCCAGAGGTAAATGCAGTGGAATATTATGAAGTGTCAGGATGCAAAAAAACACAGAAATAGCTGAGGAAAAAAGTGGGAATGGCAAGGACAGAGACAGGTAAGAAAGGGAGAAATGGGAAGGGTTGGGACAGGAGGAGATTAAAAGAAAGTTGGAATGCAACATAGTGGAGAATTTTAGACGGCTGGGTGAAGTAAAACAGGAGAGATTTGGAAATGTGCTGAATGAGTCAGGATAGAGAAGACATGTGGAGGTAGGGAGCTGTGGAACTGGTAAGCACTTACCTGAACATCTTCTTGACATGTTCACATATGCCAAACCTGACTGTGTCTTAGTAGCCCCCAGCCCCTCGTTTTATCACAGTGAAACATCTGCACTGTAAAGAAATAACAAAACAAATCTGTAGATCACATTCTTTTCACAGACTGGGGTGCTTAATGCCATTATATGGGACAACCAGTGGTGGCAAAAAGGAATTGCCAATATTTAAGAGTACATTTCCATGAAAAAGTACTTGCTGCTTTACAGAAATGAATTTCTGACATTAAATGTTTGTCAATTTTTATCCAGATGCTAACAAAAGAAAATTCAGTAAGCAAAAAAACTAAATCCAAGTACAGGCAACAAAGGTTTGTCAAGTCACGGTAGTTTATTATCAAGTGCACAGAGTTCAAGCCGTCCCCTATGGCTCCGCCCATGTATTAGTGAAACATGACAGTGAGGAGGGCTCCGCCCAGCTCCCTACTCCTGACGTCACGCTTCCCCCTCCCCTCGGCCCACAGCATCTCTCTCGGATTAGCACGAATAAATCACTCCTAGAAGCAAACTATGATTTATATGATTTATTGCAATGAGAGAAGTCTCAAAATCAACTAGAATGTTCAAGTAAATTATAGAAAAAAACCTGATCTAAATCCATTAAGTAGTTCTCTCGTGAAAAGCAGACAGACAGACATTGGATCTTATATATAGAGAGATATAAAATGGTCATTGGAAGGAACTGCAGGTCCACAAGTTGAAATGTTGAGGCTAGTAACCCCCTTTGGTGCTAAACAAACTAATAACCAGGGTCCTAGCTTGAGGAACCTTTCTCTGCTGAAAAAGCCTCTCAAAGTCATGCACTCTCGTAACAAGTAATGCCTTCTTCTGGGAACCATCTGATATGTACAGTAGTGGTGGGACCAGAAGGGGGAGATTAAATTGCCCTCGGTGGGTTCCTTAATGGCACTGTGGAGGAAAAAAAAGAAGATAAGGTTAGTGGCAGTACCCCCACTTGGCCCGGGCTGTGGGTTCAAATCCCACCACTGACACTATATGACCCAGAGGAAGTCACTTCACCCACCTGTGCTCCAACTGGTAAAAACAAAAAAAATGTAAACAAGTGTATCTTAAATGTTGCTTTGGATAAAAGTGTCAGTCAAATAAGTATGACTGTGTATGTATGTATATATATATATAGCAAGTATTATATATTTATACACAATGTTTCTCATGTTACAATATTTATTCAGTAACCTAACAGTTTTTCATAGAAACCTCCCCTGAATCTCCTTGTGCCAATGGCCCAGTGACATTTACCAGAAATAAGAAGTGTAAAAAGAGGCAATGCAGGATGGCTGAGGTCTTTAATAATGATGTTTTCCTTTCTAAGGCAGCATGTTTGGCATATGTCATAAAGGGAAGGCAGCTTGGTGCTGATTATATTCTGTGCCACCTTCACCTCCCTCTGCAGTGCTATACATTTTTGAGTCAAGCAGGTGCCATACCAGGATGTGATGCAGCCAGTGAGGATGGACTCAGCTGTGCAACTATAGAAACTGGTGAGAAATTCTGTATGCTGTAAACTGTGTATGCCATGACACCATCTTAATTAGTCAATAAATGATTGTGTCAAGTGTTGTGGTGACGGCAATCATGTTCTAGTAATCTACATAACAACCGGCTAAACAAAAGGTACGAGTGCAATTTTTGAAATGTCTCTGTAAAATAGTAGCACAAAAGGCACAGATGCCTCTATGATTGGCATCAAGATGATGTCATCGTTATAATGATAAAAATTAGAAATCTGTACAAAAATTACATAAAACCAAAAATAGATGTGTGGAATCTACACACTGAACAGAAATGACAAGATTTTAAAAAATGAGTAAAATTTGTCAAAGGCAGATAAAACAAAGTTCACAATGATGCAATTTTTTTGTGTTTTGTGTAATACATTAGTATTATATTGAAATATAATACAATTCCCTTTTTTATAATCATGAATGTGTCATTCTTCACAGAATTTACCCTTCTTAAACTTTTCTGAAACACATTCTGTTCTTTAACGCCACAAGTGCTCAGTTATAGCACATAACACACTGTAAATGCTTAGTTATGGCACATAACACACTGTATACTTTGATTTATGTCACCTGCCATTAGTGCCGCGTGATTCTTTGTGAGATGAGATTCCTTATATTTGTAGAAGGGCTGTCAGTCAGCAACTAAAATTTGATTATTTGACATGTTAAAGGTATTGCTAAAATATAAACAAATCTGTTTTTAAAAGTCTGGAGGAGCATATATGCATTTTGATATGAAAAGGCTATTTTTACAACAACATTATTTATTCAATTTGCATACACAAACTAAACAAATTGAAGAGTGCTCAGGTCTCAAACACTGAGAACAGTTTCATTGCAAACTGCAAATTTAGTCACAGTTCAGGACAGATTTATGCGTAGATGAGTCCAACTTGAGACCATCAGGCTATAAGGCACATTTGAACCCTGAAGCCAAAAGTGATGAATAGATTTCCACTGAAGCGTCTTGTGCACAAGATTCTGTTAGTCCTCTAAGTGCAACAGAAAGCACAAGAACTTTCAGCCTTCGCAGCCCCTCCTAGCTAAGGGTTAGAATGAAAACCTGCAGGCACTGCGGCCCACCAGGACCAGTGCTGAAGACCACTGGCGCACAGTTTTGTAATCATAGTACGTAGTGCTTTATTACCTCAAACAATATATTTCACCATATACTACAGAGCACTCAAAGCAAATATTTTTGAATTGCAAAAAAATGTCAAGACAGTACTTGGAAGATCTAAGCTCATTGTGCGACTTTGCGAAGATTTTTGCCGAAACGCAAGAGAAGACACAGGTGAGACTACCAGGCTATTTTTTTCTCCAGAGAGAAATCTGAGAACCATTAGACAAAAGAAAGTTTCTCCATTTTATTTCTTTCTGGTCTCATTGTTGCCTAGACGAAACCAAAAAGAGATCTCTTTTTAAAAATTTTTATTCCTTTTGATAGAGGGGAGAGACCATCTTAGTTTGTGTCAAGATTGTACAAATAATATTCCACTTTTGTTTTAGAGCTCATTTGTGATTTCTACTCTTATTTGTATGATGTCATTTTATCTCTATTTTGTAAGACTGTTATTTCATGAGCATTGCCATTTTGTATATTTATTTGTGTAAGTGCCACCATTGTGTTTCTGGTTTGCATGGATGCCACCATTATTGTGTGTCTGGCTGCTATGACTCCACCTATTTGGTAGGTTTGCATAATCTATGATGTCATGGTGGCCATGTTATAAGAGATGGTCATAGGCTTTAAACAGTATCCAAACATCACTGAAATAAATAATGGGAAACCCTAGCACGTTCACAAAACCGCACAGTGCCGGAAATAAAAAAGAAGTCACATATCAAAGTCGCCGTGAAAAGGCGAGTTGTAGCCCACTGTCTGAGTGTCATATGAAAGCTTATTAGGGTACAGAGGAAAAAAGGCACACAGTGGGGGAAAAAGCACGAAATGTCAACTTCAATCTCGAAATTTCCACTTTAATCACACAGTTTATTTTGTCATTAAAGTAGAACATCATAAACTTCATCTTAAAATCGTTTAATTAACCAGTTTCTCAAATCACATCGTAATTAAAGTAGCACGTTAAATGCTTTGTTTTGTATGTGATCTTCTATGTGCGCTATGTGTGTGAATCACTACTTGCTTCTTAAACTGGCTCTCTTCCTCCATCTGGACACAGAATCCATGACATTCATGATATTACAGCTCTCTGAATAACTAAAATACTGAGATGTATACGTGATATCATTTTCATGGTGATAGGAGTTAAAGCACGTTATTAAACATGGGTTTTACGCGCAGTGATTATGTGCGACCTTCGATTAAATAATTTATTGCAGTAGTACTCAGTGTCGGCTTTAGGCTTGTGGTGGCCCTGGGCAGAGGAAGAATCGCTGGCTCCTTCGCCCGCCAATGTCAATATGGCATCTTATGCACGGTGGATGGCCACGTCCGTTGCGGACACTGCATAGCCGCCTCGTGCTCATGACACAAGCATTTAACTTTTGCCGAAATTTGCCTTTGCGTTTTTAGCTGTGTTGTTATTTTCTCTTTCTGTTTTATATTCAATATATATTAGCGTAGCCGCCACTGCAGTCCTTGCTTTTCTTTCTCCAAGTAACACACAATCAGCTCTGTAATAGACGTTAAGCCATCTTTAAGCTTAGAGCGCCAATTCTTCAAAACGTTTAAGGAACATTGAAATATCTTCGTAGTACATGTTTAATTATTCTATCATTCACGACACTCGCAGTGAAGAATATAGATTATTTAAATGAAGTTAAAGTTTTATCTGTATAATATAATAAACATATTTTGCTGCATTTCACCTTAAAAATGATATTGTCATCATATGTAAATACACGCTTTATAAAGTGGCTCAGGTTGTGCGATATTATAACTGTAGTACAAGTTCTACAAGGAGCAATTGATTGAGTGTGTTTATAGTTCTTGGGATGAAACTGTTTCTGAACCGCGAGGTCCGTACAGGAAAGGCTTTGAAACGTTTTGCAGTGGCTGAGACAGAATGTGCTTGAAATTCTCTTTCCGATCAGCTGCTGCTGTGATTCACACTCAGATACAGTGATATAAATACTCCGAGTGGTGCAGTGAGAGTAATATGGAAAAAGATGATCCGCTGTGGCAACTCCTAACGGGAGCAACTGAAAGAAGAAGGTGCAGTGAGAGTAACAACGCTAAAGGAGTTATGGTATTTGGAATACTATGGCTATTCCCTGGACCATTATATTGTTACAAGTTAATTACAATCAGATGCGTTACACTAATAAACAATATGCGGTTAGTTTCAGTGTATTTATAAAGCCGCGTCAGGAAAATAAAGTGTAACCACACAGGAACAGTAGCAGTGTTTTGACACTGGGTGCCGCCAGTCTGCATAACCGAGCAGAGAACTTGCGTACGACAAGGTATGAGGTACCGTGGAAAAGTGCGTGGCTTTACGCCAAGTGTAGGTTTTATACATCGCGATTTGAACGTGGAAAAATTCTTACGCAACATTTCTGTGCGTACGCACCGTTTATACATGAGGCCCCTGGTGATAAAAGCTGTTATTAACAGAGAAGGCATTTGAGGTAAGAGCCATTTCTGCTAGTGTGATTAAGGTCATTGCGGGACAATCCTGAACTGGACATCTGTTGAATGTCTTTTATTGTGAGAAATGATTGTGTACTGAGAAATATTGTCGATGGTAAAGATAAAGTCGTTAGGACCGTGAAACCTAAAGCTGTCATACAGCTGGACAGCATAGTTAGCATCTCTTAAATATTGAAGAACTTCAACCATGGTCTGTTAAGACCAGGGTCGTTTCTGGGCATAGGTGGTCTAGGCAAGTGCCTAGGGTGCCCTCTAGTAGTCAGGGTACATTACTGCAGCCCCGTGTAGAGATTCCTATTTTTATTTTGTTTAGAGAAATGTGTCCAGACTGGACCAGAATACAAAGAAATCCTTATGTGGTGCACTTCAGCAGCGCTTGCACTGTCTGTGCTATGCACAGCACAATCTGTTGCCCAGAAAGGGCCCTTGGTGACGCAACTTTTTTTAAGCCATACAGTCCTACGAACACTATGACTCAAAATGAATGTTTGATTATATTGTTTTATACTGTTTTCGCATACTAGCGGTGTTTGGACTTAACATCTGATGAACTATGCAATCCAACAATAACACGAACAAGAGTAGCAATGATGACACCAATAATAATAATAATCCTCAAACTGTAGCATAGAATAGACAGACATGGCAAAATAAAATTAAATTATCAAAACGGCAACAGAACTTTACCTCTTGAGTGACTTACTAAAATCTGATTTAACCTAAATTGTCTCCCAAATGGACATACATTTAAATTGTGTTAAAACTTAGCAAATATCGCCCTATGTTGTTCACAAATATTTGTGAAATTTGCTCTGGGCACACTAAAGCAGTTGTGCATTTTTTTGGATAAGTAGATTGCATTATTTGTATACACAAGCATACAGTAAATAGGCTTTGTAGGTAAAGATTCCTATTTAAAGATGATTATTATATTCTGTTTCACGGAATGTTGTTGTTATGTGAAGTTTTCAATTTACTTTATTAATTTAAGTGACATCTATATGTTATAGTAATGTCTTCATTAAAGAGAGAAAAAAAATTATATATAATGTGTCACCATTATCAAAAGGCATACATTTAGCTGATGGTTTAAATAGATAACCATAGAACATGTTGCATTTTTTAGCAATAACATATCAATTTCTTTCTTAGTTTTCTTAAAAGAAACATTAAAAGCAATAAATAGACTACTAAGATAGCCCAATTCCTACTTACTTTCTGAAATGGCACACCTTTTTCTGAGACAGCCTTGTAAACAGATGTTGCTATAGCTTGACATTCTCAAATTGTGAATTCAAGGTTCTAAATACTTTGCTGTCCCCAGTCCTGTCACCGGGTCTCAATGTACAGGTCTGGCAGTGATTATTCCTCTCAAAGCAAAGGGGATGATGGGGGCACCATTTACAACTTCACCTATGGCAGCAAAAATCCAGAACCAGCTCTTCTTAACATTGTTGGGGATCACTGAAATATGAGTAGTATGACAGTTTCCTGCAAAGACAATAGCGTCATTCGGGATTGTCCAGTTTGTGGATTTTGGGGAGAACACTAAATAAAATTCATTGCTTCTAATTTGCAAAGGTGGCATAAAACCTCATGACATTTTGTCACTGCCATTTTGTTGCTCATTTTCCTAGTAACCATTGCCTTTTTCTACACTTTGATTATGGCTGCTGTAATGTTGTCTATGGCAACTACTTCTGCCACTAGTCACGTGGGTATGCTATTGTGTGTGTGTGTGTGTACTATTAGCATGTGCTACAACATTCATCCTGCTTTTGGGGTGTAAACAATAAAAAATACATTTTTATGATGTTTGTATTGTATTGTCAGAAAGAATTACATAGTTAGCGTTCAGGACCTTTTTTCCCATGTTTTTTGACAATTGTTGCTGCTTTGTTGCTAAGCCATTTTGTAACTAACATGCACTGATCTCTGCCTGCCTCTCAACTACTTTATTGTCTGCTCAGTAAAGAAAGTCCATCATCTCTCTGTCCTTGACCATTTTTTTCCTTTAAAGTCTTATTTGACTTGCCGATTTCGCAGCACGGTAATAACACAACAGAAAATCTTGCAGTACTACAAAGCATTGATTTTTCATCACTTCTAGTTGCCACCACTGAACTGTACTCCTTCAAGGAATGATACCTGCATTTTTGAGCCCCACACACTGGCCTCTCACTTTATTATAGCATTGCTTCAGTTACAATGACATCTGGATGGGGTAGTTAAGGACCTGGCAACAAAACGTAAGTTTGAATTCCGGTAGGCTCATTGAAAAGATTTGAAATGCGCAGGAAAAGCATTAGTAGGATGTAGTGGCCTTGAGCTGGCGCAGGAGGCTGCATGCATACGGCAGTTTAAAGATGGAATTTATTGAAGGCAAAACTCAAAGCAGCATGTCACAAAAACTGTGGATTGAATTAGTCACAAAAGCAGGTTTCCTTTCTCTAATATCCTTCAAGGCGTTGAGTCATTGAGGAGCTTCACGCACGCGCTAGCAGAGTGACCTTCGCTGAAGATGTGCTGAGGAGCTTCAAGGCCCTCTGTTTGTTCCTCTTTAATTAGAGATGCAGGCCTCGTTTCCAAGGTTTTTTTTTTTTTGCACAATGACGCCTCATCTTGTTTTTGTCACTTTCATGTACCAGGGCCTCAGTCTTGGGCACTGTCATGTGACTTTCTAAAAAAAAATGTGTCCGGTTAGATATTTTAGCATCTGTCTTGGATGCCATTCCAAGTGCAAAAGAAAAGTTTTGACTAAAAAGGTCAAGCCCGCTAGGAGGTGCTGAATTAAAAAAAAAAAACAGAGTCACTGAATGCCAGGCATCTTCAAACCCAAGTGGAAATACATCTCTTCCATGAATACCTGAAAAGAAGTACAGTGGCACCTACCTCCTGTCGTTTTGATACCTCCATGAAACAAACGCCTCCCTACCAGCTCAGCAGTTGATCCCATAATGTGAACCTGAGAAAAGACACTTTTCACTTAGCTTAGCTACTGATTACCCACTGTGAGGTGACCATTACCCAGGTAAACTCTCTACTCTCTGCTCAGCTTTTGACTACCCTTGGACAAATTACCTCTCCTTCCACTTCAGCTGTCACACTTACTGTGACCCTTGGACAAGTCACGTCTTCATCTTGCTTAACCACTGACCCCGATGTGTGACTCTTAGACAAGTCTATAATTCTTTCAGTTTGGCTACTCATTGTGACCACTTGTCATCTCTCTTTGGAGTTCATCTATGGCCCAAGCCTTTCTTTTTTTCCTCTGTACCAAACTCTTTACAAGTCATTTTCTGGAGAATGGTCGTATGCAAAAAAAAAAAACAAAAAAACAAAAAACAATCCCCCCATCCATGTTTTACTGTCTGTCGTCAGTATAAGAGAGGAGAGACTCGGCAAGACATGTGGCTTCAGAAGGCAAGAGGAGTGGGGTGGGTCACTCCGTTGACAGAGCCTTTCTCAAACGGAAAGAGATAAAACTGCAGAACAATTTTATATTTGTAAATGTTCATTGATTTTAAAGGACACTGGTGAGAGCAGTGTGTACTTTCTTTGTACAGTGTGTGTTCTCAGTCAGGTTAATCATACTGCTACTCCTGTGCACATCGGACATTACACCAACTGCATATATTCATTTTGGAAACTCATGCACTCAAGGACTACTTTTTACAATATACTTGCCTACGGTACTTGGTCCTAGAACAACTGGCACAAATGTGTTTGTTATTCAGTCGTTCCAAACCCGCAGCTCATACACTGTCATCTCAATCATATATGCACAGGTTTCTTATTCTTTTTGTCCGTCTGCACATTGCTTGCATATTTAACCTTTTTTTACTAAGTTACTCTTGCTTTACCAACTACATTACCATTATTATTCTCCATAAGCATACACAATCAACTATTCAGATGAAAAGGGGCTCTATGCATTGTGCTAAAGACTACTGTACTAGATTATGACACAACACAGATATACTGTATAGCATATTAACTCATCCCACGCACCAATAGTTGTGCAGGTACCTGCAGTTAAAAAGAAAACACATGGCACACCTACTGTTCTGTACTGGGAGTAAAGCTACTAATACTGCCTGTCATTTTAAAGTCCATTTCAGTCCATGGTTCTGTTCTTAATGTTGCAGATCCAGTGGGTGGGCTTCGGGGCTTGTGAGTTCAAATAATACGGAAAGAAAAAGACACAATATGAGCACTTTGAGCAGTCCAACAATTCACAAATATTGTCTTTTCAGAAGAAGGGAATCGTGATGAGAACAGTAGCCTCATTAAGACAAAACTCCAAGCACTGTGTTAGATGGCCACATTGGAATCTTGGAACAGATTAAAGTTGCATAGACTAGGATTCAGAGGTTAGTCTGCAGGGAGAAGTACTGAAAAAATTGGATACATTTTAAATATCTGGGATCAGTGGTGGCCCAAAAAATTTAAATGCACACATTACCCATAAAGTGAATTGTAGATGGGACAACAAGTATTAGAGAATAAAGAATTAAGGTGAAGGTCAAAGGTCAGGTTTTTAAGACTGGGGTAAGACCAGCAATGATGTATGGAGGTGAGACATGGACAGTTAAAAGAGCACAGAAGAAGAATTTAGATGTGGCAGAAATGAGACGGTTCAGGTGGACGTGTGGACAAGTCAGAATAGAAAATGAGACAATCAGAGGTGCAACAAAAGTGGGAGAGATATCTAAGAAAGTACTGGAAAGTAGGTTGGAGTGGTATGAACATATGATCAGGAGAGAGTGGGCAAAAGAGTGATGGGAATGAAAGTCCAGGGGAAGAGAAAGTGAGGCAGGCCAAAGTGGAGGTGGATGGGTGTAAAATTAAAGAAGGACTGAAGGAAAAGAGTCTGGAGGTGTGGGACCAAGCTGTATGGAAAAGGTTGATCAGGCATGTCAACCCCACATAGACATGGGGGAAAAGGTGAAGAAGAAGAAGAAGAAGAAGAGTTGTTTTTTTGTGAACTATTCAAGAATTTTCTCATAACAAAACCAGGCTCACAAAGCAGTAAAACAATTCTCAAAAAACGAACAGTCAAAACCACATTGGCATATTATCCTGACCGTAACTAAGAATCTTTTACCTAACTACATGTTAAGAGCTGAAGGTTTTATCTGGCTTTTGCAAGAATCCAAAAGCTTTGACGCCACCATCACCACACTACCCCACCACCTTAAATTATATTTATGTGATGACATCAATCTTGGGGACAAATGTGACTGGCAACAACACTTGTAAACAACTTGACCCCAGCCAAGTCCCAAAACTGGAAAAAACAAACACAAAATAACATTACAATGACATCACAAACAAAACATACATTTTAATATCATTATGAAAATATTCTAGAATAGGAAAAAGGAACAACATAGAATGAACACACATATCCCCAAAACACACCATACAACAGCATATTACAAAAACTGGGGATTGAATTAAATAGATAGACAGATACTTTATTAATCCCAAGGGGAAATTCATATACTTAAGCAGCAGCATACTGATTAAAAAAAACAATATTAAATTAAAGAGTGATAAAAATGCATTAGTCCCAAAAAAGCAGGTTTCCCTTCTTTAAGGCATTGAATCATTAATGTGCTCAACTCCATGTAGTAAAGAGTAAGAGAGGAATGGGTAACCACCAGCAAATATATGAAAACTTACCTGCTGATCCACTAAGTCTTACCATTCCTGGCCACTCTTTTATTTTATTACATGCCCTACGTGGCCCTGTGTTTCCAAGGCTCACTCAACAAGTATTCAGAGTCAGCCCTACTAAAATGAGCTACCAACCAGGACAGTGAAGCAAACAGTCTGTTCTCTAGTCCACTTTACATTTAAAAGTGCTAAACCCTAAAAAAAATAAACAAAAGCCTATCCATCTCTTTTAACATGCTTGTGATAGCAGCTGTGAAAGAACAGGCACTGCAGTAAATCAGGTCTCCCATTATGAGGGGATATTTCTCCATCTGTACAAGAGTAGGCCCTGCAATGGCCCCGTACTGGCACCCTGTCCAAGACTAGTTCCTGCCATATGCCCAATGCTGCACCTCGGTTGCATTAAGCATGTTTAAAAATGCTGTCAGCCAAGGTTAATCTTGGGTATGCAAGTCTACATTCAGTTTTTTTGGGGTCCTACAGATTTGATTTCAAAGATGTGCTGCTTAGGGTGACTGATGAATATAAAGTGTCCTTGGAATATAAGCACAGGTGTGAGAGTGAAGCTGGGAGAACACTGTCCTTTTATGCTTCTGGCCTTGCCTGTGACTCATTGTTGGTTACAAAAATGAATTAGTGAATCTCTTAATTCAAAGAGATGGATAAAGATGGAATCAATATTCCTCCCTCATTTTCTAATAGTTTGGGAAGAATGACAGCAAGTACACACCTGTGGCACACTGAATATAATATCGTCATCATCATCCTCATAATAATCATCAGTCAGTCATTCTCCAACCTGCTATATCCTAACACAGGGTCACAGGGGTCTGCTGGAGCCAATCCCAGCCAACACAGGGCGCAAGGCAGGAACAAATCTCGGGCAGGGCACCAGCCCACCACATCATAATAATAATAATAATAATACATTTAATTTATATAGTGCCTTTCCCATGCTCAAGACGGTTCACAGAGTCTCAGAAAGCACAGCAGAATATATGTCACAATAGATACAAATATTTTCTGTATACAACACTAAAACATAAATACAGGCTATACAAAGCATTAAATAGATTAAAAGACAAAAAAAAAAAAAATACTATATTCAATACTAAAAGAAAAGCCCAAACAAATAATAAAATTTGTGATATAACACGCACACACACACAAATTATCCTGAAGATCTGGACAGAGAGGTGAACTGGAAGAAGAAGCAGAATGTTAGATGAAGTTAACAGCCTTCCTGAACCGATGAGTTTTAAGTTGTTTTTTAAAAGTATGAATGGAGTCGGCTAATCTCATTAATTTTGAGTGAGCATTCCAAAGTCTGGGCGCTATACAGCTGAAGGTCCTGTCACCCATAGAGTGCAGGTTAGTGTAGGGCACAGCAAGATTGCCAGAATCAGAAGACCATAGTGGGCAAACAGGAGCACAGCGATGGAGAAGGACACTGATGTGAGGCCAGTTAAAGCTTTATAAGTTATTATTAGTAGTAGAAGGAGTAGTAATAGTATTGTCATGTACTCACAGCACAGTGACTACCATGGAAGATGTCAGCACTCTGTGGTACCGTGATAAACAAGAATGTAACATTGTACGTAATGGAAAACACGCATCGGCTACATGATGTACTTCTTACTTCTGTTTCAGTATCATTTATTTAGAGTGTGCCAAGCTTCTTTATGTACTCTTTTTATCCATGACTATGTAGCCAGATATAGGTTCGGCTTCATTATTAAATATTGTTTGTTGAGTTTATGCTATATAGGGTGGTTCAGATCTAATTATGCAATTTTCATTACGCTATAACAACGTGCAACGTAGGATATTGGAAGAATTTGGACCACCTGCAGTGCATACGAACACGATCTTCCAAATCAACTAAATGTTTGACCGGACTGGTAGCGCCAATCACCCGAAACTGTGTTGTTTTCTTGCATTGTATTAAGAGTTGCATAATTAGATCTGACCACCCTGTACATGTTCAGGGCCTACACGTTATGTGGCCATCATCTGTACTGGATCTACTGGTAGCTGAGCCTATGCTTTATATTGAGAGGGCACATTAATATCTGAGTTCTAGCTACACTTATGTAAGGCCTATTTGACGGTGGCATTAATACCTTGTACTCTTAGGAATTTGTTTAATTTTGTTTCAGTCTTTGAAAAAAAAAAATCATGCTATTTTTGTTTTAATATTTACTCAGTGATGTGGTAGAATAAGATTTTATTTAATATGTCTGCTTTCTGAGGAGCTCCTCCAAATCTGCATCATCAGTCAGCTGTGTTCTGCAGATTGGCGCGCTGGGTTCTGTTTGGATCGTGCGTGTATATATCTCTACAATTTGCCTAGTTATATTTTTCTGTGTTCCGTTATAGACGTCCATCTCTACCACCAGGGAAGCCAGTATTCTCTGCTAGTCAGGCTTAAAGGCTGCAGCTGTGTTTGCCTTTTTTGTCTTGGCAGTTAAAACAAATCCTTGTGAGAATTTTCTTTGACCCCTCCTGCAAATGGGTTTTCCTGCAGGTAACTGTGATTTCTCAAGTATTCTTCAGAGATATCTGTATTCTCTTCCTTTATTCGGTTGACTCTGTTTAGCTGCTGAAGACTGTCACTGTTGATTTTAATGATGCCTGAGATTTGCTACCTAAGGAGTCTGTATTTTAAAGTTCACTTTTTGGATTTGTAGCATATTATTGTACAATGAGTATTCTATTGATTGAACAGAACATTCTGTAGATCCTTTCAAAGTGATTGCTACCAAACAAGTAGCCAGGCGTTTGGATTTTAAGAGAGTATATGTTTTATTTTCTGTCACTGCTGCCCTCTACTGTTTACCTTATACCTATTTTTTTGTTATGTATATTTTTTACTTTAATACACAAAAAAAATGTTTAAAGGTTAAATGACATGTAACAGCAACATTAAGATGATAGGTGAATTAATTATCTGTGAAGAAAAGGTTTAACAATTTGCATTTTTATTATTTTAATGACCTTTCTCTTTTTGCATATTTTTCATTTTAAAAATTGAAAAGTGGGACTGATTTTTAACATTTTATTTGAGGAGTGTGATTTCACTTCACTATTCTCAACAAATGCATTTTGAAAGAAAAAACTGGTGTAAGCTGTGTGTAAATTTCTGTTAATTTATTTTCTGAGCCCATTTTTTTCTGATTCAAAGTTTCAAGAAGGTAAAGCTATTCCAGTAATGCTGAACACAAGACAGGAAAACCATTCTGAATGGGGTGTTAATCCACCTCACCTACACACCTATGGACTAATCTGATGTCACCCATCAATATGACCTTCATATTGCCGGAATGCAGGAGCAAATTAAAGTACCAGTGGAAAACCCTAAAAAGTACACATACTACAGACAGAAGGACCACCACTTAAACACCTCCAAGATGTGTGATTCTTTAAAATCAGAAGCACTGTCTCCAGTTATCACACTGTAAAAAATAAAATGTTAAATTTACGGTAAAAAACTGGCAGCTGTAGTTGCTACAATTTTACTGTAAAAACTAAGTTGACAATATTTTTAGGTCTATGGTATAACTTTACAGTAAATAACTGTTTTTTTTCTTTACAATACATTACAATAGAAGAGAACATTTAACCATAACCTGAAATCCATGCACTAAAATATGCTGTTAGACTTAAGTGCAGCATTTGACACCATTGACCATTCTATTTTACTGCACAGGCTAGAAAATAATGTTGGGCTTACAGGCACCATCCTGGCCTGGTTTAGTTCTTATTTATCAAATCGATTCCAATACGTATAGAAATGTGCTGACAGTACTCCATCATTATACACAGAAGTGAGATATGGTGTCCCGCAGGGCTCAGTACTGGGACCTTTACTGTTTTCACTTTACATGCTTCCACTGGGATCTCTCATTAGAAAACATCATGTTAATTTTCACTTGTATGATGACACCCAATTATACCTTTCTTTTAGATCAAATGAACTTTCTCCAATGATGTCTTTAATTAGTTGTGTTAGTGAATTAAAGGACTACCTATCTTTAAAACCCGATAAAACAGAGATTTTAATTATTGGAGGGAGTAACTAATTTTACTGAATCAGCCTGCAATCTAGGAGTTATCTTTGACTCTAGCATGTCATTTAAAGCGCACATTAGAAATTTGTCCAAATCATGTTTCTTCCATCTTAAAAATGTTGGGAAATTAAGGCACTTTCTAAATAAACAGGATTCTGAGAAATTAATTCATGCATTTATTTCTAGTTGATTGACTACTGCAATGCAGTGTTCACTAGCTGTTCAAACTGTTTTTTATACAGCCTCCAGTTAATCCAAAATGTTGCTGCAAGAATTATTACAAGAACAAGAAAATACAAACACATAACTCCAGTTCTTAAATCCTTGCACTGGCTCCCAGTCAAGTTTAGGGCAGATTTCAAAATCCTCCTTTTAACATATTAAACCTTAAATGGCCAAGGACCGGCTTTCTTATCTGAACTTATCATGACTTACAAACCAGAGCACACATTAAGATCTCAAGATGCCGGTCTTCTTATGATTCCAAGGATTAATAAAATAACAGTGGAAGGTCAAGCTTTTAGTTACAGGGCCCCTAAACTGTGGAATGGTCTTCCTGTTACTATAAGAGATGCCCCTTCGGTCTCCGCTTTCAAATCCCGGCTGAAGACTCACTACTTCAGTTTACTTCACACCCTGACTAGAGCTGTTGATTAACTGTACAGACTGCATCTTTGTTGTTGGTCTTTATCACTAAAACATAAGTAATAGAATAGTTATAATTTGTTACTAACCCTCACCTATTCTGTTTCTCTTCTCAGTACTCAAATGTGGTTTTTGGTGCCACTGCCCAATTGCCAAGTTGTTTTGCCTGCCTAAAGTAAAGTCATCTCTGATGGAGGATCACAGGAATTGTCAGGTAGAGGGTTCCTTCCATCAGATTGGCTGGCCCAGCGCTGTCTCAGCTGTGGAATGGCCAATTGGGGGAGGCAGCTTGATGGCTGAGGCCAGGACTCTAAAAAAATCTAAATCATATTATGTGATATCATCTACTGTTAAATTCTGCTATGCACTTGTAATATTTTTATTTTACTATTATACTATATTGAGGATTACTTGTGTTTTGTTCTGTGTATTGTATTGTATTGACCCCCTTCTTTTTGACACCCACTGCACGCCCAAACTACCTGGAAAGTGGTCTCTCTTTGAACTGCCTTTCCCAAGATTTTTTCCATTTTTTCCCTACAAGGGTTTTTTTTTTGAGGGGGGGGTGTTCCTTGTCTTCTTAGAGAGTCAAGGCAGGGGGGCTGTCAAAAGGCAGGGGGGGCTGTCAAAAGGCAGGGCCTGTTAAAGCCCATTGTGGCACTTCTTGAGCGATTTTGGGCTATACAAAAAATAAATTGTATTGTACAATAAATATGCCAATCATTAAATCATTAGAAAATGTTGACAGGATCAAATACCAGTACACAGCCTGCATAAGTAAAGTAACAGCAACCAACAGCAAATGTGTTGTATCATTTAATTATTTACATTGAAAAGACTGTTTAAGGAAGTTATGGCATATTTTCTGGTGGAGAAGTAAAGTTTGTTTTTGTGGTACAGTACATGGTGTCCTACAGGTGTGCCAGCTTATCGAATACAACCCACCATAAATCAGCTTTCAGTACATAGAGAAAAGGAAGTTTGCTAACTTTAAGTTTTTTTTTCCCATCTGTGCAAAGGTATCCAAATATAACTTCGGTGTTATAAGTAAAACTGCTAGGAAGTCTTTGGGTTGTTTTTTTGTTCACTCTTTCCTTTCCATTTCTAATACGGAGAAAAAAAAATTTTCATGCTTTCATTACATTCCGCATCAATTATTGTAGCTCCCTACTAGCAGGTGCCACTTCTAATCTTGTATCACATTTCCAGTTAATTCAAAACTCTGCTGAAAGAGTTCTTACAGTACTGGAATCTGCAACAGTGAGCACATCACAGCTATCCTGCTTCCCCTTCATTGGCTCCCTGTGTCTTACAGAATTTTGTATATAATTCTGCCAATAACCTACAAAGCTTTAAATGGCCTTGCACCAGACTACATCAGTGATCTTCTCCATCACTATGCTCCTGTTCACCCACTAAGGTCCTTTGATTCTGGCAATCTTGTTGTGCCCCACGCTAACCTGTTCTCTCTGTGAGTGACAGGGCCTTCAGTTGTATAGCGCCCAGACTTTGGAATAATCTCCCAAAATTAATGCATTTGTTTGAAAAACAACTTAACCGGACACTGTGCCCCTTCTTTCAGTTTGCCTCACTATCAGGATGCTCAGGATGTGTGTGTTATATCACAAATCATGTAATCTCTTCAGGCATTTCTTTTAGTATTGAATTTAGTATGGTAGTGCAGTGGCGCAGTGGGTAGCGCCGCTGCTGCCTCGTAGTTTGGAGACCCGGGTTCGCTTCCCAGGTCCTCCCTGCATGGAGTTTGCATGTTCTCTCCGTGTCTGTGTGGGTTTCCTCCCACAGTCCAAAGACATGCAGATTAGGTGCATTGGTGATTCTAAATTGTCCCTAGTGTGTGCTTGGTGTGTGTGTGTGTTTGTGTCCACACCCTGCGTTGGGCTGGCGCCCTGCCTGGGGTTTGTTTCCTGCCTTGCACCCTGTGTTGGCTAGGATTGGCTCCAGCAGACCACCGTGACCCTGTAGTTAGGATGTAGAGGGTTGGATGATGGATGGATGAATTTAGTATTACACTCTGGTCTATTCTTTCTTTTATTCTATTTAATGCTTGTGTTTATTTGTTTTTTGTCCTGTGTATTCTATTTAATGCTTGTGTTTATTTGTTTATTGTCCTGTGCAGAAACTATATGTATCATTTTTTTAAGTGCCTTGCGTGAGTATGGGAAAGGTGCTATATAAATAAAATGTATTATTATTATCATATACTCTCATGTGTGAATTGTTTATATGATATAAGAGGAATTAGTTTAAAAACCAACTTGCACAACAAAGGAGCAAAAGTAAAACTCTTTTAGCTTAAACTTTCCCTGTCTATTGTGGACGGGTACAAGAATGACACGCTTTAAATATAAGAGTAGGGATGCCAACTGGGTTATCTCATTTAAGCTAACAGAAAAGTTCAACAAAAAAATCAATGCCTCTTGATTTTCAAATAAACTAGAAGGCTTGGTCTTAGCCACAGGTTCAAAGTCTGTTTGCTTGGAACCTCTGACCAGCAGGTTGCTCCTGTCAAAAAGACAGGGCCAAGGATTCTTATAGATGGGGAACCAGAAGGGGCGGAGCTATGTATCCCTTACTGGGCAGTTTCTCTGGGCTGTAGGGAGAGAAGAAGAAGAAAATGTTAGAAACAGCGCCCCCTCTCATCCTGGAAGATTATTACATACCTCGATCGAGCCCATAAGGAGATCCTCCAATGTGCATGTGTGACATTATAAACTTAACCAGCGTGTTTTAACAAATACAATAATAGTCACATTCATTTTTCTAAAGATCATTTAAAGGATACTTTTTTAATTAAAATGTATTTGTTATTCCATGTGGAAATAAGATAATCAATAAAGTTTAGACAGACTGCATTTTCAGAAACATTTTATAGGCAGTTTCAAAGACTGAAAATCATACCATAGAAAAAGTAATTTCATATTTTCTTAAAAGAAACATCTGATACAGAGAGTGAGAGAGAGTGATAGTGATGTTGGGGGCATGACACAGCGTGTTGCCGCACACACCACATGATGAACCACCTCAGGATCCCAAATTAGGACCCAAGCACAGCTGTACAACGGGTGACACCTCAGCACCACACTAGTTCAAATGGAATGAAATGGAACAGAGCGAGGTGTTTTGTTTTTTACAGTGGCTGGAGTGCCAATCCTGCCACCGATCCCCGAGTTCTCCTTGCAAGTTGGAGGATCCTCTTGCAGGGCTGGATGCAGGTTAACATCAAACCCAAGATGTAGCAATTGCAGGTTAAGGGCTTTGTGTGTCCCTCTGAAGTTCCACACTTGTTGGAAGAGAATGCAACTCTTGGAAGTTCAAGTAGTGACCAGAGAACCTCTGATACAAAGGATGATTATAAATAACTGGATATGGAATCAAATCTCATTTGAGCACTCTTTATTCTGTAAAGATGCTTTATGTGAATTATAGATAGTGTGGAAAGCTATAACTAAAAATCTGAAGAAGTATTTGGTTAACATTGAAGACTAAAATGTAATTTAAATGGAACGATATAAGGCAATGCAACAGAATTTCACTAAATGTGCACTACTGAACATGGAATAATAAGGAAAAAGTAATAGTCAGACAGTCAGTCATTTTCCAACCCACTATATCCTAACACAGGGTACAATAATTGTGTACAATTATTATTTTTCACAATACAACATTAGCAGCAAATGAACATTACATGTTTTTTTTAATGTAATAGTTACTGGCTGTAAAGTCCTTCCAAATAAAAAGATGTTCAGCTTGACCAAACTTGCTAAAAACTTGGATTAGAATAATGCAGTTACCGTAAATACCCGCATATAGGACGATACCATGTATGGGACACAGTGGATTTTTGACCCTAAAAACCATGGAAAAACCTATGTACCTGTTTATAGGATGCATCCTGATTTTGAGTTACTAATTAAAAGCTGCTGCCGCCAGCGCCAGTGATTGCATCCATACGTTTGTGTTAGGCTGGAGTCTCTCTGAACAACAACAAAGGGCGAGAAACATACTAGATGGCGAAAACAACATATCAGTGACGTGAAAATTAAAAATAAAACAATTTCCAAACGTTACAATAAGGCATACAGGTGGATGTATTGTAAAATGAGCTTTCAAATGCCATGTCATTCTCCAAAATCGATACAGTATTAGCAACGCTACACCTGAAAAATACTTTAATTTGAAATGGTGTGAAATGCCAGTGCGGGGGCGATGGCTAATCGCGCACAGACTGAGGCATACCCCGGTAGCTACAATTGCAGCACTGCTAACCGACTGTCGCTTGAAAACAAACCTTGAAATTCAAATTGGATTCAAACCACTCCTCTCTGTCCCCGTCACACAGCCATCGAAGGCGAAGGAGAGGCACTGACACGCGCACACGATCATAAAGTCCAATGGGAGAGAGGGGGGCGGGCATATGAGCAGACAGTGCGCATGCCTCGAGAGCGAGGGTGGACACGGGAGGAAGCAACTCAGGATGTGTTTGATGAGGAGTTGGGGGCGGGCACATGAGCAGGAAGTGCGCATGCCTCGGGGAGGAGGGTTAGAGTTGGCGGGCGGGACTCTGTCTTGCGTGTGTGCATATTCCATGGTCAGGCGACTTAGTGGATTATATATAGAAAAGCAGCTGGAACTGAAAAGAACAACTGAAAAGTCAACGTGGCTCAGAGGTGCATGTGGACTGTAGCACAGACGATAGCGACTGAGGCGGTGTTTGGTAAGGTGCTGCGTGCCTCAAGAGCGAGGGTGGACTCAGGAGGAGGGTTAGAATTGGCGGGCAGGGCTCTGTCTTGCGTGCATCTTGCTTGCCATGTCTTGCGTGCGTCTTGCTTGCAATGGACTTAGTGAATTATATATATAGATTTATAATTTTTGTAATAAAAGTATCCATGTATAAGACGCACCTGGGTTTTTAGACCTACTTCTTAAGAAAAAAAATGTGTCCTGTATACGGGTATTTACGGTAGGTTTTTCACTAATACAATCCAATCATCATAGATATATTTTATTATTTTAACAAACAATACCAATTACCAACTCAACAGTGAATGTGCTT
Organism: Polypterus senegalus; assembly: GCF_016835505.1. Lineage (NCBI taxonomy): Eukaryota > Metazoa > Chordata > Cladistia > Polypteriformes > Polypteridae > Polypterus > Polypterus senegalus. The sequence continues at coordinate 32,225,233 of NC_053162.1, read as the reverse complement.
GAAAGGTTGCAAAAGCACCGACAGAGAGAGCCTGCTTATAGGCCGACATGTAAAACCTGTGCAAAGATCACCTGCAACATTCTCTTGGAGATTAGCAGACAAATATGATAGAAAAGACACCAGTCTGCCAGATGCCGCTTCAGTGAAGTAAGAGCTCAGAGCTTTTCTCTTCAACTGTCACACATATAACTCTGCTCACTATGCATACCTTATCTACTACATACAGCATGGCAACTTGCATTTTCATGTTTTCTTAAAAAAGAAATCCTAATGGTTTTATTTCCCAGCAAACAACACACAATAGCCTGGCAGACAGAAACCACCAAGTTATTAAAAAGTCCTAGAAGAAACAGTAGTGTATTGCCAGAATTTCTGTTTTTTTGGGACCTCATGGAAAATGCTTTTCCAGGATAGTAATTTATTTTTAGCTAATCAGCTTCAAAGTTTACTTCTGGCATCATAAACACATGGAAAATCCTCTGTCTAAAGAAATTCATGAAAGCAAGTGCAAAACCCTCAAAGCTTAAATAAAAAAATCTATTATCATTTAAATTTCTAAGATATGAAGATATTTTTTAAAACTATTTTTAAAGCATTTGAAAGTCCAGGTTGTCATGCATGAGTATTTGAGGATTCTCTTCAGAGCTCAGAACAAGCAGGTAATGCCACTTTGGGAAACTGGAGTGCACTGTTGCTAACTGTTCTGTCTCTTCCTGTTTTAGTTCATAGAAGACAAAGGGTGAGGGCACATGACTTAAGCAAGAAAGACCCCATCCCTATCGGTCCAGGCATTATAAAAGTTGATCAACCACGGAAAGAGGTGTCAAGCCTATGGGGAGGGAGCTGTCAATTACAGACCTCCTCTTGGATGAGCTGCATTAAAAGGCGTTAACTGGAAGCCAGAAATGGTATTTTTTGTTTTTGCACGTGTATGTAGTGCCATCGTGCACTTGTTTATTTGACTACACAAATTAAACAGGGTTGCCCAGTTGACTCCCTGGAACGTTGTGAAGTTACTTGGGCGATTACAGGACATATGTTCTCTAGTTCATGATGTCAGTGGTTAAGTTTAAAGCTGATTGGATAAGGATCAATGAATCTCCTGGACTCACAACTTTGATGAACAACAACCTTCCTGGAACAGCAGCACCACGTACATAAGAGTATCACATCAGAGTTTTACTGCTGTGGCTAAAATGATAAACTTATCTGAAAATAGCAAGAACAAATGAAGACTGAGGGGACTAACTGGCATAAATTTAACACATAAACACTTACCTTCATTAACTGGTGAGTTGGAAGGTAAAAAGTCCAATAGAACAGATAAAGTAGAAGAAAAACACTAGACAAAATTGTTATAAATTTGCAAACAGTTCTAACTGGAGGTGATGCGGTTTCTGAAAAAATAGATAACTGACTTAGGCAAAGATAAAGCAAGGTATAAAAATAATCTGCACAAAACGAATAACAGACATTTTTAAATAATCTGATTGCAGATACTGTACATCCTCCTCAGAATAAAGGATAACCTGGTGTTTTGCAAGGTAGTGTAAAAATAATTATAACTTTTAGTGTGGTGCTCAGACCTGAGGGATTTCATTTGGAAACACAATGGGCATATGTACTGTACAATTACAGATAACAGAGTCAATGTGGTGCTTTAGCATGCTGTAGTTAAACAGTAAGACTGTTAAAGGCTCCCTGAAACACCATGAGCTTCAATAGCCTTATGATGGATATCCACATTCTAACAGCACCAGCTTCCAGGCAGTAAAATACTTACAATTATGAGCTCCCTAGAAACATTTCCTTTAAAACCAATGCTGATTATCCTCAACCGTATATACAGAGCTACAGATTAATATACAGCAACTGGCTCTGTGACTCACTTCACTCTGGAGGTACTGCTCTGCCAAAATCAACTGTGACTACTCACACCTTCTAGTAATTGTTTCATTCCAGCCTCAGTCTGCCCAAAAACAATCAGTGGGAATGTGAAATATTTCTTCCTTGCTTGTTTTTTGACACATGAACAATTATGATTTCCTAATAGTTAAAGCTGTGATTGATGCAACTGCTTCACTCCATGCCTAGGGATATACATTGACGACAGTGCAAAATTCCACCTACCATCTGATTTGCATTATTTTCAACTATTGTCGACAAATATTTCTGACGTATACACACTTTGAACAGGCAGTTAACAAAACACACAGATATACTAGAACTATTTATTTCAATGTGAATGAAAAAATGATGCAAAATTCTAAACACACACAGAATAAAACCTCTTCAGTCTTGAGCTGAGAAAGCCTGCATGAGGACTAAATTCAGGTCCTCACGATCCTGAATGGCATCAATAAAGTTGATCCAAAAGAAAGGATCTACGTCTTTCATGGTTCAAATAACCACCACCATTTTACCACGGGAATGCCCATGATCACTGAGTGCTTCACGTGGCTGCTCATGGAGCACATGAAATCACAACTCCCTGCATCACATGACTTCTTGCAGTTTCCATACCACTTGAACTGGCCTAACAAAGGTGACATAACATCTGCCCATCACCTGTCCATGTCTCACTTGGACGAGAACAACACCTATGTCAGAATGCTGTTTATTGACTTCAGTTCAGCTTTCAATACCATCATCAGTGGCGTAGCTAGGGGCAGGCGGAGGCGTGCATATTTTTGGGGGAGGCATTACTGGTCAAAAGGTTCAGTACAATTCGTGTCTAAGCAGCAGGGTTCGGAAAATATCACTCATGAATGAAAAAAGTAAAGATAACTGATTTTTATCCACAAATCCTTCAAAAATCATTTTCAGACTGTCCTGTGACGGCATCACACACAGCAGTTTAAAGTTATAATAAAGAGGTAATAATGAAAATAAACATAAACATTACACAGATAATAATTTCTAGGAAGATAAACAACTAATTTACAATTTATAATTTCGTTTTGTTATCAATCCAAAAGTGTTCTTGCTCTGTGCAGAAAACATTCACACCTATCACTTGTACATTACATTGGTTCTGGTTTTATTAAACTAATAATTAGAACACAGCTTATCAGTGTGTATATACTATATTCTTGTCTATTTGATGCTTCTAAATAATCATATGTGAAAAATTATTGCTGTTTCTCTACATATGAATGAATCTATTCAAAATTGATCTTAATTTTTCTCTATATGTCATTTTAGTTTTCTATTTAAATAGGTTAACATATTCAGATACAGTGGTGTGAAAAACTATTTGCCCCCTTCCTGATTTCTTATTCTTTTGCATGTTTTTGTCACACAAAATGTTTCTGATCATCAAACACATTTAACCATTAGTCAAATATAACACAAGTAAACACAAAATACAGTTTTTAAATGATGGTTTTATTATTTAGGAGAAAAAATCCAAACCTACATGGCCCTGTGTGAAAAAGTAATTGCCCCTTGTTAAAAAATAACCTAACTGTGGTATATCACACCTGAGTTCAATTTCCGTAGCCACCCCCAGGCCTGATTACTGCCACACCTGTTTCAATCAAGAAATCACTTAAATAGGAGCTGCCTGACACAGAGAAGTAGACCAAAAGCACCTCAAAAGCTAGACATCATGCCAAGATCCAAAGAAATTCAGGAACAAATGAGAACAGAAGTAATTGAGATCTATCAGTCTGGTAAAGGTTATAAAGCCATTTCTAAAGCTTTGGGACTCCAGCGAACCACAGTGAGAGCCATTATCCACAAATGGCAAAAACATGGAACAGTGGTGAACCTTCCCAGAAGTGGCCGGCCGACCAAAATTACCCCAAGGCGCAGAGCGACTCATCCGAGAGGTCACAAAGACCCGAGGACAATGTCTAAAGAACTGCAGGCCTCACTTGCCTCAATTAAGGTCAGTGTTCACGACTCCACCATAAGAAAGAGACTGGGCAAAACGGCCTGCATGGCAGATTTCCAAGACGCAAACCACTGTTAAGCAAAAAGAACATTAGGGCTCGTCTCAATTTTGCTAAGAAACATCTCAATGATTGCCAAGACTTTTGGGAAAATACCTTGTGGACTGATGAGACAAAAGTTGAACTTTTTGGAAGGCAAATGTCCCGTTACATCTGGCGTAAAAGGAACACAGCATTTCAGAAAAAGAACGTCATACCAACAGTAAAATATGGTGGTGGTAGTGTGATTTTCTGGGGTTGTTTTGCTGCTTCAGGACCTGGAAGGCTTGCTGTGATAGATGGAACCATGAATTCTACTGTCTACCAAAAAATCCTGAAGTAGAATGTCCGGCCATCTGTTTGTCAACTCAAGCTGAAGCGATCTTGGGTGCTGCAACGGGACAATGACCCAAAACACACCAGCAAATCCACCTCTGAATGGCTGAAGAAAAACAAAATGAAGACTTTGGAGTGGCCTAGTCAAAGTCCTGACCTGAATCCAATTGAGATGCTATGACATGACCTTAAAAAGGCAATTCATGCTAGAAAACCCTCAAATAAAGCTGAATTACAACAATTCTGCAAAGATGAGTGGGCCAAAATTCCTCCATAGTGCTGTAAAAGACTCATTGCAAGTTATCGCAAACGCTTGATTGCAGTTATTGCTGCTAAGGGTGGCCCAACCAGTTATTAGGTTCAGGGGGCAATTACTTTTCACACAGGGCCATGTAGGTTTGGATTTTTTCTCCTAAATAATAAAACCATCATTTAAAAACTGCATTTTGTGTTTACTTGTGTTATATTTGACTAATGGTTAAATGTGTTTGATGATCAGAAACATTTTGTGTGACAAACATGCAAAAGAATAAGAAATCAGGAAGGGGGCAAATAGTTTTTCACACCACTGTATGTTAGAGGGCAGCGAATTGAAGCACCGCCCTGCATCAAGTGGCACGAACTCGAGCTACGCCACTAACCATCATCCCTCAGAACCTAATATAAAACCTGAGACTACTCGGCTTCACTTCTTCCCTTTGTAACCAGATTTTGGATTTCCTGGTAGAAAGACCACAAAGAGTTCATATTGGCAATAACATATCCAGCACCATAATGCTGAACAACATGTCCACAGGCCCTAGCCTAATGTTACTCAATTTTTTGCCTCTTTTTTAAGTCGCTTTAGAGAAAAGCGTCTGCTAAACAAATAAATGTAATGTAAATGTAAGATGTCCGTCCTTCCGTTCATTTTGTGCACCAGGGGCTTTCAGAATCTTCACATCCTCTTCCCACATACTCTCATACCTGTGCGTTCATTCTGTTCTTGACAAGTGCTGATATCCTAGATGGATAATCTGACTTCTCACATTCCCACAATTCTCTCTCACACAAAGTTCAAGAGCTGGATGTATTGCTGCCATCCTCTTCGTCTGGGCCTGATTGGTCCCTAAGAGTACGCTAACTGCCTGCAGTTTCTCAGTGAGGTTTCTTTTACAGGCGCCATTTATACCCACTGTGGGAAAGTCTGTGGGGCATAACTCATACGTGTCATTTGCACATGTGCTACAGCTGCATACTCTACCGTGACCTATCCATTCTGCAAGTTTTGGACAAATATGATGCGTTTTTCCCAGTATTGCAATTTTAATGGCCAGCGATGTAAAAGAAACTTTTTAATATTAGGAAATATGTATGGGTTTAATAATAATAACTATAACACAAAAATAATATTGAAGGCAGTAGATATTATTAATAAATAGAAAACCATTTATCATACAGATTTTGAATTGTTAGAGGAGATTTTCATTTAGATTAGATGAATGGCTACATATACAGTATTCACAGCTAATTATGATGCGTATCATTGTGACAATGTTATTATTAATTTATAATTTTAAATTCATTAACTGGTATATGAAGAGTAAAAAATCCTGATGAAAGACATTAAACCTGCATAAAGCCAAATGGAAACTATAAATCAAGAATATGTGCCTGATACAGATATTTTTGCACTCCCTCCACAGATTACAGTTTATTATTTCAAATTATTTTGAAACCAAATACAAGAACAAACAAATATAAAAAAACATCAGAAGCTGAATACCCATCCATCTACAGTATTATACAACCCGCTATATCCTACCTACAGGGTCTGCTGGTGCCAATCCCAGCCAACACAGAGTGCAAGGCAGGAAACAAACCCCGGGCAGGGTGCCTGCCCACCGCAGAAAGCTGAATACAGATTTTTTAAAATAATAAAATAGTATTTTAAAAACTTTATTTGGAATAACTATTAAATTATCACCTAATAGATAAATTTAAAATACTCCAGTTTATTATTAGATTTATCTTTAGGGTATTTCCAATGAAATTGTTCATAGTTCAAGATATTCATCATGTTATGAATAATATTGATAATGCCAATAGGGACAGAATTATGGTTTTGCAATATTCTTTAGTTTGCGTATTAAAAGAGCTCAAGGGACAGTTGTTCAATCCAGGGCAAAATGGATAGAACCAGGAGAAAAAAAAAATGTACTTACTTAAGTAGCTTAAAAGAAAGAACACAACAAAAGAAGGATTTTAATGTACTGAAGGTGAACAAAGTGACGTATAATGATCCCAAATTGATCTCTAAGGAAATCTTTACATTTTATTCAAATCTATATTCTATTTTTCAACGCTTTCAAGGATCATTACAATTCTTTGATGAGATCAAATATAACACTACTCCCATTGATGATACATCTAAGCAGTGCCAGTTGAAACATTTTTTCTGCCCTAGGTGAAGCTGTAAATGGCACCCACCCCTTTGCTTTAAGTGGAATTATTACTGGCAGACCTGTGCATCAACCCTCAGAGACACAAGAGAGGTACCAGGACTGGTTAAAGAACATAAGGCAGGGTTGGACACAAAGCAATTTGAGAAGGTTTTGGACTTTTGACTATTTATAGCAATGTCTGACAGATACCTACATGATGGGTGTCATTTCAGAATACTCATAGGAATTGGGCTGTGATAGAGGGTTTGATTTATTTACTAAACATTTAATGTCTCACTAAAGAAAAAACTGTGCATTGCATAATTAATTTTTCACTTCAACTATAACAGTATATCTTGTAGCTCTGTATTATGTTGATGGTGGCAGTCTAGTTATAATCTTACCAAGGCAGATCCAGAAATATTTACATTTCATTTAGGTTATTGAAATAAATTGACAAGTTTAAAACATCTGAAATAAAACAAGAAAACTGAATTATTATGCTTATCTTTAAGCAATTTCTAACAAATCCCATTTACTCTACTCTCACTAATGTATGTAAATAGGGCATTCTAATGATCCAATCAAAGTGCAAACTCAGAAAGTTTTTCCAGTGAGGCTCAGACTATGGAGAACATTTTTAGCAAGCCAAGAACAAACATCATAGAAGGTGGTGAACAACAGAATGCTATTTTTTAAAGTTTTTTAAGTTTTAACACTCGTGCTAATGTAAGCCCTTTTGTGAGATGATAATAGTTTAAACTAAACTGGCCTTTGGCAACACATTTAAGAGGTGTAGTCATCTTGACATTTTGATCATTTAGTTTTTTTGCCATTATTATTATTATTATTATTATTATTATTATTATTATTATTATTATCATAATTGTTGTTCTGGGTATTCTGAATCATTATTTATGTTGTAGCCTATGATTTTTGACCCCCGAAAACAAAATTCAAACTGCAGACCTGCATCTGAAGAAAATAAATAAATAAATGAGAACATTCCATGTAAAGATAGCCTCTGTGAGGCTGACTGCGATGCATCCTGGGAATTGTAAAACCACCCGTGATAGGTTTATGCAGATTGTCAGACATTAAAAGCAAACATCACAACATAAAATAATATAATCAGGATAATGGGAATCAGACAGTCGTATTGAGTCCATGTGTTCATATTAGTCAGTCAGGAACTCCTATTTTAAATATTATTAGCTTCTATTGGTGGATTTTTTATCCTAAGGTATCCATTGGGTTCATTTGCTTTTGAAATATAATTATAGTTTTTATATTGACTTGTGATTTGGTCCATTACAGTATATTGTTGTAATCCTGACTTGCAAGGCCCATCACGGAGTGGGGGTGTTCTTAGAGGTTGTGCTCAGTCCATCAACGGAATAAAAGATCAACCGGGGGTTTGTTTCCCCATCCAACTACATGGATTCCAAAACCATTCAAACCTTTTTGAAAAATTTAGTTTGTTTCTCTGATTTTTGAACTCTTTGCATTCTTTCTGACTTTGATTTTGTCATGGAATTCTTGGCTTAGGTTACTGATAGTTATTCTCCTGGTTCTAACCCAGGCTATATTTTTTGACTACATCCTTGTCTTCCAGTGGCCCTCTGAAGTATCATGCCTGCTGGACATAATAGTCAGGGTCTGTATTGTTTAAAGAAATACTGCCCCCTAAATTTTGCAGCCTTAAGTGGCCGCCAAGTTTAACTAAATTGTAGAACTGGCCCTGCAGCTAAGAAGAAATGCAAGTCAGATCTAAAAATGTAAGAAACTGATAATGCAATTAAAAGGTTGCGTCCAAGAACGTGAAAGATCGGGGTGGTCTAGACTCAGATTTTTATACATTTTAATGGATAAAGATAAGATTGCTGCTATATGATGTTTTAAAAATTAATAGAAAGTTACAAATTCCTGCCAAATTCTTACCCTGCCGGGCCTGGTGGGTGTCAGGGAGAAGTGTATTCCTAAACCCTGTAGTTTGAAACAAAGAGGCACAAAACTTTAGTTTGCGTTCAGCTTGACTGCAGGATTTAATCTGCCATGCTTGCCATTGTGGTGTTTTAGGGTTCCTCCCTACCGATAGCGCCATCTAGTGACCTGTTTTGGTATTTTCCTTGACACAGTGTTCACAGCCGAGCACCAGGCACCCTGAATTTGACATTCAGAACACATATTAGCAAAAAAATAAAAAAATATTGGGGTGTCTTATTTTAACTCTTGTAATACCTTTATAAACTGTGATGCAATTAACTTTATACTTTTTTTTTGTCCAGTTTTTACTGCATGTTATTTATTTTATGTACATAAATTGTTAACCTTTTACACCAACAATGAAACAAGGATTTGTAAAACTTATTCCAGAACCAGGTAAAGACAAAGCAGTTACTAAGGGTAGATTATAATATTCTCAGCCAAATTATTGTACCTAGATATAAAGAAATTGCCTGGAAAAAAATAAAAGATGCACAATCTGTGTTTTAAAAGGCAGATCAATCTACAATGCTAGACTTACACTGGATATATTTAGATTATAAAGATTGTATTAACATTGACGGTATTGTTCTATTTTAGATGCATTAAATACGTTACCACAATCTTTTATATTTCCAACTTTATAATATGTTGGCTTTAAAAAAAGATTTGTAAATATAAGTAAGATGCTGTGGTAGAATCAGTTGAGTATCACTTTCCCATGGCACTTCAAAGAGGCCCTTAAAGAGGTTCATCTGAATAGAATGTTTCTTACTCTCCATTTCACTTCATTGCATTAGCAGAAATTGTTTTTATTTTATAATTTATAAGTTTCATGTTTTAGGAAGTCTAATCGTTTTTAGCCAGCTATCAAGTGAAACCACTTTATTTCTTAAAAATGCAGAGCAGATTCCCGTGGATGCTGTCATATTTTTTTCTCAAGCTTCTGGAATGTCTAAATTTGAATAAATGTGAAATAATAGCTATCTGTGATCAGAATTTAAATAATCTTTATAGCATTCCAGTTAAACGTTTTAGAATTATGATTACTGAAGTACTAGAAATCAATCACACTCAAAACACTTAAAAATACCCTGACATTTTTGTTAATAACTGACTACAAGGAGATACTGTATATCATTTTTTGGACATCTGAAATGGAAAGTATAAGACTTCAACACAGAATTCAAGCATTTTCCACATAGTCACCATCAAGCTCAATGCACTTGCATTTGTCAAAGCAAGTAGCAAAATTACCTTGAGTGAAGCTCTCAAGTTTATCATTTATCAATTAACTCATCACGCATCTCAGAAACTTTTCCATACAAAGGTTCTTAACTTTTTGGGAACAACCAAACATCACAAAACACCAAATAAGGTGAATAATTTCAACCAGCTGGATGCCATATTTCATCAAAATTTCAATGGTCAGCTTTGCAGTATGCTCCAGTGTATTGTCAAGGTAGAAAAATGTTAAACAAATATAAATGAGACAAGGTTTCCAGAGCAATTGGTTTTATTGTTTTGAACTAAAGAAATTGAAGGGACATACATGGTTATATTGAAATGATACAGTTAGCCTGGTTGAACACAACTTTGTAGCATCTATATACCACATGAAAGGCAGACTTTCAAAGTGTGTTCCATGCAGATGTACTTTTTGCACTAGAAGCATGTAAACTGGGTCTTTCTGTCCTTCTTGGGTCCACAAACATCACAGCGTTTTCTCTTGCAGCGACTGGTAGCAACCTAGTATGATGAAAATGCTAGTTAGTTCTAAAAGTCTACTAGTATTTCAAAGTGTCTCTATTCCTCATACAAATATATTTATATATATATACTGTATTTATATATATAAATGGAAGCGAAGGTCTGTGATACAGTTTGTATATTTGTAGTTGGAGATCCACAAAGGTAGAGAATGAATCACGTATCATAAAGTAGTTTTTATTCCTGAGCTTTCATTATCCTCTGAGACAAAAACAAACGAAAGACGCTATCTTTTCCATCTTTTCACTTCAAACGACTGACCAAAGACATTCATTAAACAATGCCTACACAGGTGACGCCAGAGAACCCAGCAAACAGTCGACTCCAATCTGACCCCCCCATCCCACCTGGCACCCACTTCCTTATCATCACGGAGTGTCAGAAGGTGTAGCATGCATCCTGTCCTAACCAGGCATCAGAATAGCACACAAACCTACGAACAATCTGCGCACTGTCCTTTTTAATGCCAAAATTAAGAAATCGGCAGCAGAGACATGAAACGCAGTTTATAGCATTCCATGCAGTTCTTGCCCAGCGGTATGCATAGGACAAACATCAAAAAGAATCGCAACATGCATACAGGAGCATCAAAATGCCGTCAGAAGGAAGGACTCATGATCACTGATTTATATGTACACAAATTCAACCGGACATACATTTAACTGGGACAATGTACAAGTAAGATTTAAGGCCAATACTAAAAGTGCCAGAGAGCTGCATGGCTGAATCTTGGCTATCAAACAAAAACGCCATTAACAGACAGTTGAACATGAACCCAGCATATGCAAACTTAAGAAGAAGAACATCCTCATAATAAATAAAACTTTACGACCAACACCCTCTTAACCCCACCTCATTACCCTCAGCCCACAGACACTCTCCTATATATATATATTCAGGCTCACTCAAAATTACTTCTGGTTCTGGAGTTGGTGGTCCTGTGACTCCAGCATCCTCCTTCTGAAACCTCCTCACAATGGCTGCAAAGACAGGAGTCCTTGATATGTGTTGTCGCCTCTGGATTTGAGGTTTTATCAGTTCCTTGCCCAGCTCTTGAAGAAAGAGTCTTCATCTCTGGAGCTTTTCTTTTTGGATTTAGTACCATCCACATGACAAACACATTATAAGCAGAGATGTCCAGGATATTAAAAAATATGACAAGTAGCCAGCATAGGGTTCTTCTTTTTCAGCTATAACAATTTACTAACTTATCCAAGTTATATACTCCTCCTTCTGTAGCATTGTAGTCCATAATGATTTGTGGTTTATGATGCTCTCTGCCTCAGATTTTCTGATCCCTATGCAGCATGCTCATAAGAACCACATTTTTTCCTTTTCTTGGGATGTAAGAAACCAGGCATGTGTCAGCTGTAAACAGAAACTTACTTGAACTAAGAAGCCTGTTCTTTGTACTCATCAGCTGAAATCGGAGCTCTGGTTTTTTTTTTTCTTTTTTTTCCTACCATTGTCTGCTTTCTCTTCAAGACTTCTTGTCCCAGCTTGTGTGAAGTAAAAAAAAAATTGTCACATGTGATGTTGTGACCACAGAGCCCTTGTGTCATATCCAGGACAACCGGCATCACCTTGGTTTTTCTCAGAGGCTCCTCCAACAGGCTTTTCAGTGTATATACAGTACCTGCATATTCCATGTGTAAGATGAAACAAGGTCACAGGCAGCCCTGATCTTAATTCCATATTTGGCTGTTTTTTTTTTAATCTTTTAATCATGGCTAAACTTAACAAAACTAAATTCAATTCAACCCCACCCATGAGAAAAAGAGGAAGGCCAACAGCCAAAGTAAAACTTTAAGAGTAGTAAAGAGGGAAAGGAATCTTTCTCCTCAATATAAGTGCTTATTCTAAAATGTTATTGATTAGATCCTGCCAGGTTTTAAAAAAGATTTGAACAGATCCTCTAAGTGAAAATTTGATTTTTCCAATTTCAAATAGTATATAACATCAGTTACCCACTGACTTAAAAGTGGTGGGCTAGGATTTTCCCATTTGAGCAAGGTAATTCTATGTGCTAGTAGTGATGCAAAGGCAATTACAGTTTGTTTGTCCTTCTCCACTTTAAGCCCAACTAGGAGTCCACCAAACACCACTATTAATGGATTAGGATTTGTGACACTAAGGCTGTCTGACAGGTATTTAAAAATGTTTGTCCAGAATGATGTTAATTTAATACACGCCCAAACGTGACCTAGTGAAGCTGGGGCTCGAGTGCAAGGTTTGCAGGTTGTATCTTGCCCTGGAAACATTTTGGACAATTTTAAACAAGATAGATATGCTCGATAAAAGATTTTAAGTTGAATAAGTGTCTGCCTTACACATATGTTTTTTGTTTGAGAGTGGAGTAAGTGAAAAGGCACATTTCCCGAGTAATCCTGTTGCAGGTTATTGTTGGTAGTTATCTTCAAGACATAGATATTTACCACCAGGTTCAAAAAATCAGACTGCTTTGATTGATATCTCATCAACATACTGTATTATGATAGCAGAAATGTCTGCTTCCTTAGAAAATTTTTTAATCACTTCCTTTGTAAATTAATGAGCTCTGGGAGTGTTGGTCTCTAATCAGTATATAGTGTCGTAATACCATTGTTTAACAAGAGGAAATTGGTATTACCATTGTTTTAACTGATCATCACGTTGACATGGAAACAGTTATATACCTCTGGGTAAATGAGAATAAAAAAGAAGGAAGTATAGCGAGAGATTCCTGACTGCTGATTGCTTCTTTTATCCTTTTGGCACTGTATCGCGGTAGATACACCTTTTGGACTACCGAGACAGAGGCTAGTTAACGCATAGACATATATAGGCAGACGCCGCATTCACTGTGTTGCCCAGTCGACACAATACGTCAGCGCGTCCGCCATATTGTGAGTGGCAAAAGTGCCATTTAAACTAATACAGTTAGATGTGGAAACCAGGTTTTCTGATGAAAAAACAATAACATTTAAAACAGTATCGTTTACATACAGCAGATGTTGGTGAATCGTTTAAATGCAATCATTTATATCCATTTATACACTAATAATGGCAATTATAAAATAATACTAAAATTTTTATTATTATTATTAAATAATTCCTTCCATAGAAGTAATATTTTTTGGACTGCCTTCTTCCATCTCCAAAACATTTCTAGACTTCGTCCTGTTCTTACGCAACACAGTACTTGAAGTATTGGTTAATGCCCTAGTCACCTCACGTATAGATTACTGTAATGCTATTCTATCTGGCATCCCACAAAAACATCGCTTACAGCTTCTTCAAAATTCTGCTGCCAGGATAGTAACCTGCTGTTCTAAATTCACTGAACATATTACACCTATTCTTTCTCACCTTCACTGGCTCCCTGTTAACTACAGAATACAATACAAAATACTTCTCTTAACATATAAAGCTCTCCACAACCTTGCTCTCCCCTACATCACTGATCTCCTACAGACTTACACTCCCTCTTACTCACTCAAATCCTCATCTGCAGCTCTACTTACAGTACCACACATCAAACTCAGTGCTATGGGCGCTCAAGCGTCTCTCATAGTGCTCCTCAACTCTGGAATTCCCTTCCCTCTCATATACATCAGCTCGATTCAATAACACATTTTAAAACTACCCTCAAAGCTTATCTTTTCAAACTGGCATACCAATTGTGAATTTTGTACTGTTACTGCCAGTTATCTTTGTTTGCTAATTATTGCTTTTTGAATTCTCATTCTCTTGTTTTAATTTTACTAATGTTGCTTAATTTTATTGTAAGGTGATCTTGAGTGCAAAGAAAGGTGCATATTAAATAAAATGTTGTATTATTATTATAATTATTATAATTATTATTATTATTATTATTATTATTGAGACGAAAACTTGACCAATGTCTGAAAGTCAAAATAGTAAGACTGCAACTGGCAGTCTGGTCTTTCTTTTAACAGTGAAATAATATACTCAATGACAAAAATAAACAATTTTATTGTATACAAATTGTCTTAATAATTTCTGAAAACATTTCACTCATTCCTCTCTCAATCTCTCTCTCTTACACACACACAATGTGGTTACTTAAATATATACAGGATAGGATCTAAAATCCTTGAAATAGAACTGTCTTACATACCTTTTTCCCTGTGTTGCCACTCTGTAATTTGAGAGTATTCAGTCTGGCAATATGGTGGAAGACAGACACAGCTAAAGACATGAGCATGAAATGATGGTTGTCAATTTTAAACTGTTTCTTCAAAGTGCTCCTTGAGAAGAAAAACACATCATCTGAACCAATCTCAGCCCAAACAAACTGATTGATCAAAGATACACTGACAGCTTGCCCTAATGTCGACTGTTGGATAACAAGCTCAGCTACTTTGACCACCTTGACTGTACCCTCAGAAGGAATCATCAGACCTCCTTTGGTTTTTAATGTGAGCGAGTGGTAGCTTTGATCATATGATGCCGGTACAGCATCTGTTACCAAACTAGCACGGCACACATCACAGGACAGTTTTCTCCAAAATCCTGTCTAAGGGCTACCTCCCACTGCTTCCTGAGGTGGATTTCTTTAGGAAACCTTCAAAGTTTGAGAAATGTTAACAGCTAACAACGATCAACACAGTTAGTGACTAAATACGTTTAGCCAAAACTTTGTTTGGAGGTTCACTTGAGCACATAAATGCAAAACGGGATTTTCTAATGGCCAAATATAACCAAAACAATTGTTCAGCCTTACCTATGAAATGTAATTTCCCGGGATCTGGTTTGGAGTGTACAGCGGTTTGTACAATTAAAGGCAGCACATGGGTGAGGCATCTTTATCTACTACTTCACGCCACAGCAGTGCCACTCGCAATATGGCGGCGACGTTGACGTACGATGCTGCGGTCATGTGGCGTCTAGTAATTCTATGTCTATGAGCTAACATGCGTCACCTCAGGTGACGTCATGCGACGCGCCTACTAATGACGTATTGGGGTTTTCCTCAAGTGTCTGTTGACATGGACATGCGGTTGAAGGGTTCGCGGTTTATTTAGTTTACTTAGGAACGCGGCAGCTTTTTCTTTCTGGAAGAAGCCGATATGGTTACCATAGGACAGGAGCTGCTGACCGATGAATTCGCTGTACCAGAGACCCAGCAGACGCTCCTTAAAGAAACAGTGACGTCTCGCCTACAACGACTCTTCCGGGTTCATTTGAATGTTTTCAATCCTTCAGAGCGCGGCCTACTAGCAGAAGAGAGCCGACAGATATGGGTACAGCTGCGAGGGGACAGGGACGCAGTGCGCCGGGCCAAGGTAGTGTGAGTGATGACGGGACTACATGCGTGGGGGAAAAAGTTAGATGTAGCCTTGAAGGGTGTGTACGACTGTATGTGATATCATTGGAGGGGCTGGGATTGAGCACAGAAAATCGAAGTGTCCAGAATGTATGATAAGGAATGGAAAGGGGGAAAAAAATATAGTCTGGCTATTTCCAAGCGTGACATTGCACGTGGAACCACGAAGGAGAGAAAATAAAGGGCATGTATGTTTATAGGAATGATCAGTAGAATGTAAGAGCAATTGTGCCTTATAGAAAAATTGGCCAATATGACGACCGTATGTAAAAACATGTACAGTCCGTAAGTGCATCAGGGAAGTTACCAAAACAGGCGCATTTACCCTACTACGTTTATAGTTATTTTCCTAATATTGCAATTTATAAAACGTTATATTAAAATTATAGTTATTTAAGGTAATAGTGCGATTTCCACACTGTGGTGTGCTGTGCTGGTTAATATCATTTCAGAAGACTCTCACTTAATCGTCAAGCCTGTTAAGAAGGTAGCCATAATGTTGGAACGCACTGTGGACCATCTTGTGGTAGCAGAGAAGAGAACGAACACATTCTGCCTCTGACAGTGGCAAATAGTGTACTTTCAGCCAACGATTTATTCAGCAGAAGTGTGTCAAGAAAGGCTACTGCTGTTTCTGTATACGAAAACCAATGCGCCTGTATAATGCCTCACTGAGACTGTAACTGCCAAGTCAGGAGTTTTCTTTCATTTTAGTCTTTCTGGTGTGTGTATTTAATTATGTATTAGTTATTTAACGAGCCTCTGTAAAAAGCTAATTTCCCACTACGTAATCGATCTACGTAGTGATTGATGGACAGCGAATATACCCACAGGAATAGCATTGTTGACTCTTTGTTACCAGTTTTTATAGCTGACATTGCTATCACTTTATCTTCTTCTGTATGCTCCTAAGATCTCTACTTTGGCAGGGGATTTTAAATTTGTCTGATTAGTGCAAATTCCTGAAGATGCTTGTTTTATTCCACCAGGTTAATTAGAGGCGACTCCTTGTTGAATTACTTATTTCTAGACCTCTGTATCACAGTTGTGCATTTAGATTGATTTAGATATTGTAAGTAGTAAGATATTAATTATTAACCGTGGACTCCTCTTTAAGAACCTAATAAAAAACATTTAGAAACAAAAAAAAAAGAAGAGATGTATAATATATCCAAGACAAAGACTTCCAGCATAAACAGTGAGGCTTATGAGTATGTGAGAGCAGTTAAAAGGGATAAAAAGTCTGAATTAACATTGGCCAGACAAATTCGGGATGTTCATGAGAAATGTAATGATTTCCTTCATGAGGCAGAAGTACATAATAAACAAGAAAAGTCATGTCAAATATTTGAAATGTTAAAATGTGTGCTTCAATGTAAATGTTTAAAATTCAAAATACTGATTATAATAGAAATATGCCATTTTTCACCCTTAGAGAGGGGTCCATAGGGGGCTAGATCCTAATAAAGAATCCAAAATAATATACTATCCTTAATCTATGACTTTTGAAAACGATACCTTGCATACTTGTGTTTGAAATGTGTCATTTTCTACCTTCTGGGAGTGGCTTTTAGAAGGTTAGGAACATCTGTAAAAATCAAATATCAAAGATGTTATCATATTCTTTATTAGCAACCTCCAAATAGCATAAAACAACACTACCCATGCCTATATTACCAATCTTTGTTTTATGAAAAGGAGTAAATTTGTCCCCTTGTATCTCATTGGGTATGGTCTGGGGTTGGTTGATGTGGCATGCACAACTTCTAGTTCTTCTGATTATTTGTGAAAAGACACCTATTTGTTTACTGTTTATTATAATAGTGTAATAAAACTGGACAGCTAAAGCTTGAAAAATGTAACCTAGTCTTGTGAATCTCAATTTCTGTTGAGGCCTATGCTAGAATCAGAGTTTGGCTCCAACAGTATGAATCCATGACCCCAACCTTCCTTGTGTCAACAGTCCAGGGGCCTCATGTATAAACGGTGCGTAAACACAGAAATGTTGCGTAAGAACTTTTCCACGTTCAAATTGCGATGTATAAAACCTACACTTGGCGTAAAGCCACGCACCTTTCCACAGTACCTCATACCTTGTCGTACGCAAGTTCTCCGCTCGGTTTTGCAGACTGGCAGCACCCAGCGTCAAAGCAATGCTACTCTTCCTGTGTGGTTACACCTTATTTTCCTGACGCAGCTTTATAAATACACTGAAACTAACCGCATATTGTTTATTAGTGTAATACATCTGATTGTAATTAACTTGTAACAATATTAATGGTCCAGGGAACAGCCATAGTATTCCAAATACCATAACTGCTTTAGCGTTGTTACTCTTACTGCACCTTCTTCTTCTTCTTTCAGCTCCTCCCGTTAGGAGTTGCCACAGCGGATCATCTTTTTCCATATTACTCTCACTGCAGCACTCGGAGTATTTATATCACTGTATCTGAGTGTGAATCACAGCAGCAGCTGATCATAAAGAGAATTATCGGTATACAGCTTCAAGTACACGCTGTCTCAGCCACGACAATACGTTTCAAAGCCTTTCTTGTACGGACCTCGCGGTTCAGAAACAGTTTCATCCCAAAAACTATAAACGCACTTAATCAATTGCACCTTGTAGAACTGTTTGTACTTATAAGTACAATCACCTCACTGTAAACTTACACTACAGTTATAATATCACACAACCTAAGCCACTTTATAAAGCGCGTATTTACATATGATGACAATATCATTTTTAAGGTGAAATGCAGCAAAATATGTTTATTATATTATACAGATAAAACTTTAACTTCATTTAAATAATCAATATTCTTCACTAGGAGTGTTGTGAAGGATAGAATAATTAAACATGTACTACGAAGATATTTCAATGTTCCTTAAACGTTTTGAAGAATCGGCGCTAAGCTTACAGATGGCTTAACTTCTATTACAGAGCTGATTGTGTGGTGATTGGGTATTTGGGGAAAGAAAAACAAGGACTACAGTGACGGCTATGCCAATATATATTAAATATAAAACAGAAAGAGAAAATAACAACACAGCTAAAAACACAGCAACATATTTCGGCAAAAGTTAAATGCTTGTTTCATGAGCACGAGGCGGCTATGCAGTGTCTGCAACGGACGTGGCCATCCACCGTGCATAAGCTACTTTACTGACATTGGCGGGCGAAGGAGCCATCTATTCTTCCTCTGCCCAGTGCCACCACAAACCTAGAGCCGCCCCTGAGTACTGCTGCAATAAATTATTTCATCGAAGGTTGCACACAATCACTGCGCCGTGAAACTCATGTTTAATAACGTACTTTAACTCCTATCATCATAAAAATGATATCACGTATACATCTCAGTATTTTAGTTATTCAGAGAGCTGTAATATCACGAATGTAATGGACTCTGTGTCCAGTTGGAGGAAGAGAGCCAGTTTAAGAAGCAAGTAGTGATTCACACACATAGAGCACATAGAAGATCAAATACAAAACAAAGCATTTAACGTGCTACTTTAATTACGATGTGATTTGAGAAACTGGTTAATTAAACGATTTTAAGATGAAGTTTATGATGTTCTACTTTAATGACAAAATAAACTACGTGAACAAAGTGGAAATGTCGAGATTGAAGTTGACATTTCGTGCTTTTTCCCCACTGTGTGCCTTTTTTTCTCTGTACCCTAATAAGCTTTCATATGACACTCAGACAGTGGGCTACAACTCGCCTTTTCACGGCGACTTTGATATGTGACTTCTTTTTTATTTCCGGCACTGTGCGGTTTTGTGAACGTGAGCTTTCAAGATTCTCCAACATGCTATGTCACTCGATCAACTTCCTTTTGTTGATTATACCACGGTTTATTTGAACAAATAGTATGTTTTTCCTTTGCCTCCACTTGGTATTCGCTGAAATTCTTATATTTTCCCCCGTGCTTTTCCCATTGTCTTTTCACAGAAGGCTGAGCTTAAGGGCAATTTATATTCATTTGCATATTCAAAGAGGCATAATTCTGGGAGGAGTTGGGGCATTACATAAAGCGCGTGCACGAGCGTTACTTTTCACGCTGATTGGGATTTATGTAGCGGAAGAACGTGGAAGTTTGCGTATGCACAGATTCCTGCATCTGGATTTTTCTGTGCATAAGCACATTTCGGCTTTTGTGCTTACGCCATGTTATAGTGCGAGTTCTACGCATGGCGTTATACATGAGGCCCCAGGTTTGTGGGGGTAGTGTAATGGTGAGTGAAATTATTTCTTGGCATGCTTTGGCCCTGTTAATACCACTCCATTATTACTTGAATGACAGTGCCTGTTTGAGTATTGTTACTGCCCATGTGCATCCCATGGCCACAATTTACCCGTCTTCTAGAGCATGATAGTGCACCATTTTAATAAGCAAAAGTAATTTCAAACTGGTTTAATGTACATGACAATAAGTTCAGTGTTCTTCATTGTCCTTCCTAGTCACTGAATCCGAGTCCAATAGAACACCTTTGTGATGTGGTATAACGGAAGCTTCACAGTATGAATATGCAGCTGACAGAACAGCGATATTAGTGGTTGTGTTGTTAAAAGATGCTCAATGATTGTACACACACACCTCTTTTTTTTTCCCCACAGAGATCAAATCACTCCACACAGGGAAATTCCTATACATTGAAAGTTATTTTTCCTGTTAAATTACTCAACAGCCTCATAACATTTTTCACATTATCTGCCACTAAGCTTCATGTGCATCACAGTTAAATTAATGTAAACAATTTTTAAGGAATTTATATTAGTGTAGAGTCATCTTGTGTTTACCCGGATAGTTTATGTTTTAGTAATATGCTGGAATTTTATGAAGATGCAGCAAAGGTATATGATCAGAGGAGCATATTATAATATTTATCTTTATTTTCAGAAAGGTTAGGACCAACCTAAATGGCTTGCGATTATACAAAAAGAAGATTGCGGGTGTTAGGGTCTGTCCCATCAGCCTTAGCTGCTGAGCAGGGAGCAGCCCTGGATGGCGTACCAGGCCATTAGGCTGCTGAGCAGGGAGCAGCTCTAAACAGTGCACCAGTCCATTAAAAAAGTTTGCATTCATCCACACTTGTACAGGGGCTAGCCAGTTAACATAATCTGCATTTTTGTAGATGTGGAAGGAAAACAAACAGACACAAAAGCAGTAGTATTATTTGAAAAATTAAAAGACATAGAATGTGCACACTCCACATGTACAGCAACTACTGGCAAAATTCTATTGTAGATTTCTGGATCTGTGAGGCAGTAGCACTAACTTTTTTTTTTTTACAGCTTTATCTTGTTTAATTTTGTTAAGCATTATTCCTTAATAGTTCTTAAGCTTTACATTGAACAGGCACAGATTGAAATAATGATGGGAAGGATGCAGTATTTTTTGATCATCTTTTTCCACCATGCTTTTATAATGTGGTATCATACTTATATTTAATAGTGAATTATCCCTTTACTCTGTGAAGCCACTGTGTGGAGCAGCTTTGATTATGCGTTTTATGACAATAACTGTCATAAAACTGTCAGTTGCCACTATTGACTCACTATATAACTTCAAGCAAGTCAGCTACCTTATAGTGTTTCAGTGTTGGAAACAGAGATAAAAAAAAAAAAAATGTTCTTTGCGATTTATGACTTTTCATTTGAAACAAGTAAAACCTGCAGATTAACTGACAGCTACTACTTATAAAACTCTCAGGTGTTTATAGAATAAACCATATATATTTGTATTTCAGACTTTACAGATCTAAGGCAGAAACTAGTCACTAGATTAAATAACTAAGGTTAACATAAGTTAGCTTAAAGGCAGGAATGGACCATTTTTTCATATGAGGGGCAATCTAAACGTTTTGAGACTAAACTTGGAAACAATAGCTAATTTCTTAAATGGTCAAAAGTTATCTCCCACATGTTAAAAAATGTGAGTTTCAAGTTTCTAACATTTTTGAAGTATATTGTATGTCTACATTTCAGAGACAAGTCAACATAGAGACCAAAAACCAAACAATCTTAATTATTCATCACATTTTAGAACTAGTCTCCTTCATATGCCATAGTCAGGTGATGGACTTCAGAATTTTGTTGAGGTATTGCATCTCTTGAAAAGTATGTCTAGGTCTGGCAGAGGAAATGTCATCACCATGGAATGACTCATAATAGAGAATTGCTGACAATGGTCTGTGAGGTAGCTGACACTATAGAAATTAATTGTGGTGTGGGTTAGTTGAGTGAATTTTTTCATAAACAATTAACCAAGGACTATGTATATTGAGTGCAAAAAAACATTGACTACTGAAATGATGTATCACGGCTTCTGGTGGCATCAAAGCCACCTCCTAAATAAGGAGGTGTTTAGTACTAGGGTGTTATACCGTGTTAACCTTTATGGATGTGGTGAGAAGTCAAGCAAAATGACACCTTTTATTGGACAACTAAAAAGATTAGAATATGCAAGCTTTCAAGGCAATTCGGGCCTCTTCTTCAGGCAAGATGTCTAAGAGTCGTTTAATAACTAAAGACGAATCTTGGATATGTTTACTACCATGACCCACATCAATCAAGATTGTGGGAGCATGTTGATTCTAAAAACACCAAATAAACAAGTGCTGTTTAAATCATTTGCACAATTTTGTATGATGTTGATGTTGCAGTCCATATTGGTTAAATATTCAAAAGGCCCTCATAACGTATCAAATATTAACTATATTTGCTTTGCTGTTTGTAGCAGTGAGTCAATTAGGGGAAAGAAGCAAGTAAAGCTGTTGGCCATCCCTCTCCTCCTCCAAGGCACGTTCAAACTGCTCTTCAAAACTATGGATTGTAAGAGATGGCACTCGAGTTCTTCAGACCTGTTCCTCTGTGGCTTCCACCACTTACCCAATCTGAAGAGCTATCTCTGTAAGGACGCATTATGCCAATGATTAAGACAAATTTGCTTCATAAGAATAGCTGCACAAGCAAGGCAAAAGTTTTTTGAAACTTTATAAATGACATAACAAGTATATTAGTGTTACATAGTTTTGCATTGAAAAATGAAAATTTGTTTGGTTTTACTATATCTCTGTCAGATGCAGATCTTTTTGATCACCCCTTGTATATTGGTTAGCACAAGAATAGGTAAGCAGTAGATTTCTGTGGCCCCTGTTATGTATGTTGATGTCATTGTAGAAACTGATGCCTAGGTCTGAAGTTGGTTAGCAGCATTTGCTCTTTTGTAAGAATATTGTATGAGGTCCATGGAGAAAAAAATATAATGAAGAAAAGTGTGTTATTAATAAAATGATCGATTGATTTATTATTGATCTTGCTAAATTCAGTTCAGAATCAGGGCTGCCAAGGATTATTTCTGTCGCACTACATTGGCATTAAGAATGACAAAATGCCACAGTCGTGCAAATGCCTATAGTTACTCATACGGTATTAATGCAGAGTCACCAAAAAAACTAATACAGGTTTTAAATGTAAGGGACAAAAGGAAAATGTTTAAGCTCCACACTGACAGGTCCTGAGTCAGAACTCAAACCCACAATTTTGTTACCCTGTTTGCATTTATATCCTTAATCATGTATCTTGATTTTATATAATCATTTCTTGTACTTGAAAATCAGTCTGATTCTTACCAGTAGTTGAATGGTGTGATTAAGTTTAGTGTTAAACCAATTTGCATTCCAGAGATTAAAAAATAAATTAATCGGCGGCTTGAGTATGGTGCCCTTAGATACCAAGGAGCTAATGAGCATAATGCATTTTTTGAATCATCAATCCAAACGTCTTACAACCAAATTAAAACAAAAGTTTCCAGAAAATGCTGCTGGCAGTAAATTCAAATATACATGAACAGAAGCTGAAAATAAGTTCTCACCGTTATGTCTGTTGTACTAAAATATTGTTTGCAATTAGTGCCTAAAGGTCACTTACATTCCCCTTTATTTTAAGATGAAACCTGGGGACTTGCTATCCAGATTAGCTTTTGCAACTTCAGAATACTGTATCCAAAAAATTATGAATTGGTTATTTTCAGAAAGTCTAAGACAATTGAAGCTGTGCATTAGGCTTATAACAAAGCAAATGACAAACATAATTGTGCACAAGTTGCTTTTAGCAGCAGCAAAAGACATGGCAAATTTTGTCCTGAAAGAAAATATCTTCAGGTGAATGAACTTGATCTCATTATTGGATATTACAGGTCAGATCTGATGTTGATCAACTGTATGCATCATGTGCTGACGGAGAAAATACAAACAAGCATTTATTTATTTATTTATGTTTTGCAGTTGGATAAATCCATTGACATTGTAGACTTAAAATTTATTACAGATATTGTTTGAGAGCACTAGTGAAATGGACTAGGAAGTTCTGTTTAGTAAGATCCAGTCTATGCACACAACTCGAAAGGAAGTGTTTAAACACATGTAAACACTTTATAACTACTAATATTAATTGTTGAAAATGTTAAGATATTACCATCAGTGGTGGTGCCGACAGTTTATGCCATCCAGGTTAATCTGAGATCATAATCATTTACAATGTTAATCTGAAAATACCATAGTAGCAGTAGTGAACACCACTTACCGTTTCTGTCCATTGAGGTCTTCTGACTCTCTGGGCATTTTGTCATTTTTTTATTGTTGTTCTCTGAGGTAAGAATAGTTCTTCATCACTCGTATTTTATGATTTCATATCATTCTGGTTATGATTATTGTAATGGTTAATATATTTATTAATTATAAAAAGCATTGGCCAGAATTTCTAAAGAAAGTCAGAGACTCTTTGTCATATGTAAGACCATATAAAGTCTGTGATCAAGAGAACAGATGCAAAACTGACATCTACTGTAGATTAGTCAGACCCTGACTTTTTCATGAATCTGACAGATTTTTTTGGACACCGTATGACTGCTGCTCTCAAACTATTAGAAATCTGAAACCAGAGAGCAATTATAAAGTTTGAAAATGGAACTACAGCAGTGCTTCCTTGTTACTGGCACAGCCTTCATCAGTATTAGAAATTTGTTCTGCCTTGACAGGAATATTCTCACATGCCTTTCCTCTAAAGAACAAGACAGCCCCATGGAACATAGGTGTGACAGTGAATTTAAGAAGACTTTTTCCCCCTCTTCACACTACCTGTCACTTGCTTTTAAGTTTTTGCACAAAACCCACAGTTTCCAGACAAGGCCTTAGAATTTCCATGTGCTTTGTACTGTACCAGATTTTCATCACTTATTGCTTAGCCATCAGAGTAACCACTTAAATGAACACTGTTGTAGAAGCCAAACAACAACTGTCTTTTTAGGTCTACGTTTTTACCACTCCTTCTTTTCTCTGGTCTTTTTGTTGTGAAGCAAATTGACCCACTCACATTTATTTTTTATGATTTTATAAGAGAACTGACAAAAAAACAGATATGTCTGGAATATATTATTATCCATTTAAGTTAATCTGCTACTTTGTGGTCCTAGAGGAGGAAAGCAGCCCTAAATTTAGCACTTGGTAGAATAAAGTTTTTTTTTGCTAAGCATGTCATTTTTTGTAACCTTACAGATCTGTTTTTAAACTCTTCCATTATATGAATATTCTTCCAACTATCTGTAGGATCATTCCGTTGGTCTTCTGAAGTCTTCATATGAACAGAGATTTGTTTTTAGAGTAGTCTTCTTCTGGATACCTTCACATTCATGCTCAGTTTATACCAAGAGATGTCTAGAGATAATTGGATGTGCTTTTGGGCCTCATTCGAGTTGTCTTCTTGATCTGTGGGATAATCTTTTGCACTTAGTTATACATTTATTCTACCATATGCTAGAAAAGTTAAATCTGTAATCCTCACCTCAATGGTGAACATCTTGAACACTTTCTGAGGTCATCTTTAGGTTATGGTATTACACTAAGGTACAGTATATAAGTAAAGCCCCACTGACTGATTCTGTTGCCTCTGTAAATCTTTCATGGTGATTGATTCTTTGGCTAGCTTGTTACCCAGTTATTTTAGCACCTGGTTACAATTCATTTTGTAATCTAGTACATCTTGTCATTCTTCATTTTGTATTGTATGCATCACTTTATATGAGGAGTAAGTAAAGTCTATTGTTGTAAGACTTTTATTGTAGAAAGGGGCTAGCTTTGATAAAATATTTTTGTATAAAATTTGTGGCATTTAAACAACTATAGGTGTTCATAAACTTCAAAACAGCACTGGACAGGGACTGGACCAGCAACATTGTGGTTTTCAATTCAGTAAAACACCTTAGCACCTTAAATGCCCTTCATGTGAACAGAGTGGTCAAAGGAAATTGTGGTGGGACCAAAGATGGCTATGAACTGCTGTTAAAGCCTCTTTCACAACTGACTTTGCCAGCTGCCAGAAGAGGGACGCGTCACACCTGGACGAACTGGTGAGGAAGGCAGGCTGTATTGTAAACATGGAGCTGGACATTTCGACATCCGTGGCAGAGCGACAGGCACTGAGCAGGCTTCTGTCAATAACTCAAAAAATCCACTGCATCCACTGAAAAGGATCATCTCCAGACAGAGGAGCAGCTTCATCGACAGACTGCTGTCACTGTCCTGCTCCACTGACAGATTGAGGAGATCGTTCCTCCCCCCACACTATGTGACTCTTCAATTTCACCCAGGGGAGGGGGGGGGTAAACAATATTATACAAAATTGTCTGTTTGTTATACCTTCATTGTTATGACTCTTTAATATTGTTCTTTATCAGTATGCTGCTGCTGGAGTATGTGAATTTCCCTTTGGGATTAATAAAGTATCTATCGATCTATCTATCTACTGGGAAAGCAGTTTTGAACATTGTCAGTTGTTGCTGTAGGCCCAGGTAAAGTTAAAGAAAATCTGTAAATCCATAAGGTTGTGTTTCAGTCCCCACCTTTGACTCTGTGTTCCCCTGAACAGTTCACTTCAAATTAAAGTTCTCAAATGGTGATTTGCACCATGGTAATTTAAAGTGTCTTTGAATTAAGGCATCAGTTGAATGAATAAATAATAATAATGTAACCCTGCCTTGAACAGCAGCAGATTTTCCATAAATTTTATATAACAGGGTGTTGATAATATGAGGGGTGTTGTTTAAACAATAGAAAAAATATTAAAATGAGTAGAACGTATGTGGAAGTTGTTAAATAACAAGGTGTGGATATTTGAAACTATTCTTTTCGTTCTCTGTAATTTGCTTTTGACATTCCTTGGTGCACACCCACCTTCATTTTTCATTTTCCCTAAATTGATTTTTTTTTTTGGATAACATTTTCATTCCAATCCCTTTTGTATCTTTGTTTTCTCCAGGAATATGTCAAAGGTCTGTGCCATCCTGAATTAGAGGAGACTGAGACGTATCCGAAAGACATGCACTGCATCTTCGATGGTGCAGACAAATTCTTCCTTCATGCAATTCTGCAGGCTAGTAGCGCTGATGTTCTTGTAGTGCAAACAGGCCTGCTACACATTCGTGGAACTGCTGAAGCTGTCATCATGGCAAAGAGCCAAGTTCAGCAAATGGTCAAGCTTTTTCAAGATAGACCATGCCTACCACCAGAGTTGGACATATTGGTTAAAAAAGATTTTAGAAACTTTGTAGAATCTCACTCTGATAAATATGCTATGGAGCTTATGTTGCTGCCCAGCAGCTTGAAGCAGGAACTCCTAACTCTAAGCCAAGGGACCATGCCAACAGAAGCAGTCACACTTGTGGCTGCTCAAGCGGACAGGAGTAAGGCTGGCACCCCTGTAACAGAGCTAACCAACCAAATATTGGACACTGTACTAAGTGACCCTACCCGAGAACGTCCACCATGCAAAAGAAGGTCATCTTCCTGTGAGGAGAGAAGCACTAAGCGTCAGTTTTCTTCAGAGGTATCCAGCCCTTGTACCTCTTTACAGACAGATGGAGATGCCTCAGAGTCTGATGATTCTGTTATGTTTGTGAATAGCAGTGTAACAAAGGAAGTTAGTCCTGAAACAAATTATAAGTGCCTAGTGAACTTTTTCAAAACAATGGGGTACCAGCAGGATATTGTTGTCAAGGTAATTGATGAGATGGGCCAAATGGCAGAACCTCTTGTACTGCTGGACCGTATAGCCCAAGAGAGTCTGAGACAGACTGAATCATGCAGCAAAGCAAAAGAAAGTCTTAATCAAGCTGGGTCAAGTAGGGCTTTCAAAACAAGGGACTCCCCATCCCTGGTAGTGCAAACACAGAGCCCAGAGGATGTGGAGACAGATGGTCCTTTTATTGACTTAACCCAAACAGAACATAACTTTATTGCAAGGGGAAACTCAAAGCAGCACATCACCCAGAATTCTGTGACAGCAACACACCAATTAAGGGGATCGTGCCTAGAACATCCTATAGTTTCCCCTCCACTGCAGGGTGCCCCCACAACTGTAACACATAAGTCTTTCCGCTCATCAATAGAGACAAATGCTTCCCCTGTGACTGGGGACAAACGCTTTAAAGAGTCGCTGAAAACACCTTACAAGCTCATCCTAGAGAACAAACCAGGTAGAGAGGAGCTGAAGCACATCATCATTGATGGGAGCAATGTAGCCATGACGTGAGTACCAAAGTCAATAGCTCTTAAATCTTCTTGCAGTCACAGTATCTGTGTTTCCTCCCTCTGTTTCTTATTAGATGCAGTCTTTTTTGTTAAGGGGATTTCATTAATAGGTAATTGTCTAGAAACAAAATGCTAGAAGTTACTTTTCTGACATTTATGTGTCTCCATGTGTATAGCTGGTGTTCCATGTGTTCTTACCTCTATAATAAAGCTGACAAGGACTTTGAACACACTGTAAAATTTGTTCAAATGATTACTTTTCTACTTTACAGGTATAGTATGAATGACTGCATGATTGTTGAATGCCCACTTTTAAAAAATTTCAGTTTTTAAGCTGTTTTGCAGTTTTGTACAATAGGAACTAGTAATGAGATCTCTTGAAGCCAATCATGTTTCATTTATTTAGCTTAATGGACCATGCAAATAGTATTTAACTTTTGTTTTGTGAAGTGGTTGTAATTGTTTTTCTCTAGTTTTAATTCCTTTGTATCTTTATATAATAACCATCACTGTGGAATAATACTAATGGCTGAAATTTGCCAGAAATATAAGTGTGAGCAGAAAATCACTTGTGTGTATACCATCATGTGAAAAAGTAAGTATGGAAATTGTTGACTTTTTCACCATATTTGAACAGGCAGACAGTGCCTACAGATAAAAATGATACATAGTACTTGAATGTAAACACATCTGATAAATTTTTAATCATTTATTCAACAAAAATATCAGTAGATATAATGGTCTACTGGGGAGAAAGTAAGTACATCCTTGGCCTCAGAAGCAGGTATTGCCCCCATTAGCAGAAATTACTTTTGGTAGGTGATTTGCATAACTACCCACCAGTCTCTGATATCGGCTTGGTGAATTATTTACTACTCCTCCATACAGAATTCCTTCAGTTGCAAAATGTTTGTCAGTTTTCTTGCACATACTCCCTGTTTCAAATCACACCCCACCCATCTTTCCTCCTGGTCCCCACTTCTAATGCAATTTAAATCAGAGCTTTGACTTACATTCCATAACTCTCTGTGTCTTCTTTTTGTATCATTCCTGGGTGGATTTGTTAGTGTGCGTTAAATCATTATGTTGAAAGGTCCTTTTTTGGTTCAACTTCAAATTTCGAACAGAATGCCTAACATTTTCCTCCAGTACACTTTGATATGATGCAGAATTCCTAATTGATGACGACTGCAAGGTGCCTAGGCCCCTAAGGCCACAAATTGACCCCAAACAATAACATTTCAACTACCATTCTTCAGTTAATTCTTTTTCTGAAGTGTTGTCTTTGGTTTGTGCCAAACATGCCCGCTGTTACTGTAGCCAAACAATTCTATCTTTGACTTTATCTGTACAGAGCACATTGTTCCAGAAGGCCTAGGGCCTCATGCATAACGGCGTGCGTAGAATTCACACTATAACATGGGATACAGACAAAAACGGAAATGTGCGTACACACAAAAAAATCCAGTTGCATAAATCTGTGTGAATGCCAACGTCTATTTTCTTCCACTACATAAATCCCGGTCAGAGTGAAAGTAACGCATGTGCACGCGCCTGCTGTCCCACCCCATCTCCTCCTAGAATAAAGCATCTTTGAATATGCAAATCAGTGCAAATAGCCCTTAAGCTCAGCGTTCTGTGAGAAAGCAATGGCAAAAGCAAGGGGGGGAAATAGAAGAATTTCAGCAAATGCCAAGTGGAGGCAAGGAAAAACTTACTATTTATTGGTTTAAACAATGGTATAAACAACAAAAGGAAGTTGATCGAGTGACATTGAACGTCGGAGAAACTGAAGCTGAAGTTCACAAAATCGTACAGTGCCGAAATAAAAAAAAAAAGTTGCCATGAAAAGGCGAGTTATAGCCCACCGTCTGAATGTCATATGAAAGCTTATTAGAGTACAGAGAAAAAAAAATAGGCACACAGTGGGGGGGGAAAGCACAAAATGTTAAATTTAATCTTGAAATTTCCACTTTAATCACGTAGTTTATTTTGTCATTAAAGTAAAACATCATAAACTTCATCTTACAATCGTTTTATTTACTAGTTTCTCAAACCACATCGTAACTAAAGTAGCACCTTAAATGCTTTGTTTTGTATTTGATCTTCTGTGTACACTGCGTGCTTCTTAAACGGGCTTTCTCTTCCTCCAACAGGACACAGAATCCATTAAAAATAATGAGATGTATACATGATATGATTTTTATGATGATAGAAGTTAAAGCATGTTATTAAACGTGGGAACATGGTAGCGTAATGATTGTTCATGCCTCACGCAAAATGCTTGCTGCACCGTGCGCAACCTTCGATGTAATACTTTATTGCAGCAGTACTGTTTTTTTCAAATGTACTAACCCCCAATTCCTATCCTTGCTTTTCTTTCTCCAAATACCCAATTGCCACACAATCAGCTCTGTGATAGGCGTTAAGCCATCTGTAAGATTAGAACACAGATTCTTCAAAACTTTTAAGAAACATTGAAATATGTTCATAGTACATGTTTAATTATTCAATCCATCTATCCTTCCCTTGTTGCACCAGCCCCAGCAAGAGTACAGTGCGAGGCAGGAATAATCTGTGAACGGAGCGCCAGCTTCTCGCTAGCGCTGCAGCACTGTGTTCTCATATGTCTATTAACAATATACTGTAGATTATTTAAATGAAGTTAAAGTTTTATCTGTATAATATAATAAACATATTACTGCATTTCATCTTAAAAATGATATTGTCATCATATGTAAATACGCATTTTATAAAGTGCCGCAGGTTGTGCAATATTATAACTATTGCAAGTTTACAGTGAGGTAATTGTAGTTATAAGTACAAACAGTTTTACAAGGAGCACTTGATGGACTGATTGAGTGCGTTTATAGTTCTTGGGATGAAACGGTTTCTGAACCGCGAGGTCAGTACAGGAAAGGCTCTGATGCATTTGCCGTTTGAGTGCAGTTCAAATAGGCAGAATGGCTGCCGATAATTCTCTTTCCGATCAGTTGCTGTAGATCTGTGATTCCACACTCCGATACAGTGATTTTAATACTCCGAGTGGTGCAGTTAGAGTAATATGGAAAAAGATGATCCAATATGGCAACCCCTAATGGGAGCAGCTGAAAGAAAAAGAAGAAGGTGCAGTGAGAGTAACAACGCTAAAGCAGCTATGGTATTTGTAATACTTTGGCTATTCCGTGGACCATTATATTGTTACAGGTTAATTACAATCAGATGCCTTAAACTATAAAACAATATGCTGTTAGTTTCAGTGTATATGTATATCAAGGATGTGGATCTAAAAAAGAAAGGGAAAACCACACTGAAACAGTAGCACTGCTTTGACGCTGGGTGCCGCCAGTTTGAAAAACCGAGTGGAGAACTTGCATATGTCAGGGTTGGAGCTACCGTGAAAATGTGCGTGGCTTTACACCAAGTTTAGGTTTTATACATCACAATTTGAGCGTGGAAACGTTCATACGGAACAGTTTTGTGCGTACGAACAGTTTAAACTGTTAAACTGGCCCCTGGTCTTTGCCTATATGTTCAATGGCAAACTGTAGTAGAATAATTAATTTCAAATAATTTGGCAACCTTCTTAGATCCCTTGCCAAATTCATAGGCAACCACAATCTTTTTTTCTGAGGACTGTAGAGAGCTCTTTTGATCTTGGCATTGTGACACCACTCAGATTAATTGCAGAGAGAACACCAGACTCTTGATATTTGCAGGTTCCTCCTGCATACTTCCTATGAGAGTCTAATCATTGGCACCTAATGTGGAACAACTTTTATTTAATGTAATGAATTTGTAGTGGTGACAAATCTGCATTTTTTTTTGTTAATGTAGAATATAAGAATACATACATCAGGACAATTTTATGTGCCATTTGTTCAAGTATATCACATTTATCTGCAAGCAATGTTTGCATTAAAGTGTACCATTTGCCTGTTCAGATATGTTATAAAAGTCAAAATTTTCTATGGGAGGTGCTTAATATTTCACATGACTATATCTACAAGGTCATCATTAATCAGCATGTAGGAAGCAGTCAATTATTACTTGTTTATGTTATGTAAAATATGATTGCATAACTAACTGCTTATGAAATGTTTTTAAAACACAGCTTATTCTTATTTTTAAATTTGTGCATTTCATGTATATGATGGAACAGGTCATAATTTAGTTGTTTCAGGATAGTGCAGTTCAGCTGGCCCAGTTGCTTCATAATTAAGCTAAGCCCATTGTTTCATAATTTAAGTTGCTTTTGCCTCTTTATTGCTAGCCTTGAAGTGAAAGAGGACTGCTTGTTCAAACTTGTATATGTTAGTTTGGGCAAAATGAGAGCACAGTGTAAATCATCTAAAATAGATCCAAACTGTTTTTTGATTCCACTTAATGAGATCACATTTCATTTTGTATAAAAATATTCTATATTTGTTGCACCATTATAGGAAAACTAGCAACAAATGTTGAGTTACTACTAAAAACAATTAAAGGTAAATTTGTTGTGTTTTTAATTTTAATAACTTTTTTTTAACAATTTCTTGTCTTCTACTCACGAGTGTTTCCTGAGTGATTAGTTGTGCCAAGATTACCCTACCATGATTGGTAAAGTGTGCTCATTGCTTAAATATTTTGAAAATTATGCTCTTCCATTTTGTCTGTTGTTTTATTTGTACAGTACATCTTAGCTTATTATTCTATTCATTTGAGTTTAGAAAAAGTTAGATTAATACATATCGTTAGTACAATACAATTTAATGTACAGTAATTTTATGCAAAGCTCAGCACTATTAATTGGCTGGCCTTTTCTGTGTTTCATATAAGTATTTTTATTTTTACATCTGAGATTTTCATTTCTACTCAAGTGGCCATATATGGATGCTGTTTGTATTTTATGCAGTCTAGGTATCAGACACAAACCAATTTTCACCATAGTTCATTACAGTCTGGGTTATTCAGCATCTTATGCTTGCCTTCAGACTTTCAATAATGTACATCTCTAATAATCTCATGTGTATGTACTGTTGAGTTGTGTATATATATTTTTTATCGCCATATGACACCCTTCCATTGATGAAGGTTGTTTATGACTTTCTAATCGCCATTTTTGTTCCACTCTACCTCACCACTTTTTATACTTCAGGATTGAATAAAAGTCTTTCCCTATCTACCACAATGAAGTGGCATTTGTTGTTTTCATATATTGAAGGATTCAAATCTAATACACATACACTACCAGTGAAAGGTTTTTCCAGTTTTTATTGAAATGTAACCAGTTCATATCCAGCAAATAACCTTAAGTTGTGCAAAGGTAAGCAGTAAATTGACAGGTTAAAAAAAAAGAAGTTTAGAACTGAAAAGTAATGTCATTTTTAGATTTATATAAAAGTCTTTTTAAGGGAATAATGTGTTAACAAATTACATCTTTTCTACAGCAATGGAAGTCATTTAAGTCTTGAACATTGATGCAAACAATTGAGAGGTGTCCTAACTTTTGTTGATTATATATAAATCAGTGTGGAAAACAAACTGTTGCTACACCATCTGAAGCATTATTTGGACAATATAGCACTGCAGAAAGTAGTATATGACTATTATATTTCTGAGAAATAGGCAATTAACAAAGAAAGGAGCACAGACAGACCATTGTAATCCTTAAAAGTATAGGTCTTTTTTAGCAAAGGTATTACTTCGAGCTTGGAAATTGGAGAAACTTATGAGAGGAACCTATCTGTTAGACCCAGAGACACAACAGAATCAAGTGTTTTGGACTCAACAGCTTACACTATACGCACCTTAAAGAACAATAGTCAAAATAAAGTCTCACTTTTAGTAGAAGAGAGGATTTCAAGCTGCAGGTTTAACAGGTCAAGTGGAAGTAAGAAAACTATTTCTAAAATTGCAAAATACGAAATTGAGACTTGCCTGGGACAGAATTCACCACCCTTCTCAATGTACTGTAACATTTTAAGTATAGTATAAACAAACAATTGTAGATATGGCTACTGCACAGCTGTTAAGCTTAGCTTAAACCAGTTGTCCTGTGGGGCAACTATCACAAAGGCTGATGACTCTAAGAAAGAAAATTTCTCTTCTAATTGTGTGGCTTTGGGTCAGCCAGAGCTGTTCCTCTTAGAATTTCCTCCAGCTTCCATGTTCCTTTTGATTGTTTAGGAAACTGTACTCTTTGAAAGCTTGGCTTTATTTTAATTTCTTTAATGGCAAGACCTCATTTTTAAGGGCAATGACTGTCTGTCTGTCTTCCTTTGTTAGTTGCCTTTTTCTCACCATTATGATAGGAATATCTAGTACAAATAATGCTACAAAGGGTTTAGCAACAAGGTGTGTTTTTATTCAGACACCATGTTTGTAAGTAATCAGCCAAAGTCGGGACATCTGTATTAATTGTTTTCTTCAACTTTCAATGGTTAATTCAGTCACATTGCTTTTGTACAGTTTAC
The DNA here is from genome assembly GCF_016835505.1 of Polypterus senegalus. Lineage (NCBI taxonomy): Eukaryota > Metazoa > Chordata > Cladistia > Polypteriformes > Polypteridae > Polypterus > Polypterus senegalus. The sequence goes on along the minus strand of NC_053162.1, from coordinate 32,190,410 downwards.
GGCCATACCACTCTGAATACGCCCGAACTCGTCTGATCTCGGAAGCTAAGCAGAGTCGGGCTCGGTTAGTACTTGGATGGGAGACCGCCTGTAAATACCGAGTGCTGTAAGCTTGAGGGCGGCACGGTGGCGCAGTGGTAGCGCTGCTGCCTCGCAGTTAGGAGACCTGCGTGGAGTTTGCATGTTCTCCCCGTGTCTGCGTGGGTGTCCTCCGGGCGCTCCGGTTTCCTCCCACAATCCAAAGACATGCAGGTTAGGCGGATTGGCGATTCTGAATTGGCCCTAGTGTGCGCTTGGTGTGTGGGTGTGTTTGTGTGTGTCCTGTGGTGGGTTGGCACCCTGCCCAGGATTGGTTCCTGCCTTGTGCCCTGTGTTGGCTGGGATTGGCTCCAGCAGACCCCCGTGACCCTGTATTCGGATTCAGCGGGTTAGACAATGGATGGATGGATGGATGCTTTTGTACATAACTCTGAAAATTGCAGTTACATCGTTGTCATACAGTCCATCCGAAAAGTATTCATAGTGCATCACTTTTTCCACATGCAGTGTTTCCCAAACTCGGTCCTGGTAAACCCCTGTGGCTGCAGGTTTTTGTTCCAGCCAGATTCTGTTTTTAATTGTGCTCCTGGGCTAATTAAGTTAACTGATATTTCCCAAGTTCTGTGTTTAAGGAACAATATAGAAAGAAAGCTAAGTTTCCTAAAAATATATATATATATATATATATGTTAAAATGTACCAAGTAGTTATATAGGAATAATGTATTTTTTTCTTTTTAACGGTATTTTCATCTTGATTTTCATTCTACTTTTCTAGGTCTTCTAATTGTTTAATTAATCCAATTTTTACTAATTAGTGGATCTGGCTCTAAAGTAGTTGCAGCCTTTGATTATTCAGTGTTGTTTGCCTGGGTGTCTGATCTGCTCGTTTTAAATTGTTATTAATAAGATACAACGAAGGGAGAAAAACTGCACAGAGAAAGGGCAAAGTACTGTATAATGAAATCAACAAAAGAGAGTTAAGCATTATAGCAAAAGCAGAAATATTTCTAAATATCTTATAAATGTAAAAATCATGCTGCTAAGCTTTTCTGAATGTTGAATAAAAGAAAAAAAAAACCCAGCTAATTAAATGAGATCAGTGCTATCAGGTGTTGTCACTGATTAGGAATCTGGTTGGAACAAAAACCTGCAGCCACAGGGGTCCACCAGGACCGAGTTTGGGAAACACTGTGTTACAGCCTTATTCCAAAATAGATTAAATTCATTTTTTCCTCAGAATTCTACACACAACACCCTGTAATGATAACGTGAAAAAAGTTTACTTGAGATTTTTGCAGATTTATTAAAAATAAAAAAACTAAGAAAGCACATGTACATAAGTATTCACAGCCTTTGCCATGAAGCTCAAAATTGAGCTCAGGTGTATCCTGGTTCCCCTGATCAACCTTGAGATGTTTCTGCAGCTTAATTGAAGTCCACCTGTGGTAAATTCAGTTGATTGGGCATGATTTGGAAAGGCACACACCTGTCTATATAAGGTCCCACAGTTGACAGTTCATGTCAGAGCACAAACCAAGCATGAAGTCAAAGGAATTGTCTGTAGACCACCGAGACAGGATTGTCTCGAGGCACAAATCTGGGGAAGGTTACAGAAAAATTCCTGCTGCTTTGAAGGTCCCAATGAGCACAGTGGCCTCCATCATCCGTAAGTGAAAGAAGTTCGAAACCACCAGGACTCTTCCTAGAGCTGGCTGGCCGTCTAAACTGAGCGATCAGGGGAGAAGGGCCTTAGTCAGGGAGGTGACCAAGAACCCGGCGGTCACTCTGTCAGAGCTCCAGAGGTCCTCGGTGAAGAGAGGAGAACCTTCCAGAAGGACAACCATCTCTGCAGCAATCCACCAATCAGGCCTGTATGGTAGAGTGGCCAGACAGAAGCCACTCCTTAATAAAAGGCACATGGCAGCCCGTCTGGAGTTTCCCAAAAGGCACCTGAAGGACTCTCAGACCATGAGAAACAAAATTCTTTGGTCTGATGAGACAAAGATTAAACTCTTTGGTGTGAATGCCAGGCATCACGTTTGGAGGAAACCAGGCACCGCTCATCACCAGGCCAATACCATCCCTACAGTGAAGCATGGTGGTGGCAGCATCATTCTGTGAGGATGTTTTTCAGCGGCAGGAACTGGGAAACTAGTCAGGATAATGGGAAAGATGACTGCAGAAATGTACAGAGACATCCTGGATGAAAACCTGCTCCAGAGCGCTCTTGACCTCAAATTGTCTTTCAGCAGGACAACGACCCTAAGCACACAGCCAAGATATCAAAGGAGAGGCTTCAGGACAACTCTGTGAATGTCCTTGAGTGGCCCAGCCAGAGCCCAGACTTGAATCTGATTGAACATCTCTGGAGAGATCTTAAAATGACTGTGCACCGACGCTTCCCATCCAGTCTGATGGAGCTTGAGAGGTGCTGCAAAGAGGAATGGGCGAAACTGGCCAAGGATAGGTGTGCCAAGCTTGTGGCATCATATTCAAAAAGACTTGAGGCTGTAATTGCTGCCAAAGGTACATCGACAAAGTATTGAGCAAAGGCTGTGAATACTTATGTACATGTGATTTCTCAGTTATTTTATTTTTAATAAATTTGGAAAAAACCTCAAGTAAACTTTTTTCACGTTGTCATTATGGGGTGTTGTGTGTAGAATTCTGAGGAAAAAAATGAATTTAATCCATTTTGGAATAAGACTGTAGCATAACAAAATGTGGAAAAAGTGATGCACTGTGAATACTTTACGAATGTACTGTACATTCCTGCGCGGTGTACCAAATGCACCATATGGAACTTGCAACTGTACATCCACTCATAAAACAGGCTAAGGGCACACTGTACAGAAACCATTGCGACACTGTACTTGTAGTGAATCAAGCTGAGGATAGACTGTGGGTGCTGCCGGTAGGTTCAAGTAAAAGGATATTAGACAAAAATAACCGAGATTGGTGTACAAAATACACCAGCGCTAGTAGATAAGGGTTAACATTGTTTAATTTCTTGAAGGAAAGTATTTTAACTCTTTACACAATTTTATGGTCTGACTGCAGTAATCAATAAATATCAATTTAACAGTTATGGCATTAATTTGTTAATATTATACCATTTCTACTGTGATTGGGAGTGGTATTAATTTCACATTTGTTGGTGCTGTCTCCTTATCAATTCAACACCCTTTGTTTCAATCCCCAACCTATTTTGTGCTTGTTTAGTCTTCATGTTCTGTCTAGTTGTGTATGATAGGTTAATTGGTGACTCTACATTAGCCTTGCGTGCGTGCGTGCGTGCGTGCGTGAATGGGCCCATGTGGTGGACTGACACATTCAGGGCTGGTGCACCTGCATTGGTACCTGCCTTTACCCTGAGTTGGATTAAATGGGTGTGAGAATGGTATGGTCATGTTAGGTAATTAGTTTGTGAATATATCCATCTTAATAAAAGGAGAAGTGTCTGTGTGTTTGTTTGGTTGCTATGATTCAGTTATCCTAAAAAGACAGCACATCATAAACAATTTTAGTAAAAAAAAAAAATGAACTGCATTTGTTTTTCCAAAAGTATGGCATATCACAAACATTAGAATTGCTTTTATGAATCCTATACCAAATGGCATTAATAGAGACGTGCATTGCATGGTGCAGCGCAAATGTTAACGCTGTGGACTGCGCTGATTACTTAGGTTTCAATCCATCTTTGATGGACAGCACAGCTAGTAGTGTATTAACAGTAATAATAGTCTTTAATCATATTGTTTGGAGATAAAATGACTTTAAAATAAAATGAATATTAGATTGTTTCTCAACAGTAACCTTTGACAGTAAGACATGATATTTATTTGCATCATTGCTTGCATACGAGTCGAAGATGGTTTGTGTTGTTCCTCTTTGCATGATTGAGGTATCTTCATGCACTGTGTCGTAAATGCATATAAATGCAACCAAGCTCCTACTAAGATCCAAAGCAACACAGGACTGATGATTGTACATTGTTTATTGTAGTATTTTACATCTGTCTGGTGATTTCTTCCTTTTGCAGACATGGGTTGCACAAATACTTCTCATGCCGTGGTATTGCCATTGCTGTCCAGTATTTTTGGAGATATGGACACAGACATATCACAGTTTTTGTTCCACAATGGAGACTTCGATATGATCCTCTGACTACAGGTAAGCATAGCATTGTATTAGCCAAGGTTGTAAACTTGGTTATTGTCTCACAATTGTAAATAACTGATTGAAGCTGTCTGCCTTTAATAGAGAAGCACTTCCTGCATGAACTGCAAGAAATGGGGGTGCTATCACTCACACCAGCGAGAATGGTCTGTGGAAAGCGAATTGCATCCCATGATGACAGGTAGGATGTATGGGTTTGAGTAACCACTCTTTTAAACGTCATTGACTGCAAGCTATGTGTGTATTTCTTTTTTATTTTGTTTATATTTTTTTAAACAACGTCAGAAAAAAAGCATCTAGCTAATTCATTCCTTTTATGTTGCTATGATTTGGAGTCTGTATTTGCATTTTAAAAAAGTGAAACAAACAAAGAACAGTATTGAGAAATTTTAATTATACTGAACTGCTTCCAAGGGGCTCCCCCTTGTTAAAAAAGTATTATGAAAATGGTGTAAACTTAAAAAATAAACATAGGAAAAACTGGACATGTTTCCTGTCAAGGTGCTTCCTGGTCCTTTTAATAATTGTGCCTGTTAATGTTAACAAGCTAATTAGAAAGTAAATTCCACATAATTCCAATGCACAGTTCAGGTAACTTTTTGCAGTTTAGCCTCATGTTTCATTTGCTATGTAAACCCAGATAACCAGATTCAATTATATTTAAGTAAGTTGCTTACATAATAGTTCTTGTTTATCATTGGTTTAGATTGGTTCCTATGAAAACTCCAATCTTTGCAGGTTTTAATGCAAAGGTATTTATTCTCAGATTCCTACATGATAGTAGTGAGAAGATCCTTCATATAAGGTGCTAGAGACCTCAGGTTTCATGTTCTCTTTCATTCTGTTATGTTGAGCCTTGCTTCCTCCTTAGTTATAGGATGATGTAAAGCTGTTCGTTCTCTTGGGGATGGGAACAAGAATTAAAGGTTCTCCTTTAATTTTATCTACAACATAGAACTATGATGTGATTGTGTATTTTTTCCCACTTATCTATATATATAATTCACTAAGGCAAGACAACCATGGAAAGCGGCGTGGATTCACTAAGCCGGCGACAAGTAAGAAACCTATGGCGCACGCAGGAAGGAGCCATGCCCACCATCTCCAAGACCATTGGATACAACAACAACTCGCAGAGCCACGCCCACCAACTCGGACGCGACAACACAGAAAAACCGCCGTCATTTATATTCACCACTTTGAATTTTCATTCAGCCACTTTGACTGTTCATAGAGGCATGTTTTTCGCGGAGGTGAATCGCAATATGCAGCATGTAAAACGGTTTGCGATTGGTATCCCATGGGATCCTTAAAACGATCCTTTACAACTGAGGTTAAAACACAATGAAGTAAGCAGTCTTTAAAAACCGAGTTTCGGTTACGAAGCACGACCGTGTGCACCATAGCAAACTGTTTTACATGCTACATACAGCAATTCGCATCCGCGACAAACATGCGTCTTCTTAGATGCTCCTGCAGGAACATGAAAGATGTTTCCCTGCCCACCAACACTCCTTTTTCACCGGCCTGCGTCTACCCTCGCTCTCAAGGCATTCACACTGCCTGCCCATGTGCCCGGACGCAAAAACTCACCGACCACCCAGTTAGTCCCTTTCGTCTGTGCTAGGAGTCCACATGCACGTCTGAGCCACGTTGACTTTTCATTATTCTTTTCGGTTTCGACACCCGACCGCGTCCACCATGAAAAACCATGTGAAGGGAACAACAAAGCCCCCCTCGCTACTACCGTGGTCGGGTGTCTTGGTGGATTATATATAGAAAAGCAGCCACAACCGCACAGAGCAATGAAAAGTCTACATGAGTCACAGGTGCATCTGGACTGTGCAAAGACGACAACGACTCAAATGCCGAGTTGGAGGTGGGCACATGAGCAGGCAGTGCATACTGAACGCGAAATTCAGTCACGGACGATTGTGTGTTGGTTCGTTCCGTGTATTGTTACAATGTTGCTTTTCTTGCTGATTTATTACATTACCGATTTTTCAAATGTTAATTTTCTCCCTGTGCTTAAAAATCATTAAAAAATCGGCCTGATTATGCGGCGTATGTTACGCCGCGGGTTGGCTAGTAGTCAATATTTATGTATCCCTCTGAAGAGTTTATTACACATTTTCTGTCTTTACCTGCACAAAACAACGGTAATGGCAATTTTTACAAAACTTGTATGCAGCCAAAGTCTAAACATGCTTTTTTTTCTCTTTCATTACAGGTTTCTGCTACATTTGGCTGAAAAAACTGATGGGATCATAGTAACAAATGACAATCTGCAAGAATTTCAGCATGAGTCTGAATCTTGGAAGAATATTATCAAAAACAGGTGAATTTTTTGTACCAGTACACTGTGGCATCTCTCACTCTATATTTGGAATGACTGCAAAGCTTGAAAGCTGTGTGCTTTGCTCATCTTTTTCTTGGCTCCTATAGCAAGAAGGTGTTAATTTGTACGGAGTGGCACCTTATATATAGACTTTAGTCTGCATTTGCTACTTGAAAAGCAAATGGGTGTTAATTTCTTGTGATCTCTAACTCTCTTTAGACTTTTGCAATACACATTTGTGGAGGACATATTCATGGTACCAGATGACCCTTTGGGAAAGCATGGGCCAAGGCTAGACACATTTCTGTGTAAAGACTCCAGGTATGTCTGTCATGCCTCTGCTCCCTCTTTGGTCATCAAAGGATGCAAAAGCAACTGTATTTGACATCCATAACCTTTTTACCTGCAGCAGTTGCAGAATGGTTTGAAAAATTTGTAAACTCGTGAAAAAACACAGTCTATTAGCTGAATAATTAAAACATTTTTACAGGAAATAATTGCATCAAAGACTTTTCCAGGAGTGCATGGTTCATCAGTGGCTCTCATTGCTCCGAGAAAGTTTTTGTTCACCCATACAGGTAGAATGAATGTTGTTGCTGTTAAAAAATATGTAGTTTTCTCAAATAGTAAAATACCAGGTGATTTGCATATTGATTATAGTAGTTCCTTATTTGTCCATCACAATTTTAGAAAAAATGTAAAGAATGGAACATGTAGAATATTTGGTATAGTCCAATATCACACTGCAGCCTTATAGTCATTACTGCCTAAGTGTGCTCTGGCTTCTAAGTGACACCAAATGGAACAATGTAGTTCCAGAAAATAAATTATCATTTATACAGTATGTATGCTGAAACATACTCTGCCAATAATGAAATGCAGTCACTGCATAAAAAAACAGTTCTTATTCAGTTTGTACAGTCTGTATTTAACTAAGTAAACAGAGTTCTGAGAACTACAAATAAGTTTAAAAGTCTACTTGTGTAATACATTTCTAAAATATATGTTATATAAATAAGGATTCTTAATATTTGTGTGTTTGTTTTTTAGAACTACACAAATGCGTTTAATTCAAGCTAATGTAGATAATTTTGAAAACTTCAGTTTATGAATAAATGAGACAATATATGTAGAGCAGCAAGGTGGCATAGTGGATAGCACTTCTGTGAACATGGCTGTAAGTAAAGGGGCAACCCTGACTTGGACTAAGTGGGATTGAAATTAGTTAGATGTGCAATGCTCACTGTATGGTGTATCCCTGCCCAGTAAGTTTGCTACAGTTGAACACAGAACTGTCTGCTTATATCCTAAATCATAATTCATACTACATCTCCTTATTAAAATTAAAATAACACCCAATTACAATTTGTTTGATATTTTTGCCTTGTAAAACTGTAAATCAATAGTTTCTTTTTGTCAAGCCTTAGCGAAAAAAATTGTATATCCTATCTCATAAAATGCTTATGTAGATTATAAACCAAACAAATAAAAACAAATAAGCATTAGTGTATTTACTTTACTAACAAATCTGTTTAATAAGCATTTTTTAACTTGAAATTTGAATATTAAACATGCATTTTGTTTCGAAGAAAAGTATCTAAACACTGTGCAGTTAGTTAAGATTCCAATCTTTAATTAAACTATCTCCTGCACTCATTCACCTGCTGCTGTGGCAAAGAAAAGCCCCCAAAATAAAGCATGGAATTCGGGGGGCCTTTCAACTTATTTGGACAGGTGGTGGCTGTTGCCTGAGCTGAAAAAGCCTTTTATTTTATTCATTTTATTTAATATAGAGTTTTATCATATAAGTTTCTAATCTGCATGATGTTGTGTTTACTTCTGCATTCCTGGAAGATTTGTCAGTTGTGTAGATACTTAATTTTGAAGACAGCTTGAAATCCTTATTCTAGTATTGTGTTGTGTTGCCAAAATGTTATTCTGTCTTAAAATCTAAAGCACTGAATACCATAAAATAAATAAAGACCATTATTATTAATGCAAATATAAAAATCTACATGTAAAACTGACCTAGTGCTCATTTTAGAACCTGTTGATTCAATATTTATGTCCTTAGAAAATATTTTCAGTACACAAAGACACAATTCAAATGAGACAACGGAGTTGAATGTGGTTAAAGCTGTTTTTTTTTTTTTTTTTACTGCTACTGAAATGAGCATTTTAGTTCATAGGTTTACTCGTGTATATGTTGATGACTTATTTGTTTTGAATTACTCCAGTTACTCTAGTTTTTTTTTTTTCCAAAAAAAAAAAATACATGTATGTAGGAGATTGTCTGGCCGCTGTAGAACATTAGTAAGTCTAGGTATATGCATTATTGTGCCCTAAATGAACTGGTATCCAATGAAGGGCTTATTTCTGTCTTGTACATAGTGCCACCAGGATAGGTTTTGACTTTCCACAGCATTATAATCAAACAAGCATCCTCACTAGTGCATGGATGACTAATTCCAACTTGGAATGAAATCATTGACTTTTTTTTTTTTTTTCAATTTGTAATATCACAAAAATGTTCCAAGCCTCCTTGTATTGATAAAATTGATTCATTATACATTTGAGCAAATTCTTTATGAAAGTTTACTTTTGTACACTAATATATTTAATGTACCTATTCCTTATGCAAGTTTAACTTGCATACAGTGGACAAATAATGTGGATTCCTAAGGTTGACTTAAACAGGGCATTTAGTTCTCTGAGAAACATCAAAACACCTTTTCATATATTCTGCAAATATCTGGAACCGTGCAGGATGAATAGAACTCCATTCTTTTATACACAATCCCATGCCCTTATTCAGGCCCAGCTCCAGAATATCCAAAAACTGAATGGTGGCATTGTTTTCCTTAAAAGATTCCACCGTAGTTAGGATAGAAATGCTTTACTATAGCATGAATCTGATCACTCAGAGTTGTTTTGTATTTATTAACATTGGTCTTGCCCTCTAAGAGAATAAACTTTGCCATTAAAATCCTCTTCATATTATTAAGTAATCCTTCCCTGTAGAAAACAATTATCTGGTAATTTATTTTTGTTTGTTTGCCTATAATGTGGATGTTACACATGTACTTCCCTGCTCCTTAAGAACAAGGTAGAGCACCATATTTCTCCTTTGAGAAAATAAATTTGTAGCTTTAACAAGAGCTTTTTGCACCACAACTTGACCATCAAAATGCTCTTTGTGAACCTGACAAGATTTTTTAATGAAAGTTTCTGTTCCTGCCTTAGATTTTTGTTTTATTTCTTGCATCTTAAATGAATGCACGATCATCACAGTCAAGGACTTTTATTCATTGCTAATATGTGAACTAAGTCGTGGTTTCTTATGAAGACCATATAGTTTAGTTGTATTATCATAACTGAAATGTCTGCTAAATGTGCCAAAATGAATATCACTGACATCACTTCTTCAGTACATGGTTGCAAAATTAAAGAAAAATGATGTATGTGCAGAATTTCTGTACACGGCCTTAACATGGTGGATTGTTAATTGATTGATTACACTAAATTACCCACCTGTCTAAAAGCACATGATTTCCTTCTAATGTGCATCACAGGTTTCTTTCAGCTTCCTTTTCAGTTAAGCATATGTTTCTGTTTAGTAGTTGAAGCAAGAGTCCTGAAAATCATTATGAACTGAACTGAATTTATACATTTTAAGAATAATGCATTCCCAAACTGGACTGGAAAAAATTTGGAATAAACATAGCAAAGGGTCAGTGCCAAAAAGCTGTAATTAAATGTGAGACACTTTTGGGTTGTTTAATTATTAACTGATGTGTGCATGTGTGTGATTAAAAAAGCAACACTATATAGGAATCTTGTGGAGTATCACTTTGCATGTGTTGTTTACCCAAGTTCTTTTTAAAACAAATGGAAATCATATTTGTTCAAAGTTGAAGTGAATGGAAAAAATCATTATTCAAATTTCCCTTTAATTTGCAGTACTTGACATGTTATGAAAAATACTTGTCTGTGTGTATAATACAACTCCTTTAGTCATGCAGTTGTAGTTGCCCATTTGGTAGTCTTTTCAGCACTTAGATAAATTTACTATGTTTTAGAAAGTGACTAGAAACACATCTCTCCTGTGAAAAGTTCACATAGAGAGAAGCAGACATTTTTCAAGAGCGTGTGTAGCAAACTTTTGAAACTTTGCAGTAAGTGATATAATACCACCAAGGACACAAATCCTGGTCTTTTTGTTTTAAGTTTGGAGCTGTACTATTTTCCTGCCATGCCAATGTTTAGGTAAAATTTTTCATTATAATGGTTTATAAAACCATCAAGAAAGAGTGTTAGAAAATGAACTATTTCAAATTAAAAAGCTCATAAACCATAGTGAGGTTTTATTCCCATAAAAATATATTATATAAGCATTTTAAAAAGCTTGCATTACTTTGATCTTTTTCCTTTTGCATCCAAGATGTGCATGTTAGGCTGATTGGCACCTGTAATGCAGCCCTGTCTGGTTCCTGTCTTAATAATAAATGTGGCTGGGTAGACTCTCTGTTCAATTGTAACCCTTAAATGTGATTAACAGCTTTAAAAACCTGATGGGCCTTTTAAAAATTAAAATAATATTATACAGGAGAAGTAAAAAATTGGCTGTTGGTATGTTTCAATGAAAGCAGTTTGAAATATCCACAGAACTGCATTTTGCCATTGACCATGAAATGCACATGAGGACTTTACAAAAACCACCCAATAATCACTGGGTATATGCAGAAAGCATAGCAACAAATTCATGTTTGCATTATACCTTGAACATAAACTAAGTTCTGCTAATCTCTAACTTGGAAGATTTTGAATTGATATTTTTTTTGATACCTTTCCAAAGACATTTTTACAACATTTTATAAAGCACAAATGATTCTTAATGGAGCAGAGAAAATAGAGCACTTGAACAACTCCACATGGGTCATGCTACTAGTCCTATAGTATAGAAAGATGGTGAACTAACATTAATCAGAGAAAAAAAACATACATCAGGCCGTTTACTAGCAAACTGATATTTGACAACTGCCAAAAAAGTTTCTGGTGGATTATGTACTGTTTGCATCCTGTCTTATAAAAAATGTGTCTTAACATTTGGTTGTGTATACAGTGTGTGTGTGTGTGTGTGTATATATATCTATATCTATATATATAAGTTCACGAACATCTTGGTACACGTACAAATTGGTTTACGACCAAAAAGTTTGCCAAACTTTTGCCTTGGTTCACAGCCACACACTCGGTATACAAACAAGCCAGCTTCCCTTTCTGTTTGTACATGTTCAGTCACTCCCTGTGCACTTCCTGTGCAGCGAGCGAGCAAGAGAGAGAGAGAGCGACACACACTCAGGCACGTGAGAGACACACACACACACACAGACGCGAGAGACACACACACACAGGCGCGGGAGAGAGACACACACACACACACACGCACACAGGCAGGCGAGAGAGAAACACACACATTCACGAGAGAGAGGCGCACACACACACACACACACAGTCACGCGCTAGAGAGAGGCACACACACACAGGTGCACGTGCTAGAGAGAGACACACACACACAGACGCTCCAGGCTCGTGAAAGAGAGACACATACACACACAAAAGAAAGAGCAACCGAGCCAGCGAGCGAGAGAGGGAGGGCTGGACGCATAAGGTAGAAAAGGCTTGTTTTTGTTTTCAGTTCTGTTTACATAGCGTGCATTGTGGCAATGTTACTTTTCTTGTTGGTTTATTAAATTATGGATTTTTCAAATGTTCATTTTTTTCCTCTGTGCTTAAAACTCATTTTTAAAAAAAAAAAAGTGTTTTTAGCGGGCGGTTCCTAGCACTATAGTGCGAACTATTGCAGTGTTAGAGTTCTCTGTTGTTCAAGGTTTTCTCAGTGTTACTCAATGTTTTTACATTTAGTTTACTATTACACTGTGCATTCTATGGTGTAGTTAACTATATTTGTGCTTAAAAACTAAAAAATATATATTTACATACAGTTTGTACGGTCTGGAATGGTTTAATTGTATTTACATACAATCCTATGGTGGAAATTGCTCTGGTTCACGACCAAATCAGTTTACGACCAGAGTTTTGGAACGAATTATGGTTGTGAACCGAGGTTCCACTGTGTGTGTGTGTGTGTGTATGTATTCAAAAAATGACATTTTTATTTTGAATGTGCTAGTGACATTTTTTCCCAAATCAGATAAAAGATGGGGGTTCCCCACATAAGACTTTTTGTAGGTGATATCGTAACTATGTGACTCGAGTAATAATGAGATGTATACAAGTTCAGTTTACAAATAAAATGCACAAGGTGTGGCCCATAAAGGGTATCTGAGATTACAGGTTATTAGAAAACAAATGTGTCTTTAGGCTGCTTAAATACAGTTTTCATTAAATATTTTACTAAATGCTTTGTGCCATCTTAAAAACAGCAGTCTGACCACTAAAATGTTCCCCTTTTTGTAAACTTTTTCTCATTACCCTTCTCCAGGTGTAATACCCAGCTGGAGCCTCGAGGCCAGTTTCCATTTCTACCCAGGCAAATTCAGACTCCAGTTCCTTCACAGCACCATGCCAGTTCTGCCTCTGCTCATTACCCCATCCAGAAGTTTCCCCCGGAGAATCCTGGTCCACCAACACGATCTGCCCTTGAGACAAAAGGACTCCGGCAGCAGTTGTATGACATTTTTCCTGAACAAAAGCAGAAGATTGACAGTGTTCTTTCCGCACACCCCTATATGCGGGACTTAAACGCACTTTCTGCTATGGTGCTGGACTAGCAGAATCCCATTTGTTAGTGAACATCTGGAGTGGCCTTGTTTTCTTTAAGGAAGACACTCTGTCATGTTGTTGTTAATCTTGATCACTTGTTAATTTGGATTTACCTAAAGTAATATTTTTTTTTATTTTAATTTATTATTGAAATATTTGCTTATTTGCACCACTGGCTAACTTGCTGTCTGCGGACAGTAGTTCTGTTACTCTAATTTAAGCCCTTAAGGTGGCGAATGTTCCTGCATACCCACTTAAGTTCATCATTGCAGGTGTAAAGTAAAGTGATAAGTAATTACATTAATTGCTCACTGTTTATCTTCTGCTTCACATGGGAAGCAATGTGCCAAACTAAGTGGCATTTTTGGTGACTCTGGGGACAAAACGCAGGTGGTTATCCACCTCTTTGGAAACTAACATCACGTTTGCAGCATAACCAATGTATATTATTCAGAGAAAATTACACACAAGGGTCAATGTTTCTATTTGATTCTTTGATGAGGAGAATAAAACTTTCAGGCTAACATGAACCAAATAACTAGATCTGGCATAGTGCCCTTATATGTTACAGTACATCAGTCATTCCTAAGGTCACTTCCTGGAGACCACTGTGGCCACATTCATCGTCCGTGAGTTATTTGACCACTAATGGATTTCATTGCTTAATAAGCTGGTCTTTCTTCTTCTTTGTCTGCATTGAGAAAAGCACAGCAGTGTGAGATTTACAATTATAATACATTTTTATGTATTGGTGTTTTTGCTATAGCACCTGCCACTTTTTTGTTATTTTTCTATCAATACACCTTTTCTTTTTCCTTAATTACAAAGTACTAATGACAATTAATGACAAGCAGAGCAGACACCAGTGCAACCAACACTGAATGCCGAAAGGCTGCAGCTGCGTCAGTGCAAGACTGCTAGTGTGTTCATTAGTACTGTATATAATGGCCCTCATAAGCAAAACACCTGGAAAAGCACAATGAAGATTATCATGATGATGCTGCAAGTCTTAAAAATGAAGACAAAAAGAAAACCTAAAACTATCTTCATATACTAAACAAAAATGCTTGACATATTCCAATAAAAAATTTAAAAAGCCAGGTTTATAATGTACTGCTTTGAAACCAAATCCTATAAACTGGGAAGTAACTGGGGACAAAAGCCACAGGGGTCCCACTGAATGTTCAAGCAGCCCCCTTTACACCTTTTTTCGGCTCACTGATAACGTCGGCAAACCTGTTATCTTACATGTGATGAACTGCCGTCCTTCCAAGTTGTTACGATGAATGAAATGCAAAGGAAAAGCTGACTACAGTGATTGTGTCACACTTGCTCACCTCAGAGCCATTCTGTCAGAGTGCTGCACTACAGCAGGTATCCTTAACCTCACGGCTCTGTGATTTCACTTTCTTGGTGGCCACTTCTTGGAATGCTGTCACTGCAATTTCCAGCTTCATGTTCAGGTATGTGATTCTTCTTCTTCTTCTGCTGCTGCTGTCGGCTGCTCCAGTTTGTATTTTCAGGACCGTTTATGTAGTCTTTTATTGCTTTCAGGAATTATAAATCACCTTATATTTTTACCCTTTTTATTTATGAGGCTAATCAGTTATGGGTGGATAATAAAAGCTGCCCCTCTCATTTTCTCAATCTTCATTTACTAAAATGCATACACAAAGGGTAAGAGCCTATCCTGTCATCATCTGAAGCTAAGCAGGAAATATCTTAAATGTTATCTGGTAACAAAAGTTCTACGATAAGTCACAAAAACAATTGATATTGAGTATCCATATAGGGCTATGTGTGTGAGATGGTGAGTTAGCATTAGTGTTCAGCTACTCTAATCCACTTTATTTTACTTTAAACAAGTAAAATTGCCTTTTAACCATTCAGACTTATGTTGTAACAGTTCTAATTAAAAATTGACATCTCTTTCTTAGACCTCTTCTAATTGATATTGGAGGGCTTCTATGGGTGTGCAGCCCACTTCGAGACCTGCAATTGCATTTAATTAGAATTAGTACCAAATTCCAGCTACACCATTTTAATTAAGTGAATTTAAGATCTATATGATTGTATTCTTATGGTCACAGTTTTGTGGTAATACCCACTTTCATTTAATCATAAATAATTTATTTTTCGTAATGAATAACAAAACAAACTAAAAATTTTAATAGGCCACAATTGCTTCTACTCTAAAATAATACTGAAAAACCCAGCTTTCAAAAAGGCTTTTTCTTCAACAACACAAGACATGTACATCTTCAAACATTTGTAGAGTAACTCTGTCTACAACATGGTGCTCTTCAAAGTGGTCTCCACCATTGGTGTTGCATTTGCTTTACCATTGAACCCACTTTGGAAAAACTCTTTTCGGCACTCCCCAGTAAAGCATCTGATGGCTTCTTCCACTTCGCCTGTATCATGGAAATGCCATCTCTGAAGGCTTCCCTTCATCTGACTGTGCAAGTGAAAGTCTAAGGGTGCCAGATTGGGCCTGTAAGGCCGATGTGGCACCAATGATCATCCTATGCATTCACGAACCTGTGATGTTGCCGAAGAAGTGTAGAGTTGTGCCAGCAGTTCCAAACACACCCGTTTCTCCCCTTTTCATTGGTCAAGGGTCCTGTCTTGATCTCAAAAAGTGACTCTCATGTGGCTTTACTTTTCCTTTTTATAATGTGCTCCAATGATTCTGGAAGTAAACATTTAGCAATAGTTTTGAAAAAAATAAAGTGTTTTTGCATGTTTTGAGCATACAATTGGATAACTGGAATGTGGATTAAGCATCACAAGTAATGTAAGATTTTTCTTTTATCAATTGTCATTTCCCAGTGACGTTTTTCAGATTCTTTGCCATTGCACAGTATTAGTCACTATTAGCTTTTATTATATCATATTACATAACCTTTTTCTCTTTGTTCTGCATTTCTTGAGCCAACACAACGAAGTTCATGGAGTAAGTAACAGGCAAAAATATTTTTGGGTGGAGTGTGTATATTCTGTTTCAAGTATTTTGGTCCATTGTTCCATCAATATACTGTAGTATTGCAATATTCTTTTAGTGTGACACATTATTATATAAGTGCTGCACTTTTTAATTGTTCCAACCATGGAAATTAGAACATTGGAACAATCTAGATGAGAACAGACCATCCAGCCCAACAAAGCACACCAGTCCTATCCAATTAAGTCCTCCAAAATAACATCAAGTTGAGTTTTGAAGGTCTCTAAAAGGCCTACTGTCTACCACACTACTTGGTAGCTTATTCAAAGTTCTCTGCGTAAAGACAACCTGCCAACATTTATGTGAAATTTACCCTTTATGAGTTTCCAACTGTGTTCTTGATGAACTCATTTTAATATCAGTCTCGATGCACTGGACTAATTCCCTTCATAATTTTAAACACTTCAGTCCCGTCTCCTCTTTTTTTGCTGAATCTGAAAAGTCTAAAATCTTTTAATCTAGAAATAATACCTTTAATTATAAATGTATAATTATATGAAGTCTCCGCTCAGCACTAAAGATGATGTACTGAGATGCATGTTACATACTATAAGTGAACATTCACACATTCTTGCAGTGCAAAGTTCTGAGATTCTTGCAATCCATTTCCACAATTACAAAAAAAAATGTAAGTGATGTATGCATGTAACTTTCATTTAATTTAAGTTAAAATATATTACAATATAATGCAGAATTGAAAATAAAATATATTGTTAAACATAAACAAATGAAATATTGTAACCCAAGCATATTGATTATATTGTACTGTTAGGTCCCTGGCAGTTCTCACCCCTAGTAAACTTTCTCAATTTATATGCTGCTTGTCTATTTGTTCATGGATTTTTTTTTTAAATCTATACTAATAAAAGGCAAAGCCCTCACTCACTCACTCACTCACTCACTCACTCATCACTAAGTCTCCAACTTCCCGTGTAGGTAGAAGGCTGAAATTTGGCAGGCTCATTCCTTACAGCTTACTTACAAAAGTTGGGCAGGTTTCATTTCGAAATTCTACACGTAACGGTCATAACTGGAACATTTTTTGAACAAATACATGTATGGTCATTATAACCAGGAGTATTACGGAAAACAAACTTTGATAATATAATGGCTATGATGTGTGACTGTGTGGCTGAGATGTCTGGGCTTATGGTTGCAGCCAACTCTGAACAGGTTAACCTTAACAAATCATTTTAATCTCCCAGTAATGTTAAAAAATACAATAATTGCTTTTTATTCTTGCCTTTTAACGTTTTTTTTTCCTGAGTGTTGAAGAGGGTGAACCAGTCGAAAGCAGGAGTGTAAGCAGAAAAAAAACAACAGGATTTAAGGAAAGCAGCCAAATAAGCCATGAGATGGAAATGTACTTCTGGGCCAGCATTTACTCAAGCCGCCATGCTAGTGTAGGGAATATGATACCAGCAGGGGGTGGTGTGACACATTTGTTGAAAGGGGTATGGACCTTAGAAAGTGGCAAGGGCAGATGGGCAGTTGACTACAACAAGTCCCTCATGACAGCAAGATGATCCAGTGAAGAATATGTGGAGTCCTATTGCATATAACAAAGAGCAGGCTGTAATGTATGTATGTGTTGACCCCCAAAGGTTACAGAACTACCTAACCTCAAGAGGGACCCCTAGACCTCTATAGGTGTTCCTGCTCACAGAAATAGATCCAAGGATTACCATGAAAGTGACAATAATGTAGGGTTTAATGGCTTCTCTCTGGCAATAGCCCATAGAGTGTAAAGACTATGTGTGAATTGGGGGTAAGCACTTACTGGAAGGACTGGGAGAAGTCAGACCTAAGAGAGAAGGTGAAGGAGTGTTTGGCACTTTGAGTAGGAGAAATGGGTGGGCCATTTCTGGAGGTAGACATGATGTGAGACCAGCAAAGGTAGGCCCAAAGTTCTTCTGTTTTCTTTCTATTTTTTTATTCTTCCTTTTCTTAGTAAATAAATGCATGATGTTTACATATTTTAAGCAGTTTACCATTAGGTCACTCTTTCCTTATTCTGGGTCAAAGAAGGAGCTTTTGAATGGAACAACCCCCTTCTGTTACAGTGTCATGCAAATGAATATACATGTAATTGTTCCATGTCACTGGAAACGTGGTGGAGGGGCACTCTGTGAATGGTGTCCCACGCAGGAATTTGAGAGCAACCAATAGGAAAGCAGAGAAATGAAACGACATGCCAGTAGGAGCAGTGGCAGCCTGAATTCAAGCTGTACTGCAGGGACAAGCAACTCCTGTGACATGAGCCTTTATCTTTTTGTATATTTTAACACTTTCCTCAAGATCTTTATAAAGTTGTCATAATTCTTCCTCCAAAACTAAATAAAGACATGCATTTCCTTTGTATTAAACTCATAGTCATAATCATTAATATGATGTGCTAAAACTTGCCTCCCCAGACTCCAGGAAACCTCATCTCTTAGCAGTTAAAAGCTATTAAGTGACTTGTATGATTGTGATCTGCTCTGTAACTGGAGATCCTCGTTAGGTGAGCTACTAATGTTTCAGCACTGTTAAGTGTTCTCACATCACCATGAAATAGATACAAAGGAAACGGGGACCAGGGCATCAAGATGGGAGGCCTGCATCCATTGAGTAAAGTGGCAGAACCCAACGGTCACAGTGGGACACATCCTGGAATATGCTAGATGAGTAGTCCCCTCTTGCCTCAAATAATTGTGCTGTGTTCTAATGTTAAGGCTTAGTGAGCTTCTACTTCCTTTAATAATGAACTCAACCATTATCCACACATCTCCCCTGTGGCAGTTTTTTTTTTTTTTCTCAAATTTAAATTATCTTAAAAAATTAACTCCATTACATATACAGACGAAAAGTTCTGAATTTCATCTATTTTTTGCGTATTAATGTTTCTGATCAAGTAAACTTAGTGAAATACAAAAGGACAACCTGCGTAAGCACAATGCACCATATTTAAATGAAAGAAAAAAGTTCAACAACATCAACATCCCTCGTGTGAAAAAGTAATTGCCCCCATAAAGTTAATACTTGGTTGTGCCACCTTTAGCAGCAACAACTACAATCAAATGCTTCTGGTAACATGAGATCAGTCTTTGGCA
This sequence comes from Polypterus senegalus, assembly GCF_016835505.1. NCBI lineage: Eukaryota > Metazoa > Chordata > Cladistia > Polypteriformes > Polypteridae > Polypterus > Polypterus senegalus. The sequence continues at coordinate 32,170,970 of NC_053162.1, read as the reverse complement.
TCACCACAGAGAGGCTTCAGGCAAAATGACATCTTTCATTGGCTAACTAAAAAGATTACACTATGCAAGCTTCCATGGCAAATCAGGCCCCTTCTATCTTGCCTGAAGAAGGACCCTGAGTTGCCTTGAAAGCTTGCATATTGCAATCTTTTTAGTTAGTTAGCCAATTAAAGGTGTCATTTTGTTTGATTTGTCACTACATACATAATGGCTAACACTGTACAACACCCTAGTACTGCATCACCGTAGAGAAAGTTTGTCCCACTTTTCTAAGTAATTGTTATAATTCAGCCACATTGGAGGGTTTTTGACTCTAGACATTTCCATTTAAGATCCTGCCACAATATATCAATGGAGCTCAAGTCGGGACTTGCTGTTGTGCTTCAGATTGTTGTCCTGCTGCTTAACCCAATAGCACTTGAGCATCAGAACACAGACTGATGACCAGATATTCTTCTTCAATACTTTCTGATAGAGAGCTAAATTCATAATTTCCTCAGTTATAGCAAGTCATCCCCACACCCTCACATTACCACCACCATGTTTGAATATGGACATGATATTGCCATTCTAGAAAGCTGTGTAAGGGTGAATACTTTTTCATGGTACTGTCAAAGTATTTCTTTTTCATATGGCTTAGAGATGAAAGCAAAGTTTTACAATTTCTTCTCAGTGATTAAAAAACTGAAAAATACTGATTTTACGCAAATGTGTCTTCCTTGATCCAATATCCGATAGATCATGCAGCATCTAGTATTTTATGATAAACTTCTACTTCTGTCATTTTGTTTTACATTCTTCTTTGCAAAACCAATCAAGCTGACTCAGGCTGGATGGTAAATTTAATGAATAGAAATTATCAGTTCATTCCATTCTCCTTTTGATTTAAGTCTGTGGCTTAACTGGGCCACTAAACAAAATATCGGGAGTCATTGCTAGAATCATTGCTTTACTAGAAGATCTTCTCCCAAGTCCCCAATGCTCTCATATATTCCAACAGGTTTTCTCTCTACGTAGCAGAATCTGTTTTGTCTTTTGTCTTCTTCAGTCTCCCAGGCTCTGAAGAAACTATATAGGAAGAGTGATGTTCCCACCAGTATGATTACTGGTAAAGATGGCAATTTCAAGATAATGCGTTCTTACACTTGTACCAAAATGGTTCTTAGAACTGCTGGGAACAAGATCATGGTCTTGATACTTCTACTGCTTGGTCTTAAGAGTCTCCCATATTCCTTCTGGCAGAAAGCTGAGATCAGATATAAGCATTTTCAAACACTTGGTTTGGATTTGCAAATCTAACAAGCAATTTGGAGTTATTAAGCATTGATATAAATGCTGCTGCGCAGTTTCTCCATTCACATGCACTACCAATCCAAAGTTTGGAAACACCCAGAAATGTTAATGGTTTTGATAGATATTGTTACACTATTTTATCAAGATACCGGTAAATTGATATAAAAATATAGCTAAGACGTTACAAGTGAAACTAATAAATATCACTGCTTAAAATGAGTTGTATGACTACAAAACTCCATTTTCAGCAGCCATTTCTTTACTGTCCGAATGGTCAACTCCCTTAGCTTGTCCTTAATTAGTCCGGTATAAATGCTAATTGCTTATTAGAAAAACCTTTGTTAAATGTATTGGCACTGCTGAAACCTGTTGGTTGCAAAGCATCTGCATTCCTAAAGTTCCGTTTTTGTTCATCTCTCTTGAATACTAAGTTTTAAAAGAAACAAAGTTTACATAAGTTCACAGGTATGCCAAATTTCTATGATGGAATTTGTTGTGCTTTGGAGAATTTTAAATTTGAGAATATTTTCTCCTACCCTTCTCATGATTGAGCTTTTTCAGTACCTTACTTGGGACTTGCTCTGAATGCTCCTTTATCTTCCTGATATAGTTCTTTGATAGGAGTTACAATAAACAATACAGATATCAGTGCATTTAAACTGAACATACCCACAAACTTCATTCAAGTATTTCTAAAAACAATTAAATGTCCAAAATAACAATGCAAAAAAATTGACATTTTGAATTGTATGAGAATTTATTAAAAATTTTAAAAACTGGTATCTCACATTGAGGAAGTTTTCCGATTCTTTACTTAGTACTTTGAGCCTTTGGCAATGATTCCAGTTTGGAGTCTTCCTGGCTGTGATGTGATAAGCTTTGCACACCTGGATTTCTGGATTTGCTGGCATTCTTTTCTGGAGATCCCTGTAAGCTCTATCAGGTTGGGCAGAGATATTCGATGGGATTCAACTTTGGGCTTCAGTCTGGCAACTCAAGGATATTTTCAGCACTCATGTGTTGTATTTATTTTGTGCTTTGGGTCATCAGCGTGTTGGAAGGTAAACCTATGACCCAGTCTGAAGTCCAGAGCATTCTGGAGAAGGTTTTCATTAAGGATATCTCTGCATTTTACTTTGCTCAGCTTTCCCTCAACCCTGATTAGTCTCCCAGTCCCCATCCCCATAGCATAATACTGCCACCACTTATGCTTTGCTGTTGTAATGGTATTGAGCGGAGTCTGAGAGTCCAAGCTGGATTCCATGTGTCTTTTATTGATGAGAATCTTCTTTCTGGTCACTCTGTCATAAACTACAGATCAGTGGAGTGTTGCAGTGATGGTTGTCCTTCTGGAAGTTCCCCCCTCTACACTCATGTTCTCCAGAGCTCAGCCAGAGTGACCAGTGGGATCTTGTCCACCTCTATTTCAAAGGTTATTCTCCCACGATTGCTTAGTTTGGCCACGTGGCCAGCTCAAGGAACAGTCATAGTTGTTCCAAACCTCTTCATTTTAAGAATTATGGAGGCCACTGTGATCATGAGAACCTTCAATGCTGTGGTACACAATCCAGTTTCTAAACTCTGCAGCCAATCCTTTCAACCTCAGGGCATTATCTTTGCTCTAATACACATTGTCAACTGTGGGACCACTGATGTGTGTTTTTACTAGTCATCTCCAACCAACTGAATTTAGCACAAATGGACTCCAAACAAGATGTAGAAACATCCATCTATCCATCCATTTTCTAACCCGCTGAATCCGAATACAGGGTCACGGGGGTCTCGCTCATAATAATAGAATAGGATGCACCGGAAACAATTTTCAAGTGTTATAGCATTGGGCCTGAATACTTGTTTCAATGTGATATTTAAGTTTTTTATTCTTAATAAATTAAGAAAAATGTCTAAAGTCCTGTTTTTGCTTTGTTATTATCTGTTATGAAGCTTGATGTGGGGAAAATTAATTTAAATAATTTTAGCATAAGGCTGCACATCAAAAGGGGAAAAAGGTGAAGTGGTCTGAATACTTTCTGAAGGCACTGTAGATATCGGTCAAAGCAAAGGGGATGAATACTGTTGGAAAAAGCCATATATTTTGTATATTAAATTCAGAAAAATTTCTAGAATTTTAGTACCATAATCATATTATAGTTTGTGTAGATTAATGGCAAAAGTTACCAATCTGAGTTACGATTTCACAATGAAGATCAGCAAAATAAGGAAAACGTTGAAGGTTTTTATTTAGTCAAGTTTACACAAGAAATCACAAAATCTGCCTTCTCAGATGTATCCAATAACAGATAGGAATAAAAAAATAAAAACAAATACAGAGAAGACAGGTTCAAACTTACATAGAAATTTTGTAATATTTACATAATTTACATTTTCATCATATGAAAACAGATTTTACGTAAAATGGTAACCTAAACTCTATACTTTCAGAGTGTATTTTTATTAGTTATGATATTGCTATTGGAAAAAGGTGTAAGGCACTGGGAAGAAAGAATTTCTGGAGTGATTTGTGTGCGTTTTTAAATCCTTTCTGATTTACTGAAGATCTATGTGAAATGCATGTCCATCATTAGATAAGATGTTTTCCATTTTTATCAACACTGCTTTCTGTGACACAGTTACCTGTGATAGCACCAATAACTTAACTGTATGTTTGGTAATATGTTGCAGCCTTTTTTTTTTATTCTGATTAGTCAGACCACCAAACCATACAATGAAACTGAAAGCGATGACAGTCTGGATCACACTGGGATAGAAGGACAAAATTAAGTTCTTGTTCACTTTAAATAGTCTGAGTTGATAGAGAAGAAATAAGTGCTGTGTACTTTTAAAGTGTAAGTTTTTTGTTATTAATTTTCCGATTATCTAGGATAGTACCTAAGTATTCGTTTCTTGCTACAATTTTTTACATCTTAACCCAGAACAGTGATACGTAACCATGCAGATTTCTCCCTCTTAAAGTCAAATATTATTTGTTTGACCAAACTTTTTTGACCCAGGTGGGTGATTTATATAGACGTCTCTAAACTAGCCCCATTCAGGTGACCCTCAACTGCATAACACGGTTATAAAATGGACAGATGGAATGCGTTTGAATTTCTATTAAGAAAGGGTCCATAGCAAGTCACATACAATTGTTTCGTAGTACAAAAATTGGCGGAGGACCTTCCAAACAACACAGGGAGCACGCTAAAATAATAAGACTCCCCCTCACGCTTTTGTGCCTCTTATGAGAACACTGGCAAAAAATGAACATCGTGCTTCTTTATGTCTTGTGAGAGAAATACGCCGGGGCGGAGTCGGCGCCGGAGGGGAGGCGCCATCGGGAACAAAGGGGCGGGGCACATCCTGTGAGCAGCTGCCCTTAATCGTTTGTCTGAAAGGTTGCCTGTGCGCGCGAGCGGGAGTGAGCCGGCGCGCGACCAGGTGGATGTGGAGAAGAGCTGCCAAACAAATCCAACAATAGGCCGTCGACGGTGGGGACGCGTGTCCACGGAGGTGAGTCCCGCAGTGAGGAGCGGTTTTAAAGGCGCGGTACGGCGTCGTGTTTTCGTATGGGGCCTCCTCAACGGAGGGCGTCGCGCAACGCCGAAAGGCCTGCACACTGGATGGCCACATCTCTGTCCTGATGGGCTGTGGCCTTTGGCTGGCGCCGCTTCGGCGATTCGGAAGGTTGTGTGTAGTTTTCTTCGTTCTGGATAACATGGCGCATAGCTGGTAGGGCTCTGTGTATTGTTCCGTTTGTACAACGGTTTTGTAAAGGTGGGTTTTCAGACGCAGCCACCTCGTTTTGGTTCCTGTGTGTTTCTGACAACTCAGCCATCTCCCCCTCTTCTCCTTTACGTGGTCATGTAAAGCTCATCCACTTCGTCCTTGCTGGCAGACCTCTCCTCCCCCATCTAAATTGTGTTAGGAGCTTAATCACATTTTTCCAGAAAACTCGCATTGCACTTGCCTTGCCGGTGTCATGTCAAGATCGTTGCCTTTTTTTAAAATTACAGAGTAGTACATAGTGTATTTATTTGACGAGACCACCACTGCAATAGGGAGTATTCAAGCCAAGCAGACATTTCCAGACAAGTTTTATTGCGAACTGCAACTAGTGAAAGTCTGGATAGGCCGCCGGCGACGGGCATCCCGAGTTTGGTTTGAAATGCACAAGCGTCCCCTCACTTACACACTTCTGAGAGGACTTCATGTTCAGGATTTCGAAGCCACCACGATATTGCACATGTCAGCAAAAAAATAAATCCTAAGTGATGAGCGTGTCTTTACTGGCCTTCACGACCGTCTCGATAGGGGAGCTGTCCGTACAAGGCGCAAACGGTGATTTTTTTATTTTATTTTTTGGACGTATACTCACCTTTTAAATTGATGTACATCTTTTCTTGGTATTACAGGCGATCAAGTTGTGTATTTTGCCTTATTACGTTTTATTATAATTATGAGACAAGTTGTTTTTATGGGCCTTGAATATAATGGTATACGAAGTTGTGTTTTCAGGGTTTACTGCAAAGTTTATTTGTGTTGGTTTTATGGGGGTTGGTGTCATAACAATTACTTATGAATGCCTTAAAATTTTTAGTGGGTTTTTATGGTCATTTTTTGGACCATTTTTTGTGTAGGAAATTACACTCTCATGGTAAAGAGTAAACCAATGTGTCTTTAGCAGAAATGATCAGAATGACTTGGGAGTTGTTAGTACCACATTAACTGACCCTGGGGGGTTCACCCCCTAATGGGAGACGTGGGTGTTAAACTGGCACCTTTTCACAAAACTTTGAAACAATGGGGATAGGTAAAAAAAAAAGGCATTTGTAGTTTTTTTTTTTTGCTGTTTCAAGGTCTGCTACTACAAATATTTGATATTCGATTCTAGACCAGTGTTTCCACCCCTCTAAGACCAACTCCCAAAGGGTTAAAGATGACAAATGTGATGCAGCTTTAATCCATCCAAAGACACTCAAGAGGAGAGAGAAGCACTGTTTAGCTTCTGCATCTCTTCAATGAAATTGGAAGTACATTAATTTAATTACCAGATCAAACGTATAAGTAGACTATGAAGTAAGAATATCGCTGTACTCTGTACACGTGACAGCAATGACCCTGTACACCATCTTAAACTAATTTAAGTGTTGTAGATTGAAATGTTATGGGAGAGCTCTGTTCATATTTAAATTAATATTCTTCCTAACTATATTTATATGTACTATTTACCATAGCATATGAAGTTTGAGCGAGAAATGTTTTTAATCTTATGTTCTAGCGAATAAAGTATGTGAAACATTCTGACTGAATGAATGGGACCCAACAGCAATCAATGCTAAATAATGTGGAAAAACATCCATGGGAGGGAAAAAAGAAAAATCTTGCATAAATTGTGTCGCATACCTTGCATGTCCTTTATCCATTCTTATGCTGAAAATGTACAAAATGCATTTATTTTTTGCTAAAATATTAGTAATACGTACTTTTAAACTCGGAGTACAAGTTAAACAGGAAAGGTGCTTTCCAATAAATGTTTTTCACATTTGCCACTGTCCAGCATTAGTTACTATTGTGTCCTGTTCAATCAGAATGTCTGTCATGTACTTTCTCCACTAAAATCTCTTTTCAAGAGATCAATAAATCTTTCTCGGTAGTCAGTACAAGTTATATGAAGTAAATAGCATATAAAACATTACTATTTTATGGGTGGAGTATAACACAAGTGGTTTACAAAATACTTCAGAATGCATCTGTGGAGTTTAGCATGAGGGATATCTGGTATAAAGTGAACTCCACATATTAGCCCTATTAGTGAATTGTTTCCTTTATCCATATGAGTGTATTTGTATGATTCTAGTCTAAAGCAGAAGAGTAGTGTGTATTTCTTTACCAACTCAATCAGCAAGCATGTTCTGATAAGACCGGGGGTCTCCAGCTCACTTGACATTTCCAAGTCTGGAGCTGAAAACCCTTGTGATGCCATATCCACTAGTAGCACCTCTTCTCATGTTTGCATAAACATGTTTGCTTTGCTGCAAGCAGCTTTCCACTGCTGCTGATCGCCACATATCTTGTTGGAAGTGCTGCATAGACTGATGTTGAATTTTATGCAAACAAGTTGCTACCTGTAACACTGTTTTGGTTTGCAAATTAACATTTGACCATGGTGCCTACTAGAAAAAGATGCACATAAGCTGCAAGCTATAAAAGTCAACACTTTATATATTAATCTGTCAATAGTTGGCCTTTTTGGTGTTCTTCACTTGTTCTGACATGTTACGCACAAATCAAGTGTAGTTATTGTATGAAAGATGATGTATCTAACTGATGATGTTGGGATTTTGTTTTTCTGTGAAATCCAGTGTTGCATTTTTTTCTGTAGTACCTTTTATCTTTTAAGTTGTTTCCCTGTAAAATGTCTGATTCAGGAGCATCACTGTAAAGTGAAATGGATTGCCATTAAAGTCCTCTTTGTAGCCATATGGAGAGACCGTGTTTGCAGTCATGTGATTTCCACAATACCCCCACCCCCATCCATCCGTGTTCTGTGTCTGTTATAGCCAAGTTAGCTCTGGAGCCTTAGAAGATGGAGATGTGCTTGCAGAGAGTTAAGGATTAATCAATATTGCATGACAGCAGGTGACAAGTAAGGCTGTAGTCTTGGCCAGTATAAATATTGTGCTGATGCTTGTTTTTATAGGTAGCTTTTTCAGTTTAAGAGCTTTCACATTTAGAATTTGAATGATCATTGCATCATTTTACCAAATAAAGGCACTGGTCTTTGGGAATGTGTGTCGTGATCAAAGTAATTTCAAAGATAATAAAAGCACAAGTTAAAGTCATGGCCTGACCTTTTATAATAGACAGAGTGAAGAGCCATTTGGATTGATGTAATTCTTCTCAATGCAAGGATGCAGGTGGTTACCTTAAGACAGTTCAGACTGAATCTCTAACCTTGTATATTAAGTGTCTTTGTTCTGTGTAAAATATCTTCAGCTAAGTTATAGTCGTATAAATAACCTTTCATTTTCATCTTGCCCATTCATATATTGTAATACTGTTGTTGATCAGTATTGCAGCTGGTTTTCTGGAATTTATTTTGTGACCTATTCAGTTGGTTTTAGGATCACTTTCTCTTCTTTAGTGTTTAATCTTAAATGGATTTGAGAAAGTTGATTATCCATTTTGCAATTGGAGATTGAGTCCGTATGCATCTGTGTACATCATGCAATTATTTCCAAAGGATTCAGTAGCAGTTGTTTACATCTTTTGGAAAAATGTTACCTTTTCTTTAGAAAGTCATTTGCACATTCATGTAAAGAGAATGAAATGTGGCTGCTGAGGTAAGTTTTTTTGTTGAGCTTTGCATTTACTCTGTTTGCTTGACCATGTGACTTCATTAATTCAAGTCATTTGTTGTTCAGCAGGCTGCTTATTCAGTAGTACGATCTGTATGTCCAAATAAAAATAAGCATTCCATTGTCAAACCCTCCTATTCCAATTAAGGTTTGCAGAAGTACAGAGCATGTCCTAATGGCCTTGGATGCAAGGCAGAAATCGGCCCTGAACAGGGCATTAGCCCATCACAGGCTCCTACCACACCAATCAAGTTTGTAGTCTTTGGTGAGTATCAAAAGAGAGTGTGCAAAATCAACACAGACAGTGACTAGGTCTTGGAATTGAGCACATGATGCTGCATCCATTAAGGAGTTGTTCTAACCACTGCACTACCATGGCACTCTATCCGAATAAAAATCTTTATCACCCCATAAAAGTCATAGTGCAGTGGTTAGCTCTTTTGTCTCACAGCTACACTTGTTTTTTGGCTACCTCCTCCACTTCCTATTCTGATTACTGTCTGTGTGAGCTATGTATGTTCTCTTTGGTTTTTCTTATTACACTGAGGCATTGCATCCAGGCTTGCTTTTTGCTGTAGGTCGTCTTATCTGTAAAGGCTGTAACTCGCTGTGACCCTGTATTAATATATACAATATATTTTTATGCTCCTGTTTTAAAGAGTCTAAATCATATTAGCTGTTTTTAGAATAAACTTTTTTTTAGTGCATTTGTGACATCCTTGCAGTTAATATAGTTTAAAGCCGGGGTGCCCAATGCGTCGGTAGTGCAGGTAGATCGCGTTGCATTCAAAAAAAAATTTTTTTTAAACGTTGGTCTATCATATATCCTCCCTATGGCATGTGCCACTTGATTGACATACAGGGTGGCCAGTCTGAGATCTCTTCTAACACACTGGTCATTCTGCACTCACGATCAAATGCGCAAGTTACTGCAAAACACTGGCTGTGATCTAGTTAGCTTTCCAATTTATATCGACTAAAGAAGGGATTTAAAAAAAATTGTTTGGGGAGGCTATGAGCTGGATGTGGAATTGGAATAGGATTTTTTTCTCACAATGTCACAATCGAAGTGCGCTTGTCTGACGTTTGTCTGATCTGTCAATCTATCATTGCTATTCCAAAGAAGGAAAATGTGGAAAGGCACTTTCAAACTGTTCATAAAAACTACAAAACTGACGTCCTTCCAAAAAGCGATCTGAGAGAGAAAAATGGAACTAAAATCGTAGTTAATCGGACAGCCGTCATTTTTCACTCAGCTGAATTCAAAACCTCCTTCACTGCATTATTCGGCTGTACTTATTTATGCCAGTCAGCCTTTTCCCACATGACGATTATTAAATCCAAATACTGTAGTGACCATAAATGTATTGAATTATTGTGCCATACAGGTTATACATAAAATGTATGTTGTCGTACCTTGCTTAAAGTGTACGCGATATGTATAATTAATATATATATATATATATATATATATATATATATATATATATATATATATATATATATATATATATATATATATATATATATATATATATATATATATATATATATATATATATATATTTTTTTTTTTTTTAATGTAGGCAGATCATTTCGACCTGGTCATATTAAAAGTAGCTTGCAAGCCGAAAAAGTGTGGACACCCCTGGTTTAAAGCAAGACTGAAAATGCAAGTGGGTGCCAGTGCACAGTTAGCATTCTCTTTTTGGTTCAGATTTTTATAATTTCATTTTGGATAAAGAGCCATTTTAATTTACTTCTCTGAGACTATTATGTTTAATTTAGGCATTTGTTGTAGTAAAAAAAGTGAATTGGATCCTCAATGTTTTTACTTTGGAAAATCTCTCAATGTCTGATGCTCTATATTGAATGTAATTGGTGGTGAGTAGGAGATAGTATGTTGGATTTACCTGTTACAGTGAAATGCAGGAGGATATATTGTAACTCTGGTGCTCAGGAATTTTGCAGTGTTTGTGCCTTTTACCCTTGGAGGCATGAGAAAAAGGACAGTTTGATGTGGGCTGTAATAGACATGTATTGATGCATCATCCTTTCTTCATAGTACATGTGTGTGTTAAAATAACGCTTAATGCTTTTCTACCCTTGAAGTCTCGTCTGGAGGTCACCCCTCTGAATAAGCACTGACTGCTTCTTTGTTGCTAAATTTTTTCACCTTTGTTATTTGATAATGTGCATTTTTACCCAAGATTTTAGTCAATGTATCTATTCTATAACCAGTAAATGTATGGAATTTATGATGTTGGTAGTAGTCAAGTGCACATGGTCATCGTAACGAAGTTGCAGCATATAGCATAAAGCTGTGCAACAAGCAGATAATAGATGTGGACATCCTCCATAACTACTTTATATTTTAAGATTGATACAGATTTATGGGCTTATAACCATATTGCTACTGTACATTTTGACATGCAAGCATGTGTGCCATTTCCACTATCTCCATCACTTAGCAGACTTTAGATATTTTGGTATTTATCATCACTAGTTTTTACACATGGTTAAGCGTATGTTACTTAGTCTAGAAAAATCTTGAAATGATCTTGGTAAAGAAAAGCAAGGAAGATGGAGTGTTTACCCAAGATATTGACTAAGTAATTTTCTGCTGAAATTTGGTTTAATTCAATAAGAGGCAGACATACATACATGCATGTATATGTGCGCATATACTGTGTGTGTGTGTTTTATATATATATATATATATATATATATATATATATATATAAAACACACACACAAAGCATCAGCATAGATGTATACATAGAAGCATGTCGGCGTGCAAGTTACTTATTCATTTTTGTATTGTTCTTTTGCATTAGAAGTGTATACCTGTCCAGTATTACAGCCTTCTTTCCACAGCTGCTGCTACAGCTAGTTTACTTTTATGCTTGTGTTGAAGTGCTTCTAATATTGAGCCACACTCAATGCTGCACCCTGTTTTAACTTCAGTCAAAATCCTTGGTGTTCATTGTTTGTTTAAAATTTTTTAGTACAGTACATACAAACTATTGACTGGTGGTCTCTGAGTGGTTTTTGCGAATGTCACACATTTTAGTATTGTGACTAATTCTAAAATTAAGGCTGCATGTGCAAAATTAAAAAAAAAAAAAACACTGTCCTACAGGTCCAACCTAGCAGACCTCTGTGAACACCAATAGGATTTTAGCTGCAGTGCTAGTTAATGTTGTTTTCAGTGCAGGTTGTCAGCTCATGACGGCAATGAGGAGAAATGGATAAACAAAAAAAAAATCACAGCTAGCAAGAACCCAGGAAAAAAGATGTTGAGAAAGTTTTGAAGTAAAATTTCAAAATATTTGGGGGACACTTGATTACTAAATGTAATGTCTGCCTGTAGGATTGTCTCAAAAATGTGCACAGGAAGCATCAGAAGGCATTTAGCAATTAAGTTGTTTTCCCTGGGAGTGGTCACCTGAAATGATTTCTTTCTGTTGATGTGTTATTGGTAGCATAATTACCTTAATTTTTAATACAGCGAAATGGCAAAGACGGAATAAATATTAACAAAATTAGTTGGGAACTTAAAATTTTTTTTTACACCATTCTGATTCAGGTGTTCAGATGCAGTTCATGTTCAAGTTACAAAGTTCTGTACTGTATTACATTTAGTACCACAAATTAAAGTGCTCTAAATCTGGTCTGAAAATACTGATTGCATGCAGGGCTTGAAATCCATTTTTGAAATTTAGGGTGGTTTTGGTGGTTGCGATTCCCCCTTAAATTTTGCACAAGATGGGATGTCAGACTCCGTCAGTAAATGAAAGTAAGGAGAAGAGGGTGGAGTGTCAAAACCCACTATTTTAAAAACTCGTTTGATAGTAATATATAAGGCATTTTTTAATGCCACAAAGTGTTTTGTGATGTGTGTTAGTTTATGAAGTTGAGTGGGTACAATTATCAGCCACTATTTCAAGTATTTTATTTCTACATTTTTAACTTTGCATAACTTGTTCAATTTTGCATACAGAAATTCCCATTTATATTTACCCAAAAAGTCAGACATGCAGAAATGTCCAAAGAAATTAAAATATACTGAGAAAAATAAGTAATTGTTTATTTTTGACCCATACTGCACTGTTCTCCTGTCAGACTATACTTTTTCTGCAGCTTTAAGCTGTCTGCAAATGGCTATAAGTATGATTGGTATCAATGTAAGAAATTGGAGATACTTGCTTGAAATATTCTTAGCAGGTGGCATAGTACCACACACTGATTAGTATCACCACTTTACAGATCCAGCATACTCCGTTCAAATCCAGTACTTGATTGTCTGTGTGGAGTTTGCATGATCACCACTTGTCTGTTTTTGTTTTTCTGTGTACACCAGTTTTCCTCTGACATTCTCAAAGTCTTGCAGGTTTGGTTAAACAGTCCCTGAATGTGTGTGAGTGGACCCTGCAATGGGCTGGTTTCCTGTCCAGGCCTTTTTCCTGTATTGTGTTCTGTGCTGCCTGTATAGGTTTTTAACTCTCTATTGTTTCTCTGATTTGGAGTAAGCTGTTTTGAGAATGGCTGACTTTTTAAAGCTAGTTTGACAGTGAACATCTTTGCTCTGAGATTAACCATGAACTGCAGCCAATACCAAAGAACATTTGTAAAGGACCATAAAAGAATGTAAACGTGAATTGTGGTATATCACAGTGAAAGGCATCCTACAAAGTCCTCATTTTTGTTCAGAGATGTTCTTTTCAGAGTTGGAGAGGTGGCAGACTTTGACATACTACTCTTTTCCTTGAACGTTATCCTTGAGCATTGTTTCTTTTGTGTGTGTGTGTCACTGATTTTACTTTTCAGATTTAAAGGCAGTCAGTCCCACATAACTTTTAAAGGAATGATGATTACAAGTATGTGTCATGATGCGGCCACACATTTCAGTTTGTCCAAATAAAAAACCAAAAGGATGAAACATTGCAAATTAATTCGCTAAACAATAAGTCCACTTCTTGTGCTTTTTATTGATTTGAACACAAGACTATACTTTGGCTTGTTTTTAGCCTTCAATTTAACAAAGTTTAGTTAAGTTTCTTTTAAGGCGCGTCTTTAAAAAAAAAAAATACATCCTGTGCTGGCCATGTTGTCTTCTCCTGTGGAGCACTTGCGCAGCTCTAAGCAGATTGTCAAATTCCACAGCTGCACACTCTGTGTATGCAACACATACACCCTGTGCATGTGAACTTAACAAAACAAACAATGAAAAAAATACTTCTAAGTAACAAATAAGGCACAATTAAATGTGATTTTAAAAAAAGTTATATTCTTGCCACAAGCAACATAATTTGCTTACCAAATATTTGTACATAAAATCAATTTTGGGGATTAATATATTTGTGTGGAAAATGCACAATTCTGCTTTGAATTTCAAGCCCTGCTCTAAAACCGTGAGTTAGTTCTGTGTCGCATAAGTGAAGAAATCACAGTTGAGCTGCCCTACAAATGTAGCCTTAGACTGGTATGAGTTCTTTGGACTATATAGTTGACAGATGGTCTCAAGTGTGGCATGTGTCACATAGTTGTTGCAGTTTAGCTAGTGAATTTCTTTGAAAAGTTACTTCCATTTCATCCTTTGAATGCTTGATTGGACTGAGTTCTGGTGACTGACGAGACCTCTTAGTTAAGCTAAATTTACTTGTGTTCATTGGATACTTCCAGGGCTTTCCTGGCATTTTGATATGATGGAGTATTCTACTAAGACATATTTCAGATGACTGTACTACAACCATGAAAATATTCACCTTATTTCAAATATTGTTAAAAGACTTAACTGCATGCCCTGCCCATAGCAAAATATTAAATGTGTCTTGAAAACATGTCCCAAACCATTGCAGTGCCTCAGACTGTCTGAATTGATGACGCCTACTAGAATGAGTAGATGTTTACTCATATCTGGATCCTAGGAGGGGGATCTGGAATTCATCAGACCATGCAGTGTTTTACTTTCGGTGTTGCAGTACTGTCTGTGTTCTCTGGCACACTCTTAACTGTGCTTCTTGCTAGCAGCTTTGAATCTCATTTGGGTTGTTGACTGCCACACCTCAGTATATAACAAAACAAGGTGTACATTCAGCATCACTGTTATACTTGGCTGTTAGTTATATGACTGAACTTGTTTTGGGTGGACCCATATGTGATCCTTCTTCAATATAGGATCTGAAAATACTTGCAGGGTTTCTTTTTCACATATACTCGTAGGTGGGTTTGGAACACTACCATGTCCAAATTAAATCTTTTAGCATTACCTGCATTAACCCCCTAACGCACCCACATCCCACACTCATTCGTATGGTGTGTACCTGTAGGCTTTAAGTAACATTTTAAATAGAAGGCAGTTTAATGCAGTTGTAAGAAAAAGGATTAACATTTAACCAAAAAGGGAAAAAAAATGTAAAATGGGTAACGATTAACACTGTTGACATCCTGTATTTTTGAAAGAACATCAACATTTCTAATTCTTTGCACCTAGCATTATTATGGCAAAGTTTGTTTTTCTGAGCTCATATGCTTGGAAATAACACCAAAGAAGTAATTTTGCGCTTGATACTTGTATAATGTTTTTGGAGTAAAGGTGATTGGTGATGCTTGTGTATTTCCTTCTTTCTCAGAACATTGAGGATTCCATTCCTTTTAAGGCATTAATGTTTTATATACTTTGGGTTATAGACTGTTTATAGTTTACACCATTAAACTGAATATGAAGAGTAATGTTCAAATTGTGCTTGTGATGTCAAAAGAATATGCAGTATTATTTCCCAAACAAGAAAGTGTAACTTTGTTTAGCTGTTGTCCTTGTCAATCTAGGTATCCACCCTGTTTTTACAAAAAAGAAAACCTGAAATATCATAAAGCCACACTTTTAATTCTGCCTATTGTTTTGTTTTCCTTTTACTGTTTTTTAGGATATAGGTGTAGCATAAAGGCTCCTGGTATGAAAATGTTTCTTTAAATATAGCCAGTGCAAAACAATCCAGACTATATAGTAAACTGCATTCAAATTGCACTCCGCTTGAAAAGATTAATATAGATTTATTTCTTTGTCAGTTCCAACTGAACTTGCACATATCACTTTGTATATCTTGTATCTTAGGTATTTAACACTTGCCCAGTTAAGCATTTGCTGGCTTCCTTTTTGCAATTGTGTACATGTGTATATCATGCTTGCTGTGAGACTGGTATACTTGTATCATTTTTGCTTATGCGCATGTTTGTAGACTTGTGTGTTAAGTGCTGGCTTAGAAATGTAAACATTCACCAAGCAGAGTGATATGCTGTTAAGTTTGTAGGCTGCAGAACAACTAACAACTTGCTTACCCCTGATGTGAAGTATTCTTTTACATGAAACACATATCTTGGATTTTGCCCAGCCACCTTTGATATTTTTATTTAGTCATTCACAAGAGCTTTTATAGCTGACTAAAGTCATTAAATAATTTGCTTTACCACCATTTTCCCATATGGCCTGTCTGCCATAGATCCTCGGATGCAGCCTGAAACGCCATATTCAGTTAAACATGTGATGTGCCCCTGCCATTCCAAACTCCTTTGTCTGGTTTCAAACAAGGAGAGGGGGCTTTGCTGAGGGCTGGAGGTGGGACTGTAACCCGACTCTTCTGCAGAGAGTGCCACTCCATTTTGTGGCTTGTACTTTTTCCCCAGTAATTCTGACACCAGTGTGCTTTCTGCTTGCTTGTTTGCTCTATTCATTCATAAGTTAAATTTGTGAGTAAAGTAGTTTTGAGAATGCATTGGAGTGTAGTTGTAAACAACTGTGGTTGATTGAACTGTTGGTCATTACTCTTGAATGAAAATAGAAAAATGCTGTGCTTTCAAGAAACACTTAACAAACTTTTATGGTTTTATTTAATGTGCAAAGTATCAGCTTTTTTTAAAGTTAATTCCCCACATAGGTAAAGTACAGCAAAAGCAGTGTTCTGTTTGTTTATATAAAATCGCCAACTCTCTTGAAATACTTTAAATCTTTGGGATGAGTTTATTTATGGACCAGTAGAGGATATCTTGAATTAAGTGTTTGTAGTAGTGTTGCCTTTCCTCATCTTCATACTCAGCAGAGAGAAAAATGTGTTTGCTTAGTGTGTGTCTCTGTGTGTGAGCTTGTTAATGGGCTATTGCCCCTTCAGAGTTGTCTTGCCTAGCAGCCTATGCTGAGATTGAAGAAAGTTCATCTTGTATGGCACCTTCGAGGTCATGGCCTGCTAGAGGTCATTTTGTAGGGCTCTGGCAGTACTCATCCTGTTCCTCGTTGCCCAAAGGAGCAGATACCGGTACTGCTGATGGGTTATAGACCACCTACGGCCCAGTCCAGCTCTTTTAGAGTAACAGCCTATCTCCTGGAATCTCCTCCATGCCCTTGAGACTGTGCTGGGAGACAGACACCGCAAACATTCTGGCAATGGCATGTATTGACATTCCACCTTGGAGAAGTTGGACAACCTTGTGCAACTTCTGTAGGGTCCAGGTATCTCCTCATGGTACCAGTAGGAACACTGACCGTAGCCAAATGCAAAACTACTGAAAAAACAGATAAGGAGGGAAAAATGTCAGTAGCCTCCACCTGTTAAACCATTCCTGTTTTGGGGGTCGTCTTATTGTTGCCCCTCTAGCGCACCTGTTCTTAATTTCATTAACACTAAAGCAGCTGAAACTGATTAACAACCCTTTCTGGGATGTTGATCTGGTCAGTTAAGTAGAAGTTTCATTGACTTGATGCTATACTTGGATTAAAAAGGGTTCCTTTAAATTTTTTTGAGCAGTATATTTCTGAACATCTGAATCTGGACATCATATTATCAGAATATGAAATTTACTGGTATTTGATACATTAACATTATCCTTAAAACCAACAATGACAGAGATCTTGGACTTGGTTATGTTTGTGGTTCTGAAAAAAAATAGGCAAATGCTTGAAAAAAATTAAACTTTATCACGTGGTGCACACTCAGTAAAAACATTTTGCAAATGGTCATACAGTACAATAACCAGGGGCTATTCTGTCAAGATTGTCTCAAATATAAATTAAGTTTATTGGTATAGTTGTGCTAAATTGAGGTGATACTCTTTTTGAACACTGGGCTAGTGCATAATCAAGATTCAGTAGACTTCTGTAATGTAGCTGTGTTTTATATATGTGACAAGAATCACTATTTTACACATTTGCAAAAGTCAAAATCCTTTTGTTAAAGTGACAATTGTTAATGTTTTCCATATGCCTTATGTTAGCATCATACGTTGGCCACTGTAACTAGTTGATCTACAGGGTGGTCCAGTTCTAATTATGCAGATCCAGATCGTCTGGATGACTTTGATTTATGCGGGGACGATTCCAGTTCGACGTAAAGACGATTCTTCATGTTGTCAGTTCGCACGCTTCTTGATGGTCCGGGATTTTTTGGGTGATTTTCTATGTAATAAACTTAAGTTATAGCATGATGAAAATTGCATAATTAGATCTGGACCACCCTATATATGCACAGTTACAAAAAAAAGAGAGCAGTATAGCATTCAAGGTTGGACAGTGAGAGGAATGCAGATATTGTCAAGACTCGGCTGCCATCTGAACATTTCAGATCCCCCTGGCTTAAGTGGCCTGATATTAATCGCATGGGTGTCATCTGTTCTGTTATCACATCTCTTGCACTTTAAAAATTGGTTTTACCTTGTATCAAGTTGGTAGTGGTTTAGTGAATTTGTATGTACTAGCTATGACAGCTGTCTGAAGTTTATATCCTGACCTGTGTGGGTTTTTTTTTTTTTTTTTAATATAATCAATCACCTTGTGGAAAGAAACTTGAATAGTGTGTAGATCTAGCACATATGAAAGGTGTAAAAAGTACTAATTTAAACCAAATTAATCATCCTAACTCTATAATCTGCAATCATTTATAAACAGTACTATTGAATATTTCTTGCAGTGTTTGTTTTGGTTTTCTTAATTTTTCAACATAATTGAGTTCAGCTAGTCGTCTTCAACACCTCTATCCTGAAATATAATACCTTGGCACAGTAAATGTCTAGTTTTGGTCAGTTATCCCTAAGTTAATATCTTTAAATACTATGTTGGCATTACCTTCCCATCTACCTGATTATCCTTTCCTTCAGATTTAAGATTTCATAAATATTACCTGTAAATGTCAATTTATTAATCCAAGTTGTTATGCCTAAGGTGGTAAATGTTTTTTATCACAATAGTACTTTGAGCGAGAATTTTTTTTTTATTATCTTCAAGTTTAAACAGACATTAAAAGATCAGATGTAACATTCGTGTTTTAAAGCAAAAGAAAACTTGTCATCTCTTTTTTTCTTGCTTAAGAGGATCTGGATCAAAAATGCCAACCTGTGACAACTCTTGATTAATGGAAATAGACTTGTTAAATAATCTAACAGATACTTGACAAATATGTTTGCATCAGAATTAGCCATGTAATTTTTCCTTATTATAATATTTGCACTTTGCTTCATAGTAAACTGCTAAAAGGTGTATTTATTCATGTATTTTCTGTTAAATTAGTTTTTGCTGTATTCTTTCCTTCAAAGTTATTCATTTTGATTTATTTTGTTGCTTTATTAGTGTTTGCATGCTGTATACTGGGGGCTTTTAAGTTCTCAAGTGTATTCCTGAGAAGCTGCAGGTTTTTGTCCCAACAGAGTTCAGTCAGCCAGTCATTTTTAGTTTTAAATTGATCATATTTAATTTGGTGATGTTCTGCTCGTATTTTGCATTTAGAAAAGTGTAGTGTGAGCTTCACATAAGAAATGAAGCCTTTTTTGCCAAAGCTCTAATTGTTAAGTAATGTTATTTTCTTTTTCTTCTCCCCCAACCCCCGGCAAATGGCAGTGAACACTGATAGGCAGCAGTGACTTTGTGTTCTTATTAGCAGATAATGACTTAAAGAACCGATCACTGAACAGCAAGCTATAAAGAGAGAATGAATCCCTAACACAAACTTCTGTTAGTCGTTTAGCATAACCATTTTGGAACTTCTGGAGTAACACAACAAAAAATAGAAATTGGGAAATGGCATCTTAATGATGGAAGAGTCAAATCAAGAAATTTGATTATTAGGATGAAAACCTGTAGCCACAGCAAGGCCCCGAGACTAAAGTTCAAAACCCTGCTATAAACAAATGAAAGTATCAGAAAGGTCTGCCTGCATTGCCAATAAATTCATTAATAATTGTTTATTTTACTTAGAATATTGCAGGTTAGGTGGATTGGCGATTCTAAATTGGCCCTAGTGTGTGCTTGGTGTGTGGGTGTTTGTGTGTGTCCTGCGGTGGGTTGGCACCTTGCCTGGGATTGTTTCCTGCCTTGTGCCCTGTGTTGGCTGAGATTGGCTCCAGCAGACCCCCATGACCCCGTGTTCGGATTCAGCGGGTTGGGAAATGTATGGATGGATATTGCCTGTATAGCCCTGAACTGTACACTGGAATTAATTCCCTAGGCTCTTTCATGCAGTGCTGATGCTGCTATTGTGTCTACATAGTTTAATCTCTGGTTTCATTACAAGTTACAATAGCTAGGTGGAGGTATAAAATATTCCCCGGGCAATTAATTTTTTTTTTTTTTTTAAGGTCAGTCAACATATTGAATTAAGTAGGCTTGGGGAGGCAGACAGGGAGGAAGCTATGCTTTTGTTCACTCCATGTCTTCTCTGCCAGAGTTATGAAAAATCATGTGTGCCATTAGTGCACACCCCTTATTCATAAAATTGAAATTCTAGGTGGTGTTCTGTGGATGGATGAGCTAATAAGTAAATTACAAATCTGTTGGGTGAAAAAGTTTTAGAAATTCTCCATTAGCCTATCCTCCTACGTTGTACCTTATTGGTTTTCCAGTCTGGGTTCATGCATACTTTCATATTCTCACTAGGAGCATGAGAACATAATAGAGTTATGAATCTTTCACGGTACAACGAATATTTGGCAATACGTTTTAAAAATCACTAATGTCTGCAGTAGTACGAAGCAACTGAAAAACTGGTCTAGAGGAAAAACATAATCAACAGAGACATGTTAATGGTGCTACTAATTGACTGGTCTAGCAAGTATGGAATAGCTTGTGAAAAAGTGACATTTTTACTGTTTCCATTATGTCAGCTTTTCAGTTTCCAACCAGTTTCTATACCTGAATCACCAGAGGCAGAAATTATGCAGCAGAAACCATCTGTAGGTACAATATCAGTGACTGGGCAAATAAATTTCTGTCACCTGGGCTGCACTTTACAGTGGACAGTCTGCCTCTGAGTGTGTCTTTCAACCTGAAAGAAACACTAAGAGGAAACCTATGAGAAGACAGTGAAAACATGCAAATTGAACACGCACTGCACCCCATCCACAAATCGACCCAGAAGCCAGTCGCTATGAGTTGGCAGTGCTACTTGCTGTGCCACTATGCTGACCGAATCAGTTAGCTACACTTGTTTTTGAGAAGTATCTGTTCAGTTCTTCAGTATCATAACCTTTTTCACTTTAAGAAGCACTTTGCTCGTCATCACTTTGTGTTATCATTTTTGAATTGTTGAGGTACTTTTCACTCCCTCATTGTAAAGCAGAATGAATACATTTTGGTGTGAATTTTCATTCTTTTTTTTTTTTTCTTTTCATTCCTTCTCTTCTACAGAAATGAATCGCCAGACTGCCACAGCCCTCCCTTCGGGCACGTCAAAGTGTGCACCATCTCAGAAAGTGCCTGCCCTCACTGGCACCACTGCTTGCAACAATGACTTGGCCAGCTTATTTGAATGCCCCGTTTGTTTTGACTACGTGCTTCCACCAATTCTCCAGTGTCAGAGCGGCCACCTGGTTTGCAGCAACTGCCGCCCAAAACTCACATGCTGCCCAACGTGTCGTGGTCCACTTGGCTCCATTCGGAACTTGGCAATGGAGAAGGTTGCAAATTCTGTACTGTTTCCTTGCAAATATGCCTCATCTGGTTGTGAGATCACGTTGCCACACACTGAAAAAGCGGACCATGAGGAGCTCTGTGAGTTCAGGCCCTACTCTTGCCCTTGTCCTGGTGCCTCATGCAAATGGCAGGGCTCCCTGGACGCTGTCATGCCACATTTGATGCATCAACACAAGTCCATCACTACGCTTCAAGGTGAAGACATAGTCTTCCTCGCCACAGACATTAATCTTCCAGGAGCAGTTGACTGGGTTATGATGCAGTCGTGCTTTGGATTCCATTTCATGCTGGTTTTGGAGAAACAAGAGAAGTATGATGGTCACCAGCAGTTCTTTGCTATTGTACAGCTCATAGGAACACGTAAGCAGGCTGAAAACTTTGCCTATCGGTTAGAGCTGAATGGTCACCGTCGGCGCCTCACTTGGGAGGCAACTCCAAGGTCAATCCATGAGGGTATTTCCACCGCAATCATGAACAGTGACTGCCTAGTCTTCGATACAAGCATTGCACAACTTTTTGCGGAGAATGGCAATTTGGGGATCAATGTGACCATCTCCATGTGCTGAAGGAGGTGCCCTTGTGGTCTGGCTTAACTCCAAGGTTTGACCTGCATGTGGAAACTCGGATGTATAGAAACCACTGAAAACCTTTAGCTGCAACACAATACTTGTACTAATATCTAGAGACATTTAGGAAAAAAAATGACCGCGTGTTTGTAGGATTGTGTGACTGTCTGTCCTTTTTGATGAGTGAATGTCAGCAGTTCTGTTCCCCTACATTCAGATGTTCATTTGTCACCACGTGCTGCTGTTTTTGTTCGTTTTTTTTGTATTTTTCTGTCTGTTACTATTTTTATTTTTATGTTTATTTTCCATTAAATAAATTTGACTGAATCTTTATTTTCTTCCTCTGTGTAGTTTTGCTTATTTGTTTGCAAATATGTTTAATAACTGGGAAAGAGAGCTTCTCAGAACCCTGGATAATGTAGATACATGGCATTGTAGAAAGTATTTGGTTGTGACCGAGTGTACAATTTGAAACCTAAAATTATTCCAAGAAATACGGCACTGGTCACACTTTTTACTTTGCATTGGGCATGATAAGGGCTTTGTGACAGGAAAAAAGTAAAAAATTTGTCGGATTGGAGTAATTCATTAAACACAAGTTCAGTTTTAGCAGCAAAGTGGCTTTTAAGCAAATCTTCTGCTTAAAGGAATACTACACACACAAAAAAAAAGCATGTTTTTATATGCTACCTAGTCCATATAGTTTACAGAGATGGCCAAGAAAAAAATGTAATCTCTTGCTTTCTTGGAACAAAGGACTTCAGAATGAAGAATAAGATAAAATAAAGAATTGAAGATTTAATTTTTGACCAATGAATGAGGGGAAGGTGTAGGGGTAGGTCTTTTATTTTTCTATTCATTATGTAAAGCACTTTGAGCTACATTTTTTGTATGAAAATGTGCTATATAAATAAATGTTGTTGTTCGCTTCAAAAAGTGGCTCTCATGTTTCTGAGTTTGTCATTTGCTTTGTTTAATCCAGAAGTAACTTTTAAAATTATTTTGGCAAAAGAGCATGCATTTTATGTTTTGAACATAGACTGCTTAAGAAACATGGATTGTGTAACATGAGTAGCGTGAGATTTTTTTTTTCCTTCTTTCCATGGACATTTTCACACTGTTGGATATTGTCAATGTAAATTTATTTATATAACGCATTTAAACAACATAGGAATGCTGTGGCCAAAGTGCTTTACAATATTAGAATAAAAAACATACAAATGACATAACATAAATAGAAATAAAATATATGAACTTCAATAAAATTAATATTAATATAATGTTATAATCATAATGAGGAAGACTGAAGGTCACGGAATGCCAGTAAATAGAAATGAGTCTTTAATCTCGTTATGAACAGTTCAATTGTAGATGGCTCCTTTATGTGACGAGGTAGAATTCCACAGGCAAGGAGTAGCAGCTGCAAAAGCCCTGTCTGCCCCCCTTAGTTTTACACTTGGGTACGAGAAGAGACAACTGACCAGAAGATCTAAGCACTCTGGATGGTTGGTGTAAAACACACAATTTGGATAAATAGGCAGGAGCAAGCCCATGTAAAGATTTAAAAACAAGCAACAAGATTTTAAAATCGACTCAAACACTGACAGCCAGCCAGTGTAAAGAAGCTAAAACTGGAGAAACGGAGTCAGACTTTCTTACCCCAACCAGAAAGTGAGTAGCAGCATTCTGGACCAACTGTAACCTGCGTATCAGGGATTTGCTAATCCCAGAATACAGCGAGTTGCAGTAATCAAGGCAAGAAAAGATAAAAGCATGAGTAGCTTTCTCAAGATCACTAGAGGATAAAGGCTTGATCTTACCTAATAGACAAAGCTGGAAAAAGCAACTCTTGACTACAGAATTAACTTGTTTCTCAAAAGAGAGGTTACTGTCACCTAGATTGTGGACTTGAGGTTTGCAAAAGACAGAGGAAGAGCCGAGAAGTCCAAGACCAAATAGGGCTTCAGCTGATGGACCCACTATAAGCACCTCTGTTTTTGTTTTGATTCAGATCAAGAAAATTATTAGCCATCCAGGATCTTCGTTCAGAAGGACAGTTGTGCAGTTGATTTATTACAGAGTTGCAGACGGGAATATAAACCTACGTATCGTCAGCATAGCAGTGAAAACAAATGTTAAATTTCCTAAAAATAGCTCCAATATGGTGAAGGTATATAGAGAATAAAATAGGACCCTAAATGGATCCCTGAGGAAACACCATATTTAAGAGGAGCAGTAGACAAAAAAGAGGAATTTAAAGTCACTGAAAAGTGTCTACCAGTTAAAAGCAGCCCCTTTAAGCCCAACAAGATGTTCAAGCCGCAACAGCAATATCTCATGGTCAGTTGTCCAGCACTGGCCACCATAGAGTCCTGTACTTTGAGAAATGTTATGATGTCTTTTTGCCATGAAAACACGAGACATCAAAATAAAAAAGAAAACAGTCATTTTTGGGCCCGTGTATTATTCCTTTAGGCTGATGTCACATTTATGCAAGTTCTAGTCATTGGGTTTGTGAGTTGCCAACTACAGATTTTGATGTTGTTGCCAGACCACATAAGTTTACGCCACAGAATATCACTGCATGTGTCATATTTAGCAACCACATGCCAACCTTCCAGTACATTGACCACATCGCTGTTTTGTGACAGCCAATAGCATTCTGCCTGATTGAGCCAGTGTTATGTGGAGGGTTGACCGGTATGGGGAATTTAGCCACAATCTCTGCCATTTTTTTCCCTCCAATTCAATTGTGGTATGTTAATTTCTTATTTTTTTTAATAGAGACATCAGACAGACCAGCTTCTTTTCCATTTGTGAAGTCCAAACTTCCTGCATTCCTTAATTTTCATTGTTGCATTGCATCTGTTGTACTTCCAGATTAGCATTCATTTCTTGCCCTTCTCATGCACACAGTCTGCCCCATGACTAAAGACAGAATGAAACCTGAGTGAGTTGAAGGCCATTTGGACTGTGTCACCTACATGTCACACTAGATGACTGCCTCCAGTGCATCATGATTACACAAGTGAAGGTTATGATTGAAAATCATTGGAAAAGTTGCATAATGTGACATGGCCTCATGTTACTGTATGTAGTCCTATAAAATTCTTGGGGTAGTTCAAAAATTAACTGCTCCTCGATCTAATGTACAAGTGACTGCTGTCTTAAATCTCTGGAGGAGACCACTCCTTGGCCTGTTTTATTTTTATATGTGATAATCAGAGTATACATTTCTGTATTATACCCCGTGGGGCCTGTAGGGGTCTTAGTATGGTTTTGCTGTAACTCGTTTCCCAAGTACGTAGATAACACAGAGGAGCTGATACTTGGCATTCATTATGTGCCTAGCTTTTCCTAATAACTGAATTAATCCAACAGCCACTGAAGTAAATGAAATACGTAGTCAGACGTGGGACAGCACAAACCTCACAGTAGAGCACAGATGCTGCGTAAGACGTTATGAGATGTCTCCAATCAGATCTGGAACTCGCACTCACAAAGAAACACCCCCAAAACCCTGAAGAAACTGGCATCTTTCAGTTTGCACTTTCTGAACCAATGGCTGAGTGATTTCTTAATTATGGAAACTGATTCTGCATCCTTTTAGTAAAGATTAAAGGGTAAATGTATGTTGATCTCTATTTTTCTATTTCTTATATTACACACTGTAAATGTTCCCATGCATTGCTGGTCTTTCTGTGGCTTTGAGTTAAATATATTTGATTCTGTTATTCTGTCATGCTTCAGTCCATTTATGAATATAAAATAAGGTTTTGAAAGTTTTTAATGGCATATATGTGCTTTTTCATGTCTGTCTAATATGTGCAAAATTCATTTTGTAGCATTACTCAATATACTAAATCTATTAGACCTGTTCATGAGGGAGTCTAAGTTAGAATGCTCTTCCCCGTCTCTTCATCTTAGTTTTGATCTGCTTTTAGCCTGCAGCTCTGAGGGACACTGACGCTGTGCCAAATCTGAAAGTTAGTCTTGTTGTTATAAATATGTACTAAAACCAGATCAGCGCAGGCTCACCCCAAGCTCGTAGCACACTGCAAGTGACCCACATAGTGTGAGAAATACTGAGGCAAGTCTGAAGAGGGAAGGTGGCCTCTGTTCTGTATCCATTATTGAAAGGCCTAGTAAGTTCTTGAACACTATGAACAAAGTACAGAAAGAAACAGATTTGCACTTCATGGTCTTCCTCTTCTGACTCTCTCTCATTTATTTCTAAAACATTTTATTAACACAGACACTTCATGATGTACACTTGTCATTGTAAATGGGAGCAGGTTTGGTAGAAAGCAGTTGGCTTCTTTATTTGGATTTCAATATTAACTGGTGGCAGGTTAAGAAAACGGGACACCATTAAATTCTGAACACAGTTGTTTAAATCTAAAATGGGAAACTGAGAGTTCTGAACTGAAACAAATGAGGTAACTAGAATTAAGTCAAAAAACCTACTGCTTTAGAAGCAAACAAATTGGTTCAAATTAAGAAACTGGTTGAATGAAAACCTGCATCCACTGTGGCCGGTTTTCATCAAATACATCATTGGGACCAGGGACATTATGGGGCACTTGTTTTTAAGGTTCTATGGGCATGGATTGAATGTTCTTGTTTTCCAACCTGCAGCCTCCTTGGCATTGTTTACCCCCAGAATACTTAACATTTTCTTGTTAAAAAAAGTAATGTTTAACAGAATCATGTAGGTACCAAAATGTTTAGGAAAAGCATGTGGAGTGTCCATGGCTGTACTGATGCAGATTCAGTACCCATCCTTTGTGTAATATTTTGTGAGTTGCCACCAATGCAGTCAGGGCAGTAAAAATGTTTGTTTTTGTGCACCTTTCTTACATTTTTTGTAGCTTGGATGATCAATGTGCCTCCATGTGGTGTTTGTAGGCTGCCACAGCACAAGACTTAGTGACTTCCACATTTCCCTTGACACAAACACTTAGAGTACGAACGTCGTGCTTGTCCTTGTGCCTAATAACAATTATTTTGCCTTTTTGTTGGGCAGCTGCTGTTGTATCACGGTGAAACTTCACACAACTGAATTCATTGGACATATCATGACCGTTTGGTTGTACAATGCTGTATTATGCATCAGTTTCTGTTTTCATGTCAAAGTCTGATGACCAGTTCACACTGTCATCACTAACACTCAATTTGAGCAATGGTTCAGTTTGTTTGTTTTAAAACTGCCTTTACAACTTTGTGATTGTGTTTTTTGTTGGACGCCACACCCCATTCATGAATAATGATGAGTTACCATAGAAATGAATCTTGAATGGTTGACAACACAGTGTTACTTTATTCATTAGATGGTGGTTGAATGCTGTCCTGAGAATTACTCAGGCATAATGTTGTAAAGCGGATCATTACACGTCACTCTGACTCAGGCTTGACCGTATTTACATAGCATTCAGACTCGGGGTTAATGGCAAGAAGGTTAATACAAGAGTCATGGGACACATTGAGGAAATCAAACCACCAGAAGATGGCACTTGAAGTCCTAACTTGCGCAGACTGTACAGAGATTGTTTTGGCAGGCTGCTGGGCATTATAAAAAGAGGATAATTTCTGCTTTGAACTCTTAATCACAGAATTTCTTGACAGTGTACAATTAGCAGTAGGTGCATTACTGTCTTTTTTTTTTTTTTTTTTAAATACACTTCCTTTCACTGTCTAGCCAGAGTCTGTAATGCCCTTTTCATCTTCACTTTTTCATTGTCATATCTTAGTTGCTCCACTTAAAAAAACAAAACAAAAAGTGTATTTTATTTATATACACAGTGGAACCTCGGTTTCCAAGCATAATTTGTTCCGGAAACGTGCTTGCAGTCCAAAGCACTCATATATCAAAGTGAATTTCCTCATAAGAAATAATGGAAACTCAGATTATTCGTTCCACAACCCAAAACTATTCATATAAAAATGATTAATACAAAATATAATGTAAAAATACTTAAAACAAATTAACTTGCATTTTACCTTTGAAAAGAATCATGGCTGGTGTGAGTGAGTTTCTAAACTCTTGTGGGATTCCACCCAACGGGACAACACACGGAAGAGAGTCCCAAAGCAATCGCAGTCTCCCAGCGCCATAGCAGAGACACACACACACCCGCGCACGCAAGAACCATCAGCTCAGTTGTGATCACATGACGCTCAGCAGACAAAGCATATCCATACTATTCGTATTGGAAGACGTCGCTCGTTTATCAAGTCAAAATTTATTACAAATTTTAGCTCGTCTTGCAAAACACTCGTAAACCAAGTCACTCGCAAACCGAGGTTCCACTATATATATATATACACACATACACACACACATTATACAGTATATATAAAAATACTAGCTCTGTTAGCCCGTGCTGCAAAAAGCCTGGGATCCTAGAAATTGCTAAAACCGTCAGAAAAAAAAATGAAATGTAGAGATGTCAGGTAATTGAAAGAAACTCTTAAAATTGTATATCCAGTTAACCAAACCCGGGGGTGGGTGAACAGGGGGCAGAGCAACCCAGTATAAATATATAAATAAAAAAATAATACACTGGCACCAAAGGACTGGGCTCTGCCTGCTCCCATTGGCAGTATGATTGGTGTGCAAGACATTTTGTGTACGATTACCAGTCAATCAGAGTAAGCCAAGTACCTTGTCAGGCTCATCGCTTCTGATCAGACAATAGTTTGGGACTGTAAATTCAGTTGTAAATGTTACATTCCAAAAAAGAACATCTAGGAGTTGAGACAGTAGACATTTGATCTGAGATAACCTAAACTGAGGATATGTTCATCTGGTAGCTACTAGAGAGCAAATATGCAGCATCATCCAGTGAAATTAAACTCCACCAGACGCATCTACCATCCCAAAACTGAAGCACCTGACCAGAGTGGGCCTTCTTTTGTGCATTTGCCTGTATCAAACATGTAGTAGTGCATCATGTTCAAGTATTCTTCTCCTTGTTTGATGATGGGAGTTTTTTCATAGAGCTGTGTTTGGTAAATAAGCCAAGTAACTGTTAAAAATGCACTGATCCACAAATACAACTGTTGACCCTCCATGCTCTCCCCAAACCGGAAAAGATGATTTTGCTTGGAAGTTTGCAGAGTGAAATGCAACCAAACAAACAGGAAATTGAAACAAAGTAACAACTCATCCTCTGATTTGGAACAAAGCAAATGAGTGAGAAAACGCCTTATTGAGTGCCTGGTGGAGACCAACGTCTTTTAAGGTGTCCCAATAGCCTGTTGCTTTCCACGCGGGAGAAATGAGGAGGACTCACTGGAACTTAGCACACCTAATAGATTTCTATTTCAGTCTGCTTCATAAAATTAGCCAAAAATGGACCAAACCATTCAGTAAGAAACGGAAGAAGCAAAGCTCCAATGTATCTGTGAACTTTATTACATAATTACAAGTCAACAAAATCATCTCCATCAAAAGTGAGGTTTTCCATTTGTAATGGACAAACCTGAGCCTGTGCCTCTAATCAAGTTAGAATGATTACTTCTGATATTTCACATGAAACTTGCTGCTAAAAATGCTTGACTGAATATTCCTAGAGCAGCCGCTCTTTCTCGTTTCCTACTTTCCAGCATCCATGCAAGAAGGATTTTCCTTTTTCTGGATACTCACTGCTATGCAGCATGTGTAACGGCAGCCGTTACTGATGGATCACACCAGAACAAAGAGCTACATTTAGAAAAGTAGCTTGCAAAATGGCAGTTATTAACCCAGTTGGTGGCCACTGCATCCTAAGAATGTTCACAGCTTGCTGTTCACGAGGTCATGGCTCCTTATCCTTGGAAATCCGCCATCGAACGCAGCATTGAGCACATCATCCAGGCAGCTGGAGGTGACAAATTTCAAATCTGCCCGCACATGGGCTGGGATCTCCTCCAAGTCCTTCTCGTTTCTTTTAGGGATGATAACTTGTTTTATTCCTGCTCTGTGGGCTGCAAGCACCTTGTCTTTAATTCCTCCCACCTTTGAGGGGTGAAAAAAAAAAAAAAAAAGAAATATATTGAATTTACTATTATTGCTTATTTTATCCAAGGTGACTTACAACATTTTAGATACAATTGCTTGCAAATTTTTTGTTTTTCCAACTGGAGCACAAGCAGGCAACATGATTTGCTCAGGGTCACACAGAGCCAGTAGAGGGATTTGAACACACAATCTATGGCCTTGACATCCAAAGCCTCAAGCAGTACAACACACTGCCCACAAGTTACTACAAGTAAATGTGAAATCCACCACCAAACAACGTCCCACTACTTCACTGCAAGGGCACCAAATGAGGGACTTGCTGTCACCTCATATCTTTATAGATGATAGAAAGCCTCAATCCAATCTTTGGTTCAAATCTCTTAAGTGGCTACATGTAACTTAAAATAAGACCAACAACGTATGGGCTTCATGGAGTATTTATTTATTTATTTATTTATTTTTACGTTTTTTAGGGGGCACAAAGGTGCAGTGGTTAGTATGTGTGCCTCACAGATCCAGCACCCTGGCTGTTATTTGTGTGCATGTTCTCCCCATGTCTGCTGTTACTTTTCCTCCAACAACCCAAAGATATGCCTGTTAAGATTTAACGCCGGTCCCACACTAATTCCACATGGGTGGGTTTTTGTGTGTTGCATATCATGGACTGGTGCCCCATAGTTGCTTTTGCAATTAGCTTTGACTTCCCATGACCAGGAATTGGATTAAGAAAGCCTGGGAATATTTTTCTCCCTATAAAAATTCAAATCGGCTTAAAGTAGACAAATAACACCAAGTACTGTGCCTTAAACTCCTTATACTCATGTAGTAATGCCCACCTACCACCAGATGTCATGCATTCTCCAATCATCTTAAAATATGCAAATATAACAAGAAGTTTGGAAGAGGATTTGTGCCAAAATTCAATGCAATCCGACACGTTAAGTAAAGTGCAGTGCAACACGGGTGCACGTGGTGCATTTCATTTGGGCCAGGATTTTTCAAGTCATAATTAAAAACATATCAACCAAAGAAGGTTAAAACTGACAAATTTCAAACATAAGCATGTGGGATATTCCATCCATCCATTTTCCAACCCACTGAATCCAAACACTGGGTCACGGGGGTCTGCTGGAGCCAATCCCAGCCAACACAGGGCACAAGGCAGGAACCAATCCTGGGCAGGGGGTGCCAACCCACCACAGGACACACACAAACACACCCACACACCAAGCACACACTAGGGCCAATTTAGAATCGCCAATCCACCTAACCAGCATGTCTTTGGACTGTGGGAGGAAACATGTGGGATATTGTTTTAGAGTATTTCATGGTCACTGATTATTTTGGACTGCGGTGGGCTGGCGCCCTGCCCGGGGTTTATTCCTGCCTTGTTCCCTGTGTTGGCTGGGATTGGCTCCAGCAGACCCCTGTGACCCTGTAGTTAGGATATAGCAGGTTGGATAATGGATGGATGGATGATTATTTTGGATTTTTGATCCTTTATTAGCCCTCGATAGACTTCTATAAGCAACTGAAAAACAGCACATTTATATTACAATCGAGAATATTTAGACTTTAAACTTTTAAATTGGAACACAAATTACAATATTTCAAATAAATGACACAACATTCTTGGTTATTATGTACTTCTACCTCATTCCATAAATCATTACATTTCTTATGAACATCGGGCGGTAAGGTGGCTTACACTAATTCAGACTGTTTTTAATGTTAAATAGGCAACAGATGCCAACTGATGCATCTCAGTTTGGTGTTCCATTACAAAAATATACAAAGACTACCGAGACTAGGGTATCCATATATGTTTTACATTGAGGCTTTTCAAAAGAATAAGGGATTGAAGTTGAAAAGATAACAAATGTAGAGTGACCCTAAAATGATGATGTCACATCCCAGACGGACAGGGAGGTTAGTGAATGAATTATCCAGGAGCAAAGGCTAATTAAATAATTGTGCCCTGTAAACATGACGGCTGGAGGAAAAAGTCCCCCAAATTATTTATAAGTAGTAATTTCAGATAATATTATTGTCACTATGATACTAAAACTCCACTTTAACCATCCCATACTATCCAGTGTTTTTTTGTTTTTAATTTTAACACTTCTCCTTCCTTTCCCACACTCACATTCTCATTACTTTAGCACTCGCATCATATAATGGCCCACTTCTACTATCCATGGGGCCTACTGTCTCAAGAAGCTACGCTATTACTTCATGTAATAAGCGTTCACACCCCTTGTACCCTCTGGCTCCTCTGCGATACCAATCTCCTGCAGAACCTCCGTTATGTTGCTGCGTCTGTAATTCCGTCAACTCCTCCTTCATCAGTTCCTCGAAATGTGCGGCGACAAGCTCTTTGATGGCTTGTATTTTGAAATTTGGCTCATAACTCAGGGCAAAAAAAATCGACCTAGTGACGGCTCGTATCCCAAAAAACTCGTACGTTGGGGCACTTGCATCTCAAGGTACAACTAGGGAATCCATTCCCGGACGGGTTTATCCATTCCCGGGAATTCGGCAATCCCAGGTGCCCGGGGATGACACAGAGCATGGGCATCTCACATGTGAACGATTTTAGAACGACCAACACTTATTTTTTAATAAAACTACTGCAATATGTGGATACCAATAAAAGACTAACCTTATCTACAAGCAGTTCATGCTGCCATATAAGTGCATGTATCTAGTTAGTTGCGGTAAGAAGAGCGTAGAAAGCACAACGTGTCGAGCGTGCGGTCGTCCAGACGAGAGAGTACATTCGTGCAGAGTAAGCCAGCTGCTGAGAAAGCACGCTCTGCCTCCACTGAAGTAGGCGGCACAGTCATCAGATACTGGTACACTTGTTCTAAACAACGCCCGCGCTTGCCGTTGCTCTGAAACACCGCCATTTCAGCTGTTACTGATGCATCCAGTTTCTTGTCATCATTCTGTGATGGCAAGTTTCTTGGCACAGATAAAGCGGATGCAACAGACTGACGCATTGCAATTTCAAGTTGCTGTTCAAAGCTGTTGTCTGACAGACGTCCCGGCATTCGTGAGCTGCAGAGTGCGGACTCCTCCCAGTCCACTGAGCCAGGAGACTGACTGCTGCTGGTCTGTTGTTGACTGAATTAATGAGCAACACACTACACCGTGGGCCAAAAAACCATGCCACTTAATTATTTTCAACTATAACTCTGTTATTTCTTGATTGATTTTTACACGCTATATATGCGAGCTTGGCCATTCCCGGTTTCCCGGGAATTACAGCAGTTTCATTCCCGGGAATGAAAAATGTCCGGGAATCCCGGGCTCCCAATTACCAGGATTCCCAAGGTACCACTGTATTTTTAAAAATGTCTGTTTAAACAAATAACCTAATTTCTGTCAAGGAGGGCAAAAAACAAATCAATTCCTAAACTTACTGATGTCTTCCCACTGTGACCCACAAGTCAAAATGTACAGAAAAAAAAGAATCCACCAAGTTTATATTTACTTCTGGCCGTCTCACTGAGGGAGGGAGCATCAGATCACTTTGCTTGAGAACTTGAGAACTGAGGAAACACTCAGGTGGACTTCCGGTTTTGTCCTCCTGTCTTTAGCACAGGTCATTCCAAAACAACTCAGTCCAGAAGATGTTACTAACCAGTGTGCCGTTAAGTGTTCAATGAAGCCATAAAACCCTACAGTGTGTCTTCATTGTGATCTTCAAGCAGCTTGGTCAGAAAAAGGTTATTCAAATATTGCTGTGTTTCGTCATTGCCCCGTTTTCTTTTTGTGAATCATACCGCTCACCCAAAGCTACCCCAACATACACAGGGCATACGGTTTCAAGAAGCTACACTACTACTACATGTAGTAAGCGTTCGCACCCCTTGTGCCCCCAAAAAGATGTACTTACAGGAAGTACCAGGCCACGTAGAGTTATCTCCCCAGTCATTGCTACATCTGATCTCACCAAACGACCGCTGAACAGTGAAGCCAGGCATGTCACAATTGTGACCCCTGCTGAAGGGCCATCTTTGGTTACTGCACCAGCAGGAAAGTGGAGATGGATATCAGTGTTGTCAAGGAGGTCAAAACCACCTGAAGCTGCAAGAGAAGTTGAGTCGGTCATTTCTTCACTTCAACTTTGTGATCATTACCCTTAATTAAGGGTCATAACCAGTGGTAGACTAGATCATCATCTAGACAATTAAAAAGCATACCTTGACCTGAAAAATCTCAATCCTGATTGGCAAAGACAACATCAATACAGAACATGTTTGAGGTAGTGCCTGCCATCAGAGGTGCATTTAGAAAAAACTTCTTAACTAATTGTTGCTTCTTACCGTTGGTCAGTTGGTAAGCTTTAGCATTGCTCCGCAACCAGCTAATGGCCAAATGGGCTGACTCCTTCATAACATCACCCAGCTGTCCTGTCAGTGTTAACTGACCTTCTCCTTCCATTCGACTTGCTTCTACAAACATTATTTCCCCACCAAGAGGTGTCCAGGCTAGTCCAACAGCAACACCAGGCTGGTTCAGTCGCTCAGACATCTGTAGAATTTTCCCAGTGAACGGGCATTAAAACAATGAAGTGAAAAGGAGTCCCCATAATCACAAAAATGTAGACATGTCTGTGACCTGCTTTACTTTTATACACATGTAAATAATACCAGTATACGTTCCTAAACCGCCGATCCCCGTGACGGCTCCACACTCCCTTGACACTTATGGGAGCTGAAACCATCAGTAGTCATAGACCAAGATGAGCCAGGCAAATGAGGACACACATATTCAGCATGGGGTTGGTGCAAAAGTGGCGAAAAAACAAAACAGTGTTCAAAAAGTGCAGTGAGTTAGTCCTTCCATATAAATAAATACATAAAACCAGTAATAAATATGTGAATGTTAAAAAGTCCTAATAAATAAATCCAGTAAAACAAGGTTAAAATCCAGAGACAGTTCTTTCAGAAATACAAGCCCCAATGCTTCCTTCTATAACCTGGCATCAGCTTGCTTATCTTATCCAGACCTTCAAGCCAGAGCAGCCACCCACCAACAAATGCAGTCAACCAGAAATTCCTGGCTCGGGTCCCCTTTGCCAGTCCTTTGGCCTCATTGAGGCAGGAGGCCGAGACACTCACAACGTATTCTGCCCCCTGTCCCTTGGCGTCTGAGGGAGACACCACTTAAGAGGCCGCTCCTACTCCCCAGCATTGCTCAACAGGAGTGCCCAAGGCTTCTCTCCAGGAGAATCACATCCAACCACTTGCCTCCATTCCTCTTTAGTGCTGGCTCTCCCAATCCTCTCTTTTATGTTCTCTTTCTTTTTCAATCTGTCTGTCTTTCAGTTCTGTCTCGTTCCCTTGTTCTCCTTCCTCTCTGCCGTGCAGGCTCCTTTATTTGGCCTGATTGTGTGCAGATGTGACCGTCTGCCCACTCCAAAGTGTGAATGAGGCGCCTGACTGATCAACTCACATTTTGGATGCGCGATCAGCCAAGCAAGGCAATCAACCCCAGAGTGGTGCCATCAAGCACACACCTGCATGATCATGCAGAACATGATTATTTATTTAAAAACCTGCACTGTCCCACAGACCTCTTATCACAACCCTCCCCAAACAAACCAGTATGAACTCAAACTTTTCACAATCTGTCATCTCATGGTGGGTCAACTCACCTCCATTTCAAAAATTGGCGGGCCCAGAATGTCCCGAACAGCTTGTTTGTCTATCACAAAGGGCATCTCAGGTGGTAGTACTAGGTCATGATCTGTTGAAACACATCAATTGTGGTTAAAGAAGTCCTTAACAGCCTCCATCACTCAGTCAGGTCTCCATGAGCTCAATGAGCCCCACATACAGATGAAAGGAGGTAATCCTGACAAGCTGCCTTAATAATCCACACTAAGAACCAAAATGAAGCTGCACTAGCAGGACCAAGGGCAAGAACTCAAACACAGCTGCAGTGCCACAATGGCCAAACAAAATGCCCCATCCAGTTTTCACATCTACTCTCCGAGACATTCACACATTCTTCAGGTACTGACACAAACTTTCACATTATATTGATAATGCCCTGAGGTGTGTGTGTGTATATTATATATATATATATATTCACACACACAGTGATCCCTCACTATATCACGCTTCGACTTTAGCGGCTTCACTCTATCGCGATTTTTTTCTCATACACGTTTACGTCACTACGCATGTGCTTTCTGAGAACTTTTACCTAAGCCCTACGATGGCTCCTAAACGTGCTGCTTTTTCTAAGCCTTATGACAATAAAACGAAGTGCCGGAGGAAGATCCTTACTATCCAGGAGAAGGTGAAACTCTTGGATATGATTAAAGATGGCAATACCCTACAAAAGCCTCCTCACGCATATGAAAAGACAGCGCCAGCAACTGCCTGTCAAGATGTTCTTCAGCCGCACACCCAGACACACACTGCCTACTCCTAGTACTTCTTCACTGAAGACAACAACACACCTGCTGAAGATACTGCACCACGTGAAGACTCTCCTACTGAGGTCGTGCCTTCATAGGTTAGTGGTTGTGTGCAATTAAATGTACAGTACAATAATCTACTATAGAAAAGCGTTCGGGATTGTCCTTCCATCCCGTGAGTGCAAAGTGTAGCGGTATTCCGCTTATCACAGACTTACTACTTGCGGCTTGAGGTACGAAGCGACGCGATGTGAGCAGAGTTCTGGTGCTCCCATCATTCCCTTGCTTTTGTGCGATCGCTGGAAAAATAGACAAAATTATGTCTCTGGAAATAATTAATGTTGATGGAGTACAAATGCCTCACCGTGTAGTAAATATCAGGGGAGATGGTGCTTGCTTATTTTCATCTATAGCTTATTTAGTGCATGAAACTCTGTCTTTAGCGGTACAGATTCGGGCTGACATTGTACGACTTTGGACAGGCACTTGAGGGGATAAAAAACTTAGGTTTTCGGGAGATGTTATGAATGGGCACTTTGATGTTCTCATTCTCTACACTTACATGCCTGATGTACACATGGAGCGCACAAAAATTGAGGATAAAAGTAGGTCGCCTTAAAAGGCGAGTGCGTCTAGTAATATGATATTTGTAACGTCTAATATGTCTTATTTTCTCTTATTTTGTCTAATATATTGGGTAATACGAGTGTAATGGTGACTAAAGGGTGTTATTTCATGTCTAGAGGGTTCTAATAATGTTAAAAAACGTATTTAGAAGGTCGTAAACAGGTTTTCTATACTCTAACTGCGAAAATATTCGATTTATAAATAAAGAATCCTACTTCGCGAAAATTCATTTATCACGGTAGAGTCTGGAACCGATTAACCGTGATAAACGAGGGTTCACTGTATATGTATATATATATATATATATATGTATATATATATATATATATATATATATATATATATATATATATATATATATATATATATATATATATATATATATATATATATATATATATATATATATATATATATATATATATATATACACATATACATACACGCATACATACACACCCACATACAAACACATACATTCTGCAAAAATGAAATCTAAGCAAGTGAAAAGTATTTTTATCATGACATTAAATTTTGTTTTCCTTATTGTAAGAATTATTGACTTATCAAAAAAATGTGTATTTACGATTATTTAGCTTACTTTTAAGAAATCTTGTCAAGTAAATTTTGCTTACTCCTTTGGCAGATTTTTTTTTTGCTAAATAAAACCAAAACAACTCCCATTTAAAGTTTTGTGTCTACTTTATGCATATGCATTTTTTGCAGTACATATGAATGTACACAATCACATTGCAAGGGCACCTAGAGAACAGACACACATATGCAGACACAAAGTCAAGTATAGACAAACAACAAAAAAGGGTAAAACTGCTATACACAGAATGAAAATGTGCAGAGTGGCACGGTGGCACAGTAGTAGCGCTGCTGCCTCGCAGTAAGGACACCAGGGTTCGCTGCCCGGGTCCTCTTTGCGTGGAGTTTGCATGTTCTCCCCGTGTCTGCGTGGGTTTCCTCCCACAGTCCAAAGACATGCAGGTTAGGTGCACTGGCGAGTCTAAATTATCCCTAGTGTGCGCTTGTTGTGTAGGTGTGTGTGTGCCCTGCCCGGGATTTGTTCCTGCCTTGTGCCCTGTGTTGGCTGGGATTGGCTCTGTGTCCCTGTGTTAGGATATAGCGGGTTGGACAATGACTGAAATGTGCATCTATATGCTGTCAGACACCTTGTGATTATATGATATATACAGTTTATTGTGGAGTGATACACACACATACTCGCTGCCAGGACCAATTGTTTACTTGGCCTACACATCAAACATGTACACACTTCCCCTTCTATAAAGGTACACCCTGGTAGATTATATGCAGGTACTCTGTGTGTGTGTGTGTGTGTGTGTGTGTATATATATATATATATACACATACACACACATACAGTGGGTACGGAAAGTATTCAGACCCCTTTAAATTTTTCACTCTTTGTTATATTGCAGCCATTTGCTAAAATCATTTAATCTCATCAGACCAGAGAATCTTATTTCTCACCATCTCAGAGTCCTTTAGGTGTCTTTTAGCAAACTCCATGCAGGCTGTCATGTGTCTTGCCTCTCCTCAGTGTGTGGAGACAACACTGCTCATCACTTGTCCAATACAGTCCCCACAGTGAAGCATGGCGGTGGCAGCATCATGCTGTGGGGGTGTTTTTCAGCTGCAGGGACAGGACGACTGGTTGCAATCAAGGGAAAGATGAATTCGGCCAAGTACAGAGATATCCTGGACAAAAACCTTCTCCAGAGTGCTAAGGACCTCAGACTGGGCCGAAGGTTTACCTTCCAACAAGACAATGACCCTAATCACACAGCTAAAATAACGAAGGAGTGG
Source organism: Polypterus senegalus (assembly GCF_016835505.1). Classification (NCBI taxonomy): domain Eukaryota; kingdom Metazoa; phylum Chordata; class Cladistia; order Polypteriformes; family Polypteridae; genus Polypterus; species Polypterus senegalus. The sequence goes on along the minus strand of NC_053162.1, from coordinate 32,131,897 downwards.
CTTCACAACAACTCTGTGACTGTTCTTGAATGGCCCAGCCACATCCCTGACTTAAACTCAATTGAGCATCTCTGGAGAGACCTAAAAATGGCTGTCCACCAACGTTTACCATCCAACCTGACAGAACTGGAGAGGATCTGCAAGCAGGAATGGCAGAGGATCCCCAAATCCAGGTGTGAAAAACTTGTTGCATCTTTCCCAAGACGACTCTGGCTGTATTAGCTCAAAAGGGTGCTTCTACTAAATACTGAGCAAAGGGTCTGTATTTCAAAAAATCTTTTTTTTTGTCTGTCAATATGGGGTGCTGTGTGTACATTAATGAGGGAAAAAATTAATTGAAATGATTTTAGCAAATGGCTGCAATATAACAAAGACTGAAAAATTGAAGGGGGTCTGAATATTTTCCGTACCCACTGTGTGTGTGTGTGTATGTATATATATATGTATATATGTATATATATATATATATATATATATATATATATATATATATATATATATATATATATATATATATATATATATATATATATATATATATATATATATATATATATATATATATATATATATATATATATATATATATATATATATATATATATATATATATATATATATATATGTATATATATATATGTATATGTATATATATATATATATGTATATATATATGTATATATATATATATGTATATATATATATATATATATATATATATATATATATATATATATATATATATATATATATATATATATATATATATATATATATATATATATATGTATATTATATAAATATATACACACACACACACACACACAGTACAGCCAGCTGACAATCTCCATTGGAGCTGCATTTGCTAAAGTAAAATGCTTCAATGTAAAACAGTTGAACCCAGAAGCAGCAGTTTGATTAAAAACTGGAAAAGGAAATCAGCTCGATGAGTTCTGCATCCCCATTACATCGACTGAATACCATTAGGGAGCCACTAACAGGGTTCACTATGGAAAAGGTGAATAACTCAGCGTGGTTCATACTGTACATGGTGACCTTAAGAGGCTTGTACTGCCCCAACCTACTTCTAATCTACTGCTCTGCTTTCCACCTTATACCTACAAGTAGCACCCTGCAAGGGTTTCTGGGTAGTGCCTCAGATTATGGGCCAAAGACTCAGAGGTTGGACTTCATTTACAATATCAGTTACAAAATATGTTTCAGTGTCTACAAACCACTAACAACTGTAAGTGAATTAAGTGTAGCAGGAAAAAAGTAATGTCATGTAGCAGAATCATTAGGGTTAGCACCAGGTCATGAAAGGAGCCGGTGCTGATCATGGAAGAGGGGGTGTCAAGCAGACGGCACTGACCTGCAAGCACTTCAGAGATGATTCTCTGCTCCTCAAGCCAAACATTCTGAGTGTGTGGCTAACAGGAATTCTCCCTAAGGATCCTGGCTTGGGCCGTACCACAGAGTTGGGGAAAGTAAGGCCAGATGGTATTGCCTCTGAGCGCCAAGTAAGGCGTGAGGTGGAGCTGGTGGTGTGAATGTCTAGGCAGTGAACAAGGCAGATGACAGAGTGAAAAGCCACATGGGAGGAGCTGCCAGTGGTGACGCATGTCAGGAATGTTGTCGGGCAGCCAAGGAAGAAAACAGCAGATGACATTAGCACGACACCCATCCGACTAGCAGCTCTCCTGGGATTGTTACAATACTTATCCATATTCCTTCTACAACCCAGTTTCTAAAAATTCTTTGTAAAATGTAAATAAAAACTAGAGTGCGACGATTTGTAAATAATGTAAGCCCATATTTCACTGAAAACAGAACAAACGCAATATCAAATATTAAAACTGATAAATTTTACTGTTTTATGAGAAATATATGCTCGTTTTGGATTTGATGCCAGCAACACATCTCAAAAATGTTGGGATGGGACAACAAGAACTGGAAAAGTTGTGAAATGCTTTAGAAAAAAAAAAAAAAAAGACATCTGGTGGAACACCTTAGAACAGATGAGGATAATTGGCAGCGCGTCACATGATTGGGTATAAAAAGAGCGTCCCGGGGACTAAAGATGGGAAGAGTTCACCACTCTGTGAAAGACAAATAGTGCAGCAATTTAAGAATTATGTTCAATGTAAAATTGCAAAGAAATTGGACATTTCATCATCTACGGTACATAATATCATTAAAAGATTCATAGATCCGGAAGAATCTGTACGCATGGGACGAGGCAGAAAACCAGTACTGGATGGCCATGATTTTCTGACTTTCTTGGGGCTCTACATTAACAACCGACACAATTCTGTAGTGGAAATCATCACATGAGCTCAGGAACACATCCAAAAAACATTGTCTGTAAGCACAGTTTGTGGCTGCATCCACAAATCCAAGTCAAAACTCTGCCATGCAAAGAAGAAACCATCAATAGACGAGGCCTGAGCTCATTTAAGGTCAACTGAGAAGTGCAAACCTGAATCAAAAGTGAAATCCTTTTTTGGACACCGCATTCTCTGGGCTAAACAGGAGCGGGACCGTCCGGCTTGCTATCAGCACTCAGTTTATAATCCAGCATCCATGGTGGTATGCGGTTGACTTAGTACACGTGGCATGGGTAGCTTGAACACTTGGGAAAGCACCATTATACGAGGGGTTTTGGAGCATCGCATGCTGCCATTCAGACGACGTCTTTTTCAAGGGGTGCCTTACCTGTTTCAGCAGGACAGTACCAAACCACATTCTGCACATATTACCACAGCATGGCTCTATACTAAAAGTGACCTGGTTACTAAATAGCTTGTCTGCAGTCCAGACCTGCAACCCATTGAAAACATTTGGTGCATTAGGAAATGAAAAATAAGAGAAAGGAGACCCCGAACTGAGCATCTGTAATCCTACGTCAGTCAAGAATGGGACAACATTTCAATCTGATCGCTACAGCAATTGGGTCTCCTCCGTTCCCACATGTTGACAGAGTGTTGTTAAAAACACAGCGTTAAACATGCCATGGTCTCAGCTTTTTGAAACATGTTACTGGCATCAAATTCAAAATGAGCATTCAAACAGACAGACACATTCCACCACACACACAATGCACGTATGAACATTGCAACACACCACCTGGCACATACCTGACGAATCATCAGCCGGTGTCTTTGCTGCCTTCTGTCCCTCAGCCACTTTCACTGCAACAGCCCGGCAGATTGCACCAAACTTCCTTTCTAGTGTGCGTACCCCTGCCTCACGTGTGTACCTGTTGAGAGCAATGTTGCACTGCCGTCACTCTCCACTACTCAGTGGCAGCAGGTGCCACGTCAAGCACAAAGGAAGGGTCACCTACCTACTGATGATCTCAGTGGTGGCTTCTTGGGGAATTTGGACCTGCAGTGGGCTCAGGCCATGCTGTTCTAGCTGCTTAGGTATTAAGTGTCGATGGGCAATCTCCATCTTCTCTTCTGGAGTGTAGCCTTTGGATGAGGTGGAAGAGACACAAAGTGAACCAGACTGTAGGCAAATTTCAAATTCAGCAGGTGACACAAATACACACACACACACACAGCCTGACTACATTGTGTCACATGTTTCACCTGGCACTTGGATGACCTCCATTCTGTCCAATAAAGCTGGTGGGATTGTAGCTGTAGTATTTGCTGTAGCAATAAACAGCACTTGGGATAGGTCAAATGCCACATTCAGGTAGTGGTCAGTAAAACTGTGGTTTTGTTCTGGGTCCAGAACCTCAAAAAAAAAAAAAGAAACTTTAACACCAGTACCCACCTTGGTTTTAAGTGAACATTTCAGTATTGAAAAACTGGGTTCAAGTGGGATGTGGCCTCATTACAGACCAGGGCCTGAGCCCTTACCCACATTGTAGTCATCTCCATCACTAGCCCACCTCCAGCAAAGCTGCAGAAGGGTCCCCTTGAAGACTTTTCCCAAGTTTGTCCACCTCATCCAGAAGAAAAACTGGGTTGTTGACTCCCACAGTCTTCAAACCATTTATAATCCGGCCAGGCATGCTGCCCACATAGGTGCGCCTGCAAACACATGACCAACAAATGTAGTCAAAGAGCTCAACTTTGGCGATTAACAAACTAGTCCACTTACAGTATGAAGTCTAAATGAACCGAATCTATGACCACCTGCCATCGTGAAACGGAGCAATTACTACCACCAGACTACAGTATGTTTAGTAAAGAAAGGCAGTCATTCAGGGGCAAATAAAATCTATTTAAATATTATTTAACACGTTTCAGTCGTAAAGGGGCATATGGATACATTCTGGATAAGTAAAATAAAATTATTAAAACATACTTTCTATTGCTCCCTTTGTGCAAAATCTAACAAATAATTTATTTTATAAGGTTTCTTCCTGTAGTATTCACCATCCCATGGTGCTATGCCAGTACAGATATTTACTACAAACACTGACAAGTACTTCCAACAATAGGAATTCAGGCAGATTAAGTGATTTGCTCCGGGACACACAGTTAGCAGTGCCAACCTTGAGATTTGAAGCGGTTTGTTTGAATGGACTGACGGCAGGCAATAAGCTAAATTCACTGTCCCATGGCGTAATGAGGGGTGGTCCATCCCAGGCGGCATTACTGGCCAAAGGGCTCAGTGCAATTTGTGTATAAGCAGCACGGTTCGGAAAAATAACACTCATGAATGAGAAAAGTAAAATTCTCTGATTTTTATCTACAAATGCTTCAAAAATAAATTTTCAGACTGTCCTTCTGTGACGGCATCAGACACAGCAGTTGAAATTTATGAGGCAAAAACAAACAAACAAATATACCGATAATAATTTCTAGGAAGATAACTAATTTACAATTTATAATTTCATTTTTTTATCAATCTGAAAGTGTTCTTGTTCTGCGCAGAAAACATCCCCACCTATCACTTGTGCGCTACACTGGTTCTGGTTGTTATATTAAACTAATAATCAGAACACGGCTTATCAGTGCGTCCATACTATATTCTTGTCTAGTTGATGCTTATAATTATTGCTGTTTCTCTATATATGAATAAACCCAATCAAAATGTACCTTAATTTTTCTCTATACGTCATTTTAGTTTTCCATTAAAATAGGGTAACATATTGAGATATGCTGGAGGGCGGCAGATTGAAGTACCACCCCACCCCAAGCCTCACGAACTCCAGCTACCCCACTGTCACCGTCACTGTCCTTAAACCACTGTGGGGCTTTCCTAGCTTTGTAGCCTGCCCATTTAAAGATGGCTTCACTGCTGCTGTGCATTCATGTGCAGATATCCAGTGGCACTGAAAAGGTGCGCTAATATCAAAGAACACAAGACACATGCATACATTCTACTATCTGCTTAATCCAATGCAGGGATGTGGAGGGTCAGAGTCTATCACAGCACTTGGCACAAAATGAGAAGCATCCATGGGCAGGGCACCATTCTCATATGAATTCAATGACAAATCATCAATTAACCTAACATGCCTGTGCTTGGGCATGTCATAGAAAATTTACAGTACTATATAGTAGGTCTGGGCGGTATACTGGTACTGAAAAAGTAGCGAAAACCCAACTTTTAAAACAGTACCATACCAGCATTAATCCAATTTCCATACTGAAGGTAAATGGAGTTGTCGTGATGAACAACAGAGCGTGATGCAACCAAGAGGTCCCCTCGCAACTCCCATTACTTCCAGTGTCTGCTGTTTGTATTTCTTAACCACTGCAGCAACATCTTCTTATTTTCTCCTTAAGAGAAATGACGAGTGGTCCCGGGCCTGGTCATTTAGTATCATCTCTTACTAACGTTACAAACACACAATGAAGGACGCCTTCTTGTACGTCTTTTTTTATCATCACTGCTGTAGCCAAGCTGTTAGCCGTAGCCGTAGCTGTAGCCAAGCTGGATGTACTCATGTGATGTTCCTCTGCTCAAGTTCTATCAGCCTCCTTCTGTCCCTTAGAAAAGTGGAGTGCTAAAGGCAGAATGTTCTCCAAGTTCACAGTACAGCTAGGGTGTACCTAATGGATGCCTGTAGGCACTGACCCCTGAAACCACCCTTAGCCTGAAGGCTACCACTGTATTAAAACAGCCAAGATGTAAAGCTCTGCCTGCCCTGCTCGACTTTTTTGCATGCATAACCGTTCATCTGCGGTGGGCTGGCGCCCTTCCCGGAGTTTGTTTCCTGCCTTGCGCCCTGTGTTGGCTGGGATTTGCTCCAGCAGACCCCGTGATCCTATAGTTAGGATATAATGGATGGATGGAAAACCGTTCATTAAGCACTGAATCCTGATGAAGTGCCTACAAACATTAGATAAACCAGTTTATCAGCCACCAAATATGCAGCAACAAACTGTTTCCCGTCATGGTGCCAAACATTTGGAGTTACACATTGTAAAATTCGGCAGCATCATTTAGCAGCCTTTCTGGAACACATGCCAGCTAACTCTGGTGCTGCTGTTTTTGATAAGAGACACCATAAAATACCACCAGATTCATAGCTAGAAGACCACAGCACAGTCTGAAATAACCACTGAGAACATTTAACCTTACGATCTGAGCAAGTTACAACTTTATACTAAGCATTTCTGTGCCTTTAAAGACAACTAAAAACGTTGTCAAATAACGTGCAGCTTAACTCCCGTAATAAACTGCAGTCACACGCCAACTCACAGCTCCATTTGGTTGTGTGTTGGTCACAAAGTGTACAGGTCATTGCGATTGAGGCTGTGTAGGCCTTGTGTGGCTCACCGGTACGCATACTTTAACTGTATTACAGACCAAAACGTACAAAGCGATCTTCAAACCTCGGTGGCTGCATGCTAGGTCTGTCTAAGGGAAGGCAGAGCTGGCTGAATGAATAAGAATTGGTCACGTGGAGCTTTGCCAATCTAAACAAACTTTACAGGGCCCTCCGAGAGTCAGAATGCATTATTATTATTCCAGAAGGTCAAGTAATAACAAAAAAAGTGTTACTACGTACAAAGTGTTTCAGTCTCCTTGACCGAATTAAAAACTGTGTACTGTCTGCACAGATTGAAAATTGAAAAAGATAAGCCAGATAAATGAGCTGTGACTTCAAAAACCTGCTGCATGGCACAACCAATCAGTGCCCCGAAGTCTGTAACTCCGTGTGTGCAATGAGATATTTATTATATACAGTATAGTCATGGACATCAGGCAGGGCTGGCATTCCAGCCAGGACGGTTCAAGGTTCCTTACTTAAGGCTGGGAGACCAGTTTAACAGAAGGACAGGGGGAGACTAATCACAGGTGACGATACAACAGGGTGGCAGTCTCCCTGGGCTATGGGCAGGGTGGGAATTGCAGTCCCGTAAGACAGCCCTATTGTGGTCCATGGGTGCTGCCAGGGGGAGCCGCAGGAACAGACCATCCCCACTTTAAAGAACTTCCACCTGACCCGGAAACGCTTCAATGTGGAGTCTCGGAAGTATTCCCGTGGTCCGGCATAAAAGAAGCCGAGTCTCCTGTATGGGCAGTCAGAGTCGGGAGGAGAGCGGATGAGACAAGAAAATTTGCATTAAATCGAAGAAGATATGAAGATTGTGTATTATTCTATTGTGGAAAAGATTTGGAGGTACTGTAAAATAAAAAATGACCTTCAGTTTAAACACAGGACTGTGTTGTGTGGTAGAGTTTGGGGTACTGCTACGCCCCCTACTGGTCACAATATATTTCACTTATTGCTAGTTTATGACCATTTGTTGGTGGCAATCTCAGTACAGGAAGGAAGACAACCAAGAGACTGCTACTTCTGGAGCTCCACCATTGCTTCTCTCACTACAGAGTGTTTCATTCAATGGCTGCCAGTGCTGCACAAGTATATGATAAACTAAGACTGTGCCTTTGTGGCCTGTAGTGGCTGGTTCTGGCAATTTCTAGAACATTATTGCGCTATTGCTTTCCAAAGGCCCTCAACCCCCAAGTATGAATGGCCTCAACAAGGTCTACCATAAATCATTAAATGACCGTACTTCCATCGTTTTTGGACACAAGCAGAAAAGTCCTGTGATTTTTGACCAAAAGAATAAGTTGTCACCTGTTTAGCCAACAGAGAAATTAGTCCAGCAAATTAAATCCAATCAATTGCAGTAACTGCTGCAGATTCAGTAAAACAGAGGGTGGAAGAAAGAGGACATACCTATGACCTCGAATGTCAGATTGGTCACAAACTCCACCAAGAGCAATTCTGTGGAACTCTCTGCCAAGGGTCTTGGCAATGGACCGTCCAACACTGGTCTTTCCCACTCCTGGTGGGCCCACAAAGCACAAGATTGGCCCTTTCAGCTTGTTTTTCAGCTGCCGTACCGCCAGGTACTCAAGAACGCGCTTCTTCAGCTTATCTAAGGCATAGTGGTCATTGTCCAGCAAGACGCGAGCCGAACTGATGTCCAGGCAATCTGAGAAACAGAGAAGATAAGAGTGGACTGAAGGTAGGCATACACTTCTCCATTTTGAATGGCTTAAAATTAATCACATTGTACTGTATATACTATTGAATAGTAAAAGAGAGCTGTTAGATTCTGAAGACTTCATCTAAAAGCTCTCTTTGTTTTTTAAGTTGTAGCATAATAAAGATATCCACTTCAGGGGATTAACCCTAAAAGCCACCCCCTAGTGACATATCCTGCCTTGTTTGTTCTCAGCCCTCCTAAACTGTAATATACACATTGATTCGGAGTGTACAGGTTCATGGCTATCTGCCCATAAGGGAATGCTGGGAAATACCTAGATAGGAAGAAGAACAGAGTAACCCCCCCCCCTTTCCCAAGAAGTGAATATGCGTTACAGAGACCGTCAACCTGCTTCACTTTACATCATCCAACCTTTGCTGCTTCTGTCCCAAGGTAACTCAACCATCAGCTCCAGGTAGTTTCTGGTCAGAGCAAACTCTGGCATGGACTGGGGCATCTTCCTCAGTCTGCAAAAATACCATAAGAACATTTTTTGTGAGTAAGGCACTTCTTGTTTAACCGTCACATTGTCAGCTCCACCATAAACGCAGGATCCCACCCCATCCATTCATACACTAACGTGTTTAGTACCACTGAGTGTGTTCGTGTGTGCACAATGTAAAAGCTACTGTATGGAATAAAAGATGTTATATTGATGACAGCCAGTAAGACTGTTCTTTGACATCAGTTAATTTTGCCAGCGCACAGCAGAAGTGACCACCTATCTAGTACCAGACGGAACATTTCTTCTCCAAATTTTTCAAGGCATAAATTCATCAAAGTTGGAAAGATTCCTTGGAGATTTTGATTCATGCTGACATTACAGCATCACACAGTTCCTACAGACTCGCGTTCATACTGTAAAACGTTCAGCTCCACCCTATACCACATATACTGTGCTGGACTGAGATGTCACGGTCATGTTCATGGAATAAACTTAAGATGACGTGTGCTTTGTGTTAAGACACATTATCTTGCTAAAAGTATCCATTTGGAAAAGGGTATCGCTGTGGCCATAAAAGTAATGAAAGTGGCTTTCAAATGACAAAAACATGCATTAAGTGCCTAATGTGCGCTGAAAAAATAATTCCTGAATACTGACACAGGGCATAATGGATTGCTGTTTATGCCCCGTTCTGAACATACCATCTGAATGTCACAGCAAAATTCAAGATCCGTCACATCAGGTTTGGTGATCATGTGGCCAGTGTAGCCTCATCTTCCTGTTCTTAGTCAAGAGAAAAGAACTTGGCATTGTGTTCTGCATCCACAGCCCATCACCACATGGTCTTAGGGCTGTGCGTTCAGAGACACGCCATCAGCACACCACTTTGTAAAGTGTCATTATCTACTAACTTAAAGAGTCTCATTTACAAGCTGTTTTCTCCCACAAAACTAGGACTAACTGGATGCTTTTTCTTATATTCTGTAAGTGCCTTGAGCACAGGAAAGGCACTATATAAATATAATGTATTATTATTATTATTATTATTGCAAAATTCCCAGTAAATTCTAGAGACTGTAATGTACAAAATTCCAAACCACCCAATCCATCACCCACAATAATAACATTGGCAAAGTTGTTTAGATTGTGCATCTTGAATATTCTAAAGCAGGGGTCCTCAATCACGGTCCTGGAGGGCCGCAGTGGCTGCAGGTTTTTCCTCCAACTAGTTTCCTAATTAGAAAGCAGTCCATGCAGATAATGAAACTTGGCATTGAAGTGTTTGGCTTGTTAATGCTTGCATTCATCCGAGAGCAATTTGAATTGCACGGTGGAGTTGCCTTCTGTGAGAACTTTATCCAAGTGCTTTGTGGATCAGAATAGGTTTAAACTTAATGGGCCTTCCAATTCTCCTCTCATTCATTTCTAAACATTTTTATCACAAATACTTCATGGTAAGCATGTGAGCTGGAGAACTGCTGGTTTATTGGTTATCTGCATCTCATTATTAACTAATGTCTGATTAACAATTGAAACTTAAATGCAGCTGCTAAAATCTAAAATAAACAAAAAGGGTTCTGAATGGTAACAGGCAAGAGAACTAAGATTAAGCCCAAATAATGTATTGCTTTAGTAATAAATAATTAAAAAATTGGTTAAAGTGAAAACCTGCAGCAACTGCAAACCTCCAGGACTGTAATTGAGGACCTCGAATCTACAAAATAACTAAAATTTGTATTTGATGAATGAAAGCACTAACAAGGCACGGAGTTAAACACCAACTATCATTATCAGCAAGGACCGAGTTCTAATTAGGACATGACTGGAATGAAAGCCCGTAGGACCGGGATTGAGGACCACTGTTCTAAAGTTTGTTTGAAGAGCTGCTAAACTTTTTTTGATGACATCATTACGTAACACACTGTATACTGTTGGTTTAATTAAAAGATTCATGTAATGAAGTGGCCATTTAACAGTATTGTACCTTTTCACTTCCTTCAAACAGACTTTCAGCGCCTGCTCTGGCATGTGGACACTTCTGATTTTCTTTTCAAGCAGGGCAATGTCATTGCCGTCTTCCTCGCCCTCCTCCACAGAATCATCCAAAGAAAATTGCTTGAAAGGGTGTTGTCCACCCTTGCGCACAGGAAGGACCGCCACGACCTGATCAAAGGGGCAGAAAAGGTAGATGTGATTAATTATTACAACTGTCAGGACAAGAGAGATTTTGCTACTTTGCCATATTTGAGAGGTATGATTACAGAGTGCCTTGGAAAACAATTCAGTCTGTGGAGCAGTTCTCTAATTTTACTAAATAACACATCTTTGACTGAGGTTTTGTTCTCTGTGATATTCTTATTTCAAAGCACTGAAAGTTAAAATGAGTTTAATGTGACATTGTGTTATGCTAGGAAGAAACAGTGGGGGGAGAAAAAAAGAAATCTGCTGCTTGCCCAGGTGTTCAATCCCTACACTTTAATATTTTGCAAAACCACCTTTTGCAGCAATACCAGCTTTTCATCGTTTGGGGTTAAATATGTTCCATGTTCTCACTTCTCCAGACTCCAGGTTGTTCAGGTTAGATAAATGGCTTCTGTGCACCACAATTATCAAATATAGCCACAGATTGTCAGTTGGATTGAGATCATTGACGACCTTTTGTCCTAGAGTTACTCCAAGTTAACTGTGGCCTTGTGTTTAGGATCATGCCAAGTCTTTTTAACTGTCCACTTTATCCTGCCTTTGCACTTCAGTTTCACTTGAAGTGTTTTTCCTCTTCTACTCCTTACCCAACTGTTACAATATGTTTGTTATTATATGAAGTTTAATGTTACTATCTCTGTGCACACTGTTATGGATTCATTCATACAGGCAGACCAAGTATGGTACACAGGGGCTCAGCATTTAGAATTGACAGCTAAGCATACAGTAGGGCTAGATAGCCAAAGACAACTGGAGGATTGTATAGTCAGCCTAAAAGACAGAATAGTATACTTCTGTCCTCTGTCAGCACAAAATCTTCTTTCCTTGTTTGGAGACCAGAGAAAGAGCCTGCACGTGGAGCAGAGAGTATATAAGGATGGACATACTGCCAATACACTTTGAAGCCTATAGATGGATGATGTCATTCGTCCGGAAAAACCTTTCAGCGCAGTGACGAAAATGGCAGACTCTATAGATCAAGATCATACCTTGATATTGTCTTGCTATGGCTTCCTTTCGTCTGTTATACCACGTAAATCGTCAATAAAGAAAGCTAAGTATATATCTCTGATGTGATTTGTAACCGCCGGAATCACTATGGGAGGGATATATTGTCTTGCTAGCCTACCCGTAATATCATATCTCTATCTTTTCGGTTACTTAACATGCTGCAATTTAAAAGAACTTACTCCAACAAGGGAGCTTTTGCTTCTAAAGGAAACACCAACTTGCAGAATATACAGAAGGAAGACCTCTACTAGCTTAAACTCGTACCTTCTTCTGCTCTTCATGACGAGGCTTCCTGGTTTTCTGGATGAGTTTCAGTCCTTCAATTTGTCGGATCAAGAGTGGAATTGTCATCTTGAATCGTTCCTCCAGTTCCACTGCATCCAGAATCTACCAAAGCAAAAATATGGTAAATACAACTAAAAGACAGCAGAAATTAACTGGCCAGATCGAGACCACCACGGTGCCCCACCTGTAACTTCTCCTTATTGGTTGTGCGGATCATTGAGGTCAGGATGTCTGGCAAGGTCTCCACTGGCATGCTGTCCAGGAGGCGGCGCAGTTTGGCAACTACTGGGACAGACATGTCCAGCATCCCCACAAGCTAGGAGGAGGAGAGCACTGTATCAGCCATGTGCCACTGATGAGCAAAAGGTGTCCTTCCAGCCAAACACTCACCTGTGCAGCGTATTTAAGAAGCTCCTCCGACAGTTGTCCCAGCTCTCCCTTCAGTGGTGCCTGGCCAGTGTACTGCTCCAGCTGATCCAGCTGCTCCACTTCTGCCACCACAAAAGGACGCTCCTTCACTACCGTCACAGTACGGAAACGGCAAAGTCCTGTGACCAGCAGAGTAAAGTGCGACTTTGGCCAGTTGCTGCCAACAACCTGCACGGCAATGCCTGCTGTGCCAGTCCTACATTAGACAAGACAGCAAAGTCGAGACTGAGTTAGCTGTCCATTTGCAAGGAGAGGCAAACTCAGGACCTCGGTAATGAATATTCTGACCTCCACAAACAGCTTCGTGGGGTTCACTAATCAAAGCCAAACATTCACTACCATTCAACACCCACCCAGAGGGTGCTCACTGCTTTCAAATGAGTCTTAAATCCATGGCTACTATTTAGCACCCTACCCTGTTAATGTTTGGGTTTAAAGGCTGTAGCAACTCCGTTATGTAATAAATAATACACAAAAAAAAAAAACACAAGTTAAAACATTGTGTAACATTACACAAAAGACAAAATTAAAAAAGAAGCTATATTTTTATCAAAAGGCCAGAAAAAAAAGATAGTTGAATCAAATTAGTAGATGTGAAAATGGAACTTTTAACTCAACATTAGTTCTCATTTCACATTTGCCAGAAGATACCAGCTTGATCCGCTAGCCTTTTGGAATAATATTCTGTGGACAATCAGTCAAAAGCAGGCCTCCTGTATTTGGATGACGCAGGTCAAGCCATGTCTGGAGGAAAACGAATACATCGTTCAACAGGAAAAACATCAGGTGCTAGTGTGATGGTGTGAGGAGGGTTTGCCATTATTGATGGAACTATGAATTCTGCAGACATTCATTCCCCTTAAGAATACTCTGGTAGTCTGTTGTGACTTGAAGCTGAAGCAAAATTAGGTTATGTAGCAGGATAATGACCTAAAAAACAAAAGCAAGAATACAACTAAATGGCTTTGAGGAACAAAACTACATTTCTGGAATGGCCTACTCAAAGTCCTCATTTGAACCCAGTAGAGATGTTGAAACGAGGAGTTCATGCTCACAGATCTACCAGGGTGTCCGCCTTAAGGCAGTTCTGCAAACAAGAGTGGGTTAAAATTCCACAACACTGTTGTAAAATCAAATTATGGGATGCCTTTCCTGCAGATTATTGCTGGGAAAGGTGCTGCAATCACATATGGAAACTATGGGGACAATTATTTTTCACAAGAATGATTGGGGTGTTGGATAATTTTGTTCCTCAAGTAAAGAAATAATGACTTAAAAACGGAATTTTGTGTTCACTCAGGTTCCCTTTCTCTAATATTGCATTCTGTCTACAGTCTGAGGCCATGCACACTGTAAAATATGCAAATTCATAGGATATTAGGAAGGGAGCATATCCTGTTTTACTGCACCTGTATTCCCACCATCCAAGTATTCGCTCCTGACCTCCAGTCTGTCGCTCTGCCCTCAATCACTCCTGCAGTGTCTCACATCATTGTACACTCGCACCTCTCATGCACACATTGCTGCCGCCACATGATGCCGACGTGTAACACGACTATTATAATCGATATCCGCATTGATCCTTAGCATCAACTGTAGTAGCACCATTTCACGTTAAGCAATTTTGTAATCAGACAGAGGCTCTCATATTTAAATCATTCAAGAGGTGTGACTCAGTGTTGCCACACAGCTTCAAATTATGGACTGTCACCTTCTACCAGTATCCATTTAAGAGTTCTCCTACATTCGTAAATGAGCGTGCCCTATGGTGATTTAACGCCACATGCAGGATTGCAGCGTCTCGTTTGGCCTGCTGTCAGCGAGTGTGTCCTTCAGCAGACCTGGCGTCCAGCGAAGGCTTGGTTTCTGCCTTGACCCCGATGCAGCGGAGTCAGATTTCGACTCTGTAGGACACTGAAATCGATTGTGTGAATTTTGAAAATGGAGGCAAATTTAATCAGGTGGGCTGCACGCAATCTTTTCATGTTACAAATCCCATCCAGTGTTTTACTTTTATAAGACGTGTACAAAGGATGCGTGGGTATTGTGAATCGTGATTTTTGCTTGCTTTCATTTATATAAGCCAATCTTTAGTGAAACGATGAACATAATTACAAAAAAGTCCAATAGGTCCACAGATAATCAAAATTATTGAAAAAACGTTCTATGGAATAACAAAGAGGTCTATGCAGATCGATAGCATTTGTCCAGATAATAAAGAATTGAAAAACATTTTGTTTTTTAGGGTTTACTCAGACTTCCAAGTTTTCTTCCAGGTGATCAAAAATCCTGGAGGACTTTGTTTTAGCTGTAATAATGCAGAGTATATTTTCCTCTTCTACATCTGTTTACTGCTATACAGTAAACTCTTCTCTTCCACAAAAACCGCTGGTTATCCTTTCACAGCACCACTGTAGTTAATTAACACTTCCATTCCTGCCTGGACTCCACCCCTTACTCCCAATGTGCAGTTCCTATTGGTTCTTTCCCATCACTATTCCTGCTGCAGGCATCTTAAGATTTGCTCCATTAGACTGACAGATGCACTCGGACTATCAGACCCAAGAAACAACTGGTGTGGACAAACAATGAATCTAATGATTCCTAGGACTACTGTTAGACTTATTAAGCCCAACTTATTTTGATGATCATATCCAGTTGAAATTAACACAGAATGAGTTGCTTCTCATGAAGGCTCAAACTGACTAACAGGTTGAAATTAAGGACTTAAAGTGTAACATTTTTACAATACAGACAACACCTGGCTGGATTAGAATGAGAAATTATTGTGCGTTAAGGGTAAATATCATACACATCAGTGTATTTCTGGCTTCACAAAATATGTGCAGATAAATCAAACAAGACGTGCAATATAAATACGGCAAACATTTATTTACAAGAAAAATGGCAACTGCAGTATGGTCCTCGACCCAAACTGAGTAACCTTGATCTATATTTAGAAAACACTGCACGTGCGTTTAGGTGACCTGGTCAGAAGGTACAAAGTTAACAGTAGCAAGAAAACAATCTTTGGTCAAATGCAATACCATCAGCTCACTCAGACAGAGGCGAGAATGGATTAACCACTAAACAAGAGTATGGTACGCGGAAGAAACTCGTCTTTCTAACAAGGTGGTCCAAAAGCAAAGTTGTGGAAAGCTTTAAGCAATGCCAAGGAGACACCTACACAGGTAGGCTTTTAAACACCGATGAAGATCAGCAGTACAGGCCAGTTCTGAGGTTGGGAAGATCATTCTGGGGGTGAAATGTAAAAAATGTAAAAAAAGAGCAAACATTCTTTGACTGCCTGGAGAGAAGAAGCACAGTAAGGAGTATGACCTTTATATGTGTATCGGGTGTTTGCTCTCTTAGCAAGTCAGTTTACCTGTCTAAGCTACAGATGTCAGAAAAAAAAAAAAAAAGTGAAGTATTTGTGTAACTGGTGAAGCACCCTGGGAAGGCGTTCACCGTAGTAAGGTGTGCTTCAGAAGAGGGGGAATCATGGAGGAAAAGCCATGGGGTAGGCAGTGTGGCCAAGTTGTGAAGGCATGACTCTTTAAACTACAAGGCGACAAGTTCAGAGCCAGAAGTAGGAAAATACTTGATCTGCTGCTGCTCCAGTTTATTTATATACATCTCTTTAATTTATTTAGATGTTCTTCTTTTTAACCCTGCATAGGCTGAGTTCATGGCCAAGCAAGTGTCTGTTAGCGGCATTTTGGATTTCTAGCTATAAAGATGCAAACTGTATCACAGACCTTCTCTTTATATATATATATATATATATATATATATATATATATATATATATATATAAGGTGAGACACAAAAAAGGACTGAGCTTGGGGCTTTCCTGGTAAACCGTCTGGAGGTCAGCTGGACATGGATCATAGAACGATATCCCCTCCTACACGCCCTCTCAAACCGCCAACCGGCTCGGTACATCCTGTAAATAGCCCAGCAAGTATTTACACAATAATCGCTACACGAGTCGCCACGATAATGTCGGATAAAAAAAAAAAAATATCTGACAGCAAATCAACATCAAATTTCTCATGATTTTTTTCCATAAAGCAGTTCTTGACTGACAAAAACTTTCCTGTCCTCAATCATCCTCCCTATTCGCCTGATTTAGCTCCTTGTGATTTTTACTTGTTCCTGAAAATCAAAAGTGACCTGAAGGGAACACCTTTTTCGTCAATGGATGAAGTGAAGACAGAAGTAGTAAGCCTGTTGAAGAGCCTCAAGCAAGACGACTTCCAGAACTGTTTCAATCAATGGAAGAAACGTATGTAGAGGTGTAGAGATTGGGATGGAAGTATATAGAAGGTGACAAAGTTTAGAATGCTGGAATTCATCTTCATCCATTATCCAACCCGCTATATAAATCTAATATCCATAATGGGAGAAGACGAGTCACGTCACTTAAAACAGTTTTTTACTCCTAAGCTTTCAGCCCCTACCAGGTGTCATCCTGATGATTAGACATACAGGAATCAAAGGCAGTATACAGCAAATGAAGAAGGTGAGGGTAGGTGAGGGTAGGTGGAGGGGTTCAGAGGGTGTTGGTCATGTCTTGTGAATTGTTGAGTGATAAATGCCATCTTCAGAGTGTTATCTATAGTCACCTCACCAGTAGAGGGTAACACCGAGCCACCAAACCCCAGGCACACAAGACCCAACACAACTCCAGGTTCAATAACTGGACGTTTAGTCCACACAGCTATAATGGTATGATAAGACACAGTTTAAACAGACTTAAAAGCGCTCTCTTTCTCTTCTTCTTTTCCTCCTCTCCAGTGAGTGTCACCCACTGCCTCCCACCTGACTAAGTGAGATATGGCAGTGGGCTCCTTCTAACCTGGACCTGGGAGTACTTCCGGTGGCAAGTCATGGCTTGTTGGAAGCACTTCCAGATCATACAGAAACCAGGGAGGTCCTCCTCGGGCAGCACCCTCTATCGTTACCCAAGGACTCCACTGGGCTGTGCATCCAGACTCCATTTCCTATGCAGTCCTGCAAATGTCCAAACTGGGACTACTTATGAGGAAAACCACCAGCTATTAATTTGGGGGATGATCTGCTCTTGGCTGCCAGCTCTTATCAGTCCATCCTTTCTTCTAGCAACCCAGCCAGGGTGAGAATTATAAGGGCAAGAAATCCTGCACTTACTGTACAGTATAGACACTCACAATCTTCTAACAGAGAGTAACTATATGGAACTACATAAGAAGGGGCAGAGCAGGCTCTTCTTCCTTAGGACCATGCGTTCCTTTAATGTGTGTACTGACATCCTTTAAAAGTTCTACAACTCTGTAATGGCCAGGGTGATTTTCTACACTACAGTGGTGTGCTGGGCTGGCAACATCACTTCAGGAGAGGCCACCGCAACAACAAGCTGATGAAGCAGACAGGCTCTGTTATGGAGCTGATGGAGGTAGCAGCAGAGGAGGAAATGAAGATAAAACTGAGCGCCATTCTGAACAACGCTGCACATCTTCCATGTCCAAAACTGCTAAGGGGGCTCTTCCATACCTACAACAATATGCCTTTATGATGCCACATTGTGCCTGCGCTTTTTATCTTTAACCAAGGCAAACGTTTTGAGAAAGGAGTTGTTGTTTGTTATAATATAATATTACTCACATATGTATGAATTTATTGAGCCTCTGTAGACAAGTAAAGCGCTCTCTATCTCTCTCTTTATATAAATAATCCTATCATACCAGTCATCGGGTTTTTCGGTTACAAGGCAAGGTCAGATTGCAGAAGAACGCTGTTACTTTATAAAAGCAAGAGCCTGAACATGAGGTTAACTGGAGTAGTGACTATTGTCAAATTTAAACTGGTCCAGTATGACAGTGTGATTTTGCCCCGCAGTGGACGGAAGCACATTCTAGGTCAGCTGCGTCGTTTTGGGGGCTTCCGACGTTTTAGCCCCTGATCGCAAGCGTCCAGCCCCCTAACTCGTCCACATGGACTTTGGCTTCTATCCTCTGATCTTCGACAGTCCAGGCCTTCTTTCTCCGTCGACTGCGCAAAAACTCCACAGGGGGTTTCTACCCAACACATATTCTGGAGTTAACTGTATTACCAGTGCAGCTAATCCTCTAGTAAGTGGTGTAGATAGCGACGCACCTGTTCCAGGGCTACCTCCCATCTTTCCTCCTACAACTCCTAATTTCATGAGTGGGTTAAAAAATGGATGTACTGACGGAATAAGGATTCTAGAGATCTTGTGGACGTTTAACGGGTCTAAATCAACCAACGGACGTGTCCAGAACAGGAAGCGAGACACCCGAGGACATAAGAAAGTTCTCGACGCGATATGAAGGCAATTCCAATGAAAAGAGAGAAGCTGGTGCCCGGTGAATTTATGCAACTTTTATTCACGCCTTGCTTATGCTTTAGTACTTGTTAACAGACGTAACGGTTCTCACTATCCTGCCTGCATTCACACCTGCACATCTGCTACATCTCAGACTGGTATTACGACTTTCAACGACACCTCCACCGAGTCCTCGCTTACCACCATCCCACCAAGCGCGCTCCTCCTGCAGCAGCTACCTGTGTAAAGTGGGCAGCTCATCCTCTTCACTGTCAGGGTCTCGAGTGTTCGGCAGGACTCCGATTATTGTGCTCTTCAGCGAGGTTCCCCGTAATAAGCGTGCTTTCACAAGCTTCATGTTTCGCGGAGAGTCCACGGTTATCCGCATGCTTGACCCTGGCAGAAGCACACTTTCGTGTGTCAAAAGTAGAGGTAAGCGACCTGGGATCTGGATGCCTGTGTCAGACGACATTCTTCCAGTTCGGACCTGTCACTACAACACCAGTGACACAGTTTTGTACCAGAGGGCGCGTACACAGTTCAACCGGAAGGACGAGTCGGAAGACTGCGGCGAGAATTGGACTACAAATACGGTAGGCGAGGAAGGACAAACTGTTTACTAAGGACTACAATTATGGCAGGTGACAAAAGACGGTCCTGACGACCAAGATTATAAACTCGGCAGAAGAAAATGGACAAGGCGGACCTTCAAGTATGTATGGCAGGTCAACGAGGGAATTGTTATAAAAGTCGGATTAAATGGTATGTGAAAAGTGAAATCATATTTGCATTAAATGTAGAAACAGGAGTATAATAATATAAACACACCAATTATTATTATACTTATTATTCATATTTAACACTAGTATTACTAATAATAATAATTATAATAAGCACACTTATTATTTTTTATTATTATATGCAGATTTAAAAGATTATGCATTTATGTTTTGAAAAAATGTACTTAACATTAATACAGGAAATAGTGACTCCTCCTTCTTCGCCAAAAGAGCAGGAAGGGATCACACAGAATGAAAGGTATTCTTCTTCAGTAACTACATAACAGCTTACTTATGCCATTTTTACTCTAAAAACCGGAACCAGCATGAGGCTGACACCCTTGTTCTAGGGGATTTTCCATTACCAGCCAGAATTATAAAGGAAACATCTCTTGTAACGTGATGATATTAAATGTAGGCAACATATATTTTTGTAGCTCCTGTTATTCCATCCTGTCTATCCCATCAGCAGCTGTGTTGACAGCAAGATGGGATCCAACCCATACATACACATAGTAGATATGAAGAAAGTTACTGGATGCTAACACTGTAGTTCTTTTGCTTCCTTTTCACTTGTTTTTGTTAATGTTTTTTTCCTAGATACTCAAAACTCCACTTTCTTTCAGCTTCTAAGATAGATAGATATGAAAGGCACTATATGATAGATAGATAAATTGCTTATTAAACAGGGTTATCTGAGAACAAAAGACCCCTCAACCCTTTTACATTTCCCTTTATCTGTTCTCTTTTACAACGGACACTCCACACCACGATACTTGAGCTGGTGTGCCACCCAAATATCATAACTGCCTACATCTCGCAATTAAACAGCCATCAGAAGAACGGGCTCCTTAACCACCCCACACACATACAACAATGCTGGCCTTCATATTCCAGTTGATAGAGAAAGTCTTTGACGAGTCTGCATGAAGTCCTGCCAAAACGTGACAGAATCTTGATGTCCCCTCAAGGAGCTTGGGCCATTGCTATTATGGCCTCTTTTTAAACACACAATGCATTTGATTGTTTTCAGTACAAAGAGAACACAATTCACTGTACTGGTAAGCACACAAGCCAGGATCACGTGCTCCAGATTAAGAAACGTGTGACTCCATCCTGGGAGAAAAGCAACAACAATAACATTTATTTCTATAACTCGTTTTCACGCAAAAGAGTATGGCTCAAAGTGATTTAAAATAGTAAGACAAAAATGACAATTGCAGTGGAAATCAACATCTTAATTAAAGAAAGAAACTTATCCTCTAACAGGACAAATCCGTAATCATGTAGGAGAAAAGCTTTTCATTGCATCTTTTAATTACTCCTCGGCAAGGAGCATTCTTTAAACCTGTCTGTTACAGCATCGTCAGAATGATCAGAGAAACAAATGATAAGAGGTTCATTTTATAAACTATTGAATTTAAATACCGTGTCAATCAATACATACATTTTACTCTGGTTGGTTCACTGGTTTACACCTAAATGATCAATATAAAATAAAAGTCTTATTCTTGTTATATCTTTTGGGTTGATCCACTGCCCTTGAAGTTTCTGTGTATTTAACAACTAACTGTCCAATCTTGTTGTCCACAGGACAGCTGCTGATCTCTTAGTCATCTTTCAATACATTTTGTTGTCCACTTGATCTTTATCTGGTTTCTTAATGTGCCTGAACAGGTTTCTGACATTTATTATTATTATTATGTTATTTCTTTAAGATGAATGCTACTGTATATTTTAATATGGAAAGCATATGAAAACACTTTATCCTAATTGACTATGTTACCCCTAAGTCTAATGTTTCTTCTATGCAATTACAAACAAATAAATTATACAACATGGTAGAATCCTAATGGAATTGAATGTAATATAAATTCTAGGCAGTTCCTAACTCTCTGATGGTTATAATAGCAAACATCAATGTCCAGCTTGATAATATATGCTGTGATCAGTTGCAAGGTTATAAATAAATGGGAGGAAAAACTGTCTTTGGCAATTTCAACATGGCTAAACACCACCCATGATGAGGCAAAATGACAAACTCCAGACAAAAGCTCTGCTCTAATCCCTTGCAAAAGAATTAAATTGCTGTCCACATTTATTCAGAAGAAAATGGTGTATGTACCTATGGTCTCAGATGAGATTCCACCATGGCCGCTGCAAAACGCTGAGAGTGCTGATGACAATCTTGTCGTCTCCACACGCGACCAGCTGTCTGATGGGAAGTGCAGTCTCCATGTTGGTGCTGTTTTTTAAGTCACCCCTCTTCCCGATATGACATATTGCCTTGTTACAGATAGGGGGCACCACTGAGCCCCAAACCCTGGAAACAACTGACAGATTGACACAGGTTCAAAACAGAGTCTTTTATTATAAAATACCTCACAAAAGGTTTCTCCCACGTTACATAAGCACAAGTAGTCACAATATTCTTCTTTCTTTTCTCCTTCTGTCTTTTCTCTTTCCATTCAGCTCCCTCTAGATAGTGTTGCCTTCCTTCCTCCCAACTCTGATTCACCAGAGGAGGCTGGATGGCTTCCTTTTATGTCAGACCCAGGAGTATTTCTGGTGCCAGGGCATAGCTCCAAGGAAACACTTCCAGGTCAGGTGGAAGTCCTGAAAAGCAGGGATCATAAATCCCTGGAGTTCCCCCTCGCTCCTCCCATGGGACCCAGCAGGGTTGATTCTTGGCACTACAACTGCTATCATGCCCTGCAGGGTTCCACATGATCACTGTAGTTCTGGGATGCTGCCATCTAGTGGATCAGGGGTAAGACTATAAAAAATTAGAAGCATTCTCTCACTGCTCCCTTACCTTGACCATGTGTTTGGTTAAGGGTCCAGTACTCATCCTGACTTGGATGCCAGATAATCCTGGTTGGCACTTACAGCATATATTTTAAGATGCATTAACATCAAGGCAGGTGCAAATTTTTATGAAAATCGGTTCAATGGTTTTTAAATAATTATCGAACAAACAAATAGACATTCAAATTATTTACAATTTAATTTATATAGATGAAGAGTCTTATTCAAATCAGTCCTAAACGGCACAGGAAACCAATTTAATGATGCTAGTGCCAGGGAAATGCACTGAGATGCTCAGAAATGAGTTTACCGTTCTGGCTGCTGCAACAAGCCACTGATAATATATACATTTTCTTATATATTCTTCTATATTTTCTTGGAAGTCCAGGAAGGAGTGTCTTACAAAAATCTACTCAGTGAAAACAAAAGCATGTGTTACTTTTTTGGCATCTTTCAGTGATATGAAAGATTGGACTAATTGTGTTTCTTAAAAGAAAAACAAAGTAGCCTTCATAACGTGGTTAATGCCACTGACAGACTGAGGAGACCCCACACTATGCGACTCTTCAATTCCACCTGGGGGAGGTAAACGTTAACATTATACAAAGTTATTGTCTGTTGTACCTTCATTGTTATCACTCTTTAATTTAATATTGTTTTTTATCAGTATGCTGCTGCTGGAGTATGTGAATTTCCCCTTGGGATTAATAACGTATCTATCTATCTATCTATCATATAGTAGCTTATAGATCTATCTATCTATCTATCTATCTAATGTCTAATTTAAAATTAACCTCTGAATCCACAGTGATTGCTTACTGCTGACTTTTTTTGCAAGGCGAGATGATTAGTATTTTTCCTATTGAGTGACCAGAAGTTAAGAACGTAGTGAAAAAGTGTAGAGGCACCTAAATAATTATCACAAAGTAGGCCAGGACCTTTGCTATCCAGTCCAGAAGAACCTCAACACTTCACCCTGGCAAGGCGCAATGTGGGGGAATACGGTCTTAACAGTTCAAAATATACAGGAATATCCTAAAATAAATTAAAAATGCCCCACAAAAGGAGGGATAACCATAAACCCCTGGCTTGTAAAGAACAAGGCAACAAAAATCTATATTCAAGGAGGATTTGTTAAAAAAAGATACTAAAGAAAAAAATAAAAAGTACGCAAAATGGATTTGCCTGAAAGGCGAGCCGCAGTGCTAATCCAGAAATCAAATACCAAAGACAGGTGCAAAATGCAGAAATCCAGTAAAGAAATAAAAAGGAAAACTTCACTTCCACAGAAGTCTGAAAAGGACATACAATGAACCTCCAAGGAACTCACTTCTACCAACCCATCTTAGTGGCAAAGAAATAGTGGTCCCGCCTCCTGGGGAATCCAACCAGAAAATGCAAGCAACATATTGGAGCATAATTACACACATAGAAAGTAAATAATGAAGGAACAGAATGAAATTAACAGAAAATACATAATTAAGCAAATAATAAGTGGATAAAACATTAACAGATATGACTGAAGCCACTCTGTCTCTCAGAAAAGAGTAGACTCCTCTCTCCATGTGAGAGGGCAGCAACTGCCCTTAGTGGTGGAGTTCAAGTATCTCAGAGTCTTGTGCAAAAGCAATGGAAAGTGGGAACCTGAGAACGATAAGCAGATTGGAGCAGCAGAAGCAGTTCTCTGAGTGTTGTAACAGTCCACAGTGGTGAAATGAGAGCTCAGTCTTTTTAGTTTACTGGTCAATCTGCATCACTGTCTTCACATATGGTCATGAGCTGTGGGAAATGACCGAAAGAAAGAGATCAAGAGTGCAAGCGGCAGAAATGAAACTCCTTGCAGGGTGGCTGGGCTGAGCCGTGATAGGGTGAGCAGCTCCGTGATTCTGGAGAGCCTAAGAGTAGAGTTTCTGCTTCTCCAGATCGAGACAAGTCAGCTGAAATGGTGCAGCACATGTCATAAGAACTTCTTAGAATTGCTTGGGTTATATCCCATTGAGCAGAGACCCTGAGGGCAGACCCAGAACATACTAGAGGGCTTATATCTCTTAGCTGGCTTGGGAACATGTAGGAAATACTCAGGAAAAGCTGGGGACAGGGAAGTGTGGGCTGTTTTTATAGAAATTAAAACTATGAGTAATGAAAGTATTGATTAAATTAAAAATGAAATCAATAGCTAGCTTCAGCATGTAAGAGTGTAATCAATAGCCTCAGGCAGTGTAAGAGTTAAATATTAAAGGCTAATGCCCGTACCATTTCTCTAAGGTAATCTGGAAGTCCACTGGTATTTAAAAAAGTGAGGTTTAGGAATGAGCCAGGTAAACAAGAGATAGACACTCCTGTGGCCAGAAGGCAGCAATATATTTCTTTGTTCATAAGATAATGATGGAAACGTAATTATGAGGTGCGATCCAAAAGTTCCCGGAATGCATTTATTTAAAAGCATACACACCAAATAACAATTAATGGTGAACAGTTCCTTCAAAATAGTCACCCGCTGAGTTGATACACCAAACCCAGCGAGATTTCAACCTTTTGAAGCACCTCTGGAAGTCATTTTTTGTCAGTGTGTTCAAGATGTCGTTTGTTGCCTCTTGGATCTCCTCCACCGTCTCAAATCTGCGTCCCTTGAGCCTCATCTTCATCTTAGGAAATAAAAAAAAATCAGACGGCACTAAATCAGGGGAGTACGGAGGGTGGGGAATGGCAGTAAACTTTGTAGAAGCCAAAAATTCATGCACAATCAGAGATGTGTGAGCTGGTGCACTGTCGTGATGCAAAAGAAATGACTTGTCAGCCCACATCTGAGGATGTGTTCAGCGAATTCGATTTCGCAAACGCCTTAGAACATCCCTGTAGAATGCTCCATTCACCGTCTGTCCTTGTGGCACAAATTCCTTGTGGATAACACCCTTCACATCAAAGAAGCAAATGAGCATTGACTTGGTGTTGCTGTGAACTTGTCGAGCTTTTTTGGGTCTTTCAAATTACTTATTTTCACAAACAACCCTTCACAGACACAACCAAAGTTTAAACGAGAACTGCGACTTGAAAAACAACTGCGCTGACGTTATAACGTGTGATAACAGCTCTCAAGGATTGATATGACCAAACCCTTCTGGCTGCATCATAAATGCATTCCGGGAACTTTTGGATCGCACCTCGTATGTCCATTGGGAGATTATTTGTGCCATTAAGCTCAAAAAAGAGATGGAAAATGATTATCGTTGTGGCAAACCATAACAGGAGCAGCTGAAAGAAGAAGCACTAGAAAAAACTGCTAGAATTTAAAAGTCAGAAGGTAAGTAAGTAGAAGATGGGGTCGCTCCTTTGGCCAGGTGACTGACATGCCTTTTGGGTCAAGGTAAATGGTGGCTGCTAATAGGGCAATTATATCCATTGGAAACTTATCACTGTATATTAGAAAATATTGGTAACTAAGCAAAAACACAGGAACCTAGGAATCAGATAATGATGAGAAAAATATACAGTGTGGTAATCTTATGATAAGAAATTGTAATAAAACGAGGTACTGTCGAACTAACAGTGCTCACTTTATTGAACTGAGACTGCTTTTGTGCATCTTTGCAATAAAGTCTATTCTGCCTGCCAATCCCGGGACTCTGAGCGTTTACTCTGAAATTCATGGGAGTCCATTCTCCACAACAGGGTCATCACAACCTTTAGCAGGTAAAGCTGTTAGGAGAATGAGATGAGGTGGGAGAGATGACAGAAACCCATTATTGAAGTAGTAGGGTGTTGTGCCATGTTAGCCATGATGGATGCAGTGAGAAGTCAAGCAAAATGACGCGTCTTATTAGCTAACTAAACAGATTACAATGTGCAAGCTTTCAAGGCAGCTGAGGCCCCTTCTTCAGGTGGGATGTAATCAAATTGGCTGCCACTGCATGTTCCTGTCTGTTCAGTTTGCCAATAAAAGGTGTCATTTTGCTTGAATCCTCACTGGTCAGTGGCCAAAAAAGACAGAGAAACTAAATTTAAACATAAGCTATGGGAGGAGCTTTGGCTAAAACTGAACACCTGTGATCCTCCTCCTTTTTTTACTGCTGCCAATAATTAGAATTTCTGTGTTCCTCATTTAGCAAATTACTGCTCATCCAATCAAGACGAGTAGTCAGAGGTAGGGAGCATCAAAGTCTTCTGGCATTTAAAACTTGGAATCACCCTGAAGTTTTTATGTTTTTGATAAGAGTTGTTTTAATCAAGGTACCATGAAATTTATTTAAATATATAGCCAAGACGTTACTAGTGTTGTAAATGGCTATTACTAATAGAACTGAGGGATTAACAATATATTCTTTGCATATGACTGCAGTGTCCCATTTTCAGCAGCCATTACTCCAGTGTACTAATGGTAAACTCCCTTAGCTAATGATGTTTAAATATTAATTGGTTATTAGAGAAACGTTGTAATTGCATTAGAACCACTGAAACATAGTATTCTGTTCAATAAGGCAAGTAAATTGTCTTTCTTTAAGTTGTAAGAATTGCTAAAGTTCATTTCTGGAATAAAAATATGTAAAATGGAAAAGCTTTCTCAAGAAACGTAGCAGTCTATTGTTTAGTGAGGGTGAGCCCTTATCCACAAAGTCTTCTGTGCTCAGAATTCCTCGCTAATTCCAACTTAAAACTTATTAAACCTAAGAGACATTTAAGAACAAGGTATGACACACACACTTCAGCAGCCATGCCACCTGCACTTCAGAACAGGTCAGCCACCCAAAGCTAAGCACATTTAGGACCAGCCAGTACTTGGATGGGAGACCAACCAGGAAGAAAGCTTGGGCTGCTGCTGGAAGAGACATTTGTGGGGGCTTACTCTGTGGTCTGAATGTGGCTCCCAAAGCTGCAGTGCAGTGACGGGGACACTGTGTTGTAAAAATGGCACCGTCCTTCACATGAGATGTAAAGCCATGGTCCTGACTCTCTGTGGTCATTAAAGGTCTCTGGGCATCCTTCGTAAAGAGAAGGGGGTATCCCAATGTCCTGGCTAAATTTTCCACTATCGCCTGGTCATTTTGGTCCCCTAATTATTTCTTGTCTCCGATTTGCTAACTACAGTATCTCTCACCCCTTCACCACCTAACAGCCCATGTGTGCTGGGCATACTGGCACAAAAACGCAGGAGGATGCTGCACATTAGTGGCGGCTAAAGTGGCTCCCCACTCATCATATAAAGCACTTTGAGTTCTGAGAAATTGCTATATTTTTTTTGTAGTAAGGACAGCAAACAAAGCAAGAAATCAGAACTAAAGAAAGGAAACTTTCTGATTAAGCAGAAGTGGCCTATTTAATAAACAAGTGCCAAAAAAAGCCTCACACAATCAGAAAGAGCCTTGTTTGTCAAACTGCCCTTGCAATAACCAAAGTCGTGCTTGGTGAGAAGTTTCTTGCCAACTTGAAAAAATATCCCCCTTTGATTGTTAAGATTGTGTGACATATTGATGACTTGGCACAAGATATTAAAGATCAGTTGGCTACACACATCTTCCATCCATCTATCCATTATCCAACCCACTATATCCTAACTACAGGGTCACAGGGGTCTGCTGGAGCCAATCACAGCCAACACAGGGTGCAAGGCAGGAAACAAACCCCGGGCAGGGCGCCAGCCCACCGCAGGGCACACACACACACACACACCAAGCACACACACACTAGTGACAATTTTGGATCGCCGGTTCACCTAACCTGCATGTCTTTGGACTGTGGGAGGAAACCCACGCAAATATGGGGAGAACATGCAAACTCCACCTGGGAAGTGAACCCAAGTCTCCTTACTGTGAGGCAGCAGCGCTACCCACTGCGCCACCATGCCACCCTGCACACATCTTGTTGCATGAAAAATTGGCACACCAATTGGATAAAGGACAGATAGAAGTGGGTCTGCTCAGCTACAAGTACTTATGAAATATTACTTTGATCAATTTCGATTCTCACAGTTGTTAAAAAACGCATAATGGTGGGAATGCCTGTTATGACCTTCATGTTACAAGGGGAGCAGTCAACACATCTGGCATAATACTGTAGTATCTGGAGATTGTGAGAAGTGCTGGTATGAACAAAAAAGTGACGATACGCTGAAGAGTATAGAATTTTACTCACCATTTTATGAAAATAAATTATTAAACGTAAGAATAAGAATCGAATGACTAAATGGTTAATTAAATGATGTTTTAAGCTTAGACACGTGAGGCTTTTTCCTCATCTTGGAGGAGCCACCAACATAATTGCTAAGGTTAAAATAAAGTAAATAAGTAATGAACACCCCCTTAAAAAGTGAGGACACAGTAATGAGAAAGCCCAAAGTCCACCATTAATGAAACAATGTTTAGAATAACGGAAGAATCATCACGTATACAAAGTTACTGCTGGCTGTGGTTGATTAGTTAAGATGATAGAATTCTGCATATTAACAGTCAGATGACATGATGTGTTAGATAAGGTAATCTCTTACATATACTGTATTTCTCTTCTGGTTCGTCCTGCTTCCACTTCAAAACCGGTCCCACCCACACGCAGCCGACATGGCATTTCTTGATTCCTATTCGTCGTCTTCCATGTCATGCACTATACTGACCTGCTGAGCGTAATACATCTAACAAGTACTCGAGGTGCTGCCACGACGGTAAAGCAGCTTTACCACCTTTGCGGGAGCCTCCTGTGTCTTTACAACAGCTTCTTACACAGCAAACAGCAAAAGCTAAAAATTATCGTCAACACACTTGAGAATACAACTCTTCTCTAGCGTTTGCTTCCATGGGTGCATAGATAACTCAACCTCCTAGCCACGGACCATACTGTTTTAAAATACACGGGCAAATTTATCACCAAATCTCTCCACTATATGCTAACACTTCTACCTCTCCAGGATATGGACAGTTGTACGTTTTTGACACAGCGCAAGCATCTGCAGTACGCTTACCAAATAAAGCAAACTCTGCATGCAGCGAAAATGTACTTCTCCAGCTAGATTCCATGCTGAGAACCATCAACCCCTTCGCTAAATCATACAAACACGTGCATGAAATCGCTCAGTCCAATCCAACAGCATCTGTACGAATGAAGGAAAACCCTAGGCAGGATCTACTACGATACAACGCCCCGATATGTCACACCGATGTTGCAGCGATTTTCGTCGGAGAAGATGGCAAACCGCCTGCCGAAAGGGACATTAACATCTGTCCCATAAGCAACTCCTGTAAACAGATTTCCACGCTCAATATGAATTGCGATCCTATGGTTTACCCACTTTTATTCCCTGACGAAGACATTGGCTGGCACAAAGATTTACAACATGTTCCCGATAAAGAGAACCGCCAAGTGAATAAGGCTTACTCAATGCCAATTTAACACGTACAGATTAGCAAAGAGGAATACATTTAGTATTTTGCACTCCAGCGGCAAACTATTCCAACAGTACGTCGTAGATGCGTATGTTAAAACAGAGGGCGCCCGTCTCAACTATCTCAGATTACATCAACAAGATCTGCGCGTGGAACAACACAAAGGACTGTCAGACGCACTGCAAGCAAACGCTGAAAATAACAACGTGCATGTATGCAAAATGATCATACAGTATTACCATCCACATTTCCAGGTTACAAGTCCAAGATACATGCAACAAAACTATCAGGACGCCATGGCCATAGTACGTAACTTCGGAAAGCCTGATTTATTTATCACTTCACATGTAATCCTGCTTGGCCGGAAATTCTACATGCACACTGCGTCTTTCAAGAAGTATTTTTTCTTCTTGATTTCTGAATTCCTTTCTCACCATTTTCTGTTCCTATTCTTACACCTCCGTATGCTACGGCGGGCGTCGGCTCGTAATAATAGAAAAGTATAAAAGAAAATGAATTGTCTAATTATCTGTTCAGATTCCTTTGCTGCCCTACACAATATTAAAACTGGTAATTCTGCATCAAGGCCAGACTTGCTACTGGAAGTAATTCAAGCACTATATTGGTTACAGAATATTGGTTTATATGTTTTTATGGTTCCCAGCACAAAATAATATTTGATGATTTGGCAAAAAAACTCACTAAACATCCTTTTATTGAATTAGAAGTAACATTCAGTAAATCAGAAATTAAAGGTCTGATGAGACTGAAAAGGACGTGTGACACTAGCAGTAAAGGAAGGCATGTGTAAAGAGTAAAGTGTGGAAAAGGGGGTAAAACGAGAAGAAATTCTATTAAGACCCCTCGAGACTAGGCCACTAGATTACACATAACAGATACACACAATTCAATACCGGGCAGCATCAGTTTGGAGTGTGTAGATCATGTAATCGGTTAGAGACGGCAGAGCAGGTATTATTAGGGTGTGTGGCATATAAATTACAACGAGTTCAACATTTTAAAAAGCTGGAAATGTTTAAATTGACATTAGAACAATTGTTAAGGTATGGAGAGGAGTGTAAATTGACTCATAGATCCTTATTGTTTTTGAAAAACTGTAAGGTTATTTGAGAGCATTTAATTGGAAAATATAAGCATTTTGAGTCGACGTGGGTTTTTTGTACCCTTTCTGCATCCCACTCCAGTAACGTTCTTGGCGGTAATGTTGCCAACCGCCATTAAACAAAAGAAGAAGCGTGAAGACAGACATTTGTGCATATCTATGTGCAAATAAAGAATTGTTCTGCATTCTCATCTGGTCTCTGTGAATGACTTCTTTGTAAAATGGGGGAAAGCTTTTTCCATAAAAAGAGCAGAATGAAATGGAGTTCAAATACTGCTGGGTACCAGCGGAGTTCAAATACTTGCTGGTATGCAAGAAAAGTTTCAAATATTCCAAAGAGCTAAATGTAGAAGTGCCAGTACGGAGTAATGGTGAGTACTGGCCCACTTCAACCCCCAATCTGAGAGTCACCCCAAGTCAAGTCAATAACGTCTCAGCATCTCCATCCTCATCAGACTCAGTCAGTGACCCCTGTATAACCCTCAGACCCATCACCTCAATTCCCAAGTTGTCATTGACCCTACCGTGACTATCATCTCTCCCTTTGGTTTAACTTCTGACCCTTGTGTGGCACAGAGTGATAACACTTATCTTTGCCAGTGTATTCGGTGACCCCCTAGTTAAATCACGTAAAGTTCCAAACTGAAGTCTGATGTCCCCTCCTGTTTGTACACTGAATACCCCGCTTGAAAGACTCATCACTTGACACTGTTCTGCCATTTTCTCTTGCATGACATTCTGTACAGATGCCCTCTTCTTTTACTGCTTTACGTTTATAAATTTGAGCTCTACAGGTCTTCACTGACCAGCTGACATGGACCATGATGAGCCCCATAACAGCACACAGCCATGGAGATGCACCTGCTTACAAACAGTAAAGCAGCAGTGAGTTGTGTGCTGTCCGCATAGCAGCCAGGTGTGTAAACCATCACAGACGTCTGCTGAAATTCTAGTAATGAGTCAGGGAAGGTGCCCTGTACTCAAGAACAGTAAACACTACAAAAAATGCAGAGTGGAAACATAGCAGAGAACAGTGCATGAAGATGGCACATAGGAGTACTTTTGACAAGGAGAGAAGACAACACACTCCTATTTATAGATTTATGAAAAGAAATGTTCAAATCATAAGAGTACGGTACAAGACATGGCAAGGTCACACCACGAGTCAGAGGTGGGCACTCAGTTTTCAATTGTACAGTCAGACATCTTTGCCAATGGATCACACCATCATGCAGCTGAAAGAAAGGGGCATTGCAGTGTGTACGTGGCACACGTGAAAGGTTGTCAGATTGGAGGGCCCAGGACAGACTTATACTGTGGATCAGGGGTCCCAAACTCTGGTCCTGGAGGGCTGTAGTGGCTGCAGGTTTTCATTCTAACAATTTTTCTTAATCAGTGACCTGTTTTTGCTGCTAATTAACTTCTTTTGAATTAATTGGAATTGACTTGTTTTTTAAGATTTGTTCCCCTGAATTCCTTCATTTCTTTCCTTAAACGGCACACAAACAGAAACGAAATGTGAAGTGACAGAAGATCAACAAAGTCAGGGCCTCAAACTCCAACCAATTTCACTCCAACCATCTACTTAATTAGGCGCCGATTCTTTTTGTTAATTAAACCCGTTCTTTAATTCCATGGCCTGTTGCTGCTCTCATTGTGCAATAGCAGAAATTTCTGAAATTGTGGATTTTCTCTTTTCTTTGAGCTCCGTTAAAATTCTGTAGGGACCTTCACTTTTTTTTATTTTCATATATTGTGTGATGGTCACAGTTTTCTGGTCCTGTTTTGGCTCATTTTGTACCTCGTTATTGTTTGGGTGCTAATTAAGGAAACAAGAAAAAAGTCTTCAAGTGCAAGTCAATTAAAATGAATTCAAAAGAAGTTAATTAGCAGCAAAAACAGGTCACTAATAAAGAAAAATTATTAGAATGAAAACCTGCAGCCACTGCGGCCCTCCAGGACCGGATCTGGGCACCCCTGCTGTGGACTGCCAAAGAGAGGGTGGGCAGCCAGTTTGCCAAGGTCTGCAGGACTTTGATGGCTATAACTGTAGAACCCCAGAGGTTTATTTGCTCTGCTGACTGGAATTTCTGTTTCCTTTTCCTCCGTTGTCTGTTGTCCTGGTTTAACAGTGAATGGACAGACAATGCTGGGCTAAATCTAAGTTAATCAGGTTCGGACTGCTTTGTTTTCCTGCCTGTTTAAACAAATTCGAGTACTTTATATGTAATCATCATGCCATTAAAAATCTGTGTCTGAATTTTACTTGAGGACTTGTCACAGCACTCTACAAAACAAACTGAATTCAACTGAATGAGGAGCAGTGCAAAATAGAGTGCAGCGAGGAGGGAAGATGTCAGACATGCCTCCATGTGTTAGCTGACTCTTCTCAAAAGCCAACACTGTTCTACATTTGACAATGTCACACCCTAAGTCAGTCATGGGAAAGGTGCCACATAAATAAAATGTATTACTATTATTATTATACTGTAGTCCACACATTCACTGGCAGGCTACATTATTTTGCAGGGTATAGAACTGAAGGCAGCCATGAAACTTACTCAGTATTCAGTAAGTCTCTGGGGTATGTGTGTTCAATAAGCTTTGCATTCATAGCCATATCCTTCTTATGAAATATTACTTTTTCATATTCAATATTGTCAGGCTCCTGTCAATCATGGAGAATCCACTGAGCAGGATCATCTCCAGACAGAGGAGCAGCTTCACGACAGACTGCTGTCATCGTCCTGCTCCACTGACAGACTGAGGAGACCCCACACTACGCGACTCTTCAATTCCACATTCGGGATAAGCGTTAACATTATACAAAGTTATTGTCTGTTGTACCTTCATTGTTATCACTCTTTAATTTAATATTGTTCTTTATCAGTATGCTGCTGCCGGAGTATGTGAATTTCCCTTTGGGATTAATAAAGTATCTATCTATAGGGTGGTCCAGACCGAATTATGCAATTTTCATTACGCTATAACTTATTAAGTTTATTACATAGAAAATCACCCGAAAAATCCCAGACCATCGAGAAGTGTGCAAACTGACGACATGAAGAATCGTCTTCGCGCCGAACTGGAATCGTCCCCACATAAATCAAAGTCATCCAGACGATCTGGATCTGCATAATTAGATCTGGACCACCCTGTATCTATCTATTTGTACTTATTGTAATGTAATTTATTTATCACACCTTTTTGCTTGCTGTATTCACTATTGCACTTCATTAGCCTTTGATAAAGTATTTCTTAAACTCCATGTTTCCAGAGGTTCCTATCAAAATTGATGGATGACACTCATAGTTATACACTGATTGGTTTATTGTATTTAAACAATATTACCTTAATGTTACAAAATGTTTTCCCACACAATGACACTGGACTCCAGCCATGCTGGAACAACACAACTGCTGACCCACTGAAACGGGGGACTTTTGAATTGTGGCCCTCTGTAATCTTCCACCCTTCAAACTTCTGCACGATCTGACAGCACCAGGAGAAGACAACAGCCTGGGCATTGAAAAGATGTTAGCTAACAGACAAACAGACAGTAAGATAGAGAGGGAGGCTTCCGCAACAACAGCCATCTTGCCAAATTATAATTGAGTTTTTCGAGACATAATTAGAATGTGGCTTGTAGGTGGAATGATTTCCATCCATCCATCCATCTATCCATTATCCAACCCGCTATATCCTAACTACAGGGTCACGGGGGTCTGCTGGAGCCAATCCCAGCCAACACAGGGCGCCAGGCAGGAAACAAACCCCGGGCAGGGCGCCAGCCCACTGCAAAGGTGGAATGATTTGTTCAAGCTAAATATAAAATTATTCTTTGTATCCCAATTGTTTTTTGTTGTGGTTACGTTGCTGCCTTTGTGAATATGAAGACGTACTGCAAGTGCAACAATACTTTTACAGGGAACCTGATCAATTGCAGAGCTTTGGCTACTGCAGGGTATATATGGCACTGTGGAGCAAAAATAATGTGTTCCACTACAATACAGAGTCAAGAAGATGTACGCGGTATTGTAGAGTCAAGAAGATGTGGTGTACAGTAATATAGAAGCAAGGGGTAATTTGTAAAGTGGCATACGGTCAAAGAGACATTCTGTTCTGTAGTGTTAGTAAACTGCTGAACACTGATATCATATTGCACAGTGATGGCAGCACACAGTAGAGAGAGGGGGTAATGTGGAGCACATTTGGGTAAAGGTCCCACATAAGAGCACAGGTGACATGTAGCACACAAATAGCAATGCACAGTAGAGTGTTGCATGCTGCTTACTAATGGCAGAACAGGAATGGCAGTGCAGAGTGAAGTAAAAACGGCACACAGGAGTGCACAATAGTATGTAGTCAGCATACGGTGAAAGGAAAGAGGTGTGCCACACAGGGCTGGCAGGTGGAGCTACTACACTGGAAAGTAGGCAACATGGAGAACGGTGAAGTAAGTGTACAGTGTGGTGTAGGCAGTGTACTGTACAGCAATGCCAGACTATAATATGGCCAAAGTGGTGGTGGTGCAAAGTGGAGTGAAAACAGAGCTGTACAATAGTATGTAGCTAGCATACAGTGAGGCAAAGGTGGTGTGCCACATAGTGATGGCAAGTGGAGGCAGGACACAGTAGAATATGCAACGTGTAACACACAGTGCAGTGAAGGCAGTGTGACGTAAAGCAATGACAGAACAGAATATGGTAGTGGCAGTTAAGAGTAAAAGGTGGACACTGGTGAAGGTGACTTGTAGCACAATAGAAGCACTACACTGTGGCATGAAGTCAGGAAACTGTGTTGCACAATATTGTCAGAGAACAAGCAGGTTCAGCAGGGGGGTATGGTATAGTAGTGGCAGCTCACAACAACTAAGTGAAGGCAGCACACTGGGTGGGTGACACACAGCACCTTACTAGCACTAAGCAGTTAGTAGTGGTCATGTGCCGTCAAGGTTAGGTGGTAGTGACACAGAGAAATGGACTAAAACATGGCACACAGAAGACAGATGTTGGGTGAATGACTGCATTACAGGTAAGTAGGTCACGTGCAACACAGAACAAAGGGCTGCTGACATGTAGCACCAAAGAAGAGTAAAGATTTGGCAGCATGCAGGAGGGTGGGTGGTATGTAACACGGTGATGGGGCACACAGGAGTGCATGAAGTGTGTAGTACTGTGATGGCAGCATATGTGAGTGCTCGTGATGTGTAGCACAGTGACGGCAGCATATGGAAATGCTGGCACAGTGGCTCTGACTGAAGATAACATGCAATACATTGGATGAGGCACCCCAAAGTGGGTTACAAGTAATGTTTCTACCAGGTCAGCACTCAGCAGGCACCACCACAGAACCTAAGGTACTTTACCAGGCACTTAAGTCTGTGCTTTGCTTTCGTTTTCTCTTTCGGTTGATACATGGGAAGAGCTTCTCCATGACTCTGAGGCAGTTATCCAGGAGTGCTTTAGGTGTCACCTTTTTCCAGGCTGCAGGATATGGGTCCATCACATTTGTATAAATCTGATAAATCTTTTCAGGCCATTCATCTTCCTGGAAGAGAGGAGGGGAATGACGGTGGTCAGCGAGTTCAGTACACGCTCTGCTCTGCACTAGCCAGGAGGCACAGCCGCCTCACCTTGGGCTGAGGGAAGAGCTGCTCAACGAGACCCAGGAGGTGTTCAAGCTGCTGGACATATGACCAGGATGGATGCTTCTGAGGCAGCACCTGCAGGATCTTCTTGAGGACCTCTTTGTTGATGTAGAGCCAGAGCTCCTGGAGAGAAGCCTCTGTGACACCTTTGTGTAACTGCAGTGAAGAGAGTGAGACTGGCATAATAAGACTTGGATGGTGCCACATTGATGGAATTGTTAAGACTGCTGGGGAAGTGCAGTCATCTTCAAGAACACTTACCAGCAATCTGGTCACATTGGTCACCCGGAAGACTTCCTCATAATGCACAGGTACCGTGTAGGAAATTGGGAAGTTATGCTTCTGTTTTAAGATATAATACACACATATTATACTCAAAAGACAACCTCCTGGTGAAATGTAACTAAGGTAATCTCTGGGTATATAATGACAGAGGCAAACAGAGCAAGAATAATAGAGGGAGAGCCTGCTGTTGAGTAAGAGGCTCCATCATGGATAGTAGCCACACTGGCAATTGGGCTGAGAGAGAACTCATGTGTTACAGAAGCACAGAAGGCTATTCTATCACAAGAAGGCCTCAAGTTCAAGTCCCACTTCCACCACCCTGTGGAAGATGAGCAGCATTGCCATGAGTAAATTCCTGAGCAAAGATACACACTATGATATGTCACTGTATGTGACAATGACATCCCATAAAATGTTAATTCATTTTACAAGTAAGATGTTGCAGTCTACAAGATTTGACTGCAGTGACCTCAAGTTGAAGTCCAGTGAGTGAATTATATGGTGAACCTTGATGTAGAAATACTGCCCTCCCTGAAACGAGTTCTAGCATGAAGAATCTTGTGCTCACCTAAGACGTGGCCCAGCACGCTGAATGGTTAAGGTGAATCAGGTCCGCCCATGGCCATTCTTGACATCTCAGAAGGTAGTGCACACTTACCAGATATTGCAGTCTGTGTGAGAAGTTCAGGTGTGCTTCCAGTGGACGGAGGGCACTGCAAAATTTGGGAGCAGTGGACAGTCCAAGTGAGATCTGAAGGACAGCTGAGGAGAAACAAGCCAAATGTTCCTGGCTTTCTAACTAGCAAGTAAAATGACATTAGAATTCCTCCCATGTCTCCTACCCTGACTTGGGGATGGAGGAATTGTGGCATGAAGGCTTTGAAACACAGACATGAAGGACCACTCACCGGTCACCAGAAGAAGAGACCAGGAGGCATCCATGACAGCAAGGTTGAGACACAGGAAAGCTTGCTATCCAACTGCAAGAGAGTACAAGAAGCCTTTAGGGCTGACAATCAGTTCAAAGTGAACAACACCTCAAAGAAGACGTCATAAACAGTTTGACACAACCTCGGCGAAGTTCAGGAGGCCAAGTGGTTAAGCGACAGAGGACAGGATTTAATGAAGCACACTGAAGGACACACAACACGTTAACAGATAGACATTCAGGTGAATTAGTACACTTAGTTAGCACTTTAATAATTATTTACTTTTTTAGCTTTGAAATACTTTTGTAACATTCAACAATAAGAGAGCAATTACATGTATTAGTATGGTTAAGGTGCACAGTTATGGGGGATCCCAACAGTGTCTGCATCTTTACAAACAGCTTCTAACATAAATGTAAATACAAAATTTGGTTTAAATAGCACCAAGAACACAATGCATTTCAACACACCCTTGATACAATCACAAAGGCAGGCATACACAGAGTTCCCTGCGCACACCCATGTACACGTACACCCACAAAAGATCCACTATACAAAACGCAATGTTTAATGTGCAAAACTCTGCACCTCTACAAACCACATTGTAAGGAAGCACAGCTACACACACACACACACAATGCAGACATTCTGTAACTATACTAACACGTAATGTTTGAAAAGTCACAATTGTATGCTAACATATTGTCACACGCACAAGCCTGGGTGGTACTTTATCGGTTTGGGTCCAATTTTTCATGGAGGGTAAAACAGTGAGACACCATCCTTAACATGGCTTCCGTTTTCCTTAGAATGGACATGAAACTCCCAGAAGATAAGTGATGTTACTTCAGGTGAAAGTGCTGTAAGCCCTGACCCTTCTGGTCTGCCCAAAACCGCACCACTGGAAGTCATCATTCTTTGTTGGAACTGCTTAAGAAGAGGATGGAGCTCTGACTCCAAGACATATTCAACAAACACTCTATGGAACAAAGACTAATTGTCCATTATTTAGCTTTTTTCTCAATCCAGGACAATAAATGGGGTGTCTAGATGTAGTCCAGACTAAAGAAATTAAATATTTCCCAGCCAATCCTAGTTCAATTTTACAAAGCGTTAATTGAAGGTGTAATAAAATAATTGGTTGTGCTCTTCCATCTGTGGCAGACCTGTATACATCTCGTGTTACTAACCATGTCAAGAGGATCACCACGGACTCATCTCCAGACAGAGGAGCAGCTTCAGTGACAGACTTTTGTCACCGTCCTGCTCCACTGACAGACTGAGGAGATCATTCCTCCCCCACACTATGCGACTCTTCAATTCCACCCAGGGGGGTAAACGTCAACATTATTTAAAGTTATTGTCTGTTTTACCTGCATTGTTATCACTATTTAATTTAATATTGTTTCTTTGTATCAGTATACTGCTGCTGGAGTATGTGAATTTCCCCTTGGGATTAATAAAGTATCTATCTATCAGCTCACCCAGCTCATCACTTATTCCAGAAACTCCCTTCTGGTAAACACTTCAGGTCAATCTATACTAATAAAAGGCAAAGCCCTCACTCACTCACTCACTGACTCACTGACTCATCACTAATTCTCCAACTTCCCGTGTAGGTAGAAGGCTGAAATTTGGCAGGCTCATTCCTTACAGCTTACTTACAAAAGTTAAGCAGGTTTCATTTAGAAATTCTACACGTAACGGTCATACCGGTCGATAATGGTCGATAACGTCCGCCATGTTGAATTTTCTTATTTATGGCCCCATCTTCACGAAATTTGGTAGGCGGCTTCCCTGCGCTAACCAAAACCGATGTACGTACTTATTTCGGTGGTATGACGCCATTGTTGGCCGCCATATTGAATTTTCCAACGTCACCAATTTTCAAACTTCCCGTGTAGGTAGAAGGCTGACCCCATCTTCACGAAATTTGGTAGGTGGCTTCCCGGCGCTAGCCAAAACCGATGTACGTACTTATTTCGGTGGTATGACGCCATTGTCGGCCGCCATATTGAATTTTCCACACGTCACTAATTCTCCAACTTCCTGTGTAGGTAGAAGGCTGAAATTTGGCAGGCCCATTCCTTACAGCTTACTTAAAAAAGTTAAGCAGGTTTCATTTCGAAATTCTACGTGTAACGGTCATAACGGTTGACAACGTCCGCCATATTGAACTTTCTTATTCATGGCCCTATCTTCACGAAATTTGGTAGGCGGCTTCCCTGCGCTAACCGAAACCAATGTACATACTTATTTCGGTGGTATGACGCCACTGTCAGCCGCCATATTGAACTTTTCAACGTCACTAATTCTCCAACTTCCCGTGTAGGTAGAAGGCTGAAATTTGGCAGGCTCATTCCTTACAGCTTACTTACAACAATTAAGCAGGTTTTATTTCGAAATTGTCCACGTAACGGTCATAACGGTCAACAACGTCCGCCATGTTGAACTTTCTTATTTACGGCCCCATCTTCACGAAATTTGGTACGTGGCTTCGCTTCCCTTAGCTAACCGAAACCAATGTACGTGCTTATTTCGGTGGTATGACGCCACTGTCAGCCGCCATATTGAATTTTCCAACATCACTAATTCTCCAACTTCCCGTATAGGTAGAAGGCTGAAATTTGCAAGGCTCATTCCTTACAGCTTACTTACAAAAGTTAAGCAGGTTTCATTTCGAAATTCTACGCGTAATGGTCATAACGGTCAACAACGTCCGCCATGTTGAACTTTCTTATTTATGGCCCCATCTTCTCGAAATTTGGTAGGCGGCTTCCCTCCACTAACTGAAACCAATGTACGTACTTATTTCGGTAGTATGATGCCACTGTCGGATGCCATATTAAACTTTTCAACAGTCTTTGTTACTTATGGGCCCATCTTCAAGAAATTCTTTCGATCAAAGAACTGTCACTTACCGAGTGGTTTCCATGCCCGGAGATACCACCTACCTTTTCCATTCTCTTTGTTACATATTGCACGGCCATATCAGGCTCACTCTTGATATCTGGAGGAACACTCTGTCTTATGTATTGAATGACTGGGACAGGTTCAAGGTGTGGACTGATGACGGTACAGGAGATAATTATACTACACAGGAGCACTAGAAGAGTGAAATGCTTAAGCCCTTCACCTATGGTTCTGCATGTGAGTTGATGGCTGCCGCTGAATTGTTCGGTTGTTGCTTTCAAGTGTACCGAAATGGCCAAATATTTTACACCTTTCGACAACCGCCAATGCCTCTTAAACATCTTAGATTCACAGGTGACGATTTCAGTAGTGGACACTTTGATGTTTATGAATGTTTAAACTCTCAAAAGCTGGATGTGATTTTATCGATAAAACCGGTTGTGTGCTTACAACGCTTGACAGATGCCAAATGTCACTTCAACACAACAAATCCTGCAAATACTGTCGTAATTGAAACAAACCATGGATCTCAAACCGATTATGACAGCAGCAATCCAAGCTGTGAGATTTGAGACAAGATTACTGTTCACATGGCCAACTGTAAATTGCATACTCAAGAGTAAGCTCAGCGCACAGCTTGGTCATGTTACAACCGGACGGCCGAACTGACAACATGGTATACAAAGAGATCCTTAACAAATAATTATTGGCATATTGTCCCACAGTTTAAAAAGGTTTAATTTTCTTCCTAATAAAAATTTGAATGCAGTACTTCGCCGCTGCGAAGCACGGGTATTTTGCTAGTTAAAACTAAAACTAACAGACACCTCAGCCATGGCCCTCTCAGACCAGTAACTTGCTAGACAAATGCAATGCAGAAATGATTACATACACACACAAGGACTGACACACACACTACATACACTCGCTATACAAATACAGCATCCATTGATTAATTTTTGTAGTGTTTTTCTAGTTACTCAAAGCTCTTTGCATTGACAGTGCAGAACCACTTCAGCCACCACCAATGTGCAGAATCCACCTGGACGACGTGACAGCAGCCATTCTTGCGCCAGTACGCTCACCACACATTAGCCATTAGATGGTGAAGGTGTGAGAGATAGTTAGCCCAATTAGAGACAGAGGATGATTAGGGAGCCAGAATAGAAATTTAGTCAGGAGATCAGGAAATATACTACTCTTTTAAAAAGATGCCCAGGGAGAGTCAGGACTTTGATTTTACACCTAAAATTGTAACGTGGCGTTAATTTGTAGAGTGCAATGTCCTACTCACTGCACTGGGGCATTGGGATCCACATTCAGACCACAGGATAAGCGCGCCCTGCTGGCCTCACCAACACTTGTCCCAGCAGCAACCCAAGTTTTTCTTAGATGGTCTCCCATCCTAGAAGCATAAGTAAACAATCAAGCACAAACAAGCAGTGTCCAGTGAAAACACAACGGGATACAAGTACAAACTCCACGTCTACTTACTGCATTAAACCCTAACTGCCCAGAAGCCTCAAAATACAGAAATAAACACAATTAACCCAGAAGCCACTCATTCAAGGCAACACCAGGATCACTAAGGTGACTAAACGTCCAGCACCTTAACATACAGTGACTACCTGACAATTCTAAAACTAATATTACATATACTGTCCATCCATCCATCCATCCTCTTCCGCTTATCCGAGGTTGGGTCGCGGGGGTAGCAGCTTAAAGCAGAGACGCCCAGACTTCCCTCTCCCC
The DNA here is from genome assembly GCF_016835505.1 of Polypterus senegalus. NCBI lineage: Eukaryota > Metazoa > Chordata > Cladistia > Polypteriformes > Polypteridae > Polypterus > Polypterus senegalus. The sequence continues at coordinate 32,089,120 of NC_053162.1, read as the reverse complement.
GGCCACTTTTTCCAGCTCTTCCGGGAGAATCCCAAGGCATCCCCAGGCCAGCCGGGAGACATAGTCCCTCCAGCGTGTCCTGGGTCTTCCCCGGGGCCTCCTCCCGGTTGGACGTGCCCGGAACACCTCACCAGGGAGGCGTCCAGGAGGCATTCTGATCAGATGCCCAAACCACCTCATCTGACTCCTCTTGATGCGGAGGAGCAGCGGCTCTACTCTGAGCCCCTCCCGGATGACTGACCTTCTGACCCTATCTTTAAGGGAAAGCCCAGACACCCTGCGGAGGAAACTCATTTCAGCCGCTTGTATTCGCGATCTCGTTCTTTCGGTCACTACCCATAGTTCATGACCATAGGTGAGGATGGAACGTAGATCGACTGGTAAATTGAGAGTTTGCCTTACGGCTCAGCTCTTTTTTCACCACAAAAGACCGATGCAGAGCCCGCATCACTGCGGACGCCGCACCGATCCGCCTGTCAATCTCACGATCCATTCTTCCCTCACTCGTGAACAAGACCCCGAGATACTTAAACTCCTCCACTTGGGACAGGATCTCGCCCCCAACCCTGAGAGGGCACTCCACCCTTTTCCGGCTGAGGAAAATATACTGTGTGTTATATATATATACATATATATATATATTTGTGCAACCACTGCTGAAAAAAACGGGTCTGGACCACTCTGTTATGTCTGACTTTAGGCCTATTTACAAACTACCTTTTTTGTCCAAACTCTTGAAAAAAGTCATCTATGCCCAACTGAAGTCCTTTCTGGACAAACATGCAATTCTGGAAGTGTTCCAGTCTGGGTTTAAAACTCACCACAGCACTGAGTCCTCTCTGTTAAGGGTTTTTTAATGATATTCTTTTAACAGTTGTCTCTGGTGACTGTGTACTACTTATGCTTTTGAATTTAACAGCATCCTTTGACACGATAGACCATGAGATCCTCATCTCCAGGCTGGAGCAGTGGGAGGGCATCACAGGTTCAGCTCTCCAATGGTTTAGGTCCTATCTCTCAGATAGAAGTTTTTGTGTCAGTATTGATGATTTTACTTCCACCTCTGTTGCCCTCCCCTGGGGGGTACCACAGGGCTCCATCCTTGGACCTCTTCTGTTCTCCTTATACCTTCTGCCACTCGGCGCTATTTTTAGGAAACACGGTATTTCTTTTCATCTTTATGCAGATGATTGTCAGGTTTATTTCCCTCTGAAGCACCAAGGCCTATGTTCTGTCCAGCCCCTGCTTGACTGTCTTATTGACATAAGGAGTTGGATGGCATTAAATTTTCTTAATTGTAATGAGAACAAAACAGAAGTCATGCTATTTAGATCCAATAGCACTAGCGGGACCCCCGGCATCGACCTTTCCATTGTGGCTCAATTTGAGAAAACCACAATCACAAATTTAGGTGTGAAAATGGATCCAACTTTGAAACTTGATAGCCATGTGAACGCAGTGGTAAAATCTTGCTTTTTCCAGCTGAGGCGGCTGTCAAAAATCAAGCCTGTCTTGTCTAAGCGCAACCTTGAAACGCCGATCCATGCTTTTATAACCATCTAGATTACTGCAATGCGCTTCTTTTTGGAATTAGTCAGACCTCCATTGCTCGCCTACAGCTGGTACAAAATGCAGCTGCTCGATTTTTAACTGGCACGAGAAAGCATGAGCATGTTACCCCAATTTTGGCTTCCCTTCACTGGCTTCCAATTCGCTTTCAAATTCATTTTGAGATCCTTGTATATGTTTTTAAATCCTTTAATGGTTGTGCCCTTCTTTATCTGTCGGAACTGCTGCACCCTTATGTACCGTCTCGTTCTCTCAGGTCAGCAGACCATATGCTTTTATGTGTTCCCAAGGCACGATGCAAACTCCGAGGTGAACAAGCCTTTTCAGTTGCAGCCCCAAAACTCTGGAACAATTTGACATTGCACGTTAGGCAGGCTCCTTCGCTAGCTGCATTTAAATCATTTTTAAAAACACATGGCTTTTAACGGAGTATGGGATGTTGGCTAACTGTATATTTTTTTTTTATTAAGAATCTCTTCAGTTCTTATGTGCTTATTTGTTTATGTGTTTCTGTTTCATTTACCCTTTGGTTTTGTGTGTCTGATATGCTGGGTTTTTATTGTACAGCACTTTGGTCAGCCTTGGCGTTGTTTTTAAAGTGCTTTATCAATAAATAAAATAAATAATATATTAATACAAATTCTTCCTGGCGGCATGGTGGCGCAGTGGTAGCACTGCTGCCTCGCAGTTAGGAGACCTGGGTTCTGCGTGGAGTTTGCAACCTCCGGGTGCTCCGGTTTCCTCCCACAGTCCAAAGACATGCAGGTTAGGTGCTTTGGCGATCCTAAAATTGTGCTTGGTGTGCGAGGGTGTGCCCTGTGGTGGGCTGGCGCCCTGCCAGGGGTTTGTTTCCTGCCTTGCGCCCTGTGTTGGCTGGGATTGGCTCCAGCAGACCCCCATGACCCTGTAGTTAGGATATAGCGGGTTGGATAATGGATGGATGGAAATACATCCTGTCTGCTATCACCATTGGATGTGTAGTGACTTTATCAAACTAAATAAGGAAAAAAGAGAAATCTAAGTGTATTACAAATAAACTTGAACCTTTAGTATTAAAATGCTGGGGAGCTGTCAAAAAAGGCCTTGTGTGATTTTGGACTATACCAGAAATATACATTATTGTTATATTAAAAGTCTGGACTGGCCTAAACTTTAAATTGCACAGTAACCAGATTACTTAGACTGCATTTTTTTCACATTGTAAATGTCAGAGCACTTGTCAGTCAGTCGGTCATTATCCAACCCGCTAAATCCTAACACAGGGTCATGGGGGTCTGCTGGAGCCAATCTCAGCCAATACAGGGCGCAAGGCAGGGCGCCTTGCCCACCGCAGGCTTTTCATATCTATCTATCTATGATATATTATCATACCTATTATTATATCAATTATATTATACTATGCCGCAGGGCACACGCACAGACACACCCACACACCAAGCGCACACTAGGCACAATTTAGGATTGGCAATGCACCTAACCTGCATGTCTTTGGACTGTGGGAGGAAACCCACGCAGACATGGGGAGAACATGCAAACTCCACGCAGGGGGGACCCGGGAAGTGAACCCGGGTCTCCGTACTGTGAGGCAGCAGCGCTACCACTGCACCACCGTGCTGTCCCAGAGCACTTGTAGCATTGTAAAATGCTGGGAAATTAATTCACACTTTTGTTTTCAGTCAACTAGACTACTGTAATGTACTCCTAACAGGACTACGCAAGAAAGGCATCAATTGGTAGCAGTTAGTGCAGAATGCAGCACCAAGAATCTTAACTAGGAAAAAAAAAAATTGAACAAATCTCTTCAGTTTTAGTACCATTTACCCTAAACACCTGTGTCCCTTAAAAGAAACTTTAAAATACTACTAATGGTGTATAAAGCTTAAAATAATCTTTGCTCCTTTGTATAGTTTGGAGTGCCAGTCCCCCTACACACCAAGTCCTAACCGTTAGATCTGCTAATAGGAGTCTGCTTATTATTCCAAAAGCTAAGCATAAAATAAATGGCAAGGCGGCCTTTTGCTGTTACGTACCAACAATCTGGAATACTTTACTAATAGACATACACCAGGCTAACACTGAGGAACAATTTAATTTGGATTTTTTGTGAGTGCATTTTAGCTGTACTCATAAAACACAACACATGCAGAGAGTTATCATATTATTCATGGACTTGCAATCACTATACTTCTCTGCTTTTATCTGCTTTCTTTTCTGTGCAGTTTTGCCCCCCAACCACCTGATCAAAGCACAGTGCAGCCACCTGTGATGCTTCAAATAAAGGTGGGTGCCCCAGCTGTCCATGTGATCTACTTTGTGGGACCCTCTGAGACAGAGCCTGGAACCAATGAGGAATGACTAAAGAACAGTCATGTTATAGCAGAATGCCTAATTGTAGATGGATGTTTTTTTGGGCTTGAAACCCCTGCAGATGTCTTGTAAAGCACTTTGAGCTACAGGTATATATACAGTGCATCCAGAAAGTATTCACAGCGCATCACTTTTTCCACATTGTGTTATGTTACACAGCCTTATTCCAAAATGGATTAAATTCATTTTTTTTCCTCAAAATTCTACACACAACACCCCATAATGACAGCGTGAAAAAAGTTTACTTGAGGTTTTTGCAAATTTATTAAAAATAAAAAAATTGAGAAAGCACATGTACATAAGTATTCACAGCCTTTGCCATGAAGCTCAAAATTGAGCTCAGGTGTATCCTGTTTCCCCTGATCATCTTTAAGATGTTTCAGCAGCTTAATTGAAGTCCACCTGTGGTAAATTCAGTTGATTGGACATGATTTGGAAAGGCACACACCTGTCTATATAAGGTCCCACAGTTGACAGTTCATGTCAGAGCACAAACCAAGCATTAAGTCAAAGGAATTGTCTGTAGACCTCCGAGACAGGATTGTCTTCAGGAACAAATCTGGGGAAGGTTACAGAAAAATTTCTGCTGCTCTGAAGGTCCCAATGAGCACAGTGGCCTCCATCACCCGTAAGTGGAAGAAGTTCGAAACCACCAGGACTCTTTCCTAGAGCTGGCCGGCCATCTAAACTGAGCGATCTGGGGAGAAGGGCCTTAGTCAGGGAGGTGACCAAGAACCCGATGGTCACTCTGTCATAGCTCCAGGGGTCCTCTGTGGAGAGAGGAGAACCTTCCAGAAGGACAACCATCTCTGCAGCAATCCACCAATCAGGCCTGTATGGTAGAGTGGCCAGATGGAAGCCACTCCTTTGTAAAAGGCACATGGCAGCCCGCCTGGAGTTTGCCAAAAGGCACCTGAAGGACTCTCAGACCATGAGAAACAAAATTCTCTGGTCTGATGAGACAAAGATTGAACTCTTTGGTGTGAATGCCAGGCGTCACATTTGGAAGAAACCATGCACCGCTCATCACCAGGCCAATACCATCCCTACAGTGAAGCATGATGGTGGCAGCATCATGCTGTGGGGATGGAACTGGGAGACTAGTCAGGATAAAGGGAAAGATGACTGCAGCATCCTAACAACCTGGATGAAAACCTGCTTCAGAGCGCTCTTGACCTCAGACTGGGGCGACGGTTCATCTTTCAGCAGGACAACGATCCTAAGCACAAAGCCAAGATATCAAAGGAGTGGCTTCAGGACAACTCTGTGAATGTCCTTGAGTGGCCCAGCCACAGCCCAGACTTGAATCTGATTGAACATCTCTGGAGAGATCTTAAAATGACTGTGCACCGACGCTTCCCATCCAACCTGATGGAGCTTGAGAGGTGCTGCAAAGAGGAATGGGCAAAACTGGCCAAGGATAGGTGTGCCAAGCTTGTGCCATCATATTCAAAAAGACTTGAGGGTGGAATTGCTGCCAAAGGTGCATAGACAAAGTATTGAGCAAAGGCTGTGAATACTTATGTACATGTGCTTTCTCAGTTTTTTTATTTTTAATAAATTTGCAAAAACCTCAAGTAAACATTTTTCACGTTGTCATTATGGGGTGTTGTGTGTAGAATTCTGAGGAAAAAAATGAATTTAATCCATTTTGGAATAAGGCTGTAACATAACAAAATGTGGAAAAAGTGATGCGCTGTGAATACTTTCTGGATGCAGTATATGTATGAAAATATGCTATAGAAATAAATATTGTTGCTATTGTTGTTGCTATGACATTATAAACTGAAAAAAGACATTCCAAGAAAGTAAAACTACTCACTGTTCTGATGCCTGCACCATAAAAAAGCCCCTAAATGAACTATTTACAGGCTGGATGCCAACCTCACCCCATCCATCATTCCAAGGCATTCACTTTGAGCCATTTGAAAGTTTGCTATGGAATAATTAAGTTCAGTTTGGAAGTTATATGGCTCATGTGGTAAACACAGCCTGCCCAATATGATGATGTACTTTCCCTACAATAGTGGGGTGTTTTAATGGGATTTGAACAACTTAAAGATGTGATGCTTACTCCAACAGCACAGACCCCTAGCCTTAAACTTTAGATCAACTGGTCTGTAGAAATATGTTGTCAGAAGACACTCATCCAGGGAATTCACACATCTATGCTTAACTCATACTGAGCCAGCTAAAAGTTACCAAACAAAATAATAAAAAAGGAAAGACAATTCAAAATGATCATCTGCTAAACCATAGGATTACTCCCCAATACCAGTGTGCTCCACCAGAGGGCAATGAAACCCTACATGCTGGCTACTCCTTCCTTAATTGCCATAATCTCAAGAAAAAACAAAGAGAGAGAAGACATGTAAACATCCAGTCATAATAAAATAAATAATTGCCCTACAAACAGCTGACTCTGTGTCCTGCAAATCCACATTTTCCATTTTTTTTTATAATTTGAACAACCTGAAGATATGATGGTTACTCCAACAACACACCCTTTAAATGTTTGATCTACAGGTCTGTATAAAGTATGTTGCCAGAAGACAAGGTGCCAGTCCAGGGCATATAGGGCATACCTAGAAATGAAGCCTGCTAGAAAAGTAACAACCTAGGCCAGGGTGCTAATTCATCCATCCATCCGTCTAGTTTACAATTCACTCATTTTCAGGGCCATGGGGTGACATAACCTTTACTAGCAGCATTGAGTGTATGACAGGAGCCACATCTAAAAATGACGGTGGTTCATTGCATGGCACCCTCACTCACAAATCTCAACTACAGTATACTCATATTGGGCCTATTTAGAGTTGCCAATTCACTTAACCTGCATGGGCACCGTTCCACACATCAATACTACTCAAGACAGGCCAGTTAGGAATCTCCAATGAATTAAAAATGAAATCCACTCAACCATTAATTCACATTTGGTACTCTCCTCTTACAGTACAGTGCAGAGTCTATGCCAGCAGGTTCATGTGCAAAGAAGGATACAGTCTAGGATCACGCTTATCACAAGGCAGGCACACCAGCAAAAACACCAACACTAATCCAAACCAGGCCAATTTACGGGCTCCAAACAAATAGACACCATGTTTTCAAGATGTGGGAGAAAACTGTTGTACTCAACAAAAGTGGGCCAAACAAATTAAATCTATTAAACACACACAGGGCCTAAAGCTGACAGAAATAAGTGCATCTGCCCTAAATGGTATGCCAATTCACTGCAATTTCATGCATCTATGCATTATTCAGATCTTCTTAAACCAATTTAGGGAACATTAGAAATGACAAGAATAAGCAATTGAGCCCAACAAAGCTCACCAACCCTGCACACATAATTTCTCTAAAATACAGTAATTTATTCCATGTGTCTCTTGTTCTCCATGTAAAGAAAACCTTTGGAATGTTTGTGTGAAATTTACCCTTAAGAATTTTCCAAACCATGACCCTATGTTCTTATTGACTCATTTTACAGTCATAGCTGGAATCCACTGTACTGATTCCTTCCATGATTTTAAACATTTTGATCATGCCACCTCTTAATCTTTGCTTAAATTAAAAATGTTCTGCTCCTTCATTCATAACTCTTTGCCCCAAAATCAGCCCAGCTGCTCTTCTCTGGACGTTCTCTAGATCTGCTGTGTCAGACACCAAAACTGCACACAGTACTCCAGGGGAGGCCCCACCAGTGCATTATAAGGCTTAAGCATAACCGCTCTTCACTTGTACTTCAAACACCAGGGGGTGCTATATAACCTACCATTCTGTTAGCCTTCTTAATGGCTTCTGAACACTGTGTAGATGTATGCAGTGACTAATCCATTATTATTCCTGGGGTACTTTCAATTTCCAGACCTTCCATTGTGAATTCAACCTATACAGTGCATCTGGAAAGTATTCACAGCGCATCACTTTTTCCACATTTTGTTATGTTACAGCCTTATTCCAAAATGGATGAAATTCATTTTTTCCTCAGAATTACACACACAACACCCCATAATGACGTGAAAAAAGTTTTCTTGAGGTTTTTGCAAATTTATTAAAAATAAAAAAAAACTGAGAAAGCACATGTACATAAGTATTCACAGCCTTTGCTCAATACTTTGTCGATGCACCTTTGGCAGCAATTCCAGTCTCAAGTCTTTTTTGAATATGATGCCACAAGCTTGGTACACCTATCCTTGGCCAGTTTTGCCCATTCCTCTTTGCAGCACCTCTCAAGCTCCATCAGGTTGGATGGGAAGCGTCGGTGCACAGTCATTTTAAGATCTCTCCAGAGATGTTCAATCAAATTCAAGTCTGGGCTGTGGCTGGGCCACTCAAGGACTTTCACAGAGTTGTCCTGAAGCCTCTCCTTTGATATCTTGGCTGTGTGCTTAGGATCGTTGTCCTGCTGAAAGATGAACCGTCGCCCCAGTCTGAGGTCAAGAGTGCTCTGGAGCAGGTTTTCATCCAGGATGTCTCTGTACATTGCTGCAGTCATCATTCCCTTTCTCCTGACTAGTCTCCCAGTTCCATCCCCACAGCATGATGCTGCCACCACCATGCTTCACTGTAGGGATGGCAATGGCCTGGTGATGAGTGTTGCCTGGTTTCCTCCAAACGTGACGCCTGGCATTCACACCAAAGAGTTCAATCTTTGTCTCATCAGACCAGTTTCTCATGGTCTGAGAGTCCTTCAGGTGCCTTTTGGCAAACTCCAGGCGGGCTGCCATGTGCCTTTTACTAAGGAGTGGCTTCCGTCTGGCCACTCTACCATACAGGCCTGATTGGTGGATTGCTGCAGAGACGGTTGTCCTTCTGAAAGGTTCTCCTCTCTTCACAGAGGACCTCTGGAGCTCTGACAGAGTGACCATCGGGTTCTTGGTCACCTCCCTGACTAAGGCCCTTCTCCCCTGATCGCTCAGTTTAGATGGCCAGCCAGCTCTAGGAAGAGTTCTGGTGGTTTCGAACTTCTTCCACTTACGGATGATGGAGGCCACTGTGCTCATTGGGACCTTCAGAGCAGCAGAAATTTTTCTGTAACCTTCCCCAGATTTGTGCCTCGAGGCAATCCTGTCTCGGAGGTCTACAGACAATTCCTTTGACTTAATGCTTGGTTTGTGCTCTGACATGAACTGTCAACTGTGGGACCTTATATAGACAGGTATGTGCCTTTCCAAATCATGTCCAATCAACTGAATTTACCACAGGTGGACTTCAATTAAGCTGCACAAATATCTCAAGGATGATCAGGGGAAACAGGATACACCTGAGCTCAATTTTGAGCTTCATGGCGAAGGCTGTGAATACTTATGTATGTGTGCTTTCTCAATTTTTTATTTTTAATAAATTTGCGAAATTTCAAGTAAAATTTTTTCACGTTGTCATTATGGGGTGTTGTGTATAGAATTCTGAGGAAAAAAAATGAATTTAATCCATTTTGGAGTAAGGCTGTAACATAAGAAAATGTGGAAAAAGTGATGCGCTGTGAATACTTTCCGGATGCACTGTAAATTTCATTACAAATTGGCCAATTCTGGGCAATAAAAGGAAAAGAAAAAAGTGCCAACAGGCAGCGCAGATTTGTTCAGTACAAATGACATAGAAAATATTTAAAAAATTATAAAATCATGTAAAATTATTCATATTCAGCACCTGGTTTTAATTATGCTCTTTTTTATCAGAAAAAAACAAAACCAAATAGTAAACTGTGTTGTGTAGTGTAGCAAGCTTCCACTAACATTAAACTCATATTATATCCAGTATCCAGTTCTGCCTCATTGTGACAGAAAAACTTAACTCCATAGTAGCTCTTTAATCATACTCTAATTACAAAAATTGAAACTAATATATATATAAAAATAAAATAGAAATTTCTTTGTAAAATAAAAACTAAATTAAAATAAAAAATGCACGATGAAGGAAAACTAAAACTAAACTGAATTTCCAAGTAAGGTCAGAAAAAATATAGAAATGAAAACTAATATAAAAAAGCAAAACTATAATAACCTTGGCTAGGTCAACCCATGACAACAAGGTTGACCCTGAGCTAAATATACCACATGTCGAATCATCACCGGCACATTGTGAACAACGTGCCTTACTGCTTTATACAGGCTGGCTGGGATCGCATTTCCCCATATGCGACAAGAAACCTGTTCAAGAGTAGAAAGGTTCAAGCCACTGAGCAAAGTAAATCACTGACTATCTTCTCTTCGGAGCTTCACCACAGTAGAACCTCTCAATCCAAAGCAGTCCACAAAACATTGGATCAAGAGATGGCTAAAGACTGACCATAGCCCTCCCAATGAAGCTCTACTTATACCTCAAGAGCATCTACCCAATGGAACATCCCTCTCCAGGAAAGACTGGGTCGCACTTAACTGAGCTAGGTCAAAGGTAGGCAAAACAAGGGCCAACCTATTTAGATGGGGCCTCACAACAAGCGCTGAATGTCCCTGTGGTGAGCCCACCCAAACAATGACCACATTCTCCGTGAATGTTCCCGAGGCCCTACATGCACTGATGAAGATGCTAATGACGCCACTCTTACCTGGATATGGCAGTGGTGTGATAAGATACGATGATGATTATGTCCTCATAGAAGTCTAGCAAAATGACACTTTTTATTGGCTAACTAAAAAGATTACAATAAGCAAGCTTTGAGGCAACTAAGGACCCTTCTTCAGGCAAGGTGTAATTTGTAATTGTAATTGATTACAAACTGCATGAAGATGGGGGCTGAGCTGCCTCGAAATCTTGCATATTGCAATCTTTTTAGTTGGCCAATAAATGGTGTCATTTTGCTTGACTTCTCATTACATCTATAATGGTTAACACGGGACAAAAGCCTAGTATCATAGAAGTCTAAAAGATTTTGTTCTTGTGCTCTATTTGTAAAGTTAACCCAGTCAATGTTTGGGTAATCACTGTGCACTATGCAAGATCAAACCTCTGATGTGATGCCAGTCCTTTACCAGACACACTGGTGTACACACATTTATGTGCTCTCACCAGGCAAATTCTGAGTCACAAATTAACATAAGTGAGAAATAATTAATGACTAGAAATAAATACATCACCTGAGGTCTGTCAGACTAACTCTATACATACTACAGAACTAAATATTGTGAGCAGTTGGGCTGTGCTTTCACTTTTCAAAACTGATCCAATTACAGAAAAAAAAGACACACACCTTCAGACAGAGAACTGCTTCACAAATGAGGAGCATCAGTGATTGTATACGTGGTTACCTACCAGGTAACGCTTGTGGTTGGTCTGCAAGCCGGCAAACATCTGCCACGGTGCCCTCTTTCAGTTGCGAGAAGCAGATCATAGAATGTTGCCTTGTGGTTAACCACCCATACAATCAGATAGTAAATCAGAATACGAATGCCATGTATCTGTAATTACCCAGATCTACATGCTGTCAAATAAACGAACCACACGCCGTGGCGCAACGTAAAGAGGCTTCACCTCTGCCGCTGAAATCCGAGGTTCGATTCCTGAGAGGGGGTACAGTGAGTGTGTACGCCTGATGAGCCCAGAATTAGGGCGAAACACGTGTCGCATACTCTTTGCATTATTTGACAGTAAAACTTTGCAATATATATATATGTATGTGTGTGTGTGTGAGGATAGGTCTGTGATGGACTGGTTCCCTACCTTGGACCTGCGACTGCAGGGGCAGGCATCTGAACTAGATAAGCTGGTTAGAAAATGGGTAGTGGATAATAAGGTTAAAAAACAGAGATAAGAGAAGCACACAATGCAGGAGGTGAACACTTGTAGAAGGTCAAAGTATTTCAAGTTCAAGGCTGTGGTTATACAAGAAGATAGGTGGCTGTTCTTCTGTTCATAACCAATGGGGAAATTTTACATCAACATTTAACAAGATTAGTAAAAGATTTCTGAAAACTGTATCCTTACCTGATTGGTGGACTTTGAAACAAAATGATTCCTACCCTACTCTCACACTCCATTATAAAGTCAGGCAGGTACTATGTAAACCAAAGCTCTCCAAAGAGATTAACAGGCCATTCCTACTGGTTGTGCCTGCAAAGCAAGGCTTTCTTCTCAACTTGAGAAAAACAAGAATAAACATGGGAGATCTCACGATGACACTGAGCTGTTTTTTTGAAGTACAATTCAGAATAAAAGAAAATAAACAAATAAAATCCAAATGTATCATTTTCCTAATGCTTTACTCTCTTCATTTTGTTTTTTTTTTCTCCCAAAGGCATTAGGAGTTGGATTTTTCTGCTTGAATAAGGCTGTGATTTTCAAACAACATAATTGATGATTGTGACACACAAGCCTTTTGGTACACAAGTTTCCACCCACATCCCAGAGTAAAACAACCAACCAACCAACCATTTTCTAACCCGCTGAAGCCGAATACAGGGTCACGGGGGTCTGCTGGAGCCAATCCCAGCCAATACAGGGCACAAGGCAGGAACCAATCCTGGGCAGGGTGCCAACCCACCACAGGACACACACAAACACACCCACACACCAAGCACACACTAGGGCCAATTTAGAATCGCCAATCCACCTAACCTGCATGTCTTTGGACTGTGGGAGGAAACCGGAGCGCCCGGAGGAAACCCACGCAGACACGGGGAGAACATGCAAACTCCACGCAGGGAGGACCCGGAAGCGAACCCGGGTCTCCTAACTGCTGAGGCAGCAGCGCTACCACTGCGCCACCGTGCCGCCCAGAGTAAAACAGATTAAGCAAATAAAATCAATTCAAACAATTAGCCTTCAGATTCAGAGCTGCAGGAGTCAGAACTGAGGTATCAAAGAAACAAATGCAAGTTAGTTTCATGCATCTGGATGGGATGCCAGCTCATCACTGCCCCATCACACTTAGAATGAAACACATGCCACAATATGACAGCAGACATCAGAAAAACTTCTCAAATCTGCCTGACTTATTCAGGATCGCATACCAGCAGCATGATCTCAGGGTAGGAACCAACCCTGGACAGGACAGCAGTGCATCACAGACAATCTTGTGCAGACAGCCATGCTTCTACACCCATTTGTCATTTCTTGGGAATTTGGGTGGGACGTACCCACAGTAAAGTCCCAGAGAGAAAATGAGAATGTGCAAACCCCATACATATGGCAACTGGGTAAGTGAGGCAGCAACACATGCCACTAAAACCCTGAATAGCATCAGAGGACAGAGGTGCCAAGAAAAACAGGTAATAGTAGTTTAATTTTATTATGAAAGAATGTAATCTGCAAAAACAAGCTGGACAGAAAAAAGCATTTAAAAAAACAAGTGTAATGAGGTGTAAAGTCCAAAATGCAAAGTAATGTGTAATGGAAGGATTTTTCTAAAGAGAGGGTGGGATCAAGAGAGCAGATGGGCGTTGGTCGCTCAGCGCAAAAACCAGCTTCAAGAAGGAAAAGTACTGGGAATATGGCCAGAGGGTTATGCTGACTTGTTTTTCACTTCGAGGGGCTTTTACTGTATTTTTGTGTGCCTCCTGGTACCAGACGCCGTCTCCGTCAGGATAAAGGGGCATGCTGACTTGTTTTTCACTTCAAGGGGTTTCACTACGCAATTCTTATTTTTTGTGTGCCTTTTGGTACCAGGTGTCGTCATCATCAGGACCAAGTGCAAAACAACACCGCGTCCCGTGGAAAGGTGTGTGTGCTGAAACTAATCACTTCTGTATACACTGCTTACACGTAAGCCGCTTTGGGCAAGGACGCTCAATTAGTATATAAGGGAAGGTTTCGCCCTCAGTTTCTTTGGAGGCTCAACCGTGGGGACAGCGCGCACCGCCCGGTAATGAAAGGCAAAATGGGTTGGTCCTTTGACAAGACTGACAAGCGGGCCCCCTCAGTCTACTCGTCTGGGATGATGGCTCTATGTCTTTTTATATGTCTGTAAGTATTGTTTTGTTTTGTATGTCTGCATTATATGTGTTTGATTATTATAGTTGATTAAGTAAATAAAATAGAAGTATTGGACCTCTTCTCTCTGATTCTTTGCCTACTTATGTTCTAATCCCTTGAACCATTTTCCCGCAACAAAACATTTTGGCGTCACGAACAGGATTTTGGGGAATCTGGTAAAATATTGAACTATTGAGTGAGGCAAAAAGAAATCAGAGATGTTTAAGAAGAAGAATAAAGACCCTGAGGCAGCTCCTTTACCTCTTCCCGGTTGGGAGGAAACGGTGTGGGAATACTGCGCTAGAGAATTGAGACATGGGGGGGATTAGCACAATATTGGCAAAGTTTAGGCCCCCCAACACCAGTGAATGTACGAGCTGCGCTTAAGAAATGTCAAGTGTCTGCAAAAGAACCCATAACGGGCTTGCAGACGCGGGGGTGGGTTTTACTAACGGCAGTTAGATGTCTGGACAGCTTGGTAGACGAAAAAGGGAGATTAAGAAAATGCAAATGGACTTGACGGATGCGTTAGGGCGAGCCTCGATGGCCGAATCCAAGGTAGCTGTATTATTGCCGCGGGTACAGCGGGCCGAGGGGATGACGGATGAGGCAGCCTTATGCATAGCCAAGATAAATACCTGGCTAAAAATTTGAGAGCAGCTAGCAGTACACGTAGCAATGTATAAAGAGAATGCCATATAGATTAAGCAACGATCGCTCAGTGTTAAAGTGTGTGGTGGCGCAGTAGTTAGCACTTATGCCATGATTCGAGTTTATTTGTGATTTATGTTGAAGCTTACATGTTGTTTGTTTTGAGTTAATATTCTCAATGACAGTTTAGTCTTTTTGACGAGAGTGCCGTCTTGCTGTAGTATCGAACCGCGTGATTTCTTGATAGTTGGATTTGCCCTAATTGGTGCAGGAATGGATCGCCACGGAAGCAATTCCTCGTTGTCGCCGAGTTATTTCGCCAATGGAGTCTCCTTGATCTAGAAACCAGCGCCGTTTCGAGCTGAGTAGAATCGCGTTAGAGTTAACATCCGCTAACGCCATGAGAGGCTGTTTTATATTATAGTCTGATAAGTAAAGCAGCCTTCAGAAAAATGTAGGAGGATAGCACCAAAAAGAATAACAAGCGTTGAGAAGAATATAATGCGCGAAAAAGAAAAAGTGCACTGTATTTAACATCAAAGGTACCTGGCGCTCGCTAATGTCTGTGTATATGAATATGTCTGTGCTGAACTTATTCAATGTGTGTGCCTGTATACTATGTGTATGCCTGAACATTAATTGTTCTGTGTGTGTGTGTAAATATGTTTGTGCTAAAAATGTGTGAGCATGCCTGTTATTTGTTCTGTGGGTGCGTACGTGTGTTTGGGAGTAAGAAAGCAAAAACATGGGGACTTCTGGGTAATGTAGTTCAACTATGATTTGCTGAAGCTGCCGTGTGCATATAAACTTCCAGAGCTCTGAGTAAATATGGGTTAAAATAAATGTGAGTATGAGTAACATTTGATAAAATGAAAAATGCAATCACTTTTAATAATAAGTGATAATAAGTGACAAAACTGAGGTAAAGTTGAATGTGTTAAAACAATGGTTTGGGTGATTTTGTGTATGTTATATAGTGTATTAGAGGGATCCCTATGTGTGTATGTTAAATAGGTTTCAGTGTGCTTAAAAGAATGTGTAAAAATATGTGGTGTTGTTTGCAAGAATTAAATAATTGATATTATTGTGAATGTAAATGTTGAAATTAAAAGAGCTCTTAATTCTAAATTAAAAAAAAGATTTGAACAGGTGGTGTAAAAAGGTCTCCAGATTAAGCATATTATATGAGCACCCCTTTTATTTGAGTACTGGCCAGACTCTGATAAAAGGGAGGATTTTAATTAAAATGAGTAAATTTCGATTGAAGGAGACATTCTTTTAGCAAAATGAAGCAGGTTATTGGTAATACTCCTTTCAAAGCCTATGTTGATTAGTGCTGCTTAGAAAACAAAATTTACTGTATATTGGAGAGGCAGAGTACAAGGAAAGCTGTTATAATGTGAGGGTTACTTGTATGTGGTAATGAAGGTAAGTGTAAGTGACAATATGGTGTGCATTTGTTTGGTGATGGTCAAATGCGACAATTGGTATGAAGAATGGCATGTGGCAGTATAAAAACAGCCAATGCCAAACTGTAAGTGAAAGAAAGGGAATAAGGAGGGTTAACTAAGAGGAAAACAGACTGTGCTCTTTGGAGTCAACATTCTGAAAGACGTGTAATAAAACATCTGGAAGATAACAATGAAAGAATGTGCAAGATCAACTGTCTTTGACAGAAGGTTATGGGGAAAAGAAAATCAGTGTATATAATTGAAGTAGATTTGAAGTATTTTCTTAGTTTACCTGATAAACAAGTGGGTTCTTCATTCTAAATATGGGTAGAAATGTGCAAATTTCTTAGAGGGCTTTATAGTAAATAAAGACACATTTTGCATTATAGGGCATTTTGATATATTGATTTCTTTCCTCATTTCCTTTGTGTGTAATATTGACATGTTTGTGTGAAATACAGTGGAATACTGGTATCACAACAAAACTAATGGAAGGCTCACTTTTATACATGTATAGAAACTTTAAAAATGAACACCTTGTGTAAAAAGAAAAATGTTTTTAGGACTTTGCATAACTGAACAATGGTTTGTGATTAGATACATGGGGGAAGAAATAAGAATTTACCCGTCTAGATTGTGGATTTCTTTCTTGACTCTATGTTTAATTTTGTTTACATTTTGAAACCAGTTTAAATCTTGGAACAAATGCAGATAATTTGAATATTATGTCAATATTATTGGGACCAATTTTTGTAATGATTTTTTATTGAGTACTTTTCCTTTTGTAATACATTGATTGACTTTATTTTAATGACTTGGGACATGTTTTTTTTAATTGAGTGGAAATTGCAACCGCAGCCAAACTGGAAACAGCTATAAAGGAGGACTTGAACTTTGTGCTTATCAATCTAAATTTTTACTCTGACTGTTTAAAGACAAATTGACTTAGACAAGCACAGACTGGATTGAACTGACCGTTTGTTTCACTGCTAGCAATATTTTTAATAGGGGTACCCCCAACGAAACAGATCTGACATCTTATGACATATTGTTTTTTGGATCCATAAGTAGCTACCGATGAAGAATTAATATGCTGACTATTTAAATGAGCGTTTTTAAGTCTTTACATCTGCAGGTGAAAGCTGTTTTTTCCTAGTGCATCGTAGATGACAGCATTTGAAGTTGAACCAGAGATTGGGCTGTGATAAAGGTCTGCAGATAAACTAATTATCTGACTCCAAGGAGAACCCAGCCATACCAAAGAGGGAATCAAGTCATGAATCAGGCCATCGATCAGCTGACTACTGGACAACACACTTTGATTCTAGTTCCAGGCATCATGGATACCTGCTGCCAAGAGCTCAACTATGCTGGTGATGTTTGAGCCCAAAAGATCATCGTGGATTCCGAATCATAGATGACATCTGCCTACTTGGGTCCTTTTTGCTTGGGATGTTGGACCCCAACACCTGGTTTGGTCCTTATTAGAGAAAAAAATCTGTCACACTTTTACTCTGCAGGGCTCAATGTTCTTGCTGGAGCCTGCTTTGACTAATGGCAACATCTTTTGGGTTAAAAGTATTTGAACTGTGAAAGATATAGAAGGGAAAGCTAATTATTTGTAGACAAAGTACAATATAGGGATTCCTAAATAATATGTATTTAATGAATGTTTGTATTAATGGGAATACTATATAATTTGTACTTTTAGATAAATGTTTTGATATGCCTTCTGATATTTTGTATGAGATAAGTCACCTTTAAGGACCAATGATTTGGTTATTTGTAAAGTTAATCAGAATTGAATCTAATCTAACATAAGGGATCTATTAGAGATTGTTAAGTGATTGTCATTGAAGGGACAATGCACTATTACTAGTCAGGGTCAGTCCAGTTTAGATATTCTAGGTTATTGATTGTAGTGTTATAGCAAATAATGTAGAGCTTTACATTTAGGTACATTTAATTAATTGAAAAGAATAATAGTAAGCATATGGGATGACACACATGACTAGTATTTTGGGGATAAGGGACACATACTATAGGTCAGGACATCTATAGCTTTTAGAAGAGGATAAAACAGTTTAGGCTAGCATGTTGATGGTGATACAGGTCAAATGATTAACACCATGGCTTGATGAGTATATATGTTATGGAAATCAGTGAAATGAAGTAATAATTTGGCCCATAGGAGATGGAGTGTCCTATACATACAGTGGTGAGTGTGAGGTCCGTGAATTAAAAAGCCCAAATGAAGTTTGAAGATCTCTGAAGATATGAATAAGCTTGGGTATAACCCTTGAAATTGAAATTGAAATGAATGTGACCTCAAAAATGACCCAGTGATTTGCATTTTGGAAGGTAGTGCTGACATCTTCCGAAGGGAGGATTGACACCTACTGTCCACAAGATGGCTGAATTAATGTGATAAAGGTGGCTCAAGGTTGAGACCACAGCTGGGTGTATATTTGGGCAATTTTATGAATGAGTGTGTTAAGATGTGAGCATGGTGAGGTGTGTAAGGACTTATCTCCGATTATCATTGTGCACAGCGGTGGCAACCTAAAACTGAGAACTTTTGAGTTATTTAAGATAAATATTTATGCCATCTGTATCATCACCAATAATATTAATTAGTATTAGCTTTATTTGAACCTGGGTATCATGGGGTTCATGTTAGTGAAGCAGAAATTACTCTCTTAATAGTATGCGTTGTTGCTTGTTACTAGTTTCCTAATTAGTTATTACTAGAGTTGCTGTCAAACAGGTGTGCACCCAATTTCTTGAACTATGGACACCTTCAGTTAAAGATTCTTATTCTTTTCTTGATGACAATGTGGATGATGAAATACCAAATCAGAAGAACCTCCTTGGGTGAAGTGCTAGTAACCGCTCCCCAGGGAGGTGACCCTCTAGGGCGCAAAGTACCTGGGTTGAAGAAAAATTGTAATTTCACTGGAAAAATATTTCTCCAAGCGAAGAAAAAGCATTTATTATGGACAATTGTGTTATTATTATTGCTTTAATGACTATATTTAACTGTTATGTATTTTGTGCTTTACGAAAAATTGCAATCAGAACAAGAAGGGCAAGAGCGCTGGGTTTGCGCTGAGCGAGGGCCGAATGTAATGGAAGGATTTTTCTAAAGAGAGGGATCAAGAGAGCAGATGGGCGTTGGTCGCTCAGCGCAAAAACCAGCTTCAAGAAGGAAAAGTACTGGGAATATGGCCAGAGGGTTATGCTGACTTGTTTTTCACTTGTTTTTCACTTCGAGGGGCTTTTACTGTATTTTTGTGTGCCTCCTGGTACCAGACGCCGTCTCCGTCAGGATAAAGGGGCATGCTGACTTGTTTTTCACTTCAAGGGGTTTCACTACGCAATTCTTATTTTTGTGTGCCTCCTGGTACCAGGTGTCGTCATCATCTGGACCAAGTGCAAAACAACACCGCGTCCCGTGGAAAGGTGTGTGTGCTGAAACTAATCACTTCTGTATACACTGCTTACACGTAAGCCGCTTTGGGCAAGGACGCTCAATTAGTATATAAGGGAAGGTTTCACCCTCAGTTTCTTTGGAGGCTCAACCGTGGGGACAGCGCGCACCGCCCAGTAATGAAAGGCAAAATGGGTTGGTCCTTTGACAAGACTGACAAGCGGGCCCCCTCAGTCTACTGGTCTGGGATGATGGCTCTATGTCTTTTTATATGTCTGTAAGTATTGTTTTGTTTTGTATGTCTGCATTATATGTGTTTGATTATTATAGTTGATTAAGTAAATAAAATAGAAGTATTGGACCTCTTCTCTCTGATTCTTTGCCTACTTATGTTCTAATCCCTTGAACCATTTTCCCGCAACAAAACATAATGGTAAAAAAGCAAAAAGGAGCCAAAAATGTCTGAAAGAGAATAAAAAAGTGAAATCAACAACAAAGTAAAATCACCTAAGGGCTGACAGTCACAGCAGCGCCTAAGTACAACAGAATAGCCAAGAACTGTAGTCAGGCCTTCTTGATTATGTGCCTTGCCGCTCCCCTCATGTGACTTCACCAGGGAGGGGCTGGGGTGGGGTCAACAGCCAATCCTACCACTCACAATACACACTTAAATGCAAATATGCATGACTGGTTACCTTGGGCCAGTTTGCAAAGCGCCAATCATCATGGCAGCTTGCTTTTAGGTTGTGAGTGAAAGCAAGATCAGATAATTTAAGATAGTCAAAATATTTACTTTTCAAACCTGATCTGTAAGGAGTCACAGCCTAAGCTGGAATACACGTGTAAGGCATGATACTGTACTGGATGAAATATTAGTTCATCACATAATGTGATAACACTCAACGATCCATTTTCTGAGATAGACTTTATTATTATATAGTACTAGCCATGTGCGCCCAACTACGGTGCGCGTGTTAAAGTTGTCTGTGAAGGGCTCCCTGTTTAAACGCGGCTGCCAGTCGTGAACTGGGCCGTTCGCACAGCATTATGATTTTTTTATAAGGGAAACAAAATTACAAAAGAAAACCCTTGGATATTGATTCGATAGGAACTGCCTACTCGGAATCACTGTCCGAATCGTAATTATGTGGCGGTGTAGGTGGTGTAGGATCATTTCTGCTTCTGTCCGTTCACAGTCCGTCTCGTTTTCACGATGCTATCGTTTTCTCTCACGATCTCTTCTCAACCTTTCTCCAATCTTGCAGGTTGCTTTGTGGCAATCCAAAGAGTAAGGCAATATATACAGAGCAATGGTTATAAAAGGGGGGCACATAGGTATCCAGGCTCTTTAAAGCATAAATAGGGATCACTTCACTGACATGTGAGCAAGCCACGGTACAACTGTGAGACGCGCAGCACTCGCCGGCTACAACTTAACAATAATAATTTCCGGAACGTGCTGTTACGTTGTCATTTATTTTACCCACTGTCTTTCATTCATATGTTACGTAGGCACATAGCTTTTATCTTCAGCAATCTCATTCTCTAACCAGGCCTCAGGAGCTAACCAGCATAACACTGTCCACCACCCCTTTCATTATTCCGGCACATTGTTGAAATCCGTGAGTAACAACAACGTACTAAACTGGAAGGTGGTCTACGCTTGCGTGGAATTCGTGGACAAACAAAGATCAAGATGTAAATGAAGATCGCTTTAGTTAATTTAAAGCACAACAATTTGTTTAGTTTGAATGTCTGTGTTTTGAGGTGTGACTGGCGTACTACAGTCTTCAGTAGTATAAGCCTGGAGGAGATTCTTAATGCAATGCCTATGTTTTAGCTGTCTCTCTACTGCCATCTAGTGCTTCTTCTAATTCATTCGCGGACAAACAAAGATCAAGATCCAAATGAAATTATATATAGAGATCAGGCCTTCCTGTAAGAAATGCTCACACACACATACTGAATACCATAAACAAGGACCAGTGTAATCTGTACAAGTTTACTTTGAACATTTGCTGCTCTTTGATGGGTACTTCATATTGTCATGATCTGTCTGAAGTTTATTGTTAATTTGTTGTACTTTTTCAATATAATTAACATTATTTTACCACCCTGGTTTTGTTATGGTTTAAGTGCATAATTACAGTGAAGAGATTGTGAGGCACCCTAAAGGTTCCACAAGCCAGGCCACCCTTTCCCAGCCTGCCTAGTACCAACTCTACAAGAAGGCTTTGGCCTAATAAGATCCAAAATGAGGATCTGCCTTTCAAACTTTCAAACAATCTCTTTAAACTGCACAGAATACAAAAAAAATGTCTAGGAAGCCACAAAGTAACTTTTACAAAGGCAATTATTTATTTGGAGATAACAAAAAAACATAAAAATGGCTAAAAGACCAAAAATGCAAATATGAGTCATCCAAAAAGGCAGTCCTAGGTGAGCATGGCCCATTATGCATTGCAAATTAGCAAAGTCATCCAAGAACCAGAAAATTCAATTTTTACAATTATACACTCAATAGGACTTCAAATGAACCAGTAAAGTATCCGTGCTCAGCTTCAGGAGATTAAGTCTGTCCTTCAGCAGGGAAATCAGGGTACCCTCGCCTCTAGGTCCCCACCCACAAAGTACAAGGAACATAGCAGAAAAATTCATTAGACATAGTAGTAAATAATAAGAAACTTTAAATGAACAAACTCAAGCTGTAATATAACAAGTTGCCATTACATGACTCGTATAACTTTATGATTTTGATTCAAGTTTTTGTCTCATCCTTTTGATCTGATTCAAGGCTTTTGTGTCATGTCTCCCTGCTCTATCTGGCTGCATCTTTAGGTTTTATAAGTAACCTCCTGGTTTAATTGCTCTCATAATCCTCCTCAGACACCATGAAGGTCTGTAACAGTCACGCAACATGCAATGTCATATTTCCCAATGTATTTAATTGTTTTGTATTTTCCAAATAGAAGAAGCTGACCAGGAGAAGAAATATCCAAAAATGCCAGTTCAGTACTGAGAATCAGTCCCATCTTACAAACCTAAACACTAATCTAGGAATCAAAGTGAAAGCTGTAAAAGGATCTAAAACACTAGATAAGAACACAAAAAGCAACAAGCAGAGATTTTTTTAAAACTACCCACAAACTCGGATGACCATTTCGATGAAACATCAGCTCCATGTACCTCTAAGAGTTGTTTCATAGCATAACATTTGCTTATTAAAAAAGATGGCATCTCTAATGAAAAAACTGATGCCAAAATTAGATTCTATGACCTCAAAAACCTATATTTAAGTAAATAATGGCATAAACACAGCTCCAATGGATAAGTAATAAATTTAAAATGAACACAGGAAGGTGGGACATGTTCCCCGGGTATCTTAACTTTTGAAACAACAAATTGCCTTGCGATTCTTTTTCTCGTTAGGAAATTAAAACTTATAGTTTGTGTTTACAAGCTTCTGGCTTTGAAATTTTGAGATTGCTTAAATCTTTGGTCACTGACACTTCTGATTTTGAACCCAGGTCAGCTTTTCCGACTGTCCTTTTGGTTTTGCACCAAGGAACCTCTTCTGTCCTTATCCTTAAATATTGTTGACCTATACACCTGCCATTTTCTTCATCTGCCAATACACACTGCAGCCATCGGCTGTTGAAAGATCTGCGGTGATCACCTTCCCATGACAGCCACACAGCTCAGTAATTTCACCGCACTGAGACTGGCTTATCTTCAGAATCCATATTAGAACCGTCTTTATTTGTTAGTAATGTCCAGAACAGGAATATGATTGGTGGCTTTCATGTCAACAAGCCTGTTTGCCCTCATCAGCACTATCAGCTATGGGTGGTTGGATTACATTCACAGTCATCAGCCAACTCAGAATGCCAGGCTGCTGGCAGTGATCCCAATCTGGAGAGAGTGTAATTTGAGATTTTTGAGTTACATTCTAAAATACATGACTGTGGTAAATGCTTTTCATTTCTACATGAAACTTAACACAGATGCTAATTGTAAATAAAAATGATGGTGAGACAGGGAGGACAGCAACAATAGACAATGAGTTGCAATGTTCTATAGAAGATGAAGAAGAAGAAGAAATACAAACTGTGGACTGACTGAATATTGCAGCTGACCTCTTATTGCCTATTTGGCTCATTGTTAAATACTGAGCACTTAATCAATAAACCTGAAGCATTATATTAAAATCTGTCCACTTTGCATGCTCTGGATTTGACCACTTAATGGGCATGCCAACCACCTAGTGCACTCAAGGTTCATCATCATGAATGCAGCACAGCTCAAGTAGAACAAGTCACTGTGGACTAAGGACACCCTTGCAGTTAGAGGCCTTACTGGTCACTCAAGTCAAAGAAATCTTCTTTTTGCTTGGCTGGCCAAAGATTACACCCTGCATTCCCAATGAGAAGGCTTGTAATGGAACCTGGTAACACAGAATAACCACTTAGCGTAATCAGGACCAGTGCTGTACAGCAATGAAGTAAAAATACTTTGTTACACTACCTGAGTATGTTTTGAGAATATTTCTACTTTGCTGAAGTATTACATTTTCTGCCTACCTTCAGTTTTACTTCACTACATTTTCAAACACAAATGGCTACTTTTACTGTGATGTATTTTGCTAGACACATTCGTTACTACAATATTAAATCCGAAAACAAAAGGGATATGGAAATACGCACAATGCTTTGCTCAGACAATTACCTAAAATAAAGACTTGCATCACTTTTCATATGTGACACAAACACATGGTCATCTGTGCAGTTATTCTAAGTACATGGGCATCCTCACTGCATCCTACAGAATGGGGTAGGGCTGGACGTTGGTGACGTGCAATTCCAGCAGATGCTGCTGCATTAAGACAATGTCCTCATTACAACCTGCCGTCACTGCAAGATGTACTTGTGCATTCACATGCTATATTTTGCTCACTTTGTCATATTTGTTTGTCACGTCTTCTCACATTGTCCTGGGCATCAAAGCTCCAAAATGGGTCATGAAACAGCTAGAAAAGCCCAACTAAAACCAAAGGGCCCATTTTTTCAATGTAAAAAGAAAAGTGATAAGTCTAGTTAGAGTGTTCTATTAAACATTATTTAAATAAGGGCAATGACTTTATTATAGGTTTGTTTTGATGACTAATGCTTTTATTAAACTAAGTCTGCCAATGTTGATGTAGTTCAGTGTCGTTTAATCAAAAGTGGAGGTCATTTTTGGGGCCAGGGAATGCTTACTAATATTTTCCATTTAAATTAATTGTAATTAGACTATGAAATTCACTTTGCAAAGGGTTTTTTTTGGAATTAATTAACCCCTTACTAAATGGGGAAAGGCTGCACACCTCACCTTGCATTTACCCCACTTATGATATACAATAAGTAGGATGTCCACACACTGTGAATGTCACAGATACCAGGCTGTCACTTTAGTGACTGTAATATGGCTCACATGCAAAGAGAAGGTAGCCTGAATTACTGTATATGATGTTGGAAAGAACTTTTTTGACTATATATATAAAACAGAGAGGTCATACTTTACTTGTACTTTTGATAACTAAGTACATGTAATATCAGAAACTTTAAAACTTCTAATCCTGTAGCTTTCTGATGGGCAACTGGGTAAAAGAAGAGATACCTTACTGTAAAGTGACTCAAGCATAGCCATTGGGTAATTTACACAACACTGGTTAGGACCAATCATCACAAACTAACTAAGCCTTCAGTGTGTTCTACGTTTGTCATTAAAAACTGAATTTCCAGAGTAGCCCAGGCTTTTAATTTACAATCGATAAGTTTGGATCTGGGCTAATGATTACAAACCGAACATTTATTCAAGTCTACACGACATCCAGCAAGAATCACCTGTAACCCAAAGACAAGCAAATGGTGCCACCCAATGCTAGGAAAAAGCAGAAAATGCTGTATGTTTGTAAACATTACACTCCCTCAAGCCTTTGCAAAAATCAGAAACAAAGAAAAAAAAGGAAGTTATTTAAAGGTTTCATTTCAGTATCGTGCAGGAATGCAGGCTGACCACCTGAAAAACCTGAAGCCACTTGCTTAGCCTTGTCTTGTGATATGATATGGTAAGGATGTTTATTGAAGGTGCTGAAAGCTTATGGCACAGCAATGATAAACATAACAATTGAGCAGTTCCGCCGCCATGGGTTATTGCGCATTTGCAAATCGAAATTTCATCATGTTTACAGAGGCGTTCATAACACTATGCCACTTTTTCGCCTGGAATTTCTGACCAAAGGCCATTTTAGATTGGCCAAATATGCTGCCAAATAGCTGACAGCCTACAGTGTGTTAAAACTGCTCATTGGTGCAAAACTGTAAGGTGCAATACAGGAGTCAACGTTTATGAAAACAAGTGTGTATCTTCAATTATAATTATTGCAATTAACATGACAGAAATTCCTGACAAGGGAAACATGCCTATTAGAATGTGCTACTTTTGAGTTTTTGAATGAATGAATCTTATACGATACAAAGGAATATCCACCTTTTACGCGTTTTAATGCTGCAAAGTAAAGTAATAAAGTAATAATAGTAATTTTGGATATTGCAGCACAGATCAACAGACCTGACTATTAATTTACGTAATGGTAATTCGGAACCCATCATTGATGGTATGTCATGCTGTTAACGGGAATCAGCAGTCGGATGCAATAAAAACAAGCCGTTAGCGCGAATGGTCAAAAATAAAAAGTGATTTCAGACTTACGCATACTCTTGACATTTAGCTTTTAGAACAAAAACAGTATTTATCTGGCATAGCCCCTGCTGGGCGGAGGCCCTAGTAAATACCAGCAACCCCACCGAAATTTAGATGTAATCTCCCGAGCAGGCCCCGCTGGTTGGATGCGTTTCTACGAGGACTTTGCAGCACACGCACACATACACACCCACGTGGCTCGCCGCTACGCACTTTACTTGGCTGCGCGGTTTTCTTCCACCTGTTTCAAGCTGCCACGCACTTTCGGTCACTTTCTAAAAACGCCGATCGCTGAGCGATGCTTGCCCATTCGACCCCACTCCTCCCACGATGTCCGATTCTACAATCTCGAGCATAAACCCAGCAGCTAATTAGAAGCGCACGTCCATCTATTGACAGTACTCGTTTTCTTTTCCCCGACATCCCACTCACCGTGCGGCTACCCCGAGCCTCTCGCTTTTTCTCGATGTCTGCTCAGGAGTTTCACTTTCGAGAGACGGCGAGTGCGCACACGAAAGCCTTTCTAGATTTGGGGGAGTAGATAGCTGTGCATAATGCCGAGTCTTAAGGTGCAGCTGGAAATGCGCAGTAGTTCGCGAGTTTGGGGTCTAGATGTCTTAGTGATTGGTATATACTGCGAACCACCCAGAAAGAGTGTAGGAAGCGTCAGTGTACTTACCGTCGGACATGCCGGGACGATGTTTTGCGCTTCTGTCTCGTTAATTAAATTCCACAATAAAAAATCATATTGAAACATGCCCAATCTAAGCAATCTTGACAGTAATCCTACAGGGCGAAAACATCGGGGTGTCGAGTAACAAGAAAGACGGCCGACATCCTCTTGTGAGTTGTTTCAGCATCGTTACTGTGAATCTCTTAAAAGGTTCAGTCATCGACAATGACTCAGTGTTTCACACAGCCCAAGAGTCATTACCCATCTTCGTCCAAATTGTGGAAATATGAAAAAAAAATGCAATTGAATTTTCCCTTTTACGGAACTTTTAGGAAAATCCTCATAATATTCCAGAGCGACTTCAAATGGGTGCGGCCTGAATGTCCTCCACAAGCGAAATGCGTTACCTTATTATTATTCCAGAAACCTTGACTTAAATTTCCACTCCAGTTCTCCAGCATGTTACTGTGACAACCTGAAGCAATGACTTCTTAACGCCACTGAGGTCAACAACTTATTCAGAAGGCTGCTTCCAGTGGTTGTTTCCAATCAGCTACACTATTGTTTCTGTAATGACACACTTTATTGTGTTGTGTGGATCCTTGTAGAACCATTGCTTCAAAAACAACCATTTTTTCTGGAAATAGTTCTATGCATATGAAATTGGTTCTTTGAAAAAAGTTCTTAGTACTTGAGGTGGTAAGAAGTTAAGCAAAATGACACTTTTTATTGGCTAACTAGAAAGATTACAATATGCAAGCTTTCGAGGCAATTCAGGCCCCTGCTTCAGGCTCAACTTCTTATCACATCCATAATGGCTAACACAGAACAACATCCTAGTATTTAGTACTTGAGGAAAACAGATATCCTTAATGTATAGTAGACAACTGACAGACCATGCAGCAAGAGTTCTTTCAAAATCAGGAACCCATTGGTATTTCACAAAATTGTTACCATCTATTCATGGTTATTTGTGGAACTTGTTACAGATGTAAACAAACAATGGGTCTTTCTAAAGTCTTCACATTTGGTACTTGAAATGTTTTGGTACAAAAATGGTTCCCTTATTGTCATTACCCTGAAGGACCACTTAGTGACCTTTATTTTCTAGAGTGTACTTATTCACACAACTTGTGCAAACTAGTTACATATTTAATGTTAACAGAAACACAAAATATTCTGCAGTGTGTGTATTAAGTTGCATCGTTAAAATTGATCCAGTAGTTGGAAAAAAAAATCAATATTCCACATTTTCAATCATCATAGGTACAAGTAAGTTACATTATGTTGAGCCACATTCATCTTCACTGTTTTGTGACAAGAGAGCAAAGATAGTGCAAACAAATTAGTATGGTGGTATTATCTCACAGGCTTATGATATGGAACAATACTTCAGACAAAATTAAATAAGCAGGCAAGTAAATAAAAGTACAGTGACATGTAACAATAAAAAATAACACGAAATGTGAGTATAATTACTAGTAAAGCTGTCACAAATATTTATTTTTGTTGCTTATTTCTTTATGTATTTATTTATTTCTTCCTTTATGTCAGCGACTCCTTTCAAAGCATGAAATAAGCCGGGAAATGAAAACTATCATTTTCACATGTCTAAGTTGAAAGGGTGAGCTCTAGCACTTTGCTTGACTTGGGAAACCTGTGCCATATACACTTGCTCAAAGTTGTATCCGATGCATACAGTCACAAGTGCAAGAAAAAGCTGCCCAAAGTTAGTGAGAAAAACGTCTACTTTAATTCAAGAAACACAGAATTCATCATTAATAGCCTGCATCTGAAATGTCTGCTATAAATGGGGCATTTGATGGCTAAACGTTTACGTCCAATCCAGCAACAATTCATCAATCAAAACACAATACTTGCTAAAGGCCATCCTATCAATCTTTTTCATTTCAGGGCCGGTTTCAATTTGTTTGCAGTTATCACTTAAATAAATAAATGAAATGAATTAAATAAACATTAAAGCAACAAAAAGTAAAAGCATTTTCTGACACATTCAATTATTTATAGGCATATTTCATGTTATTTCTCACCGTCACATTTCACAGTATTTTTATTTGTTTGCATATTTATTTATTTAATTTTTTTCAAAATACTCTTCCATGGGCAGCACGGTGGCGCAGTGGTAGCGCTGCTGCCTCGCAGTTAGAAGACCTGGGTTCGCTTCCCGGGTCCTCCTTGCGTGGAGTTTGCATGTTCTCCCCGTGTCTGCGTGGGTTTCCTCCCACGGTCCAAAGACACGCAGGTTAGGTGGATTGGCGATTCTAAAATTGGCCCTGGTGTTTGTGTGTGTCCTGCGGTGGGTTGGCACCCTGCCTGGGATTGGTTCCTGCCTTGTGCCCTGTGTTGGCTGGGATTAGCTCCAACAGACCCCTGTAACCCTATGTTTGGATTCAGCAGGTTGGAAAATGGATGGATGGATACTCTTCCATTTGCAAAAGTCCAAAATGACTTACATTCATTTGGGCAGTCTGGAAAAACAATGCTGTGCCCTTAGAGCAGCATGTAATGCATTGTTTGACAGAGAAAACAATGGATGTTTAAGAGTAACAGTATGCAGATGAATTGTTTTATGCATTTTCAGAGCAGAAGTGACTCTACTCCATTGGGCCCTTCAGAAAGGCCCTTATTCTGCAATTGCCACATCCTGAGTATGTTGTTAATCTGCATCCAGCCCTGGAAGCAGGTCCTCCAACTTGCAGGGAAAACTTGGGGGTTAGTGGCAGGATTGGCACCCCAGCCACCATAAAAAACCTCACACAGTTTCAGTGTGGTGCTGAGGTATCACCCGCTGCACTTGGATCCCAATCCAGTTGGTTCGTTGTGTGGTGGGTGTGTCAATGTGCTATCAGCGCATGCTTCCTTCCTATACATTCATCACTCACTGTGCATGGGGCCTGCGATTGAAGGACCAATGGGGAGGAGCGGATCCATTCAACGGTGTTACTGTTGTTTCATATATCATCATATTGTCGTCATTGACTGTCGCTTGTGATAATTTTACATTAAGAAGCAAAGAGATATCTTCAAGTCAACACAAGTCAGGAGCACAGAAAAGAAAAAAAATGAAAGGACGAAGAAGCAGCTTGCACTACACTTGCAATGTTTTTACATTTACTTAGCAGATACTTTTACCCAAAGCAACTTACAATAGAGGTAAACAATTGAGTGACATTATGACAGGGCCTGGTAGTTCAGCAAGTGTAACAGAACAGGTAACAAAAGTTGATTGCCACAAGTGAAAAATGTTATAACTAATAATTTACAATCATAGATTATAATCGATAAAGCAATTAAACTTAACTAACAAATTAACCAAAAATATTAAAGGTCACAGAGCATAGTTTTGTTTTTTTTTCTTTGATCAATTAGACAGATGGCTTTTCAGTTGCTTCTTGAATACATTAAGGGAGTCATCAGTTCGGATAGAGGTGGACAGCTAGTTCCATCAACTGGGAATTACACAGGAGAGAAGTCTGCATTGAGGCAGCATCACCAGACGCTATTCACTGGCAGACATGAGTGGGTGAGAAGGACTATGGCACCTCACCAGTGTCTCCATATACACAGGTGCTGATCCACTGACTACTCTGTAGGCAAGTATCAGGGATTTGAACTTAATGCATATACTGCTATAGGGGATCAATGTAGTGACCAGAAGAGAGGAGTGACATGTGCCTGTCTCAGCTGGTTAAATACAAGACAGGCCACTCCATTGGACCATCTACAGTGGCTTGACAGCACATACAGGAGCCCCTGCCAGAAGCGAGTTGCAGTAGTCCAGATGCGACAAGACCAGAGCCTGGACCAAAAGTTGTGCTGCACACTCTGTCAGATAAAGTCTGATCTTGTGGGTGTTGTACGGCAT
This sequence comes from Polypterus senegalus, assembly GCF_016835505.1. Classification (NCBI taxonomy): domain Eukaryota; kingdom Metazoa; phylum Chordata; class Cladistia; order Polypteriformes; family Polypteridae; genus Polypterus; species Polypterus senegalus. The sequence continues at coordinate 32,058,446 of NC_053162.1, read as the reverse complement.
GAACCTGCATTAATGAAACAGTAGTTTAGATTTTCAAATTTGTCAAACTTCCAGTAAACTAGCTAATCTTACATCAATTGCTACTACACTAAAGCCAGCAGTTTACTGGAGTAACAGTTGCAATACGTGTAAAACGTTTTAATATTGCATGTTTAACAGAAATCATGTGATGTTACAGTACCTAGCTGACACATGGTTGAGGATTATTTATTACCGCAATATAGACCTCAGGACCTACACTGGACCTAATGTTGTTAAAGGCTGATAACACTAGTCGACATATGAAGTGCCCAGAGCGTTGTTGCATTGAGGACACTATTATAAATTTCAGATAAATTTCAATTGTTGGTTAATTTTATTGGTAGCTAACAGACTGAGTCCATGCCTTATTGCTATCTGCTGTCATTGGAAAGACAAAATGAAGTTAGGTGTGGGTGATATATTCACATATTTATTTTTTAAATATATAGATTATCAGCTTCATTTGGACACTGTTTTTATTGCATTAAATAAATGTATTAATCACATTCAGTAGTAGTATTGATAGCTTTTATTATTATTATTACTACTAGTTGTATTAGTAGTAGTTATTTTTATTATCATTAGTAGCAGTGTTTTTATTGTTTGTACTTGTAGTTGGTATTAGCATTTATTATTATTATTATAGTAGTAGTAGTAGTAGTAGAGTTTGCGAATAAGTGTGAAGCAGCTGTGATGAGAATGTCCTTTCTGAGTGGAAGGTGAGTTACAGCCTCAAATAGAGGAGTTTATGTACTTTGGGATCTTGTTCAAGAGTGAAGGGAAAAGTTATGATGAGATCAACAAACAGATAGGGATGGTAAGCACAGTTATGCAGTCGATATACCAATCGGTAGTGGTGAAGAAGGAGCTGAGTCAGAAGGGGAAGTTCTCGATTTAGCAGTCAATCTGTGTTCCTATCCTCACCTATGGTCATGAGCTTTGGGTAACGACTGAAAGAAGGAGAAGGCTCTACCTTAGAGATAGCCATCTGTGATAGGTGGAGTAGAGCCACTGACCCTACACATCGAGAGGAACCTACTGAGGTGGTTGGGCAATCTGATAAGAATGTTGCCCCCTTGACCTGCTTTTGAATAAGTGGTTGAAAATGATTGAATTATTATTATAGTAGTAGTAGTATTTATCATTATTATTAGAAGTAGTAGTAGAACAAGATGCCGAGGACAGAAAGATATGGAAGAAGATGATCTGCTGTGGCAACCCCTAACGGGAGCAGCCGAAAGAAGTAGTAGTAATAGTATTTATTATTAGTAATATTAGTAACATTCATTATTATTAGTAGTAATAGAAGTACTTTTAAGGTGTAGTAATAGTGGTACAAAAATTAAAATTGTTTTTGTTGTTATATATCATGTCACAAGCAATACTGTTAGCTGGATCTTTGTTATTATTATTCATTTATATATGAAACAAATCAAAGTGTTTAAGTTTGTTCTGTGTGCTTCTTTGATTATTTATTGATATATTTATTGTTCAAATTACGGCTGTAATAAAAACCACTAATGTAGTGGATTCAAGAAGGAGTAGCTGGGGGATGCTGGGGACCCAAGAAGAAGATTCTCCTTAAGAACCCAGTTTAGCCAGTGGCGGCTCTACACATGTTACTGATGTTCGAGAAAAATTCTAACGTTCGGGACTGATTAACTGGCGCTAAATGTAAACGGGATGATTGGCTCTGTTCCTCGCTTTCTGCCACAAGAAGAATCGCTCGCGCAGAAAAGGAGACACGTCGACTTTTGATGTTTATTTTATTCTTTCCCCTTTTCAGCTCACGGTGCGTTTATTTCTTTGATTTTTATAACGAGTTTTTTTTTAATAACGTGACGAGTGTGTCACGTTATTAAGGCAGGCTAAAGCATGCATCTGTTTGGCCGTCTTTTAAAAAAGCCGACTTTCTTAGTTTGCGTGAAGCTGACCTGCGGTCTTCTCCGTGTTGTCGTTTTTAAACAGCCACGCAGTCTCGTGCACACAACTGACAAAAACTAAAACATAAAGAATAACTGTAATTACTATAGTTACAATGACCGCATTGTCACAATTATCAAGTTAAAAGTTTAGCTGGGATTTACCTCTAGCTCTCTAATGCATAAAACAAGCTCACGATTCCGTTCGTATGCCTCACACACCGAGTGAAGTATGCGGTTGTTGTATATCCTTTTGTCCCGCACGTTTCAATTATCATCCCGTTAACGATTTTATAATCTTCGCAGTTAAATCGTTTACTGTACTCTGCGAGGGCGGGTCTCCAGCACTTTCTCTCTGCCTTCATTTAAATACAGATGCGCAAAGCTGTTTGGGCGGGATGGAACTGTTCTCGAATCTTCTCCATTCATAAGGCGGAAGTCGAAGTCAAAGTCACTGCAGTTCAAGTCCAGTTGCTGTCATTTTTGATTTTATTGAGGTGAGTTGAAGGCATCGCTGCAAGGCAGATACTTTTGTTAAATTGCGTTCGCCCAGGGTGAAACCGACTGGCAAAGCTGGCATACTCTGATGTCTAATGAATGTGATTTACTGGGATGTTTAATTGGCACTGTAAAGGGTTAAATGCCACCAGGATGTTCCAGTGGCATTTGACCTTTCACAGTGCCCTTTAAAAAACACAGTTAATCCCATTCATTAGATATGGAGGTGTGCCGACTTTGCCAGTCAATTTCGCCCAGGTACCTGCATTGGGCCTGGAAAAACACAACTGTGACTTTTCAAAAACGGCATCAGTATTGTTTCAAAACTGTGAAAATTAGAGTGGTCTAACACCATTTAACTTTTTACAGTACCATTTAAACATCACAGTGTATCCCATTCCATAGATATGATTAGATATGGGAGAATGCAATATTTTCTAGTCAATTTAACTCAGGTACCCACATTGGGCTGGGCAAAACTCAACTGCATTTGTATTTTCTCAAAACTGTGAAAATTAGGGTGGCCTTTAACCCTTTACAGTGCCCAATATACATCACAGAAAATCACATTCTTTAGACACTGGAATATGCCAACTTTGCCAGTCAATTTGACCAAGGTACCCATGTTGCTCTGGGCAATGCTCAACTGCATTTTAAAAAAAGTCATCTGTCTTGTCACAAAACTGGGAAATTGATGCTGCTTCAACATGATGTAACTCGTGCATGTTTAAGATGAGGAATATCAATTTTTTCAACAAATGGATCAATTTTAATGATGCAAATTAATACATATTTGGAAGAATATTTTATCATTTTGTTAATGCTGAGTATGGTTTCCATGTGGTTGAATAAGTAGCTGACTGGAAGCGAATAAGTACCTAACTTCACCCTCACATGGACTTAGCACTCTGCTCAAAGCTGGTGGTCTGCTGGAGTCATCTGTGGCCAGACCTGCTACTTCCTTCATCAGCCTGTCCTCTAAGCTGATCAGGTCTTGTGTGGCTCCGCACATGTCCAGTGGCTTCACCTCTGTAACCACTCATACACGATTACAGGCTAACCTCGCTCCACTCTCCTGTCACACTTTACCCCAGCTGTCCACAAGTCAATAAAACGTCAGGGTCCAAACTTGAGACTGGTCAGCAGCCACGCACCCAGGTTGATGGACCTTAAAAGTGGGTGGTCGTATCTGAAATGCTTCTCTAAATGTTCCACCTGCACTTTCTCTTCCATGCCTTTATGGCCAACTTCTCCAGGTAGTAATGCCCTCTGACAGTCCTCAGCCATCTGAGGAAGGTGTCCCTCTCAGGTCTGAACCTAGGGCGCTTTATTATGGTGGTGAGATGCTACAGCATTGTAAGACTTGGCAAAAAGTAGAAAGTTGTCTAAAACCACTCATGCACACACAATTAGTTATTAAACAATCTACTATGCAAGGCTTTTGGGTATGAGGAAAAATCTGTATAGACACTGAGAAGATGTGGGCAATCTGCCATCAGCAAACCAAGGTGCACTTCTAGTCCACTTGAGAAATATCTCAGGCAAAATAAAATAATAAATGAATTGGGGAATTATAACAGTAATGAATAGCAAAATGATATGTGAGCATAAGCAATTAAATGTGTCATTAAATATGTTTTTGTTGGTTATTTCTTTATGCACTTATTGAATTATTTCTTTGCTTATTTATTTTGATGACACTACACATGACATGAAACACAGCTTGAAATAGATAAGAGTGGAGGTCTTAGGAATAAATTTGATCCCTTAGCATTAAAAGTCAAGATGGAGGTAAAGAATTTAGGCGTAATCATGGACTCTGACATAAACTTAAATCACACAGTAACCAGATTACTAGACATTTTTCCATTTAACTCTTTCAGGGCTGATGTCGACTTTTGTCAAAAGAGGAAGTTGATGATGGTAATTGAATGTAAACTGTGACAAAACCAACCATTATGTTTTAGTTGAACTCTTGTTGCTAGAAGGAAAGTTAGATTCATTGGTTTGACCGTGGATGACGTTTTCCTATTATCTCTGAACTGGACTATGACTTGTCAGACTCAGATTTTGATACAAGTGACTGAAAACAAATGTGGGGTTCCAGCTTCAGCTGATTGGTCCACAGTTAATCATTTTATTGACAGTATTCACCAGGAATCACTGCCACTTAACAATGATAAGAGGTAGAAACCAGATTGCAATGCACTGCTACCGTGTCCCAGCCATGCAAAAACAGCCTGGCCACACATTCTTGGCAAACTGGAGCCATAGCATGCAGCAACAGACGTTTTATGTTGATTTCTGTGTGAAACCATTGCTTGTCAGGAACTGTTTTTTTTGGAAGAATATTCAGCCCTCAAAGAGTTAAGTAACATTGCAATAGTTGAGATTTCTTATAATACAGCCAGATCCGGATAAGTTAATTCCCACTTTTGTTTTTAGTCAACTGGATTCCAGTAATGTACTCCTAACTGGATGAAGAAAGACATCAGCCAGTTCCAATTAGTCCAGAATGCAGCAGCAAGAATATTAACTGGAAAAGAAAATTTGAGCACATCTCACCAGTTTTAGTGTTGTTAAATTTGTTATCAGTGTCATTTCTGAACTGAGTTTAAAATACTACTAATAGTATATACAGTAAATCATTAAATACTCTTTGCTCCTTCCTATATTTTGGAGTGCCTGTCCCCCTACATTCCAAGTCGTAACCTTAAATATTCTAATGATGGTCTGCTTATAATTCAAAGAGCCAAGCTTAAAAGAAGTAGTGAGCCGGCCTTTTGCAATTATGCACCAAAAATCTAGAATACTTCACCAATAGTGATACAGCACTATTAAAAAAAAAAAAAAAAACTCCTAAAAATCTGCTTTTTAACTTGTCTCTTTCATAGCTACATTTCAGTTTTACTTCTAATAGACAACACATAGAATTATTATATTCTTCATTGATTTGCAGTCTTAATTAATCTCTGTTTTTCTCTACTTTCTTTTGCAGTCTTTCTGTGGTGGTGTTTTGCACCAACCCCACCTGCTCAAAGTCCTGTGCTACCATCTGTGAGACTAGAAGGAAAGGTGGGTGCCTTCTGTCCACACAACCCCGGCATTTTAAACCCCTGCAAACATAGACTTAAAAAAATGCACAATATAATCGCGCTCTGATTGGTTCGTGCTTATTATGTAGCCTTTCCTTGACTGGATCCTGATTGTTACAATTTCTCATTCCCTGATTGAACACCCTTCACAGAAGGAAATCGTATTCCAACCAGGGTTCTCAGATGTGATTTTCACTCCAAATTAGGCTATTTCTGATATTGTTGTAAAGGGGAAAAAATATCGATTTAGCAATGTGCAGGTTTTTGAGCTATCTTCAGAGTGAATGTGTGGCTGCCCAAGCACCCATAATTAACCACCCCTCTGTTGTCGACAGGGACAGCAAAAACATTCCAAGAAGGACCCCAAGTTCTCGACAGCATGAAAACACCAAGGTGGGCACTGCAGCTTCCTTTTATCATCCAGCCTGAAAACTCCAACAACAACAGTAGGTCGACCCCTGTAAACAAAGGTTTTAAGTGTGCCACTGTGATCTGTGACGTTTATTACAAACAAATTATTTTATAAAAGATCATTCCTTTACTGAAGCCACATACACACCAGCTGACAGGGTGAAACTGCCTAGGAAGCCAAAAACATGTTGAAGACAATTCAGGCAAACTATTTTAAAATGTTGATGTTTGCTGAGTCAGTATACTATATGGCCAGAGTGACCAACAGCTACAGTCTGTATCAGCCATAAGAATAGAGGAAGGTGTTATTTGGGCATAGTCCACATATAACATGGGCAGCTGTGTTGGAAGATGTCTATACCTGACTAAATACATTATGTGTTTATAATGAAGAGCATCCATCACAAAGTCAGTAGCTGACCAAATGTTGCTCCCCTCCCTGCTGGAGGTTGGTATAGCAGTCAGTATCCCCACACTGAAGACTGCAGAACACCTGTACATTCCATTGGCTTCTCTCCAGCCTGGCTATGTATATATAAACAAATTATCCATTGTATTCTTTGGAGCAGAACTGACATATTAAAGCAAGTTCAATACATATATCTCTTTTTGTACTATATTGCTCTCGTCTGATTATTTCTGTCATGGTTCCAGTCTGTTCTGCATCAATGAAGAACATAATTCCAGGGGGCACTGGATAAAACCCTCAGCATTCAACAATGACAAAAATTCAAGGTGGGTAGGACGTCATTAGACATCAGAAATATTTGCAGAACCTGGCAACCCTGATTCCATCTTACTGGAGACAGACTTGATTTCTATGGATCTTGTTTTGTGGCTTACATACTTGCATCTAAATTGCATTTTGTAAAGTTTAAATGCTGCATTCATGAGCAAAGGGCAAATAATGTATCTGTCACTAAAGGTTTGCGATAACTCCCATAGGAGGAGACTTTAAAATCCCTTCAAGAATATTTCCGATGATGGCGCACACCCAGTGTAGGCGAATGGCTATGTCATTTGTTTTTGGTCTTTTTAGTGTAGATGGTGACACTTTTCTACAGTGCATCCGGAAAGTATTCACAGAGCATCACTTTTTCCACATTTTCTTATGTTACAGCCTTATTCCAAAATGGATTAAATTCATTTTTTTCTTCAGAATTCTACACACAACACCCCATAATGACAATGTGAAAGATGTTTACGTGAGATTTTTGCATATTTATTAAAAAAAAAAATTGAGAAAGCACATGTACATAAGTATTCGCAGCCTTTGCTATGAAGCTCCAAATTGAGCTCAGGTGCATTCTGTTTCCCCTGATCATCCTTGAGATGTTTCTGCAGCTTAACTGGAGTCCACCTGTGGTCAATTCAGTTGATTGGACATGATTTGGAAAGGCACACACCTGTCTATATAAGGTCCCACAGTTGACAGTTCATGTCAGAGCACAAACCAAGAATGAAGTCAAAGGAATTGTCTGTAGACCTCCGAGACAGGATTATCTCAAGGCACAAATCTGGGGAAGGTCCTAATGAGCACAGTGGCCTCCGTCATCCGTAAGTGGAAGAAGTTCGAAAGCACCAGGACTCTTCCTAGAGCTGGCCGGCCATCTAACCTGAGCAATCAGGGGAGAAGGGCCTTAGTCAGGGAGGTGACCAAGAACCCGATGGTCACTCTGTCAGAGCTCCTCTGTGGAGAGAGGAGAACCTTCCAGTAGGACAAACATCTCTGCAGCAATCCACCAATCAGGCCTGTATAGTAGAGTGGCCAGACAGAAGCCACTCCTTAATAAAAGGCACATGGCAGCCCGCCTGGAGTTTGCCAAAAGGCACCTGAAGGACTCTCAGACCATGAGAAAAAAAATTCTCTGGTCTGATGAGACAAAGATTGAACTCTTTGGTGTGAATGCCAGGCGTCACGTTTGGAGGAAACCAGGCACCGTTCATCACCAGGCCAATACCATCCCTACAGTGAAGCATGGTGGTGGTAGCATCATGCTGTGGGGATGTTTTTTAGCATGCGGAACTGGGAGACTAGTCAGGATAAAGGGAAAGATGACTGCAGCAATGTACAGAGACATCCTGGATGAAAACCTGCTCCAGAGCGCTTTTGACCTCAGACTGTGGTGACGGTTCATCTTTCAGCAGGACAACGACCCGGAGCACACAGACAAGATATCAAAGGAGAGGCTTCAGGACAACTCTGTGAATGTTCTTGAGTGGCCCGGCCAGAGTCCAGACTTGAATCCAATTGAACATCTCTGGAGAGATCTTAAAATGACTGTGCACCGACGCTTCCCATCCAACCAGATGGAGCTTGAGAGGTGCTGCAAAGAGGAATGGGCAAAACTGGCCAAGGATAGGTGTGCCAAGCTTGTGGCATCATATTCAAAACGATTTGAGTCTGTAATTGCTGCCAAAGGTGCATCGACAAAGTATTGAGCAAAGGCTGTGAATACTTATGTACATGTGATTTCTCAATTTTTTTTACTTTTAATAAATTTAGTATGCTTATATTGGTGTTTTACATTTATGTGTTATATTAAACTGAATAAACAGGTTCAGAAAATTAAGGAATTGATGGAAACACCACCATCACCTTCAAGAATGTCTTCACCTACTTCTGGAGTACCAGCAAAGACAGATCTTAATTTTTGGATTGGCTCCCATTTTAACAATCTTACACAGAAAACTTTTTTTGGAGAAATACATCCTTGGTCTGATATTATGGGCACTGTCCTAATTTAAGTATTTACCCCCTTGGATGTTTTCACATTTTATTGCTATACAACATTAAGTTCTTTACACCAGGCCCTGGAAGGTTTGTCTGGGTAGAGGGTAAAATAAATGTGGCAAAATACTGGGAAACCTAAGGAGAAAAACTTGATGCGGTCTGCGAAAAACCCTGCACCTTAGGAGATATTTTCCTGTAGAATGAAAACCCCAAGCAAAAAGCCAGAACAACACAGGAATGGCTTAAAAAAAAAAAAAAAAGCACAGTTAAAATGTCCAAGTAGTCAATCCAACTGAGATATTGCAGCTGGATTTGATAAAAGGCAGTTCACTCATGATCAGCATGCATCCATGACAAAACCTGACCAATTATGCAAAGAAGAATGGAGAAAAATGGCAGCATCCAAACATGCAAAGCTGACAGAGATACTTGTACACACAAACTCAAGGCTGTCAGGGCTGACGAAGTTGCAACAACTAAATTCTGTCTTGAAGGGTGCAATTATTTATGCAAACAATTATTTTGTTTTACAGTTTAGTTAATTTATATACAAGATCTGTTTTCTCTTTGGGATTAAAAAGTCTGCTGATCAATGTCAAAAAAGTCAAATCAAATTTACTCTGATTCAATGTTGAACTATATTAATAGTGAAAGGCATCCAAGAATATGAATGCTTTTAACAGGCACATACAGTGCATCTGGATATTATTCACAGCGCATCACTTTTTCCACATTTTGTTATGTTACAGCCTTACTCCAAAATGGATTAAATTCATTTTTTTCCTCAGAATTCTACACACAACACCCCATAATGACAATGTGAAAGATGTTTACTTGAGAGTTTTGCAAATTTATGAAAAATAAAAAAATTGAGAAAGCACATGTACATAAGTATTCGCAGCCTTTGCCATAAAGCTCCAAATTGAGCTCAGGTGCATCCTGTTTCCCCTGATCATCCTTGAGATGTTTCTGCAGCTTAACTGGAGTCCACCTGTGGTTAATTCAGTTGATTGGACATCATTTGGAAAGGCACACACCTGTCTATAGAAGGTCCTACAGTTGACAGTTCATGTCGGAGCACAAACCAAAAATGAAGTCAAAGGAATTGTCTGTAGACCGCCGAGACAGGATTGTCTCGAGGCACAAACCTGGGGAAGGTTACAGAAAAATTTCTGCTGCTTTGAAGGTCCCAATGAGCACAGTGGCCTCCATCATCCGTAAGTGGAAGAAGTTCAAAAGCACCAGGGGCCTCATGTATAACGCCATAAAATAACATAAGCACAAAAGCTTACGCACAGAAAAATCCAGATGCAGGAATCTGTGCGTACTTCAACTTCCACGTTCTTCCGCTACATAAAGATGGACGCCATGCACGCGCTTTATGTAACGCCCCCAACTCCTCCCAGAATTACTTTGAATATGCAAATGAATAGATAGATAGATAAATAGATAGATAGATACTTTATAAATCCCAAGGGGAAATTCACATAAATCGTCCTTAAGCTCAGCCTTCTGTGAAAAGACAATGGGAAAAGCACGGGGGAAAATATAAGAATTTCATACCAAGTGGAGGCAAAGGGAAGTTGAGTTTGAGTGACATAGCGTGTTGGAGAAACTTGAAAGCTCACGTTCATAAAATCGCACAGTGCCGGAAATAAAAAAGAACTCACATATCAAAGTCGCCGTGAAAAGCCGAGTTGTAGCCCACTGTCTGAGTGTCATATGAAAGCTTATTAGGGTACAGAGAAAAAAGGCACACAGTGGGGAAAAAGCACGAAATGTCAACTTCAATCGCGACAATTCCACTTTAATCACGTAGTTTATTTTGTCATTAAAGTAAAACATCATAAACTTCATCTTAAAATCGTTTAATTAACCAATTTCTCAAATCACATCGTAATTAAAGTAGCACGTTAAATGCTTTGTTTTGTATTTGATCTTCTATGTGCTCTGTGTGTGTGAATCACTACTTGCTTTTTAAACCGGCTCTCTTCCTCCAACTGGACACAGAATCAATTACATTTGTGATATTACAGCTCTCTGAATAACTAAAATACTGAGATGTATACGTGATATCATTTTCATGATGATAGGAGTTAAAGCACGTTATTAAACATGTGTTTCACTTCGATGAAATAATTTATTGTAGCAGTACTCAGGGGCGGCTCAAGGCTTGTGGTGGCACTGGGCAGAGGAAGAATCGGTGGCTCCTTCGGCCGCCAATGTCAGTAAGGCAGCTTATGCACAGTGGATGGCCACGTCCGTTGCAGACACTGCATAGCCGCCTCGTGCTCATGACACAAGCATTTAACTTTTGCCGAAATTTGTCGCTGCGTTTTTTGCCGTTTTATTTTATCTTTCTGTTTTATATTCAATATATATTGGCGTAGCCGTCACTGCAGTCAGTGCTTTTCTTTCCCCAAGTAACCAATCGCCACACAATCAGCTCTGTAATAGAAGTTAAGCCATCTGTAAGCTTAGCGCAGATTCTTCAAAACGTTTAAAGAACATTGAAATATCTTCGTAGTACATGTTTATTTATTCTATCCTTGACGACACTCCCAGTGAGGAATATAGATTATTTAAATGAAGTTAGTTTTATCTGTATAATTTAACAAACATTTTGCTGCATTTCACCTTAAAAATGATATCGTCATCATATGTAAATACGCGCTTTATAAAGTGGCTCAGGTTGTGCGATATTATAACTGTAGTGCAAGTTTACAGTGGGGTGATTGTACTTATAAGTACAAACAGTTCTACAAGGAGCACTTGATTGACTGCATTTAAAGTTCTTGGGATTAAACTGTTTCTGAACCGCGAGGTCCGTACAGGAAAGGCTTTAAAACGTTTTACCGTGGCTGAGACAGCGTGTCCATGAAACTGTATACCGATAATTCTCTTTCCGATCAGCTGCTGCTGTGATTCTCACTCAGATGCAGTTATATAAATACTCTTGAGTGGTGCAGTCAGAGTAATTGGAAAAAGATGATCTGCTGTGGCAACTCCTAACGGGAGGAGCTGAAAGAAGAAGGAGGAGAAGTGAGAGTAACAACACTAAAGCAGTTATGGTATTTGGAATGCTATGGCTATTCCCTGGACCATTATATTGTTACAAGTTAATTACAATCAGATACGTTACACTAATAAACAATATGCGGTTAGTTTCAGTGTATTTATAAAGCCGCGTCATAAAAAATAATGAGTAATCACACAGGAACAGTACCATTGCTTTGACGCTGGGTGCCGCCAGTCTGCAAAACCGAGCGGAGAATTTGCGTACAAGGCATGAGGTACCGTGGAAAAGTGCGTGGCTTTACGCCAAGTGTAGGTTTTATACATCGCGATTTGAACGTGGAAAAGTTCTTACGCAACATTTCTGTGCGTACGCACCGTTTATACATGAGGCCCCAGGACTCTTCCTAGAGCTGGCCAGCCACCTAAACTGAGCAATTGGGGGAGAAGGGCCTTAGTCAGGGAGGTGATCGAGAACCCGATGGTCACTCTGTCAGAGCTCCAGAGCTCCTCTGTGGAGAAAGGAGAAACTTCCAGAAGGACAACCATCTCTGCAGCAATCCACCAACCAGGCCTGTATGGTAGAGTGGCCAAACGGAAGCCACTCCTTAGTAAAAGGCACATGGCAGCCTGCCTAGAGTTTGCCAAAAGGCACCTAAAGGAGTCTCAGACCATGAGAGACAAAATTCTCTGGTCTGATGAGACAAAGATTGAACTCTTTGGTGTGAATGCCAGGCGTCACGTTTGGAGGAAACCAGGCACCGCTCATCACTAGGCCAATACCATCCCTACAGTGAAGCAGTTTTTCAGCATGCAGAACTGGGAGACTAGTCAGGATAAAGTTCATCTTTCAGCAGGACAACGACCCTAAGCACACAGCCAAGATATCAAAAGGAGAGGCTTCAGGACAACACTGTGAATGTCCTTGAGTGGCCCAGCCAGAGCCCAGACTTGAATCCAATTGAACATCTCTGAAGAGATCTTAAAATGGCTGTGCACCAACGCTTCCCATCCAACCTGATGGAGCTTGAGAGGTGCTGCAAAGAGGAATGGGTGAAACTGGGCAAGGATAGGTGTGCCAAGCTTGTGGCATCATATTCAAAACGATTTGAGTCTGTAATTGCTGCCAAAGGTGCATCGACAAAGTATTGAGCAAAGGCTGTGAATACTTATGTACATGTGATTTCTCAGTTTTTTTATTTTTAATAAATTTGCAAAAACCTCAAGTAAACATTTTTCACGTTGTCATTATGGGGTGTTGCGTGTAGAATTCTGAGGAAAAAAATGAATTTAATCCATTTTGGAATAAGGCTGTAACATAACAAAATGTGGAAAAAGTGATGCGCTGTGAATACTTTCCGGATGCACTGTAAGTAACTGTGTTAAATCATTGCTTGAAGTTCAACAGGTTTAAAAGTTCTTCAAAAGGCCTGCTGCTCTCATGCGTTATAACTCAATCAATTAAAAAAAATCAAAATATTGTGTCAGTTACTCCTTAGAATGCAAATCTGCTCCTTTAATCTTGAATAATTTACCAAAATTTGGTAGCTCGGAGAAGTATTCCAACACTGTTCAGGTTTTGACTTTAAAGATGACAAGAGCAGTTTCTTAGCAAAGATCTTAGTTTTCCCTCATAAGCACTGACTGCAATACAAATTAAGACTGAGGTCATATGCAACTCTTGTACTTGAACTTGAAAATAAACCTAAGGAAGTCAGCATTGTAGTCAAGGCTTACTTTAGTTGTACAAGGACCCAAGGGAGGCAAATAAAGAAGCAGTGCTGATCTACACTCACAGCAGCCAACAGCTGCAAACATCCTGACACACCATAACTACATCTCCTTCACGGGCAGTCAGGAAGACAAAACAGTCTGGTTTTATAAAAACATATTTCCCATCTTTTATTTTCACGTAACAAAACATTGGATTACTCTGTTCCTCCACGAAGATAACTTAATGCACTTGAGAAGCATGATCTCCATCTATGCAAACAAACTCTGAAATTTTACAAATAGCATTTTATTGCTCAATTTGAAAATGAAAAATTTTTTTTTTGAAGGGGAAGTGGAATGGGTCTGCTGTAATGTTCATGGGGGAAAACAGTACTTTTAAAAAAAAAAAGTTTTGCACGACAGTCCATGAAATTCATGGGATGTTGGCCAGTCTTGGACAGAGGAGATCAGGCTGGCAATGGAATTAACATTTATCTTTGTGTCACACAAAATAGCCCTCTGCAATTCCTGCCTGCCTCCCTCTAAAAAAAGTATTTCCAAGATTAACCAATGAACTCTTCATTTGGAAATTGCAATCCTGGGCCGCTCTTGGAGCGTATGCATAACCACTGTCAAATTCAACTACTGCCATTCATTTTCAAATGTCCTGGGAGACGTCTGAAAAAAAAGTCTAGCCGTAATTATTAATTTGTACATAAAGAATAAAAAGCTGTGGTAGTCAATTCACATTAACAATCACGCAGGTGGGCAAGTTTAGAAGGCATAGCGTGTTCGAATGTCCTCTAGCTTCTTGGAGACTTCAGGAGGAGTCCTGTCCAGTTCCTCAGACACACTCTTCTGTTTGCTGGGATCCATGGAGTTGAACTGCTCACACAGGTCACCATCAATCACATTCTGCAGAAACAAATAAAGAACGTTAGTTAATGAATAAAGTATTTTGAAGGGTAATGCAAGCATTTATACCGTCAACACATTTTAAAAGGATTTTTTACATGGTAAGATGGAAAGCAAAGCCTTTTGGCAAGGCAAACTTCACAGTCATACTCAATGTTGATAATTTGGTGTGCTACCAGTGGATTTTATCCCATAACCTTCACTCCCCTCTAATATAAATTACTAGAAAAACGCCTTCCCCACATATTTAAAAACACACACGAAGTGTACCTCTCTCTAATATGCAGTATTTCACAAAAGTGAGTACACCCTTCACATTTTGTAAATATCTTTTCATGGGACAACACTGAAGATATAACACTTTGAAACAATGTAAAGTAGCTAGTGTACAGCTTGTATAACAGTGTAAATTTGCTGTCCCCTCAAATTAACACACAGCCATTAATGTCTAAACCGCTGGCAACAAAAATGATGTCATGTGACTCGTTAGTGTTACAAGGTCTCAGGTGTGAACGGGGAGCAGGTGTGTTAAATTTGGTGTTATCACTCTCACACTCTCTCATACTGGTCACTGGAAGTTCAACATGGCACCTCATGGCAAAGAACTCTCCGAGGATCTGAAAAAAAGAATTGTTGCTCTACATAAAGATGGCCTAGGCTATAAGAAGACTGCCAACACCCTGAAACTGAGCTGCAGCACGGTGGCCAATATAATACAGCGGTTTAACAGGGCAGCTTCCACTTAGAACAGGCCTCGCCATGGTTGATCAAAGAAGTTGAGTGCATGTGCTCAGCGTCATATCCAGAGGTTGTCTTTTGGAAACAGACGTATGAGTGCTGCCAGCACTGCTGCAAAGGGTGGGGGGTCAGCCTGTCAGTGCTCAGACCATACGCCACACACTGCATCAAATTGGTCTGCATGGCTGTCGTCCCAGAAGGAAGCCTCTTCTAAAGATGATTCACATGAAAGCCCAGAAACAGTTTGCTGAAGACAAGCAGACTAAGGACATGGATTACTGGAACCATGCCCTGTGTGGTCTGATGAGACCAAGATAAACTTATTTGGTTCAGATGGTGTCAAGCATGTGTAGCGGCAACCAGGTGAGGAGTACAAAGACAAGTGTGTCTTGCCTACAGTCAAACATGGTGGTGCTAAAGAAACTGAGGGTAAAGGTGCTGGACTGGCCAAACAGGTCTCCAGACCTGAACCCTATTGAGCATCTGTGGGGAATTCTCGAAACGGAACGTAGAAAAGCGTAATGTCTCTAACATCCACCACCTCCGTGATGTCGTCATTCCAAGAGGATTCCAGTGGCAACCTGTGAAGCTCTAATGAACTCCATGCCCAAGAAAGTTAAAGGAAAATAATGGTGGCCATAAAAAATATTGACACTTTGGGCACAATTTGGACATTTTTCACTTAGGGGTGTACTCATTTTTGTTGCCAACAGTTTAGACATTAATGACTGTGTGTTGAGTTATTTTGAGGGGGCAGCAAATTTACACTGTTATACAAGCTGTACACTGACGACTTTACGTTGTATCAAAGTGTCATATCTTCAGTGTTGTCCCATGAAAAGATATAATAAAATGTTTACAAAAATGTGAGGGGTGTACTCACTTTTGTGAGATACTGCACAATTTAAAGGCCATTTGTCTGTGCTTGGAGAAAAAAATAAATAAACACACACCCTGAGTTGATCCACCACCTTCAGTAGTTTAAGAAAACAAAGTTTTAGTGGTCTAGGCCATATGACAGGCCAGACCCTGCTGGGCAAACACTAGTTGGGCTACAATCAATCATAAAATTCTAGAGCTCTGCTGTTTAAACCTACTATCTGTACGAACACAGGCATCACATTCTTACTATAATTTTTTGCTCTATCAAGACAGTTCAATTTTAAAAGGTGTGGAATTTACAACCCATCCCCATTAGTCTGTGTGCTGTTTTACTGTGGAGAAGCCTGTTATACAGTATAGTCAATAAAGCAAATTAACTAGGTGCAAAATTAGTAGGGATAGTATAAACTCTAATGGTGAACTTTGGTGGATTGAAACGCTTCTATGAACATCAACTGCAGCACTTAACCAGAAACAGATCTAAGACAGTCAAAACACCAACCTTCACAGGAAAGTAATAGGAGCGGAAGCTAAGGTGATCACGTCCACAGAGAGGAGGGAATTCAGACCGCATGTGCATCTCCAAATGCTGAAAGAAGTCATGGTCCTACAAGAAACAAGAGGTGTGAAGAGAACAAGATAATAGAAACCAAAAATATACTACAGGTTCCACGCGACTCTTACCTCATGAGAAGTGAAGGGGACAAGGATTCCTATGCCTCCAGAAAGAGTCGTGTAGACTAGAGATTCTGAACCACCTGGAATCAACGTAGTCTTCTGCAGGGACAGAACTGTCTCTCCAATGTGATAATTGACTATGACTTCTGCCTGTAGGTCAAATGCAAACATTTTAAATCAACGGTTTGTTTATATATATATATATATATATTTTTTTTTTTTTTACTGTTCAGACTATCAGAAATCAGGGTTATAAAATATTTTTACAGTAAACAAAGCGTTAATACAGTGCATATAAATAGTAGATAAAAGAAAAATCAGCATTACAAGCACTTAAGACTATGAAGTGCTGCTTCTTAAGCTTTACCAACTCTGAAGAAATGTATTATTGTGTGTGTGTTTTATGAAGTATATGATTATGTGCAAAAGTAACTAAAAGGTTTGACATTAATGTCAACAGAGAAGCATTAGAAGTACTGCATTATGGTATAGTTTTTATTTTAAGAACGCAAGACTTTCCAAATTTTGTGCATCTTCAAGGTCACTTCTAATTTGTTTACCAGACAAGACCTTTTCCACTTGTACTGAAGGTTAGAACAGATTCTTTATCACGTATGCTGCCTGGCCTCTTTCTTTTGCACTTAATATTTAATGCTAAGAACTACACTCATTAGTGTCCTTTTTTTCCCCCCACCTGCATCTTGCTTTGCCTGGTAAGTGTATCACTGGTATGACCTTCTTCTATTAATTCCAAGCCACAAAATTAGCAGTAGAGTTTACTGGATAATTGACCTTACACAACTTTTTTTTTTTTTTTTATATATAAACAAACAGGCCAGATCGTACCAATGACATCATTAAAATGCACTAAAAACTAAGCATATGAAGACAAACCTTTTGAGAGGCTCCATTTAACAGACCACGGTCCCAAAGTGCCTTGTTTCCAGTTGGGTCTTCATCAACATCATCATTTGTGTTTGGAGGCAAGCGTACCTATGAAAAGAAGAACACATCATATAGAAACAAGAACACACGTCCGTTTGGTGCCTGGGTGAACAAGGGCTCTTCAAAACAAACTCACAATGCTTATATTTCCAAATTTGTCAGCTGCTGCCATTGTGTCATAATCCAGTAAGCAGGCAGTTGTAACCCATCGCGGATGTGTGTCGTCAGCAAAGATGATCAGCTGATTCTCATTGCGCTTATAACGAACCCAGAACAAGCTTTCCTGCACATCTGATAGGATTACGCGATGTCCAATGGTGTGTATTCCAGTGATGAAATTTGGAATATGCTAAAAAGTAAAGAGTCAGAATGATATGGAACTTGCTTAAACTGAAATGATCAAATGGATGGAATGTTAAACCTTACAGTTCAAGGCCACAACAACTATCACAGATGCGAAAAAAGAAAACAAAAATGTGTATTAAGGTTACTCTGCTACTAAGTGAACAAGCAGTAGTAGTAGTAGTACTAAGCGTAGAGCGGATTTCAAAAATCCTACTTCTTACATAAAAAGCCTTAACTTGCCAAGGCTCTGCTTACTTATCAGAATGTAAGATTACTTACAAACCAGTGTTCTCAAGATTCTGGCCAAATAAAAAGATTCCAAGGATTAATAAAATAACATTGGGAGGTTCAGTTTTAGCTACAGAACACCACAGCTGTGGATTGACATGCTAGCTTAAATAAGAGAGGCCCCCTTCCGTGTCAGCTTCTGAATCCATAATGAAGACTCACTATTTTACTCTAGTATGCCCTCATCAGACCTGCTGATTAGCTCTGCACTTTTCACCTCTCTGTTAGTCACTTGTTAAAAAAAAAAAGAAAAAAAAAAAGTAATACAATAATTACAACGTGTATTAACCCTCCTTTACTCTATTTCTCTTCTTGGTATAATGCTGTGCAGCTTTGTGCCAATGCTCTACTTCCAAGCAGTTTTCATACTGGCAGAGATTAAATGGATGCAGATTCCGTTGTCCAGCTCAGGGGTGTGGCAGTCAGTTAGCCTAGGTCTTTAGGACTGTGAATGTGTTTGACATTGTCTTGAATAACAGGTCATGGACTGAACAGAGAGATTAGTTTTCTCCAGGGATGCTGTTAATATTGTTTTCCTTTCCTCCGTTGTCAACTAGCCACAGTTCAATAATTAATGGGCAGATCATTTATGTTAATCAGTTTCAAACTAAATTGCTTTCCTGATTCTAATTACATCTGTACCTTTAATTGTAATCCTTATGTAATCAGTAGTTTGTAAAACTTGTACTTGGATCTTCTTAAACTTTTTAACAGTATGTTGAACCTGCACTTAGTGAAGAGTGCTATTTGAAAAATAACTTCATTGAATTAATTACTTAAACTGACCACTGGCTTCACAGAGATTTTCTTTAATTAGTGTAGTTGACACTAATGCTTTACTTTTTGGGCAAAATATTTTGCAATTATTTCTTTTATAAAACTGTACAGTTTGACTAACTCTAACCCTGTCCAAATGTTTTTCCTTACCTTGTTTTCACATTTTCGGAGTAGCTTCTTCTTTCCAAGGTCATAGATACGCAGTAGCTTACCAACTCCAACAAGAGCCCTACCCTGGAAAGGAGCGATGGCTGAGGGTACATCTTCAACTGGTGTCTAATGTAGGGGGTGGGAAAAAAAAAAAAAAAAAAGTGTCTGATTACAGTAAACCACTATGATCAAAATTAATGTAATTATAGCATACAAAAGAAAATAGTGCAAAAAAAAAAAATTAAATAATTGATCATATATTACCAAAGACAAACTCAAGTAAAATTTTCATTCAAGAAGTCTAATTCATAACTTGTGTAATTTTTGTTTTCCCCCTCAGCCTGCAACTCATTTTGAAAATTACCTTTTATTACACAGTATACAGGAGCATTACAAAGAAAAAACATTTTTTGTTGAAACTGAAGACTATTGCAAGATGTCTCAGGACTGTTATAACAAGTCTGTTACATATTGTATGTGACCTGCATGGCTGCAATGAAGTCTATGAATAACCCTGAAACATAATTTTTAATAGCACGTTCAATTTGCAAAAAAGCATTTAATCTCAACAGCATACTTTCATATTTCATAAAGGGAAAAGTGATACACAAATTTTAGCATATAATCTAGCTACAAAAAAAAAAATAAAAAAAAAAAAAGACAATTTGGCCCTGCATAACAAAAATTAATGTAGAAGGTGAGCTGCCCAGCTCACCAATCTACAAATTAGTGAGTTAACAAACAGCTAAGAACAAAGAATTTAACATATTATTACATCTAACACAATTACTCAAGTCACACTGTTCACTTCAGCATATATATCTTAGGCAGTCCAAAACTCTGGTAGTCCGTTGCCTCAAAAAAAAAAAAATGTAACAAGGTTTCAGAAGAATGCAGTTTTCAAAAATATGTATATTTAAACCAACCAATTTAGTAAATAACACATTGACACTATGAAGAACCATGAAATAAGTGTTGATGCATTTATACATAATGGGTTTGCCCTCACAATCTTTTTATAAAGCAGCTAATTCATGACTTTCATTTATTGTGCTCGAACTTTAAATATTAGCTTTAATCAAATTGTCTTGTGAATATGAGAAGTGATAACTTTCACATTAGGTTTTCTAAACGATTACATTTCTCTCAGTCAACATACCTTAATGAAGCTCTTCCCTAGTTTTTATGCCTTTCAGGTCTAAACTCTGTTTTATCAAATTACCTTGTGCATGAAGTCCAGCTTCTCTCCTCCATTTATCATTTTATATGTATAGATAAAACCTCCACCAACAGAGCGAGGATTTAGAATCAAGTCTCTGGCAACTCCCACAAGCACATACCAATCATCACCACCGTTGGTAAACTTGCAAACAGCCACACTGTATAAAACAAATTGGAAAACAATATGTTAAGTAAAATTCTATAAAATTAAACAAAGCTTCATTCTAATGATCATAATGTACAGCTTTTTACCTGAAAGCAGCCTCATTTTGCTCCAACTGAACCAGATCTAAAGTAGCACCCTGGATAGGGTTGATTAAGCGAACCAGAGATGCCCATTGTCCACTGCCAGCTTTAGGTGCACCAAATATCGCTTCTGGAAGATTCTCATTAAGGAATGCAGCAGCCATTTCTGCTGCCAGCTCCCTTTCGTCTTCTCCTGCAGCTTCAACCATTTCCTAGAAAAGGGATTTATGTTCAACAGTGCCTAAGCTAACTCCTTGGCATACTATACATTCAACAATGTCAGACAATTAAGAGTGTTTTGCCGGTACTCAAGTTTCTCAAACTGAAACTCCCTCCTTACCTCAGCCATTTGCTGCTTTCGTTGTGCCTTTGTTGCCTCTGTATAGGCATTATGGTCAGTTTCAATAAGAATCACACTGTTGGTCTCAGGATGGATTACAAATTTCCTTGGGGTATACTGCAAAGGAAAAGCAACCTGGTTGAACACAGCTCCCAGCTTCTCCAGTGCCAAAATCCTGAAATAAGAAGAAGCACAATAATATGGTTTGCAACGGGTTAACAGGTGATGATATAAATAGTAACCTAACTTGTATTGCCCTATTGTGAAAGGGTTTTTTTGGGGGGGATGCATGTTGTTATCAAATACAGCAAGTTTTACCTATTGGTGCCATTGTCACATGTACAGAAAACAGTGAAATTCTTATGTGCATGTTCTTATTGCTATGTACACAAACTATATTATTAAATATAGTAGTTTTAAAAAAAGCATGACATTTTACAACTATTTAAGAGTATGTCCAATTACAATATTGTGTTATTAATTAGTTTGAGGCATGGAGGAAAATTAACATTTCAGCTGAAGAGCACAATACACAAATAAATCCGTTCTTTCAAAACTTACTTAAATTTGATTGTTTAATTGAATTAAATGGATTTTGAAGGCCCTTGAGTTTGTCACATCCCCCCCACCCCACTCCCAAACCCCTGAGAATTCAAAGGGAGTTTGTGAAACTAGTGCTAGATTCCCATGTAACAGGAGATTTCAAAGCTCTGCCTTATAGCATTTCACCGTCTTACTTCAGTGTGTTAACATGAATTTCTAGTCAGACTTCTGGACAAATGCGGGGTCGCTGTTGATTTGTCAGTTGGTCTGTTAAAAAAAAGGTAATTAAACTATTTTTTCCACTTCAACTCATGCAATTTGATTACAAAAACTGCGTTTCTGCCTGACCAGGGTACATATTTTAGTTAAAAGGTCATTGTCACATCACAATCTGGAGAATGAGTTTTATTATTTTCTCTGCATTGTCAAACTTGAATCTCCCAGTTCATTGTGTCTTGATATGGAATATCCAGCTCAGAAACCTACATACTATCTGTGTGATAGTACGCAAATGAAGCAGAACTTCATAATCAGGCCTACCAAAATTTATAGAAACCATTACAATTCATTTACAGGTGAAATATTCTTGACTACTACTTAACAGTTCTGAAATGCAAAATAATAACCGATACATCTTCACTACAATGGACTGTGCAATGGATAGTGTAAAAGATATGATGATTGGAGTTGGGCAGCGGTGAAGAGTTTATTTATATGTAGGATTACTGGTTTTAAAGAATCTGCCCAATGTATAATAAAGCCTATTCAACATAGAAGCTAGACTATTCATGTTTGCTCAAGAGTCTCATGGAAAAAATATCACTTTAAATCTATGCCATGCACCTTTTGCTTTAGTTCATCTATTCATGTAACACTGAACCAAAAAAAAGGAAAAAAAAAATATATATTTATTTATATATATTTATTTATATATATATATATAACTAATTTTTTCCCTAGCTGGTTTCTCTAAGTTTTTAGAAAGTCCATTCCTTTTCTCTTCTACAGTTCTGAAATATTGCCACATTTTAGGTCTGGAAAAGAAATAACAGCTGCACATGGTATTGAAACGTAATTAAATTCCTATCACCCGACTGTGAGACAGATGTGTTACATTGCAAGGGTACAATTTGGCCAATTTACTGATGATCTAATAACCTAAGAATGGATTTTAAATTGTGAAAAACATTTTTCACACAAGCCACATTAATAAAGGAACACAGCAGTAATGTGTTTAGACGAGCTGGATAGAGATTGTTTGAGGGGACAGACTCCTTTTTTCATATCCATATGGCTTACGCAAGTGTGCCTGTTTCCATATTCTATTTCAGACTTCTCCCTACTAAATAATTAAAATACACAGTTTGAAGGTGCTGTCAAGATTTTTCAATCAAAAAGATTATGCCTATTCTGGCTCATATATGCCTCCAATCTGAAAAGCCCATTTCCAGAAAACCACTCAGGATTAAGCAAGCAAGCAAGCAAGCTTCAGACAGTAAGTGTTTGGAACTATTTAATTAAGCATGTTCCCTTTTCAGAAATGCAAAACTTTTTAAATTAAGAATATCCTCTGTACCAGCACCGTGCTATGAAACCATTATTAATTTGAAAATTTGGGATAAACTGTAATACAATTATCTATTTACTTTAACTCGCATACAAAGAAATCACAGAGACCACAATGTAAACAGTAATATACAGTACAAGCATTAGTGACAGACACAAACTAAAGAAAAAAAGCTCTGAAATGTCAAAAGTGGTTTATGCTGTTAACTTCTAATCTAATTCTACACACACACACACAGAAAATACTATAAGCTGTCACCTTAGGGTATTAGTGGAGATGGCTACAATACCCTCTGGACACTGTTCTGAAGCAAATCCAGAAGCATATTCAAGAGTCTCGTAAGAAAGTGGCGTCAAGTGAAAACGGGATTGGTATGAGTAGCTTAGCCAGGAACGACTGGACATGGCCAGTACCTGAGTAGGGAGGAAAGAAAGAAGAAAAAATATTATATTGCATAGAAAAACATAAGGAGCAACCGCAATGTGCGCCATTCTGAAGTTAAGTAAGTTTACTCACAGCTTCCTGCCCCTGCATTCTGACTCTAAAAAGCTTGACTGGCCTTGATCCCAAGTATCTGGTGCGTGTGTCTGATAAATCACCGGTTACAGGGTCAAGCACTGTTCGCAAGAGGACACCATTCTGAGGAGACATAGAGATTTCTGTACTAAAACATCAGAAAACAAAATCCTAAAGAAAAACTAAGAAAAGCGAATATTCACTATCAAATTACATAACAGATGGAGTAAACCAAAGCAGGGTTGAGCAAATATGAATAAAAAAAAAAAAACACACCTAAGGTGAACAATGCATCTCAACAGAACCCAGATCATTAAGTCTCACCAAGGCCATTTCTAGTGGGATATCCTTTACAGTTCCCTAGACTGCAAAGCAGCACAGAAAACAATAAATAGGTATATCATGGCTGCAATACATTTTATTTTTCTACCTAGTAAGCCCTTAAATTTGGAATAATCGATATAGCATGTACAGTCTAGAGTATGCCACAAGATGTGATGTAATAAACGGAAATAGCAGGTACACCAAATACAGTATAATTCAAACTTATGAACCTGCATTTGTTGAAACTACTGTGACACAACAGACTCCAGCTGAAGCCTTCACTACAACCAATCTCTGCACTACTGTAAAAGTTAAATTTGGCACATTTTATAGATGTTCACTCCAAATGACCATTTGAAAAGACTTCTATCACCACCACTGGCCGCAGAAGGTTGAGAAAATACACTTGTACTATTTTTGGCCAGAAAAGCATTCAACCTAGAAAAGCTGTTTGTTAGAAACCATAAGTTAAGCAGCCGAGAAATATTTGTTTGCCTAAACGCCACTTCCGTGCACAAAGTTATAAAAGTTTTGAATTCGGAAACTTGCTAGTAAAGTGGCTATAATCATTTGTCCAGCAACTCCCAGGCTCTCTCCAGAAGTATGCCCAGTATCAATACAAATACAATGTGGGACTTTGGAAGACCTAATCTTGAAAACAAATAGGATAGGATTCATACATAGGATTCTGCACCACTCTCCATCACATACCTGTAATCCGATGTTGAGGTATAAGAAGCCAATACTGCCTTTCTCTCCCAGTTCATCCTGCTTCTCTGTGCCACCCATCTCCACAATACACAAAGACTCGGGTTGAGCAGGCAGGGCCTGCATACTGAGAGGTTGTAAGCAGTCCTAGAAAGAAGTAGAGTTTTCTGAAAACTATCCAGACACTTAAAGGCACCATTGTTGCCTGTGGACTATCATAAGGCATGCCTGGTAACTGTACTTACAGAAGGATCCAGAGAGATGATCCTCACTGTATTGTCCACAAGACCCACAGCCAGAAAACGAGAGCGTTGCTCTCCAGGAGGCACATTGGCTAGACTCATGCAGACAACATCTGCAGACATTTCCTTTCTCTCAGTATATTCATTCAGCTGGCCTGACTACACAGAGAAAGAAAAAGAAAAATTAGTGATTTCATATTGAGAGAGAAAAAAAAAACCCACACACAGCAGACATAAGGTAGTTGGTGACTGTGAACTTGGGTTCCACCATCTATGTTAATGATGATTAATAGTGGCAACATTTTAACATCATCACAGTACTACCTTGAAGTACTTTAAATTAGCTTCTGTAAAATGACAAAAAAAAAAAAACAACTTACTGGATCCATCTCAAAGTAGACTAGCTCGCCTCCAGTCAAGGCAATTACCACTTGCCTCTGGTTAACCGCACAGCGCACAATTGCTTTCTTTCCTGGAGTCTTCCACTCATTCACTCGCTTATCAGCTCGGATATGCCTTATTCCATCGGGATAAACCTGAGAATGAGGGAGATGGATGTACAAGTTTACAACTTAAACTAGACCTGCAACAATGACCATGTTTTTATGGACTAGTTATGTTGTTCAAACAGTTTTCAAATACTGGTACTATAGGAAAAATGAGCAAGATAAATAAACCAACAAGTAATTATAACAAATACATCAGGAACATTTTTAAATTGGATTAATCCACAAGGGGAGGAGAGATACAAGTTTTATATATTTAAAAAAAAAAAAAAAAAAAGCCACATTAATTCCAGTTTGTATAGTTGTTGAAAATGAAGAACTATACCTGCACCAGGGCATCCTCTCCAAGCAGAGAACAGGACAGTGTAGGAGTGGTACCCAAAAAGCCAGAATCTGTCACTTCTTCTACAGTCTCACCAATAGAGAGTACCAATGTGGCATTGACGAATGATACAATAATGTAAGCATCATACTCATCTGGAAATGCAAAAATTATATATGAATATCAAAACAAATGTAAACACTGAAGGTATGAATTAGAGCAAAGACTTGCAGCAGAAAGACACAGTTACTTTTTTGGCATCTTTCTAAAGACAATATCCCAAAACACTTTACAATGGTGGACTTGAAGCACATTGTTTTCCCCTCAATAAAAACACAGATAGGTTAAGTGATTTTTCAGGGTTTTACACTGTACCAAAGAGAGGTATTGAACTTTTCCCAATAATCACAGTTCCTAAACCACTCTGTATTTTAAGAACATGGCTTCTGCAACACATATCTCAAATTAAATTCTCTTCAAATGGCAGAAAGAAACATAGTCCGGGAAATTGTATAAGCAGCAAACATAAAAAGCAAAACCTATTGCTATAAAAACACAGTGACAGACATAAGTCATTATAGTTGTCTTGATTACTCACGGCTCCAACAACAAACTTTTTCCACTTGACAAGCCAATACTCCACAATATAAAGAACAGTTTTCACAACAAGGCGGGACTATATTAACTATAAAAACAGTCTACTAACATGAACAAAAAAAGAGACTGCCAGTGTCTTAATGTTCTGCAAAATAAAGATGTACCCTTTCTACCAAGCCACTCAAAGTACCGTACATACCCTCAATGTGTCGCCTCACAGTCCAAACAGCATTTGGGTTACCGGGCAATTCTGACACAGCCATCTCGGATACCTTTTATTGGAAAAGAAAGAGAGATGAAGTTCTATCAGAATAATTTATTTCACTGGACAATGATCTGAAACTGCCAGTATAAAATGAAATCACCTCATGTCTATGTGAACTGTCCTCTACATAACAGAATTACACGTCCTAGACATAAAACAAATCTAAGATTTTTCCAAAATTGATACAGCTGAACCGACATAAAAATATGCTGCAGAGCACTTGGCACCACTGCATTGGCTGGCTATGGCATGCATTTGCCACCCCTATTTATTAACTGTAAACATTTTTTTGCCTGTAGATGGTGACAGTGTGCCAGTCAAGACAGTGTAAAAACCAGTGTAACTGCCACTCTCTGACATAACATTCCCATATGCCCGTCTTGTCTATTAAGATGTTATTTTATTTGGTAAAAGAATTAACAGTATTTGGAATTTACATTAATTAAAACATGAAGTAAATATTCAAATCCATTTTCTAGTGTAGACTTGTTTTACCCACCTGATACCCCAACTTTTAGTCTGCCTGCAACAGTCTGTTTCTTGGCCATATTACAAAGGGAATAGCAAAGACCGTGCTCTTAAAAGGTGACCAGTGGCATACTTGCATAAAGCCCAGCTCATTTGAAATTACCAAATTAGATGGTACTTTACTTGTCCCAAGGGAACAATGTAGCTTTTTACAAAAGCTGAAGAAATATAACAAAAAGCAACATTCCCCAACCCCCCAAAAACACAAAACTTTTGGCTTGGCTAACGATTGCAGTCACACTGAAGTATCACAAAAGCTCACCACCATTGCTATTAAGGAGCCCCAGTATATTGTTTCTAGACACACTCCTGTTGAAAAATTTTTTTGGCTGAAAGTGATAAAAGATTGCACACAATGGCCTTCAATTTTGTCTTCATTCTCTCAGCTACTACCTTCAGTGTCCCATAACTGAGCAAGCCTTCTTAAATCAGCTTGTTCATAAGCAACAAGCACAGAGTACAGTAGAGTAATGCTGTTCTTCCTGTGTCCTTTCTCGTTAAACTAGGAAAAAATGCTTTCCAAAACATTAATCTAAAGACAGGCTATACAGTTCTTCATTTTACTGAGCTCCTACTGCCAACATTTTTTCAGTCTTCTGCCATAGTGCATCTAGCAGCCTCATAGTGCTTGTCAACAGCTGGATTCTCAGATTATTGGCAAAAAGAAAACTGCAAGATAATTAAAAAGGTGCTTAAATCTGAAACTCTCTCTTTAGCAGTATACACATTTTTGCATTTCTTTTGTAATAAGTGATAAAGCAAATATCAATGATTTCTAGGTAAACCTGTACATTTCAGAAGTGGCCTGTAGCACAGACCATGTTTATGCAAGTTGTGAAAAATATTTACAAGCTCAAAACTCATGCTTGTACTTTACACTGTGCAATTCCAGTCTGCGTATCAGCTCAAGGGGTCTATTAATACTTTTTCAACTAATGCAAAACTCCACTTCAATGCAAGATAAAAGTATAAACTGCTTATATATAAAATTATGTACCTCTAGACCATGTCTCAGGACCCGCAGTGTAGACCTAGGACCCCTTCCACAAGCCACATATAGCTGAGGAGTGTCTTCATTTGCCAGGTCGGCTATCTAAAAAGCAGGCAGGAAAAAAAGGGAAGGTTAAAGAACACAGACTGCTACAACCCAACATTGACTCAGTACAAACAGGACTTTCCAGACAGAAGTGTACTTATACTGCTAACACTTGAAACAACCTTAAATGCACACAAGTGAGTTCTAAAACCAATTTGCTGCACCAGTGACGATTTAGATGTACTGGATCATAATATGCGGACAACAATTTCGGATGAGCCGCTGTGGCAACTCTTAACAGGAGCAGCCGAAAGAAGATAGTAAAGAAGGTGAATATTTAACCACATAACTGGTTACCTAAGGATTGTAATAAATTTAAATCAATTTGTAGAGATCTTTTAGATCCACTGTGATTTAAGGCTGTAAAACAATAAAACATGAAAACGTCCATCAAAATGGCAAGTAATATTTTATAGGCACTGTTGTAAACTTAAGTGCAATGTTCTGCCTACTTGTATGAGATGTCCTTCAGCCGGACATAAAATCCAAGATGAAGATTCACTCCTTTAGTCCGACATAACCTGATTAGAGCAGCTGATTAGCTATGCATACTGTATCCGTTTGTTAATAATTTGTATAAGAATATAATTACTATAATAATTGCTAATCTTCCGGGATTGTTTTTTCTTCTTAGTGACCTGCTGGGGCAATTGGTGTCACTGCTTTACTTTCCTGCTGTTTTTCTACCCATGAGAAAGACACTAGAAATACTTAAAAGCCTTGAAAGTCTAAAGAATGCAAATCTGGCATCATATTATATGGCCCAACACAACTGTATACTGTATAATGCCCAGCTGGTCTAGGTCTCCGGAGCTGTGACTGCATTCTAATTGGTCTATGACTTAGCAACAGTGAGGTTTATTTTCTCTAACAATGCGGCCAACTGGAGTTTAAACTTTTCATGGTCTTATAAAAAAAACAACAATGGGTGTTATGATTTAAAGATTTTATAATATGACAGATAACACCCACCTGGCAGCACATGATAGGAGACAGGTTCTCTAATTCATCAACCAGTACCAAGTTCTTTAGTAAGCGTGGCTGAAAAAAGAAGGTATCTCCTTCCTCCAAAGGCATTGCAGATGAAAACTCAGGCTCCTCATCATCATCACCCAAATGAGCAATCTGGTACAAATAGCTTTCAAAAGGAAATATTTACAAACACATATTTACAATTTGTTTCTCCCAATATTGAGGTAGTGTTTGAAAAATATAAATGTAAACTAAAAAATGTAAAGCTGATTATTGGCCTCCCACCTCTTTCATAGTATTTACCAATCAGTCCAGCTTTCCTAATCAGCAAATATAGCTGGCATTTCATAATTGGTTTGCAACAAACAATGCCTACATTTCACAACACTTTATACATTATTCCTGTTAATTTTAACAACTGCTCTATGTGAAATACGAAATGTGCAAACTCTTGTCAATCACATCATCTACTGGCAGGGGTGCAGAAATCCAACGCCCGACACGGGTAAATTGACCGTCGGACAAGCGTGTTTTTCTGGATTCAGTTGTCCGCCGACAAGTGCAATTTTCTGAAGAAAAAAGAATTATGTGCGGTGTGCAGGGTACATTTTTACCACTACTTTCAAATTTTAAACATTTGGGTACGTACTTCATGCGGAAACAGTCTACTTATGCATGTTCTTGATGTCTCAGATTGGTCTTCAATATTGTTTACAAAATGACATCTGATTTTTCAGGGGAAGCACTCTTACGGTCTTAAGTATTTTACCCTACTATTTACACGCTTGGTGATGCGATCATTTTTTTTTCATGCCGACATTACGATGCAATCTGATGATTTTTCATTATAAATCGATAACGTTTATATATTAATAAAATTTATTGTTTTTACATAAAAATGGTCATTTTACTTGCAATGCAAATGTTTTCACCACATAAAGCTTGTTAGGCAGTTAATCTTTCCTGAAATTTGCAATTTCGCGTAGGTTGTGATATACTGAGTTAAGAAATTTTTTGCGTGACAACATCAATTTTGATGATCTGTCTATAGATCGTTTTTGATTAGAAAATTTTTCATATAAAACAAGTTGGTTTCGCGCTGTCAGTTTATTAAAAATAATGAACATTCTAACGGTTTCCAAACGTTATGAAATATCTATAAAAATCTTCACTTAGACGTGATTATTTTTTCCTGACATCATCAGTAATATTTACTTCTTTGGTAAATCAGTCCAGGAACCATGCAGTTCAGCTCAAGCAGAAATGAACAGCATTCAGCCCATCCTGTCTGAGATGGCAAAGATTCTTAGGGGAGATGTTGCAAGACAAAAGCTGAAGAACATGGCAGAAAATGAATCAGGAAAGTGTTTCTGTTATGTAACTGTAATATATGAAACAGAACTAGTGTAGCTATAATGAAGGCATTGTTTATTAGAGAGTTAAAATGATAAGGGAATCTTTTATATAATATTCTAGAGCAAGGTGGCAAAAATACTACTCCCTGAAAGATCTTTTTTCAGTTTTAAAATGGAAGGCAGTTTTGGTATCAATAAAAGAGATCAGAAAAAATAAACTATTTTTCACTTTTGTTATTTGTTTATGGGCAAGTGAATCTAACTGGCGGATAAGTGGATTTTCTAAGTTTACTTGTCCGTGGACAAGTAGAAAAAAATTTGATTTCCACACCCCTGACTGGCATAAAATCTTTTTTCAGAAAAAAAAAATTTGTATCAAAATTTAAAATAACTTACTGATTCCCAAACTCTGATGCCACAAAAAGGAATCCAGTCTTCAGCACACACATTGCTGTCGCCACAGGGATTGTGTCAAAATATTTTAACCGAATCTCAGTCACCTCCAATGAAAATGTCATAAATTAGTTAAAATGAAAACTGCCAAATAATGTACACTAGTCCCTAAAAAAAGACCCATATTTGCCTTTTGTGTGCTAACTAAACCACTACAGCTGCTGATACAGGTACAAGATGAAACACTATGAAAATGGCTCTGTGGAACAGAAGGTCCCTTAAGGTTTACTCTAGCACTTTATCATTTACATAACATGTGCCAAACGTGAAGAGATTAACTGCATCAGGAGTTGGGCAAGCAAAGTATTTTTCTCCCCAAACCTGCTACTGCATGCACATGTGGTTATCCTCTTACTTGTGAGCAAACCAATATAAAACTTTTGTAAACTAAGCATAAATTGCTTTTATTTTGGATTTTGCACAAAAGTATTTTTTTTTTTTAATGAAAGATCTGGGAGATTTCCACTCTATAGTTTCATGTTTTGTTCAACCTAGTCTGTGCAATCATGTATGTTAATGGATGGTTTAAATTGTACTCAGTGAAGAGTTTTATACAAAAATACTGTAATCTGTAAAAAAAAAAAAAAAATATTCTGAATTATACCTATGAAGACATGCCAAGAACAATTGTTTTCTTTCATATTTTGTGGATCAGAAAAAACACATGATAAAGTAGTTGATGTATTTAAAATTAATCAAGCCGAACACAGACATGTGGATCACCACAAATTCAATCAAATACTATGACAGAGAGAGAAAAAAAAACCCTTATCACTATAATTTTTTTAATCTTAGTCGATATCTATATATCACAACATAAATCAAATCACTATTTCTGTCAAACTTAAATGTTCTCTTGTTACTTCTAAATGAGATGTGAAGATACAAGGTTATTTTGGTTTAAATATTATCTATTTTCTGACATAAGTTGAACAGGACAAATGTACTCTAGAACATTATACTGTACAACTGTATTTCAAATAAATAAAACAGGCATACATAATAAACTAAAATTGTACTTCTGACCAGTCAAAGGCTTCAAATGTTACAGAAGAACATAAACAAAATATACAATTAAATGCTTTTGTCAATTCCAACTAAATAAAATAGATAATACAAAAAGTCTCCATTTTTTTTTTTATAGGAAAGTTTTACAGGAGAACTCACCAAATTTGTTACAATTCTTTTACAATTCTTAAATATAAAACAAAAACCTTAAAGCTTTCAAGTTTTACACGAGAACACAAAGTACATTTTTTTCAGTTTCAAATAAAGTAGGTATTACAAAATAAAAACTCAAAGAAACTACCTCTACATTATATCCATCCCTTCCTAGATTCAAGCTGTATTAAAAACAGTTGGGAAACAAACCCATAAATAAACTGACAAAAAACATTACGTATATATTCTCAGAACAAATTCAAGCTATATGAATGAAGCCAAACAAACAAAATAGAAATATTAACTCAAATGTGGTCAGCTTATGCTCGAAGGCAAAAAACAAGTCAAAAGAAATCCCCATTAGTGCAGCACTTGCTTGGGTCTGGGTCCGCTTCAGATGGTACAAAAGATTAGCGGCATTAAGTGTCTTTCTGGGAACATGCTTTCAACACAATTTGCAGTGCACACTACTCTGCTTCTTGTCATACTTTTATAGAACCAAAGTATCTCCACACTACCAAATTCCTTGGACCCATCTTTTCAAAAATGCCATCTTTTGAGCCTTGGGATGTGTCTATTCGGGTGTCTTCCTCAGCAATGCTACTTTTTTTCTAGTTTTTGCTAACATTTTCAGTTGTTGTTTTCACTTTTATTTCACTCCCACTCCTGACATACTGGTGTTTATGGCTGCTGTAGTCCAATCATTAGCAATTGTGCTGCTGCCCCTGCACTCACTGCTGTGTTATTGAATCTAACTTGATGTGGGTGTAACTATTCAGCACAGTGCAATTCTCATTATCATTGGCTTTCCATATTGTTGGTCAAAAAATGGATGGAATGAGTTCTATCGACTTGTAGCATCCATGTCATAAATTTCTATTGAGGGAAAGTTATTTCACAATAATTATCTTTATCGTTTTATCGCTCAGCCCTACCGAATACCTAGAAGTCAAGAATGAAGGTGAAAACCATAGTACCTAGAGATACTCCATGAAGGACCTGTGACCAGTGTAACATTCTAAACCAGGTACCCAGGAGTTCTGAGACAATTTCCATAAGTAATTATTTAAATGAGGTGCTGCTTTAGAAAGATGATCTTTTTAGTGAAGGCACTATATAATGTTGGCAGTAAACCAGGAATTTTGGTTTAATAAGTTTCAAGAATAGGTTGACATTGGTGGAAGAATGTTCCTTTTTCATCACAGTCTTGTTTGCTGTTAGAAGAAGCACCTCAATGTGCCAAGATCAGGCTGCTGCACATTCCTAACATTTCCACTTCACGTGTACTAACTAAAATAAGTGTCACTTAGAGGGGAATAAAGTTTAGAAAGTTGTGATGTAACTCTGTTCTAACTTGCTCATTAGACAAGCAGCAAAAGGCTTAACAGTAAACAATCACAGAGTAAATACATGTAAAGTTAAGAAAAAAGTTAAAATGCTATTTTGTAAATAAGGGTTTTAAAATAATTTTTAAATGTTCGGCCACCTTATAAAATATTTAACAAGAGTCTATCATAAACTGCCAAGAGTACTTCATTTTAAAGAAATTAGGGGAATAGGATTGATAAAGTTTTACTAGGTTGAATGACCTTTCTCTGTCAAAGCTATTACAATGTTATGTTAAAAAATGAATTATTCAATGAATTATATAACAGCGTTAATCTGTGTGAAAACTGTTCATGCTTTCCTTATTTGATGAGGGGCATCAGTTTTTCAAACATTATCAATTCATTATGTACACAATGTATGACCTTGTAATGCTTCCAAAACGACAGATGAACAATTACCCAAACACCTAGTGGTTTGGTTTAAAGGAATGTCAACAGAACTGGCAAAAAGAACGCCACCAAGGAAACATTAAGTAATTGGTGAGAATAATATCCAGTATCGAAAAGTGTTGTTAAAGTTAAAACTGGAAGAATTTGTTTGGTTAGGTAAGTAAAGATCAACTTAGCTCAAGGTAGCTTTCACCCACTTTAATGATCCAAAAATCATTAGAAAGAGTGTTAAGGTAATGTCATGAATGTTATATATTGGTGATGCAGGTGGTAAAATGCTAAAACAGAATCCTAGACTCATCGATAGACACAAAGTGGTTGATTTTGCATTTAAATTTACCAGGAAACAAATAGAATTATGACTTGGCTAGCTCTTAAGGAAAACTGTAAAGAATGTTTATGTATATCTTTTTGAATATTTTTCTATAGCTCACATTATACACAAAGACATAATTATATAAAACATACACACACACAAATACATACAGTATATAAATAAATATGAGACTATCATTATACCCACTTGAATAACTCTACACGTCAATTGTTAACTAAATTGGCTACAGATATGTGGATACGCCTTAAAAATCAGCCGAGTAGTTGCATGTTCTAAAGGATGGTACAAAACCAGGTTATGCCTAATCTATTCATGTGTGGCATTTCTTAGCTTAATAAAAATAGGTCTTAACAGGAAAACATTCTTCAACTATGCA
The DNA here is from genome assembly GCF_016835505.1 of Polypterus senegalus. Lineage (NCBI taxonomy): Eukaryota > Metazoa > Chordata > Cladistia > Polypteriformes > Polypteridae > Polypterus > Polypterus senegalus. The sequence goes on along the minus strand of NC_053162.1, from coordinate 32,023,866 downwards.
ACAGTGAATCTAGATCTTTCTTAGAAGCTACTTACCATCTCCTCATCGGTCTCCAGAGTAACCTTAAAGATGTCCCCTTGCTCTGTCTGAGCCAGGAAGAAAAACATTGACTTGGTCTTGTGTGTAGCAGAGCAAACAAAAATCATCCCCCGCTCAGGATCATCCAGGTCATTCTGTAAGTTTAGCCAAACATTAGCTGAATTATAACAAATATGACATCTACAACAGCAGAAAATCTAAAGGAGACAGCTAGTGTGGTGATCACTCTTAAATACTACATCATTTAATAATCACCACTTTTTTCACTCCCAACTCTGAAAACTGGAGATGAAACTTTGTCAGTATACACATACGGCTTTCCTCTCATTTTCATTCTATCATTCAGTCAAGATTCTTACCCTCCGACGGGGAATGGGGCAGCGGATATCTGGTTGGTCTCCAAAGTTCTTGTATGTAATGTAGTTCTCTGAGCAGATCAGAACTCCACTGGGTCCATCTGAACCTCCCGGGACTGGAAACAGAGGGCTGGATGTTAGAGAAACGTTTTTTAAATTCCTATAGTTCTTTCTTGGATGTTGAACACCATTTGCTAACTCAAAATAGCATGCAAAGGCACTTTACCTGTAATTAGAAAGTTGCCGTGCTCTTCCAGTGCTTCACTATATTTCCGCACTACATGATTCAGGCCAAGGTCCAGTTCATAAAAGGTCAGGGTTTGCTGGGTATTTGCAGCAGCTTCCCCTGTTGGATCATTATCACTTTCCTACAGAAGACCACAGTGCATCAAAAAACAAAACTGAGCAGCTATTTTGTGTATTAAATATTATCAAGTTTAATTTTTTTCTTATCTAATCTACTAAAAAGGTCTGGTACTGGAAAAATATTAATAAAAATTAACTTACTATTAAACTTATCAACAAAGAACAAAAATAAAGATGGGGAAACAATTGTGGAAGAGATCATACATGACAACACAGTCACAATACACCATTTATTTCCTCCATCATTAATGCAAAGCAAGTGATGCATAATTTACCTCATAGTCCATCTCAAGACAAGCAAACATAGGATTTTCAAAGCCAACATCAACTCCTACTACATGGTATACCAATGTATTGGCCTTGTGGGCTTCCAAAGGTGAGGAAATAGTGAGTCGCGCAGCTGCATCTCGGTTTAAAATGTACACCAACTTCTGCTTCTCGATGGCACCTAAAAGGACACAAGCAAGAATAACATACCAAGTATTTCTATTGCAATTACTAGAGATGTGATTTAAAAGGAAAACACTTGACACATATTCAAAATGTGCGGAATACATATGGTCCTACAGACTGATAATATTGTGAAGAGTGACAGAAGTGCAGAAACCCCTAACAGAACTGGTGATTTAACAAGGAATACAAAATTAAACTCATTATTTCAATAATTAATCAGGACTGATGTAATCAGTTCTGTCATGATGTCAACAATTAGGATCTAGGTAAGTGCAGGACAACATATTAGAACAAAAAGTAGCATAGATATTGAGTGTTTCTAAAACAAAGCTTTTATTAAAAAGAACCATCAGAAGACAGGTACGCTATCAGTAAGAATAGTTACTTTGCTAGCACTTTTGACAAATATTTGAAGAGCATATAGCTACTACCATTATGATTGAAAAGTACCATTAACTTGCCAATTGTTGTCAGAGGACATGGCATTTTTGATCAACTTTTACAAATCACTGAATTCTATGGTGATTGAAATAGGTGTTTAATGTTGCTAATTTTCAGGACATGTACGGTAACCCTGCAAATTATTTTTAATGCTGTAATAATAAAGCAAATGCTGAACTATGCTTTAAGACACAGTTGTGTTTCATCTTTGAACTGAATGACGAATTTTCAGTGTCACCTTTCCCACGTTTTCCGACTCATACTTGCAGCACACATTTTTCTAAACATATTGTGCTAGATTGAGAACCTGGTGGTACTGCTAAATGCTCTTTCATTTAAAGTTTTCTGCACTCTTACTCAAACCTTAATTTGTCACAATTCCACAATTTGACTTTTGTGTAGAAAGTTTACACATAACAGTGTAATTTTATCCTAGCAATAAAAATGCAACCTTCAAAAATTGGCTTACACAGCAAAGGAAATCATGAGCAATTATGGAAGGCAATGGAAAATAAACAGAGAAAAAAAATTCAATATTTTTTGTTAAAATTAAGTTATAAGGCAGTCTGTGTATCATATTTAAAGCATTGGCCAAACACTACATATTTCACAATCATAGTACAACATGTTAGATTATTTCCGCAGTTGATGCACTGCCAGATAAGTGCTCAGGACCAAACAGCGAGTCACACATTAAAGAACAGTCAAGCCTGGTCTCTGCAATTCAGCTATGCCACACAACCTACCTATATACTGCAAGGGAACTGGAAGACACACAAACACAAGACAATACATAGAAATAGAGGCCCTTGTCAGCTGAAGACATCTCTTCATTAGATTTCAGAGAAGAGACATGCAATAATCATCACACAAGGCACTCTTAACAAGAACGAACAGGACAATATATCACCATTCAGATAAGGTCAAGTGGCTTTGCTCACTTGCAGTTTTCAAAATACAAACTTGTTCTAGTTAAGATTACTTTCCAATTTTTTTTTTTTTTTTTTAAAAAACAGGCTGCAGTAACGTTTCTTACTCCTGAACACATAATTAAGTTAAATAATATGTTTAAGACCATTTTCGTTGTAGGGTCTTGAACAGAAGAATATACATCTGACCAATTATCTCATTTATGCTGTTACTCAATAGGATTAAACAGACCAAAAAAATGTGGGTGGTATAACAGGTTGCCCATCAAATACAGACAAAACTGTACAACATAGGTTTGACGTAAAATGTTATATTTGAAAGTTTTCTGTTTGGTCTCTTTCATTTCAAATAGTTTAAGCATCACACCTCAGGTTATTTAAACTTTCCATTACAAAACTATTCAAGGCAACTGCACTAGCAATTGTCATGCATGTAACTGTTACTGCCTTGTTATATGAAAGATTTCTGATAAATACGGCTTGAAAGTCATCTAGTCAGTCTTCATTAAAAAGCATTTTAAAAATACTTATATGTCAAAATACATTTCAGACTAAAGTAATTTGTAAATACATATGTACATCATTTTTATTATACTGGGGCAAAGGAGTTCACATGTATTTTTGTCACTGAGAAAGGCATTATTTAAACACTTATTCTGGCTTCAAATAAACCAAATATGGTCTTAACCAAATAATGGTTGCCAAAAAATTATTACAAGTGTAATTGTTGAATATTTCACAATAAATGCAAAAAAGTGTTTTGATTTTAATAACCAGTGTTGTTCCTGCCCTGCGGTGGGTTGGCGCCTTGCCCGGGATTGGTTCCTGCCTTGTGCCCTGTGTTGGCTGGGATTGGCTCCAGCAGACCCCCTTGACCCTGTGTTCGGATTCAGCGGGTTAGAAAATGGATGGATGGATGTTGTTCCTGCCATGTCGTTCAAATCAATAATGTTTACTGCAAGATGAGGGACAACACAAACTGCAGACTACGAAGTACTCACGGCAACCTGAAGTATAACTACAACTCCTTGGATTGAAAAATAACATTGACTATAACAAAGTTAAATTATCAGTAAACCTTTTAATAATATAGATGAAGTCTTAGAACCTTTGATTATCCACTACACCTTTTTCACCAAGTATAACACAGTGGTTAAATGCAAAACAGTGTGTACTGTTTGCTTATTACCTATCATTACAGCCCTTCCCTTGGGGTCAACAGCCAAGAACTGTCCTGGGACAATGCGCCGACAACCACTTTTTCCAAAAGTCTCTTGGTGAACCTTTTCAAACATATTCTTAGAAGGGTGATATTCCAAGATAACAATTCTTCCAGAGTCACTTCCCACCACAATGTAATCTGAGGAAAAAAAAACAGTATGTTATTTTATTGGATAAAATATACATAATTGATTGATGAAGAGACATTGAAAAACTAAAAATTCCTACATTAGGAAAAGCTTTGCTGTGTTTGTAATCATAGCAAAGAAAAATAAGCAAATTAATTTCTGCAGGTTCTAAGTAAGCATCAAAACTAAACAAGATTCAATGCAGAGAAAACAATTACAGGATAGAATCATTTGTTTCTTAAATGGTATATTAAGAGTGCTAAGGTTTCAATGTATCTTAAGGAAACTGCTGTAGTCAGAGCTAAAATCGTTCTCCAGTTAAAAATTCAGAGAAGAGACATGAAAACTCATCATTTCAGCAGAATACTGTACACAGCACTCTTTAAACCAATTGCTTAAAAAAGTTCAAAACATTGTGTATGACTTATTAAAACTGAGAACACAAAATTAATACCTTTGGTTCCACCAGTCAACCTGAAGGCCATAAGTGACCGGATGATCCCAAAAACCTCCATTGTGAGCAGTGTGTGAACTTTTCCAGTGTTGGCATCTGGACGAAGCAACTCAAGGATCTTCCCTCGAGAAACAACAATCTCTTGCTGTTTGGTTCCTGTAAGATATTTCAGAAAGAAAAACGAACTCATTGTACATGCCAGACATCACATACTTCTTTTCTGAACACAAGTTTTCCTTTTTGTTGGTTCACAAGGTGCTAGTGTTTAACCTGATGGCACTAGGTGTAGAGTATGAACCAACTCTAGGAAGGATGTTGGTCAATCCACAACGTATAATACCAATCCAATCTTAGATACCCATTATCAAGCCAAATTTTTTTTTTTTTTTTAATTGATTTTTGCAACTTTAAGAAACCAGAGTATATACCAGTATTCTGAACAAATGTAAACTCTACAGAGAAGCCCATAATTGTTTTTTAGTTAACACACCAATAATCTAACCAAGGCCCAGAGCTGCTGTGTTATCCAAGATTTATCCTACGGCCTCTTGCTTTTACCAACAAAGTCCAGTATAGGCACCTTAAGCACTGAGCAAAGAATTTTAAGTAGCTATGTTTGCTATGTGCCTTTGTGATTTTCTTCCCCCAAAATATGCTACAGTCTATGGAAATCATTTAAAATGGAAGACATACATGGCTGCAAACATGTTACACAAAATCAAAACACTAGATTACAAAGGACATGTCATATTCACTTTCAGGCAGCTATGGTATCTCCAAAAACACAGATTAATGAGCTTACCTGAGAAGTTGCCATGGATTGCATGACTAATACCCGTAGCCCTCTGAAGGGTGAGATTGTACAGAAACATGGCTCCAGGAACTCAGCCAAGTGGTATTAATATACTCTTAACAGTACATCTGTGAAAAAAGTTGAAAGAATAAAACGTAAAATATTTTTGTATGCTACATATCACCTTCAGTTTTCCTATATTATACTACCGTTACTACCTAAGACAAGTTGAAATCTAAGTAATTAACACTGACCTCAGCAAAAACTTTTGCAGTGTACATCTACTAGAATGTATTTACGGTTGCAGTGCACATCTACTGGAATGCATTTTGTAATGCAAGTAGTAAAAAAATGCATTACTATAAATGTTTGTGATGTGCCATCTGTTTGAATGACAAATGCCTGTTATATGTCATTTGGTATGGGATTCATGAAGGCAATGTTAATGTTTATGATGCACCACCTGTTGGAATGACAGGCATACAGCAGCACTACATGGAAACACAGATACACATACACACTTTTACTAAGGTGGATGTTGACCCCCTTTAAAGTGTTTCATAATTTAGCACCTCAACTATGGTACCACATGTGCCTTGTACATGATTGGCATAGTTCAGAACTGAGATGGGGGCTTGGCTTCAAACTTGCCAGAATTGCAAATTAAGACTGCCAGTTGTAGAATACAAGATCGGCATTTACAAAGGGGGTGGATGGACAAGTGAAGGGAGGAAGTCTCCTGGCCAGAAACAGAAAGGGATTGCCATGTGGCAGGCGAGTGAGCCAATTGGTGGAAGGGGAAAAAGGATGGAAAAATCAGAAGGAAGACAGTTTTGAACAACAGCACTATACAGCGCGAGTGCCAGGTGCAACACCTGAACTTTCACCAGGAGCTGAAATACAAAGAAACGGACGAGAAAGTGGCATGTCTGAGTCCAAAAGAAGTCCAGGGCGACAGCTAAAACATTAGCTCTAATCAGTTAAAATTCCTCCCACAACTAAAACACTGGGTGAGACTGTACACATCTCACAACATTATTTCTGTAAACCAGTTCTTTTCCTGCACCATTCTTACTTCTCTCCTGTTGTGTTAAATGTAGTTGTCACTGTTGGAGATTCTCCAGTATAACAAAGTAGCCTCTGTAATTACATTATGAAAAGAAAAGTCTGTCATGACTAATTTTGCATTTTAAAATGTACTTCTCATGTTTTAATTTTCAGAATTGTGCAATCAAACAATGCTCAACTTAAAAAGTAACACATAAAAACAACAGTATTGAGCAGTTATCAGAAATATATGCATTGAAAACTTCCATAAATAGTAATTACAATTACTACTTAACACAAAAAAAATGCCTACCCATTTTATGTTATAATTAAGAAATTCGAGTAATGGTGTAAAAAAACATTTTTAAAAAATGCAAGCTTTTTTTAAATGGCCTATGAATTTCATATTATGCTTTAAAAATGAAACGCTAGCAGCAAATATGCTTTTGTTAATAAATGTAGGCTGAAAAAAGCAAGTAACCTTTTCAAAAGGGCAGCAGAATGAAAGATGATAAATATAACAGCCAATGTAGGGAGCCATCACATATTCTCATGGTATGACAGGATCTTGGAGTAATAAAGGTTTAGCACCTCTGCCAACTAGCCAACTAAATCAATCTACTGCCAGTACAGACGACAAACTGCTACAGTGTTAATTCACTTGGAAAGCCTGGAGTGCCATTTCCAGTTATGGTTACATGAAGAAACAAGCATTGCTCTTTTCTTAAAATGTATAGCAAGGACTGATACAGTATTGGGTTGGTGACTAACAACCAATTCACAGCGATCTTTAGGCTGCCTAACAATACACTTCTTGTAAACTAGAAGCCAAAGCAAGCACAATCAATTCCCTGAAAAGATGAAGGGTTCTGGAATTTATGCAATGATATGCCACAGGAGTCTTGCCTACACTTTGTTCACAACGGTTAAGTACATATGAAATGGTTATTTATTAATCCACCCATCCAATTTCCAAACTCACTATACCTTGAGTAGGGTCTGGGGGACGCTAGAACCTATAACAGCAAGCATAGGGGGAAAGGCGGGACCAATCCGTGGATAGGGCACCATTCCATCACAGAGTGAGCACATAGACACACGCTAATAAGTTTAAATTGAAAACGAAGCAAACAGAAACTTGACACAATATCAGAGCTTCCTGAACAAAATCCTAATTGCTTTTAAACGAATATCACTAGAAGTAACTACTACTAACAGACAAGAAGCACCAGCGCAAACTGTTGTCTTAAACAAGAGTCATTCATTTAAACCTGCATGATAATCAAGTGGCTGCTTGATTAACAAACAATTTATGAATAACACCTTCAAAGGGTTTAGAAAACAACAAAATAATGCCCATCCTGTACACGCTACTAAATTTTGTTCAAGGTCGTTTTGGGCACTACCTACACAGGCCATATTTGTACACAAAGCAGGAACGAGTCCATCACGGGACTCAATAAGGCATACATCAACGTTTATTCACGGAATATTAACTTTACAGAATAATCCTCAGCTATTTGTAGAGAAATGCCCAGACCCGGAATCATGCAAAATCTATATTTGTAGTATTCCGGACTGTATTCAAAGCTAGGCAGTACTAACAACTAATGGGATAACCCTTTCAATTAAATTTGGCGACACGGCACGACAGAAGTGCTCCTCTCTGTGATGGGTTGGTCGGGACAAAATACAAGTGGACTCTTGGACAGAATTATATCGCCACTGCATAAGCCTCCATTCTTTAACACTTAAATAATCGAGATTACTTCTGGATACTTATTTAAATGTTTTTCTTTTTGATATTTGTGCTGCAGGTTCCACCATTACATACATATCAAACATGCAAGACTCGATTGTTTTACTTTCCTACCTAATGGCCAATTTAACCGATGAGACAAAAAAAGATCAGGGTACTTTTACGATTTTAGACATATCTAAACATTCGGTATTGTGTAAAATGTAATCAATATATCATAGAAAAAGGCATGTAGACACAAACATCTCTTATTATTTCCATCAAGTTTCCGAAAACATCACGGGACTCAATTGTTGCGCTGATTATTCATAGTTAATCTCAAAAACGAGGGTTGGCCAGCACCAGCACCCGAAAAGCAGCATGGCTCCTATTATTTAGAGTTCCTAGTAATTAAAACTAGGCCCGAGAAAAATTCATTCATACAACGTAGTAACGCCAAAAGGTGTTTAATAAAAGTCCGATGCTTACCAATATGGCCCATATGCTGACTACCGCTTAAGAAAAGCGGGTGCTTTTTTCGCAGCAGCCCTAAACCTTGTCTTTCATGAGGATGGAACAGATATTAAAAAGAATACTCTTACACCACTACATGGATAGAAATCAGTTCGCTAGTCATTCGGATCGACATCACTGGGTCCTTCAAGGGCCGAAGGGGTCCATTAGCAGAGGTGTCCTACATAATGCCTTTATGTAAGGTGAAACTAAATGTAAGTGAATTTGACAGGATGACTAAAATACAATTCGACACGAAACTAAATTTTCATTAATATTCCTTCAGTTTACAAAATGCCCTCAGAGAAAGGAAATATCTGTACAGATATGACCTCTCAAATAAAAGGCGCAAGACGGGCAAGCTGAAACGATCACTGTACCACGGGGCCTAACTAAGCGCAAAGTGGCGGGCAACCTAATGACGCCTGCGCAGACAAAAAAAAAAATACGAAAAACGTTGGTTTGGGTTCAGCTGACAGAAGTACAGTCATACTTGCCTCATAAATGTGCAATAACAAAGAAAGTACGAAAACTGTACATGTTTGTAGTGAAGTTATGGCTTTGGTTATGTTTATAGCTATTTAAAATTAGTATATTTTTTAAATTATTAATTATCCCATTGCAATTTGCTCTGTATAGAAGTGCTATAAAATGTCTGTGCAATTATTTTGTTATTTCTCTCAATATAAAAGTTCGTTATCACTATTTTGTAAGAGGCAATACAAAAAATAGAAGGAGAATCGTGAACTAATAAAACTATTAGAGAAGGCAGACTATAATTAGAAAGCCTGTCAATGTTAAAAAATGTTAATTGACATATTAAAGTAATAATTCCAAAAGACAAAGGGCTTATTTATATGAAATGCATTAAAACATTATAATAATGCTTAAATACTGACCATGCCTAATCCAGTAGTGTGTTTGCAGAAGCCTGGAATCTATCCCAGTTGCATCAGTTCCAAGGCAGGGACCAGCCTTGGGCAAGGCGCCAGTCTATTATGGAGCAAACACCCACAGAAACATCAGGATAGTTCAGAGGCATTAATTAATCTAACATGCGCAGTTAGTGTTTTTGTTGTGTGGCAGCACTAACTAATAAGATCTATCTGTATAAAACATTAAGTGCTGATATCATAAAATGAGGCAATGACCCTAATCGCAAAGCAAAAACAATACAGTAGTGGCTTAGGGGCAACTCTGACAATGTGAATTAAATCAATTAAAATTCTCTGGAGAAATTACTTTTCACTGACAGACTTCAAATCCCCAAATCCAGGTGTGTGAAGCTTTTCGCATTATACCAAAGAAGACTCCAGGTTTGTGAATTTCCCCTTGGGATTAATAAAGTATCTATCTATCTATCTATCTATCTATCTATCTATCTATCTAGGTTGTAATTGCTGCCACAGGGGGCTTCAACAAAGAACTGAGTAATGAGTCTTAATACTTGCTTCAAGGTGATATTTCAGCTTTTTATTTTTAAGAAATTTTCAAAATTCCTAAAATTCCATTTTCTCTTTGTCATTTATGGGTATTGAGTGTTGCTTGAGAAAAAATAAACTCAAATGATTTTGGCACAAGCCTCTAACATAACAAAATGTGAAAATGCTAAGGAGTATGAATAATTTCTGAAGGCACTGTATACACACAGGCATTATGCTTGGGAAATTTTCTACATTTCCAATAATAGTTGTGCAGATATTGACATGAGAAAGTTACCAAAAATTTAAGGAATTCTGTTAAATATACAATTTTGGGCAGGATTAATGGTTTACAGAGTCATTATGATCACGTGTACAGAGTACAGTGAAATTCTCACTTGCATTCTAATTTATTGGGACAGCTTAGTTATTAGCAAACAAACAAGCTTGATGGAGTGAATGGTCTCTTGTTTGTCAAATTTCTTTTGCATGTTCTTATGCACTAATCAATGTGCAGTACATCACTATTCTCTGGTATCATAAATGATGAGTAGAGCAGCCTTTCCTCAAAACGCCTGTCTTCCTTACCTGAAAAATCTCATAATAACAGTAGAATATTGAATGTCAGCAAAAGGAACACAAAACCCTGTAATGTTATTAAGGGACTAGTATATTACACTGGGACTTGTTTTTTGAATTTTACCAATGCAATTAAGGAAGCACTGTTTTACATAAGATTCTAACTTTGGGGATTTCCATTTAATGTTATGTTTGTGTAATCCCAGCCAATAAATTTCTAACATCACATTATACAGTGGGATGCAAAAGTTTGGGCAACCTTGTTAATAGTCATTATTTTCCTGTATAAATCGTTGGTTGTTACGATAAAAAATGTCAGTTAAATATATCATATAGGAGACACACACAGTGATATTTGAGAAGTGAAATGACGTTTATTGGATTTACAGAAAGTGTGCAATAATTGTTCAAACAAAATCAGGCAGGTGCATAAATTTGGGCACCACAAAAAAGAAATGAAATCAATATTTAGTTGATCCGCCTTTTGCAGAAATTACAGCCTCAACGCTTCCTGTAGGTTCCAATGAGAGTCTGGATTGTGGTTGAAGGTATTTTGGACCATTCCTCTTTACAAAACATCTCTAGTTCATTCAGGTTTGATGGCTTCCGAGCATGGACAGCTCTCTTTAACTCACACCACAGATTTTCAATTATATTCAGGTCTGAGGACTGAGATGGCCATTCTAGAACGTTGTACTTGTTCCTCTGCATGAATGCCTTAGTGGATTTTGAGCAGTGTTTCGGGTCGTTGTCTTGTTGAAAGATCCAGCCCTGGCGCAGCTTCAGCTTTGTCACTGATTCCTGGACATTGGTCTCCAGAATCTGCTGATACTGAGTGGAATCCATGCATCCCTCAACTTTGACAAGATTCCCAGTCCCTGCACTGGCCACACAGCCCCACAGCATGATGGAACCACCACCATATTTTACTGTAGGTAGCAGGTGTTTTTCTTGGAATGCTGTGTTCTTTTCCTCCATGCATAACGCCCCTTGTTATGCCCAAATAACTCAATTTTAGTTTCATCAGTCCACAGCACCTTATTCCAAAATGAAGCTGGCTTGTCCAAATGTGCTTGAGCAGACCTCAAGCGGCTCTGTTTGTGCTGTGGGCGGAGAAAAGGCTTCCTCTGCATCACTCTCACATACAGCATCTCCTTGTGTAAAGTGCGCCGAATGGTTGAACGATGCACAGTGACTCCATCTGCTGCAAGATGATGTTGTAGGTCTTTGGTGCTGGTCTGTGGGTTGACTCTGACTGTTCTCACCACTCGCCGCTTCTGTCTATCCGAAATCTTTCTTGGTCTGCCACTTTGAGCCTTATCTTGAACTGAGCCTGTGGTCTTCCATTTCCTCAATATGTTCCTAACTGTGGAAACTGACAGGTTAAATCTCTGGGACAGCTTTCTGTATCCCCCTAAACCATGATGGTGAACAATCTTTGTCTTCAGGTCATTAGAGAGTTGTTTTGTGACTCCCATGTTGCTACTCTTCAGAGAAAATTAAAGGAGGAGGGAAACTTACAATTGACCCCCTTAAATACTCTTTCTCATTATAGGATTCACCTGTGTATGTAGGTCAGGGGTCACCGAGCTTACCAAGCCAATTTGAGTTCCAATAATTAGTTCTAAAAGTTTTGGAATCAATAAAATGACAACGGTGCCCAAATTTATGCACCTGCCTGATTTTGTTTGAACAATTATTGCACACTTTCTGTAAATCCAATAAACTTCATTTCACTTCTCAAATATCACTGTGTGCGTCTCCTATATGATATATTTAACTGACATTTTTTATCGTAACAACCAACGATTTATACAGAAAAATAATGACTATTAACAAGGTTGCCCAAACTTTTGCATCCCACTGTAGTACTCAGGACTGATAGCCAAGAAAGAAATGTTTTCTTGGTTCATTGACACTGTTCTCATTTGCAGTAGTGTTATAAGGTGCAAATGATACCTTGGGTTTTTTTTTTAATTGATATAACAGAACTACTCAATAATCTCAATATGCAGCTTCAATACAAGAGTAAACCTCTTCGACTTGATATGCATTTACATGTAAAAACATTCCAGGTAAAACTGATTCTCACAATTAATCAAATAAAGGAAGGAAACAGATGGCAGCACCCAACTACAGTACTATCATAACTATCAGCTATCAACTGAGAAACCACATAGCTGAAGAGTCCGTGGAGGCCTGGAAGATGGTACAAAGTAAGTTTTAAACAGCATTTCAAGCAAATGACATCCAACTTTTCAGAACCCTTTTGCAGCTTGCCTTGATAATATCAAGCCACAGGTGGACTCCAATCAGGTTCTAGACACATCTCAACGAGAATTAAAGCAAACAGGATACACCTGACCATAATTTGGAGTGCCAAAGCAAAATGTTACAATGCAATAGTTATATGAATGAGACATTTCAGTTTTTGATTTTTAATATAACTTCAAACCGTTCTGAAAACATGTTTTCACTTTTGTCATTATGAGCCATTGAGTATAGATTGATAGGCAAAAATCAGAATCAGCAGAAATCAGTTTACTGGCCAGGTACACTAATGTAACTAGGAATTTGTCTTAATAATATTGGTGCAACATACAAGGACAACACAGAATACAAAGATAAATATAAGAAGACAAAATGTAAAATAATAAAATATGATGCAACATACAAAGGGATTAAAATGTCCAGCACTCTAGTGTGCAGGTATACAGAGATACTAAGTAGAAGCTCAGACCTGATTAGTAAGATTAAACTCACATGGAAAACGTGATGTGTTGTTTTAGTTTCCTCTGCACGAAGATGTTTGCCAGAAGGAAGTCTTGGGAACAGGTGATGGCCTGGGTGAGTTGGAATCAGCAACCCTATTCCTCATATAGGACTTCAGTGTACGGTAAGTAACAGCCTGTGATCCTTTCACAGACTCTGATGATGCACTGCAGATTGTCCTTAGCCTAAACAGAGGCAGCACCAAACCAGACCGTTATACACAGTATATGGTCAGAATGGACTCAATGATGACTGTGTAGAATTGGACCAGTATTGCTTGAGGGAGATTACATTTCTTCAGCATATGCAACAAGAACATTCTCTGGTGAGCTTTCTTAATAATGCATGTAATGTTATTGCCCCACTTAAGGTTTTGTTACAGCATAGTGCCCAGAAACCTAAATGATTCTGTCATCCCAACTGCTGAGCCATTTATAGCAAGTGATAGGTGAGCAGACAGTGTTTCCTTAAATCTATGATCATCTCCTCAGTTTTTCGAATGTTAAGGACCAAATTATTATGACTACACCATAATGTCAGATTTTCCACCTCTTTTCTGTATATGGACTCGCCATTGTTTGAAATGAGGCCTATTAGTGTGATGTAATCTGCAAATTTAAGTTTTGCAGATAAATGTTAAGAGGTACAGTCATTTGTGTATAGTGAGAAGAATAATGGGGAAAAGACACAACCCTGTATAGCATCAGTACTAAGAATTAACCACACATACTGTTATCTACCTGTAAGAAAGCCAGTGATCCAATGACAGATTGGTGGACAGGTTCAACTGGGTGAGTTTCTTATCTAGGAGCTCTTGTATTGAAAGAATTACAGTCCTCAATCAAGATCCTCACATATTCCCCTAGCTTATCAAAGAGTGTGTAAATAAAGCTCAGACTTACATTCATTGCATTTTCTATAAACCGGTTGGCTTTGTAGACAAACTGAAATGGGCCCAGGAAGTCTTTTGTAGAATTCCTGAGGTAATTCAGAATAAAGTGTTCACAGGTCTTCATTAACACAGTGGTTAGAGCTACTGATCTGCCGTCATTCAGGCCTATAACCTTTGATTTATTTGCTACTGGAATGTCTTAAAGCAGGCAGGAACAGTGCACAGATCCAGAAATTGGTCAAAAATGTCTGCAAATACTACAGGCAACTGGTCTGCACAGTGCCTGAGCATGGAAGGAGAAAAAAGGTCTGGACCTGCAGCTATTTTAAAATTTTGGTTTTTGAATAAGCTGCAGATATCGTTTGCAGTGATGATAGGAGGGGTAAGTTGAGAAGAAGAGGAGTGTAGAACAGTAAAAGTGAGATCATCAAGAAGGTGTATGTCTAATTGTCTTTCAAATGGCAAATGTAGACCAAATTTATCCAGTCAGTCAATCAGTCATTTTCCAACCTGCTATATCCTAACACAGGGTCACAGGGGTCTGCTGGAGCCAATCCCAGCCAACACAGGGCACAAGGCAGGAACAAATCCCCGGGCAGGGTGCCAGCCCACCTCAGCAAATTTATCCATTTCAAAGTAAATCAATAACACAATAAAGTGTGCAGAAAATGAAGGGCTCTGAATACTTTCTGAATCCACTCTATATAGGACAGTTTATACTAAGTAATAAGGATAATCAAAAGCCATAATTTTACCTTAACAACAAATGGAGGATTGTTCCTTATACAACACAGCAGCTTTCTATATGTTGTCTCTGTGTTGGTGTATAAGTTGATTCTGATTCTTTTCAGGTAAAGTAGTTATTTAAGGTAAGTCAAAAATTTCAAATGAAGGTAGACGCTGACATTAGCAATGGCGTCGGAGACTAATTGATTGACACTTCATGTAACTAACCCACTGTACTTTGTCCTTGTGACAATAATGGCCCTATCAAACAACTTGCTTAAGTCCTTTAAGCCTATAGAGCTACGGTGGTCATCTATTTGGCATGAATCCGGAATCCTCTCCAATTTGACGCCATATTGCTTGGGTAGATTACACCTTAGACATAGAATTACCAGACGCCGCTTGACCAACAGCATTGTAATGTCACCGCCATATTGCGAGTGGCACTGCTGTAGAGTGAAGTAATGGATAAAGATGCCTCACGCTTGTGCTGCTTGAGATCGTACAAACCGCTGTACACTCCAAACCAGATCCCGGGGGATTACATTTCATAGGTGAGGCTGAACAATTGTTTTGGTTATATTTGGCCATTAGAAAATCCCATTTTATAATCTTGACTTTAGCTACACCAGGCTAAGATAGCAAAACTATGCATTTATGTGCTCAAGTGAGCCTCCAAACAACATTTTGGCTAAATGTATTTAGTCACTAACTATGTAGATTGTTGTTAGCTGTTAAAATTTCTCAAACTTTGAAGATTTCCTAAAGAAATCCACCTCAGGAAGCAGTGGGAGGTAGCCCTTAGACAGGATTTTGAGAAAGCTGTCCTGTGATGTGTGCCGTGCTAGTTTGGTTACAGATGCTGTACCGGCATCATATGATCAAAGCTACCACTTGCTCACATTAAAAACCAAAGGAGGTTTGATGATTCCTTCTGAGGGTACAGTCAAGGTGGTCAAAGTAGCTGAGCGTGTTATCCAACAGTCGACATAAGGGCAAGCTGTCAGTGTATCTTTGATCAATCAGTTTGCTTGGGCTAAGATTGGTTCAGATGATGTGTTTTTTCTCAAGGAACACATTCACGAAACACAGTTTGAAATTGACAATCACCATTTCATGCTCATGTCTTTAGCTGTGTCTGTCTTTCACAAACTAAGGCTGCACCATATTGTCAGACTGAATACTCTCAAATTACAGAGTGGCAACACACGGAAAAAGCAACGTAAGACAGTTCTGTTTCAAGGATTTTAGATCCTATCCTGTATATATTTACGTAACCACATTGTGTGTGAGAGAGAGAGAGATTGAGAGAGGAATGAGTGAAATGTTTTCAGAAATTATTAAGCCAATTTGTATTTAATAAAATTGTTTATTTTTGTCATTGAGTGTATCATTTCACTGTTAAAAGAAAAACCAGACTGCCAGTTGCAGTCTTACTATTTTGGCTTTCAGACATTGGTCAATTTTTCATCTCAATAATTAAAAATAATAATAATAATAATAATAAATTTTATTTAATAGGCACCTTTCTTAGCCCTCAAGGTCACCTTACAATAAAATTAAACAACATTAGTAAAATTAAAACAAGAGAATGATAAATCAAAAAGCAATAATTAGCAAACAAACAAAGATAACTGGCAGCAACAGTGCAAAATTCACAATTGGTATGCCAGTTTGAAAAGATAAGTTTTGAGTGTAGTTTAGTCTAGAAATGTTTCGGAGATGGAAGAAGGCAATTCGAGAAATGTTACTTATATGGGAGGAATTTTTAATAATAATAATTATTATTATTTAATTATTGTCATTATTAGTGTATAAATATAAATTAAACGATTCGCCAAAATCTGTTGTAGGTAAACGATACTGTTTTAAACGTTACTATTTTTTCATCAGAAAACCCGGTTTCCACGTCTACCTGTATTAATTTAAAATGGCACTTTTGCCACTCGCAATATGGCGGACGCGCTGACGTATCGTGTCGACTGGGCAAAGCAGTGAATGCGGAGTCTACCTATATATGTCTATGGATTACACCACGCACTTCCGGGGGCCCAAAGGTTGACGTAGCAACACAGGCAAGATGGCGGAACGGGCAGTGAGGATCCCGGAAAGGATCGAGGAAATTACCGAACCGGAGGAGTTGGAGAGGCTTTACCAGCAGCTTTGCGAAGAGGAGGTATAGGGGCACGCGACGTGCAATTTCTCTGGCATTGACAATCTTGTCAAATGAGTTTAATTTATGATAATTCCCCTTTAGCATTTGTGCAATGTCTAAATCGTTATGTTGACCATATGATTTTGTGTTGTAGATTATCAAATAGTGAACTTTTTCATTGTGTGGGGCGTATTACAAAATAAGGAAAACTAGTAAAATGCAGGTGTAAAGGCAGAACTTGCCCTAAAAGTAGTATATAAAAACATAAATGACATGCGCCTCAAATGTTTCAGAGTAAGAATTAGAAGCAGGGTCACCTGTCTCATTTAAATGTAAAGACAGTATTTTTTCATGCATAGAGGATTAACGAATTTTTTGTGAATGAATTCTTTGTGATGACTTTGTAAACATATAATCTTATTAATTTAATGGAGTGTTACATAGGGATTTCATGAATTTAAACATTCATTAAGACTGAAGTATTTACTTTGTTTGGACATAATTACAAGTACATGAATTCTAAGTATAGTATATGATGGTGGATCCCAAATACCGGCTGCATCAAGCACAAACAGAACCCAAGCTAAAAGAAGTCCAAAAAGCAGAATGACAAATTATAAAGTGTGGGGAAACAAAGTTTATAACAGAGAGTCAGACTAGGTTCGTAATATGCCATTTGCTGTAAAGATTTTACATTTTAAAATGTTTTTATTTTTAGAGTTTGGTAACAGTGTTGGCATAGTTTTGACGTTAACTTTGAAACACTTTAGAAGCAAATGAACCATGTTCAGACTTGGTGACTAGATATAGAAATTTTAATTTCATAATTTGTCATCCAAACATCACAACTGGTTACACCTACTAACTCGCAATGTAGAGTAATAATTTTAATACAGAAATAAGTGACCAAGTCCGTTCAATAAGCAAAAGAAAACCGTATTGACAGCAGTTATGTGCAGATTAGCTACTATCTATCCATCCATCCATGGTATTGAACTTTATCCAGGCTTGGTCACAGATTGTCTGTGCTAACTAAGCCTTTTTATTTTAAGAGGACTGTGGAAGCTGAACTAGAGTCATTTGTCAACCAGAAAGGAAGCATTGCAGCCAAAATGATTGCACTGCAGCGCATGGGGTAAGTAGTTTTGTAACTTTGCATCTGTAACCCCAATGTTAAAGTCTGGTCTTGACATCTAAACAATTTTCATCCTCTTACTTACCTTTTTTGTCTAAAAATCTTGGCAGTGTTGTGCCCTACCAACTCACTAGTTACTGTACTTAATTTGTATTAAGTTGATGGAAACTTTTCAACATCATTTTAGAGCACAGCCTTGAAACTGCTCAGCTTCCAGTAACTAGGCTGATTTGCCCAGAGTCTGCTGCTAGAAGTAAATCATTATCCATTCTGTTACACACTGTCCAGCACAGGGGTCCTCAATCACAGTCCTGGAGGGCCGCAGTGGCTGCAGGTTTTTGTTCTAACCCGGTTGCTTAATTAGAAAGCAACTCTTGCTGATAATTTAATTTCAATGCTTGTTAGTGCTTTAACTCTGCTATGTCAGGTAATTCTCATATCCTAGATTTTGTTCCCCTTTTTAAGGATATCATCCAAATGATTTGAAGGCTAAAATGGATGAGTAATTCTCAGTCCTTCACTTTTTTCTCTTCACTTTCCTTCTAAGTATTTCATTAAACCCAGTAGTGTATGATAAATACACACAGGTGTAAATGGTAACCAGTTCAATGGGGAAATGCTGGTATATTTTCTCATTTGCCTGTTATTGCTAATTAGGAGCAATTAAAAACCAATAATACAGCTGTTTAAGACTAAAATAAGCAATAAGGGTTCAAAATCGCAACGAACGAGACAACTAAAGTGAAGCAGAAGTGTTACCTGAGCAGTAAGTGCTTCTTATTAAGCAATTGGGTTGGAGCAAAAACCTGCAGCCACTGCGGCCCTCCAGGACCGTGATTGAGGACCCCTGGTCCAGCATGATATTCTATTGTTCAGAATGGAGAATATTCTGGGGAACTCTGGCACTGCTGTCAGTTGTTTAAGTCATGAATGCCCGATGGCCATGTCTTGGCAGCAGCAGGTCCAGATCCATGCCAGTCGCACAAGAAGTTTCTCAAGGCCCTGTCCTTGGCCCTCTGCTGTTCTGAATCTACATGCTTCCTCTTGGCCATATTTTTTTTTTTTTTTTTTTTTTTTAGCTTTGGACTGGGTTATCATTTTTATGAGGATGATACTTGGATCTATTTCAGTGGTAAAAGTGATAGTTTATCGGAGCATTATTGGCTCACAACTTGCCTCTGTGAAATTAAAACCTATATCGAACATACTGTAATTCTTTAAAGTTTAACTGAAAGAAAACCAAAAGCATGCTAATTGGCACTAAAGCTTAAGAAAGTTACTCTTGGTGAAGACATCATTAGACCTTCTTCTACAAGGAATGTTGGTGTCATTTTTAATTCCTCTCTTTCATATTCTACCTACCTTAATCACGTTAAGAAACTTCCTTACCTTCATACAATATCCTTTGTTTGCTCATTCGTGTCCTTTTCTGATGCGAAGAAACTTGTCCATGCCTTTGTTACATCCTGTATCAACTATTGTAAGTCCTTACTAGCAGGTGCCCCTAATGATCCGTTATCATATCTTCAGATGATCCAAAACTCTACAGAAAGACCCCTCGCACAGACCCGCAAGTTTGACCACACAACACCCATCCTGATCCAACTTCACTGGCTCACTGTTTATTAGGTTTTAAATGGCTTTGCACTAAAATGTATCAGTGACTTCCTCCATCACTATGCTTCTGTCCACAGATTCTGCTAGTCTTGTTGTACCCCAGACTAACCCGTGCTCTGTGTGTAATGATGCTCCTAGATTTTGAAACAACCTCCTTAAATTAATGGGATCAGCTGACTCAATTCATAATTAAATTAAAAAAAAAAAAAAATCTTAAAATATATTTGTTCAAAAAGGCATTTAACTTAACCTTCTGACCGTTCTGTCAGTTTACTCTGCCTGACCGCGATGACCAAGATAACTTGTGTTTGTAGTACAAATTATTTTATTTGTCTCTCATAGTATTTTGCTTGTTTTTTTTGTTTTTGTATTCTGATTTCTTTTTGTAATTCAAATCTTTGTGGTTCCTGTATTTCTTTCAAGTGTACTTTATGCAGATACTATTTGTATTCCATATTACCTGTTGTTCACTTTGAATTTCTGTGAAACACTTTAAAAACGGGAAAGACACTATATAAATAAAATGTATTATTATAATTCAAGTAATTCAAAAATAGGTTGATGCATGTAGTAGGAAGCATGGTATTTAACCAGGTGAAAAATTGTGTATAAAAATGTGTAAAAATCTGTAATTGTGTTGGTGATAATTCTGCAGACCTTTTATTCATAAACATGTCTTATTTATTGTGCATTTTCATCAGCTTTCTAGGTTTCAGATGTGTATTTCTGTTGCATGTTGCGATTTTTTTTTTTTTCCAGTCTGTCTACTCTATGAGATATCAGAAAGGGCAATAGTGTTGTGGAAATTGATTTGTGATTACAACTCTGTTTCATAGGCCCAATCTGCAACTTATTGAGGGGGATGCAAGTCAGCTCTCTGGAATGATCAAATTCACCTGTAACCTGGCAGAAAATGTCAGCAGCAAAGTGAGGCAACTGGATCTAGCCAAGGTGCAACAGCAGGGAGTGAACTCTCTCAGTACACTAGTACCTATGAGCCAATTTCAAGGCTTTTCTGTCTACTTCTAAGACCTTCCAATATTTTAATTGTCTGTCTTCTTTCTGGCAATGCAGAACCGTATCTATCAAGCTATTCAGCGTGCAGATGATATCCTTGATCTGAAGTTTTGCATGGATGGGGTGCAGACAGCTCTACGCAATGAGGACTATGAACAGGCTGCTGCCCATGTTCACCGTTACCTCTCCTTGGACCAGTCTGTTATTGAGTTGAGCAGGCAAGGTGGAGAAGGTGAGTTGGACTAATATGGAGAAATAACTGAAATATGAAATGCTAGTCTGAGCTACAGAGAAGGAGAGAAGATGGCAGGGGATGAAACATTAAGGATGGTTGTCTTTTAAGGGAGAATAAACACTTAGAACTAGACAATCTACACCTTCATGGGAGTGTGTGGCTCTATACTGTAAATATCAAGAGTTGTCATTATTGTTTTGTTTCATTCTGGAATATAATGTGAATTGTTGAAAATACTATTTTTTTTTCTTTTTCCTGCTGTTTTATTACTTTTCTTGGTATTTCATTACTGTTAATTCATAGACAGTATGTTGGATACAAACGTATCCCTTCTGCAAGAGGCAGAGCAACACCTGAAAGTCATTGTTGCTGAAAAGCTGGACCAGGCTATCAAGGAGGGTGATCTGCCTCAAGTAGAACGCTTCTTCAAGATCTTTCCTTTGTTAGGACTTCATGAAGAGGGGTTGGGTCGCTTCTCCCAGTATTTGTGTACTCAGGTGAGCTCACCAAGAAAGCTTGTTCCCAAATGTTTTATCTGCATAACACTGTAATATCCTAGCATCTATAGCTGTTTCAAAAATTATGTAACATGTAAAAGGTGAACATACTGTTTTAGAAATATCTGAAGCCTTGGTCTCTCTTTTCTGCTTTTAATTGCTGTCATTCTACTCTTGCTTTCGTTCTCCCAAGTTAATCTATACTTCATTTTTTATCTGTTTAGTTGGCTAGTAAAGCAGCTCAAAATCTGCAACTCGCTATGGGAATGGAGCTGAGTGAGACCCGTGCAGCTTTGGTGTTTGCAGATACACTGACTCTGCTCTTTGAGGGTGAGGACAGGTTCAGTTTTCAGGGATCAGAGTGGGAGGGCTGGGTAATGTCATGTTTCTGTGCTTGTAGATGAAAGTAGGGTGGGTCTGGGTATAACCAGAAAAAAATGTTACATACACAAACTTGTAAGGTATAATTAGATATATTGGTGCTGCTGCATGAAGCTGGAAGAGCATCAGCAGGGTGGATTGGGGGTGTGATTATGGAGGCAGACAGGAAAGACTAGCACTTGTACTGGGGAGTGTTGGTGATGAGAGTATAACTGGGATGGGAAATGAGAAATTATAGATAAGTTCGAATAAGGTTATGTAGATTTTAAACCTGTCACTTAAACTTGCTTTCTTGCAGGGATTGCACGTGTGGTGGAGACACATCAGCCTATTGTGGAGACTTACTATGGCCCTGGGCGCCTCTACACTCTTATCAAGCATATACAAGTGGAGTGTGACCGTCAAGCAGAGAAAGTGGTGGATAAATTCATTGAACGAAGAACTTACCATCGAAAGGTAAATAGATGAGCAAATAGTGCCTGGATGAGCATTTGGCTGGCAATAACAGGACTAATTACTCTACTCTCCATTTGCAGTTTCAGGTTGTCCAAAACAACATGATGAGGAACTCATCAGAAAGGATAGAGCCAAGGTATTAATCCAGAATGTTGTCTCCTATTGATATTGTTGTTATTGTGATGCTCATTGCATATGTGTAGAAATAAGGAGTGTTCCATGGATGACATAAATATAAGACTTTGTATCTCTTGACCATAGAGAACTTGACCCAATTCTCACAGAAGTCACTTTGATGAATGCGCGTGCTGAACTATACCTCCGATTCTTGCGGCGGCGCATCACCTCGGACTTTGAGGTAGCGGACTCTGCCGCTCCAGAAGGAATTACTCAGGGTGAGATTTTTGGGATATTTTCTGAAGTGCTTTGTCTGCTCTGTGAAGCATACATACCACCCTTTACCTATTCAAATTAGACCTGAATGTAATGGTTTCGAATAAGTATAAAGTGGCATGAGGTAACATATTTGGAAACCACCTTGATGCTACTGGGTATTGGTGTTAGGCCCTGTTGGAAGTGCTGACAGGTGTTTGATGTTTTGGGCTGGTCTTTCAACTTCATAAATTATTTAATTGTGTTCAGTGTTTGTTACTGGGTCACACTGACTTATAGGATTCTGATAGACTGCCTGCCATATTTCTGTTGGCTTATGCTAAATGTGTTCTGAATTCTCAATAAACTCTGCTCTGCTGTCACATATGCAGTTCATTTGTAGTCCTGGCATACAAATTTCCACTACAGCCTGGAACTCCTGTGCCATTTCCAGTATATTTTTCCCCCAAAGCTATATATTTTCAATTATGTCTTGATTGGGTCTTGCCCACTATCCTGAAACTTTTGTCATCCTTTATAGAAGCTGTAGTATGCTTGCAGTACCTGATTAGTTTCAGCCTATTTTGTAATTTGTACAAAAAAACTTTATTTGATACATTTGTTGTTGTTGTGTCTTCTGTGTTTTTTTTTTTTGTTCCTTTTGACGTTTGTTTTGTTTTTTTTTTCCAAAATCGATTTACAAGTACTCAGCTGAAAAAGTGCAAACATTTGGAAAATTAGACCTGTGACAATAAAATATAGGCCTAAAGGTGATTTTATTCAGGTAGTTGGAAGAAATCTGCATTCTGCCTCATATTAAAATGCTGAAAAGAAATTTAAATACATCACAACTTAAAAAAAAAAAATTATTAGTTTAGAAAAACAAACAAAAAGACATTAGGTTCTACTGTCATCACCTTGACTAAGTGTACTTTTAAGGGATTCTAGGCTACAGTGCATATTTAGTGGGCTGTGGTAAATAGAATTCCTGTTAGAATTTTGGTGAACTGCTAGTAGATGGAGAGGTTTATTGAATATTTGAACATATTTTAAATTTTGCTTCATTTATTTTTCTTTGCTGGTTTTTACATTTCTGTCACTCTGAATGTCATTTAAATGATACTTGTAGAGCATCAAAAGTCGCTGGAGAAGTTACTGAATGATTGTCTACTGAGCCGCAACATGCAAGAGCTAATTGGTTATTATATAACCATGGAGGAGTATTTTATGAAGGAGACAGTGAACAAGGTATGAGATTCTGTCTTCTGTTCCTTACACTAGGAATGTTTTTGACCTTTATGTCAACTCACAATTTGGGCAATTTGTTGCAGGCAGTAGCAATGGACACCTATGAAAAGGGGCAGCTGACCTCCAGTATGGTTGATGACTGCTTCTACATTGTGAAAAAATGTATTGGCCGGGCCTTGTCCAGTTCCAGCATTGATTGTTTATGTGCCATGATCAACCATGCCACATCAGTTCTCGAGTCCGACTTCAGGTAATACGTTAGGCAGAGTTCCATTCTCTCTCTAATTTACTTAGTAGGCTCAACAAATGTTGACAATTTTTTCTTATGTTACAGAGAAGTCCTGTTTAACAAATTGCGTCAGGGTTTTCCAGCTACAACCTTACAGGACATTCAGAGAGGTGTAAGCAGTGCTGTCAGCTTAATGCAGAGTAGCTTGCAGCAGGGCAAGTTTGACACCAAAGGCATTGAGAGCAGTGAAGAGGCAAAGACCTCCTTCCTGGTAAGAGAGCCATATTTTTCCATGTGTTGGCTTCTGTACTAGGAATACTGTTTCAAGAAAGTACTAACCCCTTTCTTCTTCTGTTGTGCAGAATGGCCTTCTTAGTATAATCTTTTCCAATGTAAAACTCAAACCTGTGACTTAAATAGCAGTTTAAGTCTTAATTACCTACTAAAATCGCCACAGCCTAAGTTTTTGGAAGAGATGGGTTGTTTTACTTTTGTTTTACCTTTAAGTGTCTGCTTCTTTCTCTTCTACTGTTTTTCATTGCTACTCTTTGCACTGCTCATGTCTTATTGCCACTGTTTGCACTGTGTTTGGAGGCCATGTACATAAAAGCACCAATGAATTATTCTTCACTATTAATAAATTACAGGGGCATTGAAAAAAGCAGGCAGAAACACAGATACATGACCCACCTACCTGGTGTAGCACACCCTAAAAATCCAACCGTAGTGAAAGGTGAGGTAGAATTTCATCCCTCCTTTACTAGTTAGAAAAAATATTACATAAAAGGAACACACACAAATTCATACAAAGGTGTCCCAGTGCCATTTAAATGAAGTGAGGCTAGAGTCTTTGAACAAGTTCATAGTCAGAATATTGATAATTAAGAATTTTAAAGTATTATCAGATTAGTTTCATCTTTAGTAAAACTGTATTGTTAATGAAGTTTTAGTTGTCTATTATTGAGTTATACTTTAGTTACTTCAAGATTTTTTTTCTTCAATTCTGCTTTTATCTTTTTAATAAGAGCAACTGTGTCATTGATTGTAGTAGAGTTAATATTATTGTGAGGCCGCTTCTCAAATAAAGATATTTGTATGTTCAGTGGGTTCAACTTGAATCTGAGACCTTGATTCTGGAGTCTTTTAAATTAAATTTACTTTGAAATAGTAGTTATTTTCTTTTACTGTCTGAAAGTGCAGAAGTATTTACAGTACATTGAATTAAACTGAATTGTTGGTTGGCGTCTTAGATATGATGATAGTAAAATACAATTGACAATACAGTGTACAATATAGTCACAGCATTATACCTATCAGTATGTTAAAACATGTTGAATATCACACAATTAATACATAAAAACAAAATGATAATGTATAGAATTGTGATTAATTTTGAATTGAATCTTTAAAAGTAATCATAGTTTTAAGTTAGTTTCATTTAGTTGGGGGGTCACTGGTGAATCAAAAATTTTGACTGACCTCAGTGCTTTTATCAATTAAAAATGTTATCTACAGGGAGTGCAGAATTATTAGGCAAGTTGTATTTTTGAGGATTAATTTTAATATGGAACAAACACAGTGCTATCAGTCAATCCAAAATGTTAATAAACCTGAAACCTGAATGTTTCACAACGGAAATAACAACAACAACAACAACATTTATTTATATAGCACATTTTCATACAAACAGTAGCTCAAAGTGCTTTACATATTAAAGAATAGAAAAATGAAAGACATAATTATAAAAAATAAATCAACATTAACATCGAATAAGAGTAAGGTTCAATGGCCAGGGGGGACAGAAAAAACAAAAAAACTCCAGACGGCTGGAGAAAAATAAAATCTGTAGGGATTCCAGACCATGACCGCCCAGTCCCCTCTGGGCATTCTACCTAACATAAATGAAACAGTCCTCTTTGGATTTAGGGTTCTCACGGAAGGGCTTGATGATGATGATGGTCACGTAGACTTCTTCCTTTTAATCCGTCCATCATTGTTGGAGCATCATGAAGCTTTGAGTAGGTGGAGGTGGCGCAGGCCACCACCACAAAGAAACCGGAAAAAGAAACAGAAAAGAGAGTAGGGGTCAGTACCGATTTTAGAGCCACCATGAATAGTTGTTATGATGAATTGAACATACAGAGTATCAGGATTAAGTTAAATTACGATTAAAATGAAGT
Organism: Polypterus senegalus; assembly: GCF_016835505.1. Taxonomy (NCBI): domain Eukaryota; kingdom Metazoa; phylum Chordata; class Cladistia; order Polypteriformes; family Polypteridae; genus Polypterus; species Polypterus senegalus. Next base: position 31,997,476 of record NC_053162.1, on the reverse strand, counting down.
TATAAAAGGCCATGTTAAAGTAATGTGTTTTCAGCAGTGTTTTAAAGTGCTCTACTGTATCAGCCTGGCGAATTCCTATTGGCAGGCTATTCCAGATTTTAGGTGCATAACAGCAGAAGGCCGCCTCACCACTTCTTTTAAGTTTTGTTCTTGGAATTCTAAGGAGACACTCATTTGAGGATCTGAGGTTACGATTTGGAATATAAGGTGTCAGACATTCCGATATATAAGATGGGGCGAGATTATTTAAGGCTTTATAAACCATAAGCAGAATTTTAAAGTCAATTCTGAATGACACAGGTAACCAGTGTAGTGACATCAAAACTGGAGTAATGTGTTCTGATTTTCTTTTCCTAGTTAGGATTCTAGCAGCTGCATTCTGCACTAGTTGCAAACGATTTATATCTTTTTGGGTAGTCCTGAGAGGAGTGCGTTACAGTAATCTAGTCGACTGAAAACAAACGCGTGAACTAATTTCTCAGCATCTTTCAGTGATAAAGAGGTCTAACTTTACTTATGTTTCTTAAGTGAAAAATGCTGTCCTAATGATCTGATTAATATGTGATTTAAAATTCAGATTACAGTCAACAATCACCCCTAAGCTTTTTACCTCCGTCTTGACTTTTAATCCTAATGTATCCAGTTTATTTCTAATAGCCTCATTGTATCCATTATTGCTGATCACTAAAATTTCAGTTTTCTCTTTATTTAACTTGAGAAAATTACTATTCATCCATTCTGAGATACTAGTCAGACATTGTGTTAGTGAATCAATAGAATCGGGTCATCAGGTGCTATTGATAAGTACAGCTGTGTGTCATCAGCATAGCTGTGGTAGCTCACGTTGTGCCCTGAGATAATCTGACCTAACGGAAGCATGTAGATTGAGAATAACAGCGGACCCAGGATAGAGCCTTGTGGAACACCATATTGGATATCATGTGTCTTGAGTTGTAATTCCCACAACTAACAAAATATTTTCTCCCTGTCAGGTAGGATTCAAACCAATTTAAGACACTGCCAGAGAGGCCCACCCATTGACTAAGGCGATTTCTAAGAATGTTGTGATCAATGGTGTCAAATGCAGCACTCAGATCTAAGAGGATGAGAACAGATAAATGGCCTCTGTCTGCATTTACCCCAAGTCATTTACTACTTTAACGAGTGCAGTTTCTGTGCTGTGATTTGTTCTAAAACCTGACTGAAATTTATCAAGAATAGCATGTTTATTTAGGTGGTCATTTAACTGCATAATGACTGCCTTCTCTAGAACTTTACTTAAGAAGGGCAAGTTAGAGATGGGTCTAAAATTTTCAAGAGCGAGGGTCAAGATTATGTTTCTTAAGTAGGGGTTTAACTACAGCAGTCTTAAGACAGTCTGGGAAGACCCCAGTATCTAGTGACGAATTTACTATGTCAAGAACATTATCAATTAGCACGCCTGATACTTCTTTGAAAAACCTTGTTGGTATCGGGTCAAGGACGAGGTGGAGGGTTTTAATTGAGATATTATTTTTGTAAATCAGGTAAATCTATCCTAGTGAAAGAGTTTAATTTGTTTATAACAGGATGTTGGGGTTAAGGGTGATCCTTAGTGTTGGGGAGATATACTATGTTATTTCTAATATCATTAATTTTTTGATTGAAAAATACAGCGACAGCCTCACAGGTTTCACTGGAAGCACTTAGGAGGCATTCCTTTGAGCTACCTGGGTTTAGTAGGTGATCAATTGTTGAAAATAAGACTCTAGGATTACTAGCATTGTTATTTATAATATTAGAGAAATAGCAGCGTCTCTCAAGACGGACAGTGTTATTGTATTCTGTTATTTTGACTTTTAATATTTCGTGGTGGATAGTAAGTTTACTCTTCCTCCATTGACGCTCAGCTCTACGGCATGTTCTCTTTAAATCAGACACTCTTTGGGTCTTCCATGGTATACCAATGCTAGAAGATTTTTTCACTGTCTTTTCAGGTGCAACTATGTCAACAGCAGCTCTCACTTTAGAATTAAATCTTTCCACCTTACTATTTACATTGTCCTCGCTATTATAGCTGGCACTATAAACGGACTGATTGCTTAAAATGTTTGTAAGTTTTAAAGCTGCTGCGAATCAAAGAAGCGTTTTTAACAATATGCTTCTCATGAGTGTTTTTATCATTATTTCTATATTAAAAAGTAGAAGAAAATGGTCTGATAGACCAATATCAATGATCTGTTTTATATCAACTTTCAGTCCTTTAGTAATCACTAAGTCTAATGTATGACCTGCTTTATGTGTAGGCTGATTTATGAGTTGTCTCAAATCAAAAGAATCCAGGAGGTTCATAAATTCTTTTACTTTTAGATCACACTGATTATCTATATGAAAATTAAAGTCGCCAACTATTAGGAGTGTGTCATAATTAGTAATTAAAATTGACATTAAGTCAGAGAATTCCTCAAAAAACGACGCGTTATATTTAGGAGGTCTATACACGGATAGTATTAGAACTTGAGAATCTCCATGAATAACAACGCGAGATACTCAAAGGACTTGAACTTACCAAAACTGACATCTTTACATTTTAATCGGCCCCCTTTTCCCTCGAGTAAATGTTAGCCAATCCTGACGCGCATCTGAATTCCCATGTTTCATTTTTTCCCTGGCGGTTTGAATGAGTAAAACTGTAATAGTGCCGGTGCAGAGATGAGTACTAGATTCGATTAAAACTACGCGCATCTGAATTCAGCCATGTTTCATTTAGTGCAATAAGATCTATTTTTTTATCACTAATAAGATCGTTGATAAAAAACGGAAGACTCTATTAAACATTCATCCTGTCCTGGCACAGCAGTATTATTTCGGAAGGGGTTAAGAGCAGAGATAGATAGTCAAGAAAAACAAATTACCTTCGATATGTTTTCGGAGAGGACCCGGGTGCCGAAACTGTTCGGATGCAGGCCATCACGCTTGAAGAGCGGCCTTTCCAAGAAGAGATTCCAATTGTTGATGAAGCCGACATCCTTCTTCTTGCAGAAACCCTGTAGCCAGTTGTTCAACCCTAGCAGACGACTGTAGTACTCGTTGGATCGTCTGACGAGAGGTAGTGGACCCGAAACGAAGATCTTTGCCGATGGGGTCCTCTCCTTCGTGTCTCTAATCAGAGCTGCGAAGTCAGCCTTCAGGATTTCTGATTGTCGGTGCCTTATATCGTTTACGCCGGCATGCAAGACGATTGATCCAACTGCCCTCTCCTTGTGTTTCGTAGACTGCTGGCGACGCTTTCATTACATCTCGGACACGAGCACCGGGAAAACAAGAAACAAACGATTTTGCATTAGGGCATGCGACATTAAGGTTTCTAACGATGGAATCACCTACCACTAATACATCACCAGGTGCTGAAGGCGAAATGGGGACGCGGAGAGGGTCAAACCGGTTCTGAGATAAAATGCTCGCCTGTGCCGATGGAGGTGCTCTGGCCTTGAACCCCCGCCTGCATAGCTGAAATCCACCGAGGTCAGCAGCGGCGTTGCTCCTACGAGGCGGGTTGAGGTCGGCACAACGCGGGGTTGATGTTTCGCCGGTTCCAGATGGCAAGGACGGTTTATCCAACAGCCGGGCCTTCAGATTTCTCAGGTATTTCCGTCGGGACAGGAGTTTCTGAATCTTTTCATCAAGTGCTTGGAGTTCCTCAATTACGATTTCAACGCGAGTTACCCCACTGTCGGCCATTTTCTACTTCGTGCCCTAGGAGAAATGAGAGAGAGAGAGAGAGAGGTTAGAAGCCCCAGCTACACAAGGAAATGTGAGTGTGAACATCATCAGGGGAATACATATGTGCGCACAATTATTAGGCAACTATTAGTGTGCAGATTTATTATGCAACTAAAGGAAAATGAAAATTTTCCCATCTCACTTGTTTTTCATCTGTTATAGTGAGAATAATAAACAAACACCTCAAAATTTACAAATAAACATCTCTGTCATTTCAAAAAAAATAAATCAATCAATGAATGACCAATATAGCCACCCTTCTTTCCAATAACAGTCATAAGCCTTTCCATTCATGGAGTCTGTCAGTTTCTTGATCTGTTGACGATCAGCTTTTGTGGAGCAGTGACTACAGCCTCCCAGACACTCTTCAGAGAGGTGTATTGTTTTTCTCCCCCGTAAATCTAGCGTTTAAGAAGTGCCCACAAGTTCTCGATAGGGTTTAGGTCAGATGAGGAAGGGGCCATGTCATTATTCCTTCATCTTTAAGGCCTTTACTGGCTGGCCACACAGTGGAGAATTTCGATGCAAGTGATGGAGCATTGGCCTGCATAAAAATCATGGTCTTTTTCCTGTATCACTGTTTGAAGAAAGTGTCTTCGAAAAACTGGCAGTAGGTTTGGGAGTTGATTTTGAGTTCATCTTCAATGCAAAAAGGTCCAACTAACTCATCTTTAAAATACCAGCTCATACCAGTACCCCACCTCCACGTTGGAGTGGAGCTCTGTGCCATTACTGATCCACAGGTCCATCCATCTGGTCCATCAAGAGTCACTCTCATCTCATCGGTCCATAAAACCTTTGAAAAATCTGTCTTCAGATATTTCTTGGCCCAGTTTTGACGTTTCAACTTATGTTTCTTGTTCAGTGGTGGTTGGGTTTCAGCCCTCCTTACCTTGGCCATGTCTTTGAGCACTGAACACCTTGTACTTCTGGGCACTCCAGGTAGGTTGCAGCTCTGGAATATGAAAGTACTGGAGGATAATGGGTTCCTGGTAGCTTCACGTTTGATTCTTCTCAAATCTTTGGCAGCTAATTTGCGTCTTTTGTTCTCAACACGTTTCTTGCGACCCTGTTGACTATTTGCAACAAAATGTTTGATGGTTCTGTGATCACACACCAATATCTTAGCAATTCCAAAAGTGCTGCATCCCTCTGAAAGACTTTTTACAATTTTTGACTTTTCAGAGTCAGTTAAATCTCTTTTTTGGCCCATTTTGCCTGAGGAAAACTAGCTGCCTAATAATTCTGCACACCTTGATATAGGGTGTTGATCTCCTTAGGCCACACCCTCCCTCATTACACAAATACACATCACCTGACGTGCTTAAATCCAATAAGCATTCAAGTTAATACAGCTTGGAGTTGGAATATACGCATTAAAAATGATGATATGGTCAAAATACTCACTTGCCTAATAGTTGTGCACACAGTGTATGTCATTGCACACTTTTATAAGCAGATGTGCTTATTGCAAATGCTAAAAAAAAAAAAACAATTTATAGCAGATCAACTTATTACTTAAACCACCACAACAGTTTTCATTGATTAAAAGATGAAGGGTTCATTTAGTATTTTGTTGTGTTTACATAAATAAAAGTACAACAACAAATGACATGTTGAGAGTCAGTTACTGTAACTGATATATTGTGACTACTATTAATTATGAGAGGTGACACAATGGCTGGCAATATTGCTTCACAGTTTTGGCAGAATAGTTCAAATCCCAATCCAGTAACTGTCCGTCTTTTTGGATTTGAAATCTTCTCCCCATATATTCATACGTGTTGTCTGGGTGCCTTGTTTTCTTTTGAAATCCCAAAGGTTTGCATATTAAGTTAACTGGAAACACAAAGAGTTGGTGTGCACTATTATGAATTTGGGCTCCTTGTGCATCCAGTGAAGCCAAAATAAACTATTAACCTTGAATTAGAATAAATTGGTTTTCAAAAGTGAATGAGTTGAAAGGCTATTATTTATATATTGGATATTATGAAAAAAAATGACCTATAATTTAACTGGAAAGGGTTAGAAAATTGTACAAACTATGATGGAAAATTGACAGGCTACTTAGGCAGCTGCGGATTATTCTCATGCATTCTTATAATCCTTGTCTGGCATATCAATTAGGCAAGGAATGCCTACATCACCACCCTGGACTAAATGTTAGTCAGGATCATGTTGCTTTGTTTGTTTCTTGTTTTATTCAGGTCACCCTGAACAACGTGGAGATCTGCAGTGAAAACATTATGACTCTGAAAAGAACCCTAGAGGTTAGTTTTCAATTCACTGCTTGTATAGTCTCAAAATTTGCTATTCATATTTTAGTTAGTGTTAATCATGACTGTATGTCCAAGGTTATAGTTTTTGATTTTTTTTTTTATATAAATCAGAAGAAAACTACACTACATTATTTTGTCTTTCTCTGTTTAGAATGATTGCGCTAAACTCTTCAGTCAGGGATCTGGCAAAGGAGACCAAGCTCGTGCCAAGATTGATAGCTGCCTTTCAGACCTGGTGGCTGTCTCCAGCAAGTTCAAAGACTTACTGCAGGTAGGTAAACTGAGCAGGAGTAAGTATCCTCTCGGACAACATCTCCAGTATCCTTTTTTAAGACTTGTTGCCTTTACCTAAGAACCTATGAAGGTGCACAAATAAGAGGAGGCCATTTACAGTAGTCTGTCTACAATGTTTAATTAGCTGAAAGCTAAACTGTCCCAATTATCTCATTCAGATACTTTTTACTTTCTCATACGTAGTAAAAAAATTCAACCTCAACATTTCGATTGAATCTTGACGTTTTAGACCTTCCTGGGTCCAAAAATATCATTTTTGAAATGTCTGTCTCTGTGTAAACACAATAATTTGAAAACGCTTTGACCTAGGTCAATGAGATTTTATACATCTGCTTTACATCAAAAATAAGGAATCCTATCAACTTTTGGGCCAACCAGAATACATTCTCAAATGCTCAAGTAAACTATGGTTATAATTGCCGATAGCGGATTCAAATTTTATATAGATATCTATAATGATAAAAAGCAAACGGATATGAAATTTGAGAAAAATTACTCAACCGGAAGTAGTATTTTATTTAAACAACCATCTGAATTTTTTGTATAATGGAAAAATAAATGTACAGTATACACAATATTAAAAATTGTATTCAGTATAATGCATATTCTTTCAATAACTATTATTAATTTAATTTTAATTTATACATAATCATTTTAACAATAATGTGTGAACATGCCATGTAAATATAAAGATGCAATGGGAATAATAAGATGCTACGTCCCCATTGTGTTCCTGGTAATACATTTAATTTTATATATTTTTTTTATTTCTGTCATCATTATCGAACTTAAATGTAGCCAAATTCAGTTTTACCTATAGCAATTTATTGCAACAAATATTCTATAATACTAACATTTTTCTATGTTTTTAGGTGAGTATAACTCTTTCTACTTTGCACATAATCTCGGTAGTGCATACGTAATCATGAAAAAAATTCCACCACCGTTTTCACCCTAAAATATTTTATAAGTTTGATTATAAATAGACAAATGATTATGTATCTATTATCAATTAGTTATGATGAGAAACAATGAGATATGAAATTTGAGAGAGATTGCGACACTGGAAGTGGTTCTGATTTCCTCTATCACAGTATATGAGAAAGTTGAGGGGAGCACAATCCCGATTTTTATTAGAAATTTAGAAAGTTTTCATTTCTGTTACATAACTTGGTAATTTTTGTTTATGATAACCACAACATAATTTGTGAAGAAAGGCATTTCTTGTTAATTTGTAGTGGATTCCTCAATAATATGTTTCACTATTTGAATAAAACAATTCCAATGGATCAATTTCATCAAGTGGAAAGATGTGCTAATTATATCATCTGTGTCATTATTATAAATTACAAAGAGTAATAATCCAAGTACAAATCCTTGAGGGACTCCACTGATGACCTCTGTCCACATGGAACATTTTTATTCTTGTCTCTGGCCTATTAACTAACCAGTAATTCAGTTTTATATGTTACTTCTGCTGCTAGTGCCTTTTAGTTTCAAAAATATTTGTTGCAGTACTTCTTTGATATGTTTGGTTTGCATGTGTTTATAAATGAAGAAATCCCCATGTGCTCCACCAAATAAAAAGCAATAATCTTGTTTTGGTGATTGAATAATTTACCTAACTATCACACTGACTTGGGTCAGCCAAACCCTGTCACAATTCTCCAAGATTAATAAAACATTTTTAATAAAGTGTCAAAGAACTGTAGAGCAACATATAGAGATCTGGGGCCTCATGCACAACTGCGTGCATAGAATTCACACTATAACATGGCGTACGGACAAAATTGGAAATGAGCTTACGCACAAAAAAATCCAGATACATAAATCTGTGCATTCGCCAACTTCCACGTTCTTCCGCTACATTAATCCTGGTCAGTGTGAAAAGTAAAAGAAAAATGTGCACGCGCCTGCTGTTCCGGCCCATCTCCTTCCAGAATTATGCCTCTTTGAATATGCTAATTGATATAAATAGCCCTTAAGCTCATTGTTCTGTGAAAAGGCAATGGCAAAGCACGGGGGGAAATAGAAGAATTTCAGAGAATACCAAGTGGAGGCTAGGAAAAACTTACTATTTGTTGGTCTAAACAGTGGTATAAACCAGCGTTTTTCAACCGCTGTTCCGCGGCACACTAGTTGCCTGGTGTGCCGTAGGTGCAGACAAGACAAGACACTGAGACAGACTGTGTTTTTTTTGTGTTTTTTGAAATTCATGCCTAGACTCCCCCGGTCCCCTCTGGGACACCTTCCACTTCCTGGCTCCCTGATGCCTGGAAATCGTCACTGCCTGTGATGTCATCCGGCATCGGATCCAGGAGGGCGGAGCAACCAGAGAGGAGAGGCAGCACTATCTTGCCCTGGCACAACCCGACCGGGGGGAGCTGTCAGTGACAGTGAGATACTGCAGTGATGGACAAGTTTTTGAAAAGGAAAGAACTGGACTCTGAACAAAATTTGGAGGCAGATGAGAGCCCAAGTATGAGTGGGGATCAAAAGAAAGCAAAGATGGTTAACGCAAGCAAATTCTCTGGCGCAAGGCAATATAGCGAAAGCTATATTTCAGTTGGATTTACTTGCACTGGAGATACAAACAAACCAACTCCACTGTGCGTGGTGTGTGGTGAAGTGTGGTGAAAAGCTAGCTAACAGTGCTATGGTCCCAAGCAAACTTAAATGCCATCTCCAAACGAAACATCCTTTGCTTCAAAACAAGAATGCGGACTATTTTATTCGCCTGCGTGACAACATGGAGAAACGGGCAACTTTCATGAGAAAAACCACAAAGGTAAATGAAAGAGCTCTTAAAGCTAGCTATCAAGTTGCTGAACTTATAGCCAAGTCAAAAAAGTCGCACACTGTGGCAGAGACATTAATACTTCCTGCCTGCAAAGCTATTGTAGAGGAGATGCTCGGACCTGAAGCAGCTAAGGAAATAGCCAAAGTCCCTCTCTCAGACAACACAATTTCCAGACGTATTAATGACATGTCTGCAGACATGGAAAGTGTGGTTTTGGAAAAGATCCGTATCAGTGAGAAATTTGCATTGCAACTTGACGAGTCTACTGATATCAGTGGACATGCTCAACTCTTGGCCAATGTGCGTTTTGTTGATGGTGATGCAATTAGAGAAAACTTCTTTTTTTGCAAGGCATTTCCAGACAAAACAGGAGAAGAAATTTTTCGGGTCACATCCGAATACCTTGAACAAGGAGGACTTAAGTGGAACTACTGCACAAGTGTCTGCACCGATGGAGCTGCAGCCATGGTCGGGCGCTTTGTAAGCAGAGTGAAGGAAAGAAATCCAGATGTGATTGTTACGCATTGTTTTTTACACCGCGAGGCCCTCGTAGCCAAGACTTTACCAGCAGCCCTAGTTCATGTGTTGGATGATGTTGTGCGCATGGTAAACTTTATAAAGTCACGACCCGTGAAAAGTCGCATATTTTCAGCTTTGTGTGAGGAGATGGGAGCGAAGCATAAAACCTTGCTGTTGCATACGGAGGTCCGGTGGTTGTCGCGTGGCAAGGTCTTGGTTCGTGTGTATGAGCTGCGGGAGGAACTTAAAGTGTTTCTGACAAATGAGAGGTCAGATTACGCAAAGCAGCTTGCAAGTGATGAGTGGTGTGTAAGGCTGGCATACCTGGCAGATATATTTTATCATCTGAATGAACTGAACACACGAATGCAAGGCCGAAGTGAAAACCTGCTTACAAGTACAGATAAAATAAATTGATTCCGTTCAAAGGTGCAACTCTGGCATCAACACGTGGAAAGTGGCAATCTTGAAATGTTCACACTCACCAAGCAATGGCAAGGTGTTCACACTGCTGCACTGTGTGAGATAATAGTTAAACATTTAAAAACTCTCGAGGAGAAGTTGTCATTTTATTTCTCTTCAGTCTCCACTGAATGCCTTGACTGGGTTAGGGACCCTAAGCATGAAATGTCAGCTTTAATCTCTAAATTTCCACTTTAATTATGTAGTTTATTTTGTCATTAAAGTAGAACATCATAAACTTAATCTTAAAATCGTTTCATTTACTAGTTTCTCAAATCCCATCATAACTAAAGTAGCACATTAAATGCTTTGTTTTGTATTTGATCTTCTGTGTGTGAATCACTACATGCTTCTTAAACCGGCTTTCTCTTCCTCTGACAGGACACAGGATCCATTACATTCATGATATTACAGCTCTCTGAATAATTTAAAATACTGAGATGTATACTTTATCATTTTCATGATGATCAGAGTTAAAGCATGTTATTAAACATGGGAACATGGTGGCGCACTGATTGTTCCTGCTTCACACAAGATGCTTGCTGCGCCATGCGCGACCTTCGATGTAATAATTTACTGCAGCAGTACTGTCTCCTTCAAACATACTAATCTCCAATTCCTGTCCTTCCTTTTCTTTCTCCAAATACCCAATCGCCGCACAATCAGCTCTGTAATAGACATTAAGCCATCTGTAAGCGCCCAGATTCTTCAAAACTTTTAAAGAACATTGAAATATCTTCGTAGTACATGTTTAATTGCTGCATCCATCTATCCTTCCCTTGTTGCACCAGCAAAAATACAGCACGAGACACGAACAAAACGTGAACGGAGCGCCAGATCCTTGCTAGCACAGCGACACAGTGTCCTCACATGTTTAGTTATTAACAATATAGATTATTTAAATGAAGTTAAAGTTTTGTCTGTATAATAAACATATTTTTGCATATTTTGCTGCATTTCATCTTAAAAAATGATACTGTCATCGTATGTAAATACTGTATGCGCTTTACAAAGTGGCTCAGGTTGTGCTATATAACTGTATCTCAAGTTTACAGTGAGATAATTGTGTCATAAGTACAAACAGTTCTACAAGGAGCACTTGATGGACTGATTGAGTGCATTTATAGTTCTTGGGACGAAACTGTTTGTGAACCGTGTCCGTACAGGAAAGGCTCTGAAGCATTTGCCATATGAGAGCAGTTCAATAGAAAGCATGGCTGAGGCAGCGTGTGCTTGATGCTGTATACCGATAATTCTCTTTCCAGTCAGCTGCTGTACAGCTGTGATTCACACTCCGATACAGAGATATAAATACTCCGAGTGGTGCAGTGAGAGTAATATGGGAAAAGATGATCTGCTGTGGCAACCTCTAACGGGAGCAGCTGAAAGAAGACGAAGAAGGTGCAGTGAGAATAACAATGCTAAAGCAGTTATGGTATTTGGAATAGTTTGACCATTCTGTGGACCATTATATTGTTACAGGTTAACTACAATCGGATGCATTTAACTAATAAACAATATGCGGTTAATTTCAATGTATTTAAAAAAGCCACGTCAGGGATGTTGATCTAAGAAAGAAAGGGAAACCACACTGGAACAGTAGCACTGCTTTGATGCTGGGTGCCGCTAGTTTGCAAAACCGAGCGCAGAACTTGTGTACGCCAGGGTTGGAGCTACCGTGAAAATGTGCGTTTTTACGTTGGTTTTACGCCAAGTTTAGGTTTTATACATCGCGATTTGAACATGGAAACGTGCGCACTGTTTAGGCTAATCAGTGTTAATGACTTCAACATCAGAAAGACACTAGGCAATGTATTGGCAGGGTAGCAAGTATATACAAGTACTTGCTGCAAGCATTTTTTTTTTCTCCTTTGCCCCTTAGTGATGGACATGCATGGTGATGACAGTCATGATCTGGATGATTTTTTTTTTTTCTTCTTCTTCAATAATATTGGAGAATGCAGCTGATTGAAATTTAAAAGGTTTTCTGATACCGTGCAATTATTTTCCTTGATACTTACACAGTGCCCACAAACGTAACAAACATTTGCCTTGTTCTTTAAAGCAAAAACAATTTTTAAGTTTGAAAAAAAAACACATTTTTGATTATTTTAAAAATAGTAAATGAAATGTAATGAAAAAACATTTTATCTCTTCAACAAATCACATGCTGAGATAAGAGTACAATAGAAAAGTAAACCTTCCCTAAACATACAGTACAGTCAACATACAATTAGTTGAATTGTAAAATATTACCATACCTGTGACCCAGGGAGAATTGGGAAAATCTCTCACCCGGATCTATGTGTCTGTTGTATGAAGCATTCCCTCTCTCTTTCACTTTGTTCCTTATGCCCAATTTAGTATTTCTACCCAACAAGCTTGAATTTTGTATATAGAGATTGTGTTTTACAGATGGTAGAAATTAGATATTGGTGACAATCTTGACATCATTGTGAAAATACACAGTAATGCAGAGAATCTCTACTTCTAAACCTTAAGTAAGAGAGGCCAAATATTTGCACTGTACTGCTCTTAAATCCCTCTGCTGCCATTTAAAATGAACACTTCCATGTGACAAAGTGATGAAGTAGCTATAGCTTGTGTTGACCTGCTTTTCCTTCAGAATGTAAAAAACGATGAGGACGTTTTTGTTGTGTTGCCACACACACTCCCTTCCAGAAATGTTTTGGCCATATAATTTTGTACATTCAGTCAGAAATGCAAAGTTTGAACAGGGACAATTTTTTTTTTTTTTTTCTTTCAGCATGTGATGAGATAAAAGAGAACTCGTTTATTTTTAGTCATTTATGTGGGTTTTTGTTTTTATACAGGAAGGCCTTACAGAGCTGAATACAACTTCCATCAAGCCACAGGTGAAGCCCTGGATCACAAGCCTGCTTTCCATTTCTCACAACATCGAGGAGGTAAGAGAACTGGTGAAACACACTAATCTTTTAACCAGATATTTGTTATAGAAAGATAGTTTTAATAGAAAGTATACTCTGAGCAAATTTGGTCTTTGATTACAGAGGGCCTTGTAATTTTTCCACAGGGTGAGACTTAACAGTTAGCTGTCACACAAATGGTACTGTACACACGCTGTGTGAATGTATTTGTGCATGTCTATGTATGTATGTATATATACAGTTTATACATTATATAATTATACTCTGTGAGACATTATACAGCAAATTGTAAAAATACATCTTTTCTGTAGCTGTTATATGTAGATGCCCCCATATGATAGGTCTTTAAACAGTCTGCCACCAGCCTTCACTTTCCTAAGCAGCCTGGGTAACCTAGGGTGGACAGCTGTCTAGTCCTGTTTTTCCAATCAGTCTGGGGTAGATAGTTCTGTTATCATCGCTAATGTTGATTATTGCATAGCACTTTTCTGTGGTTCACATCAAGATTGTCAGTGAGCAATGAGCCTAAAAATAGATTTTTATGTTCAATAAAGGGGCACTTCACATAGCATTATGTTTTACTCTAGTTGGACAACTAGCAACAAGTGGAGGTTTTTGGACTTTTGCCAAACTGTCAGTGTGTATTTTTTTTATTTTTTTTTATTTTATTAGAAGTTTCTAAAGAATGAAAGGTAACAGATGTTATTCATCTAGACAGAACAGCAAGTCAGCTATCCAGTAAAGAAGTTAGCAGACATTTAAAATAAGCTGAAATGGAGGAGCTTTTGTTTCACTATGTATAGTTTTTATGACAAAGCATGAGGCATGTGCCAATATGCAAACTTTGAACTACTACTAATAGTTGATTTTTTCCCTCATGTAGTAATTGCTGATTATGGACCAGATATTAATATTTCCTTGTTTTTTTTTTCTGCATTATTTGTTTATATTTATTATAGATTATGGCTACATTTTTGTATTAGCAGGAAATAGTGAAATTTTGGTGTATTTTAACAGAAAAAAATCCCTTTCATATTTGAAATTTGAAAATGTTTTTGAATATTTATGCAAAAGATTTGGTGCATCGTTTTACACTAGGATTTTGGTATTGCTAAATTGGCCATAGTGTGCATTTGTGTGTGTTTGTTCATCCTGTGATGGGCTGGTGCCTTGTCTAGGAGTTGTTCCTGCCCTGTGCCCAAAGATTGTTGGTGTAGGCTCCGGTTTCCCTCCAACCTTTCTTAAATAATTTAAACTTCTTTTACTTAAACATTTTTGATCTCAGCCAGTTAGGTTTATGATCAAATTAAGTAAAAATAACATTCACTCCTAACTCTCTTTATATTACTGTTGGTTGTTTAAAATAGAATCATGGAGTCCTACAGCCATGAGTGCCAGAATAATTGATTTGATCTAAGGTTGTCTTAAATGAATAATTGAACATTCTCAAAGAGCAGCTTAGTTGCCAAAAAGAACAAGTGGTGCATGCTGCCGTTTTGTTATCACTGGTATTTATGGTAAAAAGTGACCACACAGCTGACATTTTACGCAGCTCTTTGTCCCATGTTCAGTGAGCAGCCTGGTTTCTGTAACTGGTCTAAGCATGTCGTATATTAGAAAATATCTTAACATCACATTTGATACTGAAATTTTATTTGCTACATTATAGGCAAGTACTGACATGCTGCTTGATTTATTATGCATCCCTTGAAGCAACAAAAACATCTTATTCCAGTGGTGTGTAGGATGTTATTTACCCTGATGTTCAAAAAGCTTTTTGATAGGTATCCCACAAGAGGCTGGTCATTAAAGTATAAACAGTAAGGAAAATTCAGGATGGGATGTCATGCACATGATGATGTGGCAACAGGTGGGTTGCTTCCTGTACATAATTGAGATACATAAGAGTATGTAACTACCACATTCATTAGATTTGCAGATGACACTAAACTAGGTTACTTAGTGTGTCCCTTTATAAAAAAATCAATATATGTAATAATCACAAATACTGTATATACTGTATGTACAGTATATGTGTATGTGTCTATATGTATATATAAAAATGTAGTTTGGACATCTGTGAATCAGGTCACGTCTTGCATGTTTTTTTTTTGTTTCTCCCAAAACCATTTGTCACATTGCATGCTGCTCACATAAATAATAAGACTTGAACTTTTTACTCTGTTTGGCAGTGTAGACATCTCATTCTCCACCACTCATTCCTGGAATACTACAGGTATTTCTTTTAAAACCTTAAATCACTGATATATTCAGTTTACCTTTGTGCATCAACATTGCCTTACAACAAAGGTTTTTAAACACATATTGTCTGAATTTGGGTTGTGCAGCCCCCTTTCCATGGGTGACCAAAGGGTGATTACCAATGGAGATTAGGACTAAGGTCAGCAGCAATTCTGATTCTTCAAGACATGAAAAAAGGCAAAAGTGGATTGCAAGAAAAACAGCCACTGATCCATACCAATATCATCGTTATTAAAGTGTACTTGGCACATGACATATTTTGGAACTGTCCTCCTAGCTAATCCTAGTACACATTGGTCAAACAAATATAAAAAATGTTACCTTCATAAAGCCATATGTCCTAATGACCTCCAAGTTATTTTTACAATTTTTGTAGGATTAGGTTTCAGTTGTTTACAAGTATGCTATTATCATTACTTGTACAGATAATTAACTGGTCTTATATAAGTACAGCAAAACTTCAGAGGAAAAATATTTAAATGTATAGCTGGGTGAAACTGTAAATCCAATATCGGTGTACATTTTATTAATAGGTAAACTGGGAGCTCTTGTTTATTTGCATTGTGATTTAGTAACAAAGTATCAGGTATGGCAAAAAATCATGAATTAGAAACATTCTTATAAGTAAGATGCAGAGAGCTGTGTCACTACATATTTAAATGTATTTTAAACTTACCTTTGAAGTTTACATTTTTTTTTCTTTTTGTTAAACACCAGTTTGCATATAGCTGACTGCTGCTTTGCAAGTCCATGTTAGCCTGATTCTTATGGTTAGTCTTGTTTTTTAGGAGGAGTTTAATGAGTATGAGGCCAATGATCCCTGGGTACAGCAGTTCATTGTCAGCTTGGAACAGCTCACTACAGAATTCAAAGTAAGTTGGATTATCGGTCCACATTTAGGCTGTTTATACTTAATGCACATTTAAACAATTTATTAGATTTTTTGTTACCTGATATTTTAAATGATGTGCTCAGTGACCCCTTTGGGCAAGTGTAGCAGCAATTTTTAATCCAATAATAGATTGGGGCCTTTTATGAGCCCATTGAGTACATACCCATTTAACTGAGTTTAATAGTTCAGTCAGTCACTTTGAAGGAAGTGTTTACATCTTTTTAAACTACTTCCAGTTTTGCCATTGTCAGCCTTTTTCAGAGAACTTTTTTTCCAGTAGTACAATACAATACAATTTATTTCTTGTGTAGCCCAAAATCACACAAGAAGTGCCGTCACACTTGACAGCCCCCTAGCCTTGACTCTCTAAGATGACAAGGAAAAACTCCCAAAAAAACCCTTGTAGGGAAAAAATGGAAGAAACCTTGGGAAAGGCAGTTCAAAAAGAGACCACTTTCCAGGTAGGTTGAGCATGCAGTGTGTGTGTGTCAAAAAGAAGGGGGTCAATACAATACAATGCACAGAACAGATCCTCAATGCAATATAAAAATAAAATTTTCACAAGTATGCAGCAGAATTTAACAGTAGATGATATCACATACTATCATTTGGATTTGTTTAGAGTAGTAGTAGCACATGTCACTTTAATTCCTTTGCAAACATTTCTGGGCCCTCGTATATAAAATACTTCTAGTGTAATAAAATATCAGGTGGGTATTTATTTATGTTTAGAGTTCTAAGGTGAGTCTATTATCCCCTTTTACACTCTTCACTGTGTAGATCTGAACAAATTGTTCCCAAATTCCTACTATAGCCCTCCTATGTTAGTTACCTTTTATGTCTATGACAGCAACAAGACTGAATATCAGAACAGGCAGGAGAGAAGAAGTTAAACATTTGTTTAATATAGTTAATATGCCCAAAATAAAGTTAAATGAGTGTGACCAAAATACCATTATAACCTAATTGGCATTTCATCTTGCATCCATATGCTTACTACCAGGTGCCTGTGTCTCTGGTCCAGCATGATCTTTGTTACCACGTGACCTTTGAATGAAGTGAGCAAGGGCTTGTTCCTCAAAGGATGAAAAATGGCAGAGTGCGAGAGAGAGAGAGAGAATTTCTTTAGTGTCACTGTCTTTTTTTTTTTTTTATGCCCTGAATCAAAAGGATAAGCCGATCCCCAACTTCTAGTAACCAATGGAGTGAGCTGACCACGTATTTCATACCTATTCTTGTTTCAGCATGACTTGGTCCCAGGCAAGCTGATCAGTCAGTTTTCGAGATTTTATCATTACTAGTTGTAACCTGTATTAATTTTTATCAGTATTATTTCACTGTCTTTATGACAGCTGTCAAATTAATTTCTTACATATTTGTATAGTATCCACCCTGCTAGAGTGTTAAGTCATGATTGCCTCAAGTGTGCATAAGCAAAACTCAAATCCATGCACAGTGCTTTCACAATTGCTGCACAAAACTGCATGAAGTATGCAGATGATCTTAAGGAAAGTTTAAGAGAGTTTAACATGATTATCAAAACATGATTTTTAAAATTGTGAAATAGATTCTCTGTGACTATTCACCTTAAATGTGTATTTCCATGGTTTCCCATTAGGCAGGCCTTTCGTCAGTTATCTATGATAATCTGACCAGTCTGATAACTAGCCTTATTGCCACTGAGCTGGAGAAAACAGTCTTCAAATCTATCTTTAGCCGGGTAAGTAAATCAATGAAAAGACAATAAAAATTTATGCTACAGGAAAACTAGGATTAGCTAATTTGGTGTTCTTGCCTGCTGATCTTCTTTATAGCTGGGTGGACTCCAGTTTGACAAGGAGCTCCGGTCCCTAATTGCATACTTGACTACAATCACCACTTGGACCATTCGAGACAAGTTTGCACGGCTTACTCAGATGGCCACCATATTAAACCTAGAAAGGGTGAGTCTGTTTGCATGCATAAAGAATTACATCGTTTACCCTAAGATCAAGTCATGGCTTTTAATGTATCCTAGGCTGAGAAAAGATTAATCTTGCCTTGTAAGGTTAAGAAATCTTTAAGATTATTTGTCTATGCACAGAGTGCTTTAAAAGTCTTGTATTAATATATTTATTAAATATGTAGTCACAATAATGAAAAAGCTGTTCTTGGGGGGAATATAATGCAAATGTTTAACTATTTCGTTTTCAGGTGACAGAAATACTGGACTATTGGGGTCCTAACTCTGGCCCCCTGACATGGAGATTGACTCCAGCGGAGGTCAGACAAGTACTGGCACTCAGGATTGACTTTCGTAGTGAGGACATAAAGAGGCTAAGACTGTAGGTCAAACGCACCGACTCTTCCTTACCATGCTACCTTAACCAGTTTGGTATATTGGAATCCTGATTTATTTATTATAGGGAAGAAAGCAATGGTTTTACAAAAAATACAAAGGTCGCCCTCCTATGGAGTTGACATTTAAAAAATGTGAAGTTTGCTGCAGTAAGCTCTATAGCTGTAGCAGAGAGAGAACTGAAATAAAGAGGCTTCTTCTATGGTCAAGGTAAGCAGCTTTCCTTCTTCTGGATGAGTACTCCCTGAAGATCTACTTCAACATGGTGGATACTGAAATCAGCAACACCCTGAAAAATAGCAAACGGAAACATGGTAGTGCACACAACAAGCCACATACTGTAAGAAGTCAGTACAGTATAACATTTAATGTACACGAAGACCAGCTTTCATACCTCTGTCTTGGAAAGGATGTCTCTCACGTGATCAGCTTGATGTGGTTCTTTTGTTAACAGATAAAGGAAACCACCCCCTCCTGCACCTGCCAAACTTTGTCCAAGAGCTAGTGGCTTAAGAGCTGCCATCATGGCACTGACAGAAGTAGGCTCGCATCCTCTGGCCATTACTTTCTTTTGTTGCCAGTACTGGTCCAAACTACTGCCAATCTGTGTCAGAGATCCTATTGAGAAAGTCACTGATTAGTAATCCAAACAATCACAGGGTCAAGTGTTGTGCTCTGGAAACATTTATATGAGAGAGAAAAAATGATTTGAAAAAGACATGTTAAACCTGACTTCTGCATTTCTGAATGAAAACACAGCTATGTTGGGAAAGTCTATGATGTCCATGTGTCCTTGCTGTGCTACCGGCACCTCGGAGGTCTTTGGTACATATACAGTAGGTGCATAGTACCTTACTGATTGCCTTTGCTTCCTTAAAATATATAGAGTTGTACTCCCTACCTTGTCTGAAGGCTTCTGCACATGCTTCAGCTGTATTGACCAGTTGGTCTGTATTCTCCACAATGAAGGGCAGTCTGGCATACCAGCTCCTCACCACATCCTGCACAAGAGACTCATTTCAGCTCGGCACCCAAGATTATAATAGAACGCCCATATTTCACAGCTGACTAACCTGTAGGAGGTTTCGAGCCAGACGTGTCTTTCCTGTGTAGATCAGTAGGAGGTGCTGATTAAATGTTTCAGTGAAGCCAGGAGGCACTGAAATAGGCTCCACTTCAACCCTGAGTGGCAGCTGAGCCTTTGAACGTCCAATTTTAATTCCAGGTAATAAACCACCAACTTGATCTTGCCAGCCACCACCTGCCCCATAGAAAGATTCAGATAAGTGCCTTTTTTTGATTGTTGGATGAACAGTACATTTTCAACTAAAGATGTGTTATGCTTAATTCATAAATGTTTTGACCCACTCAAACTGTACAAACCAGGTGAAATGTCTTAATTCTAGCTGTACTTAAACAAAATAAAATCATAATTCCCATCTTAGGCCAGCAGGAATGGACTTTCACAGACAGTTGTGGGGGCCCGATTTTACCTGTGGTAAGAATCTGTTCTAAGTGCAAGATGACATGCAGTAGCGCTTCTGTGCTGTATGAGCGGCCTGCACTTTCATAGATGGCTGCCATTATAGCACCTGCCAGGATACTGCTGGTACCTAAAGAGTAGAAAATTGGGTAAGTGTTTCAGGTGAAAACAGGTGATACCCGTAAGCCAAGTGTCTGCAACAAAACTTTGAATATTTTTCACTCTAAAAGAAACCTCCTGCAAGATTCCTTCTTCTGCTCTCAACAGCATCTGCAAGACTGCATCATAACTTGTGCGTTTCAATAAGAAACTAAAGACTCTACCTGCTTATGGCACATTGAATATAAAACAAATAACAGTTTTGGGGTCTTCATTTTTTTATATAGAAGATGTTTTTGCTGCTTTCTTTTATAATTTTGTGTTTTGTAGTACTAATCTCTGGTTTGGGTACTTCCCTGCTTCCTTGAAAATGATTTAGTTTGTAGCAGAACTCAAAACTCCTTGTCAGTTTTTCCTTTCAGCAAATGATAATGACACTAATAAAATGTTGACCCCACCATTGTGGTTTCATTTTAAGATACATTTCCACTAAACATATCTCTACTTTAAGACCCGTTATTCTTAATGTAATGGTAATGTAAATGTTGGCTCATTTTTTTTTTTGGCAAAAACATAACTAAATACTAAAAATATCTTATCCTGAAGCTTTTAAATGTGAATAGAGATTTCTCAAAAGTGCACCTCATGTGCATTTTAAACCATCTGTTTTACAAACAATCAGGAGTTTAGATTTACATACCAAGGCCTGAACCATGAGGAAGCGTTGACCAACATTGGATTTCAAATCCTCCTCCAAAATTGTTCACAATCTGCTCCTGCAGGCAATGCTTAGAAGGGAACTGAATTAATTCTGCACAGATGCAAGCGGCCTTCAACAAAGCGTCTATTGAATAATAAACACATATTTGTCACATATCAGTTTGTCTCTCCTATTAGTGTCCTTTGTACTGTGCTTCTGAGGAGTGCATCTTGTTCCTAATTCCAAAAAATGAGATCCTTAACTTTCTACAGCAAGCTGCACAATGAATTAACTACAATATGATGTAAATGTCATTTTTGTTTATAGCCATGCTGTGGGTAACAACGTTTCAGCATCACAAAATCAAGACAGATATGAAGACTTGACTGCTGGGAGAGCCACTTACATATTACTGGGAGTATATGAAATATGCTCTGTGACTAGATAGTGGTGGTGAAACTACTCACTTGGCAGCTGTCACTAGACAGCTAAATAAAGATAAAATATAAACACCCGGTACGCTCTGCTATACTCCAGTGGACAGAGTAGCCATACTGCTTAAGGCCTTTGAGTGAGATGATATCAACATTTTTACCCATTTTGTTTACAAAAAGAACACATCTGACTTCTAATCAAAACCTCTAATTTGAGGTCAGTGAACAGTCTTTGCAGCAAGCTTAGTGAGGTGTGAAAAAGCCTAATGCTGAAGTATGACCAGTGACAAGAAGTGGAAGGTCAGGCATTGGTTTGATAAAGGCTAAGTCTACAGTACCTATTTAAAAAAAAAAGCATCTACTGCCCTTGACGTTTTCACATTTTATTGGATTGAATTTTTTTCTTTTTTGACATTGAGCAACAGGAAAATATTATCTAATATGAAAACAGATCTGTGCAAAGTGGTCCAAATTAATTACATATCTCCAACCATCCATTTTCTTAACCTGCTTATCCAGGGGAGGGTTGCAGGGAAGATGGAGCCTATCCCATCAATCAAAGCACAAGGAAGGAACAACACCTGGACAGGATGCCAGTCCATCACAGAATGAACACACACAATCCAATTAACTTGCATGTCTTCAACCTGTGGGAGTAATCTGGAGCAACCAAAAGAAACCCACACAGACATGGGGAGCATATGTAAACCACAAACTCTAGTCTCCTTATTGTGAGGCACCAAAACTATCACTGTGCCACCACGCCACCCCTAACTGCAAATATAAAACAGAATACATGATCTAAATATTTGTCCCCTTTAATATAACACACCTGGTGCAGAAGTCCCATCATTAGTTCAGTAGGATCACCTATTGGTTGTAGTCTAAATGCTCCTCAATGCTTAAGGGCCAGCTTGGGGTATGTAAGTTAGTATGATGACCTAACCTACTTGATGAAGATGAAAAGAACACTCCGAGCAACTCCATGAAAAAATGATGGAAGCGAGAAAACATCTGGTTTGACACAGTTGCAAATCTGCATAGAGCAGGCTCTCCACAAAACAGATGACTAGTGAGAGAAAACACCAGAAGACCAATGAGAACTCTGAAGGAATTCCAAGCTGCTGTGGCTTAGACTGTGCAGACAACAACTGTTTCCTGGGTGCTTCACTAGTCGCAGCTTTATGAGGGATTGGCAAAGAGAAAAAACATACATGACAGCTATAGTTTGGCACATGGGGGAGTCAGCTGGAAGAAGGTTTTATGCTCTGTTGTGACTGAAATGTGAGATTTCTGGCCATCAGACTAAACTATTAAAAACACACCATCCCTACTATGAAGAATGTTTGGTGGCATCCTCAGACTATGGGGTTCCTTTACAGCAGCAGCTCCTGGAAGACTTGTGAGGTAAAATGAATTCAGAAAAATGCAGGGAAATCCTGGTGAAAAACTTGATGCAGTCTGCAAGAAACCTTTTTGGTTGCATTGGGAGAAGATCTGTTTTCCAGCAAGACAACCTCAAGCATAAAGACAAAGCCACACAGAAATTGCTTAAAAACAACAATGCTGATGTTCCGAAGTGGCCAAATCAGAGTCTGCAGCTCAATGCAGTGGAGAATCTATGTTTTGAAAGAAGCTGTTCACCCACAATCCCCCAATACCTGACAGAGCTTGAGCAGTTGGGGAAAAATGGCCATGTCCAGATGTGCAAAGCTGATAGACTGAGACCTGTGCACACAGTTTAAAGGCTGCATCTACTAAATACTGACCTGAAAGATCAATAAGTTAATGTTTTTTATTTGCAAGTAATAGCACTTTGCAGAGATCTGTTTTCTCTTTGACATTAAAATCTTTTTCTGTTGATCTTTGTCAAAAAAGCGAAACTAAATGCTCTGTAATCCAATGCAGTATAACAATGAAACGTGAAAACCTCAAAGGGGGTGACTACTTTAGGCACTGTACATATAAGACATGTGCTCACTGGTCGGCATACTGTACTTTGCTTTAAGGGTGGCGGTATTGTCGAGATAAAAAGGAAACCACCTACTGGGTGCATGAGGCTGGCAGTAATCATTTATATCTTTCATTGTCCTGCATATTGTCTCTGTAGTGACCTGATGGCCTTGACTACCACTGTGGCTAATCAGCAGCAGGCAAGGATCTCTGATTCGACGTGCACGGGCTCCAATTGGCCGACGTCCATCCACTTGCACAGCAATATTGACCACGGCACCTCCATGCTCAAATGTTATTGGTGGGGTGTCACTCCACCCACCTGAACAGAAAATGGGAAAAAAAAGGATTGTGTTTCTTGAAACTAACATTACATGAACATTAGCAATGTTCTTCAGAGAAAACTTTTACAAACTGGACTAGCACAGGAAAAGGCTGCACTTCAGGGGTTAAGCCGCAAAACTTAACATATCTGACCTGCTGTTGTGCATAAAACTTGAAATCTCCATACCAGCAATGTCCAGCCTTGCTGGGCACTCCACCTCCACCCATTGATTGAACGGTGGAGCATCACAATTGCCGATCTTGATGAACTCCCTTGCTGTTGCAACAGCCTGACGGATTAGGATTTGTCCTGCTGCTTCATAGTGACGTGCAGCTCTAACCAAGAGATCAGGCCTGCAGAGAAAAAGTCACTCAGTGTTTAAACTCCTGACTATGCTCAGTCTCTCTTTCTCTGTCTCCTTCCTATCACTATACTAAATAAACCACTTTGTTCAGACATTTCAATAAACAGACTTTGGACAACAGTCTTCAGTGCAAAGATCTGTGGATAACCACCTCTGCTCATCCTTCATGCCAGTCATACCTGCTAAGCCAGTTTTTTCTTTCAGCAGCCAAGGCCTTCACCCCAGATTGTAATTCTCCAGTCTCTAGAAGCCGAAAAGCAGAATTCCATGCAGGGTTTGCTGCAGGGCCACTACGCAAGCCTCCCTTCCTCTCTGCCATGCATCCAAGCACATCAGCAACTGCAGCAAGGGTACGGGCAGCCACCCCAGGATGCGGAGTCTCGGCAGCCACTGCAGAATGGTAGAATTTACAGTAAATATAATGCAGCACTGGGATAGTTCTGATGCTAAGTGAGCAACAGCTGTTACAGGCATTCATTATACAGTAGTAAACTTTTGTATTGGTGGCAGAGTCCTGGACTTTCATTGAACTCTTTATCATCCTATTTTGACATTGCTGTATGAATTGAAAACCACCCAGTGGTATTTGATTGGCTTGTATATGTCAATTAGCTGGATAATTCTGGATCACAGGTTTTAAGTAGACCTCCCTGGGCTTCTTGTTGCAAGTTATCTTCTGTTTCAGTTGCTCTAAAGGTAGTTAAACTATAATGAACAGTGTAGTACTAAGCTGGCATTGCCCCTTTAAGGTGATCTGACCAGTGAGACTGTTCTTAATGTCACAGACCAGCAAAATACAAAGCTACATCAGACACCATATGCCAACCTCCACAATTAGGCAGAGTTAATTGTTACAAGACGGTCTGTTTTTAAATACCAAGTGACCCACAGCACGTCTTCCACATAAACACTTGCCATCAAACACCTGGAGCAAAGCATTTCTCCCCATGTGATATAAGCACTGTTAATGAAAATGAGCGGGCATATCTATCTGCCCTCATCTATTATATTCCCAAATTAGTCAGCTGGGAGAACAACCAAATTTAAAGGAATACTTCACCAAAAAATCCTATTTTTTATATGTTACTTACCCCATGTAGAGGTGGTGGAGAAAACTTTTTAATAATCTCATGTTTTCAAGCACCCGCCTCGCCCCTTAATCACAGGCGGTTAAGTCAGTTCAAAACATCATTCCCATGATGCTTCAGGTTTCCTGTTTATGATATGCACTGATAATTCCAAAACTAGTTATTTAACAATATTTCAACAAAAAAGCACATATTTTTTTTTTGTTTCTTTTTTTTCAATGGGTGTTTTTCACATTATTTGTCATTGGTCACTATTGTCTTCTATTATGCTATAAACATTTTCCCTCCATTCTGCATGAAAACACGAGATTAAAAAAGTTTTCTCGGCCACCACTACAAACTACTTGGGGTAAGTAACATATAAAAACATATCATTTTCGGGTGGAGCTTTCCTTTACCCAATCAAGGCCATGATGAACAATCATTTGCATTACTTATCACCCAAGAGGTTGGAGTTAGTCATCCTAAAGATACTGACTGCAGTCCAACGGAAAAAGTCCACACCTTCCTTTATAAAACAATAGCAATGATTCATAGTGCCAAAGATACTGCACAACCTTTAACTAAAAGACTCAGAGTTTCCACTTTACTCTGAAAAAGAATCAAGCTGCATGTACCTGATATGTCAGGCAGCATTTAACCGAGTCTCAATAGAGAGAGACTGCACTTGATTACAGTTAAGGGAGGGAGTTGGCCTGATTGATGTTCCCCCAACACACTCCTTGTTTTATGACAGTAAATATTTATGATGAATAGCATGGTTGCATTGTTGTGGGCACTGATTCATCACGTGTTCAGCATCTTGGATTTGGTTGTCTGTGTGTAAATTGCAAATTGTAATGATGCTGGCATGACTTTTCTTTCCATATCCCTAAGACCTGTTTATTATGTTCATTGGTTGCAAAGTGGTACTGTGTGAGTGTGGATGTGTGTGAAACAGAAAATGTAATGTACTCATGGCGTAAACCCAAATGCTGCTGGAAAAGCATACCAGCATACAATATAGAGATTAAGCAGGACTGAGAATGTAATGTTGCGTTAAATCTTTCAGACCTGTAGCAATATAATGCAGCGTTCATGTGCTATCGGACAGATGGTAAATCTGAGTTTCTGAGTTGTAAATTCCATGAAAACACCTTGCAAATTCAAAGCTACGAGTCTTGAGTATTCAGAGAAAACAAAGCTGCAGGAATTGTCCAGCTTGTAATGCTGACCTTTCACCTTATTCAGTTGTGAATAATAAAAAAAGATAACCTGGTAACCAAGAAATTAAATTTAAGGGGTTGCATTTCATTTGGAGTGAAGTGGTACACATGCAATAGGTTTGGTGTCCTCCTTTTTCTAATAAAAAAAATGCAAATTTTCTTTAATTACTTTTTTGAATACCAAGTAGCAAATCATAAGCAACTTCACAATTCTCTGAAAAGTCTGACAAGAAATTAATGTAAATACACTGATGTGGGAAGGTGAGACTTCACAAGTCGGGGCTCTCAGAACTCCAATAGCATGCTAAGTTGCAACAAGGGATGGTGTGAAAACTGGACAACATAGAACACCAAGTGCTTTCCGTACAGTTGCACCTGTAAAATCTACATGCAGGATGTGAAACACATTAAGACCGCCAATGAGAGGGACATTGTTCATAATAAGATGAGTTATACATACTGATCTGTACCTATGGCAGGCCAATACATTCATCCATTATCAAACACCAGCTTAATCAAATTAACTGATGGCAGAGCCTATTCATGTAGCACCAGGCAGCAGGAAGCAAACCTAAACAAGGCCCCTGCCTACACGATACACAAGCATGAATGCACTCACTCCTACTCTAATACCAGGTCAATTTACGGCCACAAATTAACTTAAAATGCATATCTTTCAGATGTGGGAGCAGCTCATGAAAATTAGACATATAACTGACTGTTGAACTGGGCTGTGATTAAAACCTGTAGCATCTGTGTAGGTGGCACCACAAGATAAACACTACAGTGCCTATAAACACTAAGCTAAGCATTAAACAGCATTATCTTGAACGCAATGCTGCTCATCAGCCATATGTTATGCATGTGTTCCTTTTGTACAAAATCGGAATGCTGCCATATTACTGATGCCATATTGTACTTCTGTACCTAGATGGTAATTGTACTGTCCTTTGCTTTTGTGTTGCATCAAAATTCTGAGAAAAGTGATTCTATAATTTTCAGTGTAGCATCTCATACTGTATATATTATATATATTGTACTTTACATATGAAGTAAAGGCAATGGAATGTTTTGAACCTTGTTGGTCAGTTTCCCAGAACACACCTGTATCCAGTGCTGCTAAAAGATCATTCTGCTGGTTCTCTTGCACAGCTGCCCGGATAAGTGGCCAAAGGCTGCAGTTCATCCTATTTCTCAGAGTGTCCTGCGCCTGCAGCCGCGCTGTCTGAAAGAAAAGCTCCTTCCTCCAGTTAAGCTCTGCCTCCTGGTCCAGACAGTTGAGGATTTCACGCATAGACATTCGCCATGCAGCCCTCCATAGTGAGAGTCTGTCCTCTTTGTTCAACCCAGAAAGCCATAACACACCTTCCACACCCACTGGTCCATGCATGTGGAGCACTGGAAACAGATAAGTATCATATAGAGATAAAGATTTTCCCTCATCTTCAGCTGGCTGCCACAACTCACCAATCCTACAGACAGAATTAGCAACATGTCAGCATTCAAACATTTTAGTTCAAAATGTATTTGCTATACAAGAATATAACACGTTTTACACACAGGTGAATATCATTCACATAATCTGCCTCATTTGTTAGCTTTATTCCCAATAGTTCCCAGTAGTTCATTCACATACAAACTAAAAGTTGATAATTTGTTCACTTCCATTAGAAGGCTTAGTAGTTTTTTTTCCACTGACTCCTGCAATGTTTTATGTAAACAAATGTTTCTTGGCTTCAATGTTAAATACACTTTTCCCATCAGTCATACATTCTCTTCCCCTACACACACACATATATATATATATATATATACATATACATATATATATATATATATATATATATATATATATATATATATATATATATATATATATATATATATATATATATATATATATATATATATATATATATATATATATATATATATATATATATATATATATATATATATATAGTAGGTGCCATATAGGAAGGACAGACATTTTGGCCATGATAAAAGATGAATTCTTGTCCAAACAGGAGACCTTAATGGATCGACTGGCTGAACGGGCATACTGGGTACAGTTCATTGCCTCACACAACAGGTAGCAGTGTTCCTCAGGGCTGAATATGATTAGGACACCCGCAGGAGTGGTCTGCCCTGGTTTCCACACAACCCAGAAGTGCTCTGGATGACCTGGGCATGACACCGGAAACAGTCCCTGGGTCGGATTTAAAAACATCCCACAGCCTCATTTAATTAGGTCAGAGTTAGGAGGCAGCAGACAACACTCTATTGGAGGTAGAGGGAGAGAATTTCTATTTGTGTATTGCAGCTGGTGTTTCTTTAAGAAAGGTGTTGGATGTGAATAAATATTTTTTATTTTAACCCGAAATTGTGCTTGGGCATTACTGTGTCTACGGTTTGGGGCTCAGTGGCACCCCTTGCGGTTTATATGTATACTAGCCAACCCGTGGCATGGCATACGCCGCATAATTATTTGTTGATTGGTGAACACTTCCTGAAAGACACAGTTGTCCAAATAGGGTGGGTTTGAGGATATGACTGTAAGTGAATGAAAAGATGGAACTCTGGAGAGAGCAACATACAATTGTCTGTGACTGAAAACTGTTTTTGGCAGATACAGGCATATCTTTTTGAAAGTTTGGCCCTGTGCCTTATTAATTGTCATTGCAAAGGCCAATCTAACAAGAAATTGTCTGCGTGTAAAAGTAAAAGGCAAATTTGAATCTGATGGGGTCAGGGAAACCCAGGTAATAAGGACGGTTTGTGAGGTAGCAGCTGCAATAGTTTTACACTCCAGTTCGTTGCGGTAAATGCTGGTAACAGAAAGTCTAGTGCCATTACAGAGACCTTTTGCTGGCAGGAGGTTTCTGAGAAACATGATGACTAAACCAATTTTAATTTTCAGTTTATGCGGAGGCATACCAGTGGGAGTAAGACTATTAAGAAATTCTTCAGGGAATGAAAGTTGATCTGCAGGATCGTCTGTGACGATGGAGTTAACGCTGGTGAAAGTAATTTCGTTGGTAAGGATAAGTTTCAGCACTTGTTCATTAAGGTGTAGCGAGTCTTCGTTGGTGATACTTAATATAGCTCACGTGCAGAGTTGTTCCTGATGGGGTCAGGAAATTGTCTGCGTGTAAAAATAAAAGGCAAATTTGAATCTGATGGGGTCAGGAAAATCTGGGGAATAAGGACAGTTTGTGAGGTAGCAGCTGTGATAGTTTTACACTCCAGTACATTGCGGTGAATGCTGGTAACAGTCAGGCGGGCGGGCAAGCCAACAAAAACACTATGCTCTTAGTATGGTATGAATCAGGTTTTTGAAGACAAAGGTTTTCCCTGTTCCTGCAGGACCATCTAAGAAGAAGCATGTTTGTTGCGGATGGGAATCGTTGTATGCAGTATGTAAAACAGTTTGCGAGGCTGGATGCGGGAGGAGGGTTAGACTTGGCGGGCGGGGCTCAGTCGTTCGTATCCCATGACGCTTGAGGAGGGTTAGAGTTGGCCAGCGGGCTCTGTCATGTGTATCCCTAGCCCACGGTCTCTGTCTTGCGTGCCATGGTGAACTTAGTATATAGAAAAGCAGCCAGAACCGAAAAGAACAATGAAAAGTCAACGTGGCTCAGAGGTGCATGTGGACTGTAGCAGAGACGAAAGCGACTAAGGCTGTGTTTGGTGAGGTGTTGCATAAGGGCACATGAGCAGGTAGTGCGCATGCCTCGAGAACGAGGGTGGACGCGGGAGGAGGGTTAGACTTGGCGGGCGGGGCTCTGTCATGCGTATCCCATGACGCGAGGGGAGGCTTAGATTTGGCGGGAGGGGCTCTGTCGTGCATATCCCATGGTCTTAGAGTTGGTGGGCGGGGCTCTGTGAGTTGGTGGGCAGGGCTCTGTGAGTTGGTGGGCGGGGCTCTGTTATGCATATCCCATGGTCTCTGTCTTGCGTGCCATGGTCAGCTGCTTAGTGAATTATATATATAGATTAGTGTTTAGACAATATACTAAAATACTATTAGGACTGTAGGAAAATGACCCCTTGAGTTGGCTGAAATACAACAGAATAACAAAGGCAGGTAGATTGCAATGGTGGTTTAAAGCAATAAGTGCCTTCCAGGTGGTTGAACTGATTTTGATTCATGGCCACTATCCTTAACTTTTTCTTTACTCAAAGATTTCACCTCCTGCAGGATGCCATCAAGATGCTTTATAGCCTGTACTCTAAATTTTCTTGAAAAAAATATGCAGGCCACTTTTGCATGATGGTGTAGTGGTTAAGGATTTGTACTTTGGAAATTGTGGGCTCAAATCCCACTACTGACACTGTGTGAACCATGTGCAAGTCACTTCCCCTACCTGTGCTCCAATTAGAAAAACAAAATAAATGTAACCAATTTGTATCTCAAATGATGTAAATTAGCTTGGATAATGCCATCTGCCTAATAAGCAAATACTATGCAAAGAGACTTGGCTTTATTTACATTGATATATATTTAGATTCTGAACCTTCTTAGGCCATTATGGGGTCATGGGGAGTTGGAGTCAATACTGATTGCATCCCACACAAAGTAGGACCCATCCCTGAATGTGAAGTCAGCCCTCAGTGGGCACATTTACTCAATTACTCACTCTCGCACAGCAGGCCAAAATTAGAATTAACATTTACTTTTAACTGCATGTCCTAAAAATGTGGGTGGAAGTCCTTATAAATACAGAGAGGATATACAGACTCCACACAGACATGCTAGTTAACCACTGCTCTACTGTGAGACTCTGTATATAACCATTACATAACAAGTGGTTTGTAATTTTTACTGGTGCTTTTTCTTTTAGTAAAAAAAATTTAAATTACACAATCAACCAAACATAGAGTTAATAGAATCAATACAACAGCTTATAATTGTGTGCAGTATGTATTGCTTAAGTCTGATATTTCAATAAGTTTCAGTAGTCAGTCAACTGGGGTGCTTTTAGTTATTCAAAATAAATATCACTTAAATGAAACATATTTTTGAATGTCCTGTTTTAAACTTTAAAGTAATGTATATATTAGTGTATGATGACATACAAGTTTACTTCTTCAAAGATGTTCTACTGGTTTGCTCATAAGTTTTGAATGTACAGCTGCTCCTGATTTTATCACTCAAGAAGTTTACATTTTTGTGCACATTATTTGCTTGTAGCTATACACAGTATTACATACCGAATTCCTGTCCTCTTAAATAATTCTGTCCAACTATTGTTCAGAAAACTTGACATGCTGTCAGCTAAAGATACCTGCATATACAGTAAATAAAAACAAAAAGCATAAGCAACATTTTATATTAGGTATTCATCATGAGCATATTGTAACTGCCCTATGTTGCCCTATGCTATAGACTCCTTGGTCTGGATTAAGTGGGTTAGAAAAATCAAATATAAAATACAATACATGCTTTAAAAATCATTTTAAAAGCATGGTCAATCAACCTACCATGAGTTATAAAGAACAGTAACTTATAAAGAACAACAGTTTTTAATACTGTATAGCCAAAGTAAAGACTGTCCCACAGTTAAGATTTATAGATAACCCAAGCACAAATTGTTCTTAACACTAACATGATAAAAAGGTTTATGTTTACAAATAGTTTGTCTCTTTACTGACCACACTTTTAACAAAGGAGCTGAATTTATAATTTATTAGTCACAGGTCAGTCGATTTATGATTTTTTTTTTTGAGTAGGTAACAACTTACAACCTCAATGGCCTCTCTGTCTTATGTGCCCATGTTACTAGGATACATGGTGATACCACTAGTCAGGAAACTTTCTATGGTAATGTAATATTATATGGGTATACAGTACATTGAAAAATGGTTGAATTATTTCATGTGATTTTTTTTATCATATTTTTGGGCATGAAATTCAAAAATGAGAACAATTTTTTCCATAACATTCTTTCAAAAAACACATTTTCTAGCTGTCACTTACAGTTTTTTTTATTTTTGATAACTATAATTAAATATAAATATTTTTTGTAATGATGATTTATTTGAATTTAATATTTTCCAAATATTGTTTAATAAATGTAAATAATAATGTAGCATTTTGTTTATTTAATTACTTTTAAATAACATTTAATATTTTATAATAAGCAGTCAGTGCATACGAAATTCCATGTTTTCTCTGTGAATGGGACAGCAGAGCAAAGAAATGACATTTGGTTCAGAAGGAATGGCCAGCTTAGAAAAAGCTACAGCTTACTGTTAAAACATCATCAGACCCAGCTTGGTGAATCCAAATAAAGCACTGCTGCCACTGCTGCATATTAAGTTTGGTTTAATGAAGCAGTTTGCCAAAGCCCTTTCAAAAGATGGAGACTGTTTTTGCATTTACCAAATGTTTCTGAGTTTGTCTGAGTCTAAATTAAAAGAGGGTATTTTGCTAGATCTGATATTACATTTACATTTATTTGCTTAACAGATGCTTTTATCCAAAGTGACTTACAAAAGTGGTGTGAACTACTGAGTAACATTAGGATAAAGCCCGTTTGTTCAGTAAGTGTAATAGGATGGGTAAAAAAAAGTTGAATGTCACAAGTGAAAAGATGTACTAACTCATACATTTACAGTCATAGATTACAATCATCAAAGCAATTAAACCAAAACAAATTAAACAAGAATATAAAATATCACAGAGCATTTTTTTAAAACCTTATTTCTGATGGTGTGATGAATGATCTGGAAAGGGAAACTTGAGCATCATTCACAAAGTAATTTCTAAGTTTTAAAGTGTCAATAAAGATCCAAATTATACAGAAATTATGAAAATTAAGTTTATGAGTTTCAAAGTTCATTGTTTGGATTCACATTTGGAATTTTTCAGTGACAATCATACAGCATTGAGTAAAGGGCAGGGTGAAAGATAACATCAGGATATCAAGGACATGAAAAGAAGGTACCAGGCACATTGGGATGCCAGTATGATGGCAGAGTTATGTTAAAAATTAGGTTAAACAATTATTTTCAAGTTAAACTGAATAAATTAATAAATTGTGTAATTTGTTACATTTTAATCACATTTCCACTTTGTACTTAAATGTGATGTGATGGAAACATTCTAATTATTATTTTACTGTGTTCATGTTCATAAATGCAAGAATTCACAATTTTAATGAGCTCCAGTTTGTAAACCTGTGAATATATTAGTATGTTGTTTTAACTTTATATAAAAACAATGCAAAATGACATGTTTCAAGACTTGCTATTTTTAGTAATTCATTATTTTTAATAGCCTTATTAATAAAATACTTACAGAGTGTTAATAACTCTATACAACAGATAACCAAACTAAAGTGCTATAAGATTTGAAGTAAAAGCCACAATGGTAACTTGACTTGACAAATAAAATATCAGCAGGTATTCACAGGTCTGCTGTGCAGGGCAGTGAAGCTTGGGTATACTTCAAACATGATTCTCCAGGGTCAGTCTTGCAAACCACAAAAAACAAATAACATCCATCCATCCATTTTCCAACCCGCTGAATCCAAACACAGGGTCACGGGGGTCTGCTGGAGCCAATCCCAGCCAACACAGGGCACAAGGCAGGAACCAATCCCAGGCAGGGTGCCAACACACCGCAGGACACACACAAACACACCCACACACCAAGCACACACTAAGGCAAATTTAGAATCGCCAATCCACCTAACCTGCATGTCTTTGGATTGTGGGAGAAAACCGGAGCGCCCAGAGTAAACCCACGCAGACACGAGGAGAACATGCAAGCTCCACGCAGGGAGGACCCGGGAAGCGAACCCAGGTCTCCTAACTGCGAGGCAAAAACAAATCACCTTCTTTCTTATTACACACCTCCAAGTTATCCTGGCGTCCAAGGACTGTGAACACTCTGCGCCGTTCATCTCCAAGCTTCACATAGTGCCCTTGTATAATAATATCTGAGAGAGTGCAATCCTGGAGGCTAATAGATGATTGGAGGTCGATCCCAGACAGGATGCAGCCAGACTTTACAGTCAGTGGGCCCTGTATAACAAAAGAGTATTAACATCTGCAATGACCTGGCAGGATGCCCCTCTATCATCTGTTTAATTACCTACCCGCAGATGGCAGTGCTGAATTACAGAGCCTGCAGCCACAATAACATCTCCTTCCAGAAAGCTGTTAATCACAATGCAATCTTTCTGTAACAACTGAGGATTCTTTATAAAGAAAGAGAGAACAAACAGTGAAGCCCTTCCCTAAGGGAAGTATTTCTATTTCTCAATATTGTACACCTTTCAATGATCATTTTTTTACAACCCATTTACACATACATTACTATCAGACTCATTTCATCTCACCTCTGTTGTGCCTAAAAAGGTTATCTTCTGTCTCATTCCTCCCACTGAAAAACCTTTTCAAATGATATCCCATGACCCCTTTGTGTTTCACCAAAATAAGCCCCACCTCTGCTGAGCACTTTGCTAAATGCCCAAATTAAGAGTCTCCCTCCACCCATATCACGGTGCTCTTTCAAGTTAATGTGATTTCCCCTCACCTCTACATGTGCCCACGTCATATTTGTTGTATTCCTTCCCAAGGTATCTCTCAATCTTTGCGTCATGTTCCTAATGTGCTGCTCCCCAGACAAACTCATGTAGTTGTAGGTCCCATTTGGAATGTACTCTGACCAAAAGAATAGTTATAATATTAAAAAAATGTTGACAGATGCCATTGAAATGCCAAACGCCAGGCCTAAACAGAAGTATGAAGTGTTTACCTTTAACCGATAATTCAAAACTCATTTTGTTTTAGATACAGGTTACTCTGGCTTAGAAAACCCTTCACTGAGAAAATACAAATACGATTCCCAGTAGTTTTCTGCTGTGAACAAATGGTGTGTAATGAAATGTGGTCTGCATGGGGATGCTTTGGATCTTGAACCCTAATACATGTGTTATGATATTTACCAAGCTTTCAATGGCACTTACATAAAACATTTTGTCTTGTGTGTGCAACCCCTTATCTGAAGTTATCTTACTTCTGTTAGGTATGAGTGGGGACACTGTCACGAAGGATACAGTTGACCATTTCCTTTGCTGCTTCTCTCTGACTAACTAATGTAAACAATAGATTAGCATAGTATTCACTGGCTTTGTGGTCTTTTTTAGGTGTGTAACCAATGCTGATTACACCCTCAACATCACAGAAGATTGCTCATTTAATCTTGCCAGCACTGGGTTGGGCATTGAATTTGTTAAGTGTTGAAGAATCATCATGCTACCATTGATTTCAGCATTGTTTGGACTCAGGATCATGGTGACGTATCAATGTTGCATTCCCAGTTATTAAAGTCAGCTTAAATTTCTCCCACTACATATTCATTAACCAAGGTTCTTCTGGAAACATTGAATGCAGCGATGCTTCATTTCAGGAGTCAACATTCTTGGAAGCCAAACTGCACAGACCAGGCTCATGTTTATTCTCATGAAGAATGAATTCAACTAACCCTTAATTATCCCTATAGTGCATACTGTTTCACACACTGCCACTCTTCAATTGTCTAATCCAAATTCACATTACATTGGCAACATGTTTTTTGTCATCAACGTGAAAGACCAGCCAGACCTCAGGTCAAATTCCTATTACATTATGCTATGTTTTGCCATGGCTGAATTCTGCAGGCCATCCTTTGACTATGCCTAATGAAGAGGACTATTCCTGATAGATGCTGTCTAACATAAAATTAATCTCTGAAATCGTATTCCTCTGTAGCACTAGAAATTCAATGACAGCACAATACCTAATTTTGTAGTGTTCAGCATTCACATTGGTTTAGTTCTTAAACAAGAAACATAATGTGCACCATAAACCATAAATAACATAATTTAGCACACAGAAGCTACCATTCCTAGAATACCTTTCTGGTTCAGACTCATATATTTTTTGATCATACTTCATAGTCATGAAGTAACATACGGACTGTCTTACCTAAAGTGAGTGGGATTCCCCGTAATTCCTTCCACAACACGGTGCGGGCATTTCTTAAGGTGCCATCCACTTGTTCTTTTGAGTTACTATGCCTTTGTCCATTCAAATACTCATCTTGTGTAACATTACAGGCAAGACACAGTAGGATATCAAAGAATAGAGATAACTAGGAAGCCAAAAATCACAGGTGATTACAAAGAGGAAACCCATTTATTTTTAAAACTTTAAGATTAACTTATGTTTAAGTTATATTTCAATACAAATACATAAATAATTATTCTATCTAGATTATAAACATCATTTAATGTCAATTTGTGAAGAACTCTTGACTGAAAAAATAGTGTCCATGTAAACCCTTTAGCTGGGTTACTGTTGAGGATTTTGTAGTCTATGCATGTCTGCTGCACTTGTGTTCGTCTGCTTAGCTTCGTACACACTTTTAGCAGCCACAGATAAATGTGTCCACAAACATCAGTGTCCTGAGACAAATGCTTAGGGGACTTCATTGTTCCTTCTCCTGGCAGAAATAATCTGTCTCAATATTTCAGAAATCGCTAAATTTCTGTTGATGAACTGAATTGTACCGTTCAGCAGCATAATGTCAGGACCAGAGACATGTTAAAAGTAATGTGGGTTATGTAGTTCAATTACTTCTTTAAACAATGGCTAATTTAACGCAATACTTATTTTATTGAAGTAAAAATATCTGCATTATTATTTTCTCAGCAGCACTGGGTATAAGGTGAGAAGCACACATATGCTCCAGTAATAGGAAAATATTAATCAAGTTTCGTTTAGTTTTCTTCTAGATATTTGCTATAGATATGTTGAAACAGTGCAATCATGTTACACAGCGGCAAGTATCCATACCGTAGATCACCAGGGATTTAGGGTTGAGGTTAGAGATGTGGAGGGGATGCATGTTATTTACTTCACAGCACATGAATGACTAAATCTATTTATAAAACAATAAAATTATCACAGGCTTCACACTTGTTTTCAGATTCACTCTGGCTGATGATTACGTTTAACTCTTTTTTGTGCAGTTTAATGACGTTGCAGCATTTTGACAAAGGAGAACAATAGATTACATGTGCATGAAAACATGGATTTTTAAGAAATCAGGTTTTTGAATTAACCTGGTTAGTCACTTTACCCTGGTTATGTGTGTGCACTGGCAGGCAGTTTATTAACTACTTGCACAACCTGCACATATAAGGGGATAACACCATCTTATACATTCTCACATACCTTCCCACAAGCTTTTGGATGTCTACTAGCAGAAATAACGCATTTTGGCCTCCAATCAGACCACCACTGAAACTTTCTGTCTTTTTAGGAGACAGCTTTATCTCAACATTTATAAAGAGTAACTCTTGCTACTACCAGTGTCTAAGAGGTTTTACAACTTCTTGTTATTCCTCCCAGGTCTCACTTGCTTTTTAAAGAGAGGGTCAGGCAACTTTAGGGACAGATGGATTGCCAGCTAACAGGAGTAGCATTAAATGTTTTCTTTCAGACTGAAACTCCATCCTGTTATGGAGACTCTGCCTGCTGCCCTATGTAAGGAATCCACACAGTCAATACTAAGTTCTGTTGTCTTTGCCAGTATGAGTCTGTATGTCCACTGGATGTCTTTTCTGCTCTATGCCATTCCGATGGTGACCCTACCTGTGGCATCTTCTTGTCTGCTGAATGTTCCTCTATCAAGTGCAAATTCAACTATAAATATACAAGGCTCTTCTATTTGACCTTTGTTACTAGTAAAAGCAGTGTTTTTTGAGATTTGACAGGCATTAGCCATCCATATCAGAATTCTAATTACATAGCAGGCATTAGCTTTACAGGGTGAGTAGCGGGTCCAGCCAGTTGAAATGTATTGCCTGTTAGAACACACAGCCAACAATCTTATAGGTATTATTATTACATGCTGAAATTTCAATGCACTTATTTGATAGGCAGCTAATACTAATTTAGCAGGTTACCTTTAATGATAAACGTTACCTGTAGAGGTGGTGTTCCAGAATCCAGCCCTAAGTAAGTGCATGCATCAAGAGGGTGTATGACATGGGTCTGAAGTAATAACTCTGCCACATCCTTGGAAAAGAACACAATTCCAGAGACCTGAAAAAACAGTTGTCAGCAGTAATTCACTAGACTATTAGGCACTGTTCCACCAACTAAGAACACTGCAGATGTTAATCAAAAACAGAGCTACATCTCAGTTTGAAAAACCTATTTGAGGCACACAAGCAGGGACAGTGAAACACTTATACAAGACAAGCAAAATATGTAAGAATACATGGATCTGGAAATGTTAAGCTTTTAAAAAATAAATATGCAAATAATCTGCTGTCCTAAAAATTGTACAAATGTGTACAATATATTATAAAGTAGTGTTTCTCAACCTTTCTGGTGATGCAACCCACTTTTTTCTATGGTAGTTTCTTTGTGACCTACCAATGGTAGGGAGGATCCTCCTTGGTGGATCCAGCAAGATCATTAGCACTATTCCCCCTTGATGAATCAAGCATTATCATCAGTATTTGGGGGGACAGTTTGTCCCACTGGTGAATTGAGCACAAACATCACAGCAAAGATGGGTCGAGCATGATCGTTGGGCGACCCAGTTTGCAACCCTCTATGCAACCCACTAACACTGGCAACAATATCGACTCATGACCCGAACCATTGGTTGAGAAAAACATATTATACATTATTGTAAATGTGAACTGGTTTGAGATGGTATTCAAAATTTAAAGAACTACCCATCAAGCCATCCATTTTGTAACGCACCTACATTTCCATTGCGGAGTACCAGGGAGCTGAGACATATCCCAGGCAATACTGGGCACATGATATCAGTAGCCACTGCAGGGGATATGTTCATTTTAATTCAGACTCCTAAAATGCCTCTGTTTGAGATGTATGTGATAACCATAGTACCTGGAAAAACGTCTTGTGGATGCAGAGGAAACATGCTAACTTGACATGATCAGTGACTGGGCCATGTATAGAATTCATATTCCTTGGATCTTCTAATAGTGGTCTGCTTATTATTCCGAGTGTAAAAGAAGTGGTGAGACAGCCTTTTGCTGTTATGCACCAAACATCTGGAATATATTACCAATAGACATACACTTGGCTAACACTGTGGAACATTTTAAAAAAACTCCAGTAAATTCACTTTTAATTTGCCCTTTTCAAAGCTGCTTTTTAGTTGTACACCTAATAAACTATACATGTATAGAAATATCATATTCCTAATGGATTTTCAATTGTTATTAATCTTCCCTTTTCTTTGCTTTCTTTTCCATTTTTTTTTCTTTTCCGCCACCACCACCTGATCAAAACATTGTTAACCTGCCTGTGACACTTGAACAAAAGAGGATACCCCAACTGTCCACAAGACTCACTGAACCTATAGGTAGAACTTTGGTTTATTTTTAACTATATTCTGTTAAAGTTATACAAATGAGCAATTATGACATATATATTTTGAAGAAAACAGGCTCTTTAGCCCTGCAAATATACCTATTTACCTAACATTATCAAAAAAAAAAAAAATATCTGAAATGGGAAGGTTCTGCTTTCAACTGCCCTCAATTGTAACATGTTCCATTTATTCAATTACTATATTTTTGCCCAGTCCTTGTCATCTGTTGCATGGATGAACACAGGTCCCAATCTGGGTAGTTTGTCGTGTGGTGGGTATGGCAATGCGCTGTCATTAGCACATGCTCCCAGCCTCCTCCTTGACTTGAATTTTTTTACTTACCTATTAACACCTTGTTTCCAAATACGTTACCATACTAATAAACTTAATTTTTATCACATTTCTATACTCAGTGACTTTCCTTTTCACTATACAAGTACAGAACAGTACATACAACTGCTCATTCATTGAATATAAATTATCTAACTTTTTCATAAGTAGATTGCAGATAGGTTATGTGTTCTTCTAAGTTTCATGAAAGAGGAAATACTGAACCAACAACCTGAAGTAGTAGGCCACACTGTCCATCTACTGTAGTTGTAAAATATTCTAATGAATAAAAAGATGGAAGCCCATACTTTTCTATTATCTTTCTTTGTCTTCTCCATCATGTATTTTTATGTCAGTATACAGAAGTTAGACACTTCGCTGTGTTTGAAATTAAGTTGTTTAATTTGATTTTACAGTAAAAGCTTGTACAAACCTATACCAGTATACCAGTCTATTACTTACACCCATCACTCACCCAGGCCTATTTTAGGTACTGGTCTATGCTGTACATTGGAACTTTTGAGGCATGCTATGTCCACAAAGAGTACATTTAATGTTAATTTCTAATGGAAAGATGAGCAACTGACACCAAATTCCTACAAGTGCAATTATAAGTTTATATTAGACTAGCCACAGTTCCTGTCAAAACTATTTTATATTTTTTGCCTTACATGCACCTTCAGTACCTTTCTTCTTTATTCCTGTGTACCTGAACCCCTCTTTACAGGTGCTCCCTCTGTTACCATAAAGCTTGCTTCTCAGACTGTCTTTTCGCGGTGTCTTGCTCACCTCCTGTCCACTTTAATAATTCCCATTTTTGAAGGCAACTCTCAAAGAGCTTCTTATGCATTGACTTCTCCTCATGTGGCTCACACTCGCAATTCCTCTTTTGATTGTGTCACCAAAGCCAAAATGACCAATCAGGGGACCACAAACACACAGACCTTAACATTTCATTATATAGTAGATTAGGCTTGCCTTAATGGAGACATAACACCCTAACACTCTTTACTGAAAAGCAGCATTTAAAAGAGTGTGGTATCCAAAGACTAAAATGGCAACTTTAATTCACTAGGGCTAAAATAACTGCTTTGACACCCAAATTGCTTTGCATTAAAGTATTAACTTTAAAGCCTCATCTGAAAATGGTGAATGTGGCTTCAGAAATGTGAAATAAGGAAACAATGAAACAGCACTATATAGTGCTATACTAAAAGGATGACATGTATTACACTGAATCAGGACATCAGAATAGGAGGTCAAGCAGATAAATGTATGTTACATGACATACTTCAGTTAATATTATGTAGTATAAAATATAGAACTGGACTGGGGACTAGTGTCAAAACATCAGTAATAACCTTCTAACAAAGAATAGCTTACAGATGCAGAAAAAATGTCAAAAACCAGAATATGTCATTTCACACACCAAAGGGACCTTTCCATCTTGCAATGCGCAGGCCTGAATCTGGCATGAAGAACCACGATAGATGATATCACACACACGACCCTGTGAACAGAAAACAAAATAACCAAACTTTCATCTCAGACCATGCTCTTATACCATATATGTATGGTTGTTCATTTTAGCGTAGAAATTTGGCAGTGGCACTATTGCTAAGTATGCTAAATAAAAAAACAATGTTTAATAAATGTTCTTAAATAAACTTGGTTTAGAATGCAAAATTCAAATGCCACCATAAAGCTTCTGTTTAAAACTATTTAGGATGAAACTGACAAGTACCCGATGGTCTGTAAGGTATACTCCATGATTCTTTGCATATTCCACATCACCTGGAAGAGACAACACTTTGACCCCAGTGAAACCACTCCATGAAATGTCTGAAAAACAGAGAAGACAAGTGTTGTGAATGGATATACTAGAAGTTACAATTTACAGTATCACTTTATAAATATATTCAAACAGCTGAAATACTGAAATAGAAACACTTTTCTTCTAGTAAGAAAATATTGAGACTATTGAAGACATAATATTTGAAAAAAAAAGCAATAATGCTGCCCTGTGATGGACTAATCACCTTTTCAGAATAGACATTGTTCATGGAGCAACATACTGTAACTGAATCTGAATTAAGACAAGTTGCCTGAAGGCACACTGTTGTTTCTACACAGATGCATCCTTTGGCACTACTCATCTTTCATGTCCTTTTTGAAAGTACAATGTAAGTTTATAAGGAATTTATATCCAGATTAATTTATATTTTACTGCTATTACTCTATTTTAATTAATACAGCTTTGCATTTAATCTCTATACTTTACTTACCATTTTGGTTGATAGAATTAATTAAGTAATATAAGGCAACTATAGTGTAGTTGAATTGTGATTTCTCTTGCACAGGCTTAACAGCCAGGGAAAGAATATCTCAACAAGTAAGCAGCATTTGAAAGAGTAACCTGCCATTTATATGTGCAAATTTGGGGAAATATGTTTAGGACTGAATCTAGGGAGTGCTTCTTTACTTAAAGAGTAGTGGGAATCTGGAACAAACTACTGAGTTATGCAGTTGAAGCAGAAAACTTGACAACCTTTAAGAAGTATCTGGATGAGATATTGGGGCAGTTTAGCTATTAGCTAAACAAAGAAGCCTGATGGACTGAATTGTCTACTTTTGTTTATCAAATTGCTAATGCTCTTAGGTGGCAATAAACAAGGCAAGCTAATGAGTCCATGTCTGGAGTACTGAGGAGTGATAGGCTGTGCAGGTTTAAGTGCTTGAGTATATGTATATGTGTGTTAAACTAAAAGTACACAATAGTCCAAGCCATAACAAATCTAGTGACCCCCACTCACACCACAATAATACAGCGCCCTAGGGTACAAACTGACACAAACACTATACATGTCATTAATGTGTAATATCTGTATTATGGAAGTTGAATAAACAGTGAATGTTGGGCGTGTTCCTCTTTTTTTGCCCTGTATTACTCAATGAGATTTATTTTTAACTATACCTTACTCTGAATTTAATTCACAGAGGATCACTGCTTACCAAGAGCTGTAGGAATCTGAATAAGCATATCACTACTGCTAACCCAAACACCTGGAGGAGATCCTGGGGCAACCTGATTAAAGAAGAACAATAATCTATAAATAATCTCCTTATTACAGTATCTACAGAAACACAATATCATAATTAAAAAGTTAGGAGACAAGTCAGAATGATGAAGAGAAACAGATTCGGGTATGATGTCAGACCTTGTGCGTAAAACAGCTGAGCAGCAGATCAATGTTACAGACTGGACCCTCTGCAGGTTCGTCTACAAATTCAGGTGGAGTTTCAGTAGGCAACCAAGAAAAAGCTCTGCCACAGTTGTCAAATGGGAAATCTCGACCCTAAGTAGGAATGCAGATATGTATTTTCTAATAAAGCCACATTAAGTAAATTAACAAAAACATAAAGCTAAATGTCAATTTAGTCACATAATTCGGTAATGACCTTACCATGTGAAGAATGAGGATCCTAGCACCTTTAAGAGCATCAGAACTTATTACCTGCAACACAGCAAACAAACAAGTTAAAAAAAAAAACACATACTAACTTTCATTTCTGCCATACATATCATGCAATTTACGGACTAGGCTGGTGCATATAACATGACAATATTGTTTGCATCTGTAACTCTATGAAGCTTTTTCTTAATATTAAACCTAAACTGTGGTTTAAGTTGCAGATAAAGGGTAATGCAAAAATGTCTACAGTTTTACTTGCCCTACAATTTTTTTTTGCAGTTCCTTCACCTGAACAGAAGCAAAGTCAGTGTGTGACTGGATTTTGGATTTTTGGAGCAGTGTACAGTTAATGGAAATCAGGTTTTGTGCAAGTTTAATTTACTGCAGAAAGTGACATTTTACTGACAAGGTCTAAATGACATCAAATATTAAAAGTGAAATGACATCTAAAAATGTCTCAATGCAACCTTTTCTTTTCCATCTGCCCATTTTCTGAACCAAGTTACTCTAAAACACAGCTGCTGGAATCAGAGTACATCTTGGAAGTGCAACACCAGAAACCTTTCCTGAGAAGCGTGGCAATTCATCACAGGGTGCAACCACATATATACTCTCACTCACTCGAAAATGGCATATGAACTTAACATGCACATTTTTTGTATTGTGGGGGAAAACCAAAGTACCCAGACAAAACTGTGTGCAGGGCTGGAATGTAAACCCAGGACTCTGTAATCATGGGGTGGCAGTGATAAACACTGAACTACATCATGGATCAAGAAAGATTTATTTGTGTTAGAAGAAGTCCTTATAGAAATCAGACAAAATGAAACTTAGGTCTAGTGACTTTTAAAAATTCAATTCATGATGAACAGAAGCCACAGTGAGCCACAATCACAGAAAGCCTTGACTAACAGCTTGTAAATATGTATACTACTATAGACTGAAATGCCAAAAGACATAGGAAGGTTTAATGCTAAACAGACACAATTTGAAGATAATAACCATATTCACGT
This sequence comes from Polypterus senegalus, assembly GCF_016835505.1. Taxonomy (NCBI): domain Eukaryota; kingdom Metazoa; phylum Chordata; class Cladistia; order Polypteriformes; family Polypteridae; genus Polypterus; species Polypterus senegalus. The sequence goes on along the minus strand of NC_053162.1, from coordinate 31,953,078 downwards.
GCTTTAGATATTTTAACAACATAAAAGGTAAGACTCACCCCTACCATCCTCAGATATTTTCATAGTAAGATTACTATAATATCACAGTGTTTGGATTGTCGGAGGTAACTTACCAGGTCAGTATATCTTCAAAGACTGCCAGTTCCCCCAGCACCTCAAGATCACACAAACTGATATGAATGAGGGTCAGCCGGTCTGAACAGAGAATTAGAGGAAATACATCTACATATGATGTGGGGGAAAAGTATCACAGAAGCAGATTCAAGTACAGAGAGATAGAGGCAGATTGGCCACTGCCAAGTGTATGCACTGTTTGGGGCTATCAATTCATAATGCATAGATGCTCAGTTCATAACTGCTCCTTGCAGACATGATATGAGTCCAATAAATCTGGAGAATATATTGTTAAAGTGTATTGCTTCATATGCCTACTTTTTCTTTAATTATTATAATTGTTTGTTATTTTTTCCATAACTTATACTCTGTTTTGACTTGAATTACAAAAGTTAATAAATACAGAACTAGCCTCTTTTTACTGTTCTGTATAGTATAGCATTTCCATTGGCACATTGGGCGGCACGGTGGCGCAGTGGTAGCGCTGCTGCCTCGCAGTTAGGAGACCCGGGTTCGCTCCTGCGTGGAGTTTGCATGTTCTCCCCGTGTCTGCGTGGGTTTCCTCCGGGCGCTCTGGTTTCCTCCCACAGTCCAAAGACATGCAGGTTAGGTGGATTGGCGATTCTAAATTGGCCCTAGTGTGTGCTTGGTGTGTTTGTGTGTGTCCTGCGGTGGGTTGGCACCCTGCCCAGGATTGGTTCCTGCCTTGTGCCCTATGTTGGCTGGGATTGGCTCCAGCAGACCCCCGTGTTCGGATTCAGTGGGTTGGAAAATGGATGGATTGGCACATTGTCCTTAAGAGTGTGTTTGTTTCATGAGATTTCCCAAACACACACTGTGTCATATGATCTAGAGATAAGGCAGGGGCTGAAATTCGTACGTATTTTGTGGCAAAAATAATTAAAATCAGCCAGTTGACAGGAGAAAGCTAAAGCAGTCACATGGTCTCTTTGTTTCTCAGATCAACATTTGGTGCACAAAGCAGTACAAAGCATTATTTATTATGCCTGGATACATGTGATTACATAGATACCATACATATGACATACCTTCAAGCATTTATGTATATGGGGATATATATTTATCCCTGGCTGAAAGCATTGGTTTGTCTATCTGCTGCTACTTTGTGACAATTCACAGATATTTTACAGATTCTTTATGCTATTTCTTAACATTGCATTTCTAGTTATCTGTGCAGAATTACCACTAACAAAAGAAACTGTTCTGACACAGAAAAAGTGGGCCCTAAGGTCTTGTTCCAAATTCCTTTGCCTGATTCAGGCAGATAATCCAAAACAACGTCACCAATAAAGCATCCAAGGTCCCCTCACACAAAGCATAAAAATGAAAACATTTTTAAACCTTCAATCTCTCATTCATTCATCATTTATAGATAGATAGATAGATAGATAGATAGATAGATAGATAGATAGATAGATAGATAGATAGATAGATAAGATACTTTATTAATCCCAAGGGGAAATTCACATAATCCAGCAGCAGTATACTGATACAAAGCAACAATATTAAATTAAATAGTAATAAAAATGAAAAAAATTAAAATAAAATTAATGATAGCATTTACTCCCCCGGGTGGATATATCTTGAAAAATCTATGTAAAAATGAAAGGTTAATGCATATTAAACTTAATTAAAACTCATATGAGTATATTAATAGACACACAGTCATGAAAATACATATAGAATCACCCACTCTCTGTAAATAAGAACAAATAATGGAAAAATAGGTTATTTATTATGTAAATATAATGCCTGAATGGTTTTGAAATAAAAAGTGGAACATTATTTGCTTAATTTTTACACAAAGTTTAAAATTAAGGATTAGAGTGTGCCTCATCAAACTTATATTACTCATTCACAAACCGCAGCACAAGGAAGCGAAAAAGCCTAGAGTCCTAGCGTGCAGATGACTGTGTCCCAAGAAGAAAAAAAATACATGGTGGCTTGAAACATTATTTTTCTGTAAGATTGTCTCATGTATCATATTTTGCATATTAAATCCATCCATCCATCCATTATCCAACCCGCTATATTCTAACTACAGGGTCACGGGTGTCTGCTGGAGCCAATCCCAGCCAACACAGGGCGCAAGGCAGGAAACAAACCCTGGGCAGGCCACACACACACACACCTACACACCAAGTACACACTAGGGACAATTTAGAATCGCCAATACACCTAACCTGCATGTCTTCGGACTGTGGGAGGAAACCAGAGTACCCTGAGGAAAGCCATAAAGACATGGGGAGAACATGCAAACTCCATGCAGGGAGGACCCGGGAAGTGATCCCGGGTCTCCTAACTATGAGGCAGCAGCGCTACCACTTGCATATTAAATTCGAAATATATTTAATAGATTTAAAGGATTTTTCACCAGTGGTGTACAAATTGATTTGATCAAATCAGATGGAAAATTCCAGAAACATAATTTTAATGAATATATATCAATTATTATTCTTAGTTATAAAACCTTGCACAAAAGAAAAATGAAAATGACTAGATTAAATGTTTTAAGTTCTTTTAAGGACAAATAAAGTATCTATCTATCTAAAAATATTCATACAGAGCATAAGGTTCCACAGCATGGCAAACACTTTCAAAACAAAGCTTCAAGAAGATCACAATAGAGTATACTAGGAAAATCAGGCATCTGATTATAGTGATTATCAGGTAGCACACAGATGGGAGGAATACAAAACATTTCAAAAGCACTGACCATTCTTAAATAATTAGTGCTTTTTACCAATGCCACAAATAAGGTCCCTTCTTGCAAAGGTTGGATACTTTCAGGACATTGGCAAAGACAAAAGCTCTCAAAAAGTGCTGTATTTGGAAGACATCACCTACACAATACTAAAAACATTTGTAGAAAGTCTAGCAGTCTTATGAAACAAATCTACAATGTTTTGGACAGAGTACTAAGTAACATGTATGGTGCAAAGCAAGCACTTCACATTGAACAGGTCACATAATTCCCACCATCAAGTATGGTTGTGGTGGCATCATGTTATGAGGATATTTCTCAGAAGTAAAGGCATTGTTCAGAGAACTGCTAAATAACATCTTGTAATCCTTTAGCCACAATACCATACACTTAGAAAGAAGACTGTGTTTTAGATAATGATCCATAAATGACTGGTAGATCACGCAGCACTGACATTAATTGAAGAAACTAAGGTGTACTGAGGTGACCTTATTTCCATTAAGCATCTGGGCAAGATCTCAAGACACATCTAGAGCTATTATGAAGAGCAATGCTAATAGAGACTTATTCAGAAATATTTCTGACTATTAATGCTTTCATAGGTGTCTCAAAAAGTACAGACCCAAGGAGGTAATGCTTAAACTGATTACATTTGAGTTTTTACATGTTTATTAGTTTATTGTTTACTAGGCTGACCCGCCTTTTAAGGCGACCGACTTTTAAGTTGACCACTTCTTAAGGCAATTCAATATGTTGATCAATTTGATATTTAATACAAACTCATTAATTTGGTTATATTGCATTTGTGCGGTATTACTTTAATACTCGTAGTTTCTGTTATTTTTGTGATGAAATTTAAACTTTTTTTCTATATTGAGGTCGCCCTTTTGAACGCCCGTGATATTTACTACGCAGTAAGGCATTTGTACTCCATCAACATTAATTATTTCCAGAGACATAATTTTGTCAATTTTTCCAGCGCACAAAAGCAAGGGAACGATGGGAGCACCAGAACTCTGCTCACATCATGTCGCTTCGTACCGCAAGCTGCAAGTAGTAAGACTGTGATAAGTGGAATACCGGTATGCTTTCCACTCACGGGATGGAAGGACAATCCCGACTGCTTTTATATAATAAGAAAGAAGAAGAAGATATCGCACAGTCTGGAGTAGAAAATCATCTTTTACCTGGAAAAACGAAACTACAAATCCCATCGTGCATTGCAAAATGGACGGGGCGTGTGTGAAACTCCGCGCCTGCGTAGCACTCACGGGATGGAAGGACAATCCCGACCGCTTTTATATAGAAGGATTATTTTTTTCTTTTTAAGAGAGACTCTGTGAAGAAACATGTGTGACATACATAAAACTATAATACATCAAATTCCAAAGCTGTGAGACTCTTAAATATGAAAAAGGCCTGTTTAAAGAAATATAGCACTGACTGTCACAAAACTACCTAAAATATGTTTAAACTGCACTGGACAGAATGGGAACATGAGACTAACTCTGATGTGTTTTCTACTCAAGCCAATAGAGAGTATTGAGGCCAATAAAATCAAAGCATTATACATTTTATCATGTTCCTTACAGTATATCCATGTCTGGCACTGAGGTGCTCTGCTGCAACCAAAAGAGCATTCAGTGTGGCTCCCCCACTTCCCAAAGCTGCCTGTGGGTCTGCTACAGTAAGCAGAAGGGTCTCTGAAGAGATCCATCCTCGTTTCTGCCGGAAAACAAGCTCTACAAAAAAAAAAAGTTTAAAAAGGCTTAAGACTCAGATTTTATGTGTTTCATGTCTTGTTACTGCTCCTCTACTAAATTCATCTGACAAAGGAGCTTTATGCAAAATTACTAAAGTAAATTAAAAAAAACAGTTTAAATTACATTTTTGTTAAGATAAATTTCGCAAGGATCAAAACCCTCATATGACAGCATATACGAATCCAGTACACAGGGTTGTCGGCACAAATATAAAGGATTTAAATTATTTTATAATTTTCAAGGTTTTAAAAGTTTTGCACATTTGTCACAGGATTTTCATATTACTTTTGGGATAATATAATCCAATGCAGAGCTCAAAGGGATCAGCTGAAATAGTAAGACCATGTCATAATTTTAGACACTGAATAAAATCCTTAGATTAAAACAATATCTTAAGCTAGAGCCAGCATAGGTTTATAATGAAAGAAATTGGATCAGAAGACAAAGCATAAACCATAAAAGGTTTTTCATGTGAAAATTTGGTCTTCAGTAACACCAGGAATTCAGTAAACCAATTGCAAACTAGCTAATAAAAAGGAAGTACAGAATTGAGATAAAAGGAGAATGCTCTACACAGGGTGAAATCATTAGCAGAAATGGTCATGAATTTGTGCAAGCACAGAAAGCAGACAACAAAAATAATACAGAAGGAAACGAACAGTCCTCAAAACATAGCAATCCCTTGATAAATTGAGCTCATTGTATTCAAGTACCACATACAGGTAAAACTCATTATTTATAAATACAGGGCATAAGACACCAATTTACAAAAAGCAAACTTTGAAAAGGATTTTAAATTATATGTAGCTGTGACATTCACAAAAATGGCAAGGTACAGATGCAATTAAAAACTCTCCCAAAATGCTAGGCTGTAAAGTAGAATATGAATCAAGAGGACTTATTCTACACTAATTGATGCACTAGTAAGACACCACTTGGAGTACAAGTGCAATTCTGATCACTAATTGATAAAGCAAGATGTAGCATTACTAGAAGCTGTGGTGAGAAACAACCACCAAGTATATCCTTGTATTAAAGTACATACTATGTTCAAACAGGTTCACGAAAATTAACCTCTTTAGTCTCCATCAGTATCGAAATCTAATTACATTTCAAATTCAGGTAAAATGTATTGTTATGTGAATAAAATACACTGAAATTCACACTTGCATATATGAACATGCAATACATTACCATTCTTCTGCACCATAATCAGCAACTATTATTAGTCAACTATGAATAATTACTTTTGGAGATACATTTAGGTTTCAAAGTTGAAAAATGAAAGCAACAGTGTGAACAAGGTTCGAAGATTGGATTTCTGGTCATGAAAAAAAAGTCATCAGTTTTTATTTTTCAATTTTCAAGACTGATCTAATGAACAATGCTCCTGTTCCAAGAATTATACTTCATCAATAAAATACTCTGCTTAAAGAACAGCTGGTTAAGAACAGTCACTACAGCCATTACATAAGTAAAGTAATGCTTCTGACAATCTATGAATTGCACTTAATTCATTATATTTTTATTTACTTATTCCACAATCATGATTTTAATTAACATAAAGAACTTAATTTTTAGTATTTTTAATAGAGTACATTAAGCTTTCAGTCTCAAGATGAATTTTACTAAGGTTAAACAAACTAACTGTCCTACTGACACTACTTCACGTGCACAGGGATATCATTAGAACATGATTATAAAACATATTGTCCTACTAGCTCCAGATGCTATGCTGAGTTAAGGAAACCTTTTAAAATTACTCAAAGACAAGTGTGTAAGTACAGGCAAAGTGAGGAAATGAAGGAAATAAGTAGACACTTTTGTTCACAAATAGTGTTGAAAAAAAATTTAAGAAAACTAATATATCCTGTAACAGAAGTAAATACCCAAATGACTTTTAGGAATGAGCTGGATGAAATACTGTGACAACTGAAATAACTAAACAAATTTTATGGTCTGAATGATTACCTAATTGATGTTAAATATTTTATGGTCATTTGTCATATAGTCAGCATCATGATCTTGGCCACACCTTCAACTTAACTTAATGGAATGGCAAGTGAAGTCATTTTGACAGTACCTGTGGTTGTTCAAGTATATTTCCTAGTGTATTTAAATAAGATTTTTTTTTCACATTCAATAATCAATCACTAAATCAGTCAATTCCACAGTTCAAATTTCCTTCAGTTATTTGTTATTTCTTCCACATGTCTAATATTCATGTAAACATTTACTTTTGTGTTTGCTTTTTGGAGGAATTGACTTTTGCTATTTTTGCTATGGTTTCCTCCATTTTACTTTCTTCCAGTTTAGCATACCTTTTTTATCATCTGGATCTTTGGGTCCTACACGGCTCATTTCACTCCCATGATTTCAAACACAAAGAATGGTATTGATGATTTTAGCCCTGTCATTAGTTTTGCATGTACACTTAAACATGGGCATCCATATAAAAGGAAAAGATGGATGCATTCAAAGAACCGAAGACACACAGTCAACTGCGGTCATTGATTTATGACAGTCTAGATTAAAACATTTCTGAAAGTCATAAGTAGCAGTAAATAAAGTGCAATGTTAAAACACTGAAATCAAAAGTTAAAACTAAAGGAGTTAATAATTTGTTGGTTACAAACTTTCTTGCTAGGGTTTATTAATTGAGATATCACATTTTAAGTATGGTTTTCATTATTGATTCAATTCATTTTCAAAAAAATGTGTGCATCACCATTTTTGATGAAAACTTGGCACCTAACTTTAAGAGCTCAGAAATACTTTTTGTTTATTTAAAATAAATTCCCTTCAGATCTAGGAAGTTTTCTTCACAGTGGATAGTGAAAAAACTAATACAGTACTGTAATTTAGAGTGTTCTCTAACAAGATATAATTTTATTGCTACCAAAGTGACAACTATAGCTCATTGGGAAGGTACTTTCTAACTTTCACATAATGATATGTTTCTTTTTTCTCCATGGTTAAATTTCATCTATCCAACTACATTTCCTTGTTCACTGCTTTTTGGTTATTAACAAAACTATAAAGTTATTGGATCACCAATTCAATTTTTTATTCAGATATACATACTGTATGTATAAGTACTAGTTAACAAAATATATATAAAAATTACCTCTTACTTGGTCCCTTTCATGAGATAGTCACCCCAAAAGTGTTCACGTTAAAAAAAAAAACGTTTTTAAGCCTCAATAAAGGTATGTGGGGGAGAAAGGTACATTTATCTCACTTATTAGGGAAGAACATACATTGCCCCTGCTTTTCAAACAAAGTTTACTTACAGGGATTTAGGAGACAAAGCTTTAAACTTATACAAAATTCACTGAAATGACACACTAACCTTACTATCTTAGAATCCTCTTTTAAATTTGACCAGACCTTTAAAACTACCCTTTTTGATGTTTCCAATGAGGTACAGCTGATCAATAGAACTTTTCTAGGAAAAAACATACAGCTCATAAATTGTCAAATTATTTTGCTGCCCGTGGTGAATAAAAGTGCCTATATCTCATGTGGAAAAAGAAAACAAAAATATGTTTGAGCTCTGGAAGGTAGGTATAATTCACATACTATGTTTCACCAAAATCAAAAATGGTGACGCAAAGGCCATTGTGGAATTAAAATGGAATGACTCCTATTTCATATTAACAACAGCTAAGCCACCAAGACAGTAATGTCAATTTCTATACAGGTGTCTCATAAAAGAACAAGCAATACATTCTTAAATGGCTTGGTGTTATTATATTTAATTGTAAGTAAGATGCTTTAGACTGTTGCAGTAAAGCATTTCTGGTTGTATGTCTTAATCTAATAGATTTTTTATATGCTCAACAGTTTATTTTTAATTGAAAGGTCTTCATCTAAAGTGTTAAAATATGTGAAACATGATAATATAGGTCATTTGTAATGAATATATGTGCATATCACAATTAAAAACAACAATGTTGAAAAGCCAACTAATACATTAATTTTTTTTTCAAAAATGATTTTTGTTCCCTTTCAATATGGCTATCGTCTGCCAAACAAGCTCATCTTTCAATACGGAAAGTCCATCCATCCATTATCCATCCATCCAACCATTTTCCAACCCACTATATCCTAACTACAGGGTCACGGGGGTCTGCTGGAGCCAATCCCAGCCAACACAGGGCGCAAGGCAGGAAACAAACCCCGGGCAGGTCGCCAGCCCACCGCACCAAGCACACACCAGGGACAATTTAGAATCGCCAATGCACCTAACCTGCATGTTTTTGGACTGCGGGAGGAAACCGGAGTACTCAGAGGAAACCCACGTAGACACAGGGAGAACATTCAAACTCCATGCAGGTAGGACCCGGGAAGTGAACCCAGGTCTCCTAACTGCAAGGCATTAGCGCTACCCACTGCGCTACCGTGCCACCCTCAATATAGAAAGCGAATATTGAAAATATGTTAAAATGCAATTACATAAATTCAGAATCTGTAGTTTTATTTTTTAATGTTGTTGCTCAACAGGAAGAAACAAAATACTTACCCTGCTGAAATACATGCACACTGTCCTTGTACTGGCAGGTCAGAACAATCACAGTCCATCTTACTGGTGGGGTATCCCTCATCCTCCTTTCCATTGCCTTGCTGTCATCTCTAAAACAAACCAGACATCTCAATTTGAATTTAACAGTGGTGGTTACATCCACTAGTACTGAGAATTAGAATACAAAACAAAAGGTGGTAAAAGACAAGAAAACTTTCAAAATTTCAAACCTATCGTACAGCTAATTATGAAGCTTAAGTGAATCTTGGTCATTGAAAATCTGAATGTAAATGTAATCTTAAATGTTTATAGATTTAATAAAGTATTTTACAAATACATTGCACTAAAATATGTTGCTTTAATGGCTTTTACAGAGGTTGGGGCTGCTGCTTTATAGACCTAACATTCTGAGTTTGATTTCCATCATTGTGCTATAAGTGTCTAAAATACTTATTGCTTTCTAAATTTTTAATGCTTTAATCAATGCCAGAGTGTATGCCCATGCTTTATATTCTGTAACTCGTAATCTCACCACTCTTAACAGTTTCACAAATAATGTACAATATATTCATAAAAACAGCACTGCTGCCTCACTGCTTTGGTCCCCTGGGTTCAAATCTAATTCAGAGGATAGTTGGGTCCTGACATAAACATGATGCTGCCAGAAATGATGCAACCTTGAACTGGACAAGTGGATTTGTGAATGTTAAGATAATTATTCTGTTTTTCCTAGTGAAAGCTGTGGTGGCACCACACGAACATGGTCAGCCCAGGCCACCCTACCCCTACTATGTTATGTTGCAAGGGTATTAAATTTACAAAGCGTTAAACACAAGGTGCCTTTTGTTTTTATCCCTGCCAGTTGAACCTTTTCCCCATCAAACTCCATCAAACATCCCCTACAAACTCTAAATCCAAAGTGACTCACAGGGTGAAGTCTTTTAAAACATCATCATGCATTGACTCCCAGGGCCAGGAATAGCCACACAAATGCCAATAACAACCAATGCATCTTTGAGACCAGCATTCATTTAAAAGATCACATACCTAGCTGTGCCCAAATTCCAGCAGAGTAAGACTCCCAAATTTCAGATGTAGCTGCTTAACTGCGGTACACATTATGGTGCAACAGGGTGCAGCCCACAAAATATACAATAAAGCTTAAACAGGACTTGACTAGCCTTACCTTACCCCAAACTGAAAACTGTAAGCTTCAAGGCCTATACAAGCCGAACATGAAGCACAGTCTTTAAAAGTTCAAAAATACTTTTACATGTCCTTCAAAGGAGATGATTACCATAAACATCTGGATTCAAAAAGGCAAATGCAACCAAAGTATCATTATAAAGAATTTAGTTATATAAACAAATAGAAGCAGAAAACAGCACATAGGAAAATTAACAGAAATAAGGCAAAATTGGTTTGCCGAAAATGCAACACAAGGTAAACAAGTCCACTTTGAAATAATCACAGTAATCACAAACCCAAGTCTAAACACAATAAACCAGAAAACCAACACAGTACTCAGAATGATAATCTACTTTCCACAATGCTCAATGATGCTCTGCTGGAGCCATCTACTCAAACGCAGTATAAATGCTGAGGTTTTCCCACTGAGTGACAGACACCATGATAAAGACACCTCTTAGGGTTCCATCCCCAAAATTCAAGGAATACAGAGGAATACAGTCAACACCTTCCATTCATCCATTTCCTTAACCCACTTATGCAAGGCAATGGTGTGGAGAACCTTGAGCCTCTCCTAACAAGTTTTGAACACAAGGCAGGAATAATTTCTGGACAGAGCATCAGTCCATTGCAGAGTAAACACACAGACACAGACACACACACACACACACACACACACACACACGCACACATAATGGTCAACGTAACAAAGCCAGCAGACCTAACCTGCAGATAATATATAAAAGCTAAATATTAAACATTACTATAAAAATTACATAAAAACAAAAAAACACAAGAAAATTAATTATTCAAAAACACCAAAAAAGCAGAGTATACTTAAGATAGGGAATACATTCTAGATGAAACATGGCAACAACCAATTTGTGAACTGCAACAGAAGTTATCTTTATACAGTATATTACCAAATCTATTTAAAGCCCATTTTCACATATTCCCAATGGAATAGGCATAATTGTACTGTTACTGGGAGGTCAGAATGAGTAAGAAATTAAATTTTTTTCTGTACTGAAAGAGTATCAAAATACTGTATTTCCACTGCACAGGAAAAATGGCCACCTGGTAACACTGGAGTGTGGTCCCACCTGCCCCCTTGAGGCCTTTACGTTGACACCTGGATGATCCTATCTGGCTCCCTTCCTATACTTCAAAGCCTCTTATTCATTATGATGTTCTCAAACTTTAAAATCAGTATGTCAAAAGAAAATCTGTGCAGCAAGATACCTTACCATGCCCCAGTTTATTTGCACTGTCAATCAGAACACTTGAAGTATAGGGTCCTTTCATTGTCATATACAGTATATGAATGGTACTTCTGACCTGGCAACCCTATGCCAGATATCCCATTAGAGAAAGAAAAACACTACACTAATATAACATAATGATTTGTGCTATTGTCTCACAGACCGAAAATCTCGGGGTTACATTTTATGCATGGTTACTGTCTGTGTGGAGTTTGTAAATTCTCCCTATTTTAATGGGTTCTCTAGTTTTCATTCCAAAGATGTGTGTTAGGCATCTTGAATGTGGGTTTGTGTGTATGAGAGGTGGCCCTTAAACTGACTGGCTTGATGGTTGCACAGAGTGCAATGTGAATGGTATAAACAAAGCAACAGCAGTCATTATGTAAACAAGGTAAAAAGACTACAAAATGTGTGCATCAGAATAATGTAAAGGGGTGCAGAAAAGTGCCAGCATTTCAAGTTCAAACTCAGTTTGATACTTGCATTTCTGATCAATATGCAACACATCACAACACTAGTCAAGAGTTTTTAACAATAGCTAATCTTGTCTTTTTCCTCCTTCCATTGTGGAAAGTACAGTGGAATCACTATGCTAGAATGCCAAACAGTGTTAAAATAAACCGATCAACAAGCCAAGTATGTGGAAAGATATTAGTTCTTTTGACCAATCCCATTTTTTTTGTATATCCAAATTAATGGGACATATTCTGAAATATGCAGATGATATAAAACATATGCATTCAAATGTTAATTTAATTTCTCATGCAAGTTCAATTCTTAGAATATTACACTCATATTGTACTTTTAAAACAAAACTATTTTCTATGCTTCATTAATTCTGTGACCTTGTTGATAACATTGACTGATAACAAAAAATGTGCCATTTTTAATTCTGCTCTACAGAATGCCTCAGTGCAGGCAAAACAAATTAGCCATTATACAAACAATGCTGGTACAGAAAAAAAAAAGTATGTAGAGACACTGTGGAACCAGTAAAAATGAAAAATAAACAGCAATATTAAGGATTTGTTCTACTTGATCACCTTGGTTATATAAGAATAATAAGAATAATTCAAGGATGTGTTAGGGATTGGATGCAAGTCCCACAAAATTATAAGTATAAACAGTCAAACAGACTGGGTCTAAAAAAATCTAAATTTTACTTTCTGTCCCAAGGCATAGGGCTGGCATTTAAGTCTAAAGCGCTAAATCACTATGTGACCCTGAACATGTCTGTTAACCCATATACTAAAGAAAAATGCAAATAATCTACTGTTCAACACATCTAAAGTGCTTTGGGAATTATATAAATGAAAGGTGACCCATAAAATAAAGCTAATTTAATAATGTAATTATGCTAAGCGGTATAGATAAGAAGATATACTGAAAGCATGAAAGTACTGATTCAGTTCCCAGCACTGATTTTGTAAAGTACTTAACCTGCCAGTGCTCCAGTTGCAGGGATGTGCTGGCAATCATGCTATACCCTATAGGCTACCCAAGGATATTCACTACCAAAATAAAGAAACATTTATTAAATATGATTTCCTTGCTTCAGCATATAATTTATAGGTGCTTCATTCTCCTTAGAAATTGTAGGACAAATGATAATAATTCAAAGTATGTTCAAAATATCTTTCTAGACAACTACTTCCAACCACAAAATGTGTGGAAGTTCCAATGAACTTGAACCATAACTTCCATTATCTTTTGGGAATGACATTGTTTATTATTAAATTACCTAATGATTTCATTAGCAGGGTCTCTTCACGATCAGTTGAGAACTCCATACCAAGTAAATTAATTCTGTAAGAACACTAAGTAAATTATAAAGTGTGGATTTTCCTGGTGAAAACTCCATACCAACTTCTTTATACCGCTGGTGAAATACTTGGTAAACTAATGCTAGCAACACAGCGCAGTAACCTAATCTGGCTCATTTACATTACCAGTCATCTTGCAAAATTGTGAGGACTTGTGCCACATTGAGTAGTTTGAGTGGTAAATGCAGGACTGTGGGGTACAAGTCAGAGTCGGAAGCAATTACAGTATTGGGTTACTGGAGTCAGAGTTTGTTAAAATGTACCGACTCCAACTAAACTTAAATTTTAAAATAATGTTTTAAAAATTTTAATTTCACTTACACTAATTCAAGTAAACTATTTTTTCTTCTAGACTTTAAGGAAACAAAAAATTTGGATGTGAGTGCCAGTAGACTTTGCACCCTAGGAACCAAGTTACCCAAACTATTCTCTAATATTTCAGTAATTATTTACCGCTCTGATGCTTATCTTTCTGATCATAAAACAGGTCAATAAGATAGCAATTGAAGAAGAAGAATTCATGATTAATTGCAGAAATACAGTATTTGAGGGTTCCTCTAGAATGCCTCTTTCTCTTGCACGATTTGGCTCAAAAACTAATCAGCACATCGTCATCTCATAACAGGCTTAAGTTGAGTTTGGTATTTTTTTGTCCAGCCATTTTGGCTGTAGATCGTCCTCAAGAAACTGAGACACACACACACAGAGACAGACATACACCCATCATCGAGATATTGATTTTTTCAGCATCTCGGGACCCTAAAAGTTTGAGATCCAATGAAAACCGGACATCAAAATTTTTGACAAATCTAAAGCTTTCATTCCACCCACATAGATTGTAGGTTATGATGGGAGGCCGCAAAACAAATATTGCCTTTATAAATTTTTTAAGTATTATTTAATAAATAATACATAAGAGCCACTGCAGCTTCACTACAGCCTTTAAACCCAAATGTTAACAGATTAGGGTTCAAAAAGTAGTCTGATGATTCACGATGGCAGTGATGAAATGCCTTGTATCTTGCATATTGTTTGATTTCAATCAACATATTAAATATATTAGTCTAATTACAAAGAGAGGAGTTGAAGTTGTTGCGTACTGACTCCACAGCCTCTGGTTACAAGTCACTAGGAGCACATGCATTCAATTTTTAATTCATTTTTTTAAAGGATAAGTTTGATAAGTTATTTCTTCACAATTGTATATTTTAATCTGTTACTTCAAATCACGGGCTACAGTGAAACTTAGCAAATTTTATCATTTTTAAGAAATAACTACCCAGCTCTTGTATTTTATAATGGACCTTATGGGTCCCATGGTCCCATTGTAATAAAAGCCTTAAAACTTACCAAAAATCTTATTGAGTATAGATCCATGTCAGATTAGACAATTAAATTGCAAAATTCATTAAAAGGAAAAATGCAAAAAGCATAACATAGCTGTGAGATTCAACCATTTTAAAATAAGGCTAACTGTACGCTTCACTTTGCCACTCATTTTCCCATGCAGCACTGTTCAGGGCCGGGGGGATGGATTCACCTCACAAAAGTCATTACCAAGCATCATTATTAACATTATTTAATGTTGATGTCCAGATGTGAATTGCTGTCTCTCTTCTGTAGACAATTAGACTATAAAAAAAAAGAAAAATCACATTTACGATTGCTTATATGCTTTCATTACCTACCACTGGACTGAAAATGCATGTGTGTGCTTGTGTGAGAGAGAATATTAAGCATGCGTGTAGTATGCAGTCAAGTGACAAAAAATGAAAAGGCCTTAAAGGCATCCCTACATCCATTCATCCATCCATTAATCCTTATTTGTTTCCTTCTTGCTCATCCAAAGCAGAGTTGCAAGGCAGCTGGTCCATATTCCAGTAAGCATCAAGCACAAGGCAGGAACATTCCCTGGAAATTGTGCCAGTCCTTTGTAGTGCAAACAGACATATATACGCCATGCACATACACTAGTGCCAATACAGTATACAAATGCCACTTCATCTATGTCTAGTCAGGTTAAATTTTAGTAAGTTTAGTATTGATGTTTTAGCATAACCAACGTGGTGGGACAGAGTTGTCATTCCTGTCTAACAGTGCCAGGTTCTGCATGGAGTGTGCATGTTCTCCCAATGTATTATGGACTGATGGATGTCAGTGAGTGTCAGTGAGTTTACTCATTCAAAAACGTTGTCCTAAGTTCTTTTATGCAAAGTGCAGGTGGCTTGGTTCCTTTAAAAACCTTTTTTATTCAAAATACTAGGGGGCTCCACCCCCTGCTCGCTTTGTTCGCCAACCCCTGGGTTTGGTTAACCATACATACAATCTTAAGAGACTGTTATTTTCATTAGAATTGTTACATGTTTCACATTTACTTTAAAACTTTAGTAAAAACAATAGTTGGAATTAACTTTTCTTCAAGAGCGCATTGAATTTCGATTCCGTGTTTGGACTTATATCTTGACAATGCAACATATAAACTGCCTATGAGTGAATATCGATTCTTTCTCTCTAATAAATAAAACATTTTTTCTAATGTTTGTCCATGCTCTTTCTTCTTCGCTTAGTTGACATATCATCTAGAACGTATAAAATTATTGTCCTGATAAAATTTATAAGAGCTGAGAGCACGGGAAGTGTGTCTGACAAAAGCATTTACACGACTGAGGTTAGATGACCGTGGTCTTGTTTGAAAATAGTTGTAAGTAAGGCGTGACTTAAAAGAATCTCATGTTAAAATTCTCCGTCTCAAGGGACTTCATACCACGCCAATGTTTTTGGAATCTTTTAATTCTCGCTGGCAACACGAATTAGACAATCTACAAGTCTCTGACTTAACGTTTAAATCTGAATAATATTAATAATAATATACTGTATTTCACCGAGTAATAATTTCCATTTATTTGCACTAATGTGATCTTTTCTATCCTTTTTTTGAGACTTTCGAATTTTTGTACTTCCATTATCTCTAACCTGCTCTGCATGTGCACCGTGCCAACATTTTTTAATTCTTTACGATGTTCTACTTTGCCATCTACTCTTTGTCCATTATTTCCAGCCGTGGGCGTGGACTTGTCTTGCGGGACGTATAAGTGCCTCTCCGAGAAAATCACGTCTCGTCTCATTCCAAGATTTTTTTTATAATAGAGAGACAACGCTGTATAATCAGCTCAGTTCAGATTTACTTTTATTTGTACAAAATACAATGAAACACATGTGATCTTTTATTTACGCTGCCACTCTGCATGAATCTCACTCTGTAGGTTATGTAAAATAACACAGAATATATTAGATGGAAAGTTGGTGCTGCTTAGGAAAAAACAATCATATGATTTGAGCAAACATCTGTCTGTTATTATAAGGCATTGCAGAACATAACCTACATTGTTGCTACATTGGCTCCCTGTAGCACCACGCTTTAAGTTCAAATCCCTGATGCCTACAGAGTAGTCAATGGGTTAGCACCCGAGTATATGGAGACACTGTTAAAGTGCTATGCTCCATCTCGCCCACTCACGTCTGCCAGGGAATAGCATTTAGTGATGCCATCTCTATGTGGCATCAAGTCTTACAAAGAAAGCTAGAGGCATGGGAATTCTTATACATAGAACAATTTCATTTGTAGTATCAGATGATCCTGAAGGGCAATATGATTGTTATCAATCCTAAATCCAAAGAGGACTGTTTCATTTATGTTAGGTAGAATGCCCAGAGGGGACTGGGCGGTCTCATGGTCTGGAATCCCTACAGATTTTATTTTTTCTCCAGCCGTCTGGAGTTTTTTTGTTTTTTCTGTCCCCCCTGGCCATTGAACCTTACTCTTATTCGATGTTAATTAATGTTAATTTATTTTGTTTTATAATTGTGTCTTTCATTTTTCTATTCTTTAATATGTAAAGCACTTTGAGCTACTGTTTGTATGAAAATGTGCTATATAAATAAATGTTGTTGTTGTTGTTATGGGTAATTTATTTAACTGTAAAGTGATTTTGATAAATATCTATGCACTCAATGTGGATGATATGGACTTCATCCACAACGTATTTGCATCCATTCTCATTGTGAACACTCATAAAATGATAATGGACGGTGACTTTAATTGTGCTTTAAATCCAAACCTAGCTAGGTTTCCTGCCACAGGGGCAATGACATCTAACACTGCAAAAACAATTACACAGTTTGTAACTGATCACAACTTATCAGACCTCTGGAGATTTCTAAACCCAAACTCAAGAGCATATTCCTTTTACTCACCAGTGCATCACTGTTACTCAAGAATTGATTATTTCTTTATAGATAACTAGGGGGCTTCGCACCCTGCTTGCTTTGCTTGCCAACCCAATCCAGATACACACTTGTAAGATTTTTTTTTCTTTGAATTGTTGCTATTTCATTAGTTTCACTTTTATTTCAGAACTTCTGTAAAAACAATATTTGGAATCTTTCGTGTCCCAATATGCTGAATCTTTTAAATGAGGTCTGTGAGACTTGTGTTTAATGACTTTGTACCATAATTTAGGATAGGTTTCTCTGTTTGGAATTTCAGCACAGACAAAATGATCCACATCATCAGCAGTTAATAATTTTTTTTACAAAGTAACCAATCAATGCATGTGAGTTAAACCCCGTTTTTGAAATTTCCTGACTTAAACCAATTTTCTTTTGTTTGCGTCAATGCGATCTGTGCTACCTTTTTTGATACTGTAGCGACTGACGTAATAAAGTGTCACAAAAGTTCTACTTTAACATTTGCCAAATGCGTAACCCCAAACACAACTTTCTAGCACCCTCGCCAACCCCTTCCCCCACGGGTCTTGCCTTCCTTTTACCGCATCAATCAGCACCCAGCTATCAGTCTTCCGTGCTGTACTCTGCCTCCCTCGATCAGATCTAACAGTCACTTAAAACAAAAAAGGCTTCAGCTTGGCTGGGACGCTACAATACTTTCGACTGTTACTGCTTTTATATTCTGTACCTTTCTCTGCATATGTATCACGCCTTGGGTCTCTTTTCTCCGCGCTGCTCTTTCTTCTTTGCTGAGAGTACAGGATCTGTGTGTGCCATGTGACTTTAAATGACTGAATGTTTTGCTGGCTGTCCGTGCTCTTATTTGATAAGAAGGGTATGTCTTGCAAGAATCTTATGTTCTACGTCCCCGCAAGACTGTCCTGGGAAAATCTCTTGGCACCAAGTCTCATGTTTACGGTCCCCACGAGATGCTCTGTGGCCAGTCTTTTTTGTCTCGCAGGTCTTTGAGAACATCTGAGAAGATCACGTATCGTCGCCTTGCTTTTCCATTTCAGGATTTTTTTTTATATATGGAGAGACAATTTCTTGCCTATGATTAAATCTTGTAAGTATGGCACTATCATTTTTAAATCAAGACATCAGTAATATGAACACAGAGAGCAGGCTAATAAGATCTTGGCTGAACAAATCTTTAAGAGGGAAGTTTGCAATGCAATTCCAGCAATCACAAACACAAACGGAGACAAAATCATTGACCATAAAAATATAATGCACATATTTAGAGAATACTATAAGACCTTATATTCTACTCAGTGTAAAGAAGACAAGACACAACCTAATGCGTTTCTGGATGCATTACAGATACCACAACTAGATACCCTCAGTGCAGAGGAATTGGATAAACCTCTGGCACTTTCAGAATTACTAGATGCTATAAATTCACTTCAGAGTGGGAAAGCAGCAGGCCCTGCCGAATTTTATAAAAAATTTCTCAATTAAGTCAAATCCCCTTTTATTAGACACATTTACAGAAGCTAGAGACAATAAAATTCTACGTCAAACATTTCGCCAAGCATTAATTACCATCTTTCTTAAGCAAAATAAGAACTTATTAAAATGTGCAACATACAGATCAATCTCACTTCTAAATAGTGATGTTAAGATATGTTTATTTGTTTGTTTAATGTAATATGTTCACCCACAAAGTCTAATACCCTGGAGATAATTTTATTGTTGGATGCAGAAAAAGCATTTGATATGGTTGAATGGAACTACCTCTTTAATACATTGGAGAAATTTGGGTTTGACCCAAACACATGTGCATGGACCAAACTACTGTATACCAGTCCAAAAGCTTTAGTTTGTATTAACAACATAAATTTAGACTACTTCAAACTAGAACATGGTATTAGACAAGGATGCCCTTGTCACCACTGTTTTTTGCAATGCCCATTGAGCCGCTGGCAGTTCACTTTCGAAATGCTTATGAAATAAAGGGGATTATCAGAGAAGAACTTGAACAGAAAATTTCACTATATGCAAATGATATGGTACTATATGCATGAAAGCCAAAAAATACTGTGTCTGTATTCCTAACAGCACTAAAAACATTTCAAAAGATTTCTGGTCTCAGGAATAATTTAAACAAAAGTGTGCTCTTTCCTGTGAACTCTCAAGTACACAATATTAGATTGGACATCTTCCCTTTTATCAATGCAAATTACTTTAAATACCTAGGGGTAAACATGACAAGTAAACATAAATCTCTTTATCAACAAAATGTTGCTGTCTGCATGGAAAAACTTAAGCAAGACTTGCATAGATATATGGATGAATTAACATTATCAATATACATCAATAAATCAATTTTAAGAACTTAGATTCAATCATAACCTCATTTATTTGGAATTCAAAATGTCCACGTATCCAAACGACGACCCTACGAAGACCTAAGGCAGAAGGTGACATGGCTCTACCCAACTTTCCATTTTATTACCCGGCGTCAAACATACAAGCCATAAAAACCTGGACATTGACAGAAATAGATAAACATACCCAGGATTGGTCTACAATAGAAATAAAATCCTGTAGCATTTCTTTATATTCCTTGCTTTGTACCCCAGTAAATACAAGTTTTCACCAATATACTAACAACCCAATTGTTCTTCATTCACTCAGAATATGGAACCAATGTAGAAAGTACTTCAATATAGAGGAAGCTTTTATCTGTGGCACCTCTCCATGATCCACCTTTTTCCACCATCTCAAACATATGCAGTTTTTAATGCTTGGAAAACATTCAAGATTAAATCATTTAAGAGATTTCTACATAGACCGTCTTTGAATCCTACGAAACATTACACTCCAAATTTTACTTTCCAGCAACACATTTCTTTCACTGCCTGCAATTTACAAACTTTGCTAAACAAAACCTGCCCAGTTTTCCTCGCCTCCCACCTATTTATATTCCTGAAAAAATATTGATCAGTCTTGAGGACTCAGACAGCATTTCTGCAATATACAAAAATATTTTACTGTACCTCCCTTTCAAAGATCCCAGAGAACAATGGGAAAACAATCTCTCACCCAACATTTCAGAAAAGGAGTGGAAGGCAGCAATGCACAAAATTCACTCTAGTTGCATATGCGCAAAGCATACAATTATTCAACTTAAAATCATCTCTTGAGCACATCTTCCAGAGAAAAAACCAGTGAACAATACAATCAAGTTCCAGCCACATTGGGCCATATGTTTTGGGCATGCAGCAAAATAACATCATTTTTGACCCAAATCTTTAAATGCCTTTCAGATAGCCTTGGTGCCACAATCTCTCCTAATCCAGTAATAGCTATGTTTGGTGTACTTGCAGATGGCCTTAAGGTGGAGAAGGACAAACAAACTGTAATTGCCTTTACTTTACAATTGGCACGTAGACATATCTTACTCAACTGGAAAAATCCTAACCCATCTCTTTTAAGTCAGTGGGTAACTGATGTTATATATTATTTGAAATTGGAAAAATTGGAAAAATTAAAATTCCCACTTAAAGGATATGTGCAAAACTTTTTTAAAACATGGCAGGATCTAATCAATAACATCTTGTATATAAACGTCTATGTGTGAAAGTGTGTATGTCTGTCTGGCCTGGAAGAGAGAGGTGGAGTAAGGTTTAGGGTAGGGGATGCCAGGGATACTGGCATGCACGGGTTCACTAGAAGCAGTCTGTATCACAATTAATCAAATTTAATCTATTAACCCAGTGTATACATGTAAACAAACAATCATATCTATTTGGATCATTTCTCGTTAAGCCCATCAGGATGATAAGTCCCTAAGGCCTGAATCCACTCAAGTTCTTTCTTAAGCCTACGAGTTTTGTTCCAATGACTTTCATGCTCTAAAGGAAAAAACAAAGGGTTATGGCCAGGTTGATTAAAGTGTACGTACAACTTTGTCAATTTCTGTTGGTTCTCAATTAACCTCAAATGTGGAGTCAGGGTAAGGGCTCCACCTCCGAGGATACGCAAGCGAGGCCAGCATGTCGGCAAAACGAAACCTCCAAAGAAAGTCATTCGCTTAGCCGCTAATACAGAAGCGAGGCAAGCATATCAGCAAAATGGTATCCCTTTTACTTTTCCTCCCGCCGCTAATACAGAAAAGAGGTGAGCACACAGGCAAAATGAAACCTCTGAAGAAAGACAAAGTTGCTTAGCCTCTTATACACAAGCTTTTTACAGCATGGGCTTACACAGCTAGTTTTAGAATAAGCATTTAAATTAAGGAAGTGGATTCTCTTCCCTCATTTATTTTAATTATTTGTATTTATTTATTTACTTACTTACCTATTTTACCTACTATTAAAGTTTTACTCCGTTGGCCTAGCTCTCTTTCTCATGGGTGGGGGTAGATTTGATGTGAAATTAGTTTTGTAAAATTTGACTTGTTTGTATGGAATGTTATTTGCTTTTAATAAGTTCAATAAAATGCTTACAAAAAAAGAAGAAAAAAAAAACCCTTTGCTCTGCAATACTTTATATTCTTGGTTATGCCTTAGCCCAATGTTACAGTACGTGATTGTTTACCTCTTTTGTAAGTCACTTTGGATAAAAGCAACTGCTAAGCAAATAAATGTAAATTAACCACTGAAGAAACAGAATCAGTGAAGTAAAAGTTGGCTATTAAGCAGAATACAGCTTGGCGAAGTTGACATAACTCCACAATGCCCACCGAGCAGAGAAATGATCAAGAAACATATCCTTACCTTGAGAAAATAGTATCAAGAAAGTGTGGTAAAATGTTTTTTTTCCAGTTCACTTTTGTTGTCACAAGCATGTGTTCCTGAATTGAAACCTTTACTACTTCAAAGTGGACATATTCATTAAGTTTTAAGGCATTTTTCCACAATGGTACCCCGATAACACATAATCTTCATTGTAAAAGAAAGGTGCAGGTATGCTACTTTTAAAAATGTATAAAATGCTTCACTTCAGAATGCAATTTCAAGGGGCAAATTAACATATGCCATGATTGCAAAGAAATTACTTGAAGAATGCCTAACATTTAAGATTTGCATTGAATGGGAGCTCATAAGCCATTAGGAAGAGCTGACATTAAGAAAGACTTAAATGTTTTACACTGGTTTACGTGGAATCTCATCATATACTTTGTTTCCTCCAGTTTATGGAGATGAAAGCAAGTTAACTGTCCATTTTACTTTGGGTACGTATGAGCATGGGTTTGCATGTGTTCCTTTTCCTCTTTCGTGGAGAGTGCTTCTAGCAAACGTTCCAGCTCCCCTATATACAAATAAGTAAGTTTGAACTAAGAAATTATTTAATTTTTGTATCTTTTCATAATGCTTCCCATTTTCTCAACATTTGTATTATCCTTGTCTCACAGGACTTCAATTGGATTCATGTAAAGGGCAAATGGTTCACCTGCACCTGCGCCTCCGTGCGCTTAATGCAAAATCCTCAGCCACGCTCACTGCACATACAGGTGTTTGGGCTGTATTAGGATGACAGTATGGCTATAAGCATATGATTTGATGAACCCTGTCCTTATGAAACGCGATGGAGTGACGACCCGTTAACTCTTGACTCCAGCTCTTCGCTAAGTGTCAATAGGATGCGCTCCTACCCCACGCAGTCTAAAATTTGGGGTGTTCACAACACAAAGTATGCATTGCCTGAAACACCGCCCTTTGTAATTTAAAGATAATTATGGTGAAACGTTACATTTCATTCAAAGCTCCATAGTGGAGTTTTCAGCACCTGTCACATCAAGCACTGCTTCGTTTGAATACAAGTGAAGTCTCGCTAGATCAATTGCTCACTTACAGCCAAACACGAGCCAAAACACCGCGACATTCAACGCAGACAGGAGGAGGCCGCCGAGGTCTTTCAGTCGTCCTTTGATTGACACGCGAAAAACACGCCCTTTGAACGCTGTGTCACTTTTCTGCGCGTTTGGATTACGTCATTTCAAAGCGCCATTACGCCGCCGATTTCGAGTTCTGGTTGGTGTACCGCTTAGGAGCTTTTTCAAAGATACATTGTTTACTTTATAAACGGCATTCTCTGTATCGATCTTTCTTAGAAATATGTCTTGGCGAGCTTTAGTACTTCCAGTACTGACCAGGACGCCTAGCGGATGTTGAAAGAATCATATTTAAAACATCTAATGGTTCAAAATACGTTTTTAATTTCTCGTGCAAAGCAAGCAATGCCACACTTCTCTAGGTAATTAATCGACTTGGTTCCCCATTTGTGATGCTCGGATGCTGCAATGAGTGCAGAATGCAGCTGTTAGAATCTTAACTCGGAAAAGAAAATCCGAGCACATCTCTCCAGTTTTGATGTCACTACATTGGTTACCTGTGTCATTTAGAATTGACTTTAAAACACTGCTTATAGTTTACAAAGCCTTATATAATCTTGCTCCATCTTATATTTCAGAATGTCTGACACCTTACACTCCAAATCGTAACCTTAGATGATCAAATGAGTGTCTGCTTCGAATTCCAAGAGCTAAAAGAAGTGGTGAGGTGGCCCTTCTGCTGTTATGCACCTAAAATCTAGACTAGCTTACCAATAGGAATTTGCGAGGCTAATACAGTGGAGCACTTTAAAAAGCTGCTGAAAACACATTACTTTAACATGGCTTTCTCATAGCTTCATCTTAGTTTAATCCTGATGCTCTGTATATTCAATTATCATTATTAATCATGGTATTCATATTCAAAATCCGTACAAAGCCCGACTCTCTCTTCTGTTCTTTTTCCGGTTTTCTGGGGTGGTGACCTGTGCCATCACTACCTGATCAAAGCACCGCTGTGTCCCTATATTGATGGATTAAAGGCCAGATGTCCACGTGACCACCATCATCAAGTTCTTCCATGAGAACCTTGAATACCATGAGGACTAATTGAGGTCATTTATGTTAGGTAGAATCCATAGAGGGGGCTGGGCGGTCTCGTGACCTGGAACCCCTGCAGATTTATTTTTTTTTTCTGCAGCTGTCTGGAGTTTTTTTTTTGTTTGTTTTTTTCTGTCCTCCCTGGCCATCGGACCTTACTTTTATTCTATGTTAATTAGTGTTCCCTTATTTGGAGTTTGCATGTTCTCCCCGTGTCTGTGTGGGTTTCCTCCGGGCGCTCCGGTTTCCTCCCACAATCCAAAGACATGCAGGTTAGGTGGATTGGTGATTCTAACTTGGCCCTAGTGTGTGCTTGGTGTGTGGGTGTGTTCGTGTGTGTCCTGCGGTGGGTTGGCACCCTGCCCAGGATTGGTTCCTGCCTTGTGCCCTGTGTTGGCTGGGATTGGCTCCAGCAGACCCCCGTGACCCTGTATTCGGATTCAGCGGGTTAGAAAATGGATGGATGGATATTTTATTTATTCTTATTTATTTTGTCTTTTTTCTCTTTTTTCATCATGTAAAGAACTTTGAGCTGCATTATTTGTATGAAAATGTGCTATATAAATAAATGTTGTTGTTGTTGTTGCTGTAGGAGTGGGCCACTTCTACAGGCAATCAAAATATAGCAACCGGGCACAGAGACTCTTTGGTGTGGCGAAAGTCAATAACCAATTCCATGGTTTTGCGGATGTTAAGTTGCGGACAATTATTTCTGCACCAAGAAACAAAGTTATCCATCTGATTCCTATCCTGTCTCATCCTCCTTATCAATACATCCAATAAGTGTCATCTGAGAAGTCCAAAAGTTGCAGACCTCCCCCATCTTTATTAATAGAACTGAGTACTGTGGTAGAGCATGTCTCCCTTACTACTCTGTAAATTTGTATTTATCTGATTACCTTCATTTAACTACTATTTACACTTCTACTTAGATCCAAAACTGCATTTCATTATCATAGTACTTGTTCAATATGTTCAACTTATTCACTGTCTTCAGTGACAATAGAATTGAATCTATTGTCAGTCAGGTCCACAAGTATTTGGACAGTGACACAGTTTCCATAATTTTGGCTGTGTAAGCCACCACAGTGGATCTGAAATAAAGCAATCATGTGATTGAAGTGTAGACTTTCAGCTTTAATTTAAGAGGTTTACTAAAAATGATCTCCTATCTGTGGATTCAGAAATTATCCAGACCCCATCAATTTCTGTACACTTTATTGTGTTGTAGATTTTATTTTAAATGGGTATATTTGCATTTTTTTGCTAATCAATCTACCTTCAAACACCCATAATGACAAAGTGAAAACATTTTCAGAAAGCCATTTAAATTTATTAAAAAGCAAAAACTGAAATATCTTCTTCAAACAATTATTCAGACTCTTAATTTAGTACTTTGTTGAAGGCCCTTTGGCAGTAATTATAGCTTTGAGTCTTTTGGGGTAAGTCTCTACAAGCTTTGCACACTTGGATTTGAGCAATTTATCTCATTCTTCCTGGCAGAGCCTCTCAAGGTCCATTAGCAGTCTCCCTTTCTCTGCAACTGAGAAACACAACCATAGCATGATGCTACCACCACAGTAAGGATGATAATAAGCAGGTGATGAGCAGTGTCTGGTCTTCACCTGACACAGTGCTTGGAATTCTACCCAAAGAGTTCACCTTTTGTCTCATCAGACCAGATAATTTTTATCCTCATGTTCTCAGTGATCTTTAAATGCCATTTTGCATTTTTCATATGTGTGTGTGATTGATGTACTGCTCCTGAGAAGGTTGTCCTTCCAAAAGTGGAGGACTTCTGAAGCTCTGTTAGATTGATACATTGGTCCTTGATCACCTCCATGATGAAGGCCCATCTTGTCTGGTTACTCATTTTGACCAAATGACCAACTCTAAGAAGTCCCAGTGGTTCCAAACTTATTCCATTTCACAATTCTCATTTCACTATGCTCCTGGGAGCACCCATGTTCTGATTGAAGCCTCAACACAATTTAATCAGAGGGCTCTGTGGATTTCATAGCTTGCTTGTTGTTCTGATGTGCAGTGTAAATTATGGATCTTATAAACACAGGTGTGTAACTTTCTAAACAATGTCCAATTAATTCAGTGTCCAATCAACACATCTAAAAGATGATTAAAGCAAGTAGGATGCTTGCCTAGCCATATTTGGGAGAGCCACAGCAAAGGGTTTGAATGCTTATATAAATGTAAGATTTCAGTTTTTGATTTTTTTTTAACGAATTTGCAAACCTTTCTGAAAAAAATATCTTCTATGTTATTTTGGGTCATTGCACGTAGATTGATGAGCAAAAGTGGCAAAAGAATCAATTTATAATTAAATCTGTTAACACAATAAAGTATGCAGAGAGTGAAGGGGGTCTGAATAATTTTTGAATTTACTTAAGAAAGAGATAAATGCAAAAGGTGTGATATTAAGATAAATAGAGTTTTCAGACCCCTTCACTTTATGTACATGTTATTGTGTTTAGTTTTCATTTTAAATGAATAAATGTGCCATTTGTGCCCATCAACAAGCTCAGGAACAGCTTCTACTCTGTAGCTGCCACCCTTGCTGTCAACTCTATTGTCATTGGAGACAGAAGAAGTACTATAACAATGAAATGCAGTTTTACTTCTAAGCAGAAGTGCAGAAAAGTAGTTAATTGTAAGTAATCAGATAAATATAGATATATGGAGCAGTGAGGAATTTGTGCAGACAAGAGTAAGTCAAGAGTATATACAGAGTGATTAGTGAGAAGATACGGAGTCCTGGGCTGTACATGCACGTTTTAAGGTGAGGTGAGAAAGGTGGAGGTGGCCTATTGCTTGGATTTTCAGTTTAGAAAGGTGACAACTAAAGAGCAGCAGCTGTTGGTGCTGACATGCAGGCTCCTGTACCACTTCCCAGAAGGTAAATGGGTAAACAGCCTCTGGCCGGGATGAGAGGGACCCCCAATGATACTACATGCCTTCTACATGCAATGTTTACACTGGAGGTCTTCAGTGGCAGTTACTGTAGTACTTGTGATGTGCTGGCCAGTTTTTACCAGTCACTGCAGAGACTTATAAACTTAGAACGTTCAGTTACCATAACATACTGTAATAGATTTAGTCAGAATTCTCTTGGTGGTTCAGCGGTAGGAGTTCATTAGAATCCGACAAGACAGTTGGACTTTCCTCAGCCACCTCAGAAAATAAAAATGTTTCTATGCCTTCCTGAGTAGGCTTGAGGTATTGAGGGTCCTTGAAAGGTCCTCTGAAATGTGGAACGCTTAGAAAATTAAAGGTGGAGACATGCTCTATCACATTACTCAGTACTATTGATGAAGATGGGGGAGGCCTGCAACTTTTGATCTTCTCAGATGACACTTATGAGGTTTATTAATAAGGAGGAAGAGACAGAGGATAAGAATCAGTTGGAGAACTTTGTTTCTTGGTGCATGATTGTCTGCAACTTAACATCAGCAAAACAGGAACTGGTTATTGACTTTCGCCACACCAAAGAGTCTCTATGCCCGGTCGCTATCTAGGGAGTGGATGTAGAAGTAAATATAAATATATACAGCAGTAGTAATATGCACAGATCTTTTGGTGGGGAGTGTCTCACAAGGGAAGATGGGGCACTTTATAGAACAAGGTTTAATACATTTTAATCTTGAACACAAATTAGTTCACACTTTTATTTCTGTGTTTTTAATTTTATTGGAAATTTGGATGTAACTTTAGGACTATTATAATATTCCCAAACTTGGCAAAAGTGTACTGTATGTCCATGATTGCTGATTATATAAGATTATCAAAAATGACACATTTTAAAACGACAATAGGGCAAATAAAAGAATTTCTATCTAGTTACATAGACCTGTTTTAACAGCAAGAGTGCAGTTCAAAGCACATCAAATGAAAAGATTTTTGTTTTTTTAAAAAAAAATTACTATTTTGAGTCAGACTTTGAAGAAGCCACCAGAACTCATCACCTGGTACCGTCATTTTTTGTAAATTAGACTTTCAGCAGGATATTATTACAGAATGGCCAAGCAGCCTGAAATAAAATGTAAACTTATTTTATATATGCTCTATGTATTATTTTCTTTCTTGGTGCTGTCAGTTTTGGGGTTTTACAGTACAAACTAAAAAAATAATGACATCTTAAGTCATTTAAACTGAACCCTTAATATACAGATCAAATAAAACTGTACAGAATTTCATTCCTCAAAAATCACCCCATCCTTTATTCATTGTGTAAGTGTGCTTGTAGCCATATTTGTCCCAAATTACCAAAGTACTCCAGCTTTTAGTTTGTGTCACAGAATGATTCAGGCAATAGTGTGACACGTGTTCCAAATATTCCACAGACCAAATATCTTAGTTTTAAAA
The DNA here is from genome assembly GCF_016835505.1 of Polypterus senegalus. Taxonomy (NCBI): domain Eukaryota; kingdom Metazoa; phylum Chordata; class Cladistia; order Polypteriformes; family Polypteridae; genus Polypterus; species Polypterus senegalus. Next base: position 31,924,134 of record NC_053162.1, on the reverse strand, counting down.
GTTTCAGTAAAATTCAAAACAAAACAGTTCACACAAAAAACAAAGAAACAATTGATATTAAAGAAAGGAAAAGTCCTTGTTTAACAAATGTTCTGTTTAAGGTTTATTTATCTTGTTTCGTTTTTCTAGGTTTGGTCATACAGTCATACTTTAGGCCCATTAAACTTGGTCAGAAAACTGTATGCTATCTCCTTTTTGTAAAATGTTACCATGCTAGCAATAAAACTTTTTCCTAATTGGCTTAACACTCAGTTTTTACAGATAAAACATATTAACTTACAGGGGGTAAAAGACTATACCATAATCTAAATAGCTATGAGAAAATGATATTCTATTACTAAAATTAACCAATTCTAATATTATATTTCCCGCCCCTAATTGTTTATGCAAGAGCAGAGACAATTACTATATTTCACTTCAAAAACAGCCACAAACTATATTCTTATACTCTAAATACTGTTTTCAAACAACCATAACTGCAAACAAACATTTAAGAATTTCTTATTCCAATTATTAGCAATTTCTTGTGGCAGGCACACTTTATTTACGGGTCTGTCCAGTGAATAAACTGTGATCTGCACATAAACTCTTCTGACTGCACGTTTAACATCTGGAATTGTCTTGATGACTCGATTAATTTCCCACGAGTTGCAGCATCGTCTACTTTTAAAACAATTTTCCTGGTTCAAAATTTCTTCTTGATGTAAGCCATTTTTGACGTTCTTGAAGTACTGGCAAATACTCTTTAGACCACCCAGATGGGTCAAAATGGATTCTCACCATCCGTGTCAACACATCATTTGTCATCACGGTGGCCGCACAGTTCAGTTGACTTCTAACCGCTGCACTGGAAGTTCATTTTCATGGCGCAAGTGTAATATCTGCCGCTGTAGTCACCCAGATAAGCGCACTATCGGCATTTATGTGAAATCTGTTTTTACGTTCGTTGCTCGTGTGAAGTACATTGAATTATTTTGTGCCACAAGCCAATTCAACAGAGCAGAAGTTTAATACCGCACAATGAAAAAATAAATTATGGAATAACCCTTACCTCGTACGTGTCCAGTACGTACTACGTTCGTGATATTTTCACGTACATACGGGATAAGTACGAGGTAAGGGTTATACCATATTTTTTTTCATTTTGCGGTTCAGAGCTGTACTTAAACAACGCTGCTACAGAGGTAAGGAAGTTATTAACCTCAAAGATTATTTCGGTATACTGTCATAGAGTCTGCAAAGGGTAATGCTGACAGTGCTTTTCCTCTGCGGTTACACTAATGCAAAGGACATGTTGTCTGCATTTCTAAGCGTGTGCTGTTTTACATTTCTCTCAACTGTCTTTCTTAATGCCTCCTAAAACTGGCTTATTTATTTATACTTTTGCGAAACGTTATTCTTGGCATTAAACTAAAACAAAACGGACAAAAGAAACCGACTGACAGATGAAGCTAGTGCTGCTTGTTAGGACTTGAAGTGCACAAATAGCCAACTTTTAATTTCAGACTTATCTATTAAAACTCGGCAACAAAAAAAAAACATTAATTGATGTCAAATCAAATGCTATGTGTTTCATATTTTTTCAGTTCAATTCAAAATTACTATTAAAAGTAGAGTAGTTGTTTAGTGCACTATTTTTAAGCCCAATTGTCAGTGCATCTTCTCTCTCTCTCTCTCTCTCTCTATATATATATATTGTCACACACGCGCGCATGGGAGGCAGCTAAAGGGCTCGAGTGAAGGCAGTTCTGAGCCATGCCGGGATGTGGCAGAGCGCACTAACTCTCTTTCTCACTTCCCTGTAGACCTAACCCGGGAGGTTCCACCTGTCTCTCTGGACGTCACTTCTGGGACCGAGCCAATGGAGACAGACCTTGCCAGCTCCGGCCCCCCTGATGTCACATCCGGGACTGAACCAATGAACGATGAACACGTGCCCGACCCTTATGACCTCACTTCCTGTCTCCCCCTTTAAAAGTCTTCCCTTTTCCCTTCTGTGTCAGTCTTGTTTTGGACTCTGTTGTAAGCACTTCAGTGCTGATATTTAAAAGAAAAACGAAGTTGCAGCCGGGATACCGAATTACATGGGTGGCTGCCCCAAACCTTTTTCTGTCTTTGTCTCGTTTTGTGACAATATATATATATAGTGGTAGAAGGCCAGGAACCCTGCCCATCCCGGACGCCTGGAGGAAGAAGGGAATGGGAGAGCGGCACTTCTCTTCCCTGGGCACCTGGATAGTCCATGATCGCTGGGGGACAGAGCTTCTATGACACCAGGAAGTTCTGACAGACCAGGGATGGTGTACGCCCGGAATGCTTCCGGGTGCAAGTGCAGCGAGTGCTGCCGGAAGTTCATCATCAGGCACCTGGAGCACATCCAGGTCATTATAAAAGGGGCCGCTTCACTCCATTCAGGGAGCCAGAGTCGGGTGGAAGAGGACGGAGCTTGCGAGACATGAGTGTAGCCAGCCCGAAGGACCAAGGAGTGTGTGCAAAATTGTAAATAGCTTGTACATACTGTAAATAAATGTGTGTGTGTTTGGACATTGCAGTGTCATGTCTGTCTGTGGCTGGGCTAGCTCTTACTACATATATATATATATATATATATTATACTACACATATATATATATATATATATATATATATATATACACATATAAAATCCAACATCTGTCTGTCTTTCTGTCTGCTTTTCACGAGAGAACCACTTAACGGATATAGATCAGGTTTTTTTCTATAATTTGCTTGAACATTCTGGTTGATTTTGTGAGTTTCTCATCGCGCTAAGTATCATAGGCAGGTTGCGGCACCAATTTATTAGCGTGATTCCGAGAGACAGGCTGTGGGCCAGGGAGAGGCAGGACCTCAGGAGTGGGGAGCTGGGTGGGGCCATCCTAACTCACGTGCCAGTCTGAGTTCAGTCGCTCTGCCTCTCCCCACGTTTTGGAGCTAACTTGCCTCCACTTAGCAGCAGATATTATCATCTAGAGATTGTTAAGAAGTAACGTTTGACGTTTTTGAGAGAGAGGTCAGTGCTACGTGTGTTTTAGAGGGCACCTGCTCATTAGCAGAGATATCACAGCCACTTACGTTTCTCTCCACACGGGGATGCTCTCCCATCAGAGCTGAACACGATCAGGTACAGTGACAACGTTTGATGTTGGAGCGTACCTACCTTTTGCCTGGCCAGGGGTATCTTGCCAACTTTTTACATTTTTGACAAATAGTTCACAGCTACATTTTCACCCCGATAGCAAAACTAAAAATATTGTATATTAAGAGGCCCTTGGATATGAAGGCTATCAATATAAATTCTGATCAATAGAAATTATTACATTTTTGTATTTATTTTTAATATTTGTTGTGTTTCATTAGTACATGGTTGGAGCCATGGGGGACAGCTAGTATATAATATTCTCTACTGTAATAGAGGGATGTATTTTTTTAAAATAAATAAAGAATTGATTCTCTTTTGTTTAGCTGGGGTGACACACCAGCAGAAGCAAGTTGGGCATTTTCAGAATTTTTGACAAAGCAACCAGCACTTTACCGCCTAACTTGGTTCCATTTACACATGGGCATGTTACTCATGAAATACTGCATCTATTTTAATAAAATGTTTGGAAAGAAATGAAACAGAAAAAGGTAAAAGGCTAAGAATTATTAGACTGCTACTATCCACAAACCATTTGTATAATATACTGTATTCTCAAAAATGAAACTCTACAATTTAACAATGGCCAGGTATGGGAGAATGAAAGCCACATAATTAAATAACATTTTCTGTTATAAGCAAAAATGTTTTGGAGTGAAAACTACAGCCCTCTAGAACCAAACCTGAAGGGGCCCTGGTGTATACAGTTCAATCATTTTGTAATATTAAAACTAGTGTATAAGCATAGAGTCAACAATATGGCAAAGACATTAACGTTTCTTTCTTACCATTCCAAAGGCTGGAGTTCTCTTTCAAGAGCTTAAATTGAAAATGTCCAAGTGCTTCAGTCTTTCCTTATAGTTCAAACCCTGTAATCCTAGAATTAGTCAACTAGCTTTCCTGTGGACTTTCTCTAGCTCTGTTTTTTCCTTTTATTAATGCAGAGAGCAAAACTGCATACAGATGCAGTCTCATCATTTGAAAATCCTATTTAAACGGAATCAAAAAAGGTATTCTGTGCTGAATGGCATGTTTTCATCTAACTTATTTTTATGTTCTTTATCAATGAAATATAGATATTTTAATAAATATTGGGAAGGTACAGCAGCTTTGTGATGGTGAAACCAGTATAAAAATAAAACTGAATCTTTAAAACTTACTAATTATTGTTTAGACTGTGTATATTCACTGTGGTCTGAACGCCCAGGAGGACGTGAGGAGGGCTTGTGCCTCCTCCAGACCGCGAGGGGGCGTCCGTCCTGGTTCTGTTGGGAGCCACGGGTCGAGGGCATGGAAGCCCTACCCTGTAGGGGCCCGTGGTCACCGCCAGGCGGCGCCCCGATGCTGGTTTATCCCGTGTGGGGACCAGAGGAGGGCGTGTGCCTCCTCCAGACCGAGTGGGGGCGTCCATCCTGGTTATGCAGGGGGCCTCGGGTAGGGGGCTTTGAAGCCCAGCCCTGTAGGGACCTGTGGCCACCGCCAGGTGGCGCCCCAGTGCCTAATTGTCCCGGGAGCCTGGCACTTCCGCCACACCAGGAAGTGCCGGGGGGAAGACGACCGGGGAGACACGGACGGCTTCGGGTGCGCAGCGGCACTTCCGCCACACAGGGTGTGGCCACCGTTAAGTGCCGGAAGCAGCTGGAGCCCATCCGGCTCCCCATAAAAGGGGCCGCCTCCCTCCAGTCAGGGGTGGAAGTCGGGAGGCAGAAGGACGGAGCTTGAGGAAGGACTGGAGGCGGCCAGGAGAAAAGAGGCACAGGACTGTGTGGCCTGGACTTGGGGGAATCAGTGCCAGCAGCACTGGGGTTCGTGAGTGCACGTGACTTTTATAGTTGAGTAAATAGTGTGAATAAAGAGTGTGTTGGGTGCAAAAATGTTGTCCGTCTGTCTGTGCTGGGGCCAGCGTTCACATCACAAATGCAACAACATTTATTTCTATAGCATATTTTTATACAAAGAATGTAGCTTAAAGTGCTTTACAAAATGTCAAAGAGATATTTACAAGAAATGAAAAACACATTACATTAGACAAGAATAATAATGAACGCATAACTAACTAACTAACTAACTAACTAAATAAATAAATAAATAAATAAATAAAACCATGTGAGCTTACATAACACAGATATATGATTAGTAGGAAAATATCATCCTTCTGTACAATATCATATTGTAAGTCTCTGCAAATGAGTCCAATGATAAGGTCAGATGGCCGAGACAACACATAAAACAAAAACAAATAAAATAAATTCCAGTTAAGATGACGAAAAATAAACAAAATCTGCAGGGGTCCAAGGCCAAAAGACCACCCAGCCCCTACTGAGAATTCTACCTAACATAATGAACTAAAATCATTCTTTATTACTCACTAGTAGGTAAGTAATCTGGACAGCACAGTGGAGCAGTATTTCAAGTTGTTACCTTACACTTCTGCATTCAAATCGTGGCACAGGTAATGTCTATGTTGACTTTTTACATTCCCCCAGTTTCTGCATCATGGCCCAAGCATGTTAGGTTAATCAGTAGCTTTAAATCTGCCCAGTGTGAATGAGCCATGTGATGGACTGGCACCCTGTTCAAAGCTGGTTTCTACCTTGCACCCGGTGATACTGACTTATTTTAAAGTTTCATGACAAAATTAACATTACTATTATTTTCATGTACAGGTAATATATGAAAAATAGTGGGAACCTATTTTACATGTTATATGAACATAATTTTAAATAGTATATAAAAAGCTCAGAGACATCTTGATATTTTAAAAATTTTTCGATGGTCAAAAAAATTCCAAGGTGCCCAGGTGAATACAATACAATATAGCAGTAATAGGCTTGAGGGCTGGGTGCGATTAAAAGGGATATGGCTCTTTGGAATTTTGGAGTCTCCTGGTGTTATTTAAAGACACTTACTGGACATACAATTAGTACATAAATGCTAGGCCTACTTGGAGGAATTCCAATGAAAAATAAAAACTGTGGACGGCGTTTTCCCTTGCTCGGACGCGGGTCACCGGGGCCCCCCTCTGGAGCCAGGCCTGGAGGTGGGGCTCGATGGCGCGCCTGGTGGCGGGCCTGCACCCATGGGGCTCGGCGGGCACAGCCGAAGAGGTAGCGTGGGTCCTCCTCCCCATGGGCTCACTACCTATGGGAGGGGCCAAGGAGGTTGGGTGCAATGTGAGTTGGGTGGTGGCCGAAGGCGGGGACCTTGGCGGTCTGATCCTCGGCTACAGAAACTGGCTCTTGGGACGTGGAATGTCACCTCTCTGAAGGGGAAGGAGCCTGAGCTAGTGCGCGAGGTCGAGAGGTTCCGGCTAGATATAGTCGGACTCACCTCAACGCACAGCTTGGACTCTGGAATCAATCTCCTTGAGAGGGGCTGGACTCTCTACCACTCTGGAGTTGCCCGGTGAGGCGCCGAGCAGGTGTGGGCATACTTATTGCCCCGACTGGAGCCTGTGCATTGGGGTTTACCCGGTGGGCGAGAGGGTGCCCTCCCTCCGCCTTCGGGGGGGGGGAAGGGTCCTGACTGTTGTTTGTGCGTATGCGCCGAACAGCAGTTTGGAGTATCCACCCTGTTTGGAGTCTCTGGAGGGGTTGCTAGAGGGCATACCTTCTGGGGATTCCCTCGTTTTGCTGGGAGACTTCAATGCTCACGTGGGCAATGACAGTGAGACCTGGAAGGGCGTGATTGGGAGGAATGGCCCCGATCTGAACCCGGCGGTGTTTTGTTATTGGACTTCTGTGCTCGCCACGGATTGTCCATAACGAACACCATGTTCAAGCATAAGGGTGTTCATATGTGCACTTGGCACCAGGACACCCTAGGCCTCAGGTCGATGATCGACTTTGTGGTGTGTCGCCGGACTTGCGGCCATATGTCTTGGACACTTGGGTGAAGAGAGGGGGAGCTGTCAACTGATCACCACCTGGTGGTGAGTTGGCCGATGGTGGGGAAGATGCGGTCAGACCTGGTAGGCCCAAGCGTGTTGTGAGGGTCTGCTGGGAGCGGCTGGCAGAGTCCCCTGTCAGAAGTAGCTTCAACTCCCACCTCCGGCAGAACTTCAACCCGTCCCGAGGGAGGTGGGGACATTGAGTCGAATGGGCCATGTTCCGTGCCTCTATTGTTGAGGCGGCTGACGGAGCTGTGGCGCAAGGTGGTGGTGCCTGTGTGGCGGCAATCCCGAACCCGTTGGTGGACACGGCGGTGAGGGATGCCGTCAAGCTGAAGAAGGAGTCCTATAGGACTTTTTGTCCTGTGGGTCTCTGGAGGCAGCTGATAGGTACCGGCAGGCCAAGCGAGCGCGGCCGGTTGTTGCTGAGGCAAAACTTCGGGCATGGGAGGAGTTTGGAGAGGCCATGGAGAGCGACTTTGGACGGCCGAGGAGATTCTGGTCCACCGTCCGGCGTCTCAGGAGGGAAGCAGTGCAGTGTCAACACATATAGTGGGGATGGTGCGCTGCTGACCTCGACTGGGCGTTGTGGGTGGTGGGAGGAGTACTTGAAGACCTCCTCAATCCCACTAACATGCCTTCCAATGAGGAAGCAGAGCCTGGGGACTCTGAGGTGGGCTCTCCCATCTCTGGGACTGAAGTCACCGAGGTGGTCAAAAACTCCTTGGTGGCAGGGCCCGGGGTGGATGAGATCGCCGGAGTTCCTTAAGGCTCTGGATGTTGTAGGACTGTCTTGGTTGACACGTCTCTGCAACATCGCATGGACATCGGGACAGTGCCTCTGGATTGGCAGACGGGGTGGTGGTCCCCTCTTTAAAAGGGGACGGAGGGTGTGTTCCAACTATAGAGGGATCACACTCCTCAGCCTCCCTGGAAAAGTCTATTGGGGTTCTGGAGAGGAGGGTCCGTCGGATAGTGAACCTCGGATTCAGGAGGAACAGTGTGGTTTTAGTCCTGGTCGCGGAACAGTGGACCAGCTCTTCACCCTTAGCAGAGTCCTGGAGGGTGCATGGGAGTTTGCCCGACCGGTCTACATGTGTTTTGTGGACTTGGAAAGGCATTCGACCGTGTCCCTCGGGAATCCTGTGGGGGTGCTCGGGAGTATGGGGTACGGACCCCTGATAAGAGCTGTTGGTCTCTGTACAACGGTGTCAGAGCTTGGTCCGCATTGCGGCAGTAAGTCGAGCCCGTTTCCAGTGAGAGTTGGACTCCGCCAGGGCTGCCCTTTGTCACCGATTCTGTTCATAACTTTTATGGACAGAATTTCTAAGCGCAACCAGGGTGTTGAAGGGGTCGGTTTGGTGGACTCAGGATTGGGTCACTGCTTTTGCAGATGATGTTGTCCTGTTTGCTTCATCAGGCCGTGATCTTCAGCTCTCTCTGGATCGGTTCGCAGCTGAGTGTGAAGCGGCTGGGATGAGAATCAGCACCTCCAAATCCAGAGCATGGTCCTCAGCCGGAAAAGGGTGGAGTGCCCTCTCAGGGTTGGGGGAGAGATCCTGCCCCAAGTGGAGGAGTTCAAGTATCTCGGGGTCTTGTTCACGAGTGAGGGAAGAATGAGCGTGAGATCGACAGGCGGATCGGTGCGGCATCCGCAGTGATGCGGGCTCTGCATCGGTCTGTCGTGGTAAAAAAGGAGCTGAGCCGTAAGGCAAAGCTCTCAATTTACCAGTCGATCTACGCTCCTACCCTCACCTATGGTCATGAGCTATGGGTAGTGACGAAAGAGCGAGATCCGAATACAAGCGGCTGAAATGAGTTTCCTCCGCAGGGTGTCTGGGCTTACCCTTAAAGATAGGGTGAGAAGCTCAGTCATCCGGGAGGGGCTCAGAGTAGAGCCGCTGCTCCTCCGCATCGAGAGGAGTCAGATGAGGTGGCTTGGGCATCTGATCAGGATGCCTCCTGGACGCCTCCCTGGTGAGGTGTTCCGGGCACGTCCAACGGGAGGAGGCCCGGGGAAGACCCAGGACACGCTGGAGGGACTATGTCTCCGGCTGGCCTGGGAACGCATGGGATTCTCCGGAAGAGCTGGAAGAAGTGGCGGGGAGAGGAAGTCTGGGCCTCTCTGCTTAAGCTGCTGCCCCCGCGACCCGACCTCAGATAAGCGGAAGAGGATGGATGGATGGATGGATACTTGGAGGAATCCCATCTTTTAACCATTCACTATTTATAGTTTTATGTGTCTGATGCTGCAGTGGGCTGCTGCCCTGCCTGGGGTGTGTTTCTTGCCTTGCACCCTGTGTTGGCTGGAATTGGCTCCAGCAGACACCTGTGACCCTGTGTTATAGCGGGATGGATGTGCCTGATGATGTATGTCTGTGGCAAATAAACAAGTTTAATCTAACTTAAATGCAAAAGAAAACAATCAACAGCCTCCTATGCAAGTGCACTTTTTTATCATTTAATGTCACCATTAAGGCATAGTCAATCACTTCTTAAGCAGTTTCTAAGGTCATGAAGCTTTTTCTTTATTAATGATTGTGGAGTGGCTTTGATAAGCACAGATCAGGGAGGCAATTCCTCCTAATCACACCACTGCAGGTGTCTAATGTATTACAGATGTGAGTGTTGAAATCAATAAATAGGATTATAGCTACTGATACCTGGTATAGGTTAACTAAATGGCTACCTGATGGTCTGTGATCGGCCTCAAAACCAACATGTTGTGTAAAATATACACTTACCAGCCTCTTTATTAGGCACCATGCTAGTACCAAGATGGACCCCATTTTGCCGTAATTCTGTGTGGCATAGATTCAACAAGGTGCTGGGAACATTCTTCAGGGAGTATGGTCCACATTGACATGATAGCTCACACAGTTGCTGCATATTTGTTGGCTGCACATCCATGGTGCAAATCACCCGTTCCACCACATCCCAACGGTGCTCTATTGAAATGAGACCCGGTGACTGTGGAGGGCATTGTGAAGTCACTGCCATGTTCAAGAAACCAGTTTGAGATGATTTGAGCTTTGTGACTTGGTTGTATTGTCCTGCTGGAAGTAGCCTTCAGAAGATGGGTACACTGCGGTCATAAAGGGACGAACAGCAACAATACTCAGGTAGGCTGTGCCATTTAAATGATTTTCAGTTGGTACTAGGGGCCTAAAATGTGCCAAGAAAATATCCTCCACACCATTACACCACCACCAGTTGATAAAAATCATTGATGCAACCATTAATACAAAGTGAGGATAGATCCATGCTTTCATGTTGTTAATGCGAAATACTGACCTATCCGAATGTCGCAGCAGAAACTGAAACTTATCAGATCAGGCAACATTTTTCCAATCTTAAATTGTCCATTTTTGGTGAGCTTCAGTTGCCTGGTCTTAGCTGACAGGAGTGTCACCCAGTGTGGTCTCCTGCTGTTGTAGCCCACTTTCTTCAAAGTTTGACATGTTGTGCATTCAGAGATGCTCTTCTGCATACTTCGGTTGTAACGAGTGGTTATTTGAGTTATTGTTGCCTTTCTATCAGCTTGAATCAGTCTGGCCATTCTCCTCTGACCTATGGCATCAAGAAGGCATTTTCACCCAGAGAACTGCCACTCACTGGATATGTTTCCTTTTTTGGACCATTCTCTGTAAACCCCAGAGATGGTTGTGCGTGAAAATCCCAGTAAATCAGTAGTTTCTGAAATACTCAGACCAGCCCATGTGCCACCAACAACCAGGCCACATTCAAAGTCACTTAAATTATCTTTCTTGCCTATTCTGATGCTTGGTTTTAAACTTCAGCAGGTCGCCTTGACAATGTCTACAGGCCTAAAAACATTGAATTGCTGCCATGTGATGAGTAGATAGTTGATTTAAGAAGGAGTTGAACAGGTGTACCTAATGATGTGTCCAGTGAGTGTATGCATATCATCTATCTATCTATATACAGTATATAGTGCTATCTATTCTCATGGTCTGGGGGCCGCATAATAGGTATACTCTACAGTGTCTTAAGAAGAAATAGAAATGCCTCTGTTCTGCAGAGTCATTAGCTAAATATCCTTCTAAGCATCAAATACATTTTCTCCAAAAAAGCTGCATTTTCTGAATAGTTAGAAGATTCATAAAAAGGGGGTAAAGCTAATGGGAAAGTTTCAAATGAGAATTTTTTTTTACGCAGTCTACTGTCAAGTTGTTCTCCTTCTCATTAAAAAATCATCTGAAATACTGGGAGCCTTCAAATCATCAGAAGGAAAGATTCATGTCATTGGACAGCCCAACCCAGACTTTACTGTAAAATAACAAGGATGGGTTGGGGGGATAGTGAACCGTGTCTGATTTTGTATTTGACTTTATCTCTCACAATTTAGCATGGATCCCTCTCCAGGCATTTTTATTCTCCATGGCTGGTGCTGACTGGTGTTTTTAGTTTTCCTCTCCTCCACTGTCAGCTGACCATAGCTCAACAGTTAATTAATGGACTGATGTTGTTGGTTTCCATTGAATCAGTTTCAAACTACTTTGTCTTCTGGCATGATTAAACAAATCTGTCTTTATCTGGACTAATTCTGTATAGCAATTTGTAAAATTTATACTTGCATTTTACTTAAGAACTTGTCACAGTACTCTGTGCTTGCACTCAATGAAGAGTGTGCTATAACAATTTAACTGAATTGAATCGAATAAACTCCTGACTTTTCTTCTCAGTCTTGCATGTCATGTTGTGTTTCCATAATTTCCCCTTTATTCGAGCCCTTCATCACAAAATGTTTGCCAGAGAACACCACTCACAGATCCAGCTACAGAAGTGGGTGCTGTGATCCCTTTTTCAATAAAGCAACAGATTATTCATAATTAACATCATGTTTGTCCACAAGTGGCTCAGAAAGGTAACTGATTGGTGGTTGATGAGATGAGGTGACAAGAGGAGGCAGCAAGGGCTACAAAAGCTGTTAACATAAGCCCAGCAAGCCCAATAAACAAGGCAGGAAGAGGTTAAGAAGAGAACACTGGCATGGAAAGATCTGTGAAACTTAGAGTCCAGCAGGACTAGTTCTATCATCAGAGCCACTTATGATTTTTTGCTCTCTCCCATGAACATACATTAGTGGTTGGGAGAGGATCCAGCCTTTCCCTTGGTGCATGTCCTACAAACCTCAATATATCTTGGTTGGGTGTATTAGCAGCCGAACACAAGAGACATACACTTGGTGTCACAACCAAGTAATGAGGATAATGGCAGCTAAAAGTGAAGTCAAAAGAACAACAATGAATACCAAGCCAATCGATGTCCAGACAACCTTTACACATCTGACGGCATCATTCAGAAAGGAATAAGAGCAAAACTCTGTCACCAAGAACCATGCCCACTAAACAATGCCAGAGTCTTAGAAATGCATGTGAATTTAGGCCAGAGACACACCTTCCCAGCAAAAATTGCCAAAACCAACTTGAGACCAGACATAATCTTCTGGTATAACATAGGTCCTGAAGAGGAGCCTATGAGCGGAAAAAGCTGCTTTTTAATAACCTCACGGCAGAAGCAGAAGATCATGGCTGGAATGCAATCATTTGCCACATGTGTTGGGATGCAAAAGGCTTTGTAGCCACTTCCACTGTAAGGATTTTTAAGGAGTTTGGGATCAGAGGGCAGGTACAAGGCTGAAAAGTGCAGCAATTGGTTGTGGTTAAAGAGAGGAGACACAATCTGAGATGCTAGAAAAATCGGGTGACCATAGACTCAAACCTAGGTTCATCTAAACTGTGGTGGGGCTTGCCACAGCTGAGGATATCTTGTGATTAAAAGGCTGAAACACCTGGCTGAGGGGATGCCAAGGAACACAACCAATAGAATCCCACTCAACTCAACTTCAGTGCAGAGTGTCAGGGATTATAACATCCAGTCCTAAAAATAAATTACATAATGTAACTATTGTATGATTTTTTCTAAATAATAAAGTAAATAGCAAAATTGTAGTTCACACTGTAAATATTGAACAATACATTATTTTAGTAACCATAACTGACTTGTTAGAAACAACTCAAGAGACAATAAGATTCTTTAGTAAATGATTTGACGATTCAGAAAGGGTAGGGAGATACATAGGATTGCATTTCAGATTTGAACCACCAGAAAAAATATATTTCAGTTTCAACTGTTTGATCATAGATAGAATTATGATTAATTTTCTTTCTCATTCCCTCTGAAGTTATTTTCTAGCTATTCCAGCCCAAGTGACATCCTTGCTATGGTTATCCATGGCAATGGTAATGAAACGCTGACCTCATCTGTAAATATAGTTGGAAGAGCAACAAGCAGTTTAAGGATTTCCTTAACCCTGAGGCTGCTTCCTTTCAGGAAAATACACTGTAAAAAATAATGCGTTAAAATTACTTAAAAAAAAAATAAGGCAACAAATTACATATAATATTTTGAGTAGATTTAATATACTGCACTATTGAGTAAACTTAATTTATTAATTTACTCAAATTTCTTCAAAAAGTTTATCTCAATCAAATAATGTCCCAGGAATGAGTGGTAAACGGGAAGGAAACAGAGAGTAAAAGAGTGAAATCCTGTGGCAGGTGCCGCTCTTCAAACACTTCCTGCATTTACGCCAACATATCCTCTTAAATGAATGGCCGCGTTTTCACTACTTTTCAGTATGCGAGAGCGAAAGTCCTGAAATAAAATAGGATGTAGGAAATCAAACATCACTAAATAAATCACAGTGTTAGAAATTAACCAGGAAATAAATGGCCTATGAAGAACACTATAAGAGGTCAAACAATACCATGACGGTTAGGCAAATGTCTTTTTATGTTGTTTACAGGTCCTAGTTTAGGACAAACGCCATATTGTTATCAAACTTGTCTCAAAGTGTCATTTTCTTTTTCTGTGTAAAATAAAGGTTTTAAACGATAAAAAAAAACATATGAACATACGTAACTATCCGAAAAATGTGCTTGCTTTTTAAAGCAAACCAATGAAGTAAGTTGTTAGAAAGACGCTACCTTGCCCGCTATGTTTCCCACATGAAGGGAAAGGTTTCGTGAAAACAACAAATGCTTACTTCTGTAACTATATGTAATGAAATACTAGTTATTCATTACGGAATTAATATGCTTTATACTTACACATTCGTAGTAAAATAGCTCTTATTATGGATAATATTATGGATAATATTATAATATTATTATTATATTATGGCCTTTTTATAGCTTCACTTTATCTTAATACTGAAACTCTATATGTTCAATTCATCATAATAACTATTCATGGTGGCTCTAAAATCCGTACTGACCCCCACTCTCTCTTCTGTTTCTTTTTACGGTTTCTCTGTGGTGGCGGCCTGCGCCACCACCAACCTACTCAAAGCTCCATGATGCCCCAGCATTGATGGACTAAAAGCCAGAAGTCCACGTGATCATCATCATCATCAAATCCTTCCGTGAAAACCATAAATACAAAGAGGACTGTTTCATTTATGTTAGGTAGATTGCCCAGAGGGGACTGGGCGGTCTCATGGTCTGGAATCCCTGCAGATTTTATTTTTTTTTCTCCGGCCGTCTGGATTTTTTTTTTTTTCTGTCCCCCCTGGCCATCGGACCTTACTCTTATTCTATGTTAATTAATGTTGACTTATTTTATTTTCTTACTGTGTCTCTTATTTTTCTATTCTTCATTATGTAAAGCACTTTGAGCTACATTTTTTTGTATGAAAATGTGCTATATAAATAAATGTTGTTGTTGTTGATAAGGGTTACAGCTGAATGCGTTGTAAATGTTATGACTGCAATATGTACATTTTACGACAGTGTGTTCTTGTTGGCCGTAAAGTGTTTGGGGTTAGAGGTTGAGTGTCTGGCGGGATTGGTGGTTCGGAAATAAACACCTTTCTGAGAAAAACTGCACCTGTACGCTCTCGTATCGTATGCAACATTTTGGCGACGAGGATCGAATACATTTTCACTTCCACCACCATCTCCCTTTCTTTCCCTGCCTGGAGAGCCTCCAGTGCCATGGTCCCGCTGGCTGGAGTCTTTTGAAACTTACCTCCTGGCTCTTGATTTGCAAAATGTAAGTGATGCGCGCAAAAGAGCTTTGCTCCTACACTGTCTGGAAACGGCGGGACAGCGCGTGTTTAAGACTTTGGGGAACGCAGCCACATACCCAGCTGCTGTGACTCTCCTGGAGACGCACTTCTCCTGCTCGCAAAGTGTTTTTCTCCGCCGAATCCTTTTTCGTTAACGACGTCAGCAGGCAGGCGAATCGGTTCACCAATACGTGGCCAACTTAAGGGGTTTAGCCAGTTTATGCAAGTTCGGAGACATGCAAGATGAATTTATTAGGGATCAATTGGCTGAGTACACGAACAATCCAAAAGTCCGCGAAAAGCTCTTGCTAGAATCAGATGATTTTTCGCTGCCAAACTCGACACATCTTCTGCTTCCTCAGCAGTGACAGGAGACGCGGCTCAAACACTGCAATGCACAGAAGACTCGGACAACTGCAACGAGGATCCCAGTGTGCAGCTTACGCGACAGCTTCCTCCAAGACCCCAGCGTTTTTGCGGAAATTGTGGCTCTAAATCACACTCAACGAGAGCACAGAGCTGCCCTGCCAGGGGTCAGATATGCCAGCGCTGCAATAAGGCCAATCACTTCGAGAAAGTTTGCCATTCCGCGCCGGCATCGTAAAAGCCTGTGACAATTCATAATGTGACATCTAGGCATACATCTTTTAAAACCTTCACAGTACTACTAGACAACGTATGTCTTCCGCTTTTGCTAGATACTGGGGCAACAGTGTCTCTGTTAAATCTAAAGAAGAAGTTTTTCCCAGATCTCCAGCTATCTGCTCCAGTCACCACTCTTTGTGGCTATGTCAGCTCTAAGATTGACATTGTGGGTTCAGTTGAGCTGTCAGTACGCTATGGTTCTACTGTAAGTTTCTTCCACAATTCACATTTCATGTCTCCCGCCAACCTCTTAGGCCTGGATCTTTTTAACAGCCTTGGTTTTACCCTTGTTGACACTAGTGGATCTGTAATTCTTAATGTCTGCTCCCCATGGCAACAGAAGTGGCCATCACTTTTTGATGGACTTGGCTGTCTCTCTGCCTTTCATCACCAGCCTTTGCTAAATCTCACTGTGCCTCCTGTCATCCAGCCACCATACCGCATCCCACTGGCTTTTCGTGACGGGGTATCTGCTGAACTGCAACGCCTCCTAGAGGCTGGAATTATAGAACCTATTAATGCTGCCCCATGGATTTCCAATTTGGTTGTTGCAAAAAAAAAGTCAGGGGAACTACGAATCTGTGTCGATCTAAGAGCAGTAAACGAGGCAGTCATTCTTGACAAATACCCTCTGCCAACTTCAGAGGAGCTAACTACACAATTTTATGGATCTCGTTGCTTTACAAAGTTAGATCTCCGTCAAGGATATCTGCAGGTGCCACTCCACCCCAGCAGTCGAGACCTGACTGCATTTGTCACTCACATTGGGGTTTTCCGATATACTAGAATGCCATTTGGACTCAGTTCAGGCCCGAGTTGCTTTCAGAAGATAATGTCAACCATCTTGGCAGGGATTCCAGGGGTTGTCATTTATCTTGATGACATAGTTGTGCATGGTCCCACAACCTCTACCCATGATGAGCGTCTCAAAAGTGTTTTCAGCTCTGGCCAGGCATAATCTCACTCTTAATGGTGATAAATGTGTGTTTTCTGCACCTTCAATTGAATTTGTGAGTTTCCGACTATCTACAGATGGTTTAACTCCACTCCAGTCTAACACAGAGGCAATTCAGAGAATTCCAGAGCCCACGTCAGTAGCACAGGTTGCTTCATTTTTGGGTATGACTGCATACTATCTACGTTTTCTGCCGCAATACTCCTCCACTACTGCACCCTTACGTCAACTTTTGAAGAAAGATGCTCCCTGGGCATGGACTCCAGCCTGCAGAGAGGCTTTTCAGTTACTAAAGGCTCAGCTTGTTTCACCGCCTGTGCTGGCACACTTTGACCTCAATAGTCCCACCTTACTCACATGTGATGCATCTGGAGCTGCTCTTGGGGCTGTACTGTCTCAGATTCAGGAGGGGACTGAGAAACCTGTGGCATTTGCTTCTAGAGCTCTTAGCCCAGGTGTACAGAAACACTCAGTTAGTGAGCGAGAAGCACTGGCATGCATCTGGGCTTGCGAACGGTAGCACATGTATCTGTATGGCCGTGCATTTACACTCAGAACTGACCACCAAGCTCTCACTGCACTGCTTTCTATATCTGGTTCTGGTCACAGGCCACTAAGACTGCACCGCTGGTCATAGCGTTTCCAGCAGTACAATTTTAAACTCTAGTATACTCCCGGGCGCCACAATGTGGTGGCTGACCTACTGTCTCGGTTCTCAGCTCCTCCAGTCATGACTCCCTGCCCTGATTCTGCTGAGCCTGAACTTGTTCAGCTTCTTTACACACCTCTAGAGGCCACGGTGTCACTCCAGGAGCTGCAGCAGGCCTCAGAACAAGACCCTGTGCTCACTCAGCTTCGTATTTTATTAGGCAGGGGTGGCCTACTCAAGTACCGGCTGAGGTGACGCCATTCCATCGTGTCAAGGATGAACTCACTTGCTGGAATGAAAGCTGTGTTGCTCGTGGTCTCTGCACAGTAGTTCCAAGGTCTCTCCAGGCACGAGTCCTGGCTATGGCACATGAGGGCCATTTGGGTATTGTCCGTGTTAAGCAACGATGTCGCAACCTTGTGTGATGGCCAGGGATTGATGCTGATATTGAAGCTCTGGTCAAGGAATGCCCTGTTTGCCTTGTTAGCGGTAAAATGGGTCCTCCACCCACACCCCCATTGCAGCCAGTTCAGTGACCTGTTAAGCCTTGGGAACACATAAAGCTAGACATCTGTGGTGAGTTACATGGCGTTCCACATCATCAGCATTTTCTTATTGTGGCATATGACCTACACTTTAAGTGGCCAGAAGTAGCCTCAGTTGGATCAGCTACAACCAGAGCTGTGATCGAGTTTTTGGAGTCCATTTTTGCTCGCTGGGGGTTGCCAGTGGCTGTTTCAACAGATAATGCTTTTTGATGAGTAAAGGAATTCGCCACCACCGCACAGCATTCTACCACCCTCAGGCCAATGGGGGGGAAGATCGTCTAAATAAAACTTTAAAAAATGGCATTAGAGCACATTTGGCAGATGGATGCACATTTCTCTCTGCACTTCTCCAGGCACTTCTTCACTACAGAGCTACACAGCACTCAACTACAGGCAGTTCACCTGCAGCTCTTATGATTGGTCGTGAACTTCAGCTTCCACTGGATCGTCTGCGTGCCCAACCAGCTTTGCCCACTGCAATGCATACACACAACAGGGTGTACAAAAGCCAGAATAAAATGAAGCAACATTTTGGCAGGTCACGCAGAGTGAAAATGCCAGACATAATTGTATCAGATTGGGTCAGGGTGTGGAGGCCACATCGAGAACATAAGTTGAAATCTTTTTGGTCTTCTCCTTTAAAAGTAATAAGCCAACTAAGACCTGTCACATTTTGTCTGGCTGATGATTCCCGATGGCATGCAAGCCGCCTCCGCAAGGTACCTGCACCACCAGTGTCGAGCTGTGACTCTTCAGGTTTTACACCACAGTGGCTTGATTCAACTGCAGGATCATTGGTCCCTATGCAGAATGTGGATTCTGAGGTGTTGCAACCTCTGACTGAAACCATCTCCAGACATAAATGCGTCAGAACTCGGCCAGACAGATTCAAAGATTTCCTTACTGATTTTCACAGTTAAGCAGACTTTAGAATGACCTTTGGGTTTTGGAAGAAGCGCACAAAAAAAATAAATAAATAAAAAAAAAATACTTCTGTACAATTTCAATTACTTCTGAAAGTTCTTGCCTTATGTTATGTTTTTCTGGGAGTCACTGTATTTGGTGGGGTAGGGGGGAAATGTTATATCTGCAATATGTACATTTTATGACAGTGTGTTCTTGTTGGCCGTAAAGTGTTTGGGGTTAGAGGTTGAGTGTCTGGTGGGATTGGTGGTTCGGAAATAAACGCCTTTCTGAGAAAAACTGCACCTGTACGCTCTTGTATCGTATGCAACAGTAAAGACCAAGAAATCGATGTGAGAGTGCCCTGTCATTAAATTTAACTTAACTTAAATGTGTTAAATTCACAGTATAGTTTTTTTTTTTTACTTAGAATAAGTTGTAAAAAGTTTACATTTTAAGAAAAATAATAAGTTAACATTATTCTTAATTTTTTTATTGAATTAGAATTAAATAATCAATAAAAAGGGTAAAACACATTTTTATTAATTAAGGTAATGATTATTTTGCGTATAGCTAGCTTTTTTTATTATTATTTTTCATACATGCAAAATTTATTTTTTACAGTGTACCTTTATGGAGCTTACTATCCTGGTATGATTGCAGGGGTACTGTGTGGATGGCTTGGTTAACAGTTCTGTTTAATACTGTAAGGAAATCGATACAGTACCTCCAGACTATTCGTTTTTTAAAAACAAGACAAAAAGATTTGTTGCATTTATGGAGGGACCATATACATCAGGCTTCATCGGAAAGCAGGGATTGTTGTTGATAGCTTAAACCTCTGATCCAGGCTGAACAGCATCCTTGACGTGGAAGAGCAGACCGGATCTCTGCCCTTGCACAAATATTTGAGAGTGTTAACATTTTCAAGTTGAATCTATACATACAGTATTTTCTAGATTTCGGGACCGGTTATGCACGCATAAAGCTTGGCATGTTCTGTGAGGTGCTACAATACTGAATCCGCTATCCGCTGCTCCGTGCCCCTCGATACTAGTATTTGCTGACCGTCTAGCTGCGCTTACATAGTGCTGGGGAATCCTATAAGTGGACCGCCACAGAGCATCCAAGCTTTAAAAATAACCATATCTCTCAAGCAATTTTAAAAGCAAAAAACAACCATGGATTTCCTCTCGTATATCTGATTAAAAGATTAACTGGGGAGTTATTTGTTTTCGGTAAAAACAGTATTCCTCTGTTCCAGACTAGGATGCAAAGACAGATCGATGGTCTTGGCTCGACCCAGTTTACACGCAGGCGGCCTGGGCGCCAAGTTCCTATTTCGCATGCGCAAAGCAGAAGCTGGCGGTAAGTGTAGTTTGGGGAGCCACGGCTACTCTAAGCAACCTATTCTTGTCGAGGATGCGCTGGACTACACGTTCCTGAAAGCTCCTCGTAGAGCTGAGGTTCAGGGTCTAGAGGCTGCAGCCTCCCATATAAACAGTGGGCTGAGCAGTGGGACGGCACACACTAGGAACCGCCGGAGTTTCGGCGTGTAAGTACGTGACAAAGGATCTCTTGGCGCCCGAAGAGAGAAGAATGCGGTGTTCTGATTGAATGAAGCACTGGACGCCCACATCCCCAGTGAAGAGAGAGGTTCAGCCCCCGCCACGCATGTGTGACACTCCGTCTGGATGGGCAGCTATAGCGGCACGGTCGTGACTGAGGAGCGGCGGCCTGCAGCGCCAGGTGGGGAATCCAAGTTGACTTGGGTTCAGGATTGAAACTGGAGGAGAGGAAGTAGGGCAAGATCCGAGTCCTAGTACGGTTTTGCCGCGGAAGGGAGGTGGGGGAGAAGGAGGCTGTTGCAGCTGCGATTTAGCCGGGGATCGATAGCACTAGTACTTGTAACTGTTGCAGTGCATGGGTTTTGTTACATGTAGTCTAGTGTTAAATGAAAAACATTTATTTGAGCTGCCATACGTTATTCAGGTTTTTGCCGTTGCCATCACCAATACACCAACCTCTACACCCCCCTCGATTTAGGGGTTCAGCCGATCTGACACATCTGGAGTCACATTAGTCAAGGATCCTTTCTGACATAGTGTTTCTCATATGTTACAGCAGGGATATTTTTTCTGATCTCTGCACGAAGGAATCTAGTTGAGGCGGAAAGACCAAAAACGCGTGATTCATTTTAACGGGTGACTAGTATCGGTATATGTTGCGATTAACATTTGTGAGTTATTCCCGACAGTTTTGCAGGACTAGCAGCAATAGCAAGATTGGTACCTGCGTTTAGATTGGAAAATCAGTCGTTAGGACATACCTGGTAAACTTGTTCTTTATGGTCTAGTGCAATACGTAGTACTGCATGATAGCTATATGAAAATGAGAAACCACTACCAGTATGTACAATACTAATGCAAATTTTAAATATTATAATATTACGTTTTGGCTTCAACAAGTAATTACTTGCAGGAGCCACATTTCCAGTTTAACACATCATCTGAATCCTAAACTTCTGACGTTATAGAATGTGAAATAACATAAAGAGCATGCAGTTCTATATATAGATTTGATGATCTGTTTAAAACAGGATGTAACTGAAAAAGAAAGTACTGGCCAGGGTATTATCATTTCGTAAGAAAAGAAAAATGACATATTCCGCTAACTTTAACCTTATGGTTTAGGTAATTCTGGTCTTTTATAGGGTAACACAGTTTGTCAGAAATAATTATTTAAATAAGATTGCTCTTTTGAGATTTTATAAAAATAATTATTTGATCTGTTTGCAAACAATGCCATACTTCTTCATAAGCATTTACTTATTTGGCTGATGTCTTTTTCATGGTCAACTTGCAACATCTGAGATAAAACTGGTTACTTGTCTTTTTTGTTTCCAATTGGAGCACACACTGTTGAGGTGACTTGTTCATTCGGTGTCAGTAGTGGGGTCTCTAGTCCAAAGCCTTAACCATTACACCACACTGCCTGTGTGGACAGTATCTAATTTTTTATGTTATATGCACTTTTTTCACACATCTGCTGACATTTAGTAGTTAGTAGGAGTGTGTCAATGAAGATTTTAAAAGCAAATTCTGGTTTTCAATTTACAAATGTAAAATGTTTTTTTACAGATCAAGCACTCATATTTTTTGTACATTTCAGGTAGTAACATATCAAAAAATTGTCAGCTTGGCAGAGTATATTGAACATCTTCAGAATTCTTAGTTTTTGGCATCCAATGTAAAGTTGATAATTTAACACAGTGAATTCCATTTTAGTTGTAATATTGTTTGCTGCTTATGTGGTGATGCACAATTTTCAAACATTGATTTTGCTGAGAGCGAAGATATGGTTTTGACGTGTTCAAATTTTTTTTACATAAGTGTCATAGGTTAGGCTTAGGGTTAGGGTTAAAGAAGAACAAGGGAGTCCTTTGCATATAGTGTGTATTGCATTTTGATTGTTTAAGGTATCCCAATATACATCTCTCAATTATCTGCGAGTTTGGGACATTTTTTAATATGTTGAGATCATGTCTAATTATCCAGCAGAATTTTCTTAGGTGATTAATTTCCTCATATACTGTATCTTAGAGGAAAACACCCAGGTGTAACACTTAATCTCTGATGAATTGTTCTATTGTGAAGATGTCAAAGAAAGGCACTATACTAGCCTCTTAGGTTATTTTTTACTCAATGAACAAGAAGAAATGCCATTTAGCATATTTATCTTGTCTTACATGTACAATCCACATTAATAACTGGATACCTTGGTAATGGCAGGCTGCACACAGCTGGAACCACAGCTCATGGTATGCTCTCAGTTTTTCACAACTGAAAGAACTGAACAAGGATGTGTCCCCATTATCCCTGCATGACCTGGGTTAGACAGGAACAACCTCTAACCCCTTTCTCTCAGTAAAGTCAAATTAGTTTCAGTGAGACAGCAAAATGTATTTAATCTAAACCTATGTTTATTTGCTGAGAAACCAGGCATATTAAATACTAGGAGTTAAAATGGATGAAAACGTATAGCCTGAATGATTTAAATCAAAGTCCATAGAGTAAACTTAGCATCTGATGGTGTGCCCTGAACAGCTGCAGAGTTCTCTGTACATTCTTAAACTAATGAAGATGTCCATGTACATTAAGAATCGTTTCCTCTTTATCTGTTCTTTTAAAGTGCAAGCCATTGCACAGTCTTTTTCATCTTAACAGTTGCATCTCTTGGGGCGCATTTTCATTTTGAAGGTGTCTATCATTTACTGTTACTTTGGTCTCCTGAAAGCCTGGTGTTTCCTTGCCTTCAAAACATTGTCTATGTCACATATCTCTTACCCTCTCCCTCTGTCTCTCATATCAAACACTGTTTCACTGACTGCTGTCAGAACCTTTCTTTTTTATATGGAGCTTGGGGACCTCATTTGTAAAACCTTGCATGAAATTGAGCATGGAAATATGCAAATGATAAAACAACAAGAAAATCAAAGTTATAAAATATGGCGTGCACACATTTTTATGCAATTTGTCGTTATAAATCACAATCATCTTGTAAATGTGCGTACATGAATGTGCCTTGAAGCCCACCTGGTTGCTGACCTGGAAGGACTATAGATGGACTATTCTGAACAACCATGTACACGAGTGATCTTTATGGTGCAGAACTTCATTGGCTGATAGAGTATCCTCCCTTCTGATGCATCAAGACCCCACTACTTGCATTCAAGAGTATCTGCCTGTGCAAGATTAGGCGTGGCATTATACCGCCTCATCTCTGAGTTCTGGTAGTCAGAGAGCCAGAGTGTGAGCAAGAAGTGACTATTGCCTGGCATGTGTATTGACATGATTGCTGTTACAATGAATAGTACAGGCCATATGAAAACCTGAGGGTTCAGCCAATTACCTTACCAGCAAGCCAGCCACCATGTACAGTACCATCCCTGTGCCAAAGCTACTTTGACACAATCTGGCATTAAGAATGTGCATTCATATGTATTAATGGAATGTAACTGCTTACAGTTAACAAAAACAGCTTCATATTCACTAGATGCTCTAATTGCAATATGTGTGTGATAAAATGCTCTGAGTATGTTAGGAGAACCAGACACTTCTGCAAATTGCCTTTTTATGCTGGTAAAAACATGTTATGATTTATGTATGTACTCCCACTCTATATGAAAACTGAATGTAGTGCCTCACTAGTTAGTTAAGGGCTTTCAGTAGAATGGACACGATGGAATGAAGTTTAACTGACATATGTCTGACCTGTTGGCCCTGAGAAGTGGCAACAGGTAACCAATATTAACTGACAAAAATCCAAAAAAAATTCCTTAAGTGCAAAAACGTAGCATTGGCTCCGTTAAAAGGGAACTAAAAGTCTGTTCATCATAATTATCACTTTTCAGGTGTAATATGTTTGCCTTGTCAATGCACATTGCAATAATGGCTTATGATATGAATTATATGGAAGAGTCATCATTTAGCTGGTTTGGCTGCATTCCCCTACTTCATTAAGGGTGTCATCATTTTCCAGTTCTTCCAAAATTTTGCATACACATAGGTCAGAGTTTCCATAAATATATACGCAGGTTCTTCCATCAGAATTTCTTATATAAATCCCAATATTTGCGTCTAATTTGAATATGCAGCTTTCAAAACTGTCACGCATCCATGTTGGAGGACCTCCTTGCAGACTCTGGTGAGGTGTGTAATAACCCGCTGAGACAAGAGGGGGTACTGCTGCTAATGCTGTCATCTCCTTACTTACCCCAAAGTGCTGAGAAGCCACCCAGTGAAGGAATTTAGCCCTGCCCCTTCCAGTCCAGTCGCCATAATACCCTGGGTGTCCCAGAAGGTGGTGTCATTACTGGCCAGAGCAACCTGCCAAATGGAGCTCCACAAGAGTGACTAACTTGCAGCATTGCTCTGAATTCCCCATACAAGGGAGCGTTATTTCTGTTCAATTTTTGTTTGCTTTTCTGTCTCCGGACAATAAAAGGGGTGACCTGGTTGGTGCCCAGAATTAATTGCTGCAATCCTGAGCTGTCATTCCCATACCCGGCCACAAAACCTCTTTAGTGTGTATGCAAGTTTCATAAATCTGACCTCTGGTGAGATAATCCTTTGGGGAAAAGTACTATTAGACAGCCTAAAAATCAAGACCACTTTGATCATTACCACGTAGTTTAATACAATCATACTGTATGTTAACTGAAAAGGTCTCAAGCACGTTTCATTTCATGTCATCTTACAACCACACCTACACACACACATACACACACAGGTTATTTTAACTGAGTGTAAGGCTAGTACAATCTAATAGTTTTGACATTTTATTAGTATTTGCTTTTATTTACATAAATTCCATAAATCTTTTCATCAGTTTATTTTATACCTCTCATTAGTCCTTAGAGTGCATTTCCCTTGAAAAATCAATTGATGCTAGCTGCCAACCTCCAGAGATCCGCTTCGTTGAGGAGGTTGTAAATTTACATTATATGTCAGTGATGTTTCGTGATATGCCCAGTTACACTATCGTTAAGATTAGGGTTTTGGGAGGGTTATCAGACTTAGACAGTGACATCTTTTGAGTAAACCCAGTGACATAAACGTACAGTCCAATTGGCTTTTCACCTGAGATCTGGAATCACGGATCTGCAGAGGTCTGCAGCTAGACCCTCCTCTGAAATATACCTACTCTTTCCAGTCATATTAAGGTCTTTAGCACTTTTACGATGAAATCAACATTTGTATTCTGTTCTATCCTATATTAGCATAACACAAAATGAATGTTATAGTCTTATTTAACAAACTGTAAAAAACACTTTTCCACCATTACAAAGATGCAAAGGACATGTGTGGCAGTGGTATTACCATCTGCAAGAGTGGAGGAGCCACATTCAGCTCTGAAGCACACAGCTGTTATTTTTTTTTTTTGCAATTTATGACTGAAATTACTCTTATTCATGGTATCCATTCAACTTTTTTGTGCCTATAGGGAATTATATGATTTGTAAATCTTGGTATACAAGTGACAATCTGACGAGATTTGGGATAGCTGAATGCTGTATGTATGTACATATGTATGTATGTATTTATTTATTCATTTTTGAGTGACAGTAAAAATAACCAGGATACTAAAAAAAACCAAGCATAATAAAAAGTAGGGTATGAAACAATAAATTCTTCAAAATCAAAGTAATTTATAAGAGAAGGATCTAAGAACTTTTATCAGGGACTGGTTAAATTCAGATGAAAATAATCCGTTGTTAATAATTTGTCTCTGTAAAGGGAGTTCATGCCTTTCTTGGGAGAAGACAGGGTAGGAATAAAGTGAAATAGACCATATCGAAGGCAGTGACTTTTTATTTGGGAAGGTTCATTTGACAGAAACACTGAAAGTTCCTTTCTTTCATTCCACAAACCATGTAGTTAATATACCTGTCATATTAAGTTTGATGCTTAAAAGAATACTCCACCCAATAATTATATATATATATATAACATTTTCTCAGTTTCTTACCCTGTGTTGTTCGTAGTGAAGGCTGTAAGTTTTTAATCTGATGTTTTTTTAAAGAATAGCTATAATAAAGTTTATGATATAATTTGTTCAGTGGGACCAGCAGAGACAACTGCAAGCAATATTAAAACATCTATGAAATTTTTTTTTTTCTTCTAAATTAATATTAAATAAATAATTCTGGAAGATAATCGAACAAACATCAGTCTTTGGTCAAGGGTACTATCTTTAATTCAAAGCTCAGACTCACTTGTACTTCACTTTTGTGCACTACTCTAAATTTTTGGAATCATTTATTTCACAATATATTATAATAAATACATGTATTTTGTACTTAGTGAGTGTAGGATTGCATAAAATACATATTTGTTATGTGGCATGAGTAGCATGAGATTTTTGCATGAGCATTTTAATGTTTTTTGCTGTTGCTCAAAGTTTGCTCCCGTTTGTCCCAAGTGAAACCTGTTATATTAGAAACTTTATCTCCTTTCTATAGTTAAAAATGTAATTAAAGACTTTTTTTCGGGCATTACCACAAATAATATGGGGAAAGTAAGAGATAAAAAGTGATCATTTTGGGATGAAGTGTTCCTTTACCTCACCCATTATTCACTTTGCTTTATCTTTATCAAGCATCTATTTGCTATATACAATCATGTCTGTTAAGTGCTGGTATGCACTTTCGTTGTTAATTATACTCAAATATTACTGTTTTCCTTTGCTTTCTTTTTAAAAAACACTAATGTTTTACTTTGTTCTTTACCGCTCTACACCCAAAAGTCTCTCTTTTTTTATCCCAAGTACAAAGGTTTTCTTTATATTTAAGTCCTGACATATGCAATGGATTATGGAATGTGATATGATGTTTGTAATGATTGTGTTGTGCAGAAAATATTTTACTTATTATTATTTAAATGGAAACGGTTTCAAGACTGTCTCACTTCAATAAACGGAATCCAAAAAACAAGAGGAACAGTTTTCTGCAGAATAATAAAAGCCACTCTGAGGAAAATGGGCTCATCAGCAATAGCTCAGAAAATATGATTTTAAATAACCAGCTTTTTTAAAACTATAAAATGCAGTGTTTACATCACCCATTAGAGGGGGAAAAAAAACAAAAACCTGAAGCTATGTAAGGGAAGTTTTCGTCTTAAACCTTGCCATGGGCACTGTGTTTGCCGAATTTCTTTACAGTTGTTGTTTGGATGCTAGTTTGTGGTTTTATTCTTTAGGTCAGTCTTACTTTTCTAAATGCATAACTCTTAAATTTGCTTTATGATTCAGTGCCTGGTTATTTTTGCAATTCTGTAGACAGCAGCAGTTAGCTGTTTTATCATCAATGGCTCCTGTTGTCCAAAGTACCAATTACCATTAACTTACTATTGTTGTTTATTGCCCCTGTACAAAAATTTGAAAAAAGTTCCTAATGAATAAAAATGAAAATTATGTGTGCACTATTCCCTGAAGTATGTGTCAAATCATGAATTGAAATGTTGGTTAGTAGACCACATTCCTTCCAAGTGTCCCAGGGGAGCCACCTTCTCTGCCCAAACAATATCTAGAGAAAGACAAGAACATTAGAAACCACAAAAAGTATTACACTTTGTTCTTCTAGATTTTTAGTAATTGAATAAACCACATCCCCAGTCTGCCCCATTGTCCAACTGGAAAGTTTGGCAGATCCTACAGAGACTGAAAAGGATCTGCTTATGAGTTCAGCAGTACTTGATGATGGTAATGCAAACAAATGTCAGTCTTCTGTTATCAGCCTCAGCAAAGGAAACCTGTGGACATTTGCCTTCATAATTGAGAATGAGAATATCTGGTATACTTGGTCACATTTCCACAGTGGTGCAGTGTGTGAGGAGGTTGCCTCTGTTTTCTCACCTGGAATAATACTAATAAAACCAGGAACTGCAGTAAAGAAGCATGTGTTTTTCATAAACGTACAACAGAGGAATGATAAAAGAGTGAGTACAAGGTAATGAAAGGGAAATTGTCAAGAAATTCTTTTATCCCACTACACAGGATGACTTCCCTGTACACAGTTCATCTCCCATATAGCAGAAGGAAACACATCCTTATGTCCTGTCTTGCCTTCATTTTTCCAATGAGCCTTTGCTCCATCTTGCCTCTCAGTTTCAGTTGGTAATTGCTTATTGATATTGGCTGGGTTTTAAACCTCAGTTTTTAGCAGTTACCACATCCTAACAGTTACAGATTACAGACATTGCCATGTAGAGATTTACTCTGGCACACAGTGTGGCTCAGTCACTTCCTTTATGCACATTTACAGTACGTATAAATAGTCTGACATTGACATTGGGAGGGCATTGTCTGACAGAAAGTGACTGCAACTCCACTGTAACATTCTCTTTAGCTTTCTTTCTCTTTACCCTAGCTCCACTTACCAGGGTCAGTTGTTAGCCTGACTCTAGTTATGCAGTAGTCATATAATAAGAAGCTTTTTACTCTACCTTTTTGTCTCTCCTTAATCCTTTAGTGTTTTCCTCTGGGTTTCAATTTGTTTTTGGCTTTTCTGCAATTTCTGTGTTGTTTCTTTTTGTGTGTCTAGCAATTTAGATACTTTTACAAGAGGTTACCTGACCTACTATCTTTTAGAGTTACATTTGTGGTTTATAAATGTCAGATAAAGATTGTAATGGGGTGTTTATAAGCATACTTTATAATTTTGAATCCAAATATGAAGCCAGACATTATCTATCAGGTTTATTTTCTTATGACAGGACCTTTTTCATCGTTTTTATGTTATGGAGGCGCAGTGGGTAGCGCTGCTGCCTCACAGTTAGGAGACCCAGGTTCACTTCCTGGGTCCTCCCTGTGTGGAGCTTGCATGTTCTCCCCGTGTCTGTGTGGGTTTCCTCCCACAGTCCAAAGACATGCAGGTTAGGTGGATTGGCGATTCTAAATTGTGCCTAGTGTGTGTGTGTGTGTGCGCTCTGCGGTGGGCTGGCACCCTGCCTGGGGTTTGTTTCCTGCCTTGCGCCCTGTGTTGGCTGGGATTGGCTCCAGCAGACCCCCCGTGACCCTGTAGTTAGGATATAGCGGGTTGGATAATGGATGGATGGATGGAAGGATGGAAATAGTTATTACATTACAAAAAATTAGTTATGAAGAAATGTGGATGAGGGACACTTATTCTCAGACTCCTCAAAAGTCCCCTTGAAAGCTGTCCTTCTCTATAATGGAAATGAATTCCCTTCTATACCTATACTGTAGGACATACTACTATCATTAAAGAGTCATAAGAACATAATTTTACTTTTAGAAAACATGCTGAATCAGAAATATAAGTACATTTATGTGCAGCTCTAAATGTGATTGCACTTTTTCTTGTTTGAACCAAATACTGGTTTGTTGTGTTTGTGTGAGTGGGCCAGCAGGGAGAAGAAGAACCACTATATTTAGAAAGAGTGGACTAAATGTGCTTCTCTTCTTCCAGGAAAGAAAAATGTGTAAACAGTCCACTTGCTTACCTTGAGAAAGTTTACCTTCCTCGTCCGTATATCAAACATGAACTTATTAAAAACTTTGTTAAATCAATGGGCATAGCACAAGTGAAATTTATGTACTTGAAAAATTTCCCCAGATCATTTGATGCAGATATTAAGGAAGGCATTTTTGTTGGTTCTTAGATCAAAATTGTTAAATGACAAGAAATTTGAAGAAGATCTGAATGAAATTGAAAATGCTGCTTGCCATACCTTCAAAGACTCTGCTTTGTAGACAATATAACATTCTTCTTGATGACTAGGTCAAAGCATATCCAGAATGTTAGATCTTGTGGGTTTGTCCCGGTATGCAGTGTTTAGTACCTTTTAACAGTGGCCCAAGGAGCACAACTGGAGAAACTGCAACAGAGTCATGGGCGCTTAAGGCAACCCATGGCCCATCTGGTCTGATCCCACAGAAGAGCTATTGTAGTAAAGATTGCTGAATAACTTAATGTTGGATATAATGTTTAGGTGTCAGAGCACATTGTATATTGCAGCTTGCTTTTTATGGTGACACGGTGCCCATGGTGACCCCTGTTCACTGCTAAAGTGCCTACAATGGGTATGTGAGCGTCAGAACTGGACCATGGAGTATTGAAAGAAGGTGGCAGGGTCAGATAAATCACGTTTTCTTTTACATCCATGCCTCAATCACAAGCTCTTTCTCTTTTTTAATTTTTATTGCACAGATCTATCCTTTGGTTCTGTTCTTTATTTTGTATATCCATATGGAATGTATTGCTTAAGTTTTTTGACTTTGAAACATGGTTGTATTTAAAACTTTACACTGCACTACACTGTAACCCAAACACCCATCAGCTATCTTGATTACTTTTATACACTGTGAGGATTTGACCAATGACAATTCTCTCTATCACATAGTGCACATTCAATTTTAACCCCCCCTCCCCCCATTTTGTATTCAGATCTAACAATTTATCTCCTATAATTTAAGTTTCATCTTCCATGTATCTCACAAAGTTTGAAATCTGTCTTGGTCCATCTAGAATTAATTTGTGAAAGTCAAATACTCACTGTAGGATATTTATTGACCATTCCCACCAGATTAGAGTCCTCTGCACACTTTTCTAGCTTGTTCGCTACATTCTTAACAAGATCATTTATTTAAAGTAAAAAAAAAAACTCAATGGCCCCAGCACTGAAGTCTAAAAAAACGGCACTATTGCCGTAAGCTAATTTAGAAAACATTATTTGCACCATGATAGTGTACTTGAATTATTTTTTTAATCCACTATCACTTCAACATATGTTTTAGATTAATTAGCCCATTGTGAGTAAGTGAGGCTATGTGCTTGATTGTGGCTAACCCCCATTTACTTTCTGCCTTCCAGCTATACTGATGGGATGAGCTCTGGTCTCCCTTTGATAATAGATATGGATTAAGTGGGTATAAATATATAATGAATGATGATGATAATAATAATAATAATTTTATTTATATAGCACTAAATCAACAAAGGTGAAAATCCGCGAAGTAAAAACCATATGTTCATATGGTTATTTTTATATATTTTAAGCCCTTATAAACTCTCCCATACTCTTATAAACATTTCCCGCACAGTTATACAGCATAATCCCTTTGTATTCTCTTAGATATTAGGTAAGATTTGTTGAAATTATGTATGTAAACACACTGTCTATATACAGTAAAACCTAAATATTATTTTAAAGATATCAAGCGTCTCCGATATCCCATATGTTACAGCCATTACGATAGACAGATCGTTTTGGAACCATAATGAAGGGCTTGATTATGCACAAAGATAAACACAAAAGAGCACAAAAGTTAACTCTTTACACAGCGAAACACGTTGATGCTGGTGAATGAGCGAGACAAGACTTTCTGGTTGACACAGCACAATCGAATTTGCCGCTTTGTCACTGAGCCAGTTAGCACACAGGAACTTAACTGCATGTTCTGATTGGGTAGCTTCTCAGCCATCCGCCAATAGTGTCCCTTGTATGAAATCAACTGGGCAAACCAACTGAGGAAGCATGTACCATAAATTAAAAGACCCATTGTCCACAGAAACCCGCGAAGCAACAAAAAATCCACGTTATATATTTAGATATGCTTACATATAAAATCCGTGATAGAGTGAAGCCTCGAAAGTCGAAACGCGATATAGCGAGGGATTACTGTCTAAAAAGAACTTGCATAAAACTTTAAATGCAATATGGACTTGCCTAAAGTCAGTAATGCAGATCACATTTTTAAAAGTGACATTACAGAGTATGTGAATGAAACTTTGAACTACAAAGTATATTAAATAAAAGAACAAATGTGCTGAACTTTTGTGAAATTTACAATATATTGTAGTTGCAAAAATCTGAAAAGATCAAAAACTTAATTTAAAAAACATTTGAAATACTTTCATAAAAGGACCAATATTCATGAAGGACATTAATATGCAGTAAAAGTAAAATGTACTGTACAAAACCCTAAATGAAAATTATTGAAATGCAGTACAAGCCTAAGTAATAATGGCTACACAGGAAAAGGAGCAAAAAGTGAAAGTCAGCAAAAAGGTTTTGGCTGTAGATAAATTAAGTTGTATTTTGATATTCAGCAAAATGTTATCTGCTGTGTGGCCCATTGCACTCTTTTACTCTAACTCTTTCAGAAATGCCACGATGAACATTAGTCTTGTGTTGACCTCAGCAGTGCTATGTTTTTACATAGAGATTAACTACTGAGTCAATTTCAATAATATGCCTGTCAAAGTACAGTTGTTCAGTGGCTGAAAGTTTGTGAAAAATACTCTTGATTGAAGCCCTAACCATAGGCTGATGTTTTGTGACTACAGGACAGTTTAGTTGTGAAATGGTTATCCAATTATCCACCTATCTGTCCATCAGTCTTGAAATCTGCTTAATCCTGTGCATGCAAGTGACTTTGAAACAGGTACTATAAAAAGGATTCTGTTAAGCAGATAAAGGACTTGAGTCAACACACTCACTGAGGCACTCCTCTCTTCCAAGCCATGCTTTTAAATATAACAACAGTGACTTTGCAAAGTGCCTTTTGGTTTTTGTTTGAAAATCCTTTATGTGAACTTCTTATGTACACACACAAATAAACATGCAAGTGTCATCTAAGTGCACCATAAGGGTAAGTACAGTAGTCTGTTTCTTCATCTTTGAGGATACCTGTAGCATTAGGAGCATTGTGCTAAATGTTGAGAAGCAAATGATGTTTGCCGTCTTTTGTTACATCAATGTTCTCTAACATGAAGCGTTTTCAATATTTTGTTTTCATTTATGTATAGATGGATATATTCTGTGAGTTGAACTGGTGTTTATCAAGACTCCGCATTGCATGATAATACAGCAAAGTATATGTTTAATCATAACTTTTTGAAAATCAGTATTGTTATATAGTGGCTTCATGCAAATTATTCCGAGTTACTAGACCAAAGTTAAGTTTAATCTGTATAGCACCTTTGCACTAATTCTTATTGGCAGATCAGGTTAGGTGCAGATTTTGTTTTAAAATAATGCTCCACAGATTCCATGGGCATGGGTGTGTGCGCAGGAGAGACTGGTGGCTGCACAGCACTCAATGGGAGAATGGGCTGATTAATCATTCAAGTGCGTGAAAGAAATCAGTGCAGTCATAGCCTCACAATTACTCCATGGATCATTAAGGAAGTACCTACACTCACAAAGATTTAAAATGTTTGAGTAGAGAAGTGAAGGGAGAGAATAAAGAAAGGATGGAAAAATGAGGAAGGAAAATAAGAGAAAGGACAGAGAGCAGAATTGGGAGAATCCATTGTGAGAGAAAACTGAGAAACTGGTCAGAGATGACCCATGGTGGAGTAAAGAGAATGGCATTCCAGGAGTAAATCAAACCTGCTGAGTGCTTTGAAGCAGGGTGATTGTTGGCTACAGGGTTCTGGAGGTGGCAGGAAAAGGGAGCGTGGCTCAGTGTGTCAGAGAAGACACCGATGGAAGTATCTGGGACGATCACTGGAATGAGGACCAGGTTCAACTCTGTATTAGTCCTGAATGGTGATTGGAGGGGACAGAGAGAGAGAGAGAGAGAAGTACTAGACCCGAGTGTGTGAGAAAGTCCATTTATATTCTTGCTTTTATTCTTGGTTTTAACTATTTATAGAATGTATTTATTAGTTTTAATACTTCCCTGCAGAAATTTTATGGATAATTATTTATTGGAGAATTTCTTCTACTGTGTATTTTTTGCCACTGGTTGTTTTTTTTCTTTTTTTCCATTAAATATGCACTTTTTGGCTTAGCATCGTATATTTGTTGCTGTGTCCACACTTGCCCTAGTCCTTCCTTGGTTAGGAACTACCAATGCTCTGGAAAAATGAGTGGTGCCCATGGTTGCGGGTACTGGACCCATTATGGTTTTTCAGAAGAATTTTGTAACTGGTAATGTTTGTTTTCCTATATGTTTTAAAATTGTAAGTTATTGTTTTTTAGTTAGCAATATAGTTATATAGTTTAGTTAGCAATTTATTTGACCTAAATTTTAACCTAATTTGACTTAAATGTTTACCTGATTTGATCTAAAATGTGTTCTGGTCTTCATTTTAGTCTTAATAAATGAAGAGAAACTAATTAAAGAACATACAGCAAAACATTTAGTTTTTTCAGTAAGAATTTCTCATAGTTCCAATTACATAAAGCATAAAGGGCATACCAGTACTAAATTAACCCCCAATAATAACCACCTCTCCACCCCAACATGAATATAGATTTATAAGAAAACATTATAGATTACCGGCTCACCTATAATGAAAAATAAAGATGAAAAGCGAAAAAGAAAAATATCAGAATAAAAACAACAATCCAATGTCCCTTTATCTATAAAAATCTTTTGTGTCCTTTTTTAAAAAATGTATCCATCATTCACTATCCTCTTTTGACTAGTGTCTTGTGTTTCCAGGCCCACATATTTACTTGGAAAAATATTGTCAACTCCACAATATTTTGGGTCATCATGAAGCCAGAGCCCATTCTGGCAGCACAAGGCATTAAGCAGCTGTTGTGATTTCAGTCCATCGCTCACACCAGCACTGCATCATGTCCGTTTAAAGTCAACAGTTAACTTAACATGCACAATTTTGTGATATGTGAGGAAAATCGGAGTACTCTGAAGAAAAACCCTACACAGACACAGGGAAAACATGTAAGCGTCACATAAGAAGAGACTGGGCCAGGATAATAAAGGAATAGTTCACACAGTAATGATACATTTTTTTTATTCATTAATGACCCTGTGTTGTTTGTATTGATTAACAAAAAAATATATTTTTAATGGAGAACAAAGTTCATTACACAAAGGACATCAATGGAGGCTGACAGGGGCCAATATTGAACAACAAACAAACAAACAAACAAACAATATTAACATGTCCATGAAATAAATAACTCATGTCACCTAATCCACATGTCAATTATTCACTTGTATGTTCATAACATCCAAAACCCACTCATTTTTTTGCCAAAATATTGTTGAATAAATATTTCCAGAAAATCTGAGTACTGTATTCACAAGGGATCAAGCTTTTGAATTGAAGACAGGATTCTTGACCAGTGAATAAGGAGGAGAGGCAGAACTCAAAAGCTCAGTCCACTTTGAATGTGTTTCCTCTTCATGCACTGCTCTGATTTTTCCGGAAATATTTCTGTTCTTGTTTTTTACAGAAGATATTGAGTGGAAACAACCATTTTCATTGTAATTTCAATTCTGCTTATAAGACCATAGTTAGTCATCAAGGAACCTGTTGACCAATAAAGCCAACTGCTGCTCATCATACCAGTCTCGCATTGCTTTTTGGGATTCCTGATTTGTCTAGAAATGTGTCTGTATACTAGTGAGTAAGGTGGAGGTTGATGTTGCCACGTAGGCAATTCCCTAATGCAAATAACATTTAGCTGTGGTGATCTATGTTAATTTCATGCTAGTTCTATGATATATTTCTAGAATGGTCCCTAAGGCCCACTGCATTTAATAATTTTGAATGAAAACATGTTCAGAACTGCTTGATTAATATGGTAAATTAAAACCAGCACAGGTATATGAGGTAGTGTGTAAGTGATTCTAACCTTGAAGGAACTGGCACTCCATCCAGGCTTGTCTTTTTAGCTAATGTCACTCTGTTTCTAGTTTTCCTTGCTGTTTGACTGTGAATTGGTTAATTAGTTACTTAGTTACATGTTGAGTGCAAGGCCATTCCAACAAAGGGCAGCAATATCCATATATGCGCTGACAACTTGTGTGTCTTGTGAACATAATATGATTTATTCCTAGGGGTACTGAAATAATTGAAAAAATAATGTGATTTATTTTTTGGGGGTTAAAGGAATAACGATCACTTTAGATATCAAAATGTTAACTTGAGAAGAAAAAAAACAATTCTTACAGCTGTTTTTTTTTTCTTTTTCCCCCCCAATGATTGTTACAATGTATTGTTAAATATACCACTGTTCACCTTGTATACTTTCTAATAGCAATAGATTTGCACATCACCTACTGTATTATTTGCACCCAACCATCTGTAATGCTGCATCCTAAATCCGCCAGGGTCATCAGATACTGCAGTGTGGTGCTGGAGAGCCATAGTGCCCACAGGTGTTCACTTCAACTGTTTTCTAGGAGAAGTCAAAACTTCCAGTTCCTGTTTCTTGTCTACAGTGTTTGAAATTAGAAATCCTTTTTTAATAAGACGCAAGTGTTTTATTTATTTTTACTAACTTGCTTATTAAGAGTCTGAGTGCATAATTTCTTTCCTTAACTGCCAGGCTCAACAGCTGTCTGACATTGTTTTGCCTTGTTAGGCTTACCTTTTCTTTTGTTTTCCTTCCAGCACTTGGGTAATTAGCTCTTGCAGCCATTCCTCAGTTGCAAGATCGCAACTGGTGGTCGTTTTCTCTGCCCCTGGTGCTGTGCACGCCATTGTGAGCTTCTCATGATGCAGAAGTGTCTGCATGTCTAGTGACAGGTGGCTCTTATGTAAAAACAAAACAAGCTGTCAAGACTTCTGAATTTGTAAGAAATTCCTCGTTGCAGCTGACAGTGCTTTACCAGTGTATTCTGATTAACTGTGTTATTGTGGAGCTAAGCTTTTGCTTGCTTGTACAGTATTCTTGTGTCCAGTTCTGTGGTTTAGATGCCATTATTTATTAAATTTTTCCTTGCAAAAGACATTTTTTTCAGGTAGATGATTGAATCTACCTGTTATAGGACTGCTTAAGTAACAGGTTGCAGTTTTTAGGTTAGAACTCAATAGGGACATGCGGGCAGTGCACATTTTTGAATTGGTGGTTCCTCTTGCTTTTTTCCAAATGATCCAATAATGTCTTTACAGTATATACAAATGGGTCACAAAGTGATATTACAACAACAACGGTATTTATTTATATTGCACATTTTCATACAAATGATGTAGCTCAAAGTGCTTTACAGGATGAAAAAAAAAGTAAAAAGACAATATATAAAAATTAAAATTAGGTAATATTAATTAACACAGAATAAAAGTAAGGTCCGATGGCCAGGGAGGGCAGGAAAAAAAAAAAAAAAACTCCAGACAGCTGCAGAAAAAAAATAAAATCTGCACAGTTTCTGAGGCCATGAGACCGCCCAGCCCCCACTAGGCATTCTACCTAACTTACTGTAAATGACCTCAATCAGTCCTCATGGTTTTCAGGCTTCACATGGAAGAACTTGATGATGGTGGTCATGTGATCTTCTGGCCTTTAATCCATCAGTGTAGGGACATCATGGTGCTTTGATTGGGTGGCGGTGGCACAGATCGCCACCACAGAAAACCGGAAAAAGAACAGCAGAGAAAGTAGGGGTTAGTACGGATTTCAGAGACACTATGAATGATAACGATAATTAAATGCATGTACAGAATATCAGGGTTACACTAAAATGAAGTTATGAGAAAGCCATGTTAAAGTAATGTGTTTTCAGCAGTTTTCTAAAAGTGCATTATTGTATTAGCCTGGTGAATTCCTATTAGTAAGCTGTTCCAGATTTTAGGTGCATAACAGCACTTTCTTTTAAGTTTCACTCTTGGAATTCTAAGCAGACACTCGTTTGAAGATCTAAGGTTACGATTTGGAGTGTAAGGTGAAAGGCATTCCGAGATATAGGATGGACCGAAATTATTTAAGGCTTTGTAAACATAAGCAGTACTTTAAAGTCAATTCTAAATGACATGGGTAACTAATGTAGTGATATCAAAACTGGAAAGATGTGCTCGGATTTTCTTTTCCGACTTAAGATTCTGGCAGCTGCATTCTGCACTCGTTGCAATCGATTGATGTCTTTTTTGGGTGGTCCTGAGAGGAGTGCGTTACAGTAATCTAGCCGATGTGAACTAATTTCTCAGCATCTTGCAATGTTGTAAGAGGTCTAACTTTTGCTATATTTCTTAAGTGAAAAAATGCTGTCCTAGTAATCTGATTAATATGTGATTTAAAATTCAGGTCAGTGTCAATAATTACCCCCAAATTCTTTACCTCAGTTTTGATTTTTAATCCTAATGGATATAATGAGGGGTATTAGAAATAAACTTGATCCATTTTTGCCAATCACTAAAATTTCTGTTTTCTCCTTATTTAGTTTGAGAAATTAAGCAGCTAGTCACCAAAATAGAATGTATGACAAGACAGTCTGCAGTGGAGCAGCTTTCTGTATCTTTTACTGCTATGTTTGTTTGTCATTAAGTAGTGTTGTTGTTTAAGTAAAGCTGTCTATTAATTTTCCAAACCATCATAGGCTTGCTTGGAACCATAACCTATTACTGTAGTCACAGATGCAACAACATTTATTTATATAGCACATTTTCATATAACAGTGTAGCTGAAAGTGCTTTACAAAATCACAAAACAAAACAATTAAGATTAAGCAATAATATTAAAAAAATAAATAACAACTAAACAAGGTAAGGTAAGTTTTTTTTTTTTTAAATGGTCCACGGTATTAGTCTGGTGAATTTCTGTAGGTAAAGTATTCCAGATTTTTACCACTTTTTTTTAAGTTTGGCTTTTGGAATTATAAGCAGACGTCCATGCAAAGATCTAAGGTTACAACTTGGAGTGTATGGGGACAGGCATTCCAAAATGCAGGACGGAGCAAGATTATATAAGGCTTTATAAGCTATTAGTAGTATTTTAAAAGTAATTTCTGAACGTCCCCGATAACCAGTGTAACAATGCTAAAACTGAAGAGATGTGCTCAGATTTTATTTTGGTAGTTAAGGTTGCAGTCGCTGCATTCTGGTATTCTGGTATGGCTTGCCATTTTATCACAGGGCACTTAGTTGGACTGATCTGTGGAGATTCAGCCAAAGTGTTTAGTGGACATTCAGGTAAATATAGAGTTAAAATATGCAAACTTTACACAGAAGATACATTAGCTACAAATCAAACTTTTGTCTAAGTGCTCTGGGAGTGAACACAGGACTAAAATAAATAAGAGAAAAAAATTGAGGATTGGGAGGTGTTAATGGGCTCTGTTTGACAAACCATTAATTTAACTTCTCAGACAAGTAAACCATATAATGGTAGGTGTTCCCGAAACGCACAATGAAAGAAGCCTCCTAATTAGGTTTTTTTTTTTTTAATTAAGAAAACTTGCAGGAACTGACTCTCACAGGACTGAGTTTGAGATTTCTCAAACTCTTCTAAAACAGAAAACACACCTTTCTAGAAAATGAGCTGGAAATCTGATATTGCTTTGGTCAATAACATTTATTTGTGGCATGGTGTGGACTGGATGTTTTAGAAATGTAAGCCAGGTAAGTATGTGGTATAGAAATTGTTGTTTAAAGTGATTTACAGGGTCATGTTGGATTTTGTAAAAAAGGCTTCAGTGATTCTTCCTGGCTGCTAGCTGCCTGACTCAGGTGAGAAATGACTGGAGTCTAGCACTCCACTGCTGCTCACTGATGGCTGCTTTGTCAAAGCCTGTCAGGTCTAAGCAGGATTATTGGCGTGCGTCATTTAATGGGTAGCTGCTCTCATCTCTTTCTTTGTCACCTGATTCAGAATGGCATCCGCCGTGCGCTTGGCTTGTGTTTTCTGAATACTTCATATGTAGATTGGGGATTGCAGTTAATTTTAAGCATGGTTAACTCATTCTGTTGATCTCAGAAGATTAATAACAAAGGTTGCTATAATTGTTTCAAATAGGAGGATTGCAAGTCTTTTGCTTGTGATTTGCTGTTCACTTGCCATCTGTATGTCCCTTTCCAGATTCTAGAAGCAGATTGGTACATCTCCCTGACACTGTTGGGCATCAGCCCGTGGGTGTTTTAGCGTGGGCCTTGGGTTGCACAAAGCTGTGCTTCTCAGAGCATCAGCGGATTTGTGTGCACACGCTTTGGAGATTTTACTGGCATACCCTTTCATTTTTTTTCCTTTTGTCAGCTGCATCCTTCGACTTCTCTTTCCTGTGATGAACCAGCCTGCAGGAAGTGGCTAGTACACATTATGCCAGATTTTATCATAGTAAGAAACTACTTGAAGGTTATGATGAGAGTGTGAGTGAGTGAGCAATATTGTGTGTTTACTGTAGTTACAGGACCTGGCAGAATGCCTTAGCAAGTTATGGGTATGTGCTTGTTGAGGAAATGTGTGTGTGATGAGATGAGGCTCTGGTTGTAACAACTAAAGGGGTATAGTCTATGTAGGGGGGAGTTCTGGCAAGAAGCCACCACTATGGGTTTTTGTTCAGATGAGCACAGTACTATTTATACATTGATGCTTTTTTCATCTGTATGAAGACAGGCAATGATTGGGCTGATTAAACTGGAAAGGGAACTCTGAAGTGGGATAGGGGCTTGTGGAAGTGAGGCAAATCACACCTCTCTCTTCTTTTTGTCAGAAATGCTGAGTCTGTGGAGAGGAGGAGCGAGAAGATACTTGGAGAAGAGAGCTTTGGCTGTTAGCTCTACGTTCAGGTAATTCTACCTGCATTCCAGCAGCATCTGTAATGTGTGGGAGGGGACATTTCCAAGAACTGGGGTTTGGTTATTGAGAGGCACTTTATTCATCCCAGGTGTAAGACAGTGAAAATCTGCACCTTTTGAAATGCAGAGACTTATAGCACCTTCTTTTTAAATATTTAGGATGAATTACATAAAATCTAGCAGCCATAGCATGTATGTGTGTGACATGTCTGCCTATGAGCTTCAAACTCTATGCTTTTAGTCTTTTGACACCTTAGATTGTGTCAAGTATTTTGTGGGTCAGTGCACTATCCCACCCTCATAGTTCCAGCAGGGGCTTATTTACCTTATTTGATCCTTAAAGCTATGCTGCCAGGAGCTATTTGTCACTCAAGTGGAAAAAAAAAGTCCAATAACTGCTAGTAAGAAATGTCATAGTACCTATCCCAAAACAGAGATGCAGTGAACCAGTCCTGAAACCAGGCCTGTGAGATATGTTTGCTTCCTATCACCTGGAGACTGGGTGACCCACATAAACCAAACAGATTTAACTGGAAGAAGCAGCATAGAACTGCTAAGTGGGCTTTATACATATAAATGAGGGTGGAGATCAGGTGTAATTTAAGTCATCTGGCTGGTATGGGTTGAAGGGATCCAGATACTTGCAGTACCTTGATCATTGAAGCTGGCTTTTGCAATATGGAGCATACATTTTTTTTTCAATGGGGACAGTGCAAGAGCTTGTGTGGGAGGTTGAAAAT
The DNA here is from genome assembly GCF_016835505.1 of Polypterus senegalus. NCBI lineage: Eukaryota > Metazoa > Chordata > Cladistia > Polypteriformes > Polypteridae > Polypterus > Polypterus senegalus. The sequence continues at coordinate 31,882,538 of NC_053162.1, read as the reverse complement.
ATCTGAAACATGTAGTAGTACAGAGTACAGCAAAATCCTTATTGTCACTCTCCAGCACTATGATAAACAAGAACATAATAAAACGCTAACCTTCATTAGTTATGTGTTTTAAGTTATTGCATGTACTTTGGAAATAGCTAGGATCTGTATAAATGTTGTTGAAGTATTAGTACTTCTTCATTTTCTATATACTATGATGATTTTCTGTGGATGAGGATTTCTACTCTAATTTACAATTCTATGAATCAATAATTTTCAACCTATCATTACAGAATAGTAATGTCTCCTTCAAAAGGAGGGAACCTTGTCAGCAAGGAAAGATTTTAGATGATGTTATATCATTGAGCATATACTCCCCAAAAGTGATAACTAATCCTGAATTGTTTCTTTTCCCGTGTGTGGTTTCAATATATCATCCGACTTAGTTGTTCATACTTCTATCACAATCATTTACCTGTAACATGTGTCACATGCATTACTCTCAGCCTATCATAAATGCCACTCGTACTGCACTGATAGCACGGCATCGCAAATATGATGTATCATTAAGAAATCTGCCGTTGAATCCACATATTTACATACATTACCATGATTTTCTGGAATGTCATCATTAACATTCTTTGCTTTTTCATCCTTATCCAGTTTCTCAACGATACTGCTCATGTTGGTTGCATTGTTGCTCAAAACTGATAAAACCTTTTCTTAACGAACATCAAAATCTTCTCATATGTTTCACAAGCTTTTGCAGATTTTCACTTGTATATTGAGCTTCAGTTTCTCTTACTGCTGTTCTGGTCTTAACAAATTGTTTATTATCTACAAATTAAAGTTCTTTTGCAAAATAATTAACTGTCTGACATATGTAATCATCCATTCTCAGTAGAAGATGTCATATATGAAGAAGTTCCTTGAGATGCATTCTTTTGCTTTTTGTCTCATCCAGTACCAGAGTTCTAATACTATTGTCTTTTTAAACATATATATATATATAGTGTTTTTTTTTTTTTAAAGTCATTTCCTCATTCAAATCAAGAAAAGCTGATGCAGAGGACTTAAAGCAACTGCATTCTTAACCACCATTTTAATAATGCACCCTTTAATATTGTCACTCATAAAATACAGCATTTCAGAAACAGGGATAGACTGATGACTTGAAGAACTTGGGTCATAAATATCACTTTGCTTCTTACATTCTGCAGCCTATGCAATAATAATATTCAGCACACTGGGATGATGTAGTTTCATTTGACACTTAAAATTTGATGCTCTTCTTAGGGCACCTTTTCTGTTGCTGGAGTAAGCACAAATTTTGGCCTTGTAGTGCATTCCTTCATTATCTTTTGGAATTTGGCTCATGCTATATACAATTTCTCTTTGTCAGTGAGTGAGAAATGTTCATGCACTGCAGATTTCATCTACATTTTCTTTGCCATAAGAATGATGATTCAGTTAGAGATGCTTAATTGAAAGTCGTTCAGTACTGGCTAGTTAACGGATGTAAAAGTCTTCTATACCTTAACGCATACATGCTGAGGCACAAGAAAGTTGTGCTATGGTTGTACAGGAAATAGATACTTTATTATTCCCAAGGGGAAATTCACATACTCCAGCAGCAGCATACTGATAAAAAACAATATTAAATTAAAAGAGTGATAACAATGCAGGTAAAAACAGACAATAACTTTGTATAATGTTAACGTTTACCCCCCCGGTGGAATTGAAGAGTCGCATAGTGCGGGGGAGGAACGATCCCCTCAGTCTGTCAGTGGAGCAGGATGGTGACAGCAGTCTGTCACTGAAGCTGCTCCTCTGTCTGGAGATGACACTGTTCAGTGGATGCAGTGGATTCTTCATGATTGACAGGAGCCTGCTCAGCGTCTGTCGCGCTGTCACAGATGTCAAACTGTACATCTCCGTGCCTACAATAGAGCCTGCCTTCCTCAACGGTTTGTCCAGGCGTGAGGCGTCCTTCTTCTTTATGCTGCCTCCCCAGCACACCACCGTGTAGAATAGGGCACAGTCTTCTAAGGAAGTATAGTCGGCTCTGTCTTCTCTTGCACAGAGCATCAGTATTGGCAGTCCAGTCCAGTTTATCATCCAGCTGCACTCACAGGTATTTATAGGTCTGTACCCTCTGCACACAGTCACCTCTGATAATCACATGGTCCGGGAGGGGCCTGGTCCTCCTAAAATTCACCACCAGATCCTTGGTTTTTCTGGTGTTCAGGTGTAAGTGTTTTGAGTCGCACCATGTAACAAAGTCTTTGATTAGGTTCCTATACTCCTCCTGCTGCCCACTCCTGATGCAGCCCACGATAGTAGGGTCATCAGCGAACTTTTGCACGTGGCAGGACTATGAGTTGTATTGGAAGTCTGATGTATACAGGCTGAAGAGGACCGGAGAAAGTACAGTCCCCTGCGGCGCTCCTGTGTTGCTGACCACAATGTCAGACCTGCAGTTCCCAAGACGCACATACTGATGTCTGTGTTTTAAGATATTCCAAGATCCATGCCACCAGGTATGACTCTACTGCCAACTCTGTCAGCTTGTCCCTAAGGAGTAGAGGTTGGATGGTGTTGAAGGCACTAGAGAAGTCCAGAAACATAATTCTTACAACACCACTGCCTCTGTCCAAGTGAGAGAGAGATCGGTGTAGCATATAGATGATGGGATCCTCAGCTCCCACCTTCACCTGGTATGCGAAGTGCAGAGGGTCGAGGGCGTGGCGGACCTGTAGCCTCAGGTGTTGAAGCAGCAGCCGCTCCATGGTCTTCATCACATGTGATGTCAGAGTGACAGGCCGGAAGTCATTCAGCTCACTAGGACGTGATACCTTTGGGACTGGGGTCACTGATTTGAGATATGCAGTACAAACAAGAAATACAAATAGTTATAGAATAACAGTGAGTGCCAGTGCAGTTGCGTGGTGAGTGTATAGTGTATATACATCTTCATTTTCCATATTCTATGTTGGATGAGGATTGGTGCTGTAATTTATAGTACTATAAATCAATAATTACCAACCAATCCATTAGAGAATAGCTCTGTTTCTTTCAAAAGTTCCAGTTAGTAACTTAGTGGATGCTAAAGTTGAATTTAATGTCTGGGCACTAGTTGCAATCTGATGTGCAACATTTCTGAAATTGGAAACTTTTTTTTACCAACCCCGGTCAGGCATTTTTCAGTACATACTCTTTACTGAAAAGTAGTCAATGCAGGAAGCTGTCTTACCAAGCCAAATGCCAAGATAATAGTCTTAATTGTTTCCTTTGTTTTTTTTTTTTTGTTTTTTTCTTTTGATCTGGCCAATGTGTTGTTAGCAATGTGGATGCTAAATTTGAGCAATTAATTCCTTTGTTTCGGGCCAACACTAAATTATGTCTTACTGGAGTTTTGTTACCTGACTGGGATTAGAACTCTCACATCTGCCCAAAACTGCTCATTTAACTTTTTTGGCCTAGGATCATGCACCAGTAGATGCACTTACTGGATCACTTCATTCTCCTGGGCCCAGCACTATAAATAGAGTTTAAGGCTTTACTTTATTCTTTGCCAGAATTATTATTATATATTACAACTTTCCATTACTCTGACAACCATCAGATGATGAAAATCAGATGCTTTCCTTCATTCACTTGAACCAGCACTGCAAATGCATACTTTAGCTTTTAATTTATTTACCAGAACCAAAGCTGCAGTGGCACCTTGGAACTTTTTTTTTCTTTACTGTTTCTAGCAATATGATATCGGTCTTGAGCTCTTTGATCCTTCAGTGAGATTAGCACTGTAAAACTGTAAACTTCTGTGTTGATTCTCCAGCAATATGTTGTCATACTGGAGCTTTATATTCCTTCACTGGAACAAGACTTTTAATAACTTAGAGCGCTTTACTTTTTCACTAGAGAAATCAGTTACTGATCCAACACCTGTTTTGCAGTCCATAACTTCTGATTCTGAATTTCTGTTTTTGGTGTTGCATGAGCTTTTCTGTTTTCATGAAAGCAGAATGCATGCTTAATGCCACCAGACATTATCTTAATGAAGTTTGATTAGGCTATCTATTTATTTTTTGTGAATTAGTAAATTAGTAAATAAAGACAAAATGACAGGCTATAAACAATAAATAGACATAGCATACAAAGGAACCTGAGTCACCCACTCCTACCCAGGCTGAGCCATAGGAAGGAAAAAAAGGGCAAGGAGTCAAAAGCCAAGATTTACACAATTGACCAACAGCAGACCAGGTTCCAGTTACATTACTGGAACACCATTAATCCAGGGCTGCAGATAACTTCAAATGTATTGTTATAGAAGAAGGTCTGCCAGTTTTCAACAGTAACTCGTTCAGGTGCCTTCCATTCGGAGGCAATAATTAACGTGGCTGCCATGGTACCCAGACAAAATAACTTGCATTCAGGGGGTTTAAGTGGAAGCATAGAAAGGTCTCAAAGAAGAAAGATTTGAGGCAACAGGGGAATACTGCAAGAAAACTTGGACAGAAGGTGATAAATGTGTGTCCAAAAGGAAAAGACAGGAAGACAGTGTTAGAACATTTGGAGGAAAGTGCCAGATAGTCCAAGGTAACGTAATTGACAGAGAGGATCAGTAGTGAGGCCCTTCAGATGTCTGGGAATAGGATAAAGTCTATGAAGAATTCTGAACTGGGCGTGTTGATAATTTTGACTTCTAGAACAAAACCTTATGTTGGAGAAAATGGTGTCCCATGAGAGAAGTGAGGTGAAAGAAGAAAGGTCTCTGGACCAAAGAGAAATCAAGGGCAGAGGTCTGTAAGATGCTTTGCAAAATAAAGAGAAGAGGTGCAGTGGCATTCTTTTCTTCTTGGAGGAAACTAGAACAGAGGAAATTAAGATGTGCTTGTAAAGGCTAGAATGTCATAAATCCTGAACTATTGAACAGATCTCCCTGCACACTGTTTTCCGTGCATTGCCAGGAAGGAAATACACAGGGCTGCCCACCTATTGAGAGAGCAGATTTATGAAATATTGGAGTGAGGGAGTCCCATTTTCCAGAATGTGCAAGTAACTTTTTCCACACAGTGCCAGATGCTGATGGCATATGACAAGATAGGTCCTAAGGAAAGTTTGGTGGCTTTAGACTCTAAGGAGGTAAACAGAAGATCCTGAAGAGAAAGTGGGAAAGCAAGGGAGAATTCCATAGGGAGCCACAGAGGAGGATGAGGAGGAGGACACCGCCATGATCAAATAGGGTGCAGGGTGAAAGCCCAATGGTATATAGTTCTAGGTCAGGCAGTAATACACCTGCACTGAATCTGTCTTTGACTGGGGTTGAATGCTTAAGGTTTGGTCTCTTGCCTTTCCAGAGGAACCTTGAGATCAGTGACCTGACTTTAGACCAATATTTAGTAGAAGGGGGGAAGTGGTAGCATAGAGTTAATGAAGTTGAAACGGGGTGTAATTTTCATTTTGATAATGGCCAAATGACAAAGAAAAGAGAGAAAGCTTGGACCAGATGTTAATGGAAGCTTTCACATCAGCGAAGATGGGCCTGTAGTTATTAGATGATATGTCTGAGACTGAGGCAGTAATATCAACACTCAAAAATCTTAGACTACTAGATACAGGGATGACAGACGGTAGGGACAATTGACAGCACATATCATTAAGAGGCAAGAGAGAAGGTTTGGACCAATTAATTGTAACCGGACAGGGCTTTGAAAGACCTGAACAGTTCTAGCACACAAGGGATATCAGTCAGGGCATTACCTAGGTAGACAAGGATGTCATCAGCATATAAAGATATTATGTGACCGGAATTTGAAACTGTAATGGGAGTTAGAAGCTGGAAATTACAGATGGCAATTGCGAGTGGTTCGAGAGATAAGTTGAAGAGTAAAGGTGACAAAGGATAGCCTTACCTAGCTCCCCTACTAATGGAGAAGGGGCATGATATATTTGAATTAGACCAGAGAACTTTAGAGGGAGAGGAGTAAAGAGTCTTCACCAGATTTACAAAACCAAAGCCCATTCTGTCCATGGCTTGCCCTAAGAAATGCCAGTTCATGCAGTCAAAAGCCTTTTTTGTATCCAGGGAAAGGAGTGCAACAGGGCTAGAGAGGGAGGGAGCTGAATTAATGACATGTAGAAGTCTTTTCATTTTATTAGAGGCTAACCGTGACTGTATGAAACCAGATTGATTGGGATTAATTAATTTGCTAATGACTTTCAGTAAGCAGCGGGCCAGAACCTTAGCTAGCAGTTTTGTATCTGTGTTAATGAGAGAAAAAGAGAGAGAGGTCTGTAACCCTGACACAGAGTCAGATGTTCACCTTGAAATTACATGAAATATGTACAATGAGGCATGTGTTTGTCAACAGGTGGAGATCTGGCTAGCAATGGATTTAGTGCTGCGTTTGCGTCAATGCCGATCAGAAGTTCACAGTCAGAGAATTTAAGAAGATTGTCAGTGAGGTTGGGGGGGAAAAGGAGGGGTGATACAGGGTATAACCATAGGCAGAAACTTAAGAGTAATTTACAACCTCCGAGCTCAGCATTCAGGTAACAAATCGACCCACATTGTCGACACCTAATGCCAAATCCTTAATTTGTAAGCTACAGCACAACATCTTTTAGAACATTAAGTTATGTTAGGCTTTGCCATAATTAGACTATGAAAAGAGACTAGCAGGAGATAAAGCAAAACGATACGTAAAGGAAGCATTAGTATGCTGTTGTGTAGCGATTGATACTGTCACAAATATAAAAACCAAAAAACCCTCCAACTCAGGCTTCCTTCTAGACCGATCAACGAGCTACCTCCAACTGCAGGAACCCCACAATAGCTAACCGCATAAAAACTAAAACAAGCAGTGAGGACCCAAACCACCCATAGCTGCAGGCATCTCATGAGTGTAATATAGAGACTACCAAAAAACAATAGCAAGAAGAGAGCATCCCACCCCCATTTTAAAATAGCATGTGCGATGCAGAGAACAAAATGAACAAATGAAACAAAATACTGAAGGGAGAGGATTAACTGTAGCACCTACAATGATGCTGAAGACACCATCAGGCCCACCCACCTTGAGCCCATGAAACAAATAACCTATGCAGAAAGTCCCCATTTCCACATCAGTAAACGTCAACATAGCATAACACTGAACATCTCTTCTTTGAGGAGATTTCTCATCGACTCCCGGTAGGTGTCTGTATTGTCACTGGATTCTAATGGAGGATGTTGTGGCTTCTTTGGCATGTTACAAGCTGAGGAATGGAGTCTAATAGTTTGGCAAACTCCACATTGGTATCGGCATTTCAACCATATACTTAGACATCTATCCAGTGGCTATTTACATAATCAAGAGCAAACCCAGAATTTCATCACTTATTCACATGGTCAAAAAACATTGAGGCCAGCACATATGGCAAACACAAGCCCAAAGGATTTGCATCTGAATTTTGCATACTGATGGTTGATTGTCATATATTTGCATGCACCGATCACTTATTCAGTGCAAAATGGTTACTAGTCAATATTAAACTGCATTACACAGTTCTGGGCCCTCTTGCAAAATACAAACATGCTTCTTTCTGACTTGGCTAAATAATCCCACACCTATTGCTGTCATTTCACCGGAAAACAAAGGCAAGTGTTACATTTTATCTTCCTCTGATTTATGATTTGCAAGGGTACAATGGCATCTACTAATCCATGCTGGAATTTAAGAATACCAATAGTGACAATACAGGAGACCACCAAAAATAAAAATGACAGGGAAATCCTTGAAGATGTAGAAGGTATTTTAGGAATAATAGACTGAATAACAAACATGTTTCTGTTAAATCTGGGATGCTGATGTTGTTCCATTTTGGAAGGAATTAAACATAAAAAATAATTAAAAAACACAGAAAATGACAAAACCGTATAGAAGCAAAAAGCAAACTGCATGATGCATCCTCAGGCTATATCTATCTAGAAGAAAATCATTTTAACAAGCACACACATACTTTCATTTGAAAAAAAGGTGGTTTTAAAAATTTGACCAGATAACATCTGATGTTCAGTTTTTGTGAAAACGGTGGCTTGTTGAAGTAAAGTACACTTATTCAGTGGAGAATAGTATCAGATAATGTAATGGGAAGGCAAAGCTAAAAATGTAAAGATCAGAGCAAGGAAGAGACTTTTAATGTTGATTAAACTTCTTGAAAACAAACAGCTGATAAGCTTTTTAAGCTGTTAAGTTACCATATCAGCATCATCAACCTGGAGTTTCTGGTACAACAGAAAATAGTATTAGCTCCTGTCTGAGGGACAGGTTGTACCTCTTCAGCTGTGTGCAGGTTTAGAGAAATGTTCCAAAGGCTGGATGGTTTGACTTGCGATGTGGTAATGGTCAGGCGTTTAAACCATTGTGACAAACTGCAGCAGTGGGATGTAATAGCTGCTTTCTTTATTTAAATTGTTTTCAGATATTACCTAGAATGTAAATAAGTTAAGCAAAGGCAACAGCATATTATGTGACTTCTAGTCAAACTTAACAGCTGCAGTTGCTGAATTTGTTTTCCCTTGAGGATGTCAGAGACTAGGAATCACAGGGTATGACAAATTACACAACTCTTTACAGGCTATTCATCACGGTTTCATAGCTATCAAATATAGTGAGCTTGCTGCATTCTCATACCCAATAACATGCTGCCTGACTGCACCAGTGCCTCTACAAAGCCTTTACAAGGTATAGTTAGCTGCAATCCCAGCCCTCTTATTTTCCTTTTACAATTCTGTTCTGGTCGCAGTAGTGTGCAGTGACTTCTCTAAGATAGTTTAAAGTGTACAAAGGAAAATCGCTGGGGAATGTTGTGTCATTTGATGAGGACCCTTTACAATAGCCTGCAACCTTAAAAGTATTCACAATAGCTTGACTCTTTTTGTTACTGGAAATGGCTGCTCTCTTCTGTAATTTGCAGGGCACAAGCTCATTGAAAAATAGCTTTTTTTTTTTTCTCTTCTCTGGCCTTGGCTAGTTGCCTAATCTTCCCCCACACATCACTCAGAATAGGTTAGATGTCAGAAACGCTAAAATAGAGAAAAATACCATGCTGCTTTAACTTCCTGAAGCAGACTGTTGTTAAGATACAAGAAAAAAACAAATGAACAAGGGCCATCAATAAGTGAAGGCAGGATCATGAGCTAGTTTTTTTTGTCTGTTGTTAAGTACTCGGCCATTCAGACTGTCACGGACTAATGGTTGGTCATCTTAATGAATTCCAATAGAACAGCACTTGGATGTTTTACCAAAGTGATAGACAGACAACCCAGTGGCAGGATGTGTTAGCAGTTCTTTTTTATTATCTTATTTAAATGTTAAAATAGCAATACTGTAATTAAACAATGATTGCTCTAAATGTGGATTCTTGTGCCTGATTCCGTCTGTAACTAATACATGCAATCAAGTTAATAATAATAATAATAATAATAATAATTTGTTACATTTATATAACACTTTTCTCACAACTTTCTTGGTTATAAAAAAAAATCTAATGTCATATTTGCTGGTTGACATTTGAAAAAGGACTTACAGTTTGAATATTATTTAGGATGACTGTAACAAACTTTTATATGTGTGTATAAATTCAAGTCAAATCTCTGTTTAAATATAGCAAAAAATGGGGCACAAATGACTGTAAAACAATTTAAACTGCAGTGACATTTTAATGATTTTATGTACTCTTCAATTTGTTGTTTTAATGTTTACTATCACTCCAAAACAGCCTTGTGCAGGAAACTAGAACAGCCTAATAATGTTTAATATGTATTTGCTAAAGAGATGGCTTGTAAAATACTAATAGTTTTTTTCTTCTTTCTACAGTGCTGTGTTCATTGCCGAGACCAGGAACTCAAACATAAGGAAAGCCAGCAGACCTGTCCCTCACAAACTGCGCTCTATAACTGCATGTGTACCTTGTCGTGTCAGACTTTCCTTTGTTAAATACCTCATGTGATCGTGCCAAGAGATCAGGGGTTTTGCCCACTCTGCTTCCTGAAAACGAACGTGACTGTAAAAGCAGCCCATTTCGTAGATTCCAATGGGTCGGGTTTTAGGAATAGCCTCACTAGAGCTTGTCAACGACTTAATTTGTCAAATCAACTTCAGTATTATTTTACCAGTCACCTTCTGAGAAGGGAAAGGGCTGCCTTTTATTTACAGAGTTTCCAGTGGACCTGAGTGGTGGCTTTTGTGCAAATGGTTACTTCTCTTGGATGGGAACCTTGATTTGTGGAATCACACAGACTAGGACATTCAGCTCTGAATCTACCGAGTATGTCCTGTGCTGGAGGTGAACAGTTGCATGAAAACTAAATGCTAGTGCTTGTGTAAACCTTCTAGAAGGGTATGCTAGCACACTGAGGACATGTTACAAGGGACATCTATGGGCTACAGAGGCAAACAAAAGAGCTGGAGTGCACACTTCTAGCTCCCTCACCAATGAATTCAATTGCTCTTCCAAAGACAAGACGACCTACACTTTAGAAATTGTGACAAAGGGTGTGGTTAGGGCTATAGGAGATAAGTGCCACCACATGAAAGGAAGCAGAGCTGGCTGATTTGGCTCTATGCGGATAGCTCGGTGATTTAGAGTGTGAGAGAGCCTGGACAGAAGCAGTGAGCCACTTAAGCAATGTGGAGCTCACTTGCTCACTGAACCATGCGCTGCTCTCTTCGGTTTTGGGTCCTCCTGGGGTCGCTGGCCCTGCTGTTTGTCACCTCGCTTCTCTTCTCCCTCTCACTGCGTGGAGCAGCTCTTCCCTACTTGGAAACTCCTGACTGGGAATTGTCTCACAAGGTGAAGCTAGTGCCTGGATATGCTAGCAGTCGAAGGCAAGGCTCGCCATTGCTGGCACAGCAGCGTACTTGTTCGTGCCAGACATGTGTTGGAGACCCTGGAGTGTCGGATTGGTTTGATGAAAACTTTGAGTTGGATATCTCCCCAGTATGGACACGAGAGAACATGCAGTTGCCTCCAGATGTCTACTACTGGTGGGTGGTAAGTGTCCAGTACTTTTAATATTTCCTGCAACATAAAGGTGAATTAGAGAATATCAGTGATGGCCTCCTTTTTGAAAGCAGAGCCTTGGACATCTTGTAAAAGTCTACATAGTTGTGCAGTTAAGGGACTGGTAACCCAGTTTCTAGAGAACTGGAGTACCTGTACATTTTTACACCAGACAGCTTCTTTAAGGTCAGTTCTAGCTGCTAATTTAGCTAGTTGGATGAATTTTTACATCTCTCTGTCCTCCAACTTTGAGAAATCTGGCTTTTTAACTTTCTCATATATGAAGTATAGGGAAGGTATTGGAATCTTCCAAAAAATCCATTTTGAGATTTTAATGAATCTCAACGTTTTAGACATCCCTGAGTACTTGAGTACGCTTTCACTTACGTCAACCAAATTTTGCATACGAGTATTAGGTACAAAACGTAGATTTCTATCAACCTTTGGGCTATTGCCATTAACCAGAAGTGGAACTTTACCTTTTATTAATTTATTAACTTTTACTTTTATAATAATTGTTCAATATATTATTAATTTGATTTTATTTGTTGTTGATGGTTGTTTAATCTACATAATATAAAAATATAATCATTGTCTTACGGTTTACTCCTCAAATATCCATCCCCATATCTGAGTATATGAGAAAGTCGAGGGGAGACCACTTTAAAGTCGTAGGAAAGAAATCAATCTCTTAATTTTATCTCACTAGCTACTTAAAAATCTATGTTATTAATTCCTTCCTTTTTATTACAAGCAGTAAAATTAACAGTGATGTGTAATAAACAAGGAAGCTATAAGTGGAACTGTGTTTGCATCTGTTTATCATTATGCAGCTGGTTGACTAAAATATTTAGAAAGTAAGGAGCAAAAAAGTTGTGAGGTTGGCTTTGGTCTGAAAATGTTCTGATTGCCTTTAAAAGAAAAAGACACAGTAATTATTTGTGTTTCTGTATTAATTCAATGAATCTGTGATGGCAACATGTTTTGCATATCCAGCAGCAATTTAAATCCTAGCCTGTTTTTTCTTCTGTGTGTATCTTGTATTGTTCTCCTCTTTCTCTCTGTGTGTGTGTGTCTATGTGACTTTTCCCCAAGTGAATGTTTTCTGTTGACATCCTAAAGGTATGCTGGTTTGGTGTATTGATGACTCTAAATTGGCACAGTGTGGCACAGAATGGGGGAGTGTGCTTGTCTAAATGTGCACCAGGATGGACTGGCACCCAAGACTCATTTCTTTTTTATTACAAATGCTGCAAGAAATCTCATGACTCTGTCGTAGACTGACGGGCTTCATAAAATAGGTGGATGTATGGATGATGTAGATCCTTATAATTGAAAATAAGAATCTGTTTAAAGAAATAGCAGCAAATATTGTAATTGTTCATGACTTTATTGAACCCATTTGCTCTGCAAGCACTGTATTTGGTGTACAAACCTGGCCCATTACTATCCTTTTTCCAACGTCTGTACTCACTTTTGATGAACTTTCAGTTAAATACTACAGGTTGACGTTCAAAATTCCAGCCATTGATAATCCGGTTCCTTCAGATTTCCGGCATGGATTTCGGAGCTCATTTTCAAATTTACCGTGTTGGCACGCCACTGTTTTCTGGAGGCACCGTTTATATTTTGATGGCGCTGTAGTCGATAATTAGTTCTGGGTCTTGCTTGCACCTGCTAGCAGGCATTCCTGCTCACTCATTCACATTTTATCATTTATTTGCTGCTGTATAGCTCCATTATGGATTCAGCAAAGAAAAGAGGTGGTGTAAAACGTAAACATTGTGCGTTGTCGATCGCAGAGAAAGTGGAAGAGCTAAAAAAAACTTGATAGCAGCGTGTCTGTACGAACCATGTGCTTTTCATTTACTGTTTAATTTTCTTTCTTTAAAGGACTGTACATGTAGGCATTTTCTGTTAAATATATACAGCATACAGTATATAACCATCCAAAATCCGGCATTGTCGAAAATCCGGCACTCCTCAGGTCCGGATGTTGCCGGATTTTTGAATGTCAACCTGTATATTTTATAGAAGTTGGCTTCCTCAGTTGTCTCTCTGATAACAAAATGTATAACCTCCTAAAGCAGTGTAAACAGCAGAATGTACTCATGGGATGGGGGGGAATCTACACAATCTGGAGAAAACCCATGGAAATGTGGAGTGAACATGAAAACTCCACTTGCACAGTGAGGTAACGGTTTGATCTCGTGATTCTGATTCTGTGAGGCAGCACTGGTCCTGAATTGGATTATGCAGGTTTGAGAAGGTTATGTTATGCAGTATTACTTGTGACCAAGTTTCCTAGATTTTTTTCATAGCATTTACAGTAATGGCAGTTTGAATAATCTGACATCCCAGTACAGACTCTGCTATAGAATGACCAGGAGAGGGGGTAGGTGGCTAGTTAGCTGAGGTCCAGGACTTTGCTTCACAATTTTAATCTCCCCCATTGTCAACTGGCCTTAGTTGATCAATTAAGTAATACACTGATATTATACATAAATGGAAACCAACAATCAGTTTCTACCTTATTCTCTGTGTGTTTTAACAAGTCTTTATTTTACTCTTAATAATTAGTATAATTTAAGCTTGTATTTTAATTGTTCACACAAGTTTGCGCCTGTACTCAGTGAAGAGCGCTATACAAAAACAAGTTGTAATGTTATAATTGGAGTAATAACCTCGGTATACACATTTTTAATATTTTCTCTGTTTAGCTTTGCGTGCCTCTTGACCTCTTTTACATCTCTTTGTATATGGATAGGCACTTTCATAATCTGCAGAGTTAGAACCCAGTAAGAAAACCCATTAGGACAGTCAACCCCATTAAAGAGGTCATTCATGAGAAATACCCCCAAAAAAGATAACAGTTTGGACAAAGTTTAAGATACATATTTAAATTGTAACTTTCAATTTCTACTCTTACAACAAAGCTTGTGGAAGTGAAACATAATGTCATGACATTGAAAACACATTTCTGAGGACTCCAGAACACAATTGTTACTGCACAAGAGTTTGGAAAGGGCTATATAATCATTGAAGTGTTTTGCCCTTATTCAGTACAAAAGCAGATGGATATTGTAGAAATATTGGAAATTCTGTCTTCCCAAATTTGGCTGTTAAAACGCAAGGTGTACTGTACTCTAGGAGATCAAAAAGTGTCTAGATCCAGGCCAGAGACCAGAAAAGGGTAGACCTAGATACTGTATACTAATTAAAAAAAATGGTACCCAAAAGTTGTTTGGATGTACTTACAGTTCATATTATATGGTTGTCGAAGTCAGCTGAAAAATGTCTCATCACTGCTGGATTTTCCATTATGGTTACAGACAAGTTTCATCTCCTCTGTTTGCTTATTTAGAGCAGCATGATTAGCAACATTGCTTCCTCATAGCTCCGTGGACCTGGGTTTGATCCCTGACCAGGGCACTGTCTCTTTGCAGTTGGCACATTCTGCTTATGTTCATTTGTTTTGCCCTTGCATGGCAAAGACATACAGGTTAGGTTTACTGACAGCTGTGACTGAGTGAGAATGTGTCTATAAAAGCTCTGTCACATTAAGCGACTTTTCAGGTGACTTTCAGTCATAGCCTTCATTTTACATAATTTTAGCTTGTCGGCAGATACTCTTATGAAGCCATGTGACTAATGTGACATACCCAGCGACTCATTCCAACTAATCTGCGGTTTCTTCTTCTTCTTTCGGCTGCTCCCGTTAGGGGTTGCTACAGCGGCTCATCTTCTTCCATATCTTTCTGTCCTCTGCATCTTGTTCTGTTACACCCATCACCTGCATGTCGTCTCTCACCATTTCCATAAACCTTCTCTTAGGCCTTCCTGTTTTCCTCTTCCCTGACAGCTCTATCTTTAACATCCTTCTCCCAATATACGCAGCATGTCTCCTCTGCACATGTCCAAACCAACACAATCTCGCCTCTCTGACTTTGTCTCCCAACCGTCCAACTTGAGCTGACCCTCTAATATACTCATTTGTAATCCTATCCATCCTCTCACACCCAATGCAAATCTTAGCATCTTTAACTCTGCCACCTCCAGCTCTGTCTCCTGCTTTCTGGTCAGTGCCACCATATCCAACCCATATAACATAGCTGATCTCACTACCGTCCTGTAGACCTTCCCTTTCACTCTTGCTGATACCCGTCTGTCACAAATTACTCCTGACACTCTTCTCTACCCATTCCACCCTGCCTGCACTCTCTTTTTCACTTATCTTCCACAATCCCCATTACTCTGTACTGTTGATCCCAAGCATTTAAATTCATCCACCTTTATCAAATCTACTCCCTGCATCCTCACCATTCCACTGACCTTCCTCTTATTTACATACATCTATTCTGTCTTGGTTGTCCTACTGACCTTCATTCCTCTCCTCTCTAGAGCATATCTCCACCTCTCCAGGGTCTCCTCAACCTGCTCCCTACTATCGTTACAGATCACAATGTCATCAGCAAACATCATAGTCCACGGGGACTCCTGTGTAATCTCGTCTGTCAACCTGTCCATCACCATTGCAAATAAGAAAGGGCTCAGAGCAGATCCCTGATGTAATCCCACCTCCAACTTGAATGCATCCGTCACTCCTACCGCAGCCGTCACCACTGTCACGTTTCCCTCGTAAATATCCTGTGCAACTCTTACGTACTTCTCTGCCACTCCCAACTTCCTCATACAATACCACAACTCCTCTCGAGGCACCCTGTCATATGCTTTCTCCAGGTCCACAAAGACGCAATGAAACTCTTTCTGGCCTTCTCTAAACTTCTCCATCAACATCCTCAGAGCAAACATTGCATCTATGGTGCTTTTCCCTGGCATGAAACCATACTGCTGCTTACTAATCATCACCTCACTTCTTAACCTAGCTTCCACTACTCTTTCATATAACTTCATGCTGTGGCTCATCAATTTTGTTCCCCTGTAGTTACTGCAGTCCTGCACATCCCCCTTATTCTTAAATATCTGCACCAGTACACGTCTTCTCCACTCCTCAGGCATCCTCTCACTTTCCAAGATTCCATTAAGCAATCTGGTTAAAAACTCCACTGCCATCTCTTCTAAACACCTCCATGCTTCCATAGGTATGTCATCTGGACCAATGGCCTTTCCATTTTTCATCCTCTTCATAGCTGTCCTTACTTCCTCCTTGCTAATTCGTTGCACTTCCTGATTCACTATCTCCACAACATCCAACCTCTTCTCTTTCTCTCTAGTTCTCTTCATTCATCAGCCTCTCAAAGTACTCTTTCCATCTGCTCAACACACTCTCCTCGTTTGTGATTACGTTTCCATCTTTATCGTTTATCACCCAAACCTGCAGAACATCTTTCCTAGCTCATCCCCTCTGTCTAGCCAATTGGTACAGGTCCTTTTCTCCCTCCTTAGTGTCCAACCTACTCTTGTCTACTTTATGCATCTCTCTGACTATCCCAATTCTTCTTTGCCATCCTCTTCCTCTGTGTACTCTCCTGTACCACTCTCCATTCCACCACCAGGTGTTTCCTTTTCCTCTTTCCTCTGTCCAGATGTCACGCCAAACACCCTTCTTGCTGTCACCCTTACTACATCTGCTGTAGTTTCCCAACTGTCTGGTAACTCTTCACTGCCACCCAGTGCCTGTCTCATCTCCTTCCTTTTTCAACTTCCACCATTTGATCCTTGGCTCTGCCCTCACTCTCTTCCTCTTCTTGATCTCTGTCATCCTACAGACCACCATCCTATACTGCTTAACTACACTTTCCCCTGCCACCACTTTGCAGACTTTGCCATCTCCTTCAGATCAACTCTTCTGCATAGAATGTAATCTACCTGTGTGCATCTTCCTCCACTCTTGTATGTAACCCTGTGTTTCTCCCTCTTCTTAAAATACATATTCACCACAGCCATGTCCATCCGTTTGGCAAACTCCACTATCCTCTGACCTTCTTCATTCCTCTCCTTGACACCATACTTACCTATCACCTCCTCGTCTCCACTGTTCCCTTCACCAACATGCCCATTGAAATTCGTTCCAATCACCTCTTTCTGTCCCTTGGGTACACTGTTCATCATTACATCCAACTCACTCCAAAAATCTTCTTTCTCACCCATTTCTTTAAGTGTCATTGGTTTAGTAGTCATTTTTTGAATGACGGTAAGGACAGTGAAGCGTGTCCTGTCAGTGAACTTGTTAGTCAAATATATAAAGTGGAAGCTGATTTGAAACAAATACATTATATCAGAAAGCACCAGACTCTAGGTCAGGAAAACATTAAAACTAACATTAAAAGAAATGTAAGTACTAAACTGAACCCCAAACTCCTGTTTCTTTGTAGCAATGTCAGCCTCAGTCCATTCCCTCATAGTGAATGAATCCATATGTAAAACCGTATTAGCTTTTCTTAAATAGGAGGAAGAAATTAAAAAAAGCTTCATTTTGTTGCCTTTCCCTGTTCACTCCTCACTGTTGAATCTGCTTGATCAAGCTTACAGCCACATAGGTCAGCAATACACAAGGCAGCTAACGATACTGGAAGAGGTGCCAGACCATCAAACCTCTACTCATTCACACCTTTTCAACAGCAAGAAAACACTGTTTCTTTCTATTATGTTTTTTTTTTTTACTAACAATAGTTAACTTTTTATTTTTTCTTTTCTTAAAACTTTGCCTTAAACTGTGAGTCTCATATTACAGCAAACAAAATATCTCGGCGTGCTGCGCCATCCAGCTACTTAAAAACAAAATATCACCCAAGATGGCTATGTCATACAGCGTATGACCTGTGACGTGCCACAAGTACAGAAACCAAACAAAACAAGAGAAATCAACCAAAAAACAATGAAGTAAAAGTAGGAAAAAAGATGGAAAACAGGCTTCGACACTCCTAGATTTGTCTTACTGTTTTTCAAAAATGTGTTCCACTGATCCTCAAATATTCTTTTAATTGTAGTGTACTTAATGGTAGAGATAAGAATTGCCACAATAAGGTTTTCTTGGTTGACAATATGATAATATGGAAGGTTTTTTAATAGTTTGCAATAAGTTGCTCATCTCCAATTTCACTTCAGTTAAATTATTAAATTGTAATTATATCCCTATAAACAAAATATACAATTTGTTACATGTAAAGTTGTATCTTGACTCAGATTATCAGATGTTTATGGAGAAATGTGTTTTTCTTTCAGCAGTCTCCACAATAACATTAAGAGTGCTTCTTAATTAGTGTATGTATCACTTACTTTGGTAGCTGTGTCTCAGTCCTTGTGAGATGAGAACTTATGTTTACAGTTAGTCAGTTAACCAATAATTTGAGTAAAATTTCAAAATGTTAATAGAATAGCTTGCAGAGTCAAAGAACGTGTTGAGGTTATCTTGCATTGGACAAAATACTGTTCTTTTTCTAATTATGTTCATGACATTGATTTTGACATTATAAGTAAACTTCTGTGGGTAGTCAAGCAAAATGACACCATTTATTGGCTAACTAAAAAGATTACAATATGCAAGCTTTGAGGCAGTTTGTAATTTTGTAATTGTAATTGATTACAAACGGCACAAAGAGGGGGGCTGAGTTGCCTCGAAAGCTTGCATATTGTAATCTTTTTAGTTAGCCAATAAAAGGTGTCATTTTGCTTGACTTCTCACTACATTCATGATGGCTGACACAGTACAACACCCTAGTACTAAGTAAACTTCTGAAATTTCAAGGTGACACTAAAAATGCAGGGATATTGAAAAAGACTTAGACTATCTATAGTTCTAGGCATCCGTTGGAAAGCAAGATTACATTAAAAGTAAAAGTGCTAAACACAGACAAAAGGAACTTTGTTTATGAATACATGATAGGTCACATTGTCCTACAGGAAATGACCTCTGCAAAGGATTTACTGGTTTATGTTGACACAGCGTTCTCATTAGATAGGCAGTGTCCAAAAAAGAAGCAATTCAAAGGCAAATTAAAATGTAATTTTTGAATATAAAGCAAAGGATGTTCTGCAAAATATACTAATGAGATTACAGCTGGAATGTTGTGTGCAGTCCTTGTTATTGACCTACAAAAACGCTCGGCTCTAGAAGATGTGCAGAAAAGAGTAGCCAAGTGTATCTCAGGGCTACTGTGAATGGCAAAGTAAATAAGTCTCTTAAATTTGGATCAGAGGGAGGTGTGCGGGGCCTAATTCAGATTTTCAGAATTCTTCAAGCATTGAAAACATCGACCCAGCAGATTTCTTTTGATTAAATAGAAAACCAAGTTCAAGCCAGATTTACACTTCACACACAAGTGAATTTTGGCAGCAGTAATTGGACAAATTATTTCCTGATTGGCCAAATATGAAGAATGTGATTTCAACTGGGAAGGTAAGAAAGCACTTGTTTGTACTTTGCAAGATAATTTAAACTTTCATAAGATGTTCCTTAATAAACACTTTCTTAACTGTAGCATTGTGTAAGCCTGAATGAACTAGAAGACTCCACTTAAATGTAGACAGAATATCTGGGACAGGAATTTCTGCAGCAGTGTTATTGTTTGCAGCTCGCCATCTGCTATGTAGAAGCAATGCATTTTGTTATGCAACTATGAAGAAACTCTGATACTTCAATGTATTGTACGGAAGCTTATTCCTGCCACTGTTAAAAAAATATATATATACTGTATGTCTATATAATATACTAGCCAACCCGCGGCATACCATACGCCGCATAATCAGGCCGGTTTTTTAATGATCTTTAAGCACAGGGAGAGAATTAACATTTGAAAAATCGGTAATGTAATAAATAAGCAAGAAAAGCAACATTATAAGAATGCACGGAACGAACCAATACAGTAAAACAGTTTGCTATGGTGCACGCGGTCGTGCGTCGTAACCGAAAACTCGGGTTTTAAAGACTGCTTACTTCATTGTGTTTTAACCTCAGTTGTAAAGGATTGTTTTGAGGATCCCATGGGATACCCCTCAGAAACCGTTTAACACGTTGCATATGGTGATTCACCTCCGCGAGAAACATGCCTCTATGAACAGTCAACGTGGCTCGGAGAAGCCAGGAGTTGGTGGGCGTGGCTCCTTCTGCGTGCGCCACAGGTGTCTTACTTGTCGGCGGCTTAGTGAGTCCACGCCCCTTCCGGCGTGCTTTCCATGGTTGTCTTGCCTTAGTGAATTATATATTAATACAGCCAACCTGTGGCGTACCATATGCCGCATAATCAGGCCGGTTTTTTAATAATTTTTAAGCACAGGGAGATAATTAACATTTGAAAAATCAGTAATGTAATAAATCAGCAAGAAAAGCAACATTGTAACAATGCACGGAACAAACCGACACACAATTGTCCGTGCGGCGCTCAGGTGCGGAGGGTGGAACAGGAGGAGAGGAGAAGGACGTCCACTCGCTCCCTCTGTCATGCTAGTCTGCTGATTTCTCGTCCAGTATGCACTGCCTGCTCATGTGCCCACCTCCAACTCGTCACTCGAGTCGTTGTCGTCTTTGTACAGTCCAGATGTACCTGTGACTCACGTAGACTTTTCATTGCTCTGTGCGGTTTTGGCTGCCTTTGTATATATAATCCACCAAGACACCCGACCACGGTAGTAGCGAGGTGGGAGGGGGGTGTGTACAAAGTGCAGGAGCAGCTAAGAAGACGCATGTTTGTTGCGGATGCGAATTGCTGTATGTAGCGTGTAAAACAGTTTGCTATGGTGCACTCGGTCGTGCGTTGTAACCGAAAACTTGGTTTTTAAAGACTGCTCACTTCATTGTGTATATGACTGTAGGTGAATGAAAAGATGCAACTCTGGAGAGGGCAACGTACAATACAGCGTTTTACACACTGCATACAGCGATTCACATTCGCGACAAATTGTTTTACACGTTGCATTGCATACAGCGATTTACATCCGTGACAAACATGCCTCTTCTTAGATAGTCCTGTCGCGTCCACCCTTGTTCTCAAAGCATACACACCACCTAGTCATGTGGTGCCTCTGTGTGAACCGGTCAGGCACAGAGAAGGTCAGCTGCCGAGAGAGCGTCTCGACTGTTGCAGGGCCTGCATTGGTCAAGCAGGTGAGATGGTAATGAAACAGAGGCACAGGGCTTATTGATTTTTAAAGACTGCCTCCTTCATCATCAATTCATTAGCACGGTAGCTCAAACCAATGCATTCATGGAAGGAATTATTAAGGATAGGATGGAGCAGCACATTTCAAGAACAGGAGTTTTACTGATCAGTTAACATGGGTTTAGATATTTTACCAACATGCTGAAATTCTGTGAGGAAGCAACAAAATGATATAGTCAAAGAGGGGCATTGATTGTTCATTGGGTATTAACCAATGCACGGAACGAACCAACACACAATCGTCTGTGCGGCGCTTAGGCGCAGAGTGTGGAGCAGGAGGAGAGGAGTAGGACGTCCACTCCGCTCCCTCCGTCATGCTAGTCTGCTGATTTCTTGTTCAGTATGCACTGCCTGCTCATGTGCCCACCTCCAACTCGTCACTCGAGTCGTTGTCGTCTTTGTACAGTCCAGATGCACCTGTGACTCACGTAGACGTTTTATTGCTCTGTGCGGTTTTGGCTGCCTTTCTATATATAATCCACCAAGACACCCGACCACGGTGGTAGCGAGGTGGGAGAGGGGTGTGAACAAAGTGCAGTAGCATCTAAAAAGACGCATGTTTGTCGCGGATGTGAATTGCTGTATGTAGCGTGTAAAACAGTTTGCTATGGTGCCACGCGGTCGTGTGTTGTAACTGAAAACTCGTTTTTTAAAGACTGCTTACTTCATTGTGTTTTAACCTCAGTTGTAAAGGAATGTTTTAAGGATCCCATGGGATACCACTCGCAAACCGTTTTACATGCTGCATATGGCGATTCACCTCCACGAGAAACATGCCTCTATTAACAGTCAACGTGGGTCGGAGCTGCATGTGACCTCTACGACAGACGAATATAAATGACGCCAGTTTTTCTGTGTCGTCACGTCCGAGTTGATGGCCGTGGCTCTGTGAGTTGTCGTTGTATCCAATGGTCTTGGAGTTTGTGGGCGTGGCTCCTCCCTGCGTGCGCCATAGGTGTCTCACTTGTCGGCTTAGTGAATCCACGCCCCTTCCGGCGTGCTTTCCATGGTTGTCTTGCCTTTCCATGGGTGTCTTGCCTTAGTGAATTATATATATACTGTATGTATGTATGTATGTATATATATATATATATATATATATATATATAATACAGTATACAGGTATATAACATATACAATATATATATATATATATATATATATATATATATATATATATATATATATATATATATATATGTTGTGTTATTGCTCAAAAGATATTGCCTGGTGTGGTTGGTATTATATTGCATACATATGCTCCAGATGGCTAATGGGGGTAGATTTAGGATGGGCATAGAACTGAACAGATGTTGGGCAGTACAGTGGTAGCTTTGCTGCCTGGCAGTAAGGAGACGAGGGTTTGCATCCCAGGTCCTTTCTGCATAGAGTTTGCTTGCTCTCCCCGTGACTGTGGGGGTTTCTTCCCATAGTCCAAAGACATGTTTGGTGGATTGGTAATGCTGAGTTGGCCCTAGTGTGTTGTTGGGGTATGCGTGTGTGTGTATTTGTGTATTTGTCTTCATTCTTTTGCCCTGAGATGGACTGGCACCCTGTCCAGGGTTTGTTCCTCCCTTGCGCCCTGCGGTAGCTGAGATAGGCTCCAGCATTCCCAAGAGTCAAGACCCTATTCAGGACAAAGTAGTTTAGAAAATAACTGGTTATGGTTATACATTTAATCCTGCCTGTGCTGAAGTGTAAATTCTATCTGCCCAGTTTAGTGTCACAGGGAGCCATTGATCATCACAGCAGCACTGAGTGTAATGGATGAAGTAAGAGAGATGGACGATACTCCTTTCCTCTGCAGGGCAAAATTGCACAGCCAAGCAGAAAAGAGTGTGTGTAGTGCAATCCACTACAGAAACATATACATGAAGTATCTGTTTAGTTTTTATGTAGTTATTTATTTACAGGTATTTTGAAACAGTCTGATCTAGTGATGCAGCAGCTAATGTTCTTGACTTGAATGTTCAGGGGCTGATGCTGGAGATGAATAAAGTGGATGGATGTCATTTACTTCACAGCACATGAAGGACTAAACATTTTTTTGTTAATTAAGAAGTATTCTTAGTATTAAGAAGATTTCCGATATTCAGAGGACATATCTGCTGCTGCTGGTACCACCGTGCCAGGGCAGAGAGAGTTTCAGCATGCACAGAGAGAATTATGTGCAAACCCCTAGCAGGCCTTGCTGCTGTAATCCAGAATACTAGCTTTGTGCTACCAATCTGCATGTGTTAAAACATCTGCACTAAACTTAATCAATTCTAGCCAAATTAAAATTAAATGTATGCATATAACTTTTGTTCAGTTATTACCATACCATACCATACCATATTTATTTGTTGAGCACTTAAAAACACAGCATTACCACTGACCGAAGCGCTGTACAGTTACAACAAGCAGGACTAAAAGCAAAATATTAAAAACAAACATTAAGAGAGAATTAAAACAGAGAAACTAAAAACAGGTCAGGGGAACAAATAAAATAGAGAAAATAGCAAAAGGCAAGTGGAAAATGAAACAGGTTAAGAATTAAAAGCCAATGTGAAGAAGTGTGTTTTTAGGCGAGATTTGAATGTGGCGACTGAAGCGGCTTGCCTAACCACTAAGGGCAGGGAGTTCCAGAGCCTGGGTGCACAGGCGGAGAAAGCCCTTTCACCAGGAGCTTTAAAACGTGCCTTGGGAACGGTTAGGAGCAGCTGATCTGCGGATCTAAGAACACGAGGGGGATTGTGACAATGGAGCAAGACACTCAAATAGGCAGGGGCTAGACCGTTTAATGCTGTATAGGTTAGGAGGAGAATCTTAAAATCGATTCTGAATCTAACCGGCAGCCAGTGTAGGGTTTTTAAAATCGGTGAAATGTGTTGGATTCTGCTACTTCCAGTTAGAAGCCTTGCAGCCGCATTTTGAGCCAGTTATTGTCACTTGATTGCAAGCTATGTGCTTTCTTAATCTCTCTCTATCAACGAGCATGTCCAGCAGCAGCAGGTTGCTTCTTGCAGCACATCAGCTGGGTGCCTAAGACCCTAAACTGGATGGATTAAATTGCCCCTCTGCACAAGCAGGATGAAATAAATATCTAGGACTCTTGTTCATTTTTTGTCACTTGATTGCATGCTATGCACATCCTTAATCTATCCCTCAATAGCCATCACAAGACATCACAATGCGGCTGACCACACTAGTCAATATCTCTTGTGAAATAATGCAGTACTTTTGTAAAATAACACAATAGTTTCCTGAAATAACAATAACGTTATTTTGAGTGGTGGAAGTTAAGCTTCCGGAGTACAAAATGAGAAATATAGCAAACGTATCAGTTTTTTAATGTAAATCTACCTGATACTAGCTAATAGTATAAACTATTTCTGTACAAAATTGAAATGCAATTGTAACATCCTCATTATTGCAGCTACTGCTTTTGGATTTTCAGAATACCATTAAATATCACATCAGTCTTAGTGTTTTAAGAAAATAAAAATCCCATAATTATTGAAATTTTTGGACTATAGTAGTGCATCAGACTTGAATATAAGGTTGATGGCAGCAGTTTTCCTTATTTCTGTAACTGAAGCACAGGCTTGCACAGTGCTTCACACTTGGTGATTTACTCTGTCTTTTACCCTTGTGGTGTACAGTGCATTGGGTCGTAGTTTCATACCCTCTCACATACATGGCATGTGCCTAAGAGCATCTTTTTTTTTTTTTTTTCCCAACACACTTCTTGAAAGCAATTCTTTTAAAGCTACATCATTTTTATTATTTTCACAGATGCTGCAACCTCAATTCAAGCCACACAGTATTCAGCAAGTCCTTTTGAAACTCTTTGAAGTAATTCCTGGACAAAATCCTTATGGGGCCTGGGATCCAGCTCGTTGTCAGCGTTGTGCTGTGGTTGGGAATTCTGGCAACTTGCGAGGATCAGCATATGGCAAACTCATTGACGGCCACCATTTCGTCATGAGGTAGGGCAAACAGGTATTGGGCCCCCTGGGTCTTCTGGCTAGGTTTTGTTTTTCATTTCTAAATTTACTTAATGTAGATGTATACTACTACTGCAAGTTATAAATAGAAGTAATTATTTATAGTGTTTTCCCTGTGACAAAGACAAATGGTCATTCATAAATCATTTCTGAAGAAAAGAAATTATTGAGTGAAAGGACCTCTAAAGGGAGTAGTATACATCTTCAATAAGAAAGGAGTGTCACCTTTCTTAAATGTAATCTCCAGTGAAAGAGCAAAATTAGTTCTTGACTGTTGGCCATGTTGTTATGCAGACATTGGGTAGTTGCACCACAGAAGCTCTGTTTCACATGCATGACTATGGCATGATTTTCATAAGAGGAACCTTGGCACACCAAACTCATAGTAATTTCTTTCAAGCGTGGAACTCAAACTGTGAACAGGAATTAAAATCTTGTTTAACTCCTTCAGGGCTGATGTCGACTTTTGTTAAAATTCAGGGGTAGAGGACGGTAATCGGCTGTATACTGTGACAAAACTCATCCTTACGTTTTAGTTTGACTCTCTTTGCTAGAAGGAATGTTACATATCTTTGTTGATTTGACCTCGATTCCCTACGCATGCATGACTAGCGAAGAGCAAACCACCTCTAAAATGGCATTGACATCTGGCGAGAGACCAAAGCGAATGTGCAAAGCAAAATATTCCATGGACGTTTTGCGTAATTTCGTTGAATAGGATTCTAACTTGTCAGACTCCGAGTTTGATACAAGTGATCTGGAGATGGACGAAAGTGAGGTACCAGCATCTTCTGATCGGTCCCCTGCTAATTGTGGTGCTGAACATTTTCATGTAGCTGATGTGCCTACAGCAGTGTTCGCCCACATATTGTGTTACACTGCAACCACCACTAACCACCCACCTCCTGTACGAAGACAGCCAGGCAGCAGGCCCCTGTGCATTCCTGCTGTCCATTGAGGTGCCCCCACGCAGCCATTGATGCCAGAGATGCTGAACATGCGCCAACAGCAGCCACGGCACGCCGCAACAGATGTTGCATGTTGATTTATGTGTGAAACAATTGCTTCGCGTGCTTCTCAGAAAACTGAGTTTTTTAGAAAAAATATTCAGCCCTCAAAGAATGGAGGGAATGGGAGCTTAGTGTTTCTCCCAAAGAATAGCAAATCAGTTATAAGTAGTTAACCTCTACGGTGTACATTTCCAGTTTTAAAGCTAAGAAGAAAAGAAAATCATAACCTACTTCAAGGCAAGTGGAATGCAAGTTTCAATTTACATCATCCCATAGATCACTGTGGAAATTGTATAGTGTTTGTAAGGTGGAAACATTTAGGCTTTTTAATTACTGAAAATTAAATGGAAGAATTCTTAATAGAGTCTGCCAAAAGATCGCAGAGACTTGAGAAGCCTTGCCAAACATTGACATTTTCATCCATTCTTTCTAGCATAATTGACAACAGTGTTAACATCTGCCAGAGTCACTTAAATTTTTGCTCATTGGGAACCTGCTTGAATTTATTTTACAGAGGACAGAAGAAGGAAACACAGTAAAGGGAGGTAGACAACCACTTATTAAGCTAAATAGCATCTGCAAATAATTGTAGGGATCTGTGAAAACTGGCCATTGCTATTGTGGAAATAACCTGATGCTGAATGACAGAATAATTGGATTTGAGTGTCGCTAGAAGACAATATGAGACTGAATCTTTTGGTAAGGAAATGATGCCTGTGAAATGCATATCCTAGGTACAATACTGACTTTCAGTGATTCTAATGACCCAACAGAATGAATTTGGCACCCACAGTGGGCTATGAGGAGGATGCAGGGAGCCACACAACTCATCACTTCATGTACCCCGAAAGTGCCAAGAATCTGCCTGCCAACGTCAGCTTTGTCCTGGTACCATTCAAGACTCTGGACCTGCTGTGGATAACCAGTGCACTCTCCACTGGACAGATCCGCTTGTGAGTAAGAACTCCTTGGCATCACTTCAGTTGCTTGCACTGCTTATAAATTGCCTGGGTATTTGTACAGTATTTGAATAAGGTAAGGTAGGAAAGGCAGAATTTCTAGATAGTCTATCCAAAGTAAAGAATTCAGTTTTATGAAACAATGATATCTGGGGGCGGAACGGTGGCGCAGTGGTAACACTGCTGCCTCGCAGTTAGGAGACCCGGGTTCACTTCCTGGGTCCTCCTGCGTGGAGTTTGCATGTTCTCCCGTGTCTGCGTGGGTTTCCTCCGGGCGCTCCGGTTTCCTCCCACAATCCAAAGACATGCAGGTTAGGTGGATTGGCAATTCTAAATTGGCCCTAGTATGTGTTTGGTGTTTGTGTGTGTCCTGCGGTGGGTTGGCACCCTGCCCAGGACTGGTTCCTGCCTTGTGCCCTGTGTTGGCTGGGATTGGCTCCAGCAGACCCCCGTGACCCTGTGTTCAGATTCAGCGGGTTAGAAAATGGATGGATGGATGATATCTGGTGAACTCTGGCTAGCTGGCTTCCCTAAAATGCGAGAAAGCTCAGTTAAAAGCTGTTCAGACAAATGTCCAAAGCTCTGGTTGCATTGTGTTTAATGTTTTGCCTTTTTACCCATCCATTCTATGGTCCTGTCCTAATGCAAGGAGAGGAATTATTTGGTTAAAGCAGCAGAGAGGTTTATGTACCATGATGGGAACTAGGTAATAACAGTTATTGTGATAGCTTGATAGACAGTATGTATGACAATACTGTAGTCCTAACAAGCTGCAGAATTTTGTCCACTGCATATTTCAATTTTCTACTTCATGTTAAATTTGGGCGTCATGGTGGCGCAGTGGTGAGACCTGGGTTCTCTTCCCGGGTCCTCTCTGTGTGGAGTTTGCATGTTCTCCCCGTGTCCTAGTGGGTTTCCTTCGGGTACTCTGGTTTCCTCCCACAGTCCAAAGACATACAGGTTAGGTGCATTGGCAATCCTAAATTGTCCCTAGTGTGTGCTTGTTGTGTGGGGGTATGAGTGTGCGCCCTGCAGTGGGCTGGCGCCCTGCCCAGGGTTTGTTTCCTGCCTTGCGCCCCGTGTTGGCTGGGATTGGTTCCAGCAGACCCCCGTGACCCTGTAATTAGGATATAGCGGGTTGGATAATGGATGGATGGATGTTAAATTTGTGTAATCTGTGTAACTGAATGACTTAGCTGCTTGCAGGCAAAACTAAACAAAATGACATCACTTACAATAAGAATTTGGGAAAATATTAGTTTTACTCGCTTGTGGTTTATTATGTTACATGTATACACACGTTTTGTTTTATCTTTACATCATGAACATCATTTTCTGGGGTTTATAAATTCTGAATTGAAGTTCTGTTTACAGTTTTTTTTTTTTATTTAAATAATAAAAAGGGACCTTTGCATAGCTAACTCCCTCATGGCTGCCTTCTCTTTGCTAACAGCACCTATGCACCAGTGAAGCAGTTCCTACGTGTGGACAAAGACAAGGTAATTGACTTCCTTTTTTTTTGGTTGTGTATGGAAGTAATCCAAACCCACAAATTCATCTTCTTAATTAGTCAATAGTTGGGCTTTTCATGTTGTTTCTGGACATTTCCAACATTTGGCAGCTTATAATGTATTCAGTTTCAGGATGTATATCAAATTTATATCTCTTAACTGAACTCTTTGGCTCTTTTTAAGGTGTTTGCCATTTCTAAGGGTTCCTAATGCTAAGAACTTTTCATAAATAGATTTTATATAGCTTCTTTCACTATTACAAAACCTTCTAGTTATTACTCAACAACAAGATTTATGACAACATATAACAAGTTCAGGACTCTAAAAACAAACAGGGCAATCCTAAAGAGAATGCCAGGTTCTTTGTGAATTTCCACTTGGGATTAACCATCCATACATTGTAACAGAATATGATGCTTCTCGCACCCTTGTACCCTCAGACTATACGTCAGACACCAGGTAAAAGTCCAAAGATGATATTTATTATAATAATAAGTGCACAAAGCACGCTCCTCTCCACAATTCACAATAACAATAAACCACAATAATAAACAATCCTCCACTCCCAGACGCTTAGCCACCCTGCCTCCCAACTCAGCTCATCGTCTGGGAGCCCCCACAGTCCTTTTATATTCCCTGACCCGGAGGTGTTCCTTCCCAACAGTCCACAAGTCCTTATTCCTTCCGGTCAGGGTAAATAATGTTTCTCACCCCGAAGCCTGCCGCTCTTCCTATGACGAACTTCCGGGTCATAGGGCATGAAGAATTCTTCGGTCCTCCCTGCAGCTCCCTCTCGTGGCCCCCATGGCATCCAGCAGGGCGGTGCACAAAAACTACATGGTCCATAATGCCCTGCTGGTCTTCTGGGGACCTCCATGCTGCAAGGAGGGCTCCACCTGGCGGCTTGGGGTATTGGCGGGTACATGGCCGCCATATCTTACAGTACTCCCCAGCGGCTAATTATAAAGATTCGGAGCGGCCTGCCCCGAGGGAAGTCTTCCTCCAAGAGGACGCGTCATCCGGGATCTGACTGCGTTGCCCCTGTCCTCGAGCAAACCTTGGGGGGACGGTGTACCTCCTGTCTCCCCGGGGACATTGGCGCCACTCGTGACCCGGTCGCTGGCAATTGTAGCACCGACGCAGTCCTCCTGGTTGGCTCTTTTCCCGATACCTGAAACATCTCGGGAACTCGGTCAGCTCCACCCTTTCCCCCGCCAAGGAGGGTTTTCTGGCCTCGCTGCTCTCCGCCCTTTTTCCCACCTTGTCAGGAGACCCCTTCTTTATTCTAAGGATCTCCAGTTTACTCTGGGGCTTGTCCACAGTTTGGGTCTCTATTAATGAAAGAGAGCCCTTTTACTGTCTGCACGCCTTTGATTTATAAACAACATGGGTCGGGTCTTTAGGATCGAATCGCCCAAGAGACAGCACCAACCAGCTGCTCTGGCTCGATCGGTTCTTCCCCGCCGCCCGTAAACGTTTCGGCCTCTCTTGTAGGGCGTACATCCATTTGGCACCCGCTATGGATTAAAAGCGGCCCGGATCACACTGCGCCCCTATTACATTATATACGGTACCGACATTACCTGTCTGTACCGCCAAATCACATAACACGGGAGGCTCTCGTCCACCGCCGCAGGTACTCACGCACTCTTCTTAAAGGCGCGCCGCCGCCTCCCAGATCTCCAACGATCTTCTTAATCGCTCTAAAGTCTGCAAAATACTCCGCGACGGGCTCGATTAATTTTTCGAAGTTCCCGCACGCCAAAATAATTAGTTAATTCGCCGGGTTTGGCTTACTTCCTGGTTTGCCATACCGTCCGCCGGAGCCAATGAACTCGCCGCTGTCGGCACGTGTTCTGACGGGTTCCGCACGGGTTTCTGGGAATTGGAGTTCTCTACAGACGAGGACCGGGCCGCCATCTTTGGTCGACTGCGACCTGCCTTTATTAATTTGTCGGCAGATCGACCAGCCATTTCCCGGCCCTCCTTACCTTCTTTTGGGTTGAGCAGTGCCGCCACCACCCCTTTCTCCTTCGGAAAAATCAAGTCCGTCTTTTCTTGGGCAAGTCATAAACAGCTGGACACGGAACGCCACCTTTCTGGAATCCTTCGTGGTACTTCCCGTGTCCCTCGCCGCACCCGTAATGCGGAAGTCCTTTTCGCTGTCCGCCTGCCCGCATAAAAGCGCCACACTATCTTCGGAGATTCTCCTGCATCCCGCAGAACTTCCGGATGATCTTTTCCGAGGTATGTGCATGGTACAAATGAGAAATTTTAAATAGATTATCTACATTTGCAGCACATACCTCGTTGTAGGTTTCTTCGTCCGAGTCCTCTCCCGATCCGGTAGTCGCCCTGTCGCCATCCCGAGTGTCGGCCATGACGAACATGGAACTTCCGCTGGTGCTGTTGCCCTGTTTTGTCTTCTTTTTTCCCATTATAGACTTGAAAAAAGGTGAGGTTTCTGGCGATTTTCCTGTGTGTGTTGTGACGCTGTCTTCCCAGGGTATTCTGTCCACAGTAAAATTTTTCCAGGTCCTCTGCCAAACTGATGGCCAGAGAATCCTGCCGAGCTACGCCAACTGTAACAGAATAAGATGCTTCTCGCACCCTCCTCAGACACCACGTCAGACACTAGGTAAAAGTCCAATAATGATATTTATTATAATAATAAGTGCACAAAGCACCCCCTCTCCACAATTCACACAACAATAAAACAATAATAAACAATCCTCCACTCCCAGACGCTTAGCCACCCTGCCTCCCAACTCAGCTCATCGCCTGGGAGCCCCCACAGTCCTTTTATATTCCCTGACCCGGAGGTGTTCCTTCCCAACAGTCCACAAGTCCTTATTCCTTCCGGGTCAGGGTAAATAATGTTTCTCACCCCGAAGTCCGCTCTTCCTATGACGAACTTCCGGGTCATAGGGCATGAAGAATTCTTCGGTCCTCCCTGCAGCTCCCTCTCGTGGCCCCCATGGCATCCAGCAGGGCGGTGCACAAAAACTACATGGTCCATAATGCCCTGCTGGTCTTCTGGGGACCTCCATGCTGCAAGGAGGGCTCCACCTGGCGGCTTGGGGGTATTGGCCGGGGTACATGGCCGGCCATATCTTACAACATCCATCCCTTTAAGTCAGCCCAGTATGTGTTCACTTTCATATGCTTATTAAATGTTCTTTTAAAAGGGAGTGTATCTTTGATAGACATGGACATAATTACTCTGTTTTTAAATTAATGTTCAATACAAAATCTTGCTTTCTGAAGTAATTTGCATGCAACAAATAATAGGAAAATCTTAACCTATAAGATAAAAACCGAGCATTTACCAGAATGTTATCAGACAGTAATCTATGAACATTTGGAGAAATCTTAAAGCGATTTCTAAGGTTGAGTTACATAACGCATAGAAGAACATGGTTAACAACACAATACACTGACCTTTATTCTTCACTTTCAAATCATTATACAGGGTGGGCCATTTATATGGATACACCTTAATAAAATGGGAATGGTTGGTGATATTAACTTTCTGTTTGTGGCACATTAGTATATGTGAGGGGGAAAACTTTTCAAGATGGGTGGTGACCATGGTGGCCATTTTGAAGTCGGCCATTTTGGATCCAACT
Source organism: Polypterus senegalus (assembly GCF_016835505.1). Taxonomy (NCBI): domain Eukaryota; kingdom Metazoa; phylum Chordata; class Cladistia; order Polypteriformes; family Polypteridae; genus Polypterus; species Polypterus senegalus. The sequence goes on along the minus strand of NC_053162.1, from coordinate 31,850,291 downwards.
TTTGTTTTTTCAATAGGAAGAGGGTCATGTGACACATCAAACTTATTGGGAATTTCACAAGAAAAACAATGGTGTGCTTGGTTTTAACGTAACTTTATTCTTTCATGAGTTATTTACAAGTTTCTGACCACTTATAAAATGTGTTCAATGTGCTGCCCATTGTGTTGGATTGTCAATGCAACCCTCTTGTCCCACTCTTCACACACTGATAGCAACACCGCAGGAGAAATGCTAGCACAGGCTTCCAGTATCAGTAGTTTCAGGTGCTGCACATCTCGTATCTTCACAGCATAGACAATTGCCTTCAGATGACCCCAAAGATAAAAGTCTAAGGGGGGTCAGATCGGGAGACCTTGGGGGCCATTCAACTGGCCCACGACGACCAATCCACTTTCCAGGAAACTGTTCATCTAGGAATGCTCGGACCTGACACCCATAATGTGGTGGTGCACCATCTTGCTGGAAAAACTCGGGAACGTGCCAGCTTCAGTGCATAAAGAGGGAAACACATCATCATGTAGCAATTTCGCATATCCAGTGGCCTTGAGGTTTCCATTGATGAAGAATGGCCCCACTATCTTTGTACCCCATATACCACACCATACCATCAATTTTTGTTCCAACAGTCTTGGAGGGATCTATCCAATGTGGGTTAGTGTCAGACCAATAGCGGTGGTTTTGTTTGTTAACTTCACCATTCACATAAAAGTTTGCCTCATCACTGAACAAAATCTTCTGCGTAAACTGAGGGTCCTGTTCCAATTTTGTTTTGCCCATTCTGCAAATTCAGTGCACCGATCTGGGTCATCCTCGTTGAGATGCTGCAGTAGCTGGAGTTTGTAAGGGTGCCATCTGTGAGTAGCTAATATCCGCCGAAGGGATGTTCGACTAATGCCACTCTCCAGTGACATGCGGCGAGTGCTACGCTGTGGGCTCTTGCTGAATGAAGCTAGGACAGCCACTGATGTTTCTTCATTAGTGACAGTTTTCATGCGTCCACATTTTGGCAAATCCAACACTGAACCAGTTTCACGAAACTTAGCAAGCAGTTTGCTAACTGTAGCATGGGAGATGGGTGGTCTCGTAGGGTGTCTTGCATTGAAATCTGCTGCAATGACCCGGTTACTGCGTTCACCAGACATCAACACAATTTCTATCCGCTCCTCATGTGTTAACCTCTGCGACATGTCAATGGCTGTAAACAAAGAGAAACTTGTAAATAACTCATGAAAGAATAAAGTTACGTTAAAACTAAGCACACCATTGTTTTTCTTGTGAAATTCCCAATAAGTTTGATGTGTCACATGACCCTCTTCCTATTGAAAAAACAAAAGTTGGATCCAAAATGGCCAACTTTAAAATGGCCACCATGGTCACCACCCATCTTGAAAAGTTTTCCCCCTCACATATACTAATGTGCCACAATCAGGAAGTTAATATCACCAACCATTCCCATTTTATTAAGGTGTATCCATATAAATGGCCCATCCTGTAGATTAAATGCAGGAAAGGTTTATTAATGCAAGAGAGTGAAGGTGAGCCTAGGTCAGAATGTTAGAATTAAAAGATTTCATAGACACACAAGTGTATGAGGCATAAGACTGTGTTTGAGAAGACTTACATGAAAAAGTTTAAAATTGTAACAGGATGGGATTTCAGAAGATCCGCAGTTTTTTTTAATATGGGTAAGGGATGTAGTGAAGTGGTTTGAATATTATTCATGTGCAGAGCATTGCAGAAGAAAAATCTATTAATAAGCTGAGAGAAGGGCGGTAGGGTGTTTGATCCAGGATATCTTGACATGCCTCACATGTGGTTCTCCATTTTTGGATATAAACACCAACCGATCAGATGATGAAAGCACGTCAGTTCTAACAAGGATATGTCACAGATTTCCTGCAGTAGTAGGTTTCTGAGCCCTCATATACTAAATTAACTAGATATGGTTAAATTGTTGCACTGGCAAGTAACAAGTGGATCTGTGCTGATAATTTATTTATTTGTTGAATTTAGGTGCAGATCTACAACCCTGCCTTCTTCAAGTATATCCATGACCGATGGACAAGGCACCATGGCCGTTACCCCTCGACAGGCATGCTCGTTTTGTTTTTTGCGCTACATGTTTGTGATGAGGTGAGAATTATTCTGTTTAACACTTTGCAGCATCACCATGCACATTTGTGGATAATAGGGTAATACCACCTTGGCTGGTTGAACACCAGACATGCCACAGGATTTTGAAGTATCTACAGTGGCTTGGTGACACATGCTTGTAGTCCTCCCAGCAAGGAGTTGCAGTAGTCCAGCCATGACAAGACCAGAGCGTGGACTGGACTAGGAATTGTGCTGCATTTTCTGTCAGATACAGTCTGATCTTACAGATTCAGTATTGTACAGTGAATCTGCCAGACCAAGAGACCATGGCAACACGGTCCTTGAAGGACAGCTGGTCATCAATCACCACCCCAAGGCTGCATTCCGAGTGCAGTGCCATCAGTATTTAAGAGCGTGCACTAGCAGTACTCTTTACTTAACCTTTAGATTGGTTTTGTCATGTAAATCTTGGTTTATAGGTTTATAGTGTCATTCAAGTTCTTACTTGTATGTGTTAATCAACATGCCACATGTCGCCACTTTCTGGCTCTATAATTAGTGAGTAGTACTACCTTACCTTGAAACTGATATCTTCCTTATGTAACACAGCTCACATCACAGCTTCTTGTGCATGATGTTTATCTTTAATCTACCAGACTTTCCACTGGTAGAATGTCTAAGAATATGGTGTGAACGTTAGGGGGCGCTCTCGCTCCCTTGAACCCCTGTCCACGACTCCAGACACCAGGTAAAAGTCCTCAAGTTGACTTTATTTTGTCGCCACAGTGCACAAAGCACACTCTCCACCACAATACTCATATAAATCACCAATAAATCACAATAACACAATCCTTCAGCTCCCAGACGCGTTGCCACCCTTCCACACAGCTCAGCTCACTGTCTGGGAGCTCCCACAGTCCTTTTATAATCCCTGACCTGGAAGTGTTCTCAATCCCCATTCCATGTGATCCTCAATCACTTCCGGGTCAGGTAAAAGTTCTTTCTTCAACCCGGAAGGCCGTCGCTCTTCCTATGATGAACCTCCGGGTCACAGGGCACGAAGAAGCCCTCGGTCCTCCCTGCAGCTCCCTCCTGTGGCCCCCACAGCATCCAGCAGGGCTTTGCATAAAAATTCCATTGTCCATGATGCCCTGCTGGTCTTCTGGGGACCTCCATGCTGCAAGGAGGGCTCCACCTGGCGGCTTGGGGGTATTGGCCGGGATAAATGGCGGCCATCCTTCACAGTATTCCCCAGCGACGAATTATTATTTGGAGCGGCATGCCCCGAGAGGGAAGTCTTCCTCCAAGAGGACGTCCTGGTTGAGCCTTGATTGACACAAATGTCTTGGTCCCTGGAGAACCTAGGGGGAATATTAGTCCAAACCGACATCTTGTCCCCCTCTCTCCAAGGACAGTTCCGCCAAATATGGCCCAACCTTCGGCACCTATAACACTGCCTCTGTCCTCCTGGTATTCTCCCCCTACGTGACTGAAAACAACAAGGAAATGTTAGGTCTGCCCCTTTTGCTGGGAGAGAAACCCCTGCTGCCTGTAACGGTGTTTTTTCTCTTTTTGTTTCTATCTCTTTCTTGTCAGGAGACCCCCGTTTTATTTTCGGGATCTCCTGCTTGATCTGGGGCTTGTCCACAGTCTAAGTCTCTATTAAATGAAGAGAGCCCCTTTACTGTCTGCACCCCTCTTGATTTACAAATTACCGGTGGCAGCGTTTAAGGGCCATCTCGCTCCGGGAATCAGCACTGTCTAGCTGCCCCGGATCGATTAGCCCTTCCGCTGACCACTCGGTTAACGTACCGGCCTCTCTTGTAGGGCACGCCGTGTATTGGCACCCGCTACTTAATAAACGCGGGCCCGGATTACACTGCGCCCATCTTGTTTTATATACTGTACGGGTTTCACATACCTGTACCGCCACATTGTGTTATATGGGAGGCTCCCCACCAAATCGCCGCACGTAGTCCCTCAGCTTCTCCAACGGCTCTTTGGCTACCTCTCCCAATTCCCCGACGATCTTCTCAATGGTCGTCAGGACCTGTAAACAACTCTTTACGGGCTCGATCAAGCGCTCAAGTTCCCGCAAGTCAGTATTATTTATTTCGACCGGCATAAGACTTACTTCCTTGTCTGTCTTCTCTGCCGGCCGGGATCCAATGAGCACGCCCGCTTCAGGCATGTGCTCTGACGGGTCTCGCGGAGGCTTCTGGGACTTGGAGTTCTCAGAGGGTCGAGTTGCCTTCTTCGGCGAACTGCGGTCTGTCTTTAATACTTTTGTGACATCCCGATCAGCTATTTCCCGACCCTCCTTACCTTCTTGTGGGTTGAGCGATGCCTCGCTCGCCTCCCCTTCCCCTTCGGAAAGACCAAGTCCGTTCCTTCGGGCTCGAAGGCGCAAACAGCGGGACGCGGAGCTCCTCCTTCCCAGAATGCACCGGGTTTGCTGCCGTGTCCCTCGTCGGCTGCCATCATGCGGAAGTCTTTTCCCCTGTGCTCAGGTTCCAACAGGAGCGGGCCGTTGTCTCCAGGGCAGTCTTCTTTTCCCTGCGGAGCCTCCAGGTGATCTTCTCCGAGGTACATGCATGGGACAAAGTGAGTTATAACAAAAGGATTCTCTATAACGTTCCCATCACGTACCTCAGAGCGCTCGTTAAATCCTGGAGGTTTCTCCGGACTTGGAAGGCTGCTCCTTAACTCCTCCCAAGCATCGGCCATTACACACAGGTCACTCCCGCTGGCGATATTGCTCTGCTTGCCCTTCTTCTTCCCCATTTTGGACTCGGAATTTTCGGGTTCAGGCGATGCTGTGACGATTCCTGTCGTCTGTTCAGGGTTCGTTTCCCACAGAAATATTTGTTTCAAGTCCTCTGCAAATGACGCTAGAGTATCCTGCCGGCTACGCCACTGTGAACGATAAGGGGCGCTCTCGCTCCCTTGAACCCCTGTCCACGACTCCAGACACCAGGTAAAAGTCCTCAAGTTGACTTTATTTTGTCGCCACAGTGCACAAAGCACACTCTCCACCACAATACTCATATAAATCACTAATAAATCACAATAATACAATCCTCCAGCTCCCAGACGCTTTGCCACCCTTCCACCCAGCTCAGCTCGCCGTCTGGGAGCTCCCACAGTCCTTTTATAATCCCTGACCCAGAAGTGTTCTCAATCCCCAGTCCATGTGATCCTCCATCACTTCCGGGTCAGGTAAAAGTTCTTTTCTTCAACCCGGTAGTCCGTCGCTCTTCCTATGACGAACCTCCGGGTCACAGGGCACGAAGAAGCGTGGGATTGAGCCTCTTGGATAGTACAGTGGTTTCTTCTGTTTAAATTGACATTTTATAAAATATATTCTCAGACCTGCTCGACCCAATTTCAAGCACTGGCAACATGTCAATCAGTACAACATTTCAGCATTAACGTTTAAAATCCAGTTACATTAAGCGATATTCAACATTCAACACTCCTTTCAAGGCAGTGTGAAGATGGGGCCTATTATGAGAAAGTTCCTTATGTATTTTGAAGCATCAAGAGAAAAATAAAAAGGTTAAGTTTCAGAAGTTTCAGAACAGGAAAATGAAATTCTTGACCAGTTCAGAAGAAGATTGACACCATTCTTTATAATGATTTTATTATAGTTTTAGATAATATAAAACATCACTCTTCCGTTGAGTTGTGAAAGGTAAAGAGTCTTCCGGTTGCATAATCCTAATCCATCTGGTATTACTACAGATAATGATATTAAAGGTTGAGAATAATTGTAAATCCAACACCATCTGAAAGAACTGACTGAATATACAGTATGTTCATAATAAGAATTGTGCTTTTTTTTTTTTAAAGAAAAAAGTGATCTTTTTGTAAAGTATTTTAATTATACTTGTGTCTTGATTTCCATCACCATTTTATCACCCCTTTCTTTCTTTCCTTCTTCCTTCCTTCCATGGTCTAAACCCGTGTTCCTCAACCAGTAGGTTGCAGGCTATCGCTGCTGGGTTGCAAGTTGCTATTGTTTATGGTGGGTTGCCAGTGAGTTGTGGCGAGTTGATCAATCTCAATCCCTCAGACCTCCTTCTCTAACAATTGTGCCTCACCACCCCTTTTAGTGGATCACAAAGGCATCCAGCAGGGCTTTGCATAAAAGCGCTCCATTGTCCATGATGCCCTGCTGGTCTTCTGGGGACCTCCATGCTGCAAGGAGGGCTCCACCTGGCAGCTTGGGGGTATTGGCCGGGATCAATGGCCGGCCATCCCTCACAATGGTCATTGTCTTTTCCCTAAGTAAGCCTATGTAACCATAATAAACAAAGGTGTCACGGTGGACAGAATGCCATCTAGATTTCTTCAGACCATTAGATGGTAGTTAAGAATCTTTGTGAGGAAAAATGTTTATCACAGGAACAAGTAAGATGAGAATCTAGACACAAAAATGTGGACCAGAGTTCAGGGGTGAAGATCATTCTCCAAATCTAATTCAAGTATACATATTTCTTCTTTGCACACTGTTGTAAAGTAAGCATGGAATGCTCAACTAGAAGTACTGTTTGATTGTAACAGCAGAAGATCACAGGTAATGGGGTGACAGATGAGTTGTTTTTCCAGAACAGTTCTAGAATACAACTTCAACAAAGCAGCTGTGAACGCTGGCCCGGACACAGACAGACTGACAACATATTTTTGCCCAACACACTGTTTAATATATACACTATTTACAAGTTAAGTTTGTGCACTCACAAACCCCAGTGCCTCCAGCACTGATTCCCCCAAGTCCAGGGCCCACAGTTCTGTGCCTTTCTTCCTGGCAGCCTCCTGTCCTCGCTCTCCAGCTCAGTCCGCTTCCTCCCGACTTCCACCCATGACTGGAGGGAGGCGCCTAAATAAGGCTCCCGGATGAGCCCCAGGTGTTCCGTCCTTAGCCACGCCCAAGCGTGGCGGAAGTGTCGGCTGTCTTCCTGGCAGCTCTCCGGGTGCCACACAAAGTCTTCCCCCCGGCACTTCCTGGTGTGGCGGAAGTGCCGGGCTCCCGGGATAATTAGGCACCGGGGCGCCGCCTGGCGGTGGCCACGGGTCCCTACAGGGCTGGGCTTCAAAGCCCTGTACCCGAGGCCCCCTGCCTAACCAGGACGGACGCCCCCACTCTGTCTGGAGGAGGCACTCGCCTCCTCCGTCCTCCAAGCGCCCCGCCGGGCTCCAGCCCCGACCGCAACCGCGGGATAAACCGGCATCGGGGCGCCGCCTGGCGGTGACCACGGGCCCCTACAGGGAAGGGCTTCCATGCCCTCAACCGGTGGCCCCAACAGAACCAGGACGGACGCCCCTGGGTCTGGAGGAGGCACAAGCCCTCCTCACGTCCTCCTGGGCGCCCCGGCCGGGCTCCAGCCCCGGCCGGGGGCCACAGCAAACATCCAATTTAAAACCGACAGAGCCACTTAACTGTATAAATGTCACCTGTTTATATTATAAGCTGACCTACATTTCTGCATAAAGCTTAGCATTAACATTAGAGTGATGTGGCAAAAAATGACAAACTTTTATTAACTTGTTGTTACCATAGAAAAACACCAGTTGGGTTCAAACGAGTGGTCCTAACCTCACTGCATTTGTTGGATACATTTTTAACTTATACTTCCAAAGTACAAAAGCGAGAGTCTGTAATAAAAAAAAAAAAAATTCAGTCCTAAAAAAGCATTATGTTGTGATTTGTTTCTTCTTACAAAATATTTTAAATATTTGCAATAGTAAATTACTGTTGCCGATAAATGGTATTTTTGACAAGAACTCACACACAGTGGCATGTAGTAATTTGTTACCTAACAGACACTGTACATATGAATGTGATATGTCGGAGTCTTTGAAAAGGTGGTGCAGTGTTACTGGACAGCTTGTGATGTGAGGGTTGGATTGTAATCTCTCTCTCTATCTCTGTCCGTTTAGACAACCCTTTTGGATTGGGTTTAGGATGAGATGGGGTAGGTGCTGTTGAGACATACAGCAATTTTTACAGAATCAAAAAATAATACATTGATCAATTTTAGAATGATTGTTGGCAAGAATGTAAAAAATGTATTACAGCACGTAACATGGCAACTGGCTATTAGGGTGGTAGCTTATAAACAAGAACACATTAACTGGGGTCTGGTAATGTTAGACTAATCCATCTGAAATCCAAAGAAGTTGCAAGTTTAGGCAGTCCTTGCGTGTGAAGTGTGGGATTGAGCCCCTTGGATAGTACAGTGGTTTCTTCTGTTTAAATTGACATTTTATAAAATATATTCTCAGACCTGCTCGACCCAATTTCAAGCACTGGCAACATGTCAATCAGTACAACATTTCAGCATTAACGTTTAAAATCCAGTTACATTAAGCGATATTCAACATTCAACACTCCTTTCAAGGCAGTGTGAAGATGGGGCCTATTATGAGAAAGTTCCTTATGTATTTTGAAGCATCAAGAGAAAAATAAAAAGGTTAAGTTTCAAAAGTTTCAGAACAGAAAAACGAAATTCTTGACCATTTCAGAAGAAGATTGACACCATTCTTTATAATGATTTTATTATAGTTTTAGATAATATAAAACATCACTCTTCCATTGAGTTGTGAAAGGTAAAGAGTCCTCCGGTTGCATAATCCTAATCCATCTGGTATTACTACAGATAATGATATTAAAGGTTGAGAATAATTGTAAATCCAACACCATCTGAAAGAACTGACTAAATATACAGTATGTTCATAATAAGAATTGTGTTTTTTTTTTTTAAAGAAAAAAGTGATCTTTTTGTAAAGTATTTTAATTATACTTGTGTCTTGATTTCCATCACCATTTTATCACCATTTTGGCTATTCCATTCCTATTCCTGTTTCCCTACAGCTATTGCCTTTCTTTCTTTCCTTCTTCCTTCCTTCCATGGTCTAAACCCGTGTTCCTCAACCAGTAGGTTGCAGGCTATCGCTGCTGGGTTGCAAGTTGCTATTGTTTATGGTGGGTTGCCAGTGAGTTGTGGCGAGTTGATCAATCTCAATCCCCAGACCTCCTTCTCTAACAATTGTGCTCGATTCACCACCCCCTTTTAGTGGATCACAAAGGCACTTACATGGAAAACAATGACACCCAAAAGGTTAAATAATTACTAGTCTAAACCTATGTTTTTGCACACTTTGCTGTCAAGTGACAATTTTCTTTTGAATATTTTGCAGGTGAATGTTTTTGGATTTGGTGCAGACAGTCGAGGAAATTGGCATCATTACTGGGAGCAGAATCGATATGCAGGCGAGTTCCGAAAGACAGGGGTCCATGATGCAGATTATGAAGCTCAGATAATCAACTCTCTTGTCAAGGCTGGCAAAATCCGTGTTTTTAGAGGGAAGTGAGCTTCAGAGTGATGCTTTGCTTGCAAAGCGCCACATTTGAAGGAGTTAAGCAGATGGCCCAAGGACTGAGCCAAATTGAGCAATGAGCATACGGGGGGTGGCACTGCTGCTGCCTTTTGTTGTCCCACTTTGGTGCCTCCCCCACAGCCTTTATGTTCTCTAATTTGGCCAAACTGTGAAGCATGGCATAAGGCAAAAGGATCCCTACTTCATTGCAAGTGACATAATGCTTCTGAGATGAACATTTTTCTTTTTTTTTTCCTAAACATAATACTGTGTTTTCAGTCAACATTTCCTGATGCCAAAGGAGAGGCACATAGCCGTGCGCACCTTTATTGGACTCGTGTGGAGTCCTAACAATGACTGCTTCCATTACAATCACCATCGGTTCAGTTAATAAGTTCCCATGTGTCTCACAGGAGACCCGTTTCAGTATTAATTTTCTAGTGAGATGCACTGCTCGCACCTGCTCCTCTTTGGATGCAGGGTTTTCTGTTTGGTTTTCCGTCATCACCACTATTCTAATACTGATATACCCGAGGCAGGTAAAGGGTACCGAAGATAAAACCTTTTTTTTTTTTTAAAAAGTATTTGTAAGTCTTAAATATTTTATATTATAAGTCTTAAGTATTGTATTTTATCAGCACTCTATTTATAATTACAAGTGTGACAATTGGTCTGTCCATTATAAAAACTGGACATTCCAAATCAAGTCTTAAGCAAAAATGTTCAGAGAATATCTGCAGTCTTTATCATATTATGCTTGTGATTTCATTTACTTTTTATTTTTTTTATTATTTAATATGTTATGCACTAATTATTTGTCAGTATCGGTAAGCAGTATTTTAAAAAGAGGAGTTATATTGAAGCCAGTTTGAGGAGTGCCTGTTGTGCATATCACTCAGCGGTCTTTGTAGGTACGACATCACACTAATATCAGGCCTCACGTGATGTGAAGTATTTGAAGCCAGTATCAGCCATCAGTATTAGGAGGTGTAAGATCACACTGATATCGGAAGATGTGGAGGATCTTTGGCCAGTACTGGTTAGGAATGTTAGCTGAGATTACACTGATATCAGTCTGATGGAGTGCTACAAGATGGAACATCTTGGGCCATTATCGGTCAGAGCTATTAGCTGGCATAAAATCACACTGATATCACTGTAATGGGGGGTTATGAAGTGTAGTGGAACCAATAAACAGTGTTTTGAGGATCAAGCAAACAAAGTGGAACATCTCTGGCCAGAACTGGTCTGGTGTGGTGTATTAGCAGACATGAGATCATAATAATGTCAGTCTGATGGGTTAGTGTGAAAGTGGAATGTTACCGGTAAATACCAGTCAGGTGTCTTAAGTGGATATGAGCTCACACTGATATATTGTCCAGTATCAGACATTAATCTTAGCTGGCATGAGATCTAGACATCACTTTGATGGGCTGGATGTAAAGCAGAGCATCTCTAGCAAGTATCAGCCACTGATGTTAGATTTATGAAATGAAAGAACACTATCTAATATTGCTGATCGATGTCTGCTAGCATATGATCACTGCAATATCAGTCTTGATGTCGTGAGAGAGTGAAGCTGAATGTCTGTAACTAGTTTGGGACATCAGTGTTAACAGCTGACATTTAAATTCATCTGATGGAGTGGATGGTCCCTTACAAGTATCATTTATTAGTGTTGATGGGCATGAGATCACCCTGATATCAGTCTGATGTTGCAGATGAGGATGAAGATTTTCTGGCCAGGACCTGTCAACAGTGTTAACAAACATGGGGTCACACTGATAACAGTGTGGTCGGTGGTGGGATTTTATGAAACAAGCAGTATTGATCATAGTATCAATAGACATTCTATAGACAATCTGGCCAGTATTGGTTAGGTCTGTTATTTATGAGAAGTCAAGCGTCCTGTCAGCCTAATGGGATGTGAAGTCAATTTGCAGGGTTAGCAGGTTTGAGATAGCACAGATGATTGTGTAGCAATCAGAAGCATCTGTGGTCATCATAGATCAGCATGTTAGCAGACTTCATATTCCACATGTATCAGACTGAGCAGGATACGATATGCTACAAAGATTAAAAGTCAGTGTTGGCAGAGGTTAGGAATGTCTGTGACAAATAGACAGCCATGCATCATGCATCTGTGAGATCTTACATCGTCCTATCACTGATACGTACTTATTTGGCTGATGCCTTTATCCAAGGTGACTTACAACATTTATGGGAAAATAAGCAGCTTTGAAGTCAGTGGTCAGTCTTATTGGAGACAGGGTTAGATAAGAGATTATAACCAAAATCACACAACAGAAATTGCTGATATAATCAGAGTAATATTAGACTGAGATGAGCCTGGCCTTGCTGGCATTCTGATGGTAGCTAATCATCAGTGGTTGGTATCATTGTGCAGTGTTTGCAGGTGTCCTAGCACACATGTGGAATGTACAAGGCTAATGTTGTGCACCCATACTAATATCAATAAGAGCAGTGTCTGGCGAATATTAGTCAGCATGAGGTATCCGCATGATTATTGGCAGGTGTGAGATCATATATATCGGTCTAGTGAACATCTTCAGCATCGCCTGTGATCACACCGATGCTAGGCTCCCTAAAGAAAGGGATAGACCACTGATTAGTTGGTTGGCCCACCACTGCATTTTGCTTCGACTCTAATCCTCTATTGTTCATTGATCAATTCTGCATTTGCACTTGGTCCCCAAGTTTGGAATCCGTGATGCTTATATCTGCCTTGGATCACATCTACTTATTATTCATTATGTTATGTAGCTGCGGCAGCTTTTTATAATTGGTACGTTTTCTGTTTTTTTTTTTAATTACTTTGGGGATTATGTTTAGGATTTTCTCTGTGGATGATAACATTTGGTTGAGCCAATGCTGATGACTGCAGCAAGTGTTTTAAGATTTAGTTTTACCCAGTCAAGACTGACCTGGCCTATGTGTGGTCAGGGGATCTTTTTCAGTGAAGACACCCAAATATTCCAAGTATTAAATACTTCTGAAATATTGTATTCCTAATATAAAGACTTGTTAAAGTTATCTAGATGAAGACGTTGTACAGTAATATAACAAAATTGTTAACCTGTGAAGAAAAGACTTGTTCCTGATATATCAGAAGGTTCATTTAAATGTGTATTGTGTTTGCTGCTTCCATATCAGGAAACAATTTCAATTTGAAATGCACAAGAGGCTTTGAAAACTTTGTTTTTCTATTGTGGTTTCTGTTATTCTATCATCTGCATTAGCAGTCATCTACATCTACACAAGAGCTGCTTACTGTTGCATTTCTTACACTTTTTGGCACCTCGATGGAGATATTTTATGCCCTTCTGGCAGTGAATGAAAGTATTACTACTGTGAAAGGCAAAACTCAACATTTGTAATAATTCTTTGCATTTATATAGCGCTTTTCTCACTACTCAAAGTGCTCAGCAATTGCAGGTTAAGGGCCTTGCTCAAAGGCCCAACAGAGCAGAGTCTCTATTTGCATTTATGGGATTCGAACCAGCAACTTCTGATTGCCAGTGCATATCCCTAGCCTCAGAGCCACCACTCTGCCCAACAAAGAGTGGATACAGCAATAAAAAACTGACACTTTTAAGAAACATGGAAATGATAAATGCAAAAGAACAATCGGTTGAGGCCCATTGTGTCCAGCAGGGAGCATTAGCTCTATGTAAGGACTAGGTTCAATGCTGGGAAATGACATGTGGAAAATTAGTTCTATTTAGAGTACCACCTTAAACCCACAATGCAGCAGAATTTAAAAGTCCACAACCAGAACCAATCACGGCACATCTAATCCGTTTATGCTTAACTTGTACTAAATAACCATTCTATGTACAATCCATGTCAGGCTCTGCGGGGAAAACTATTAGAAATTGAGCAGAATAAAATGCATGTGCCTTTTGAACAGTGGCTCTGGCTTTCCGTTTTCTCGGTGTGCCAGCCATTATTTTCTCCATGAGCTTTGAGAGCATGGAGAAGTTGGGTGGTTAGAAGGTTACAGAGGGCTGCATTTCAAAAGTCACGTTGTTAAGTAGTTCAACGGATGTGGTGCTTCAGAATGTCCGAGGTCCAGTAGTTGAGGGGTTCTAAATACCAGGATGTAGTAATGCATGTTATAACATTTAGATAATATAGTTTTGGTACAATAAAGCAGTCAGTGTTTAACTTGGTATTTTGAATCTCACTTTTGCTAGAAATCTCCAGAAACAACAAGGTATATATATATATATATATATATATATATATATATATATATATATATATATATATATATATATATATATATATATATATATATATATATATATATGAGTGCAAAGCTTATTAATGCACAAAATATTGATTGAACTGTGTTGCTGCTCACACCTACCCATAGATAGATAGATAGATAGATAGATAGATAGATAGATAGATACTTTATTAATCCCAAGGGGAAATTCACATAATCCAGCAGCAGTATACTGATACAAAGAAACAATATTAAATTAAATAGTAATAAAAATGAAAATGATTGGAAACAATTTCCCAGTTGGTTGTTTCATCCAGAACTTTGTTATATATGCCCAGCTTGTTTTTCACAAGTGTTGTAGAGATGTGTGCGGCACTGATTTAAAACCATCTATCTGAAATTGTTGGAGCTTCCAAAGCAGAAGTATTGTCATTGTGAATGAGATGTCCCATCTCTAGAGCAGCAATTCAAAGGCTAAATATATGACAACACATCTTGGGAAAGTAGCGGGCGGGCCCCTTTGCTTGCCCATTGGGATGCCCTTGGAGAGTTCAGTTAGCCATGATTCTTGGCTGCCCCTCCACACTAAAGCCCATAGGAAAGAATATATCGGCCTTGTCGTAAGAAACTTTAAAGAGATGTGTGGTCAGATTTCACATTTGAGCGGAAGTCTTTGGTGGTTTCGCACCCATAAGCGGCAGGAAGACAAGAGAAAAGGTTTTGTCATTGCTTTCAGAACCTTTGCTCTGGTGGGGCACAAATATTTAAGCTACTATGTAATAGTTGACTGTTCACTTGTATTTACTCTTAATTCTTCATTGCTCTTTATTTAATTCTGCATATGCACTCAATCAGGGGGCCAGTGGGAAAAACACAGGATGCTGGTTTTCTGGGCATCAGTAGTTAAACTGCAGAAACCTTGTTTCATTTCTATAACATATTATTCCATATAGAAACAAAGAATGATATCAAAACCTACTTGGTATCATGAACCATGCCCGTTATGGCACCTGGAGTGTTGCAGGCTAAACTTGCAACCCTTTTATTTTCACACTTATTACCCATCTTGCCACCCACATGGCAATGGCCGAGTTGTAACTTGTTTGGCTTTGAGCCCTTTTATCCCAGCATACTACTCAAAGCCTATTGTTTTCATTAGCTTTACTCACTATGGGATCCAGAATGACAAGTGTGCTTATTTAATATAGCATAGCTCTCATGCCCCTTAGGTTAAAGGTGTCTAAGCTGCAAGCATCCTGGCTTCATTCCCCTTGCCACGTTTGCCACCCTATGTATGAAAAGGCTGGCCTGCATCTTTTGTACACCTTACTCAGCATGCCTGTTAGAATGCTAATCTCCAGAGCGGCTGGTTTTGTTCTTTTAACCCAGCATACCACTTAGGATGTTCACACCTGAGCTTCAAGCCTGACACTCCCTGTTTTTCTTGTCCATATTGAGCATGCGACCCACCATGCCAGTGGTGGATCTAGAAAGTCAAGTCAATTTTTTTCAAGGGGCACACATCCTCCTCTGAAGGACACAGAGAAATGATTCATATGCTTAGCACATGTCCATTTTCCTTGCTTTACTCTTCTCATGGCAGCTGGTTGTGGCTCTTAAGGCTTAGGAAGCCAGTATCGGCCACGTGGGTGTTTAGTGATTTAAAAACAGGCAATTAGTTTTTGGAAAATGTGCTTGTGTTTCAGTGATCAGCTCTTGAACTTTTCCTTTCCCTAATAGCCCCTGATCTTTAATGTCAAGCCATTGTTACAACATTTCCATTCAAAGCCTCTTGGGAATGTTTTTTGCACAGGAAGGGACAATCTACAACATGAGGTCCATGTGCAAGAGCCTCCTAGACTTGGAGTGTCTGATTATGGAAAGACCTACAGACTGCTAGGTACTTTGCTGTGGCCCTGCTAGGTAATCTGGGCACATTGTAACAATAGACTTGTGGTGTTGTCTTTCCTTGAATGATGACTTTTTACTTTGTTCTCTCCTTTTCTCTCTCTGTATTGTCCCTCTCTGTACTAAGGTCACTTGGTTTATTCTCTGCCTGCCGTACTGTAAATAAGACTCTTTTACAATCGTGAGTGCCTTGTTGAATCTTGGTGGGGGCATTCTGTATCCAGGACAGATGGGAGATGCTGCCAGCTAGCCAGTTAGCTTAGATGAAGCAGTAAGGATTTGACCTTCAGCAATGCTAGACTATTTTCAATGAACCCTCCATTTTACAAATGACCAGCCACTTGTGGGCTTCGCTCCCTCTGTTTATCAAGCCATTCGACAAAATCACATTATTACTTCTGAAAGCTGGCTGGCTAGTTAGCAAATGTGCTCAAGGTGCTGTGCTGAGGCATCAAGGGTTAATGGTGCCAATAAAAATGTGTCTGCATTGATCCTGCCCCCTCCTCTGCCACCCACACCCACCGGAGGTCCTGGCCTACGACAATAGGCTTCAGCACTCACCCTGACATTTGGAAGTGTCAACCTGGCCACAGCCTGAATGTAGCAGAGGCCGCATTCAAGATGTCATCAATGTAAATTAGACTCTGTTTACAGAATCATGACCTCACCCGTCCTGTCCTGTCGCTCATCTGGTGTTACAACATTGCTGTAATTTGTCATTCTGAGTCTGAGATGCCCGCAGAAGGCATTGGCTGCCATGCGCAGGGGCTTGCATTTCAAGGAGAGTTTGGATGGGCTGGTGTTCAGCATCTTAAAGGCAAGGGTTCCCAAACTGTATAAGGTTTCCTTTTTTGGCACTCACATTTCAAGACTTGAAAAGAACACTTTGAAGTTGCAGTTTCACATATCTTTTGTGTCTGTACAACTTATTTTTTATTACCAATTCTGTAGTGTTTTTGGATCAAGTCCCATTTCTTCTGTTCTGACACTCTGGCTGATATCCTCACTCAAGAACTAAGTTCAGCTGTCCTCATATTTCTTACTTCAAGCAAGTAATGAAGGCTTCATGGGACAAGCTGTAATCAACAAACTAAACAATTCATAAGAGTAGTTTAAGCTGATAGCTGTTAGCTGAAGAAACAACCGTGATGAACTAAGTGGCCCCCTCTCATTTGTCAAATGTCTTATGTTGTAGTTGTTATTTAAGAGGAAGAAGACAAAGCGTGTCATAAGTAAGCCAAAAATAGGAAACACAAATAGCTGATAAAAGGTGCACCTCTACAAAAGGTAGTCATTCAGTTAGGTGGGGTTTTTGGCGTCGTACTAAATATTTTTATGAAGCCTCATGAACATGAAGTTCATGTTTAACAGAGCACAGTGACAACATATTGCACGTGTAAGTAAGAATTTCGCTGCACTCGTGACATTAATGACCCTATAATTCTGTATACAAGAATTTCTAAAACTTGAACAGCAAATAACATAAGAACAAAATAAATGATTTGTTTTTAGAAGTTGACTCCTCAGCTTCCTATTTTTGGTTTTCGCACATCTACCCAATGTCCCAGTTTGCCAATGTGGGATTATCTTTTGGTGAATCAGTGTGCCTCATCCAGGGTTGTTGTGCGATTTGTTGCCAGGATGGGTGTTTAGAAAATGGAAGCGTGGATAATATGCAATAATTAATTGCAGTTCCCTTTGGCACTTAAATAGAGGGATTGTTTAGATTTTTTTACCTTCTTTTTGTCTGTGACGTGTCTCAGCCCAGGAAGACGATGAGGAGTGGGGTGCCATTTGCTGTGCTATCCCACAATGACTTTCACCTGTTTTGGGCTGAAATGAGCACTTTGCAGGAAGGTAAATAATACAGGGCTATTCAAAATGAAAGAACAGATTTCAAAAATGTATTTCAAACAAACTGTATAAGAGTTATATACACATTCCGCACATCACTGGATTGAGGAAAGCTCAAAGTTTGGTCCTATGGTCCTTGAGGTTGCATGCACTCAAAATGAGCACCATGTGTTGTGCGACAAAGATCAAAAAGGTTGACCATTTCTTACCACACCTGAATCAAATGGTCCCCAGTTGCTGAATCCACAGCTTCCTCAATTCGATGTTGCAAATCTTGAAGATTGGCGGGCAAAGGTGGACCCTTCCTATCCATCATTTTGGAATGGTGTCGTTCAGGTAACGACACCATTCCAGGACGATGGACTGAAAGAGGTGGACAATGTTGCTCATCGTCTATGGCCTCCCAGGTCTCCAGACCTTGCCCCCTGCGATTTTTATCTGTGAGGGTACATTAAAGAAAGAGTGTTTGTTCCACCTATGTCCGCTAATCTTCAAGATTTGCCACATCGAATAAAAGATACAATAAAAAGATTGGTTTGATGATATGGACAGAATATTCTATCGAACAACCCTGCCATTTGGCTAGGTTCTGACATTACAAGGATTTTGTCTGAAAATATCTGCAGACATAGCCAAAATATTGGTAACCTTACATTTTATTAAGTAATGCACCATTCTTTCTGAAAAGCATGGAAATTAAAAGATCTTTTTTTTTTTTAAGACGGATTGGGAGAGCATGGGGGGTCATGAGGTCGCTGGAAAGGGGTGTGTGGTGCTCCTGATATCTATGCAAAAGGACGAAAGTCCAAGTCTTTAGAGTCCTGGTGCTTCCTGTCTTGCTATATGGTTGTGAGACATGGACGCTATCCAGTGACCTGAGACGAAGACTGGACTCCTTTGGTACTGTGTTTCTCGGGGAAAATCCATGGGTACCGTTGGTTTGACTTTGTGTAGAATGAGTGGTTGCTCATGGAGTCCTGAATGAGACATGCATTGTGAGGGAGCGTCAGTTACGGCACTATGGCCATGTGGCGCGTTTCCCCGAGGGTGATCCAGCTCGTAAGATCCTCATTGATGGGGACCCGAGTGGCTGGACCAGGCCAAGGGGTCGTCCACGTAACACCTGGCTGCGACAGATAGAGGGTCATTTCTGGAGGGTGGGACTGGACTGGGGGTCTACCTGGGGGATTGCCAACCATGATCCCGAGTTGTTTCGTCGTGTAGTGGGTGCGGCAACGCGCTGTACCAGTGCATGCTCCCCAACTTGACATGACTTGACTTTTTTTTTCTTTTTTTTTCAGCCATTTTTGTGTGTTGCACTGGAACAAATCCAAAAGTAGCAAAGCAGTTCTTGCTTATTCTCCAAATCCATTCTAAAATGTCCATCAATTCATCCATTTCCAAACCAGCTTTAATCAGAGAGGGGTCTTGGGGTAGCTGGGGCCCACCCCAAGATGTTTATGGTGTAAGGCAGGGACAATCACTGTCACAGGGTGAACACACACCCACACACATATACACTAGGGCCAATTTAGCAACACCAGTCCAACATTCCAAAATGTCATGTCATTTTCTAACCCACCTAACCCAGACCAGGGTCATGGGAGGGAAGGAGGGTGTTTTGGAGGTTATCCCAGCTGGCAAAGGCTGCTAACAGGAATGAACCCTGGACACGGGTGCTAGTCTATAACAGTTCAAGCTCGCACACACACACACACACATTAGGGCCACTTTAGCATCGCTAATTTACATAGGCTGTATATGTTTGGACAGTGGGAGGAAACCAGAGTGCCTTGAGGAAACCCACTCAGACATGGGGAGAACATGCAAACTCCATGAAGGAAAGACCCAGGGTGCATCCCTTGGTCTCCTTACTGGGAGGCAGCTGTGCTACCACTGCACCACGTTCCAAGATATCCAAAACAAAATTGTGTCTCTTTAGAAGTTAAAAAAAAATAATTGCCTAGTAGTGATTCTTAAAACAGACTTGTGTCTTTTAATGATTATTACACGTCTTCAATCCTGTAGTCGCTCATTCAGTTTAAATGGAGACAAGATCTCACTCAACTCTTTTGTGTGACACAACACATGGGAAAGAGAAGGAAAAATAGAGAGTTGTTTTAGGAGGCAAGACAGATGGTAACCGCCAAGCATGGTCAATGTAAAGGTGACAAGACAAACTCCAAAGAGCTTGACATTCCTGTGACCACTGTTGCCAAGTTTAAGGCCAGTGTGACTGCAGCTAACATCCCGGGATTGTCGCACAAGGAAAACTGAACCAGGATTGAAAAGAATGACTTTTCAAATGTACGTGAAAGAACCAAGGAAAACTTCAAAAAAGGTCCTAACTGTCCTTCAAACTCCTGGGGCCGAAGTTTCAAGTCACGCCATCTGTCTCTGTTAGGATGAAAGCGAAGTCTGTGGTAGCAGGCCTAGAAAGACCCATCTTCTAAGAACAGAACAGGTATGGCAGACACTAGAGAAAGTCCAGAAGAGACTGACTAGGCTGAATCCTGGACTGAGAACTATGAAGAGAGATTGACAGAGTTGAACATTTTCAGTTTAAGAAAACAAGATTGAGAGAAGACATGATACAAGTGTTTAAAATCATGAAGGGAATTAGCACAGTGGAACCCTGGACGTGTTTGGAAAGTTGTTAAAGGCAAATTTTGCACAAATGTTAGAAAGTTTTTCTTCACACAAAGAACCAAAGACACATGTTATAAATGACCAAGTAGTGTGTTAAAAAGTATTATTTTAAGGACCTTCATATTTCAGCTTAACATTAATTTGGACAATCCAAACAAATAACATAGATGAACTTGTTAGGTCGAATGGCCTGTTCTTGTCAAGATTTTTATAAGGTTCTAGACTCAGTGTTTACAGTAGAAAAAGGAAGCTTTCAAAGAAAAGATAACCATCTCTACTGTGAAATGTGTTGTAGGCCAAGAAATGTTTTGAAGCTGCTTTGCTGCCTCCTTTAACTTGTGAGGGATACAATAAGATCAGAAGACTACCCAGGCCTGTTGGGGTGAAATGTACACCCCATTGTCAGAAAGCTGTGTCTCAGTCACAGGTCATGGGCCCACCAGATGTACATGACCCAAAAAATACCATGAAAAGCACCCAAGGATGGAGAAGATGAATACTTTGGACTGTTACAAAGTTGCTGATCTGAACATCTGTGGAAAGAGCTGAAAGTTGCATCAAATTTGAGAGAACCAAGGAAGAGCAGGCCAAACGAGCATTCGAGAAATGCAGAAATTTTACATGGAGTTACAGAAAGCACTTGATGGCAGGCATTGTCCCCAAAGGTAGTGTTTCAGGATATTAGATTAAGGATGTCAATATTTTTGCCCATGTCATTTTCATTTGTTTAATTATTCAAAACAATCTGTTTAGTTATAAATCAAAAGTATTGTTATGTTGTATTAAATGTTATGCACTGTAAAGAATTATGTATACCAGATATTTCACTCCATTTTAGCTTAGTTCAGAGGAACATCCAGAGTTTTTTTTAAGCTAAAGGGTACCAATATTTTTAGCTACCTCTGTGTTCAGGTATACATTCTACCAAAGGCCCTGCACTGGCCTTGAACCCAGCAATACATTACTGGGAGAGACTCCAGGCCCTTGCATCCTTTAACTGGATTCAAGGGGTATGAAAGCTGATGCATGCATGTATTCTACTAAAAGTCCTGCAATGGAGTGGCACTCAGTTCCTTCCTTAGACCCGATGTCTCTGGGGTAGGCTCTGCCTTCTGTGACCCTCAATCTAATTTAACATATTTAATAACATTATAAAGTAAAGAAATGTAAAAAAAAAAATCCCTTTGTTGGCAAAAGGTATCAACCGAGTGGGACTCAGTGTAGAGTTTTTTTTGGTGCTCCCAGTTTTAAGCTTATTTATATAGTAATGTTACCAGTTGAAGACAGGTAATAGAATACATTTCAAATGAGTTGATATCTATTGCCTTATGTGTACCCTCAGCATCAACCCCCCACACCTTTCCTTGGTATCCTCATGTGTCTCAGTCTCTCTTGCTCAGCGATTCCTTTCTCGATCGTGTTTCCGTAAAGCCTGTTTCTTAGACTCTCATTTCTAGGTGTGTTGCTCACCTTCTGTCCACTTTTTGACTTCTGAAATTGGTGGAATTGGCCCCCCTTATCCACTGTGAAAGCAATTTGTATTCTTACAAACACTTCCCATCTTTGAAGTCGAATCTCTGGATTCATCCTGTGGTTTTCTTCAGTATCCTTGTGTTTCAACCTCTCCTTCCCAGAACTTCCTCTCTCAATCGTGTTTCCATAATGTTAGACTGTCATTTCGAGGTTCATTGCTTGCCTCCTGTCTGCTTTTTGACTACCACCAATGGAAAGTTGGGACCTCCTTACCTACTGTGAAAACACCATTTGTATTCTTCTGAACACTTCCCTTCTTTGCAGTTGAATCTCGGTGCAGCTCCTATGGCTTTCTTTTGTATCCTTGTCTGTTTCAACCTCTATTGCCCAGTGTTTCATCTCTTGATTGCATTCCCATAAAACCTGCTTCTCAGACTGTCATTTCGAGGTGCGTTGCTTGCCTTCTGTTCCATTTGTGACTACCACCATTGGTAGACGGGCCATTCTTACCCACTGTGAAAAAATCATTCATATTCTTGTGAATATGTCCCATTTTTAAGGTAACTTTCAACATTCCTCCTATGGTGTTTCTGCTGTCTCAACCTAAAGTATCTATCTATCTATTTCGCACTTCCTGTCTTGATTGTGTTTAACTAAGCAACCAAAGTGAAATTGACCAAGTAGACCAAAGACAAACTGACCAATCAGATACACATACACTCGACCACAACTACTAGCATTTTATTATCTTGTAGGTAATTGCTTTTGAGCAATTAGGCTCTTGTTTGATGGGGGACTCAGTGGAAATGGCAACCAGGACTCAGTGTTAGATGTCAGAGCTGAAATGGACCTTCTCTACTCCTGAATCTTTGTGAATTATATCCCTTTCACCATTGTGTATTTAGAAAATTAATAGCAATTTTAAGCCGAGTGCATCCTTACTGTAGTTTGGGAACCCCTGCCTCAAAGCAGCACCTAACAGGGGATCAAATCACAACGGTCTGTCCAAGCAGAGGAAAACAGACATTTTGCCTTTGGGTCCCTCAATACTTCCAAGGGATTGTGTGGGTCACAGCCTACTGCTTTTTTATTCTATGTGAACTTTGAGCTGCTCCTGATATTTCACCCAACAAATACGACTGTGACACATCCAACTGGAAAGTCATGTGTTATGAGTTGTGAATAGGAATCCAGTATTTGTGATGCCTGCAAAAACTGGTTTGGGACCTTGAGGAAGAATGGGTGAGGAACTTGGCCTGTACCAGCTGGGTGACTTGAACTTTCCGAAATGTGGCCAAGTTCTTTGTTACCTGACTCGGTGGATTATGGGTTTCTCCCTCCTGCTTTGTGGTGCTCTCTCTGGCCTTTGGTTTTCATTCTCCTGCTCTAAAGTTCTAGTCGGATGTTAAGTTATACAGTGAGTATCACTGCATGAGGTAGAGGATTTGTTGTAAAAACATTTAGAAAGATGTTCAAGTTGATGAACCTGAATTGTGTAAAATGAGCAGGCACACAAAATAGTGAGTGCTGCATCATTGTATTGTCTGTTATGAAAAATGAGTTCATGCATGCAGTGGAAGGCGGTTGGAAATCATCTCCCATCACATTCAAAAATGCTTCATTTTCTTTATCTGAAGTGATCCAGTATATCTGGTTCTAAAATTGGGGAAAGCGGAAAGTCAGTTTTTGAAATGTTCAGTAGTACATAACAGGCTGAAACAAGCCTGGTGAACCTGGGAGTTCCATCCTAGTAATACAAACCACTGGATAAAAGCCAGCGGTTACAAAAGATCCCCAAAGCAGGAGTGGAAACCCAATCCTTCATGGGGGGGGGGAAAAAGGCAACTCGTCTGCTAGGGTAGCAATGCCACTTCCACGTGTGAAAACAAAGCATGATGTGGCTCGAGTGCCCCTTCCGCGTTATAAAATGCATGAAAAGAAAAACAAAACCACTATTTCTACACACGTAAGGAGTCATGTCTGACGCTGTCATGTTTCCACAAACTGTATAAGATGGAATATCTCCTTTTATAATTAAAAGATTGTATGTGCTGTAAGGACAGTTTTTATGCTATTGTAAAATAAAAAAAAAACATGAAGAAATGACTTCCCTTCCCTGCTCCTGAGTCAGTTTTTTTGTTTGAAGTTGTTAACTTCTGTTTTTTATTTAAAGCTGAAAAGTCTGCCCTAATTTGGGACTAACCTCGACGTCTGAAAAACCTGCTCTGCTAGTTTCAGTATTGAATTTCCGAATTTTCAATGGTGGTGAGTTTGATATTCTTTAAAATATCTCACATATTTGTATACACGTAGACACCTCAGTGTTTCCAGTTTTTCTTCAAATTTAATCAGTTGAAATGCATTGAATGACATAAAATAGTGAAAAAGTTATGCAGTAAACTGCCAGAGGTTTAAATTTAAAGATTAGGTTAGCAAAAACTGAGAAAAAGGAAGTAACTGAATATTACAAATAGGCCTTCACTTTTTATTGTTGTCCAACATTGAATCCCAGCAGCTTTAATTTGGCTTTTTTTTTTGACACTGATCGACAGAAAAAGAGACTTTAATCTCAAAATGACAACCGATCTCTGCAAAGTGGTCTAAATTAATTACAAAATACGAATCACAAAATAACGTACTGCTTAAGCATTCACTGAGTTCTAGTCAGTGTTTAGTAGATGGCAGCCATGACCGCCGTACACCTGTGTGTTCAGGTCTCGCTCAGTAAGCTGTCCTGTTTTTCTCAAATTCTGTCATGTGTTACATAGGGGGTCGCAAGAGGACAACCATTGTGAAGTTCAGCTACAAATTCTCAGACTGAGACCTTTGTCCATATTCATCAAGTATCTCCGAAAATCTCAGAGTGACGCAAATTTGGCCCTTTTATCAGTCTTCCAAATTTAGGAAACAACTCCTAACTTCACCAGGATTTAGGAGAGCTTGAGAGCTGTCCTTACTCGCAAGGAGCTACCAGAAGATGGCGCCAAGGCAGAGATTGATGCGAATATTCCGGGAACGGTGGGATGTTTTGGAAATATTGGACAGCCACGAACTTGTAAAAAGATAATTCCATCTCTGTTAATTCTTTCAGGGTGGGCGTCGGCTGTTGTCAACAAGAGGGGTTGAGGGTGGCAATCACCTGTAAATGGTGACAAAGCCTGCTGTTATTTTTTAGTTGGACTCCCTCTGCTAGAAGGAAAGTTAGCTTCATTGGTTTGACTGAGATTCCCTGTGCTCACGCCGGTAAGGAGAAGCAAACAATGGCAAAGATGGCATTGCCATCTGGTGAGATATCGAAGTGAATGCATAAAGCAAAATACTCTGTGGACAATATTTTGCATATTATCACTGAATTGGACTCTGACTTGTCAGACTCTGATTTTGATACAAGTGATCGAAAATGAATGTGAGGTACCAGCATCAGCTGATCGTTCCCCAGCTGATTGTGGTGCTGAACAGGTTTGTGCAGCCGATGTGCCTACGGCAAAGTTCACCTGGGAGGACCGCCACTTACAATGACCAGAAGTACAATTCAGACTGTTGCACTGCGACCACATCTGCCGCCGCCACCCTGCCACGTAAAGACATCCTGGTAGCCAGCCTGCCGTGCGTTCCTGCCCAACTAGCGGAAACCTCCACACAGCAACAGATCTTTTATGTTGATTTCTGCGTGAAACTGACGCCTTTCTGAAAATTTTATTATCCTGGAAAAAATATTTAGCCCTCAAAGAGTTAAATCAATAATATTTGTAACAAATTTGAATGTCACATGATCAGTCCGTCTACGTAAAAGCCACAAGTTCTTGCAAGGGCGATGGCATAGGTATGTCACACACAACTATTTCACGAATTTTGCACCAAACCTTTAACACACACGGAAAGAACATCGGGCCAAAGTGTTGACGAACATGCATATGTGAATAACAAGCAGTATCACCGTATCAATACACAGGTTGATATGTATCTGTAGCCAGGATATTACCCTGAGGTTGGGCTTGGCTGCATGAGTTATTGACAGTCAGCTGTCACACAAGTGGGCGCAGCTCGGCATTCCAAGAACCAAATGAATAAATTGTGTTAGATTTTACAAGCCTGGGAAAGTTCAAGAAGGCAGGCAGAGACTCGCAGAAGATAAGGAGGGGATCACAGAGAGACGACTTCAGAAACGCAGTGGCTTGTTTCAGTAACTGTTACTTTACAAGATGTCTCCTGTGGCCTAAACAGCAGGAAGGTCTGAAAGTGCAGCTGTAGAGCGAGAGAGAAGGAGAGGTTAGGAGCACACGCTGATACAGCGCATTGCCGCACCCACCACATGACAACCCAACTCGGGATCCCAGATCAGGACCCGAGTGCAGCCATGTAACGGGTGACACCTCAGCACCACACCAGTTCAGATGGCTGTAGATCATTCAAAATGTTACATAAACACACCCGTTACTGGGCTCTGTTCTTATTCAGTGCAAGTGTCTCAGTCTTCCATCTTGGTGATCGTTACAGCACTTTTCTTGACTGGCTGTGCAACGGCTTTGTGACGACTCCTCATACGTATCCTAGTCAGACGTTTAGTGCAAAACCCTAGGAGTAATTCTGAGGAGCTTGCTAAATGTGGGCACTGGACTCTGACTCAGCCCCTCCTGGACATTAACGTCGTTGTTGTTGTTTTTAAGCCATTCCTGTGTCCCTTTATAGTATGCTTGTGGGTCCTTGACTTGCTGGGAAACAAATCTTCTCCTGAGGGTGCAGGTTTCTTGCACTCCCAACAGTTTTTTCCCTCCAGGATTTCTTCGTATTTTGCTGCGTTCATTTTACCCTCACAAGCTTTCCAGGCCGGAGCCTGCCGCAGATAAGCATCCCCACCAACCTGCTTCATAGTGGTGATGGTGTGTTTTTGATAATGTGCAGTGTTCAAACATGAGACTCGGGATGCAGCCTGAAACTGGGGTCCCCAACTCTGGTCCTGTAAGGCTGCAGTGGCTGCACGTTTTCATTCTAACACTTTTCTTAATTAGTGACCTGTTTTTGCTGCCAATTACCTTCTTTTGAATTCATTTTAATTGGCTTACTTTTGAAGACTCAGACTCCTTGTTTCTTTTTCCTTAATTAGCAGCCAAACAACAATGAGATACTAAATGAGCCAAAACAGGACCATCAGGAACGTTGGTCTGCTCAGGTCCACAAAACGTTTTAGCAGAGCTCTTAGAAAAGAGAAAATTAACAAATTCAGAAATGTCTGCTATTGCAGAATGACAGCAGCAACAAGCCAAGGAATTAAAGAACGGATTTAATTAACAAAAAGACCCGGCGCCTAATTAAGCAACTGGTTGGAGTGAAATTGGAGTTTGAGGCCCCGACTTCGTTGATCTTCTGTCACTTCACGTTTCATTTCTGTTTGGGTGCCATTTAAGGAAAGAAATGAAGCAATTCAGGGGAACAAATCTTAAAAAATAAGTCCATTCAAATGAATTCAAAAGAAGTTCATTAGCAACAAAAACAGGTCACTGATTAAGAAAATGGCTAGAATGAAAACCTGCAGCCACTGCGGCCCTCCAGGTCTAGAGTTGGGGACCCCTGGCCTACACCTTGCAGCTCCATCACTGGTCTCTTGGTGGCTTCCTTCGTTTGTCGTCTTCTTGCACAGCTTTTGTGGATGGCCTGCTCTCAGCAGATTTACAGCCATACCATACTCTTTCCATTTCTTAATGACTGATTTAACTCAGGGCCGTCTTACCAGCATCATAGGCCTCTGGGCAAAGTAGTGCACTGGAACTCCTGTTTTGATAGCAAAACTGAAACATGCATAGGCATCAGAAACATTTTGCTGTTAATTAACTTCTTTTGAATTACAATTGACTTGTTTTTTAAGATTTGCTTCCCTGAATTGCTTCATTTCTTTCCTTAAATGGCACCCAAACAGAAATGAAATGTGAAGTGAGGGCCTCAGACTCCAACCTAATAATTAATTAAACCTGTTCTTTAATTCCATGGCTTGTTGCTGCTCTCACTGTGCAATAGTTGATTGTGGTTTTTTTCTTTTCTGTTAAAATGTTTTTTGTGACCTGAGCAGATCAACATTCCCAAGACCGTCATCTTATTATTTTCAGATATTGTGTTATGGACACAGTTTGGTGGTCCTGTTTTGGCTCATTTTTTTTAGTTTGGCTGCTAATTAAGGAAAAAGAAACAATTAAGGGGTCTGAGTCTTCAAGAGCAAGTCAATTAAAATGATAGGAAAAGGATCAAAAACAGGACACTAATTAAGAAAAGGGTTAGAATGAAAACCCAGTGGCGTAGCTAGGAGGGGGCGGCACATATTTGGGGGCGGCATTATTGGCCAAAAGGCTCAGTACAACTCGTGTGTAAGAAGCAGGGTTCGGAAAAATATCACTCATGAATGAAAATGGTCAAATTCTCTGATTTTTAACCACAAATGCTTGAAAAGTAATGTTCAGACTGTCCTTCTGCATCAGACACAGCACTTGAAATTTATGAGGCAGTAACAAAAATAAAAAAAAATTACACCGATAATAATTTCTAGGAAGATAAACAACTAATTTACAATTTCGTTTCGTTATCAATCCGAATGCGTTCTTGCTCTGTGCAGAAAACATCCCCACCAATCACTTGTACCCTACCTTGGTTCTGGTTTTCGTAGCGTAATTATATTAAACTAATAATTAGAACACGGCTTATCAGTGCGTCTATATTATATTCTTGTCTAGTTGATGCCTATAAATATATATAAAAAATGATTGCTGTTTCTTTATATATGAATAAATCTATGCAAAATGTATCTTAATTTTTCTCTATACATCATTTTAATTTTCTATTTAGTTTAACATATTCAGATATGTTGGAGGGCAGCAAATCGAAGCCCCGCCCCGAGCGGCACGCACTCGAGCTACGCCACTGAGAAAACCTGCAGCCACTGTGGCCCTCCAGGACAGGAGTAGGGGACCCCTGGATCGTACGGTGTAGGTATACCTGTAGGTACAGGTACAGGTACAGGTGCGTCGTCTTGCCTACAGGGAAGAGGAGATTAGTAATAATGGTATCTTGTAAAAAAACGTTCCTCAGCAGCCCAAGTGTAGACGAGCAGTGATGACGAAGTGAATCTGTCTTCAGAAGGCAGTGAAACCGAAAGTTGAATCTGATAAATCCAAAAGTGACGCTCGCTCAGTATATGCATCATCATACGTATTACACTTCTGACTGCGTACTTTTAGTGTTTTGCACGTTTTACAGTAAAAACCAAAAATGTCATTTTTTGAGCCAAAAAATGCAATGCTCGTTATGTTTTTTCGAGAAAAGGAAATGTTAATATTAACACAAATTCTTGTTGTTGTTCTACAGATCGTTTGCAAGACCTGAACAGGTTTAATAATTTCTTTTAATAAACAAGCAAAGAAGTCTGATCTTTGACACTAAATGTAATTGTCTACTAATATCAATTCTTTACAATGTGACGTTTTGATGTCCACACATACGCTAAGTTTTTTCAGAAGATTAATCATTCTGGCAAGATGACACTTTGGCTGCATCAGGATCGATAATTGGCAATACTGACATCTGTATCTCCGAATATTAAATCGAAAATGAAAATCGGCAGTAGCGCCCATCACTACTTTCCACCAGGCCTGTTGTTTGGTGTTGAGGCCAAATAGTTTGAATTTGGTCTCATCTGACCACAACACCTTTTTCCCCCCATTTGGCCTCAGAATCTCAATCGAGACTTAATGTGGCTTTTTTTTCTTGAAACCCTCCCATAAAAGCCCCTTTTGTGAAGTGCCTGTGATATTGCTGTACTGTGCACACTCTTTGCCATAAAGGCCTGTAACTCCTTCAAAGTTGCCATAGGTCTCTCTGACCAGTTTCCTCCTTGCTCTCCCATTTAGTTTGGAGGGACAGCCTGATACAGGAAGGGTCCTGGTAGTGCCAAACACTTTCCACTTCCTAGTTATGGACTCTACTGTGCACCTAAGACCGTCATAAAGCTTTGGAAAGTTTTTTGTACCCATTTCACAGTTGAGCCTGTCCACAACTTTACCCCCGAGATCTTTTGGTAGGGCCTTGCCACCCAGAGTTGATTGGCACTTCCAAGCACTGGAATGCTCCAGGGATGGCAGAACAAACCAGAATGATTACAACTGACCACAGATGGCAGCCAAATAGCTTGGTGTGCAATGGAGAAGTTGAGGAGTTACACCCGATTGAGTTTAGATGTACAGTTGATCAGTCTCAGTAACTCCGTTTTATTTATCATCATTTTTCTGAACTGATCATGTTATAGGTTGCAGCAAGTAAATAAAAGAATAAATGAAAAGATATTTGGTGTGTGTTTTGTGGCAGACGCCTGGAGGATGGAAGGTCCAGGAGAGGAGCAGTACCTCCCCTGGAACACGAGAAGGCAGCCCACCCTGGTGGGTGTTGGGGCCACGGGAACAGAGCTTGAAAGCTCAACTTTGTGGGGACCCGTGGCCACCACCAGGGGGCACCTGGATGGTTCAGAAGTCATGGTGTGCAGCACGTCTGCCACACCAGGAAGTGCTGCATGAAGGTCATCAGGGAGCACCTGGAGAACATCTGGGTGCATTATAAAAGGGGCCGCTCACTCCATTCAGGAGCTGGAGTCGGGTGGAAGAAGACGGCGCTTGAGAGGAGAGGAGTAGAGGCAGCAGAAGACTTGAGAGAGAGAGAAGTAAAAAGGACTGAGCCTTGTGGGTCATGTGTGCACTGTGTGCTGTGCAGAAGAGAATTTAATAAACGTGTGTGTTTGGACATCATGTGTCTCAGTGTCCGTCTGTAGCCGGGCTGGTCAACTACAGTTTTCATTTTAGGCTGTAAAGTAATAAAACTTTAAAAGAGGGTGATTCTTTTATAGATGTAAAAATAACAAGACTACACAGAATAGAAATATGGATACAGAATTATCTTAGAACAAAATTATTCAGCATTTTCCAGTTTATTCAATAAGCCATGAAAAGTACATCACAACCGGGCACCATGCGCTCTGCCAACTGTTAACGCAAAGAGATAACCGACACAAAACAAGCAGCAAGATGTGCTTGTTGATTGCACCAGCGTCTTTGCTCAGATTTCATTTACATTTTCTGGTGATGATACTACAACTATGATGTAACTGTATTAAACACTAGCAGCCCAGAAACATCAGTCACTGAAACCATTAAGACGAAATGAAGCTACACCTGGCAGTTAGAAAAACAACACAATTCAGGTGTCACATCTGCAACATGACAATGGCTTTAAAGGGCAGCTGGATGAAGAACCAGGGTTTTTTTTTTTGCTTGAAAGTCTACTCTTCTGCATCTCCAGGAATGTCTTTCTTTTTTTTCTTTCTTCAAACAGCACTGATCAGTGGTAACTTCAGGACGGATGTGCAGCTTGAATTTCTTTTTAATTTTTCAGATCTCCCAGTTTCAGGTGTGCAAAGTCTTTAGCCATCTGCAAGACTTCCTGGAGGCATCCTGTATTCCTGCCGGTGGCCTGGGCTGAAGTATCCTTTCCACCACCTTTGCCATCCATTAGTGTGCATACCTGTTGTACCCATTCATTTGCTTTCAGACCATGGTCTGCGGTGTCCTATAATCAAGTGATGCAAACAAATGTATCATGAAAATGTTAGGCATAAAAACACACTCACCAGCATTCAGCATGGCAGTCTGGACAGGAGCATCAACCATCCTGCACATTCAAGAACAGGTCACCACGGGCTGGGCACTGTCAAGACGTTTTTTTTAAGCATATGTCTCACCAAGCCAGTTTACTGTACATCTTCCTCAGTGGAGGAGCCGCACTTTTTCCTTTGCCCATTGTGCTGTTAAAATGTGCCAACATTACGCTACGGCAAGTTGCGTGGAGTAGTGATTAAGGCATTGGCCTACAGCAGGGGTCCTCAATTACGGTCATGGAGGGCTGCAGGTTTTTGTTCTAACCTGGTTGCTTAATTAGAAAGCAATTCTTGCCAATAATTTAATTTCATGGCTTGTTAGTGCTTTAACTCTGCCATGTCAGGTCATTCTCATATCCTAGATTTTCTTCCCCTTTCTAAGGATATCATCCAAATGACCTGAAGACTAATAAAATGGAGGAGTAATTCTCTTCACTTTCCTTCCATGTATTTAATTAAACCCAATAGTGCATGATAAATACACACAGGTGGAAATGGTGGTCTCATTTTTCATTTGCATGTTATTACTAATTAGGAGCCATTAAAAACCACGAATACGGCTGATTAAGACTAAAATAAGCAATAAGGGTTCAAAATCTCAGTGAGCGAGACAACTGAAGTGAAGCAGAAGTGTTACTTGAGCGATAAGTGCTTCTTATTAAGCAGTTGGGTTGGAACAAAAACCTGCAGCCACTGCGGCCCTCCAGGACCCGGATTGAGGACCCCTGGCCTACAGGGTTGTGGGTTCAAATCCCACTACTGATGACACCGTGTGACCTTGAGCAAGTCACTTCACCTGCCCGAGATCCAACTGGAAAAACAAAAAGAGATGAAATGGAACCAACTGTTTCTTAGATGTTGCAAGTCATCTCGGATAAAGTTGTGAGCCAAATAATACAGAGTAATATTAATAATAATGTTTCTCCGATTGATTGTGGCTGAACTGCTTAAACCTCATCCACTCAAAAGATGTAAGAATAGTCTACCTAGTTCACCGAGCGTGTCTGTATTTTAACAGGCATTAAAGAAATCCTTTACCAAATGAATCCCCGCTAATGAAAATGGCTCTGTGAGCTTGGTGGCACGTACCTGTGGCACCTGACATAAACATGTGATTTTCTCCGCTTCTGAATCAACAGCGAACAGCATGGCTGCAGTCTGGGGGGAGTTGGCTTTAAACAGCTTTAGAGACTCGTTGAGGGCCTGCAAACACAAAAAGTCAAAATCCATTCAAACCAATTTGAACACATGCTTGCCAGATATCAGTAGGCCGCTACACTTAAACGTACTCAGGCTCTAGATGTTCATACTGTGAGCAGATATGAAAAGGTGACTCATGCCAAGTGTGTAATGACAAATCATTTTTATTGTTGTTGAATGCATAATATTTGTGGAAAATGTGCACAAAGACCTGCACATCATTTGTGGCTCAGCTCCAGTCTTACTGAAGGAGTGGTTGAATTCTTTGGCTGACGACAACGGCTTGCCCAACAGCCCAATCAGATATTCACGATGATTTTTTGTATTAGTATATAATGTATATGGAGAAGGAGACACGGAAATCCTTGATATTCAGATTGACTAACTACCTCATGTCAAGGAGCAGAAAACAACCACCACCCCATCCACTCTTTTTTGGTATTTTATTATTTGGGTGAACAGTTTGAATCAGGCAAACAGAACAAAACCACAGAGTGCACTAAATCAAAAGAAAACCGCATTCGATTTGCCACTGCTTTACTTTGTTTCGTTCCAAACAAAATAGATAAAAAAAAAAAAAAATAACTGAAGGAGACATTGGGACGCCTTGGCTGTTAGTCCACCAAAGAAGCTTGATGGACTGAATGGTCTCTTTTTGTTTGTCAAATTTCTTATGTTCTTATAACATTTATCAAACCTGCCTAACCCAATTCAGGCTCACTGGAAGCCAGAGTTTACACGGGCAGCAGTGGTCTTAAGTCTTGCAGTTCATCGCCAGTGGCCCACTCTCACGTTAGGCCAAATATAGAATCACTCAACATGTATTTCTAAGGGATGTGGAAAGAAAAACTTGAGTACCCAAAGCAAAAATCTTCCATCTCGTTTTAATTATTGTAAGTAAGAGATGGTTAATTCTTGTGCTGTGTGTGCCACAAATATTTGAGTTTTTCTTTTTAACAGTCATACGTTTGTACTAATCATCATGTAATTCACACTCTTATTAGTGTTCCATATAATGTCCTATATACACTCACCTAAAGGATTATTAGGAGCACCATACTAATACAGTGTTTGGCCCCCTTTTGCCTTCAGAACTGCCTTAATTCTACGTGGCATTGACTCAACAAGGTGCTGAATGCATTCTTTAGAAATGTTGGCCCATATTGATAGGATAGCATCTTGCAGTTGATGGAGATTTGTGGGATGCACATCCAGGGCACAAAGCTCCCGTTCCACCACATCCCAAAGATGTTCTATTGGGTTGAGATCTGGTGACTGTGGGGGCCATTTTAGTACAGTGAACTCATTGTCATGTTCAAGAAACCATTTTGAAATGATTCAAGCTTTGTGACATTGTGCATTATCCTGCTGGAAGTAGCCATCAGAGGATCATGAAGAGATGGACATGGTCAGAAACAATGCTCAGGTAGCTCGTGGCATTTAATCGATGCCCAATTGGCACTAAGGGGCCTAAAGTGTGCCAAGAAAACACCCCCCACACCATTACACCACCACCACCAGCCTGCACAGTGGTAACAAGGCATGATGGATCCATGTTCTCATTCTGTTTACGCCAAATTCTGACTCTACCATTTGAATGTCTCAACAGAAATCGAGACTCATCAGACCAGGCAACATTTTTCCAGTCTTCAACTGTCCAATTTTGGTGAGCCCGTGCAAATTGTAGCTTCTTTTTCCTATTTGTAGTGGAGATGAGTGGTACCCGGTGGGGTCTTCTGCTGTTGTAGCCCATCCGCCTCAAGGTTGTGCGTGTTGTGGCTTCACAAATGCTTTGCTGCATACCTCGGTTGTAACGAGTGGTTATTTCAGTCAAAGTTGCTCTTCTATCAGCTTGAATCAGTCGGCCCATTCTCCTCTGACCTCTAGCATCAACAAGGCATTTTCGCCCACAGGACTGCCGCATACTGGATGTTTTTCCCTTTTCACACCATTCTTTGTAAACCCTAGAAATGGTTGTGTGTGAAAATCCCAGTAACTGAGCAGATTGTGAAATACTCAGACTGGCCCGTCTGGCACCAACAACCATGCCACGCTCAGAATTGCTTAAATCACCTTTCTTTCCCATTCTGACATTCAGTTTGGAGTTCAGGAGATTGTCTTGACCAGGACCACACCCCTAAATGCATTGAAGCAACTGCCATGTGATTGGTGGATTAGATAATTGCATTAATGAGAAATTGAACAGGTGTTCCTAATAATCCTTTAGGTGAGTGTATTAACAAATGATCTTAACAGAGTAGCACAAGGGCACTTGGGTGGTGCATTCACATCTCAGGCCTCAGGCAGTCTGCACTGACTTTGCTCATTCTTCTCTCGGGGGTCCAAGTGGTTTTCTCTAAGTAATCCGACTTCATCCCACATCCCAAAAGACAATCTTGTTAGCTTAACTGGCAACCTCAAGTGCCTCTGTGTAGGGGTGTAACTGAATCTGCTCAGTGACTGACTGGCACCCATACAGGGCTGGCTGATGCCCCATCTCCAGTGCTGCTGGAAGGGGTTTCTTCTGTGAGTGAAGTTATATTGGAAGAAGCACGTTGTCAGATTGAATTAATAATAAAAACAGGCCTTATAAAACAGTTAAAGTGAAGGCTGCAGCCAAACAGGATCCCCAGTACTACCACTGAAACTGACCTATGACATCAAATGTAAACTTGACAATATGACAGACTCTAAGAGCAATCCAGCTGGAGCCGTAACTGAAATAACCCATGATGCATATCTGGCTTCAAGCACATGACTTAAGATACTTAAGATTCTTTACAGTTTACCCTTTGATCTTAAAATGCACCAAATGAGAAATCTCTGTTGGACATTGAGGTTACCTTCGCAGAAGCTCCATTTTCCATTTCCATTACTACTAGTGGTTGATTGGGATTGCTATCAATTAATTGCTTTGTTTTTTCCAGGACCTGTGATGGGAGAACAGATTAATTAGTCTCTTTCATTTTTTTTCTTTCTGTACCATTAAATTAAACCTTAGGGATTTCATACTTACTCTTTTCTGCACATCTGCTTTGCTGCTCCTGTCAAGGTCATCCATGGTCTTCTTCAGCCCCTTTAGAGTTTCCCTCAGCGTATCCTTCTGCCACTGTGCAATCACTGCTGAGCCAAGCGTCTACAGCAAAACAAAACCCCTTTACTTGCAGTACATGCACAGCTGGTTCACATGCTTTTTATAGGGAGTTTCAGGATTTGCAGATAAGCTCATGAACACTGAAGATCATGGGAAGTTAGTTAATTCTGCAGTGGACTACTGTTCAGCCGGTGTTAGAAATGTGTCTAATCTCACCTCAGTCATATCAGCAATTTCCTTTTGTAGATCCTTGTTGGGAGCAGTTTGAACATTGACCTTCTTTTCAAGTTCAGAGAGAGACTGCTTCAATGAATCAGCCTTCCTTATGGCCTAAGGAAAGAAAAAGTTGCAGTGAAAGAACAAAAAGACTTCAGCAAACTCGAGTCCTGCTGAAAGCTCACACTAAGGGAGTCAATTCTGACTTTGTAATAACAACAGAATGCCGTCTTCAATGAAGGCTAATGGATATCCCAACTGCACCATCATCTTTAACTAGAAACTCAGTCCTTTCTGGGACTTGCATTTAGGCAACAACTTGCACTTTTTACTTTTCTGCACTGTGTTTTATATTCTGTGCTGCTGTTAGACAGAACAAGCGACTCTCCCTTTGGGATTAACCCATTGTAGACAATTGTTGTGAAATCGCTTCAAACCGCTTCTGGCCTGAATGCATCGCCAAGGTGGCGTACGTATCCTGCCAATGCCAGTTAATGCGTATTTGATACGTACCAAGGATCGTATTGGAAGCGCCGATCACGCCATCAAGCAGTCATAGTGGAAACTACATCCGCCTGATGGAAGCAAAGAGTGTTGGCATGGCCGTGCACGTGGATTTTGGCTGCCAATTTCGAGAAATTGTCTAAATTTGAGGTATGTTGTACTAAGATAAAAACAAATATCAGCTTACTGTTTGCTTGTGTGCTATATTCAAATTAACAATCTCCACTTAATTCAGGATCTGCTTGACAGCAAAAACACAGATAATTTCTTTTTTGAAATAATTGTAAATACATTTAGGCAACAAGGGGTTAAGTAAAGTACTCCATCTTTCTTTGTAATGGGACAGAATGGAATGCATGTGACGATGTGGGTTCTGGCTCCACACTCCCATTGCTGTTGGAAGCACTTGAACCCAACACCGTCGATAATGTAACCAAGTGAGCTAGTCAATGGAGGCAAATTACTGAGCAAGGGGAAGGTAGAAAGTGCAAAAGTGTTTTTATTAAAAACAGTCAACAAAAACAGTGTTCCAATAAATAGTGCAGTTCTTCAAAGTTCATTAAATAAATAATCCATAAAAAGAACGTGGAGGTTAAAATATTAAGAAAAAACAATCCTTTAAAACCAGAGGTTAAAATCTTCTCTAGGAAGCAGTCTTAAAAACAACAAACAAATCCGGTGCATCGTTTTTTAGCGTTTGTTAGCGTCTCACCTGCTTATCCCGTTTGGGCCAAGCAGCAGGCAAGACGCTCTCTGCAGCTGCCCTCCTGAAACACACGCATGAGACTGGAGACCTCCCGATCCCTGGCTTCGGTATGGCACTCATCCCAGTCTCGGAGAACTTGGTTTCCAACCAACGGCCAGGTCGCCCACGTTGGGGATTCCAGCACCAAGTCTCCCGACTTCCGCTGCCTTTCCATGGCCTCTCTGCGGCCAGTCGCCTTCCCTGGTCACTCCCGCTACCTGATCGCCAGCGGAGCGACATCAACACAAACACCTGGGTGTCGGCCTAACACCCAGCTTCCACGCAGCTGTCCACGAGCGCTCATTCGCTCGCCCGTCCGCTTGCTCTTCGCGGCTCTCTCTTTCACCGACCTGCTTCCTCTCCTGCTCCCGGTAACCTCCGTCCTCTCCTTTCTCTCTCCACTTTTTTCCCCTTTAAAACCAACTCGCGCTTCTTTTTAAAATGACGAGGGCCACAGCAGCTGCAGCATTAGCCACGGGACAATCATGAATGTGGGCAGTTCCTCACCTGTGCACTAGGTGAGGAACGCCCACACCCTACGGATCGTCCCGCGGCCCACTATGGCCCAACGTCCCCTCGCTAAGCCGTGAGCACATCGATTACTTATTTAAAAATGGCCTTTACTCAACGAGCTGTGGACCCATAACACCACAATGCACCACTGGAACTTCATCAGCTGATTTGCAACAGTATACCCATAATGCACTTTTCCATCATTACACTTAGTCCACGGACAAAAAAAAAAATTTAGACTGCTTTGAAGACAAATGGTGAACTTGTTTCCTATTAGGTGGAGCAATCTAATCTAGAGCTTTGTGTATATATATTTCACATATATTTTGCATTAACTATGGGTTCAAATTCTACTATCTTATTTTTCTTTGTCCAATAGTACTACTGTCACAGACTACTGACCTTCTGGGCTTCAGGACCTGTCACAGCTACAATGCGGCGTATACCCTTAGCAATGGCCTCTTCAGAAACAATGACAAAGGGTTCAGCGTGAATAGTGTTGAGCAAATGCCTGCAGATACAAGGAAGTATGTATGCCGTTAATTGTATAGTTAACACATCATTATATTTTTATCTGATGTAAAAAGCCATACACATTAAAAAAATAATAAAAATAAAATAAATAAAACCACTGATGCGTGCCAATATTGAAAATTGCTCGTAGGTGAATCTAAAGGACTTCCTACTAGGAATTATACATTTCACTAATGGATACAGGTAACTGAATACGTTATTATTTCTTTTTTCAAAGACTGTCCTTTATTTTTAGGTAAAGTTTCTAGATGATATCATTCTAATCTCTTGCTCTTCAATAACTTGGCATCAGATAACACCATCAATTTTATACACAGTGGCATTTCAGGAAAATGTCTGTAGAGACATAGTACAATGCAACACATTGATGTCATCAACACAGTGATACTAAAGAACAGCAAACAATTAAAAAAATACTCCCAAATAGTCCAGACAGACTAGAAATCATAAGCTTGACTTGCTACCTTTCTTACCTCCTAATTAGGCTAGTCTGACGGACTTGCTTAGCTTCTTTTCTCCCACACGTTAGCCTTCCCTCAACTTGCCTTTAAACTCTACATTCACCCCACAGGCCATTCTGTGTCTAACGGTCCATGCCATTTTTCCCCCCACAATGGCCTATAATAGTTCTGCCCAACTGCCAGTGTGGAATTCCTCTTCTCTGTCTGTCCCTTTCCAAGCCCTTCTTCTCCCCTGGGCCACCCTGATGCCTCTTACAACACTAACAATGTGAATGGAGTAAAGAAAGTAGAGAAGTGACAATTCTTTCACACACCCTCGGACTTCATCTTTCATAGCTGAACATTCACTGGGTTTTTTAGGCCGAGATGCTGTCCACTTTAAGTTTTTACAAAATAGTATTATCTGAAGAGCACAAATGTAATAAACAGTAACAATGCAGCATTGGAACAATATTAGTTTTATACTTTATGAACTGTGGGTGGCACGGTGGTGCAGTGGGTAGCTCGCAGTTAGGAGGCCTGGGTTCGCTTCCCGGGTCCTCCCTGCGTGGAGTTTGTATGTTCTCCCCGTGTCTGCGTGGGTTTCCTCCCACAGTCCAAAGACATGCAGGTTAGGTGCATTGGCGATTCTAAATTGTCCCTAGTGTGTGTGTGCGCGCCCTGCCCGGCATTTGTTTCCTGCCTTGCGCCCTGTGTTGGCTGGGATTGGCTCCAGCAGCCCCCCGTGACCCTGTAGTTAGGATATAGCGGGTTGGATAATTGATGGATGGATGGCTGACATCAACTGATAAGTAACTAATTCTGCCTTAAATATTTCCTCTTGATCATGTAAACATCTAATAAAAAGATATGACATGAAAGTATCCTTTGAAACATGCAGCATTACTTTTAAGGGTCTACATATTTTGTATGACACAGTATTACATACTTTTGACAAGGTTTTTTTTTTTTTAATGTAAACCTCACACTATGAATATTAAATCAAGAAAAATTCTGAGCAACAGTTTAACTTAATATACAGTGCATGATAAAATTGAGCATGCTTGAACAAAAATAACGCTGAAACGTACGTTCCTCCACAGAACTCAATCGAGGTTAAGGACCCAGCTGGCCCACTGGGGTCCTGCAGCAGATCTTGGACAGGAATGCCAATGGAGACCACACGCACTGGGTCAGGGTAGGTCTCATCAAAAACGGCTCTTAAACCTTGAATGGCCTTGGCTGTGGCTAAAGCAGCATCCAATGCATAGACAGGCTAAGAAAAGCAAAAATAAAAACACACACACACAGACATAAACAAAGCAAAACTCAGTTATCAGTTAACAATCAAGACAAGAATATACTGTGAACCACTGTTAACTTACTGGATAGAAAATATACACCAGACATAAAGTCACGAACATTTGGATAGATTTTTGGTCAGAAATACTAGAATTAAACGTTTTAAAAAGGAATTTGTTTATTTCTGTTTTAATTTAAGTAACCATTTGACCCTGACTAGTGTAGCACTCTTCAAATCAAATCTCTTGACGCTTGTTAAACAGTTTGTTAGGTATGTATCTGATTTGTGGCCATGCAACATGAACGAGAATGTTTAAAATCAAATTCATGTGATTTTGTTTGCCTATACACATGGGCTGACTGCTGCTGTCTTAAGCCAGTCACGGTTCCTCCATTGCTGGCTCCTTTCTTGTACCCACAAATCTCTTGGTGCAGCTCTGCCAGTAATAGCTGCAAAAACAGCAATAGTTAGCCATCTGGCTTTTGTTTTGCCTTCTCTGCGTAATTGCATACAGCTGATGAACTGTCTGCCCTCCTCTGGAGCAAAATGTGATGCATACACTAGCTACTAGTGCGTCCATTTTGTCGGTTTTAATACAATAAGTTGTCTCTCAAATATGACATGTTTTTATTGCTGGTGACGCAGATGATACAAATGTATCAGATGTGTTCACATTACAGTTAGATACAGGTCATTTGTACTTCTGAATGTGATCATGAAGATAAGAAAATCTAATCTGAGCAAAATATCAGAATGGAGCAATGAAGCTTATGATGTGAATGTAGCCAAAGAGGGATCTTACCTTTGCACTCTGGATCATAGAGCATACAATCTCCTCTGTCTTGCGAATTTCTTCTGTTGACATGGCTCCCTTTGCAGTAAAGTCAAAACGAAGCCTGTCTGGTGCCACAAGAGAACCTCTCTGATCTGCCTCCCCAAGAACAGAGCGCAGGCCAAAATTCAAGATGTGTGTGGCTGTGTGATTACTCATGACTAATCGTCGCCGGGCCTAAAACAAAATTCAAGTACGGTCAGTCAGTATTCATAAAGATTAATAAGAAAAAATAATCATGTTAAGAACGACAAAACCAAAGATCAAACTGTTGGGCAAAAAATAAATAAATAAAGACTAGCAGTTGCATAGATTGCTATTAATAAGTTTAATTAACCATTCATTAGTTTGATGGTTTTACAGTGTTTAGTATTAAATGTCTAGCATTTCTTAAACATAATGCACATTTACAGCATCATTACACTAACACAAGCTTTGTGAATGTAGAGCTAAGTGAAGAAGCCAAGGTTGTGGCAAAACTGAAATTATTAATCCAGAAGTATAAATTAAACTGAGTTTAGTGAGAGAAGGCCTCTTTTTAATGAGATTTGAATTTACTGCCTTTTCTGGCACTGGGTGGTGTTAGTAAAGTGTGCAGCAGCCATATAATTAAATATGCTCTTGTTCAATCTGGAATACTTTGAAGCATCTTTATCCAAAACCAATATTCACACATGCATAGGTTATACAGAAATGTTTGCATCATAAAATTATATTACTAGTCATTTATTAAAGCATTTTTCAAGTTCACATTCAAATTTATTGCCACACACAGAGCACAATTAAATTCTTGCTTGTCCGTTTGACCAACATGCAACACTGAACAGGTTCATAGGATAAATGGATATATTTGCTACACTATTTTTCTGCCAGTTCACCATTAACGTCAACTTCATAGAACTAACGAGAAACAAGTGCATGTCGCCCCATGGGCTACTGTACTCCAACCATACCTTCAATAACCTTGTCATCACTCCAAAAGCTTTCCCCTAGATGGCATTTTGAAGGCTCAAAAGAACTGGAAGATCTAGGCTGTACAGTGGATGGGAAAGAACAGTCCACCAAAGTTATAGGATTGCTTACAGCGTTTAAAACGCTTGTCATCTCAGAATGCTATTCTGACGGCCAACTGAGCATATACAGTATGCTAGGAAATGGACTGTTCTGCAGGGCAGCGAAACTAAGTGGGACATTACAAATGAACCACAGGAAAAGTTACAGCCATTTTCTGTTAATTCTGAATGATGTACAGAAAGTTGTGCAAAATCCTTTGTGCAACCGTAATTGTTTATATGCAGTTAAAAGGTGTCTAAACTAAAAGGAATTTTGTTTAATTGATAAAGTTCCCCATTGATTATGATTTAACAAAAACAGATAACTTGGCTTGATGCTTTTTATAAAAAATGAAAACACTGCAATGTCCTAAAGATTAAAACAAAGGATAAAACAAAAGCAAGGAATCAGCAGAACTGAGATTTAGCCCACATAACTCTGAATAAAGGTTGCTTTTAACTACTACATCTGTTGTAGAGATGTATGAAATCATCTTGAACAAAATGAGCTACAAAAAGGATACTTGGCTGGCTCTTCTGAAAGCTGACCGTGACGGTGCTGTTGATTTCCTCAAGATTAAATTACGGTGAGTAGCACTGGCAGGCAGTTTAGCCTGATGGATGAGATGTCGGACTGCGTTAAGTAAGTGCTCAACAGAC
The DNA here is from genome assembly GCF_016835505.1 of Polypterus senegalus. Classification (NCBI taxonomy): domain Eukaryota; kingdom Metazoa; phylum Chordata; class Cladistia; order Polypteriformes; family Polypteridae; genus Polypterus; species Polypterus senegalus. The sequence continues at coordinate 31,807,900 of NC_053162.1, read as the reverse complement.
CTACATGTGACCCTTCTTCAGATTCAACTTTGCTTTTCTAGACTGCTACAACTGCAGGAGAAGATGATTTTCAGGAGGATTATGTAAAGCAAATGTTACCTCATCAATGTGTAGCTTCACTTTGTCACCAACTTTCAGTGTCCCATATACAGTGCCAATGTGCAGAACAAAGCCACCTCTGACTTGCGTATTCTTCACAGTGAACTCCATTTTCTGAAAAGAGCAAGAAATAGACATTTAGAAACCAAATCATTTCAAAATATTCACACTATATGCTTATATACTCTTCAGAGTGCAGCAATATGCACATCATGATAAAAAAAAAATTTTTTATAAAAGGTATACTGTGTGCCACATCTCCGATTGATTGCATGGGACTACCTAAACAAACTAGCTGCATTATCTTTTTCATATAAATAAACTAGTTGAGTCAAATGGCATCTATTTATTTTCCAATCTTCTTATCCAGTTTGGGGTCACAGGAATGCTTTTTTAGTGGTATTTGAAGCAAGGTATGAACCAACTGTGGATAGGGCACCACAGGGCACACTCACACACACTGCCACAGTCATATGGTACCTGGTTTATACATGTAAATGGATATTTTATTATTCTGAACCATGTAGAACGTAACCATCGATCTTTTAAACCCACTTTATCCAAACTTACAGTTGAAGAGTGGAATCTGTCTTGGGAGGACTAGGTGTGAAGCAGAAACCACTTCTGCATGAGCTGTCATTTATAAAGAAAACTAATTGGATATTTTCATATACAGCCTGATGACAGAATGGTGCCCTGTCCAGGGGTTGTTCCTGCCTTCCGCCTGCTGCTAGCTGGTGTAGACCACAGATACCTCACAACCTCCCCTGGAAAAGCAGAATGGATGGATGGATGGATTTTCACATGCAGATAAACATTTTGGAGGAAGTGTATATAGTACAACTAAAAATACCCAAGTTCTAATGTGCTAAATATTTTGTATACTCTTCCTAACTTACAGAATGTCTACTGTCAGTCTTTAAAAAGTTTATGAAATAGAATATTTTATTGAATTTATGGAATTTGTTATGGGGTACCAGATTTTTCCCCTATTTGTTATGGGGTACCAGATTTAGCACCTACAAGCTTGTTTCCATCCATCCATCCATCCATTGTCGATCCCGCTGAATTTGAACACAGGGTCACGGGGGTCTGCTGGAGCCAAACCCAGCCAACACAGGGCACAAGGCAGGAACCAACCCTGGGTAGGGTGCCAACCCACCGCACACACACAAACACACCAAGCACACACTAGGGCCAATTTAGAATCGCCAATCCACCTAACCCAAGCTTGTTTCCCCCCCATTTTGTGTCCCATGAGTAATATTTCATCTAGAACCCTATCTGACACTTCAGAGACAAAAACAAGCAGACAGGTAGAATTACACACCAGTTAAAAGTTTTAGAACACTTCTGTTTTTTCAGTTTTTATGTCGGATAAATTCAATCCAATATCAACAAATTCTTTAGGGTAATGTTCAAGCATCAGCCACAAAGTTGAAGTTACGCAGGGGTTGGATATTCCAACAAGACAATGACCTAAAACACAGTCTGAAATCTACAAAGGCATTCATGCAGAGAGAGAAGTACAATGTTCTGGAATGGTCGTCACAGTCCCGCGACTTGAATATCTTCGAAAATCTATGGGATGATTTGAAGCAGGCTGTCCATGCTCTACATCCATCAAACTTAACTGATCTGGGGAGATTGTGTATGGAAGAATGCTCAAAAATACCTCCATCCAGAATCCAGACACTCAAAGGCTATAGGAGGCGTCTCGAGGCTGTTAGATTTGCAAAAGGAGGCTCAACTAAGTATTGATGCAATATCTCTGTTGGGGTGCCCAAATGTATGCTCCAGTCTAATTTTGTTATGATGCATATTGCGTATTTTCTGTTAATCCAATAAACTTAATGTCACTGCTGAAATACTACTGTTTCCACACTGCATGTCATATATTAAAAGGAAGTTGCTACTTTGAAAGCTCAGCCAATGATAAACAAAAATCCAAAGAATTAAGAGGGGTTCTCAAACTTTTTCATATGATTGTATATATGACATTCGGAATTATTCATTTTATGACCTATACAGTACATTTCGGAAGCGTGGCACTGATGTAACATTATTCATATTATTCATATTCATTCACATGCCTTCTGTGGTTGTAATCAGTGACTGTGTGTTTTCTTTTTTTTTCGGATCTTTCCCAGTCTAAACATTTTGGTGCATGGTGCTGTTTCTTTTGATATTTTGCTGTCAGCCTTCACACATTATACAGTTAATGTCTATATTTTGTCATTTATTACTAAAAAATGAAAAACATTTCTGTTTTAACAATGTTTTTACATAGATTGTTGTAGACACAAAACACACATCAAATTATTTCCCCTTACAATTCTGGGTAGCTCACTCCCAGATAATCAATCAAGGCAGGAAACTGGGAGAACATCTTGCCCATTCTGAGGTGATGGGGGGGATGGCATAGCAGGCTGCTTGCTGCTTGGGCTTATCAGCACATATACAAGACAAAAGAGGCTGACAGAGAGGTGCGAAGGGATTGAAGGTGGGCTGGATTTACGAGTTTTTTCGTAGGCTCTGGTAATTCTAGTGTTAAGTAATCAACAGAAGTTAGGACACCTGTGCAAACTGCTTCAACTTGCAACTTCATTTAATTACTGCAGAACATCTGTAGGTTGTAACTTATTACTTGTTCAGTGAAGAAGGCCCATTTATAATATTCAGAAATTTCCATTTTTTCAGCTTTTGCAAACCTAAACTTTAAATTTAAATCTCTGGCAGTTTACTGCTTACCTTTTCACTATTTTATGTCATTCATTGTATTTCAACTGATTAAATTTGAAGAAAAATTGGAAAAACAGATATTCTAAAACTTTTGACCGGTAGTGTGTATTTTTGTCATAGTAAGTAATTAATCACTGGTATTTTTTTTTCCAGAAGACCTGACATACAGTATATGAATTATTAGCTATTTACACTACAATACAGACATTCTGGGAAATATGAAGTATACAAAATTAGCAAAAGAACTGATACACTTCTATGGTAAACAACAAATTACAAAATGTACAAATGGTGTTACATTCAGGTGTGTTCAGGGAACTTTGAATGTTCTTTATTCCTGTTCTTGAAATTATTTTTAGAGTAATGTAAATACTGTATACATGTGTATTTGTTCAATGTATAAAGGCTTGAACGGTCATGCTTAGGAAGTGTCCTATTCAAATTATTTTTTCCCCCGTGGTTTGCATTCTTTTACTTTTACATTCATAACGATCACTAAACCGAGTGGTGATGATGAGCAACAGGAGAGAGTCAAGCAACCTGCCAATTTAACATCAAGTTTCTCCACATATGAGACTCTGCTGGCATTTCAATACTTTGTGTTGGGGATCTGTTTTGCCATGAGGAGCTGCTATCTGGTGTGTTAAAGAGAAAAATATAAAAGTTAAAAATAATCTCCCTCTCATGGTAAATGAATCAGTAACTGAGGTTGCACAGAATGGTGCAGACAAAAAACATTTTATGCAAACAAACCAAGAAACGAGAAATCACTGCTCTGCATGCTTTACTGCCCTCTACTGGCCTTTTTGAGATAGATGATTTTCAAAAATTGCCAATGCTTTTTAAATGATGATGACAAAAAGGTACTTTGCGTTTTATAAAAACACAGACTCCACAATTTCCCCATGCTCTACTACTACTTTACTTGCCGTTTTAATGCTTTTTAAATGGGAGTTGTAAAATTTCCAGATTTTTACAGCATTCTCATCTGAATGAAAATTGAACTTTCCCAACAAACGTCTTTGAAGAACAAGTCTACCAGACTTTAAAGAAATCAATCCATTGGGTGCAGAGTTGTTTTACATGGACGGACAGATGGACATCTTCACATTTTAAGCAAATGTACCAAAAAATACTGTGAGCATACACAATATATGCAAACATTAGAGTGCTTTACGCTGAAGGCGCAACATTTGGTATGCCCAATCTCAAATTAAGCACAATGCCAAAGATTTAGGGTCCTGAAAAAAGCAAATACACATTTTAAATTGTTCAAAATGTAGATTAATGTGTATTTCAAGATATTTAATTTATTCCCCTTTGTGCAGAGATTGAAGTATTACACTGGACCCTTATCATCTATATCAGAGTTTTACTGAAAAAATACAGATCTTTTAATAGTTGTTAACAGCAACCATGTCAGATTTCCTGCACAAAATAAATAAGAGAGAACATTTATGAAGTTATTATTTTAACAGTTGGTGCTACGCTGTCATGATAAAAATGCTATATATAAAAGAAACTGGTATTATTTTTGGAAGAGAGGTTTATTGAATGTGATCAAATTTTGTTTCACGCACCTTATTTTTTTTTAAGGACACATAACTAAAGAATTTATATTTTAAAATAATAAAACATTCACAAAGCTGCTAAATCCAATTCTGGGTTAAGAACCTGACCTAGCAGCACAGGATCCTAGACATGATGAAACTCTTGACGGCACACCAGTCTGTCCTAGGGGCCACCCACACACCCAATCACACTCACACTTGGCCAATTTATATGCACCAGTTAACCTAACCTGCTGATTTTCTGGAATGTGGAAGGAAAACAAAACAAAAAAAAAGTTGCATTTTGATAACAGTGACATTTAAAATTTCAGTATACTGTAATATCCTTGGCTCCCAATGTTTTACCCCAGACAATAAAAGAGTTTCTTACATCCTCAGAGCTGTCATCCTCACGGACCATGTAGCCTTCATCAAATATCTGCCCTCCTTGCTCAGCATAGAAGCTGGTGCTGTCCAGCAACACTCCGCACTCCTGGCCAGTGGTCACCTCGTCTACAAACATCTTCTCCCGCCGCAAAGCCAAGACAGTCCCCACAGCCACGTCAAACACTGAATGAAGGAGGAACTACAGTTAACCAGGTCACTCGAAAGACATACATGAACAGCAAAATCATGGAATTTATGAATGCATAATGAAAATATGATACATGTTAAAAGTTCTTTAAATGGTTTCCCCTTCCAGTTTCAGATTAGTGCCTTTTCCAGGCTGCGCATCTAAGTCTAAATTCTAGAGTTTCTGCTGCAGGGATGACCAAAAGTTGACTTAGTAGCAAGTGATAAAACTTACACATTTGGAAGGGGTTTCTTTGCCGAAAGAAATGCACAGAAAAATTTTACGTCTTGGTTTTAGCTGAAAATAATGTAAATATTAAAATCCATCCATTCGTTTTCTCTCTCATTAAATTTAATCTAGGCTTGTGGTGGTGGGTGGCAGGTTGGAGAGCTGGAGTATATAGGTGCTAGGCAGAAATCAAACAATGTTTAATAATATATACTACAACGGGATTGATTTACTCATCTGTCACGTGCTATATCTCTCTCTCTTGAAAACACAAACATGTCACTGTCTATTCACTAAGATACAAGTAGACACAAAATCTCAAAAGAATGAATGCAATGATCTTCCAAGACAATATTTAAATAATGCTACCTTCAAAAGAGACTCAAAGTCTATATACATAGTAACGAATTACAGGAGGGAAGCCTAGGAAAGCACATAGTATGGTGGACATGATAGATAGATAGATAGATATAGATATAGATAGATACTTTATTAATCCCCAAGGATTAATACATCATGTGACATTCCTGACAGTGCTAAATACTTAAAAGTTGATTACCATAGTTTCCAGAACCATCAACTCTATAGCTATATTTGGGAGAATCATCAGTGGGCTGAAAATCTTTGGACCGCAGTTCTTCAATAGCATAGATATCAAGCATGATGTGATCGTCATCTCCTGTACCTTTTCCTTGAGACTTGAGCTAAAATTCAAAAATAGAGTAATGATAAAGCATGCAGTACAGTTTTCACTTTGAATATTTGGAAGTTCAAAATGTGTAAGAGGAACACAAATTAAAGGTGTATTACCAAGTTCACAAGGCAACTTTAAATTGTTGTTTTTTTTTTTTTTAAATTATAGATACATGCCAAAAAACTAAAACTACTGGGAAATCAAAACTCCATCATCAAGTATGTGCTGTTAGGGGCAAAGATTTCATCATCTGTCACTTTCTCATCGTTCACCTGTGCAGCTTTTTTCTCTTCCTCAAAACCATCAAGATCAATCTTCATGCCTCTCTCCTCGGCAATGAGAGAAGTAAGATCCAGTGGGAAGCCATAGGTGTCATAGAGTAGCCAGGCAGTGTCACCTATAAATGTTTAAAAAATAAGCAATGTAGAGCCATTAACTGCACTTATTATGTAAAAATAAAGAAAAATGATGTATGATTAATTTTCTTAAACAAAAGTTCAGAGTTCTTAAGAAGTCTTACTGGCACTGAACACACAGGTGTGCATAAATTGTTTCAGAAGATACATCATTATACAGTTATGATGTAATCAGAGCTTAATCTGACAAAGAGGTTGTTTGTGTAAAAATTGAAAGAGATGAGGCCAAGATGTAGGTAAAAAAAAAAAAAAGTGTGATTAAAAGCTCTGATGAACAGCATGAGAGGAACGAGTCTCACAGCTAAGTATACCAAAGACCAAGTAAAGATGAACGAGGGAGTTTAGGTTAACAATTTAACTGGGATAAATCATGTGAATACATGTTAATCTAGTGGTTGTCTACTTTTTGGAACAGCATATCACATTGTCACTAGTTACTTTTAAAAGAAACACTACCAACAAAAAAATAAATGTTCACTTAAAATTACATTGCTCAAATAATTATCTGCTGTAAATAATCACGACTGATATAATCCTTACATTTGCTCAAATGAAGCTTCAATCAAAATGATTGTATTTAAAAAAATAAATATTTTTAAACATAAATACTATTAACTAATATAATTTAACAATATATTGTAGCAGATGGCATATGTAAAGATCTATAAACAAGAATTGTCCAGGATACCAAAATCAGTTACTGAAGACTTGCAAGCAAATGCAGGTTTATGTTCCAGTCAAAGTCATTAGTTAGAAGGTAATCAGTGCTGTTAAAAGAACATGGTAGAATTGTTGATGGCAGCTGTGGTGGTTCCAGCATTTTGTAAACAGCTGCACTCCTGGAATTCTTATGGCAGGAGAATGAGAAATATCCAGAAATAACCAGTTAGCACTGGTTCTGCGAGAGAAAACAATTTATTAATGAGAAAGACCAGAGAAGAATTGTCAGACTTGTTTAAACTGACAGAAAGCCTTCAAATACTAAAAAACAAAATGCAAAAGAAACTAATAAAAACTTTTTGCAACAGTGGTAATCAAAAGGATATCTCTATCGTATATACTCGCAGATAAGTTCTCCCACAGATAAGTCTGGAATTGATTTTACTGTAAAATTTCCGGTCTTCTTATATAATACGCTACCATGGCTGTTCGTTTGTCTGTCTAGGATTTTAAATCACATGTGGCTCGCAAACCGTTTGACCTATTGACCTGAAATTTGGTACACACATACTACGTGACGTCTACTATCTGCTTTCGGGGTGATGATTTTTATTACTCTTTTTATTTTTTTTTTATTCTACTGTAGAATCAAGTCTCGGCAGCGCACAGCAGGGTGGCCGTGCGGCGTTCTCATTCCCTACCATCTTCGCGGTCACTTCTCTTACCTCTTCGTATCTTAAATCATTGTTGAGGCAGATTGAAGACTTAAGTGCCAGTTTAAGTGAATCAGTTTTAACGTGAAAAGATGACGACAGAAGAAGAGAAGAAGCAGGCCGCTAGAGTGGAGAAAAGAAGAGCTGCTCACAACCTCTGTGCAAATGAATCCTAAACGTACCAGAGTATGAAAACTAGGAATGCTCAAGTCAGGTGTGTTATCGTGCAGTACGCTGTCACTGGTATTTTATAATGTCGGTTGTGTATAAGTTGAATTCAGAAAACTTGCGCTATTAGTCCAAGAGATTACGCCCATCTGAGAGAGTAATCACGGAGCACACAGCCTTTGTTTTCTATGTGGGTGCTGCAATGAGCTTTATCAGCATGTGATCCTAACCTCTCTCTCTCTATTGTGCCTACGTGACCACTGCCACAAAATCTGATGCGTCTGAGAAACTGGTGTGAGATTGGAAGAGGCAAGAAGATGTAAAAAAAATTTAAAAATGAAGTGTCGCATTTTTGAACCGGTCAGGGTCTGATTTTATGATCGATTTTTCGGGTTTCAAGACACCCGACTTATATGCGAGTTGTGGACTATGCCCGGCAGTTTATCCCGGCCAAGACCCCCAAGCCACCAGATGGAGCCCTCCCTGCTGTGTGGAGATGCCCCAAATTCCAGCAGGGCATCATGGACTTTGGAGTTGTAATACACAGCCCTGCTGGATAACGTCGGGGCCACCAGGGGATGCTGCAGGGAGGCACAGAGACATTTGGTGTTCCTACAGCCCGGAAGTACTTGCAGGTCACGAGAACGGAAGGAATAAAGTGCTTCCGGGCTGAAGAAAGAAGAGTTTTTTGACCTGGAAGTGCTAGGAAGTCACATGGACTGCAGGTTAAGGAGCACTTCCAGGTCATGTACTATAAAAGGACTGTGGGAGCTCCTGAGCTGGGTGGTAGGAGGGCAACGCGTCTGGGAGTCGGAGGATTGGTATTGTGATTATTATTATTGTGGTTAATGAGTAGTGTGGAGTCGAGGGTGCTTAGTGCACATTATTATAATACAAATAATTATTGTAGCACTTTTACCTGGTGTTTGGCTTGGTACCTGAGGGTTCAAGGGAGCAATAGCACCCCCTACTGCTACACAGTATATACAGTAAATGCATAATGTACTGTATCTAGAACAGCATGGGTTACAGCAGCAGAAAACCACAAGTGATCATGAGAACTGGATAATTAAAGACAGGGAAAACGTCATCTTGTCTAACAAACCCCAATTACTGTTGTGACATGCAGATGGCAGGGCCAAAATTTGGGGTAAACTACACATCCATCCTTTTTTGTGTCAATAGTACAGGCTCGTTGTCGTAGTGTAATGGCATACATTAAGTATCTTAATAGCCAAGCATCATTTTAGTACCAAAGTGTAACAAGGCATTCTTTTTTAGCAATTTAAACCCCATTATGGCAATGATGTACGCACACCTTAAAGAATTCAGGCTGTTCTGGAATCAAAAACTAGGTAAGCATACAAAATAAATAGGCCAGTAATCCTCCCTTAATCCCACTTTGTCCAATGTAGGATTGCACAAAACCAAACCTGTCCCAGCTGCCAGAACATTTAGATTCTCTCAGCATTCCTTCGTCTTTCTCAAATACCAAGCATTCTCTTATTTTAGCTAACACTTTGTCTTTTGCAACCAATCAATGACATATGCCTGTAGACAACTACTGTTACACTAGACGTGATGTTATTTTGGAAGAATTAAGCAGATAGCACTGGCGAGCTTTGTTGAGCAGAATGACCAGATTCCTGTCTAGAATGTTCTAATGTTCAGTAATGTGCCCAGTAAAACTCCTGGTTTATAATAAAATGGGCATTAACAGTGAACAGTAACAGCAAAATTGCCTTTTCGGGCTTAGCTCTTGCAGTCAAGATGATTAATTTTGCAGTAACACTGTAATGTGGTAGTAGGCTTCACGGGTTTACATTTTACAAAATTCAGCTGGTGAGGAATACTGACAGCATTTTAGTGATTTTAAAACAGCAAGCAGTTATTCATTACCCTAGCACTGCAAATTATTTTAATACATGGCATACCAAAACGGTCAGTTCTTGAAACTCAATAAGGTTGTCAAATGCTAAAGACAAGGCTTCAAAACTGTCAAAAATAAGAGCCTTCAGTTTTAGAGTTTTATCAAGACCAAGATACACTTTCAGAACCTCACCTGGGATGACTTGGCTATCTCCCATACTTTGAATCTTTCGATCAAGAATTCTCCGCCCTCTACTAAGAGTCTTAAGAAACTGTGTCTCTTCCTCATTAATAATATCTTTCACCATGTCTGGATCTTTGTTTAGTTCAGGGAATGCTCCTCCCTGAAAATAAGCACAAGTATTACTGGAACCTCAAATCAGAACAAAAAACAAAAGGGGAAAACAAGATGTATACAATATAACTGAAGAGCAACACTAAGAATATGTGTCCTCTACATAATTACAGAAAGTGAGATGGAAGCCCTCGGTAACAGAGACACTTACCAGTGAGTTCACAACCACATCAACAAGTGAGGCAAAGAAACCCTTTTGGGCATTTAGTTTCTCATGAGAGTATCTGACTGCACGACGCAGGATCCTCCGCAGAACATACCTGTGAAAGAAAAGTGGATTTAACACGTCGGCATGGAAACGACAGACGTCAAGACTTTTGTGAATTTTTTCTTTAACACATATTGCTAATTATAGTAATTCATATTAGCTTTAAACATCTAAAAATGTTGTGGTATAAATACTTACCCACGCCCGGTGTTATCTGGACGTCCTCCATCTGCCAGTGCAATAGTGATGGTTCGGGCATGATCGGCCAGAACACGGTATGCCATATCAATTCCATCCGAATCCTCGGCACCAACCTTTCCAGTATAAGGCCGTGCCCCAGTACCCTGTGTAACAAGAGCAGCTCAAATGAACAACACAACATAGATTTACACTTAATTTAAAACATGACAGTTCATCAATAAAATACAATGACAACTGCTAAAGACTACTGTTTGTAGAAATTCAAAAAAAGAACATATTAAAATGGAAACTTAGCAACAAAATGTGACAACTTTCTTTGAAAACTGTATCTTTAACATCATTTGTTTTAACCCTAAGTGTGACTTGGGCTCAGAATTCAGGGTGATGTTTAAGGATCTGCTTTACAGGGTAAAGCCTGGATAACTCTTGGGACAGTATTCTGCTGCCACCTAGTGGATGAGACAATATTATGCTCCAAAAACCATAAATGTTACCATGTGTTTTGCCACTCATCAACATTCATGAGTGGACTGGAGCCTTCAACCAAAATATAATGGTGTGTAAAAAAAAAGCTATAAAGCCAGATTACAAACTGAAACTAAACCTAAACCATTTGTCAAATCAAGAGAGATAGTTATGACAATGTAAATCGCCATCAGTCTTTGCCATGGATAGTGAAACTGATGCATATGGCATGGTGAATTTGGTCCTGTGAAGCTTCACTGCGTGTGGCAAAAAAGGCAAAAACATTGGGATCAAATAAATGGACAAGAAAGATGTTAGCCTACTAAGCACTCTTCACAATGCAGCAATTGTCAATGTTCACCCCAGGGGAAATATGAAAGTAACTAAACCTTGCCTTCTCATACGCAAGCAACAGAAAAATATTTTAAAAATGAGCAAAGAAACAGACTTCTACTGTCCTGATCGTGACATAGTGCATTGCGTTGTCTACTGCTTCAAAACATGTAACATGAAGGATGTATATGCATTACTACAGCATTGGATACTCGACATACATTTCCTACTGTATTTATGTTGACATTTTAATATTAACATGTTTTAAAAAAAAAAAAGCAATGAGATTTTTCTTGTTGACGTGGAAAAAAAAATCACATTTTATGGCTCATTATTCTGGGGGAAATGTAATGCTAAGGAGGCATACACACATATCAGTTCTTATTTGATAAATAAGAACATTGATAAAAGTTACTTTAGGCCAGCATCACATTCTTCTGTTGATTGTCAGTCACAGCCTTCATTTAGACAAGTTCTTAGAAAGTTGTTGATAGTCATACTAAGAGTCTGTGGCTTCCAATCACGTAGTGTGACATTTCTAATGACTCAGTCTTATTGCTCTGTGGTTTGGCACAACAAAAATCATACAAGCTTACTTCATCTTAAGCCATATTGGCGCAATCCTGTGTGAATGAGAGCTGATCACCAATGACCATTCAGTGAGAAGTGCAAGGCGGAGGCAAGGAAAGAATTAACATGGAAGTTTTGGATTGCATAAACAGCAGAGAAGCTTGTTTATCTGATGGTCTGTGTTTCTCTATTCACAACAGAATGAAATAAAAAGGCTAAGATCACAGCTGAACTTGCCAATACGGAAAAATATTTGTATAGTCCCCAACGCTGTCAGGCTGGATTAACTGGCTGTAAAAAAATGTGGTGAGATCACAATAATTAGAAATTTTAAACTATGCAGAAGAAGCATGAAAGTGTCATGTAATCTCTTGTCACCTGCTATTCCTTCTCTTGTAATCTGGCATCCTCAAGAAGAGGAGGTTCAGCAACTGCACTTGTTAAATGCAACAAGATCTCGGATTTGAAATCAATGGAACTGATACTGGCTTATCAGTATTTGTGGCTCCGAGATAGAATTCCCGTCTTTGAAAGTACTTTGCCAAATCCAAACTCACCTTTTGAATGGCATCAAAGTAAGGCAAAAACAGATCGGTGTCGTAATTGGACATCTTATTCTGCAGCACTGATACCAGCCTCTCCAAACCCATTCCTGTGTCAATACTCTTTTTAGGTAGCAGTTTCAAGGAACTATCAGGCTCCCTGTAAAAACAGTAAACAGCAAGACCTGTCTGTAATTCTTGAAGACATAAAGGAAAAACAAAATACTGGTAGAAAAATGTTTGTCAGCCCTTGGACTGTGGACAAAAATCTGATGGGCTGTGAGCTATAATGAACTAATTTCTTTAGTATGCTACACATAAAAGGCACAAAATTAAACCAAGTTAATGATCAGTATATTTAAGCATTCAGTAGGTAGTTCCAAATAATAATAAAATATCTGTAAATATCAGAAAAATCATAAACTTTAACCATGACTAACAATAACATTAAAAGTAAAGAATACTACATATTTATTTGCCTATATAGCAAGACCTTGGACACTTCTCTTAAAGTTGATCTCTTTCTCTGTCTTGTTGCCCATTGATTGACAATACAAAGTGATTGAAATTAACAATCTCTTGTATTGTAATATTAACCAAATGTTCACAATCTCATAGACCCCCAAAAGAGGACATTTCAGAGGAATCACAGCATATGGCCCATTTCCAAGGTACAAAAGCTCCTTACACAGTACAGTCCCTTCACCGCACAAGGACAGCAAGCCAATATCAAAACAGATATGATGGTATTTTCAAAATAACTACCAGTAATGCACCTTATTGATGTGCTAGATAAATATATCACATTCTCTCGAATGTTTCTAACACAACAGCTGAAAGTTAATGACAGATGCATAATTATGATCATATTGATTTTTCACTTAAATAGTCACATAAGCTGGGTGAAACGAATGGTCTCCTCATTTGCTACTGTCCTCTCTTCCCATTACTACTAGTTACACAGCATTACTTGTTGTTTTTACTATAAATACTGTACATCCAATTAATAAGATTCACAATGAACTCCCAAATCATTGAGAAATCTGTGCTAGGAAGGCAAATGTAGTGGAATTAGCAGAGACTGGTGGGAATAGACTTTCTGTTTTCACATGCAAAAGTTAACAGTCTGTAGATAAAACAAGTGAAACTGTGGGTGTGTACGTAGGGATCATCTCATTTTCATATATGTTTCTTTTAATAAAAACAAAATTAGGATTTAGAACCAAAACCACCATGTGTTATGGTTATTATATATATATATATATATATATATATATATATTGTGTGCTTCAGTAAAGTACCTGTTGAATTGGATAAAGACAAGATTCCAGATCTCCAATACATTGGGATCATCCTGATTAACAAGATGAGCTGCATCACGACCTCCAATACGATCAAAATGGATCTCACTACATGGGCCACAAGGTCCAGTGTCTCCCATTTCCCAAAAGTTATCCTTCATGCTTCCAGGTAATATGCGGCTTTCATCCATCCTATAATTTGAAACAAGGGAAAAGAAACTATTAAGAATGAAAGTATGTACAAAAATACAGCCTAACAGTATAATTTATAATACACTTCTTCAATTTGCATTTCAATAACCTAGTGCATATTTTTAGTATTTATGTAAGTGATAACAAGTCACACCCTATGATTGTGTATCCTAAATCTTTACATAAAATATAACTACTTGAAAAAAGATTGAATATATTAAAATAATATTCAAATTCAAAGTGTAGCCTGGATAAAAATATGAGCAGAAACACTCCATGGAGTGCTATTCTCCAGTAAAATGCTCTTAATAAGAACCCTTACAACATGTTTGATTTCTGTAAGATTTTTGGTAGCATTTTACATCATAAAACATTAAAATTAAAAACGACTGAAATCTCAAATGATATGCATTTTTAACAACATTTTTGGTGCATTATCTTAAATCAGCTAGAATGAACACAACAGCAAAAAAAAAAAAAATGAAAAAGAAACACATGATTTGTAAAGGTAAGCACCCTCACCCCAAGTCCAGCCAGATCTGCTTGCACTCCAAGTCAGGCTCCAGCCCAGCTTCTTCGTTTCCTCCAAAATAAGTTACGTACAACCTCTCAATTAAAATGCCAAACTCCTTAGTCAGCAGGTCCAGTGCTAACTGACAAGCTAGATGCTGTGTCAAAGAGAAGTAAACCTCAGCACCAAACATTACGGGTTGAACACTTAAACCATTAAGCATTGCATAGCTTACTCTACAGTACTTAAAAAGAAAGACATTTTATAAATGCTAATACTAAATAACACAAGTTTGTGACATACTGTATTATAAATCCTAGCCAAATAAAACAAAAAGACAAAACATCTTACATGTCTGAGAATACAGTATGCCCTTGTGAATCAACTTTGCTAAGAGATTACCTACTTCCAGTTATGTCTAAAGTATACGGAGTCTCACCTAGAAAACAACTTTTCAAATGATCTTGCTTAAGAGGAGTTTATCTGTATTTTCAGACACGATTTTCCATGCCTCTTTCTTACTTTTAAGTCTATATGATGTTCTATGACTGTCTGAGCACAACATTGAATGTAAAAAAAACAAGCGATGACACTAAAAGTGTGCAACACTAGAAAAGCCAATATGAGAAAAAAAAATGTAACTTTTCACATAAATTACTTCAGCTGTTAAGTTATTTTTTGAAGTACAAGATCAGATTTTAAAAAAACATAACATTCTCAAGTTTACTTAATAAAGGTCACTAAGGACTGCGGCCTGTCCTGGTAGCTTTGGGTACAATGTAGGAACCAACACTGGACAAGTAACTAGCCCATGACATATCCCACTCACATACACTCAAAGATGGGCCATTTTATAGTTGCCGGTTTACCTAGTCTGCACACCTTTGAAAAATGTGGGAGGAAAACCAGCGTAAATGAAGAAAAATACGCATAGACAGGGAGAACATGAACACTTCACATGGGCAGTGATGGTGTGTAGGTTTCAAATTCCACAGGCTGGAGCAATGAGACTAAACTACTACACCACTGTATCATGCCTGGTCAGACTTGGAAGTTGGTAAAATCTTTATTGGCTTATGGGTTTATTGACTATTGTTACGTGTATAGAGTACAGCATAGCTCTGAAATAAAGACAACCAGCAACAAATATTCATGTGGTAAGGCAATAAAACCACTTCTCATTTAAGAATAACAAATATCAGCAGTTACAGCACAATTGTAAAAAACGGCTTCTACTTAAAGACAAGTATAAAATAATTTTTTTTGGGAGAAAATGTCACTTTAAATCACTGGAAGAGTTCCAAATTGTTTATGAGGACTCAAGGCTTTTAGGCTTTAAATTCAAATTATTTTTAAATAAACATTAAACATAGCTGTTTATAAAAAGGAAACCACAGTAAGTCTAGCTGGGCCAGTTGATAAAAAATAGAAATTCAATATCTGATTATAACTAAACTCAAAAGCAAAAGAAATCAGACAATTCAGGGTCCGTTTTAGGGTTACAGAGCCTTTAGAAAAGGAGAAAGTGACCCTCAATTAGTTGCCAATCTGTCATAGAACACTTTCATGAAAACTCCTCATACTCTGCCAAATTAGGGTAAACGGAAAAATACCAAGAAAACACTTTATTAATGACTGTTGATATCGTTTTTTTTTTATTGTGGTTAACATATAACATTTCAAACAGCTTACTGTCAGTATACTACCGTTTCCTTACTAAGCTTAACTTTCAGCTTTGTATGAAAGACAGTGCAGTGACAACTCAGAGGATTTAGTTTCTAACTATACCACTTAACAAGGAAAAGTTGTAAAATCTAGAAATTATTATCTGTACTGGTCCACCGCCAATTTTTGTTGCGTAGGAACTTTCTCATCAGAGCCTGCAATACACAGCATTGCTCTGGTTGGTTAGCTATCAACTACCAAGTGTACTAAGCAAACTTGTTACCCTACATTTTAACCTTGAAATCCCGCATTACCCCTTTGGATTAATTAGCAATCAAGGCAAATAGTGGCACAGTGGCTAATCCAGTCCACTCACAAACCCAGCATTCTGGATTCAAACCCTATCATATCTCGTTACTGTTATGTGTGAAGTTTGCATAGTCTGCCTTTGTCTGTTCCTTTGTGTTCTTCAGTTTGACCCAGTTAGGGGTGTGTGTTTAAGTGGGCCCTTCCATAGACTGGTGCCTTTTTTTAGGGTTAATTTCTGTCCTGAACCAGAAGCTTCCAAGTGGACCATGGAATGTTAGGCTGTTTTTTATTTTATAGATGACTTTTGTTAGATACCACACAAATATGCTGCTTTTCGTTGTTCACTATCAGTGTGGGGTGATAACCTTTTTTAAACTTCTATGTTTTTTCCTACAGTATTTATATTATCTAATGTCCCACATTATACATGAGACGTTCTTGTCGGCTTTGTAAAATGTCCTTCTATAATGTGATCTGCAGAAGTCATGATACAAAAGGAGGACGGAATGAAGACCATGACATTGTACAAATCCTCTTCACCTCACAGGTTGATAAATGACTCACTATATGTTCTAAGTTAGGGAATCAAAGTCAATTTAAAATATACTTCAGTTTCAGTTTTTCATTACATATATGTTACTAATTTGATGGTCTACATTTGAAAGAAATCACAGAGATGTAACAGAATTTTGCACAAAATCTTATGTAACTGACAATCTACTAAAAAGCAAACTTACCTTGAAATAGTCACCAAATGACCATGAGCCCAACATTTCAAAAAATGTGTGATGATATACATCTTTGCCAACATCATCCAAGTCGTTATGCTTTCCTCCAGCACGAATGCATTTCTGAGTGTTAGCAGCTCGTTGCAATTTTGCCATAGGATGTGTAGGATCAATGGTATTTAAAAAAATTGGTTTGAACTGCAGACAAAATGTGTTAAAATGAATTAGAAAAGACTAAGGGAATACATACTCGGTTCAACATAATACGTCAAAAAAAAATTTACACCCAGTGGCTCACTGAATAGCTGCATAAACAAAATGTCAAAATACAATCATTGCAGTTAAACTGCCTTTTATACTGAAAACAATACATTACCTTAAGGCCATGTTATATTATGTGACTTTTCGAGCTTTTATTGATTTTTAGTCAGAGGGGACTGGGCGGTCTCTTGGTCTGGAACCCCTACAGATTTTATTTTTTTCTCCAGCCTTTGGAGTTTTTTTTTGTTTTTTCTGTCCACCCTGGCCATCGGACCTTACTCTTATTCTATGTTAATTAATGTTGACTTATGTTTTTTTTTTATTGTGTCTTCTATTTCTCTATTCATTTTGTAAAGCACTTTGAGCTACATTTTTTTTGTATGAATATGTGCTATATAAATAAATGTTGATTGATTGATTGAGTGATATTCAGTTGTAGCCTTCATTTACATAACCTTAGCAAGTTGGTTGCATTCGGCAGCTAGTTCCCATGAATCTAGTCCATGACAGGTTTGATTTTGTCTTTAGTCAGAGGTGCAGCCTAATGTGGGGTGCAGGGGTGCCCCCCCAAATATTTTAAAAACACTACTTAGATTAAATAGGTAATATCAAATAATCATGAAATAAATGTGCTTATTTGCACAATGTGCTTGGTGTCAGTGCATTTCAACATCCATTAAAAATTGCTTACTATTTGTATTTATTTAACTTCTGTGAGTGTAAAACAAAACAAAAAAAAGTATATAATTCCGTAATGTAAGGATGCTGGCCAAATGAGAGTCTATGTGAGTCATTGATCTTTTAGCAAGCAGGTGACCTTAGGCTGCCCATTAACTGGTTGCTTTCAGATGTTTTTGGGGACGTGGCTCTTGACATCCACCTTTAACATTATGTAACTACAGATGAACGAGGGCAACTTTAGAGATAGCAATTTTATGAAGAACTTCAGAAATAAAAAAATCAGGTTATTTCTTTAATGGAACACCCCATCTTAAATCATAAGATAACAGAGTTTGGACCAGACCGACCCGACGCAGAAAAGTGAATGAGAACGAGATTACACATTCTTTCAGCACTTGTTATGGCAAACGGTGTTGGCTAACTGGGTGTGGTGTAAGTAATATCTTGTTTTTTTTTTGCTTTCTCTGTTTGTTGTTTCAAATTGTTGGTATCGAAGCATTGTGGACAATGGGGGTATGAGACCTAAAACATCTTTCTGAAAAATGCAAGCGGCATGAAAATAGCCACAGTCATCTAGACAATAGCATGAGGCTAAATTTTTTTGGCAGGCTAAGTACTGCTGAACAGCTACGTAGATGATGACTACAGGATTGGCTTTGGAAGGCACAACAAAGAGTTAACCAAAAATTGTTACATCCTGTCCAGAATAATAGACTGTGAAATTTTGTGGAGCTTTTAAATTGGCTTTGTGTGGCCATGATGACAGCAAAAGCTCTAATAAGTCTGAAGTAATCAATCCTTCCTCAATCCATGCATTACAAAGGTTGAGAATACTGTGGTGCCTAGACCTGTTATGTAACAACAATTGCCTCCATAACAAATGGCCTTCTTAAGTATTCAAAATACAGAATTCATTTGACAGTGCTGTTTGCCGTACGCTATTATTGGTATCTGTAGTTTGGGTGCTATCATGCCAGTTAAGTGTTTTTTTTTTTTTTTGTTTTTTGCATTAACGTAAGGCCATTCTTTTAGTTTTCTTATTATAATAGCCAAGATAGATGGATTTTTATTTTTAACAGTGGAGTCTTTGAATTTGTGTGTGTGCACCTTCCAGTGTTGTATGCATTGCTGAGTTGGGTTTTATTAGAAGAAGATTCCCCTTGTTCGGCTGCTGATGGTCAAGTTCTATAAATTGCCTTATCTGGGTGAGAATTGACTCTGCTCCGTTGGGCCCATCAGCAAGACCCTTAACTTGCAATTGCTTCATCCTGTGTATGACGTTAGTCTGCACCCTGCCCTACAAGCAGGTTCTCCAACTTACAGGGAAAACATTGGGGTTGATGGCAGGATTGGCACCCGCTGCACTTGGGTCCCAATCCTGGTGGTTCGTCTTGTGGTGGGTGCAGCAACGTGCTATCAACGCTCTGTGTGTAGGCAACATTACAGCTTGAGTATGTGTTTTTTCTTTTCTCCTGAGCTATGAAGTGCTGCTTCAGCATGTCCCCAAAAAATGCACCCTTGTCCAAATTTTTTTCACCAGCCGCCACTGGGGGCAGCTCTGTATGCATTAGGGCTAACAGCCAATGAATGTTCACCTGAAAGTGCAATACATATAATGCAGCAATAAGGAATTGGGAAAACAGGTGCTTTGGATCACACAAACAGAAGAGAAGCTTGTCTATCTGATGTCTTGTGTTTTACATACCAAAACAGAACATAAAGAAGAAACGAAAAAGGAATGAGACTGCAGCTAGCCATGAACTTGCCATAACTGTTAACCTTTCTTACAGCACTGACTCTGTCAGGATGTCACAAAAAGAGGCAAGCACAACTATGCTGGAAGGTCGGCACTCAGCCACTAAGTGCGACATGCCCAGCCATTTTTAAATTTTCTTTTGTGAGTTGACACAGTCTGGCGGCAACATCAGCAACTGCAGTCAGCAAGTCTGGCATATCAAATGATTAGAAGTCACATAATGCAACATCAGCTTTAGGTAGATCAATTAGCAGTGCATGAAGAAACAAAAAACGCTGACTTCTAGAATTCATGAAAAGGTAAGACAACATCAGTGTTGATTAACTGAAAACTAATCGATCAATATTTTTTATTTGTAAGAAATTACCTGATTCATGCCAGCATTCGCAAACAGCAGTGTGGGATCATCCAACGGCACCGTAGCAGAAGAGTGCACATACTCATGATCATGCCTTTTAAAGAAGTCAATGAATTTCTGTCGAATCTGAGAAGCTGTAAGTGTTGAGTCCATTCTATAAATTGAGAAGAAAATGCAGACAAATTAGAATAATAAATCTTTAAACAATGCCAGCATGATATTCTTCATCTATTTCAACTAAACTCATGATAATGACCTTACAGATGTTCACTTTCTCAAATCACTGCAAAATGTAATGTATAAAATCCTTCAAATCTATGTTCATTAGTGACAAAGTACCAACAAAGACCATTTTACTTAAAAATTGAAAGAGCAGTTCTGTGTTTTTTTTCTAAGTGATATAATTTAACATAATTCAAACCTTTGGTCACTATACCTCACAATACAATAGCAAATATATTTTACTGGCCCAGCAATAATAAATTATATCATAAGATATGCTACAATTATTCAACATGCAGTAGTGGAAATTATAAATAAGACTGATAAAAAAAAGGTTAAAACTTTTTTTAAGACTTTTTTTGCCCTGCTGGATAATAAAACCCCATAGCCGAGATATACAGTGGAAGTCTGAGTTGGTAGTTGCTTTCTGGTTCTTCTTCTAGTCAATCTTTATCATTTATCTCTCCATTTTCGGGACCTACTTTTTGCCATTAGTGGATCGAAGAAAATCTGGATCTGTTTTAGCAGTCCTGGGAGAAAGAAAGGTCTTGAATCTAGACAAAACACTAGTTCTTCACAGGGCACAATCAGGCATACCCCACACTTAGTTATATTGAGCTAATTCAGAACACCCATTCAAACTTGCACAAATTGGGAATATACAAATTTCAAACAAGAGAAACCACTAAGTGCTTGGAAAACGTGAAAGCTCCACTGGACTTTGAAGGAGCCGATGATCAAATAGTAATGGGGACATCACCAACAACCGTAACAACCTTCTAAAAATCTTTTCATTCATTTTTTTCTGAACCGCCTTACTTCGATACAGGGTCACTGAGGGCTGAAGCATTCTTTAACAGCATCCAGTGCAAATCGGGAATCAATTCTAGATGGGGCAATAGTCCACCACTCATACTGAGTCAATATAAGTTCTCCATTAATTAATGAATGCTAACTTTATCGAACACTGTTAATAACTTTGGTAGATCAAAACGTAAGGAAATCCAACATATAAAATATATTGAAAAAATATATAAATGCATGTTATGTATATAATTTTGAATTATATTTTGTGTCACAAATCAAAAGTAAGCATTCAAAACGACCCATTGACTTTCAATATGGCAAGTGGGGCTCATGGAATTCCAAACTGCGCTCATGGTATTTATAGTACTAAAATTAAATTAAATCAAATGACCAATGAGCTTCAAGAGGTAGGGCAAGGACTGTCAACAAAGTTGACCTAAATTTTTCTTGTCGACTTAATCTCAGCGGTTTGGTGTTTCTGATTCAATAATGTATGTGTGTGTATATGTATGTATACATATATATACATATACACACACACACACATACATATATACATCCATCCATCCATTATTCAACCCGCTATATCTTAACTACAGGGTCATGGGGTCTGCTGGAGCCAATCCCAGACAACATAGGGCACAAGGCAGGAAACAAACCCAGGACAGGGCACCAGCCCACCACAGTGTATATATTATATATTTATATACACACACACACACACACATATACAGTACATACACACACACACACACACTTACTTCCCTGTGCTGAATATCTAAAATGTATTACATTTTCATTTAATTACTTAGTATGCGTTTTTGATCAAGGGATCTTACAAAGCAGATCTAATCCAATTATTCAAGTCTGGGCCCAGAGCGCCAGTGCCTGTTATGGCAGCAACAAACCCTGAATGACGCATTAAACAAAATATGCCACTGGCGATAAATTGTATGGCACTTGTACTTTCTTTGCACAATGGAACTATTTGTATACATGCTATATAACTAAACCCCAACAGTGGCAAACCTGACAATGTCACTTAGTCTGGATATTCTTGGACTCTAAATAAAGCATATGACGTTTAAAACAAAATTGATTAATGTGCCGTGACTCAAAAAGTGTAAACAATATATTACAGCTCATTTCGTCTGCAGAAGCGGTTAGTCGGAAATATTCCTGAGCAAGACACAAAAACCATCTGCTTTCTCAATTTACAATCGACAATTAACCTAAAGCTCAGGTAGTTGAGATGAGGTTAAAAAACATACAGGCACGCGGAGACGGACAGAGACCGGGCTCGCGTTTTGAACTGGGACTATAAAGGAACAGCGCAAGCCACTGCGCCACTTCCCTTGCTAAATTTATTTTACTTTCGTTTATTCAAAATTACAACAAAATATACATTTCCTAAATAACAGAAAATAGTATTTCGAATGTCTTAAAAATTTTTAGTACAGGTTGCAAAAAAAAAAAAACTTCATGGAGCATTAACAGGTTTGACTAGCTGCACTTGTCTGGAGGCAAGAACTACGAGGACTTCCCAATATCTTTTAAGTAGACCAAGCACATTTAGGAGGATCTAAAAAGTCCGATTTTGCCAAGATGGCAAATTTCCGTAAAAGACAACTTTTCACGACCCTTCTGTCCTGTGCGCGAAGTAATCGGGCGGTCAGTTTAAAATGCAAGGACAGTACAGTGACAGTGCGAAATAATAACAATTGGATTAGGATGATGTGGCGCGGTCAATTCGGTCGTGGCGTAACATAAACGTGGTACATAATGAGATCGTTAAAGTGCATCAAACAGCTCAGAGGCGTTAACGTATATCTGCGTGCAACTTATTTTTTTTACCACTTTTCCTGTATAATATCAAATAATACATGGATCGACACGACATGCAATTAAATGAAATAAAATATATACTGACTACCCAACAGTCAATTAATTTAAAAACACGAATTAAGTAGACTAAATTCTATCCAACTGTTTCGTATTTTAAAATAAATAAAATAGTAATTTTACCTGAAAGTGCCTCTTAAATTTAACAACTAATGCCCTCACACACCACCGGCGCAGAGAAACCACACTTTGCGATGGACCGCCCCTGAAAAACACAATTTGCTATATCTGGTAAATCTTTAAAAAATGCGAAAATCCATTGGGTAGAATTGGAATCAATCATAGATTCGGGTTACCGCCCTCCGTAAGAACTAGGTTGTGCGTAGCGCATGTGGCTGATGCAACTTAGACGTTCCCGGTGACACATGACACGTGACTGCGGTCTTAAGCAGCTGCCCCGCGCTTCATAAGCAACAAGGTTTGATAGTCTATTTAAGAAAACATGGACATTGGGCACGTTTGTGCATATATGTATATATATATATATATATATATATATATATATATATATATATATATATATATATATATGACTTAGGTCACTGAAATATTCGTATTCGTTAATGAGATCATTTTAAATTAGATACGTTTGGTGTTTTAAGCGCCACTTAATAGTGGATACCATGAAGCCGCATTTGATTTTCCATCCATCCATCCATTATCCAGCCCGCCATATCCTAACTAAAGAGGCGCAATATTCGTATTCGTTAATGAGATCATTTTAATTTAGATACGTTTGGTGTTTTAAGCGCCACTTAATAGTGGATACCATGAAGCCGCATTTGATTTTCCATCCATCCATCCATTATCCAGCCCGCTATATCCTAACTAAAGAGGCGCGGGGTCTGCTGGAGCCAATCCCAACCAATACTGAGCGCGCGCACACAGACACAGACACGCACCCGCACACCAAGCACACACTAGGGACAATTTAGAATCGCCAATACACCTAACCTGCATGTCTTTGGACTGTGGAAGGAAACCGGAGTACCCGGAGGAAACGCACGCATTTGACTTTTAAACCGATATCAGCATGCCACCATACCAACATCCCTGGCAGATTTTTGTCTGCTTGGTGCTTCAACTGGGACAGACTAAGTACAGGTACTGAGATAGGTCCAGGGTTGGTTTGGGGAAGCTACTAGGACTAACACCTACAGATAACTTTCTAGAAAAAGCAGTCTTCTCTACAGGTTGTTTGGAGAGATGCCAGATAGAAGTGTAGTAGCAATTGTTGAGTCCATAAAGGGAGGTGACCTGCTAGAGAAGAGCTGATGAGGAATTGCCAATGTGCAGTGGCATAACTAGAATTTGAAGGGTGCTAGTGCAAAAAATAAACATCTAAAAAATTCACATCTAATGTGAAATTAAATCCAAATTTAAAATTTCCACTGAAAATGAGATATGTCAAGCATATCAGCTAGTAATAGGTCCATTGTCATAATTAAATTTTATGGAGTTGTAAGGATGGTAATCAAATATCAATTCAGAATCTTTTGATGTGTAGCTTCTGACTGTCAGAAGGAGCTGCACACTTCCATTCAAAACTCTGACCTGCTCAATGTGTTTAAGAAGCGTTTGAAGACTCTTGTTTTGTGAATTTCCATCAAACCATAGCTGTTAGGCTTTAAATCCTAGAAATTGTAACTAGCTTGTATTTTGTTCAGAGTTCTTTACTGATGATCGATGTTTGTATCCTTGTCCAATAACACTGTTCTCAATTGTTTGATTATGTTGACCTGTTTTGTAAGTTGATTTGTATAAAAGCATCTGCTAGGCAAATACATGTAAATCTAATTTCATGAACAGAGAATTTTGCAAGGTAAATGAAGAGATTAACACAATTAGTAGTTATTGGCAATTTATATATTTATTGTACTGTTCATATTTTGAATTACAGAAAATATGGTCAATGTAGAGTTGCATTGAAGAGATCAGGGTTTGAGTCCCGGGTTCTCCCACAGTCCAAAGACGTGCAGGTTAGGTTGCTCGGTAATTCTGAGTTGGGCCTAGTGTGAGTGCGTGTGCGTGTGGTGTGCTCATGTATGTGAGTGTGTACACCCTGCGATGGACTGGTGCCCTGTTCACGGGATCGTTCCTGTCTAGAGCCCAGCTGTGAATTAAGCGGGTTTAAAAATGGTATGGTATTTGAATACATTCGTTATTTATATTGTAACAACCCGGCAGCAAGCGCTGGCGGAGTGACGCCTCATGGGTAATTTATGTAAATAGTTTGCGGGGAAATTATGGGTAATTTATAAAAAGCTTATTGTATGTCGGAATTTACGTATTGTCATTTGTGTTGTAAATAATGGTGTGTTTGTATTTAATTGGTTGGGTGGGTTTGGGTTATCGCCGTCCGGGGTTATTTATTTTGTAAAAAGTACCAATTTATTGAAATGTGTCTTCGTGCTTGACCTTGGCAATGGCCGCGCAGTAATGTTGAGCTTTTGTTTCTGACTATCTTCTGTAATAAAAAGATACAACAGGACAGAGCTGTTTTATTGCTAAGATTTTATCTAAGCAAACTACCGAGACACTCGGAGTCGTGCGTTGTATGGGGCACGAGTGTTCTCTTTCTTAAAGAGCTGGGTGCAGTTGCGTGCATGACGCTGGCAAGCCGCTAGCCGACAGCTTCGGAGAGGTGCACGGCAGAGTTCGGCTCGAAATCTTAAAAGACTCCTCCACGGGTCGCTACAATATCAATACTTGGTTCGGAAAATAGACGAGCGATACCTCTCCCATACAGTAGATGGCAGTAACAAAGTTAAAAGCGAATACTAAGAGCAACTCTTTTTCCACATTACGATTCACGTTGATCATCTCGCTTGCGCTGAATGGTAACTTCTTGCAATGCCGGTGGATACGAAAAGATTGCGAGGGCCAGAGGAGTCGCAAAGCCCATGGCTTTTTGTGGAACAGGAACAGCAGTCTCCGCCAGATGGACGGGAAGACGGCAGACGAAAGGGGCAAGTTGATGTGCGGCCGATATTCGCTCGTTGTGGACTGGTTAGTCAAGCCAAGGGCTCGGCCTACATCGAATCAGGGAAGACAAAACTCATTTGTTCCGTCTATGGCCCACGGGAGACCGAGAGGAAGGATGAGACCGACATGAAGTTTGGGAGGCTGGTTTGCACCTTCCGCTTCGCCCCCTTTTCCTGCGCGAAAAGATGCGGCTGGATCCAGAGTACGCAGGAGAAGGATCTGAGCCTGGCCCTACTGGAGAGCCTGCAGCCAGGGGTCTGCCTGCACAGGTACCCGCGTTCCCAGATCGATGTCAGTGTTCTCGTTTTGGAGAACGATGGCTCGGCTTTGGCTCATGCTGTCACTTGCGCGTCGCTCGCGCTGGCCGACGCAGGGATCGAGATGTACGACCTGGTGCTTGGCTGTTCTCTTCGACAAGAAGGCAGCGACTATTTACTCGACCCAACATTCGCCGAAGAAACACAGGAGCCGGCGACCGAAACTACTGGGAACCGAGGAGGTATGACGGTCGCGCTTCTGCCATCGTTAAATCAAGTTTCTGGATTACTGTGCAGTGGGGACTTGGAGCAGCAGCCCCTCGTGGAGGCGGTGGCTGCTTGCATTGAAGGCTGCCAGCGCATCTACTCCGTGGCTCAGAGGTGCCTGCAGACAGCCGTCAAAAAGAAGAATCCACCACCTGACGGATGAAATCGACGGATCCATTATTGTGCTTTGGCAAACCAAGAACTCACAATTAAATACCACTGGCTGATCTTTAAACCGGCCCATGGAAGCAAAACAATTCATTCTGCAACCCAGAAAATGTAAAGTCCTAGCAGCGCACTTGTCTCTTTTCTGTTTTCGGATTTGTTTTATGATACAAATCATTTTGAATATGTTCTGTTGTCTTTTATGGTATTAAACTGTTAATTCGGAGGACTTAAACCATTTCATTATGTATGTGCCCTAAAAGTCGGTATGTCAAATATGCAGGTTAATGTTTTAATGAGGATTTTGGGTCCAGATTCCTTGTACATTACTGCTAAATGTATGCAGAATCCGTAACGTGAGCGCCAGAAAAAACCCCAAAAACTGAAGTCCACTAGATGCTACTGGTTGCATCTGTTCAGGATGCTTATGTTTTTAAGCGAATAATGTAACTGTTTTTCTGACTTTCATTTTTACAAAACAATGCCATTGTTTTATAAAGTATTACATTTTCTGTGAAACAGCGTGATGATAATAAACACATATTGCAAACGTAAGCATGTGGAGCTTTTAATTCTGATCATGGTAACAAATTATTTATAGTTGAGTAGTAACCAAAGATGAACTCCATTTACTCAAACGATGAGTTGTGTTTGTGCCTCTCAGTTAGCCCAGGATGGGAGAATGCCTGTCCTATGAAAGACGGGCATCAAATCTAGGGCTGGTTGTTGTCGGGAAAATAGAACAAGTACTTTCTCAAAGTTGGTAGATAATGAGTCATTTTGGTTAGTAATTTTTCTGTCGGGTCAGCCACAATTTGTGAGGCTTAAGGACTGTGTGTCTGATGTGGACGTGAGCAACACTGGAGCCCTACTAGGAACAGGCCTTTCTGCTTATCTGTTCGTTGTGTACACCTTAGACTATAAATGTAACACTGGGTCATGTTACTTTCTGAACGTTTTTGATGATTCTTTCCTGAGGTGGTTCATTGTGTGGTGGATGCGGCCAATGATGTATCGGTGCATGCTCCCAACTTCCCTCATCACTCCATGTACTTATGGGGTGTACTGATAAGGTGGATGATTTAGAGGATAGTTTGGTGTTGAAAATATAGTGTACAACTTAACATTAATAAAACCAAGAAACTAGTTATTGACTTTTTCTGCATGAAAGAGCATGTACAGGTGTGGATGTGCAGGTGCTGCAATGCAGCAAGTACTTAGGGGTCAAAATCACTAAGACCGGAACTGTTTTGAGAAAGGAAGGGGCAGCCCCATTTTTCTTAGGAGACTGTGTTCTTTTAACGTGGGAAGTGATGCCCTGCACATCTTCTATAACTCTGTGATGGGCAGTGCAGTTTTCTGTGCTGTGGAGTGCTGGGCTGGTGACATCAGTTCAAGAGAGTTCAACCAAATTCAACTAAATCGGCAAGTTCAGTTCAATCAAATCAGCAACTGTATTAGAAAGGCAGGCTCAGTTATGGAATGCACTCATAACCTGCTGGAGAATGCAAACAAAACCAAGTGCCATTCTGAACAACGCTGCACATCCTCTCTCTGACGCACCAACACTGAGGACTTTCAGCCAACGAATCATTCAGTGGAAATGTGTCAAGAAGTGCTATGGGGGCTCCTTTAGACCGTTGGCAATATTACTGTATAATGCCTTTCTGCAACTCTTAAGTGCCAAGTCAGACGTTTTCTTTCTTTTTAGTTATCCTAGTGTATATTCAGAAAGTGGCTTGTTGTAATATAAAAATGTCATTTATTTTTTGAGCTTCTGTAAAAAGTCAAATTCCCCCTCTGGGATCAAATTATTTGTCTGTCTATCTGATCTAGTTTATCATAAAGCTTTCCCTTAACTGCTGCCTGAAGTATAATTTACAGAAAATATGAAAACACCTCTGTGCCAGAGGTTTCAGAAACAAACATTCCAATAATGTAATATATACATTATGACCAAAGCCTAAATTTTTCTAGGCCATTGAGTCCTTTATCCTGAAGGGTTAATTGTATTGATCTTTGAGGTTTGTGTTTTGAAAAGCTATCCATGGTGTTTTGTTGGATACCATGATGTTTGTATACATTACAGGTATCTGGTACATAGCTATAAGATCAATAAGAACAAAGCAATGAAAAGAGACTTGGATTATACCAAAGTACTTGAGCACAGTAGGCAACATTACTGCTTTACATGTTTTTGGATTGCTTACCTGGCCTTGAGGTCATCTGTATTTGAAATTTTTCCCAGTGTTCATTGATGTGCTCCATTACCTCCTGTTTTTTCCTGTAATCCTAATGCATGTTGTCACATTAATTAGCAATTATAAATTGCTTCTGTGAGTATACCCTGACATCTTATCAAACATAGTGTTCTGCTTTTGTTGGGATAAACAGTCTTTACATGTCTCCCTTACAGACAAAACAATTGTTTCAGTAGATGGATTTATAGAACAATGGGTACTGATGTGGCTGGCATAGACTCCGACTGCCTGCCTGATGGACAGTCCATGGATGGATGTGTTGCTTCTGTTTTGGAATCAACACATTCGCCGTACACTGTGTACCTGAGGTGACTTCATAACTTTGGGGGCTCTGTAAAGTTTAATATGTACAGTAATATGCATTCAAATGGTCATTGTTTATGTATTGAGCTAACTGAGTATTCTTTTATAAATCTGTTTTGAAAATAAACCACCACAATCACAGAATTTTACACCTTGAAGGGTTCAGTTGTAATGTTCATATAATTACATTTTTTTGTATACTATGTTGTTATGTAATCTGTATTTACGTTATTTTCACATGCTGCATAGCTTATGTACAAGTAGCGTACAACTTTGTAGTGTACTTGAATTTCAGGTTGATATCACAAATTATCGTGCAACAATGCAAACTTGAGATATTATGACTTTTCATAAGATCTTTGGTTGAGACCCACTAATACTTTTTTAGATAATTAACATATTCATTTTATTTTCACTTCCGTGTTGATACCATTGTACCATTTTGTGCTGCTTTCAAACCATACAACAAGTTGTGCATTACTAAGCTTAAACGTCTCTTGAATGAGAAGAGGAGAGCATCCAAATTTGGTAACAAAATGGCACTACAGGGCATACAAAGAGTGCTGAAGGAAAAGCTGAATGAAATAAATGAAACTTGCAGAGCTAAAATCAAAAACAAGCCCCCCTCAGAGCAACATGAATGGACTTATCATAAGATCTTATCTATCCATTAGTCTGTCTATCTATTATATAGTGCCTTTCACATCCATCTGTCAGTGAATTTCATTGTCTTCTCTATTATAGAGCATATTTCAGTGTCAATCATAGTGCAATCTATCTATCTATGATATAGTGCCTTTCATATCTATCTATCTATTGGACAATAAAAATGTGATTGGTTACTATCAGATTTTTATTGATTCCATGTGGTCACTTTTCAGCAGGTTCTAACTAAAGCAGAAAATATTACATGAAGAGTTTCGTTCATCTTGTTTCACACCCCCCAAACTAGCTTACTATTACAGTTTTACTGAGGTTTGGAGGACATGGCAGGAGCCAACCCTGCATTGGACACCCACAAACTCATTCACTCTAGGCCAACTAAGAGTGGAAACTTTACCTAACCTGTATGTCTTTAGAGTGTGAGAAAACCCACCCAGACATGAGTGGGTCTTTCAAACTCCAATGGCTGCCTGGAAAAACTAAGAGGATGTTAAATTATGATGGTGACTTTACATTATTGCTGTTTTCAAACTACAGTACTCAATAATTTGTCAGTCTCAAAGTTTGTGCAGTGTGGTGTAGTGGTTAACCCCTTTGGACATTTGTGGATACAGATCCTGCTACTGACACTGTGTGACCTGCCTGCGCTCCAATTGAGAAAACAAAGAAGTGCAAACAATTAATTGTACCTTATCTCATATTTTATAAGCCACCTTGGATGTAGCTGTCGGGAAAATAATATTACTGTAATAATAATAAACTGAGGTGTACTGCTGACTTGCAGTATCTTGTAGGCTTCTTAGTTCAAAAGTCTTGTAAAAGACCTTATTCTGCAGTAATAACCTGTAAGTCTGATATGGTTTGCAGCATAGGAGAGCAGCTGATGTTGGGGGAAAAAAACGACAGTTTCACAATCACAGTTTTATTGATTATGCAGAATTCAAATATTTTATAAGACAATCGTAAACTTACTATGCTTCACTTTTGAATGAGTGAATAATGGCAGCCGCCGTGAATTGATTTAAATTTGACTGCTCTCTATGCCTGGCTTCGATTAGCACAAATCTTAGTTAAAAAGCTGCTGCACCTACTTTATACACCAGCCCCTATTATTGCTATATGAGTATGAACTAGCCATCTGCCTTTTTAAACATTATTTGCATGCCTTGTTGCGAATAGAAGGGTGGTCGTTTACCACCGTTACAGTTGTGCCGGGTCTCTTACTAGTTTTTGAGAGTGTTCACTTGGAGCGTCTTGCCTAATTTTATTTTTTTTGTATCTTTCTCTTTGACAATGGTAAGTCATCCTGAGCTATATAAATGTTGTTGGAAAAATCAGCAGTGTTGTGGGGATTTTGGGCACTTTTTATTGCAAATGGTTTTTCATGAAAAAGAATGTAACGTCAGAAATATGACAGCGGCTTGTGTGCAGTGTTTTGTAAAATGGTGACGTGCACTACAATTTGTGTTTTTCTAGGCGCCGTTCGTTTTTTTCTATTGCAGTATTTTGGCGACCTCTGCTGGTCATTTGCTGAATTCAGCGATGCGCGGCGAGTCGCCCAATAAAATCCACTTGCAGCGGCCCGTCTTTTTAGGCGGGAAGGCCGTGTCGGCAGCAGCGTCTGAGCTGTTAGCGAGCTGAAGGTCTTGAATGAATTGTTCGCGGTTATCAAAGCATTACCTGTAAGGATTCTTTGTATATATTGCTGTATCTTTTGACTGAATATGTGCGTGCGCGTATATTTATATATATATATATATATATATATATATATATTTCGTGTTCGTGCCGCTCGGGGCAGGGCTTCGATTTGCTGCCCTCTAACATATCTGAATATGTTAAACTATTTAAATAGAAAATTAAAATGACGTATAGAGAAAAAGTAAGATACATTTTGCATAGATATTCATATATAAAGAAACAGCAATCATTTTTTATATATATTTATAGGCATCAACTAGACAAGAATATAGTATAGACGCACTGATAAGCTGTATTCTAATTATTAGTTTAATATAATTACGCTACGAAAACCAGAACCAAAGTAGGGTACAAGTGATTGGTGGGGATGTTTTCTGCACAAAGCAAGAACGCATTCGGATTGATAACGAAACAAAATTATAAATTGTAAATTAGTTGTTTATCTTCCTAGAAATTATTATCGGTGTAATTTTTTTTTATTTTTGTTACTGCCTCATAAATTTCAACTGCTATGTCTGATGCCGTCACAGGAGGACAGTCTGAACATTACTTTTCAAGCATTTGTGGTTAAAAACCAGAGAATTTGACCATTTTCATTAATGAGTGATATTTTTCCGAACCCTGCTGCTTACACACGAATTGTACTGAGCCTTTTGGCCAATAATGCCGCCCCCAAATATGTGCCGCCCCGACCAGCTACGCCACTGTGTACAGGGTAGCGTCTAGCAAGTTAACTGAATGCAATCTATTTTGCTAATGTCAGCGTTGTTTATAGTGTGCACCGCGGGTGTCGAACTGCAGGTTTGGAGGGCTGCAAGGGCTGCAGGTTTTCATTCTAACCCTTTTCCTAATCAGTGACTCGTTTTCAGTGCTAATTAAATTATTTTTCCTTTTATTCTAATAGCACTGTTTTTAAGGATTCAGTGCTCTGAATTGATTCTTTTGTTCATTAAATGACAGCCAAAAATAAATCGGACATGAAACAAGCCATCCGATGACCAGCCAAATTGGGGCTTCAAATTCCAACCAATTTCACTCCAATCAGTTTCTTAATGAGACGCCAGTTCTTGCTGGTAATTAAACCCGTTATTTAATTCCGCAGCTTATTGCTGCTCTCATTCTGCCATAGCAGACATTTCTAAAACTGTTGATTTTCTGTTTTTCCTAAGAACACCGTCAAAATGTTTTGGTGAGCAGAGAGATCAACCTTACTGAAACCCTCGCCTTTCTTTATTTTCAGATATTGTGTGATGGGCACAGGTGAACTGGTGATGTGGCAGCTTGTTTTGTGTCTCATTATTATTTGGCTGCTAATTAAGCAAAAAAAAAAACAAAAAAACAAGGGGGCCAGGGTAAAGTTAATTAGCAGAAAAAAACTGGTCAGTAATTAAGAAGACAGTTAGAAAGAAAACCTGCAGCCACTGAGAGAAATGGGCTATGAGATATGAGAAAGACGGTTTTGAAGAGGCAAAGAAACATCATGCTGTCTGGAGATGAAAGTAACAGTATTTGATAAGCATGCCTACCAAATGAAAATGCACCCAAATAAATACAAATTTTTAGAGAAAAAAGACAGCGCAAGGTGGGCTGATGCAAAGCTTGCAGTATGAACTTTGATTTAGACCAGGGGTCCTCAATCACAGTCCTGGAGGTCCGCAGTGGTTGCAGGTTGTTTGTTCTAACCCGGCTGCCTAATTAGAAAGCCATTCTTGCCAATAATTTAATGTCATGGCTTGTTATTGTTTCAACTCTGCTATGTCAGGTCATTCTCATATCCTAGATTTTCTTCCCCTTTCTAAGGGTATCATCCAAATAATTTGAAGGCTAAAATGGAGGAGTAATTCTTAGTCCTTCACTTTTATCTCTTTACATTCCTTCCAAGTATTTAATTAAACCCAATAGTGCATGATAAACACACACAGGAGTAAATGGTAACAAGCTAAATGGAGAAATGCTGGTCTCTTTTGTCATTTGCCTCTTACTGCTAATAAGGAGCAATTAAAAACTGAGAATACAGCTGTCTACGACTAAAATAAGCAATAAGCGTTCAAAATATTAACAAGCGAGACAACTAAGGTGAAGCAGAATTGTTACTTGAGCAATAACTGCTTTTTATTAAGCAATTGGGTTGGCGCAAAAGCCTGCAGCCACTGCGGCCCTCCAGGATTGAGGACCCCTGATTTAGATTTGTATGTTTGTATCTATTATACCTCCTTGTGCTTGATATGCCTGGTTTACCGGTACTCTGTAAACCAACTTACTTTACTGAAACCATCTTGTAGTTTGCTAACAGCTGCAATCAAGTGAGATGTTTCTGTCTAACCCAGGTCCTGTTGGACAATAGGGAGACATCCTTGTTCAGTTCTTTCAGCGGTAGAAAACTGGAAGCAGACTGCGAGTTGATCCCAGCAGTGTGCAACTATTATTGAGGTATCCATTTGTGAGTATTGCTGGGTGTACACGTAAAGCAAGTTTAATAAGTTCGGGCACAGTACAAGTGCATTTCTTCTTGTTCACCAATAAAAAAAAGAACCTAGAATGCTAGTATACTGTCTTTTTCTGGACTGTTCCATGATAAGACATTCACCCACCTAGTGTCCTTGCAGGTATGAAAAGTGCATCAGAACAGAGTGATTCTCTTTGTTGAGTTCATTTTCCTCTTTTTTTTGTGGTATATGCACTTGCTGGTGTTTGATTTTGAGCATTGAATACCATTTTGACTTGCTGTTTTAAATTTTTTTTTTTGCACAAGTGTTTTTTTTTTTTTTATACATGTGTATAAGTCATTATAATATTTAGCTTGCACCATGTTGTGAATGCTAGGATGCTATTTAGTGTATGTAGCTCAGCCTGACATGATTGATGTTTTACTCTACAGGGAAACCCAGGGGTGTGTACGTGAACATTATTGGTTTTATTTCCCTGCTTCTCTAAGTGGTGATACTTTTTATGTTCATCCTGTGGTATGGGACTTTGAGACTCCTCATCTCCAGTGTTTTATTAAAAACAATTAAACATACAGTTTATTCATCTTGTGATTATAGGCTTGGGATTATTCTTTGGTTAAGCAAGAAATGAGATCTTAATAAACAGAGTGCTGTTGGGAAAAATAAATGAGATTCCATTAATAGTCAACAGTTATGAAAAGTGCAAGGTTCGATGAAGTGAGATATGCATTATTTGAATCCCACAGCTTTAAACTTGTTTTGCTGTTGTTGTTCTGAAAGATGTCTTTTTGAAGCAGTAGATAGCACCTTTCAGCACTAAGAATGAAATTCAGTTATCAGCGTTGCCACAATCTGCATGGAGGTAGAATATTCATGGCATGTGTTTTTCTTCCACATCCAAAAGGCATGTGTGCTATTGCAATTGGTGACATTAAAATGCCTCAGCATGTGAGTGCATGAATGATACTGTCCAAAGTTAATGGCGTAGTTACTGCCTTGTAGCCAATGGTGCTGAGATAGGCTCTTGTCTCTTTTACCTAACATGGTGTGACAGATAGGGGGGTGCTGTCGTCCCCTTGAACCCTCAGACCAGACACCACATAAAAGTCCAAATGTTGACTTTCTTTATTTTCAAACGTGCACAAAGCACCTCCACCTCCACAGTATACAATAAACAATCCACAATAATTAATCCTCCACACCAAACAACAGCTCAGTCACCTTTCCTCCCAACTCGGCTCTTTGCTGGGATCTCTCACAGTCCTTTTATAGTCCTTGACCCGGAAGTGCTTCTGATCCCCCAGTCCATGTGATTTCCCAGCACTTCCATGTCAGGTGAAAACACTTCTTTTTCTTAACCCCGGAAGTATATCATCACTTCCATTCCCGTGATTGTGAATTACTTCCGGGCTATATGAAAAAGTACAAATCCCTGGGCCTCCCTGCAGCATCCCCTTGCGGCCCCCACAGTATCCAGAACGGCTGTGAAAAAAAACTCCATTGTCCATGATTCCCTGCTGTGATTCGGGGCACCTCCACGCTGCAGGGAGGGCTCCATCTGGCGGCCTGGGAGTATTGGCTGGGATGAATGGCTGGCCATATACCACAATGGATAAAGTGGGTTTGGAAAAAGATGTGTGGAAATTGTCCTACCTTGACTCAGCACGGACATCTGTTCCTTGTGACTGAGTGGCTTTCTATTCAAGTTTGAGCACTTCGCAAACTGTGGGCCCTTGTTTCCTTGGGGTACCGAGGAATAAGTGGTTTGTTTTGAAAATTCTAGGAGGTGAAAGTGATAATCTTGAGGGATATGAGGCCCTGTTATTTAGTGATATGAGGACTTGAGGGATATGAAGACCCGAAGGCTTGAACAAGTTGTCATTTAATTCCATTTCCAAGTAGAGTCACTTCTTTTCCTCTCTGTGTCTTTTTCACAGCAGAAGGTGCCCTTCAGTTTTTTAGTTTGCTAAAAGCAGAGCTTAGCCTCAGTACAGTGTGGAAACTGACACTTTTAGCAAATGTTTTACTTATTTATTAAATGCAATAGGATTTTGTCAGATTGTGAATGGTCCAATCCATAATCATAAGAAAATGTTAGATTTAATTATAACTTACAAAGTTGAAATTCAAAATTTAAATATTACTCCATTAAATGAAATTATTTCTGATCACTACTTAATTACATTTGATTTAGTCCTGCCCTTGCCAATGCACTCACAGATTAAAACAAAGACAGTGCGACATCTAGATTGTAATTCTGCTTCAAAATTTATAGATACTTTGAGTAAGTCGAGTGTAATTGTGGAAAACCATTTAGATCAGTTAACGTCAAATGTAAACGTGGAAAACAATTTAGATCAGCTAACATCACATTATAATGTGACATTGAGAGATGCTCTGGACGCAGTGGCTCCCCTTAAAACAAAAGTGATCAAAGCACATAGAAACTCTCCCTGGTTTAATGAAAACACTCGAGCTCTTAAATTAGAGTGTCAAAAACTGGAGCGCAGATGGAGAACAACAAAGCTACATGTCTTTCAAATTGCATAGACAGAGAGTGTTAAAATTATAAAAAAGCTCTCTTTAAAGCTTGCTCAGAATACTATTCTACAATAATAGACAGCAATAATAAAAATCCTCTGGTATTGTTTAGAACAGTGGCTAAATTAACACATGGGAATTCAGATCTACAGTGAAAAATACCAACAGATATTAGCAGTACAGACTTAATGAACTTCTTCAATGAGAAAATTAAAAATATAAGATCCCAGATCTCAGCATCACAGTACAAACCACATACTAGCTTAGCAGACCCTGTCTCACATTGCATTCAGCACTTTAGTAATTTTAATCCTGTAACTGAGCAGGAAGTCTTAACCTTAATTTCTAAAATGAAACCCACTACTTGTTCCTTAGATCCTGTGGCAATAAAACTAGTAAAAAGTGCAATGGATGTTCTTGCAGCGCTTATTCTTAACATTATTAATAGTTAATTACTGCATGTCACAGTACCTAATGCACTAAAAGTGTCAGTCATTAAATAATAATAATAATAATTCTTTGCATTTATATAGCACTTTTGTCACTACTCAAACCGCTCAGCAATTGCAGGTTAAGGGCCCTGCTCAAGGGCCCAAAGTCAGACCTAGACCCACACATACTTAATAATTATAGGCCTATTTCAAATGTACCCTTTCTCTCTAAAATACTAGAAAAAGTAGTCACCAGTCAGCTTCAGTCACACTTCATGCATTACAATTTATTTGAGGAATTCCAGTCTGGTTTCTGCACTGGTCATAGTACAGAAACGGCACTAACGTGGGTTGTAAGCGACATTCTGATATCCTCTGGTGAAGGAAACTCCACTGTAATTATGTTTTTAGACTTAAGTGCAGCATTTGACACCATTGACCATTCTATTTTACTGCACAGGCTAGAAAATGATGCTGGGCTTACAGGCACCGTCCTGGCCTGGTTTAGTTCTTATTTATCAAATCGATTCCAATGTGTACAGAAATGTGCTAACAGGACTCCATCATTATACACAGAACTGAAATATGGTGTCCCGTTCACTTTACATGCTTCCTCTGGGATCTATCATTAGGAAACATAATGTTAATTTTCACTCGTATGCAGATGACACCCAGTTATATCTTTCATTTAGATCAAGTGAAGTTTCTCCAATGTTGTCTTTAATTAGTTGTGTTAATTAGTTGTGTGAATTAAAGGAGTGGATGGAAGAGAACTACCTACTATATCTTTAAACACAGATAAAACTCAGATGTTAATTATTGGAGGGAATGACTAATTTTACTGAATCAGCCGCAATCTAGGAGTTATCTTGACTCTAACATGTTGTTAAAAGTGCACATTACAAAGTTGTCCAAATCATGTTTCTGCCACCTTAAAAATGTTGAGAAATTAAGGCGCTTTCTAAATAAACAGGATTCTGAAAAATGAATTCATGCATTTATTTCTAATAGGATTGACTACTGCAATGCTGTGTTCACTGGATGTTCAAACTGTTCTTTATACAGCCTCCAGTTGATCCAAAATGCTGCTGCAAGAATTATTACAAGAACAAGAAAATACAAACACACAACTCCAGTTCTTAGATCCTTACACTGGCTCCCAGTTAAGTTTAGGGCATATTTAAAATCCTCCTGTTAACATGTAAAGACTTAAATGGCCAAGGTTCGGCTTGTTTGAACATATCATGACTTACAAACCAGAGCGCACATTAAGATGTCAAGATGCTGGTCTGCTTATGATTCCAAGAATTAATAAAATAACAGTGGGAGGTCGAGCTTTTAGTTACAGGGCCCCTAAACTATAAGAGATGCCCCTTCGTTCTCAGCTTTCAAATTCCGGCTGAAGACTCACTACTTCAGTTTAGCACACCCTGACTAGAGCTGCTGATTAACTGTACCAACTGCATCTCTGTTGTTAGTCATTAGCACTAAAACATAAGTAACATGATAGTTGTAATTTGTTACTAACCCTCACCTATTCCTTTTCTCTTCTCAGTACTCAAATGTGTCACTTGGTGCCATGGCCCACCTGCCAGTTTTTTTTTTGCCAGCCTAAGGTAAAGTCATCCCTGATGGAGGATCACAGGAATCATGGGGTAGATGGGTCCTTTCATCAGATTGGCTGGCCCAGCGCTGTCTCATCTTTGGTATGGCCAAATGGGGGAGGCAGCTTGATGGCTGAGCTCTCCAGGACGCTAAACAAATCCAAATCATATTATTTGATGTCATCTACTGTTAAATTCTGCTCCGTATAAAAATATTTTTATCTTTATACTGTATTGAGAATTTGTTCTGTTCTGTGTATTGTATTGACCCTCTTCTTTTTGACACCCACTGCACGGCCAACCTACCTGGAAAGTGGTATCTTTTTGAACTGCCTTCCCCAAGGTTTCTTCCATTTTTTCCCTGCTATGGTTTTTTTTGGGAGTTTTTCCTTATCCTCTTAGAGAGTCAAGGCTGGGGGCCTGTTAAAGCTCATTGCAACACTTCTTGTGTGATTTTGGGCTATACAAAAATAAATTGTATTGTATTGTATTGTACATAAAAGAGCCGTATTTAGATGGCATTATATTTACACCAAAACTAATCATTGATCTTTTGTTTAAAAATATTCAGGCTCATCCATCATATTAATATTTTTTAATTTTGGAAGCAGTTATTTCAGTGTATTTATTTATTTCTTGGATTCGTTTTTCTGAAAATACTTTTTAGTTAATAAATTGCTTTCCTTATGGTGTTGCTTAGATGTATGTAGGTCAGAATACTCAAGGCTGATTCCTGACACCTAAAAATTTTATTCTAATTTAGTTAGAAGAAAATGGTTTTTAGAAGTACTAGACTAAGCAGGTGTAGAAAATAGGCGGTTGTGTAGATGGAGAATTTAAATGAATCAAATGTGTTTTTATAAAGAAATCATTTCAGATGGAGATATTCTAATAGAATAGGTTAGTTTGGAAAAGGTGGACTTCTCAAATACTGCAGACTGGACTTGTGAGTTCAGAGTGTCTTGGTATGTGCCAAGCTGAGGAATAGTAGTAGTAGTATTGTCATATGTACAAGGCATTGTTTCTTTATCACATTATTAGAAGAATTTTAAAGTAAATAAGAGTTTTTAAACAAACTGTTAAAATCTTTGCTGAGGTAGCAGGCTGTTTGACTTCCTGTTTTCAAGAAGCAACTTTTGGGACATTAAGTAGTGGCAGTAACTATACAACACTTCATAGTAATTATTAACCAAATTTCAGAGTAGAGACATTTTTTCACTGCTCAACAAGCTAAAACAAGTCTACTGTGTTCCTGCTTGTTAAACATTTTGCCTCCCGTGTCTTGCTGGAATCATAGATCCGTTTCCCAAACACACTGTCCTTTACAGTTATAAGATGCATGGGTGGAAAATTTACAATTAATATTTAGAATATAGTGGGTTGGAAAATCACTGACATAACAGTTGACCCACAACCATGCAGATGCATTAAAAAAAGGTGTTGAGAAAATAAAAGGATGTGTTTCTTTGTCCAGCTACTAATCCTTCCATTTTCTGAAACCACTTCATTTGTTACAGGGCCATGAATCAAAGCCATCTTGGAACAAAAGAGAGGAAACAACCTTACACTAGACACCAGTACATCACAGGGAGGATATATGTTCACACTGAGCCAATTTAGCATTGGTAATTCAGCCTTTGGAATGAGCAAAGAAATGCTGGTAGAACAATAATACTTCATATAGATTATGACCTGACTAGTAATTGAGTCCAGGTACTTAAAGCTGTACGTAGTGCTAGAAACTGTACCACTATGGCAGATGCTGAACTGTTGTTTGTGATTAAATTTGTTTTAGAAGACAAAGACAATGGAATAACAACATATAAAATGGGATACAAATCAAAATCACTTTCCCAACCCACACATTTGTTTCTGCTTTTTCTTGGAGACATCTTAAACATTAAAAATAAATGTATTGATTTTTAATTGAAAAATATGTGCTAATACTTTAAATGTGAGAGCAGCATGATTGGGCATCAGTTATTGCTGCTGCTTCATAGCTACTAGGACCTTGCTTTTTATTCCCGTCCTGGTTACGTGGCTTTTGGATGTTCTGTTTGTTTTTGTGTGGGGTATTTTGCCATATGCCAATATATCTCTGAGTGGAATATTTATTTGGCTATTGTCAGAGGTGGCTGGGGTGGCGACCCCGCAGGGACGCTCACGAGGACCAGAGGAGGGCTTGCGCCTTCCCCAGACCATCTGGAGGCAACCGCCCTGGTTCCTTTGGGGGCTATGGGTACAGAGCTTTGAAGGTCCACCCTGTAGGGGCTCGTGGTCACCGCCGGGGGGGCGCCCCCATGCCTTTGGAGCCCTGGACCTTAGCACTTCCGCCACACCAGGAAGTGCTAGGGGGAAGAGGAGCAGGTACACCCGGAGTGCTTCCGGGTGATAATAAAACTCTCCAGGGCCACACGGCTTTTCACTGTTTTTACTACTAAAATCTCGCTCCGCCTCGGATCCCTAATGCACGTTACTACAAGTATGTTTTAGGAACTGTGCAAACTAATTCCACAATGAATGTATTGACTGCTGACAGTTCATTAGTTGTACAAAATGTCAAATTCAGAAAGCAACAGGGGAACATATATCTACAAAACACATTATATAGTTCCCTCAGACGGTGTTACCTTTTTAAAATAGGCCATAATAATTCAGCCACCATTATGCTTCTTTATGCTTATACATTTGTAATATACTGTATTTTACTTATACCCAATTATTTACTAAAAAAAACAGATT
The DNA here is from genome assembly GCF_016835505.1 of Polypterus senegalus. Lineage (NCBI taxonomy): Eukaryota > Metazoa > Chordata > Cladistia > Polypteriformes > Polypteridae > Polypterus > Polypterus senegalus. The sequence continues at coordinate 31,766,453 of NC_053162.1, read as the reverse complement.
CAGCTTTCCCAAATTGTGACCTTTGCCATGAATGCAGGTTACTTTTTTGCATAACTTTATTTTTAGCCAACTGATGTCCATTCCATTTCCTTGCAGCAGCACCACCTATGTGCCATTTATAAAATAGCTTTCCTGTATATAGTAAGCATTCTCAATCAGATGGCATGTCCACTCAGTTTATGTAGCACTTTTCATGATTGGCCCAGTTTTAAAGTTCTGCATACAACTTGAACAGTCCAGAAAACCTCTTTGATAGCTATTTTGTTGTTGTTTGTTTTCTACTATATCTGTGCCTGTTGATTTCTTTCCCCAAGTCTTTTCTGCATACTGAAGAGGAACCACATTTAATGTAGCCCAACTATCAAATGAATTTCAAATGGTAGATAAAACTCACGTCAGTATCCAAGATTTTCCTGTATGGGCTTGCAAAGCCTGCTTAATGTTTAACTGTGATGGGCCGTGCATGGCTGATCAGGGGAGAAAACGGCTTGGATGGCATGGAGACAGTTGGAGACACAGAGATACTTCTAGATCAGACTTGGCTGTTGTTGTGTGAGCATCCAGACTTCAAAATGGAGTATGACAAGAATGGTAGGTCTCTCTTAATCACTCTTCTCTCTAATCAGTCAGTCAGTCAAGTAAAGGCAAGGTTGTTGCTGATGGAGCTTTGGGGAGTATCCAGTAAGCCCTGATTTATTACTGGTTGGTTTTTACAGATGTCTCTGTAACATAAGTTAAAGTTAGTCATCCTCATTTAGAATAATTAAAATATTGCATAGGATCTCTGTCAATGATGACTTGAACTTGTGTTTTTATGCTTTTTGACTCTGTGTATCACAAAGAACGCAGTGGAACAGAGGATACAATTGGTTATTTTCAATTTATGTGGTAGCCAGTTAGGAAATCAAAACAACTTAAACAATCCAAATGTGACAGTTATTGTTTTAATTAATGAGGAACACTTTGTTCCAGTGCTGGGAAGCATAACATAACTCTAAATGAGTATTATGGTATTTAAAATGCATTAAATTCAGGTATGAGATTGAACTGTGATCACCAGCTTCCTATCATTCTGGTAACCAGTTTGGAAAACTGATTTTTGGAATAACTAATTGGTTTTCAAATTGCATAAATTGACTAAGTTACATGGAATGACTCTAACTGTGTGTAATTATTCCTGTCTATCTGCTGTTCTGTAATGTTTTTTTAATACCTTTGTCAGGGTGGTTCACTGGTTATTGCCTTCGTAAAATTCAAGAAAACTGGGTTCAGTTTCCAGCTGTGATCGTTTGTGTCAATATCTGGCATCTTTCCACTTCACAAAGGTGTAAAGTTTATGTTAATTGTGTTTCATTCAGTCAGCATTTGTGAGAGGGCTTATGAACAATTATGACTGTCGATTGACCTCTGTTTTTACCCAGTGCTGCTAGGACAGGCTATATCTCTCTGCTAATTTGTGTGGGAAAAAAATCAATTTATTATCAGTCTGGCTTTGTCAGGTTCAATGTTTTAAGGACTGGACCCTATGTCTGCAGCATCTGGCACAAAGCTGAGACCAACCCTACACAAGGTGTCAGTCCATCAGAGGGAGCACTCCTGTACCCACAATCACTTCCAAGGGGCGAAGCTTAGAGTCATGAATTAACCTAACTTGCCTTTGTGAGAAATGGGTGATGGACTAGACTATATAAATAATGGCTGATTCAGAGTTTCAACTTGGGACTTTAGAACTGTGAAACAGTATCGGTAAACACAGCATCACGCCATGGAAAAAATACAGTTCAGAAAATGGATGGGTGTATCATAATTTTATAGGTTTAGGTTCTATAACATATCAACAGTCTAGACACCTATTTCAGTCCATATATTCTCTTAAGCCATTAAGTCCAAAGCAAGATTGCCTAGCATAACATTATCAACCACAAGTCAGGGACAAATCCTGAACTAGACACCAGTGAACCACAGGCCACACTGAAGCACACACCCGCTCTCATTCATACCTCACAGATTTTATCTGTCTGTCTAACCTACACATCTTTGTGAGACTTCAATGTCTGGGGAAAACTTCAGCATATTCACTGGTTTGGGCAGAGTTGTGTAAGCTCCGCAGCTAATCACCAAGCTGAGATTTGAGTTCTCATCTCTAAAGCTTTGTGACAGCTGCAATAACCAATGTGCCTCTCTTTCTGTAATACTGAAATTCTTAAATATTGGAAAAACTCACTCCATGTATCACTCTTTCTTCTACATCAGGACCTGACGCCTTTCTGAGACTGTCCCAAGTGTCTGTTATTAATGTTCAGGTTTATCTCACTGTTATACATCTCCTGCTTTGATTCATATACCCCAGATTAGGCTTCTCTTCTACAGTGATCCTAACTTGAATCTTAGTGGGCTTGAAAATGAATAGAAACACTGTAAAACACTGTGAATTGTAAGAACACACTTCTCCACGTGTGACAGTGGTTAAACAGACAAGGGTTTAACAAACGTGTGTAAGTCTGAACTTGTGGCTTTTCTTAACAGGGCTACTCCTTAATGCCATCCTCTTCCTGGTCTTGTTTGGTGACTTAGCACTGTCATGTCCAACAAACTGCAAGTTTTGCTCCACTGGCCTAGCAGAATGCACACAGATCTCATCTCTGGAGGAAGGTAAGTGAAGTGTGGAGTATTTTGAAGTGAGGGTGGTGGTTGTGGGTATTCAAATCTTGAAATATCACTCCAGTAAATGTTTTTATGTATGTTATACCGTACACTGGAAGCTTGTCATGTGCAGGGTTCAGGCAAGGAAGAGAGGGTTTGGTGATCCTTAGTTGAGCCCCCTTGTATGTAATCAAAAGCTTTAACTAGAGACCATTGTTGAGAACTCTTTTGTCAATTAACTGTCTTCAGTATGCTGGGTCTGCTTTTATGGTCAATGAATGCTACTGCTGCTCCTGAAGTGCTTACCAGATGTACATGATTTGTCTCTGCATTTGTTCTGTAATGAAAATGAAACATTTCCAATCTTTTTAAAAATTTCTCTTTAAATTTTATTTCTTTTTAGAGGAAGTATGGTGACACAGTTGAAAGTGTGGCCACCTCTCAGTTTAATTTCTGGCTAGCGTGATTTCTATGTGCAATTTGCATATTGTCCCCATGCTTATATGGATTTTCTTCCACAGTACAAAAACCTGATGCTAACTGAAGATAATAAATCAGTCTGGGTCAGTGCATGAGTGCATCTTTTGATCAAGTTGGTTTCTGTTTGACCCTAACACCAGAGCTGCCAGAATAGACTCTGGTTCCTTTTTCAGAATGGAGGAGAGCCATTCACTCATCTGTTTCATAATTATAGGGTGGGCAATTCAAACCAAATAAAACTTTTTTTAGTATCTTCCAAAACTGAAAACATACAATGAACATTTATGATTGAAGCTATAAATAAAAAGCACAGTACTAGAGTCTAGTTCAGTATCTTATGTTTATGTAGAACTAAAAAACTGCATAGCCAGCTGCAAACGAAACTATACGAGCCAGTCATGTCAGCAGACTATAATTCACAGGAGCACAGTTTCACACTTTATTAGAAGTGCAAAGGCTCCCATTGTTGCAGTTTAGAAACACACTGTACAGACTCCAATGAATGGATAAGTACTTTGCAATGTCCTATGTGTAGATGTATGACATGTTTGGATAATGCATCATACTCCTTGAATTTCTGAAGCAATTAGATGCTAGCATTGATTATTGTAATTTTTATAATAATAATGATGCAATGCCCTATATAGACTATGTCCACTTCGTTAAATGCTTCTTTGTGTTTCAGTTTTAACTGCCTTACCAACCCAGACCGAGAAGGTATTATTTCGCAAAGGAACGGCAAGTCACATTCCGAGTGAAGCCTTTCAAAACTTTTCCAACTTGAATGTCTTGTCTATAACTGAATTTCCTATTTCATCTCTGAAAAACCACACTTTTCTGATGAGAGATTCTGAAAGATTCCAATTTCTGGATCTCAGCAGCAACCAGTTAACAAGTTGTGGAGTGGAGGCGTCATCTTTCACAGGGCTGAAAAACCTCACTGACTTTACATTGACCAACAACAAACTGGACAATCTGAAAAAATCATGGTTCTTTGATATGTGGCAACTTCAGAAGCTCAATTTGGCCTTCAATTTTATTTCGTACCTACCACCTCACACTTTTGACAATTTATGGAAGCTGCAGAAGCTCAATTTAAGCTCAAATGGCATCCTGTATATATCTACTGGTTCATTCTTTGGTCTTCTGAGTTTGACTGACTTGGATCTGTCAAGTAATGACATGGTATTTATTAACACAGATGCATTTGAACCTCTTGTGTCTGTGAAGCACATTGATGTCTCTCACAACAGACTAAAGACGCTGCCTGACTTTCCCAAGCTTGTAGCTTCTCTGCTGCTTCAAAATAACTCCTGGCACTGTAGCTGCCAGTTTGTGCAATTACTGGAAAGACTTAAGGATAAATTGAAAGATTCCAGAACTGTCACCTGCAGCAGCCCCGAAGAGGCAAACGACAGTCCAGCACTGATGGCTTATGCCATGGTCTGCAGCTCAAATACAACTGATGAAGTGCTTCCAACCATCACATCTGGACCCAGAGAGAGCAGCTCCTCATGGATCTATGGATTTATAGGTAATGAAAGATCTTCACACAAAGATGGAACACATTGTCACCTGTTATCGCTTAGAATCATTTCTATATACCAATATAACTAGAGTGAATTAAGTTTATATGCCACCAAGTTTTAATACTTTTTAAATATATAGAAATGTAAAAGTGGAATAGGCAAAATACCTTAAACTACATATGCTACAGTTTTATTTTGTCACAGTTTGTCCTATATAAACATTTCCATGTATTCATCCCTTCATTTTCTGAAAACTGCCTTATTTATTTCAAGGTTTTAGGGAGTTGGTGCCTGTCCTAACAAGATGGAATACAAGGCAGGCACCAACCTGAACTAAATGTCTTATTACAAGGAACACTTGCTCACACACTTCAACAAAATGGGTACATTCGAATGTTCATGTCATTCAGATGGCAAAAGGAGTTGGGTATGACTAGCACTCAGGTCAAAGGTTGGGAGAAAAATGGCAATAGTTTGCAACTATGGCTAATGCAATTCTTGATCTTTTGGGGGTTAAAGCATTTTGGTGCTTAGCAGGCCTTCAGTTGACAGGCTCTGTTATACTTTATAACCATGCTGCCATATAGACATGTAATTCATTATTTCATATTGGAAATATATAAAGCATAACATTCACACCTACTTAATACAAGTAAGAGTTTCTGGAGCTTAACTTGGCTGTGTTGGGCCAAAGGCAGGAGACAGCATTGGAGAGGACATCAGTTCATTGCAGGGCCCACTCACACATGCATGACCAATTAAGAGTAACTAATTCGCCTAACCTACATATCTCTGGGGATGTAAGAAAGTGAGAATAACATGCAAACTGCACAGAATTAACAACCAGGCACAACATTCAAACTTAGGATGCTGGATCTTTAATGCAACAACACTACTAACCACTGCATATTAAGAAATATTTATGAATTCAAATATATATCAGTGTACCTTTAAAATTGTGGTGGCCAAATGTACATGTATGCATGAGGTACATGGAACTGTCATGGTCCTGCTTAAATAATATAGAGTTTTATTAATGTTTTGTACATTTGTACATATACTACCAAAAACAACACTATTTTGCTCCATATTAATTACTGAACTAAAAAAAAACTCCTTGATTTAATTTTTTTTCCAGTTTGTATTGTACATGTTTTAGGAATGAGATTAGAAGCTCACTTGTAACACTGCACTATCTGGCTTCTTCTGCTGAAAAAGTAAAATAATAACTCAGGTCCACGGTGCAGACCACATTTAAATAAGGACAAGCCTGTAGGGTGGTCTTTCCCACTTTAAACTAAGATGACGGGAAAAAAGTATTCAACCAAAAACATAAAGAGGCTGTTCCAAGATGTGATGTGTAAAAATGAATAAGTAAAATCAAGCTGAAAAATATCAGTTTCACCAGGCGGCATCTAATACGAATGTGAAGCTGAGTACAGAAGTTTGAAACTTTCAGCCAAGATCTGAATATTTATATTATAGCAATCATTTGGGAATACTCAGAATTGAACTTTGAACATGCCAACCTGATTATAAGCTATATATAAAGACTGGCAAACTTATAAGAAAAAAATCCCCCTGTTGATGTTAAAGTGATGCATTTTTAGACTAGTCTTCTTTAAACCAGTGGTTCTCAACCTGTGGGGCGAGCCCCCCTAGGGGTGTGTGTAGTAACAAAAAGGGGGGCGCGAAGATGTGAAAAAAAGAAAACAAGAATCAAAAATATGAAAAAAACATCTGTTGAAAACAAAACAAATTAACTTAAATTACATTCTGATGCTAGAACAATAAATATAGAGTTAGATAAATGTAGATAAAAGTTAAGTAGGTATAATGAAATATGCATCTACATTTCAAAAAAATGTTAGGAGGGCGCGATCAAAACTGTTATGAAAACTCGGGTCGCAAATACTTAAAGGTTGAGAAATGCTGCTTTAAACTGTTCTTTTAATTTTCAGTATGAGCTGACTTGGAAATACTGTGCACACTAAACCCTTCTGAAATGCACTGTATTCAGAGGATAGCAGACAGAAATGTTTGCTGTTTTTATTGAACTGAAGTTAAATACACTTTAAAAGTCATAATACCTTTAGATCTGTAGGGGTTTTTAATTTCAGTTGAGACTAAGCATTGAACGTTTAAAAATAACTTATTTTTACAAATTGAAAACTGCGACTATGATTTTCTACTGATAGTGTAATGAGCACATAATTATGGTCACTTTGACCAAGTAATCCTGTCATAAAGACATCATATGCATTTTCAAGTGTGCATATGAAGTATAGAATCATATTTAGTTTGAAACCAAAAGGCCCAATCAAGGCTATGCAGGCCACAGAGTTTATAGTAACTGGTATACAGGTGTCATGGGAAGGAGATGTTTGTTATAAGGACTGGAAATGAACTAGCATGCTTATAGAGAGCCTGCGACTCCATAAACTGAAAACTTAGATCCACTAATGGCATGATTTTCTAGAAAAGTAAATAAAAAATAATAATGATAATAATTATTCAAGTAGAACAAGGACTGATGGCAACCATAACACACACACACAACATTGACTGCTTAATGCAATTAAAACAGGTGGGAATATTAAATAAAACCGCATTAATATCCTTATCAAACCAAAGATGATAATTATAAATAATCGCATTGTTTTTTGGACATTCAGTGAAAGTAATGAAATGCTTAACATACAAAGTGACTGGTTACTTCTCTTGTTTGTTTCAGGTGGACTCTTACTGGGGTTTATTTTATTCATGATTCTGTGGCTGATAAGAAAGGTTATAAAGCAGGGAATTCTTAAGAACCCTGCAATTCAAGGTATTGAGTCAGGGAGTATAAGAGATAAGAAATCATCAATAAGGCTATCAGTCACTCAACATGACCCGTTTTCAGCTTCGCCAAACCTGGGGTTTGGGCTTCGTCAGGGAGATCAGGATGATATGAAGACACCCCAGCCTGTGGTCAATCTAGATGATGTTCCACAAAACCCTTCAAACAACGAGACAGATACCGTAGGGAGGATTCGCCTGTGTAAGACTGCCCCCAGTCTTCTTCCTGCTCCAGACGTCTTCACGTCCTCCTCATGGTCCAAAGGGGGACTTGATGCCATCAAATTGCGAGGTAATTCCTTTGTTTTGTGAACCTTGCTCATTTAATTTCTGACCATCCCTGCTGCTTTTAATGAAACCGTCAATAGCACTGTAATTAAAATGAGAAGATATTTAAGTTGGGTTTAAAAAATGCAACTAGAATGAACTAGAACTAGATATTGGAATTTTTTTGCTGACAAATGCTTTTTAGCTGATTGTTCCCATTTCTAAAGTTGTATCTCTTTTAGGAGCATGTGTGTAATTGTTCAACGGTGTGCTCATTTTTCTATTTCTAACTGATACATTAATGGGGCTGGCATGCCTCACACCAGCAGATTCTCCCTCAGTGTCTTCGGCTTTGGTCCGTCTCAATCTGTTGAGTAAGATTTCATCTGGTTTATCTCAACCCTCTACCAGTTACCTCCATATAACTATTAATGAAAAAAGGAATACATAGGAATACATGCGCAAAACATGAGCATAATTCTATTGATTGTATGAGAGCGTGTTTACAGATGCAAACTGCACAGAATCATCTTAGCACTATATGATAAACCACAATCTAAATACTGAGATTATCTTTACATTTCTAATTTTGTCAAATTGATTATTTTAGTTTTGTACATAGCGCGTTTGCACTGAATCATAACGTGGTTTTTGTATGACAATTCTAATTCACACGCACATATCCAAATTATAGAATTTATTTGAATTTTTTTTTTTTTTAAAAATATCGTAATTATTTTCAATGATTATCCATTTCCGGACATAATTAAGAAAATGCAGAAAAATACAAGATGAGATAAAATTAAGAAGGTTCTTGTTAATAAAATACTTTATTATAAATGTCTTACAGTTTAAAGGGTGCCATATTTTAAGTAATCCTAAGTAATACTAAGTTACGTTTTGACACTTTAAAGCATATTAGTAAGTCTGTACCAAGAATGGCTTTAACATGCACTACTGTACTCTTCTTTACATGCCCTATGTTGTCAAGGTTGTTTCCTTTTTATAAAATGTGTAAAAAAAAAAAAGAGACACAAAGTCTGGATCTGTCAATAGGGTGTTCATGAATTAGGCTAAAATTTTGGTGCTAAAGGAAAATAAGAAGACATTTCACAAATGTACAGTATGTAACCTTACAGTTTAAATACATGAGCAACCGCAATTGCCCACCCTAAATACCTGGCTCATTTATTACACTTTAGGGGGTATTTGTGTGCCATTGCTTCTTTTTGCTCAGCCTATTTTGATAGGTAGCTTATTACCTCATGCCCCCCCCATCTATTAATTATTCTTCTTTGAATGAACCAAGCAAATAGAAAACAGCATTTAACCGAATAGTTTACAGACTTTACATGACTACAATTACAGCTGTACAACTTAACTTGCAGTACTAATCTGATTTTTTTTTTTTGTCATTAATGAATTTTATTTCATACAGTTTGTATCAGTTTGAGCATTCAGCTTTAGGTTCAGTTGCACGTATTTGTTTAGGTTCAATTTAACGTACCATTGATTAAAAAAATAATTTAATTATCATTAAACTGTTAAACTTTTTAACTATATTATTATAAAAATGTGATTCTTACATTAAGAAAACTGATTCATAGAGAGATGTCATTGTGATAGAACATCAGATAAAGAAAAGAAAACGTGGTGTTAAGGCCATGAGAGGTCCTAAAGCTAGCCTGAAAAAGGAGCTAACATCAGTAATCTGAAGAGGACCAGACAATGACTAACTTCACAATCAGCAATTCATACATGCCTACACAAACTCAACCCTAATGGGCATGTGCCATGATTATTTACTGTGTAGGTCATCTTGGTTCCCTTCCACAGTAAGACTAAAAGCCAAGAAATTCCAAATGTAAAGAAAATACATGATAAAAGAAACAAACCCAGCACAAAATGCATTGATGTGGAAAACCCAACTGTAGACCTTCTGAGACAGGGAAAACGTGATCACTGCATTGAGCTGAGCAGTAAGGAATACAATATGTGAAGTTCAAAGACACAGTCAACTTACTGCTCTGCATTTTTATTGCACTTTTTTCTTTCTTTCTTGGAACTGAAGGTTATGTTGCTAGTAACATTTTCTGGTGTTTGTGTGGATACAGAATAGCAACTTGTCCATGTGGCCTAAATGTGATTGATACCACCTTAGCAGTGACACAATCCTTTTGTGCCTGATGCTCAAAGTAAAATATTGTGGTTAAATTTAATTTAACCTTTATTATTATTTTTTATTTATAATTCTTATTTTCGTAAAAACCAATGCATCCTCACTAGTACTGTAGTTCTATCACTAGTGCCATTATTGTACTAATCTGATCATCCAATGAGTTTCTCCAACAGCATAGTAGAAATTATTGTCTTGGAAAGGTTGCAGAGGTTAAAAAGGCTTTTCACATTCAGATGTTTGCTGTTTTTCTCCCCCTTGAGAATTTGTTTATTGGAGTAAAACAGCCAGGGAAATGTGGAATGAAATAGTGGTAGTATCTGGCAAAGTCAAGAGTTTATACTCCTGTTTTTGTGAAAATGGAGTGAAAGACCCCAAGTTTCTCTAAATTTATATATACCTGTAGTTTTTAAGTCAACTTTTATTAAAAAAAAAAATCTAGATCAGGGGTGCCTAATACGTCGATTGTGATCGACTGGTAGATCTGAAAGGTAGTGCAGGTAGATCGCGTTGCATTCAAAAAAAATTTTTTTAAACGTTAGTCTATCATATATCCTCCCTATGGCATTTTCCACTTGATTGACATACAGGGTGGCCAGTCTGAGATCTCTTTTCTTCTAACACACTGGTCATCCCGCACTCACGATCAAACGCGTGAGCTACTGCAAAACTCCGGCTAGCTAAAACATCTAGCTAGCCTTCCAATTTATATAGACTAAAGAAGGGATTTAAAAAAAATTGTTGGTTATGGGCTGGATGTGGAATTAGAAGGGGATTTTTTTCTCTCACATGTCACAATTGAAGTGTGTTTGTCTGATCTGTCAATCTATCATTGCTATTCCAAAAAAGGAAAATGTGGAAAGGCACTTTCGAACTGTTCATAAAAACTATGAAACTGATTTCCTTCCGAAAAGTGATCTGAGAAAGAGAAAGGAGAGGGAACTAAAATTGCAGTTAATCGGACAGCCGTCATTTTCCACTTGGTTGAATTCAAAAGCAAAGGAAGACACACCGAGGCATCGTTGATCGATCATTAAGCATAAGAAGTCCTTCCAAGATGTAGAGATGATAAAAGATGCCTTCGTTGATGCAGATGGCTAGGGAGAAATTCCCGCTGAGATTTCAAGACCCCTGGCCAGAGAAAAAGGAGTTTCTTCCTTGTCATTAAACATGCAGAATACAATCAACTTAATAACGATCAATGGCCGCTAGACTTGGCATTTTTTTTCCGATCTGACCAACATGTTGAATGAGCTTAATTTACAGCTTCAAGGTAAAGAGAAAACTATGGTCAATATGATTAGCTCAGTTAATGCTTTCAAACGAAAAATGCAATATCTTTTCTCAATGCTGCAGTGCCTTGATTTGGGGAACATCCAAAACCTCGCGTCAGAGCTGGAGACGCAATGGAAGGCGTGTGCGCAGCTTGACAGCATATGCTACACAGAGCAGATTGAAAATTGTCTGTCAGACTTTATCTAATGGACAAAAAGTAACGATTCGAGTGTTGCCCAATGTAGCGGAGTAAGAGTAGCATTTCTTCTTCACAAATGTACTCAAGTAAAAGTAAAACGTATGGTGCAGTAAAACTACTCTTAGAAGTACAATTTTTTTAAAAAGTTGCTCAAGTAAATGTAACGGAGTAAATGTAACTCGTTACTACTCGCCTCTGATACTCAGTGTGTATATATATCATTTTTAATGTAGGTAGATCATTTTGACCTGGTCATTTTAAAAGTAGCTCGCAAGCCGACAAAGTGTCAGCACCCCTGATCTAGATTATGTTTTGTATATAACCTTTTTTCCTTTGTTTTTAATCCATGTTTTCTTTTGGCTTAAGATTGTTAATAACTGGGTTAGATCTGACCCAACCAACTACTGACAAAAACAACTACATCCCTTCGATTCAATATTCTATGTGTGGACACAGGATCGGTACCATCATATGGTAAAATATTGGTGACCCTCCAAAAAGTACTCAAGAACTCAAGTAACTTTTCTACAGTAGAAACATTTTTTACGTTTTGGCTGCTATAAGTAATCTCATTAGAACACCTTTTTTAATATATTGTCTTGGTTTAAGAGGCAGTACCTAATGTCTTGGAATCATGCCAGTTGGGCTTCACCATTCAGTTTTAGATTGCCTTGTTATGATCGGTAGCCTTTATTAATTATATTAATAATAAATAATCAAAAATACAAAATAAATATCTCAAAATACTAATTTTAAAACAAAGGAAAAAAAGCAAAATAGCTTACATGAATTAATTAACAAAAAGGCAATAACAATACATTTAAGGGCTCGTTTATACTTCACGCTCGTAACGCGTACGCGCCCGCATCATGGCTGCCATGCATTCCCAGCGTTCATTTGATGCGTCCTCTGAGCAGGTCCTTTAGAAATTAACGTGATGCGTGTGCGAGTTGCAGTACCAGCAAAAAGTAGCCGGATGCAGTGTTCTAAAAGGTGGAATGTCAGAGCCTCTGGTTACTATCTACATGTGACAGAAACATCCTTTTCAGAGATATTGCGGTAAGGTATAAACAGTAAAACAGCAGGAGCGTCCGTTGCAGCATGCGTCGCGTCGTGTGAAGCATAACTCCGGCCTTAGAGCCACAGTCCAGAACTCCAGATTTCTTTTTTTTTTTTCCAACGTTTTATTGAATTTCATTTCAAGCAATTAACATTCCACACAAGCATGTCAAACTTGACAAAACTAAATTCAAATCAGCCCCCACCCATGAGAAAGAGAGCAAGGCCCACAGCCAGAATCCAGATTTTAAGATAGGTATATCATGAAGAGACTTTAAACAAGGGAACGATGAAAAAGGAGCCAAAAATCCCAGTTGTAGATACAAATAAATAAATTTCAGATAAATGCAGGTTGAATTAATGCAGCACCTCAGAGTTAGGGTAAAGGAGCGAGGCTAAAATACAGAGCAGAATAAAATACACATAAACCAATATATCAATATCAAGAAAGCAGTGAAAAGTGACAAAAACAAGGAAAAATATTATGAAAGATGGAACAAGGCTCAAATCCTAATACTATATCTGTGGTCATTCATGGCTGAAGTGTAGTTTTACTTTGTTCCACTTGGGAAAGCAACCGACTTTGGTGATTTTAAATAAATTCTAATTTCTCATGTTCAAGGTTTATCCATGGCTGTTTTGCAATTTAGCACTTAATTGATGATAACAACAGACCCACACTGTGGCCATCAGTGACTAATGCTTAGAAATATTGATATGGAATCTCACAAGACAATGAAAAATATACTTTTGACATATATCTGCATAAGTAATACAATATGTAGGGAATGTACAAAATACAGAAAACATTTAACCACAATCTTAGTTTTCATTATGCCGATGATATTGTTTTCTGACTTTTATTGGTAAATATTCTGCTGGAAGTACTACTATACATGAGTCAGTAATGGCTACAAGGATAATTTTATTAGTGGCAACCATGTGTTAAGATGCATAAAAGTACACACCTTTAATATTCTATGTTTTCCTCACACATTCCCTGTTAATTGGAAGACATCAACCTTATTTTTAGAGAGGTCTCCGAATGACTGCTGTATACTTCCAGTATTCATTGCTTCATGCAGAAACTAATGTCACATTTCTAAGTCATATAGATTCATATTAAATGAGATACAGGGGTATAATACAGCAATAAATCTCACCACCATTTACTGAGAAGTCACATTATAATAGTTGTAGTTTAATACATTATAGTGGAAAACAGGTTCTAAATGTAACCATAACACATTAAATATACTGCAAGATCTGCATGTCACTCCACAAATGTGACTTTCCACATTACTCACAGCATCCTACAGAATTTAGCGGATAAGCAAGTGGAATGTTTTTTAAAAAACATTGTTCTTGTTCCATTCTTGTCCTCTAAAGAAACAATAATGCTTGCAAATTTTGAAACCTTTCCAACAGCTTAATGTTGTTTTAAGAAATAAATAATAAGTTGATTAAGTTCTCCTTCTATGTTTTAATCACTACAAAATTTAGGGGAACATTTTTAAAAAGTAAAGGATTTTGAAAAATAACACTAAATCATAATGTGCAAAAATATTTTCTGCTGCAGATTCACTGAAGTATTTTGAGACTGATCAGGTTGACCAAGTCACACTTCCACCAAAGGAGATGACTGTCCACACTGAAGTCTTTAACTTGCCCAGAGGAGACTACTATAACTCAGCCAGTGCCACTGTCAACCTAGAAAATCCTGGTGAGATGTTTGTGAAGTATTCTACTGCCAGAAGAAGCAAAACCTGGAGCAATCTATGTCTCAATAGCTCTAGTCCATCTTCGGTTGATCACCAAAGCACCAAATGCACGACAGCCCTCACCAACCTCTCTGGATTTACCAGTATTAAGGCTACTGGGCCTATGACTGAAGTACACACTAAAAAGACAGGGGAAGGCCCAGGCATTCTAGAGGAAGGACCAAGGAAGACTGGGTTTGGTCTAATTCAAGACTCTGATGATAGCTTCTCAACAAAGATTGATAGCTGCTTCTCTAATGATGCCTTTGAAGACAATGTGTGGTGCTACAAGACTCAGAAAAACAATATCCAGGAACCAGGAGAAGAGAACACACATGCTTCTGAATCTTCAGACTCATCTTTTCTGTCAAGCTTAGCAAAGTCATCCTGGGCAGAGAAAGACCATCATCACCCTCATGATCTAGAAGGTACCATGTGGCAAAACTCAAATGAGCTTGGGTTTGCTCAACCAAATAACAATGCCAGTCCCAGTGGTTTATTTAAGGTTGAAAACAGTGAGAGTTCTAGCACAGACCAATTCCATAGGCACTTCCAAATGACAAGGCATTCTAGTAACAAGCAGAAGGTAGAAGGGAGCACCTGGACAGGTGAATTATTGACAAGGGAGAGGTTTTGGAAATATCACACAAACTGTTGTGATGAGTACAGGCCATGCCCAACTGCTAGGAAAGTGATTAAAAGACTTAGGAATGCCAAGGTGATTGAGTCTGAAGGTGCCGATGACATTACCAGGCCTCCATGTGACCTTGAGCTTCTGAAAAATAATGAGGTGTTAGAAATGAATCTCTTAGTGAAATTGCAGGAGAGGGAAGAAAGAAAGCGGAGAGCCTTAACTCCCTGGAAGTGATGTTGAATATGAGAGAGAAAGGAAAAGTACAAATCTAGGGTCTGTCAAATTAATTATTGAATTATAGCAATTATAATATGAATACAAGAAACAGGCACTATATATGGTGATTGAATCAAAGGCTTAATTTTCTACATTTTCTTTTTGTCCATGCTTGAGAGTAAACTAGTAAAGGAAGTCAATCCGGGGTTAACACATTGTGGCATGTTTGTGTCAGTGACTTTCTTTACATACAATATATAATGGAAATAAAAATATTTAATGAACAAAATCAAAATCTGACAAAACAAATAACATGAATATTTATTTAAAAGGCAGTAGTAAAGGCAATAAAACCTGAGCTATTTTTTTCAAAAAGTGACATATTTTACAAAGTGATTTAGTGCAGCATGGTGGTGTGATGGTTATTGCTCCTTACACATTTAGTGTCCTGGCTTAGAATTCCATTACTGGTTTCCCTCTGTGAGGTATTTGCACATTCTCACCGTGTCTGTGTTGTTTTTCTCCTGGTTCTCTGCTTTTCCTACCACATCCAGAAAGATATCTGTGTTACATTAATTAATGACTTCAAACTAGCTGTGTGAAAAGCTCTCAAGAGCATTTCCTGACTTGCACCCATTGCTGATGTGATTGACTCTGGACTCCCATGGCCCTGAACGGGATTAAGTGGGTTTGAGAGAATGAATGTGAAACTTCTATTAAAAAAACGAACACAATGACTTTTGAAACCCGTACTGTTCTTATACATCTTTGTGAACTCTCTTTTTTCATTGTAGGATTATGGACAGCCAGAACTTGGGTGTAAGGCAGGAGCCAACCCTAAAAAGGACAACATTTTGTCATAGAGCATAAACACACCCACACACACACACACACACTTGCTCATATTATTCAGAGTTAGAGATGCCAGTATACTTAGACCTCCTTTCTTTAGAATGGTGGGAGAAAGCCATGGTACCCGGCGAAAATTCCCAAACAGTTATGGGGAAACATGCAAACTCCAGAGAACAACAACTGGGCTGGGAATCAAAGCAAAGACTCTGGAGCTGTGAGGCAGCAACACTAATCACTGTACTCATTAAATCTTGTAAACACAAATTGGCCTGAATGTAGACCATGTCCAGTGGTACTGGATGTGCTTATAGCCAGTTTGGGTATAAATTAAGAATTGTGAATAACATCACAATATAAATGTATTTTATATTTTAAACCTGTTTAATTTCTTTAATGTGACAGTATGTAGCTTCGATAAGATGATAAATATGAATATTTGCACATTTCTGACTACACTGTGATCTCAAAAATCATTTGTGATATTTCTTTATAGTCTCAAATGTTCCAGAAAGAAGATGTGTTAACACATTTTCTCCAGTCAATGATGTGGCATCTATGGTCCGGCACAGAGTCAATTTTAGGAAAGGCTTCAGTTTGCCTATGATGTCCAGGCTTGTTTCTGGGATTTCACAACTGGACTGCACTCATCCAGTATCCTGGAGTTCACCATGGGCAGGGCCCCCCTTGAGTTGTCCATTCCAAAGAAAACTCAACCTTAACCATTTCACTGAAAAGGAAGAGGCAGAGGTTGTCTCAGGCTTAGACAATATACTTCAGCCGACAGCAATGTCTTGTGCTTTGACAAAGAATAATGAAGTTAGGTGTTCCTTGAACCAAGAAAATGACCCTGATGTTTGTCTGAGTAATATGGGCAACCTAATAAATGGGTCTTGTAACACCTCCAGCAACCTGCACATGAGTAAAGTTGCTTTTTCAGAGTCTTCCCACAGTAGTGATTCATCTTTGAAACCAAGTGCTCCCTTTTCTGGAAACCTATGTCACCACAGTGAAAGAACTCTGCTAAAAGAAGATGAAAATGCAAGGGAAGGGCAAATCGAAAGATCGGCACAAATACCTTCTTGTATGTTCAGTGCTGCATTTGAAACCTGTAGTAAGAGCCAGTCACCATTTAAGGCTACAGAAGAAGATAAGAACAAAGCTGGAAAAAACCTGAATGAGCAAAATGAAATGAAAACAAATGAGTGTAATGGGCACTCACTGGAACAAGTGAATTTTATGGAGTCCACAAAGGAAACTGTCCACATTAAAACCATTAATAGAAGTAAAAGGACAGCTTCGGTACTGTTGGCTACCAGGGGTTTTGAAGAGACAGCTATGAAAGAAGGGAGTATGAGACCTGATGAAAAAATTGACCAGTCTTCAAGTGAAGAAGGCTCATTAAATGATTTTTACATAAATCAGTACTTGGTCCATACAACAAAAAAAGGAGTACTTCAACATGGAGGACTTGAGGCTAAAGCAGCTACCCAATCAGTAGACAATAATGTCCATGCTGATCAGACTCTTGAAAAACTACAGCAGACTTCTTATGACTCCACAGGTGAAATGAAAAGTATTCAATTGGCTAAAGATGGTCACTTCAAACTAAGCTCAGCAAATACAGAAACATGTGGGGATATATTCCGACAGACAAAGGATGCCTCTGTGGAGTTGAAGGAGTCTCAAGAAAGCCATAAAGACATTATTATCCAAAACAGAGGACACTTCAAAACACGTTACTCAGAAAGAAAATCACAAGAAGATTTACTGATGAATGCTGATTATGGCACAGATAAGTTGCAAAGATTGAATGGAAACCATCTGGCTAAACACGAAAGTCAAAACATGGAGCATTTCAGAAACAGTGACATGGGAAGAACAATACAAGAAAATTCACAGAAGGATACAGATTATCATATGGAGATCAACTCTCATGGAAGCTTCAAGGCTGTAGATGACACAGAAAGAACAGATGAGGCAGAGAAACAGAAGAATTCCTTTACAGACAAAGATAATGAAATACTAAAGACAAAAGCTCATGAAAATCATAAAATGGATGACAATGGCAATAAAAAAGATACCTTTAAAAGTAAACTCTTGTTGAGAGGAGCCCAAGAGAATTCATGGCCAAAGCTACATCATCCCTCAAAGGAGATACAAAGATTTTATGGAAGCTACCAAGGTGAAGATGTGTGTCATTTCAAAATGAATCACTTGAAAAGAGAGGAAGAGGATGCACTGAAAAAGGTGGAATGTGGCACAAATGAGGTTCTAACATATCCTGGAAGCCATATGGGAAAACATGACATTCAAAACATGGAGAATTTCAAAAACAGCAACATAGAAAGACCAACAAACGAAACCTCAGAGCCAGACAGGGATTATCATACAGAGTTAACATGTCATGGAAAATACAAAGCTCAAGATGGGACACAAAATATGACTTGTGTCAAGCCTGGCGATTTAGAAACAGAGAAACGGGAGGCTACTTTGGAAGGGACAAATTATGAAGCAATGGACACAATGTCTTACGGAATTGAACAAACCGATAGTGATGGTGGCCACCAAAGGATACACTTTAAGACTAGATGCTCTTTAAGAGAAACACCGGAGAGTTTACAGCTAAAGAAAGATAATGACAGAGAAGTATTCAATTCTCACGGAAGTTATAAGAATGAAGATGACACACAGAATATGGATCACTTCAAAAGTAACCATTTTGAACAGAAATCACAGGAGAACTGTTTTAGAGAGAGAGATTATGAAACAGTAAAAGCAAATTCTCATGGAAGCCAGGAAGCCGATGATGATGATAACAAAAAAGATCACTTGGGAGGTGATCAGGGGAGTTCATGTCCAAGCCTACATCACCCAAAGGAATTGCAGAACTTTTATAGAAGTTGCCAGGGTAAAGATGACACGCAAAATATGGATAATTTAGGAATGAATTACTTGGAAACAGAGAAACAGGAGCATTTACTATTGAATACAGAATGTGGCATAGAGGAGTTACAAAGATCTCAGGGAAACCATATAACTGAAGATGACATTCAAAATATGGAGCATTTCAAAAGCAGCAATGTGCAAAGAATAACCCAGGAAAATTCACAAATGGATACAAATGACCACATAATGGCCTTAAATTTTCATGGCAAATACAAAGCTCAAGATGATACACAAAACACAATTTATGTCAAACCCAGCCCCTCACAAAGAGATGTGCAAGAGATGTTTTTGACAAACACAGCTTATGACAAAATGGACTTAAAAAGCTTTGATGAAAGCCTTATAGTCAATGATAACACTGAGACAAAGGAGCACTTTAAAACCACTCACGTTGAAACAGCAGAGAATTTCTTCCCAGTATGGAATGATGATACAAAGGAATTTAAAAGCTGTAAAGAGAGCCACAAGGCAGAGAAGGGCGCTCATTTAGATAACTGTGACCCTTTAAAAGAAATACAAGAGACTTCATCGGTAAAGGTGAACTGTGATCAAAGTTCTCATGGAATTAATAAGGTGGAAAATGATGTCCACATTAAAAGTTACTTGGAAATGACAGCAAATGAAAACATATTCCTCAATACCACCCAGCCCTTAAAAGGTACTTGTGGAAATCTTAACGTTGAAGATGACTTTAATACCAAACACAAAGAAAGAGAACCTCTGGGGAATTCATTTTTACAAACGGATCGTTACCACGGCAGGAAATTGAGTATGACTGAAGACATTGACCAAAACAGGAAAACACAGGGAGTTTCATTCTTATTTACGGACTATAATAAAGGGCAATTACATGTAAGCCATGACGGAGATGATGACATGCAAAAAAGGTTTAACTGCAAAAGGAACCACTTACAAAAAGAAGCACTGGAGGATTCCTCAATAAAGATGGATTACAGCACTGTGGAGAAAAATCTCTCTCAGGAAGGCCAGAAAATGGATGACGACAATGAGAAGATGGACCACTTTAGATCAAAGCAGCTGGAAAGAAAAAGACAAAGTTTTCTTTCCCTTAGGATGGATGAAGACTCAAAAAAGGCAACTTATGGGAGATATTTGGTTAGTGATAATGACACCCAAAATGGAGCCCAATTCAGTACTAATGACTGGGAAAGAGAAACCCAGGAGTATGGATTTGACACAGAAACCTTGAATTGCTCTCGTGATGCAGAAGATGACAGACAAAGGAGAAGTCCAGTCAACATTAGTCAACTGAAAGAAGTGCCACATCCAGAGCGGGATGATAAAAAAATGAAGTTAAGAAGTTTTGATGGGTGCCAACATTTTGAAGAGAACACACCAAACCCTGGCCACTTCCAAACCAGTCATGCAGACAGCAATGCAATGAAGAATTTATTGCTGATGACAAATATTCAGGGCGAGGAGGTAGAAAATCATCACAGAAGTGGAAAACCAGATACGGACATCCAGAACAGAGATCACTTCCAAAACTATCTCTTGGGAAGAGAAACAGAGACAATGTTCTTAAAGAGCGATTATAATAAATCAGATACAAAAAGTTATGATGTAGGTCAGAAAATGGTCAACCAAAGCTTGGAAAAAATAACACAGAGGAAGATGGAAGGGAACAAGGAGCACTTAAAAGGTACTTTAGAAAGCCAGAAGGCTGATGATGAAGACAGCCAAAAGAATCTCTTCAATGCCAGTCATTTGGAAGACAATAAACAGAAGGATGTAATCATAAAGCGAGATAGTAGCAAAGGTAAAAATAAAAGTCATAAAATTAATGACATTCAGAGTTCACTGGATCACTATAATGCCACTCAGACGATGGCAGTTCAGGCACCAGATTCACCCTGGACACGTCTACCCAGACTCACCCAGAACAAATATGTGTCTGTGTTCAAGCTTCCAATACAACAAGCACATCAGGTAAAGAGTCAACAGAAAGATAACTTTGCAGATGAAACATCCGGAGGAACAGCACTGGAGAATTCATATGAGTCTCAATGGAAAGCCAAAGAGAAAGTCGATGTTTGTTATTCACAACCAGTGGACAAAGCAAACAAATGTCTGAAAAAAGACGTTCAGAACACTTTGCAATATGGCAGGCCCATGAGACCTTTTTCTCCCCATCAAAAAAGTTCAGTTGAAGGTCGAAGTGAAACTCCTCTTCCTGATGTAGATAACATTAGCGTTCTATCTAACCTCCATTACAAAAAAATCTCTGTCACTAAAATCCATCAGATTACGGTTCAGGAACGTAGGGATGATGAGATGGGAGGCCAAGAGAGTGACAACAGTCTTCATTTTCACCATGAGAAGTATGTTCAAAGAAGCCTACCTACGAAAGAAGAGTTCTTGGCAGACAGAGAGCTGGCATTAATCAATATGCTGTACCAACTAAGGCAGACTTTAGAACTGCAAAATGATGCATAGACGTTTATCTCATGAAACATCTCCTCAGAAATGGTAGGGTCCTCTGAAGAATGTGCATCAGTACTGACAGATGATAAAAAATGAAGGCAATTAGGTAGCTACAAGTGTTTCATCTTCTCAGCAATTGGCTGCTAGTATATGATAACCATGCAGCTAAACACAGGATTCAGGAGGATAGTCTGACCTCCACAGATGCTTCAGCTCTACATTTAGTGTGTGCTCATAAATTTAGAGTGGCTTGGCTTCATTTACTGGATAATCCATAAGGGCCTGTTCTTCCATCCAGGTTGAGCAGATCATTAGAAAAAATATACTAACCAGATACATGTTCTCTCTTTATATTTTTTATTTGCAGTGTTTATTTGCAGAACATTCATGTCAACTCTCTAATGTACAGTAGGCTCTGTCAAAATCTTTTGTCCATACTGCATATTAATGTATGGTAGTGCATGATGTACTCAGTCCTCTACTGCTGCCTCTTCCCAGGGTCTTTGGGAAGCCATTATAATTGACTGGTAATTGACTGGATGTTTATTACACGCTGCTTCAATGAGCACAGATAATTGGGGTTCTGCTTTTAAAGACGTGGATGGGTTTGACTTTAATAAAGATGATTCCTGTCTCACTGTTTTAATGGATTTTTTGGGTGCTTTCTGATGTTGGATCTCAGCCTGGCCCTGCTTAATAGTTGGTTTCTCAATTGATTTTGAGATGCCTTACACAACTGGATAGATAGATAGATAGATATAGATAGATACTTTATTAATCCCAAGAGGAAATTCACATATTCCAGCAGCAGTATACTGATAAAAACAATATTAAATTAAAGAGTGATAAAAATGCAGGCAAAACAGACAATAACTTTGAATAATGTTAACGTTTACCCCCTGGGGTGGAATTGAAGAGTGTGTGGGAGGTACGATCTCCTCAGTCTGTCAGAGGAGCAGGACGGTGACAGCAGTCTGTCGCTGAAGCTGCTCCTTTGTCTGGAGATGATTCTGTTCAGTGGATGCAGTGGATTCTCCATGATTGACAGGAGCCTGCTCAGCGCCCGTCGCTCTGCCATGGATGTCAAACTGTCTAGCTCCATGCCTACAATAGAGCTTGCCTTCATCACCAGTTTGTCCAGGCGTGAGGCATCCCTCTTCTTTATGCTGCCTCCCCAGCACACCACCGCGTAAAAGAGGGCACTCGCCACAACCGTCTGGTAGAACATCTGCAGCATCTTATTGCAGATGTTGAAAGACGCCAGCCTTCTAAGGAAGTATAGTCGGCTCAAGATAGGCCTGCCTCGCACCATATAATATGTACAGTGGATTCAGACAGTATACAGACTGACCCATTCACTTGCTGCATACTTTTTTGTGTTGTAAATTTAATTTTAAATGGATAAATTTGCCATTTTGCCCATCGGTTTACACTCAATAACCCACAATGACAGAGTGATAAACATGCTTTAAGAAAGGTCTGCAAATTTATTAAAAATTAAAAACTGAAATCGCTCATTCATGTAAATATTCAGATTGTGGTCAGGTGTACTATGTTTGCTTTAATTCTCCTTGAGATGTGTTGAGAACTTGATCGGAGTTCATTGAATTGACTGTACATTGTTTAGGAAACCACACATTTGTACCTGAGTAAAGAAAGTACGCCATACACACTGCATGTCAACCCAAACCATGAAGTTCAAGGAGCTCTCTGTAGACCTCCATGATAGAGAACCCAATGGTCACTCTAACAGAGCTTCAAATGTCCTCTGCTGTGATGCGAGATCCTGCTGGAAGGGCAACCAACTCAGCACTTCTCCATCAATCATGCACATAAGACAGCCCACTTGGAGTTTGCCAAATGGCATTTAAAGCACCCCGAGAGCATGAGGAAAATGTTTCTCTGGTCTGATGAGACAAAAATTGAACTCTCTGGGCAGAACTCTGTGAAATGTGGTGATGGCATTATCATGCTATGGGGGTGCTCCTCAGTGGCAGGGACATGTAGACTGGTCAGAATTAAGGGAAGAATGAATGTAGCCAAATAAAGAAGAAAACCTCATCCAGACTGCACACCATCTCAGTCTGAGGTAACGGTTCATCTTTCAGCAAGACAATGATCCAAAGCACACAGCCAAGACAGCACTGAAGTGACTTCAGCGTACATTTCAATGTTCTTGAGTGGCTCAGCCAAAGCCCAGGCATAAACCCCATAGAAACTCTGGAGAGAGACCTCAAGATGGCAGTTTACAGACACTTCCCATCCAATCTAATGGAGCTTAGGAGAAAATCTGCCAGGAGAAAGTGGATCAACTGCCCATATCCACGTGTGCAAGGTTTGTAGAGAGTTACCAAGAAGCGTCAAAGGTGGAAACACTGCCAGAGGGGCTTCTACTGAATGAAGTGTCTGGATACTTATTGAATGAGAAATTTCAGTTTTGGATTTTTATTAAAATTTGCAAACTTTTTGATTACGTTTTCACTATGTGTTATGTATAGAT
Source organism: Polypterus senegalus (assembly GCF_016835505.1). Lineage (NCBI taxonomy): Eukaryota > Metazoa > Chordata > Cladistia > Polypteriformes > Polypteridae > Polypterus > Polypterus senegalus. Next base: position 31,742,634 of record NC_053162.1, on the reverse strand, counting down.
AGACGGGTAAAAATGGCAAATGTATCTATTGAAATAAAATCTACAACACAACAAAGTGTGGGGTCTGAATAAGACTGTCTGAATCCACTATTTAAGTGGACAATAATCTCCCTGTTTTGTTCACCATTCTCTCTCGTAAACTCTTTGGGAGGGCGTCACCAGAGAACCTTTGCTCAACTCATAAACTCAGAATTCTCTGCCCATTTTGTCTCAGACATAGAATGGCCGTTCAAGTTGTTCTTGGCGATAACCTCAAGGACCATTCAGAGAGTTCCTTTCAGGACTAGTTCAGATGGACCGGGTGTACTGACATCTGGAACCACTGCATGTCCAGAGTCCAGTCTTTCCACTTCTCCTTGTCACACACTGTTCTTTTATCTTAGTGAGGTTTTCATTAAATCTCCATTTTCTCAGTATATGCATGACCCCTCATTTGTACAGATCCAAACAACAAACACAAAAAGTAATAATGCTATTTGGGACGGTAGGAAGAAGCAGAAACACAGGAAAGGTACTCGGCTCTCGGAAGGAGCAACCTTCTTATTCTCCAGAAGGAACTTCTAGAAAATGGCATATTGTTTTTACACATTCAGACATCCGGGGTGTCATTATAAGTACAAAACTGGCACATCTGGGAATCAAAGTGAATCATCGCAATATGGACCATCCATCATATTTAAGACATTCAGGATCTAGCCATTGTTTGGACGCTGGTGAATCCTTGTTTGGAATCTTACATAAAAAAGAGTATTAGTAAAGCAAAGAAAACACAGAACAAGGTATTTAACAAGGCATCTCAAAATGTAAAAAAGGGAGTGGAGTGAGAAAAGTGTAGGACAGAATCCCAGGAGAGAGGAGAACCGAGGACTGGTGTGAACGTTTAACAGTGTGAGGAGCCTCAGCAGTTCTTTGCAACATCCATCAACACTTCATCAAAAAGCTGAAAAGAAGTCACCACAAGAGTCGCTTGTCAAGGCTGCATGCAGCTACTTTATTGAATTCTTACACAGAACAATAAAGCACACTGACTTCATATAAGAAATCGTACAAAATTATTTATTCTAGAACTGTTCAGAGTGTAATCTGCACATTCAGAAAACAGGGACGTTGAAGGGACAAAAAATAAAAAAAATAAAACAACAACAACAAATTTAGTTCAGTCTAAAAAGTGTTTTATAATGCAGTACTATATAAATGAAACAATATTCTCTAATACCTAAACTAAAAAAAAAAAAAATAGGTATAAAGACTTCATTTATATAACCAACAATAAGAAACTGCATGGCTTTTCAATATTCGTGAAGCAAGCGATTACTTCTGGAGATTGGGACGGTTTGGCCCTCTGGGAGAGGACGACTCTGATTGCTAAGAGTAAATATTTAGATTTTTCAGTCATTATTATTTAAAAAAAAGAAATTCCTGCAGATGAAAACTCTATGAATGATACTTCGTGATGCCGTTGACCTTACAACTGTGATTTTTCCTAAGAAGCAAAATGCATTGTATGACTGAAGTCGCTGGGGCAAACGAACAGACAGGCACACATAAACATTCAGTGCTTTAGACGTGAAAATGTGCTACAAGGTCCATCTCGCTTTGGATTTATTAATCCATTCATTCAATTTACAGTCATTATTATAAATGTATAGGGGCCCGCTTCAAATCAGCTCACACCCGTAAAGTTTAGGTTGTAACCAGCAATAAAAGAAAAGTGAAATGTTGATGTTAACTAACACATATATCCCCTGGTGATAAAAGGACAAGTGTCTGCGTGTCTGGCTATGGGTTGGTCCAGTTGCTATGTCTCTGTCATCACAAACATTTCTAGTACTAATGCATTGCATTTGTTATTCCAACAGATGGTGCACCACAAACATTACCACTGCTTTTACAAATCCCATACCAAATGGCACAGAACAGAGACCTGCACATTGCATGGTGCACTGCAAACATTACCACTCAGGTCTACGTGGATTACTTCGCTTTCAGTCCGTCTTAGACAGCTAGCACTGCTAGCTAGTGAGATAAGAAAACTACTCCCAAAAGAGACCTGCTTTTGCCTTTCGTTTGTGCTCCTAAATGTCTTGAACTAATGGAATGGTATGAAGAGTTCCAAACTTTCAAGATTACACCATTAGTGCATTGTAGGGAAGTTTTCTTTTTTTTCTCTTTTGTAGAAAATATTGACACCTGGACTTGGGTGTAAACACCATGCAAACAGCTACTCCACACCTTAATGGGAGAAACCGCTGCAGCGACAGGCAATCAGCAACTGGGCAAAAAGTCAACTAGGCATCTGCCACAGCAAGTGGGCACTTTGAGAAGACCCTGTAAATGACAGTGTGCTGAGACAGAAGAAGGGACCTTCCAGCATCTCCATTAGATGAACCGTTTAGAAAGTAAAAAGAGGACACAAATATAATGCTACTGCCCTCTAGTGCTGGCTTTAACTTATTTTATTTCTGTTTTTTTTTCAACATAGAAGGAGACTGTACATTACTTGATAGACTTACATCGTGAGATTGAGTCATCACTTATTATTTACAAAAGTACATTTTGTTACCGCTTTTTATTTACATATTTATTATATGTATTTTCAGTCCAGTGTTTTCAAATATGTTTATTCATCCATTTTCAAACTTGCTTATCCTGAGAAGGGACACATGGCAGGAACAATGTCTGGACAGGGTGCCAGCTCATTGAAGCGAGGATTTACTCACTCACTCACTCACACACACACACACACACACAAGTCCACCTAACCTTCATGTCTTTGGACTGTGGGAGGAAACCCAACTCAGACCCAGGGAGACCATGCAGACGCCATGCAGTTTTTAAATACAGTTTGTCTTCTTTGAAATGATTGACTTTGATAATGAACGTCTTTTCGTCAACTTGCATGCTTACAGTTCAATTTCACTGATGCATATATCAAAAGTGAAAATGATTTAATGCCGGCCTTATGCAATAACAAACAAGGAAAATCAAAAGTCTTTGGGCATTCAGACCAACGTTTTCTGAATTTCAGTTTTTCCTATGGTGGCCCCCCCCCCTTAGCCCACTAGTCCTGCCTGTCCCTTACGAGGTGACTCATTACACTGCATGATGCCCATGGATCAGTACAACAGAAGATGGCAGAGGTGTGAGAAAGTCCCTTTAGTGGGCTAGGTGGGTGACAGGTTTGGGTGGGCAGTGGGACTCCCACAAAGCTGCGGTTCCTTGTGTCAAAACATGTTCACCATAACAGGAGCTGATAAACTCCAATTTATTTACTTTTGTTTTGTAACATTTGTGGACTTTTTATGTGCCCACCACATACCAGAAATCGGAACCCAATGCCATTTCTCTTTGGTTATAAGCAAAAACATATGCAAAATGAAAGCCTAATGCAATGATATGGCTGATATAATCAATACTGATTTTAAAATTAAAAAACAAAACAAATGAACGATAAAATAAATAACAATAAATTAATACAAATAATTATATATACAATATATATAAATACACATTCAAACTATACACTTACTCCTGCATTTTCTATTTACTTTAGACAGCCATGTTGCCTCAAGTCCTGTATATACTGTAATGCTTGATAAATAATTGCATTAACCCCCCAGAAAGAGCACAGAACTTGTCTTTGTCTTCACAAAGTTCACAAGGAGTTGTGTGGAGAAGGACAATAAAGCGAGAACTCCTCATATGGTGAGTGGCTTATTTGTAGCTGGATGGACTCTCTGTGGAGGGGATTAGGAGAGCAGAAGTGTCCACGGGTGTGTTAAAAGAAGGAAGAGAAGACCATTTGGACCGAAGACAAGATGTTGACGGGAGAAATGTATCTTTTCAGTTTTGTTGTTTTGGAAGTGTTTTTGACACCCTGTAAATGGAAAGCGAGCGGGGCTCCAAACAAATGCAGAATATATCAATTTGGGACACACCAACAATATGGCACTAATGAGTCATTTATAGAACTATGCATACATGACATATGCGCATTTATGTTAAGTTCACATTGATCATGAATTTCTCCTTATCAAAAAGTCAGTTCTAGTTCTTGATCTTGGAGAGCTTTGACAATTTGTGATGTGGTATGTAAAATGAACACTGTTGGTATTTAAATGCAGCCAGGATGAGCCCAGGCTTCTCACGACTCTCAACTGGAAACGCTGGTAGTATACGGACAGAAGGAAGGAAGGAAGGACATCTTTGCGTGAATTATGAAGTGCACTCAATCGCTAGTCAGAAAGAAACGCCACTTTAGTTACATTGTAGTTAGATGGAATTGTTCGATTGGAATGGATTCTGTTGAGTTACAATTACGGCCACAAGGTAGCTGACAGGAGTGGATTAGTTTTTAAATTATGTATGTACACAGATAAAGAAATGCCTGCTTTTGTAACGTACAGGAGAATTCCATAAGGGTAAATGTCACAGTATCTTTACAAATGGAGAGTTAAAATAAAGGACAAGGGTACAAGCTGGCTCACTTCGAGTTTGAAACATGTCATATGCTGCATTTTAAACGGGACTCAGAAGTCTGGTGAACCTCGGCAGGATTTCATCAAATATATTTGAGTCTACAAGGAAAACAAACAATTAGGGTAAAAGGAGGCAACGGTGGTCTCACGAGGGCATACTACTATTCATAAGGAGAGTGTAGAAATGGAGAAATGCCATTGCAGCTGGTAAACAAATGATCCTCTTTAGAAAACGGCCTGCCTTTGTGCTGTTCAGATATACCAGAATGAATGGAAGATGTCCATGAAACTTCCTCAGTGGGTGAGACGGAGTTAGACATAATGTCATAACAGAGAAATGGGCGAGACACTAGAGAAGTCACCCATAGAAACGTAGGCTTAGCCTTGAAAGTGTATACAGGAAACAAACTGAAGTGGGGCTTTGTGGCTAAGGAAGACTTGTACTTCATGTACGCTCAGATCAGGATATGCGGCAATATGAAAACTAAATAAGTAATACTTGCAAATGTAGACCATTTGAATTGCGATAGCATTACAGTTCTCCAGATAATTCTCCTCAGACATCATTGATTTGAATGTTTAAAATAATTCAGATGTGTGGTACAGGGATGTAGCATTAATCCTGGGGCATCGTGGCAGGTAAATATTAACGGAGCGCCTAAGTACGTTAAAAATTAAGCAGAATGTATAGCATGGATGCTTACAATTGTTTATGGACGTATGTACATTAACACCTTTATGTTGCCTACAATTCTCAAAATTTGACCTATCCAGGACCAGCCCAAAGATTAGGTATCTTAAAATTTGTGTTTTTCAGTGTAGGTAACTTTGAGTTATTTAACAAAGGTCCACTTCTATGGATTCTCTATTTAGGAATCGATTTTTTAATAAACCACAGACATTTTTTAAAAAGATCAGTGTGGCTTCTGATCTGGTTGGATCTCTTTAATAACTAAAACAAACATGATTGCCTTCTGCTATGTCATTTTCTCTTGACTGGTAAATATTCAACATATAAAAGTTATTAATTTCCCCTTAATGATAATTACATGAATGTACATTACTGGGTAACCATTAAAAAAAGTGCAGAAAATCTCAGAAAATGCAATTTGAGTTTAATTAGGAGTAAAAGGCCATTTAAGTGAGAGATGGTTGGTCCTTGTTTGCTAAGTTTTCACTACTTCTAGGAATACTAATACACTAAAATAATTTTTCGGATGTGCATGCAAGTTTGGTTGTAGAGTTCCCTCTCCTGTTAATGTGAGTCGTTGGGAAATTACAATGAAATGCACACCGCTCCATACTTAAGCTATGAGGCGCTAATCTGGAAGAAACACATGGCAGTATTAAAACACAAATTGCTATTGTGCCAGCTAGTTTGCTCTAGTTTCTCATAACATAGTAATGCCACAAACAATAAATAAATTAGAAGATAAATAAATAATTTGGCTGCCTTCCTGGTCTTTGCACAATATATTCATTACTTAACTCTTCATATCCTAAGTTATGCCTTAAGACAATTATATTTTTAATAAATAGTCTTTTAAAGTTACATTCATATTTTCTTTTGAATGTTGATTTTCCAGTAATCAATGCCAGTTGAGTCGGAATTGTCAGGGAAATTGCAGAAGACACTATAAGCGGTGTCCTTGTCATACCATTGTGACATAACGGGTTAAAAGTATTTCACTGAAGAAGTCAGCAACCCCTGAACTACTAAAAGAAATGTATCATGAGAAGAAACACTGTCCATAAGAAGTTATGCTCTTTCTACTATGGGGAACAAGTTCCAACTCTTTGCTCTTTTCCATGATAAAATTTCTTTTGTAAAAAAAAAAAAAAAAAGGTCCTGAGCTAAAACTTCAAAAAATGATATTTTCCCTCCTGTCTTCACAAACCTAGTCAAAGCAGCATTTCACATGAGCTGATCCACCTGATAATCCATGCTGAATAACCGCCATGCTTCAGCTACCTTCAGCATCTCTCTTTCCTTTACTGTCTTGTTCCCTTTCTTTGTCCCCCAGTACCAGCCGCCCAGGGGCACTGTCCATGGATAAGGCTCCGTGTATTACACCTCTTCTAAGAGGTTAACATCAAAAAGATATGGCACACTGAAGCTCACAGGTCATTTCTACAGTGTTGTTTCATCTCTTGTTTCACTTCCAAATTCTTGTTTCAAGCCGAAGCATCCTTTTCCTTCTTGAGATTCACTTGGCACGTGTGCCAGAGGGTCTGATCGGATCAGGTAACTAAAGGAAACAGGAGAAGATGAGAATTAGTTACGTCACGTTGATTCAGCACTCTCCAGGAAAACAGAATGAAGAATGAGAAAGAGTAACATTGTTTTTATTTAAAATTTGTGGATCCTAATAGCGTTGTAATGCTGTATGGCGCAATGTGTGTGCATATTTGGTTCCAGCTATAGTTTCACTCTTCTCTACTAACTATTGGTAGATGTGGCACAGGAAGGGTAGTTAACTATAAGCATGGAAGTAATTTAGCTGTTCCTCCAAACATAAAAGGAACTAAATAAAGAGAAATAACGCCTTGTGTCTGTGGGCTTTTTATTTGACCCTGAAAGAACCTTAAGTTTCCCCTCAATGTGTGTGGCTTGGTAGTTGCACATATTTACAATGAAATAAACACAGTTGCAATAATATTTAGACATAAGCTCAGCGAGATGGTAACCACAACTCCCTGTGTGACCCTTAGCAAGTCAGTTACATTTTTAGAAATATGAGAACCATGGTACAAACGCCTGAATGACTTCAGAATGGGGTCCACTATAGAAGGGTACATACAATGCAAAAGATGTGCTGATAAGACAATTATGGCACAGTAATGTGGTATTTTCTGCTCTAAAGTAACACATTGTTAACGCAGTTGTAAAGGGCTATATAAAAGTTACATTTACTTATCTGGCAAGGATACTTGCAACATTTATTATACATCTGGTTACACTTCTTTTAGTTTTCCAGTTGGAGGACAGGCAGGTGACTTGCTCAGGATCATATGGTGTCAGTAGTGGGATTTGAACCCATAACCTCTGGGTTTGAAGTACGAAGCTTTAACCACTACACCACACCGCCAGCCAATTTTAATAAAATAAAATAAACGTAGTCTGCAGTTGTGCATAGGAAGTGTGACCTACTGACAACTAAGATGATGTCCTGTGAAGTATGAGGCTGTTAATTCAGTCACCACCATCGACACATTGTGTCAGTGTTTCAACTGCTACCGTTTTGTAGTTAGTTTGTATATGGGTGTTTTTGCTCAAAGCAATCCCATTTAGATTCATGATTTTTAAATTATTCTCCTGAAACCGAGTGCAGTGCAAATATTTTCTAAGGGGACAATACAAAATTGTTTTTGATAACATAGTTATGACAAGATAGTGTGACTCTAGTGTTCTACACAAGTGAATACATATTTTAAACAAAGAATATAAATGCTAAAAGAACCGCAAGATAGTAAATCTCAGTGGTTAAGGCTTTGGAATTCAAACCTTGAGGTTTTGGGCGTAAATCCCGCTACTGACACCGTGTGACCATGAGCAAGTCACATGACCTGCCATTGCTCCAATTGGAAAACCAAAAGAGAAATAACAAACTGTATCTCAGATGTTGTAATTCGCCGTGAATAACAGCAACAACCAAATAAGTACAGCAATAACATGAAGAGTACAGCATACTGTATATCAGCAGTTCCCAGACTCAATCCTGGAATACCCTTATGGATGCTGAGTGTATTTAATTATGTACTTTTGTTCTGTATATTCAGAAATTCACTGCAGTGTTTTGCTGTGGGGTGGCATGGTGGCGCAGTGGTAGCAGTGCTGCCTCGCAGTTAGGAGGCCTGGGTTGGTTTGCTTCCCGGGTCCTCCCTGCATGGAGTTTGCATGTTTGCTGTGTGGGTTTCCTCCGGGTACTCCAGTTTCCTCCCACAGTCCAATGACATGCAGGTTAGGTGTATTGGCGATTCAAAATTGTCCCTAGTGTGTGCATGTCAAGCAGTGGGCTGGTGACCTGCCAGAGGATTTGTTCCTGTGTTGGCTGGGATTGGCTCCCCCCGTGACCCTGTGTTAGGATATGGATGGATGTTTTTCTGTGTTATGGTGTTTGGTAATATAAGCTGGAAGCTATTCTGAGTTCTGAGGTTGATGCTAATTTATTTGAAAAAATATATAACATGGAAACACTCCCCAATACTCCAAATTCTACTCTTGTGCAGGGGGAATAATAATAATAATAATAATAAATTTTATTTATACAGTATGAGGATGTCATGACTCACTCCTGGATTCCTCATTTCAAGTCACAGTATTGTTTTAAATTCCAGCACAAACATTTTCTTTACACAGTAGTAACAGATCACAGATGAGACTCAGCTTCACTAGAGGCTTATTGCTGGAATACAACACATTTGTCAGGTATGTTGATGCATTCATTCTTTCTCAAACTTGTTTACTCCAGTTCTACATTATGTGGATGTCAGAGCCTAACTCAGCAGCAGCCGTTCTTTAATTTTGTGTTACTAAGAATGTTATTGACCCCACTTTTATTAGGCATCCTTCCAAGTGAGACAACAGAGAAGAGAGTGCATGGCTGTCCAGAGCATAAAAATACTCACACAATGTCATTCAATTCCAGGCGTGTGTCTGGAGGTGGGTTGATCAAGACATATGATAACGTGTTCTGGTGGTCATTCATTTCATCTGAAATGAGACAGACATCAGGTGTCTTCCTGGAAAGCAATATCTAAAGAAATGACTGCACTGGAAAATCATCAAAATAGACATATACTGTATCAGAAATATAGGCCTGTTCAAGAAACAAATCAAATCAAATGTCAGTCAGATCTGATCAGATTACAAGAGAGACTAAATGACTTTGAAAAGCACTGACATTTTGTAAATATGAATATTCAGAAAACATACAGTATGAAATATTTTAAATAAAGTAAAATATTGGGGTGCAGTTTACAATGGTGCAGGATTTGATTTTAAGATTGACCTAGTTACTCCAGGTGACAGTACATGAAAACCTTATTTACTGTAATGCATCATTTGACTTTTTTAATTGATCCAGAAACTTTAAGTTTCAAAGGTATTGTCTATCTTCCCCATTGTCTTGGTGAGAAAGGACTCATTTGTCGGTAATGTCTGTCCCGTGTATAGGTTGCACAGTGTTTAGATAAGCTAAGGTTAGAGTCTGACTGCTGGCAAGTTAACAAAATCGACATTCTTCAAGCTAAAGGCAGATTTCAAAGAAAAAACAAAAAATGCTGAGGAAAAGACTTAAGACTCACAGTAATAAGTTAATCTATAATGGTTTCTACAGAGACATATAAATGCACATTTTACCATGACCTTACAGATGCTATGTTAAAACTGGATAAGCAGAAGTCTGAAAATGAGGGCTTCAAACTGCTTAAAACACAGGTACTGAATATTGCTGAATCATTATGGAAATGAATGTCACTGATAGAGCACAGAACAAACCAAGCTCTCCTTTATTTTTAGTCGCAGAAATATTTAACGAAAGAACAAGTTGATCCTCTCTAATATGTGTCTTGTATCTGTTTGCTGTTTAACCTGTGGGATTAACAAAACACTTCTTCTGCCATACACATCTGGATACTTTGAGTCTACTGTGGAGAATGATAAATGTAAAAAAGAAACAGGTGAAGCGTCAAAACCTGTGGCTCTGCTTCTAGCAGCCATACCAAGACTAGTCTGTGAAGCTTGTAGTACTCATCATTGGTGCTCTTTAAAAATGAAAACCATGATAACTTAACAGCATTAAGTACATTCCAAAAGTAGTGGAATTACTTGCTGCTTGAAAGAAGAGGGCAGATATCCTGGGGTCTCTGCCCATAGTACCAGCTGCCATACCACCTGAACTTCATAAGAGGTCATCCACCTGAAGCTAAGCATGTTTAGGACCAGCCAGTACCTGGATGGGAGACCAGTCAGGAAAAAGCTTGGGTTGCTGCTGGATGAGGTGTTGGCGATTCCAGCAGGGGGTGCTTACCCTGTGGTCTGAATGTGGCTCTCAATGCAGCAGTGCAGTGACTGAGGAAAAAAATGGCACTGTCCTTCAGAGGAAATGTAAATCCAAGGTCCTGACTCTGTGTACTTATTAAAGATCCCTAGGCATCCTTTGTAAAGTGTAGGGTGTATCCCAATGTCCAGGCTAAATTATCCACCACGATTTGGTCAGTCTGGCCACCCAATCTCCTCCTGACTCTGACTTACCCCTTTACCACCTAACAGCTAATGTGTGGCGAGTGTAGTGGTGTAAAAAAGGTTGCCGCCATATCATTCAGGTTGATGCTGCACATTGGTGGTGGTTGAAGTGGCTCCCCACTCACTGTGTAAAGAGCTTGGAGTACCTTCAAAAACGCTATATACATGTAATAAATTATTATAGCTGAAGTAAATAACTTGAGAATAACAGTGTTACTCATCTAGATGTTCTTTGATAGCATGCCAGTGATTACAGCAATAATTAAGACCATGTAAGCAAGTTTGAAGGAGTACACAGTGCCTTCAGAAAAAAAAAATCAACAACCTTCACTTTTTTGAAATTATTCTAAAACCATTTAAATTCAATCTTCCCTCATCAAGCAACACTTAGTACCCATTATTGTTTTGTCATTCTGGGCTATTTGAATGTTGCTTGATGTGAGAAGGCTGCAACATAACAGAATGTGTAGAGGTGAAGGGGCCTGAATAAATTCTGAATCCTCTATAATCATATGATAATACATATAATAATATGTTACATTTCAATCATATAAGAAAATGTTTTCATTCCAACTGTCTGTAAAACCAAATATTTGCAGATATTGTATGTGAGTTTATCTGATTAAGGTACAGTATAAACCAAAAACATTTCCAGAAACTATGTAAGAAAATGCAAGACAATCTAATATTAATGTTTTTATGTACATTATTATGTTCTTAGCTCTTGAGGTTGCCTTGCTAGCAGGGCACTGAACTGAAGAGCAAGTTGGAAGAGGAATGACAGGATAAACGATTCAAGCTCAGAACAAGTGCACAAAGAGGACAGAAAGCGTCACAGATGAATGAATGCACAAAAGTGAGGGCAGGTCATGCACTTCTTAATGAGCAGACAAAGCTCTTAAAATATGTAGTTGTCAAGAAAACAGTGCAAAGCGTGTTCTTTAGTAACCAAGGCAGCATGATAAGTAGGAAACATGTCACTCATTAGTTACTGGGTGTGAAACAAATATAGAAACATATTTTCTAAATAAATATCAGGTCTCTCTGCCATTTCAGTTTAATTAAATTATAATTTAAAAACAAAGAACAAAAAAACTATATCACTGAATATTATGAAAAACAATAGTGATTTTTAGCATTCAAAAATTCTAGGCCACACTCAGTACAAAAAGTTCTATAATTAAATATTAAATGACAATAGGAAATTTTTAATGAACCAATGCAATGAACATTTTTAAAACTGAAACGCCAAGTCTTCATTTGTTCCTTTTTATTTTTTTACACAGTCTTCCTCCTTTCCCCTCCTCACTACATTTGATCTTTGCCCTACTCTTCCCAGTACGTAATATATACTGTACAGCTGGACTCCCAGAAAGCCTCATCACTCTCTCCTCCTAAGCCCTAAAAGAATAGTGCTTCAAAAGATTGTACACTTAAAAAGGAGTCAATAAACAAATACTGCTTGTTATAATTTCAACTGAATATTATTTCTTTCACAGCATCATCAGTTAGTAAAGACCATGAAAACTACTTTTTTTTCACAAGACTGCAAAGAAAGGTTAATTTTCTTTTAATGTTCTCTTTGCTTTTGATGACAAAAACCTGCGGCTTCAAATCTGCAGTAATTCTTTATGAAAAATGTCTCTGTGTTTCCTGAGATAACATGCACGTTTGTGGATGCACTTCATCTGGCTTTAATGGTCCTTGGCCACTAAAGAGAAATGTCCAATGATTACCAGATGCAAACTAATAAACATTTTATGATAGGTTGCTTCACTGCAGTCTTATTAGGCATGCCTACTTTAAAATTCAACACCCACCTGTAAGTGTCACTTAAAATGCCAGAGTGATATTGGAGAGAAAATGTCTTACAGTTACTTCTATGGAACAACCAATCTATGCACTAGGTGGCCTTCTAGCTGGACTTTCCCACATACCAGAAAACATGCCGCCACCTTCGAATCATGAAAGTCACATGGATTTCAGTGCATCAGCATTTCCATACCAGACTCCTGATCTTCAACCAGGAGGGATTTTAGAAACTTCATAGCAGTGCATGCATATACGAATAATGCTGGATGATTATTTCACAGAGCAGATTGATGGATGGAGTCACTGAGCAATGCTGTGTTTAAAATGTCCTTTTCCAAAGCTGGATCAAATCTCTGTTGCAGCATAAATTAAGCTTGACAAGCAATTCTCTTTTACCCATGAAGCATCTTTATCTCAGGAAATGCTTGAAAAGCAAGCACATGCTTCTGCATTTCCTAAATATCACATAGCACTAACTAAAATGAACTGCTAATGCAGCAGAAAGTAATGCATACAATAGAATGAATGCTTCTGAGTTCAGCATGCATTCTTTACAAAGCTTATTAATCCCCAGTCATGTCAGATTTACAATTACTTATACAGTAGCACATAAAAGAGTGGTCTTCTAAAGCAACCAGGTACTTAAAGTAAAGAGATCAGCATGAAAGAAATACTCCACAGGAAGGGGTACTGGTCAGGCAGAACAGAAAGTGTGTGGGGAGAGGTAGAAAGCATTAATTGTTGAAAGAAAGAAAGAAAGAAAGAAAGAAAGAAAGAAAGAAAGAAAGAAAGGCATTGGGAGTGAGACATTTTCAGTCTAGGTGCTAAAGTTTCAGAAAAATTTAAACTTTCCATTTTTTTAACTAATTTCCCAATACTGGCTGATTCCAATTTTTTTTCTATTCATTTTCTCAAACAATTTTGTTTTAAAAAAAAAATTTTTTTTTTTTTTTTTACTATTTGTAAAAGCAGCCATGTAGTACCAGTATGGCGAGAAGTGTTTCCTACATGGTTTAGTGCTCAGTCACCTGAAAATAAACAGCTTTTATTTCAAATTCTACTCTGTGCTACAAATTAAAAATCCAGCAAGACCCTATACAGTGCTGCGGGGATGATACTCACCATTTAACACAGATATTTGAAACTGAGCAGAATTTACTTAGTTGTAGCAGTTGCTTGTTTAGGCAGTTACTGTATGTTTTCCATTTTCTTTCTGGCATCATGGGTATAGCACAGAGTTTATTTGTTGTTGTAAACAATGAACCTTAATCAGATTTTTGTGTTATTCTGCCTTAACAGTTATTATTTGCTTGTGCCACGATGCTTTTTACAGAGCAGAAGACCTTGGACAGTGTAGTCAAGTGACTAAACACTTTGACAATTTTGACAATATTCATTAGCAATAAAAATGACTTTGCATATTACACTATATATAAGCTCGAAAGCCGTTAATGTGCACATTACCTAGCTAATCTGCAGGTTAACTGATTTGCTCCGTTAACGTGCGGAATCAAGAGTTTTCCGCATTTTATAGGTAATTTGCATATTAACGGCTTCCGTATCGTTAAAGTTCAAAAGATTGTTTCTCTCATTTCCTTTCCCTACTCCTTCTCCCTCTCCCTCCACTTTTAGTTTGGTTTTGCCAGCGTCTTGTCGTCGCCGGTTGTTTTTATGTCTCATAATTTGAGTCGGCTGCAGATGAAGGTGTCACTGTGAGAATTAAAGCACCCGAAGTAGATATAGCAAAAACTGATGCCCGCTCGATTTTAGCTGTGGTTCTTAGTAAAACAGAGGATGGCTTTTATAAACCTGGTACTAAAATGGGTATTTTAAAACAATTGTATGCAAAATTTGAATTCAGTGTTTGCAATGAGATATTTTTAACGAAAGAAGATGTCCCTGCATATCTTTACGTCAAACAGCAATAAAACAATCCCTTGGTACTGGGCAGGGTTTCAGAAAATGTGACTGCAAATCTAAATGTACCACAAATAGGTGTGCTTGTCGCAAAAACCAATTGCTATGTAATTCAAAGTGTCACCAATCTTCAGATTGCACTAATAAGTAAGCATAATTTTATCATATGTTTTGCAAATTCATTTCCTTAATTGTAATAATATTTTAAACCGTTTGATTCTTTGTATTATAGTTTTTTAATTGATTGATGATATCAACTAATTTGTTGATTGTTTGATTGTATTAACTTGAAGAAGGGGCCTGAGTTGCCTCGAAAGCTTGCATATTGTAATCTTTTTAGTTAGCCAATAAAAGGTGTCATTTTGCTTGGCTTTTCTCTACATTCATAATGGCTAACACGGTACAACAACCTAGTACTACAGATTTTAAAAAATAAATAAGTAACATTATGTTAATTTAAGCGTACAGAAACGTTGCTGTTGTTCCAGCAAAGATCTTATTTTCACTTTAACGAGTGCCTAGTAGGTAATGTGCAGATTATCTAGGTAATTTGAGAAATGAAACAATTTTCGGCACTTTAACGGATCACCCTAGTTAATCTGCACATTACCTAGATAATCTGTAGAATAACTGATATCTGCACTTTAGCTGTAACATATATATATATATATATATATATATATATATATATATATATATATATATTTCATAGCAGGTGGCAGAGTGGTGCAGTAGTAGTGCCAATGCCCCACAACAAGGATGCTGGGGCTCATATCCTGGGCCTTCCCTGCTCCCCTCATGTTCATGTAGGTTTCCTCTGGTTTTCTCACACTGTCCTTGTGCCCTGTGCTTGCTGGGTTTCAGCTTTCCATTAAACCTGCTCAGAATATACTAGGTCTAGAAAAATGGATGGATGAATGAATATTTCATTACTTTTGAATTTTTAATGAGTATATTTTCATTGTTTATCATTATATGTGATATTCTGATTGTGTTGTATTTATAATTAGTATATAGCACACTCAGCTTATATGCAGAACTGTACATTTCAAGAATAAATGAAATTCTGTGCAAACAAATTGCTCTCTTCAAAAAGCTGTGTTCCAGGTGGCTTTTGTGAAATAGTAATTTCTTATGTCTAGTGGTTACCACTACAAAGTTGCTTAATTCAGGTTGCTATAAAAAGTGGTAACAGAACATAAATGGTTTATAATGTTCCTGGAATATTTATACTTTCACTGCAGAATACCGGCAATGCCACAAAGACATGTTCATCAGTTGTAAGAACAACTGTGGGAATGAGTGAGGGCGTTAATTTTATGTGACTAGGTACTTAGATGGGCATATGATACCACACTGTGGTTCTACAGATTTGCAAGTGGGCCAATATTGTTGATGAGTTATATGTAATTGACTGCCCGGAAAAACTATAAAGCAGTAAAAATAAACATTGTTGAATTTAGGATAATAGAAGTCATATTTAGATACAGTCTTTCAAGTCTAATATTCAAGTAATACAATATTAAAAACTTTAAAATAATTACTATTTTATAAAGTAAACACATCCTAACTCTACACCAGAATAGACAGTCTAATTTCCATATAAACATTTAAATAATGAAGCAGGACAAAAGATGCATGGACAAAAATATATTGTTATTAACAATCCTAATAATAAAAATAAGTGGTAATGTAATATATTCTGTTTCACAACTAGTAGAAGGTGGCAATGATAACGCATGGAATGAGGTTTGGTTGCTGGAGCTACTGGGATCATTTCCAGATGGAGATTTCATAATCTTTTACAATTATTGTGCTGAGGTAAAATCTCACAGACACATACTGGTAAGCATTTGCTGAGCACATGCAATGAAAAAGAGATATTTATAGGAATATACAGTATAGATAGAAAAAGTAGGAAGGAAGAAGCACAAAGCTCCTTAGAGATGTCCCCCCCTCGCCTCCCCCCAAATCAATTCCCATTGAAGCAGGGCTTTCTCTGGACTTGATGTTCTGACTCACAGAAGTACTCCTGCCACAAAATCACTTTTCTGGCGACATGCAACCACTACAAGACATCTCAGAATTTTAACTATATTGCCTGATTTCATTTTATGAATGTAAAACTGTATTAAAGGTTTCCCCACATCATATAGATAACATGGTCTGGTGTGAAGCGGAAACACAGGGAACATGCTTGAAAGATGTTACTTTCCAAGTTAGAACCTGTGGTCACTAGGTGGTGCTACGTGCCTAAGACACGCCGTATTTACTGGTTTCCTCAGCTCAGGTCTAATTCACTTAGTAAAACACTTAATTAAAATAAGTTATATTGTGAAATATATTACCTTTCATATTAAAAAAAATCTGAATTTATAGGATGACTGTCTGTTTAGTAATATCTGCATGATACCTTTAGACTATTTTATAGAGGCAAATTATATTTTTAAGCAAAAAAATTCTCTATTTTGATGCACCATTACCTTCTCCAAATTCCTAGAGATTCTTCAACCAGTATTACCAGCACAAAAGTCACGTACTGTTTCTTTCTGATGTCTTGATGCTATGCACTAAGAAGGCTGTGAGACCACCAACAGGCACAATGAACCATGGTCAGATTCGTTGTGAATTACTCTAAACATATGAGCGCTCTGGATTTTTCTAGTGCCAGCCTTTTAACTCGTGGCAATGCTATTCAATTCATAGTGTATACTGACGCAGTGCACGTGATAAACAATACCTGACAGAAGAAAAGAAGTTAATGAAAAGTAAGACAGTAATTATACGAGTGCAGGCGGCACAGTGGCGCAGTGGGTAGCGCTGCTGCCTTGTAGTTAGGCGGCCTGGGTTCACTTCCCGGGTCCTCCCTGCGTGGAGTTTGCATGTTGTCTGCGTGGGTTTCCTCCCACAGTCCAAAGACATGCAGGTTAGGTGCATTGGTGATCCTAAATTGTCCCTAGTGTGTGTGTGTGTGCCCTGCCAGGGTTTTGTTACGGCCTTGCCCCTGTGCTGGCTGGGATTGGCTCCAGCAGACCCCCGTGACCCTGTGTTAGGATATAACGGGTTGGAAAGATGATGACTGATAGGATTGAAATGAAAATAAAACATTTGAACAACAAAAGAAAAATATTGTCCAAACTTACATTTTTTTAATACTGAAACTAAAAAGCTTGCTTATAAAGTCAGGCTGGAGAAAACACTGAAAAGATGGTAATTTTTGTTTGCTATTATTTTAAATAAGGCAATATAGTAGTAGTAAACTTCTGTGAGATCATGCTTCAAGTCCTGTCAGTTAACAGAGACTACCCTGAGCACACTCATTAAAAAGATGAAAGCTGTTGAGTCACTCAAACTGGTGCAAAGTCCACAAAGGCAGAGGCTTAGAATGTCAATTCAGCTGCTTCATTTCTGCAGTTTGCAAGTATTTTGTATGTTTATGATTTCTTATTAATATCAAATAAATGGGTTTTTTTACTTCACAATGAAAGGGGCAAAGTAAAATTAACCATGACTGACTGCATTTTTTTGTTTGCCAGTAATCCTTAGGGTTTATGATATGAGTTTACAATAAATGTAACAGTACCTCACTAGCTATGTGAAAATCATTCTTTATACTGATCTACTGAGGAGTGTCATGTAAAATGCAGTGCAACAGTATGCAACTGGCACCGTGATATGAAATCTTGGGGGAGTTTATTTGCCTAAGATAGAAAGATGCTGTTTATGTATTCTTTGTGCCTGTACATTAAACTGCCTAAACATACATTAAGTGGAAGACACGTTTACCTGACTCATCACACTAGTTCACTGAAAACAAATTTAACAATAGAATTTTTTCAAATACAAGTCAACTGTAGATAATTATTTTTTTATAGAAAAAATTCTGCAGTGTACATGGATGGGATACAAAGACATGACTTGCAGACCATTTTATGGCAAACATCAGAGCTTGTGGAACTGATGACCACTCCAAATCTACTGAGGCCCACTTCACTTCTCTTGGTCATGACAACAATAATCTGCTTGTTTTGTGACATAAGGATTCAAAGCCACCATCAAACAAAAGGACCAAAACTTAAAATAATGTTCAATCCAAGTTTTCACAATGAATGAAACTAAACTTTAACCCTACCCTTTACTTACTCAGGTGGACACCAGTGTTCAAAGTTTAATAGTGTTACTGTAAACCCTCGTTTATCACGGTTAATCCGATCCAGACTCTACCGGGATAAATTAATTTCCACAAAGTAGGATTCTTTATTTATAAATCGAATATTTTCTCAGTTAGAGCATAGAAAACCTGTTTACAACCTTCTAAATATCTAAATAAGTTTTTTAACATTATTAGAGCCCTCTAGAAATGAAATAACACCCTTTAGTCAAAAGTTTAAACTGCGCTCCATGACAAGACAGAGATGACAGTTCTGTCTCACAATTAAAAGAATGCAAACATATCTTCCTCTTCAAAGGAGTGCGTGTAGCAGAAAATGTCAGAGAGAGAGAGAAAAGTAAACAAGCAAAAATCAATAGGGCTGTTCGGGCTTTTAAGTATGCGACACACCGCCGGACAAAGCAGCTGCAAGGAACAGAGCAATATGAAGGTAGTCTTTCAGCATTTTTTAGAGGAGCGTCCGTATTCTCTAGGCCAGTGTGTGAACAGCCTCTCCGTCAAGAGCAGAGAATGTCAGAGAGAGTGAGAGAGACAGAGAAAAGCAAACAATCAAAAATCAATACGTGCTGTTTGGGCTTTCAAGTATGCGAAGCACCGCGCGGGAAGCATATCGTATATCATTGAGGAGTTTTATTCAATACATAATGTGTGCTCTGATTGTGTAGCTTCTCACCCATCCGCCAATAGCGTCCCTTGTATGAAATCAACTGGGCAAACCATCTGAGGAAGCATGTACCATAAATTAAAAGACCCATTGTCCACAGAAACCAGCGAAAAATCTGTGATATATATTTAGATATGCTTACATTTAAAATCCGCGATGGAGTGAAGCCGTGAAAGTCGAAGTGCGATATAGCGAGGGATCACTGTATAGAGTAGTGAGTTTTTCTTAATCAAGATGTTAGCTATCTGGAAAATCTTTAGCACAGATAGTTATGACAGCTAAGTGTCTTCCTGTTGGAATTTCTTTGAGTGCACCAACTAGGGTATAATCCCCTTCAGGTCAGCAGGTCAGATTGATTGTGTGTCCTGTCCATGGTGTGACATTTGGTTTGATGGATGGCTTTTTACTGCAGCCGGTATACAATGTGCACTAGACAATACACCCTTGGCAGAAGACACAAAATTAACTGGGAAGTAATATAACCTTGTTTAATGTACAAAGCTGTTATGGTGCAGCAACAATATTGTCTCTCATTAGGCTATGTTTGTGTTTCTTTTCCTTGCAAATCCTAGATGCACATAGAAGGCCCTTGAAAGCAAGCTGAAGAACTGTGACACCTTGCCTTGTCAAGAGACTGCATTGACTTCTTAATGAGTGTGCTTTTCAGAATCCCATGTTCCCATAAAGATTGTTTACCTTGCAAATATCCAAGATTTACCCGATTCATCACATCACTCGCTGTTAAATTTGCTACATCCTCTACAGAACGAAAAGGAACGAACAGACACAAAGGAGAGAAAGAAAAGAGTCAGCCAGCAGCAGTAACAGCAATTTAAAAGGAAAAAAGCAAAACCTTAAAAAAGAGCAAATATACAAAAGTACAGTAGCAAAGGATAAGAGGAAAAAGAGACAAAGCAGATGAAGAAATGTACAGCAGATTCTTGGCAGCAGAAAGTAGTAATTGCCTTTTTATTTTGGTACACCTGGACTTGTCCAAAAAACACAATCATTGTGAAATGTTTCATAGGTCATTTATTTAGATATAACATTGTCTAAACGGGAATGGATGTACATATCAATGCCGGTGTGAAGCAAAGGGACGAGGAAACATTAAAAGTACAATTTCATGTTTTATTGCTTTGTGTTTTTATAATAAAATACTGAATGTGAAAAACTCAGAATACAATGAAAACTTTTTAAAAGCTTATTAGAACATAATCTAAATTAAAACAAGACAATTCAATTAAAAGAGGATTGTTCCAACCTACTAATGAATGTGTCTATTAATGAGCTTAATATAAATGGCTTAAATATTTTGTAAGACAAAACATGCCACCTAAAGAACAGAGTATTGTCTGGAAAATATTGAACTTGCAATTAAACAACAATAAGCACAACAAAGATTACTAGAAAAAAAAGTGTCTAGGCTAGAGGTCTGCATTTCTGGCAAGAACTGACTCAGTATTTTGTGCCATGGGACTAAAATGTAATATTAGTACAGTATAGGGATGCAGCAAGTAGACTTTATTCCTGCGATTGTGAATGGGTGCTCAGAGCACTGATGAACCTCTGAGAAAACGTGAAAAAAATAAAGTGTGTACAGTATATTAGTTATTTCACTATTATAATTTATCATCAATGCTATAATTTTTTTTCACTATAAAAACTTATACAGTCAGAAAAGAAGAACAGACAGTGTGCAGGTGTCTGTGATATGAGCATGTCTTATTTTTTTAACTGTATTTTCAAATGAATCATCACAGGCATTGTCATGCATATATATATATATATATATATATATATATATATATATATATATATATATATTTGTGAATTTCCCCTTGGGATTAATAAAGTATCTATCTATCTATCTAGCAGCCTAGTTGGAGTGCTTTTTTTCCCCATTTCTTGCTAATATAAATGCATCACCTTTTGTTCAGGTTTGGTGGCGTGTTTGACTGTGCTGTGGTCAGCTCACATCTTGCCTGGTGTGTGCATAAGAAACGAGTGTTTAAAATGCCTGTCTTAGTAACACACATGCCAAAGCAGGCATATCTATCTACCTATTAGGGAGACCAGATTTTGTTTTCCAAAGAAGGGGACCAGGACAGGGATATAATCAAAACATTACTTGTGCCTTCATATACAATGGGTTTCTATTAGTTTTTCTAATTAAACAATTTGATTGTTTTAAACATCTTTGTTAATATTCACTTACTTGGTAAACTTTGTAAGGATTTTCAAGGCTACTGATTTTCTTTCAAAAACACAAAAATATATATTATAAAATTAATGTTTTTTAGCACGCTGATTTCTTAACATCTGAAACAGAAATGAAGACTGCTGCATGCATTGTAACCTAGGAGACAATCTCATTGATTGTAAAAATTTTCAGTTTCAATGTTAACATTTTGAAACATAATGAAATGAGCCTCTTCAAATAGTCTGTCACTACTGCTGATGAGCTCTCTTCCTTAAAAGCAGTTTTATGTTCTTTAGAGTGTGTGGTCCCCGGCCGGGACGCCCAGGAGGAGGAGAGGAGGGCTTGTGCCTCCTCCAGACCGCGAGGGGGCGTCCGTCCTGGTTATGTTGGGGGCCATGGGTACAGGGCTTGGAAGCCCAGCCCTGTAGGGACCCGTGGCCACCGCCAGGCGGCGCCCCAGTGCCTATTGATCCCGGGAGCCCGGCACTTCCGCCACACCAGGAAGTGCCGGGGGGAAGACGAAAGGGGACACATGGACGGCTTCCGGGTGCGCAGCCGGCACTTCCGCCACACAGGGTGTGGCCAACGTTAAGTGCCGGGAAGCAGCTGGAGCCCATCCGGGTTCCCATAAAAGGGGCTGCCTCCCTCCAGTCATTGGTGGATGTCGGGAGGTAGCGGACAGAGCTCGAGAGAGGACAGGAGGCGGCCAGGAAGAAAGGCACAGAGACTGTGGGCCCTGGACTTGGGGAATTCGGTGCAAGAGGCACTGGGGTTGTGAGTGCACGTGACTTTGAATATTTGTATATAGTGTAAATAAACGGTGTGTGGGTGCAAAATATGTTGTCCGTCTGTCTGTGCTGGGGCCAGTGTTCACAAGTGAAAGTGAACTTTCACATTCCAGCTCTACTGATTGCAGATTGGACCTCCTACTAGTTATGTCCTAGTCAAAAAAATGAGAGGTAATTTATTAATATTATTATTTTACTTACCTGTAGAGGTATACTTTCATTTTTTGGACACCTAATACACTTAGAAGTTGGTCTTGCATAGTAATATGGCTCTACCCACTCCACTTAGCAATAACAGGAGTAAACCTGCCATAGTTTTCTTTAAATAATTCCTATGCCACACATGAGTTATGCTGCATGCACTTTCAAAACACTTACATGGATTGGTCAAAATATGTAGGTCTGTTGCTTCTTAACATTAATATAACATTATCATTACTTAGACTATGTAATGTTTGGATGCATGGCTGGCACAAATAGAAAGGGAAGGTCACAACAAGAGTGGGCAGATGACCTGGAAGACTGAACCGGCAAGGATATTGCTAGACTAACAACAATGACAAGAGACAGAGCCAAGTGGCACTAACTTATACAGCAGTTAGTCTACACCAATGGGCATTGAGCCTATGGACCAAGAAAAAGAAGGAGAAGTAATGATCAAAGCAAACATTTAGGGATTTTATAAATACCAGCCAGAGTACTGTTTTAGATCTCAAAAAGTGGACATTGCTGGAACAAAAAGAGGGGATCTGGTCAGCCTTTATCTATTCATTTAGGTATTTAATATTTTTTGAGAAGGATATCAATAGATCAACTCTGTCATAAACCAATCTACTCTCATATGTGTGATATTTTCCCCCCCAAGACATTCTGTTGTTTTATGAATCCACTTAGGCTATGTGTCCAATTAAGTGTCTTTTAAAGGGGAAAGCAGGAATGTAGTCGAGAGCGGAAAGGAACCATTAGCGGGCACAGGAGAAAGTGGGCAGAAATAGGATGGAATTTTGTCAAGAGCTGGATGAAAATGTAGCGGGAGCAGTTGGGAGTGGAACTAAAAAATCAGTACTGTGCACTCCTCTAATTTGAGCCTTTGTAGGGTGGATGTCTGCCTTTCATTTACATTACTTGCACTTTTTCTTTGCTCAGTTCAGTTCACCACATTAGAGGGATGTCATTGAAATGGCTTTAGTTACAGTGCAAAAATAGGAGAATTCCATTGCAATATCTATAGCAAATATCTACTTGTAGCCTTACTGACTTACTGGCAAGCTGAGCCTCTTCCCTTAAAAAGGAATTGTTGTATTACTTATGCTTATCACTGATCTTGGTCTGGACTCCTACATACTTCTTAAATGTTTCAATTTTAGGAGTATGAGGCTTAAAACCTCTATATTCTCAACAATTGGCTTAAAACTTCTATATTCTGTACAGGTAGTTCTTGGGTTATGTGAATGAATGCCCACACACAAGCTCCAAAAGATACTGGAAATAATACAAATTTCTGAAATGAAAATATTCATCACAGGTTTTCACATAGCATAATTAAAAGAAGCAGAATTATTAAACTACATACAGTGTTAAAACCAAAAGCTCTTTTTTACTAATGTATTTGTACTTTGACAGATTTCCATCCTTTACCTTGTTAGACGTTAGGATAACATACCTGATTAAAAAATGAAAGTATGATTGTAAATATTCAAAAAGCACTGTAAACACAAGGATATGTTCATTATAAAAAAATAGTACGGCTTCCTTAACTGCTACATAAGCTGCAGAGTTTACAATATGTATAAATATCACCACAAGCAAAGTTGATTGGTCTGTTGTTCTTCCAAGCAACTAGGCTTCTTGTCGTCTAACTACTCTGTGTAAAAAAATAGTTCTTTGTTTCAGTTTTGTGTTCAGAATATGAGATTTTTGATCTAATTCAAGATGTTATAAATTTGACTAAGTTTTGGTTTAAAAACACAGACATTAGTCTTCATTTACATTTTTCATTCACACCACCCTGCCATTTTAACCCCCAAAAACTGAGACTTTTAAAAACACTTCCAAGACCCGAATACTTTTGAAAACGCAGCCTCAGCTTTGTAGTGTGAATGCGTGAAAATGCAGTTTTTCTAAAATGCTGCTTCTAATCAAACTCTGATTTGTTCATGCTTATTACATAGTCGTTCCCTGATTGGATTCTGGTTTTACAGTGTTGCATTCCTTAATTGGTCATCCCTCTTGGAAAAAAAACATATTCCAACATAGCAGACATAGAACAGTTGCTTTCCATGTTGCTTTGTGTGTCGCTAAACTACACATATCTAAATTGCTTTTTGTACAGTTTGAATAATGCATACATACACAAAAAGTAACTAATTTACAGGTAACTACAGTTTTGTGATAAATCCTGTGGCTGTCTGAGTTACTTTCTATTTAAGGATATTTTTTGCTGATACGTACCTGCCTAGTGTAGTGTGGAGGATGGCCGGCCGTTTATCCCGGCCAATACCCCCAAGCCGCCAGGTGGAGCCCTCCTTTCAGCATGGAGTTCCCCAGAAGACCAGCACGGCATCATGGACAATGGAGTTTTTATGCACAGCCCTGCTGGATGCCATGGGGGCCACTAGGGGACGCTATAGGGAGGAGTAATGGATATTTTCCCTACGCCCCGGAAGCACACGTGGACAAGAGGAATGACGTGCTTCCGGGGTGAAGAAAAGAACTTGTACCTGACCTGGAAGTGATTGAGAGTCACATGGACTGGGAATTAGGAACACTTCCGGGTCAGGAGATATAAAAGGACTGTGGGAGCTCCCAGACGGCGAGCTGAGCTGGGTGGAAGGGTGGCAACGCGTCTGGGAGCTGGAGGATTGTTTATTAGTGATTATTGTGTTTGTTTATGAGTATTGTGGAGGAGAGGGTGTTTTGTACACTGTGGCTGAAGAATAAAGTCAATTTGAGGACATTTACCTGGTGTCTGGAGTTGTGGACAGGGGTTCAAGGGAGCGAGAGCTTCCGCTATTTACCACAGTAGGTGAACTGCTATGTGTTTTCAGTAAACAATATGAAAATGCTAGTGTGAAGAGAGATAATGTTAGTTTAAAAATGCTACTTTTAAAAGAAAACTTACTAGTGTGTATGTTCTAATTGTATTACTGTATAGGTTTTCTTTAAGCTATTGGTACCTGTTATCTGAAGCCTATTTGTTTATAGCCTTGGTTCAAACATTCAAACTTGCACATTCTCAGAAAAGAACAGAACTCCTTATTGATATAAATGCCATCCCACAACCTCTCTGCAGAACTGCCTTTAACAAATTTTGAACGAACCTTAAATGGCGTTTAGAGTATAAGGTAAGCTTAAGAATGAGGCAAGTTTGTCCAATTGTAAAGCTGGATTCAAGTATTAGAGCTTATATGAAAAGAATACAGATATTTGGGAAGAATTCCATGAAATGGCTGAAGTTAGACATTCACTGAAAAATTCTTGAAGCAGTTTTTAACAAATTTTAAATGAGGAAGTTTTTACATCAGTCTGTAATATTTTTAACTAAATTTTTCCTCCAGTAAATTACATTATAACTAACATTTACTTATATATTTAGATATTTGAGGTTTTCACCCTTGCTTTCCAAGACCAATTTAGAGTGAAAGGCACAGCATTACTTACCATAACCAGTGGTAGGCAAACCCAGATGCTTCATTCTGTTCTTGACAAGCTCAGAAAGCTCTTGTCTCTCTGAACGTCTGTATAAGTTTACCCTTTGCTGGCTCATGCATTCTGTCTTACTTGTTTGCTTGGGACCTTTTCGACTTAGTCGCCGGGCCCACTGCAAACTTTTCTTTCTAAGTAGTGGGTGCTCAGACTGATCACTGGAGGTAGAGTTGCGATGGTTGTTTTTATGACTCCACGTTTCTTTCGCTTCTTTAGTGTCTTCGCAGTCTTCTACATTAATAGAAACCTGAGACTGAATTAAAAAAAGGAACGATAAATTTAAGAAATGTTCGTAAGAGGAAGATGGCAAAGCAATTTTTATATGGTAAAAAATACTAATTATTCTAGCAAAATCAATAATGATTTTATAAAACATCATTAATAACAAGTACAACAAGGCAGCATTTACATTTATCACAAGGATCTTGTGGTTATTGCTGACAAACATGTAAACAGCAGGTATTAAAAGATTACATACAAACTGAACAAGCTACATAGATTGGTAGGTGTTTTACAATATTGACAATTGCCACAGTAATATTTCAGGAAAACATAAAAATTATGGCTAGTGCTTCAAAGACAGTACACAATGTTAATATGATAAATAGTGTCATAGTGACAATACTGTTTAAATGATGAGCAGAACATCTTGAAACCTGTAAACGAATGAACATCAATTAAAAAGTCAGACAGGAAAGGAGCAGCTGACATGCCAAGTGGACTGCAGTGAATTCAGAAAGAAGCTTTTTAGAGTAACAACTTTTTCCTAAGAATTTAATTCTGAAATACCAAACCAAACAGCAGATGCACACAAGCACCAGCCGGCACATTATGAACATTATACTAAATTACACTGTAACCTTACAGGTCTTCAATGATTGAATTACACTGAAAAATGTGTATAAATGAATTGAGGCTACTAATGGTGTTCCTTCTGGATTCATGTTAGGGCTGTTAGTTTTACAATTTGTATTATTGACATTGCTTCTAATATAATAAAGACAATTTGCAGATAAAACCAAAAAATCAAGAGGCAGCATAAGAAATTCATAAACACTGGGACAATCTTCAGACTTGGGCAAATACTTGGAAAAATGCAGTAAAGTTAAACAAGTGCAAAGTGCTACATGCAGAAGAAGAACATTATAAATAAAGGATGGGTGACACCAATCTAAAGGAAGCACCTTTCAAAAGAATCTAGGAGTTTGTGTTGACACAACATTCCCGCTGTCCAGGCAAACAACAGAACCATCAAAAAGACAAGTGAAATGTTATGTTTTAGTTGCATTTGTATGTATCCAAGAATCTTTAAGTTCAGACTCTATAATACGTTAAGCATAGTAAGACCACATTTGCATTATTTATGCAGTTTTGGTCACCACACTATAAAAACATAGATGCCTTAGAAGTTCTGAGATAACAGCATTCAAAAATGGAAGTGTATGTCTAGTTCTGCAAAGTGTAAGAGATGGCCGGTAGCTCAACCCGGCCGGGACGCTCTAGATATGGAAGGATGGCGGAAGGCAGCTTGTTCAGGGCACTGCCTCTCTCTCTCGAGACGCTAGATGGCAGCTCCCTGGGTTTCCAACTGACTCGGAAGTGCTGGCAGATCACGTGGCTGGGACAGCAGAAGCACTTCCTGGTTGGACAATGTAAAAGGACCAGACCAACCTCACACAAATGGGCCAGAATTGGGTGGATAGTGGAAAAACCTTGCTGGGAGGAGTGGAGGAGGAAGAAAGAGAGACAGACAGAAAGATAGAAAGAATAATGGTGTGCTGTATTGTGTATTTACTTGTGGCAGTGGTGGTGGAAAGAATTTACAAAAATAAACAAGCTCTTGGTGTTTTTAACGTGTTTTCCGTGACTGTGTGTTGGGTTTGAGGAGCAACAGTGCCTTCTAGTGTCCACAAAGACTATAGAAATTCAGTCTCCTTAGTTTATAGCAGGTAAGGCTGTTTGTGAACTTAACTGAGAATTCTCAAATTCTCTTAGCTAAATAGAGAATTATGTATGAAAGAACACTGGTAGAAATTAGGAGGAAAGTCATTTGAGACAGACTCTAGGATGCACATTTTCACACCAATAGTCATGGAAATCTATAGGAAACTACTGATTCAAGACACTGAAGTGAAAAACATGGCATTATCTGGATGATGAAATGGGACAACTTAGCAGCCAACTAAGCAAATGAGCCTGATAGACAGAATGGGTTTCTTTTGTCTGTTAAACTTAAGATCTCGCTGCAGAGGGGATTCTGTGAGACTGCGGAAGCTGCTATTTTCCACCTAATTTGTTGCTAAGTAAATTGCATTATATTCTTTTTCTTTACTCTTGTCTATAAATGGGAAAAATAAGTATAAAGTACTCAGGCACCCATTAAACACTAAGTAGCAAGCATTATCAGTGATAGTTGAGATTAGTAAAAGATAGATGTTTATTTTAAATGTCTTTCTATTATTTGCTGCTTAACACTTTGTTCACAATAAATATAATCACTTATATATTCACTAAAGAAAGGGTTAGAAAGCTAGATGGAATTATGGTGAGCTATACATTAGCCATATAATTACTTTTACTGTACTGTATATGCTGGACATTTTTATAATAACTTTTGAATAAGTAATAAGAACTACCAGATCAATAAATTAAAAATACTCACTTTCCTGAAATCTTGAAACATAAATGTGTCCAAAAATAAAATATAATCAAAAGACTGATCTTTAAGGACACACAACCTGCTCTTCATGAAGCCTTGAAGTCTTTAGCAAAACAAACTGAAGGCAAAATTATACATCACACCTACTATAAAAACAGAAAAGCAGTGTATTGTAAACAAACAAATATTCTTTTTAAATGCTAAACCGTATACCTAAGATACCAGCAGACACTGCTCTGCTGAGAAATATAGAAATGAATCTCTCTAAAAATTAAAAAAAAAAAAGCTTTCATACAGGAATAAGTAACTAATTCAGTCCAAAAATATAAATAAATTCCAAATATATAGTATATTGTAAATAAATAAGTAGTGTTATCTTAAATACTGAACAATCTTATGTGTGTTTGACTACTAGAAAATACCTCTAACAAAGAAAATCCACTTTGGTATTAAACAACAGCGTTCAAAAATTAAAAATGTACTATCCTGTGCTGTAAGACAAGACTGTAAATCATATGAAGCTAAATTTAATAATGCAGATTCAGTTTGTATACACAAACTATGTACAGGTAAACAAAAACAAGTTCCTAGTTAAGTACACCTTTAAATGAAAAGCATGGATTATATTCTGAAGAAGATACTGGTCACAGTGGAAACTCTTAGCTGCAGTGGTCTAACCAAGACAGAGACTGTGTATTCCTGGTATGAATAAAAACATTGACATCATTACAAATATAATATACATGCATAGTCTGTCTAGGTTATTGAAGGCTTTCACTATGTGGAGAATGTTCCGCCCCACATATTGTTAGCTGTTACTGTTATTTGTTGAACTGTGCTCTCCCTTTGTCTTGTCATTTATTAACACACCTGTCAGTCACGTTCAACACTCACAGTGGTGTCATAAATGTCTATGAAACTCACATAAAGCATGTAGGTCCCATGATAAAATTTAAATACAATACACCCCATGTGTCTCACGTAGGCACCCCTTTATCTCTTGTTTCGGTCATGTCTGAAGTGTATCTTTAAGGTATATAAACCCCTGCGTCTGGTTAGTTGTGGTACGCAGCAATCTGAACCTCTGTCTATGCACTTCTCTTTGTCTTGATCCAACAGTGGAAATCACTTGCCTCGTAAGTGTCTTTTAAAGCTTTATTGTTTAATGTATACTGCCTGCTATGTATTGCTTTGTAAATTATTATTTATTGTCTTTGGTTGTACACCTGTATATGCCTGTATGTTTCTTTTGTATATATTTCAGTTTACAATAAGGTACATCCAGTAAAAGCCTTTAAAAAAGCTCACCCTTGTTGTTTTTATATGGATGTGCCGAGTTGTTTCATAGCTCTGTGGCCGCGTTGCACGGACAGCACGGAGTGAGGCAGAAAAGGGATCAATTTTATGTTTATATTTGTTCTTTATGCAGAAAATTGAATTTTGAATAGTTGTTTTTTGACTTAGTTGTCTGTATAATAACGTCAGCAGTATGACATTCTTTCCAGGGTTATGCCTGTTGGTACCAATATACTTTCCAACTAACTCCCTGTAACTATTTCTAATAAGTGGGTTTAGATTAGGTTGAAGAAGTGTTTGCAGCTGATTAACTGCTGACCTACTTGAGAGCAATGAGAAATTGTCATCAGAAAGCTGATGACACCCGAAACTGGATAACTGGGTAAGAAAGACAATGGAAGTCACTGGTCAATTTAGGCTAGGGTTAGGAATGGTTTATTCAGTGACAGTAAGCTGCCTGAAGTGACAAAACAGCCACAAACTGCAAGGCTGATATGACCATTTTCAACAGCTGACACGTTCGTTATTTGCACCTAATTCTACAACTGGCATTATGGAAACATGTCTCCAACTTATACACAGCACATTGTTCTAGTAGTCCTTGTTGATTTGTTTTCCTTCCTTACTTCTCTGTATACTTTTGGTTTAATTGTGGTAAAGTATGCATTATGACCATTTAATATTAAGTCATGGGATGACAGATACATGTGCATCAATTAATCTTCTTTTGAAGGTCTTAACTGTTAGACTAAATTTTACATTTTTACTTAAAGACAAACAGGTCATGTTACTCCTTAATAACTATCTACTTATTTAAACATAGTTTTGAACCTATAACAAATTGTAAATATGCAGGAGTTGATTAAGCCAGTGAGGTCTAGTAACAGTGCTGTTATATTAGGTAAACTTAATTTATTAACGGAAGTGGACTGGACCATTGGTTAATGTTACTGCTTCACAAATCCTGCATCTTGGGTCAAATTCCTTATATATATATACAGTATATATATATATATATATAACCGCACACCTTTCTGATCGTTTTGGGAGGATGGTCTATAATCTTCTATTACCCTGAACTGGATAACCCAGGTTCTTTATCCATGTATTAATGTAATCGATTAATGATACTCTAATAAGAATCATATTCCTTTATATTCACATGTATCACAACACCTGTCCACTCCCAACCTCAGCCTGTAGTTTTATTAAAAAAAATAAAAAAATAATACCATGGGGCACAAATATTCTTAATCATACAAGCATGTAAAGTATATTTCCTTCTTCTCCAGATTTAAAATAAACAAATTATGCCTGTATTGTATTACAGATGTTTACTTCAAGAATATAAATTATTTTGTAATCTTTAAAACTTACATAAAGAACCAAATAGCAACTTAAATACTTATTTTACTTAGCTCTATTGACATTAGCATAGTTTCTTTCATTTTAAGACTCACACTCATACTTTTTTGGGTTTGTATTAAAGTATCAGTGATATTTTTTTGTGACAGTGTGCCATTTTTGGCTGCAGCAGTGATGCCACAGAGGTTTCTTATCAGGTCAGTATGACACCTCTTCCTAATATCATCAGTTTAGCAGATAGTGACAGAGACCTTTGATTCCAATTTAAGTTTAATTTCCTCTTCTAAACTAAAACTCACCACACAGCTCATGTTATGCATTGATTCAGAAAAAAGAAAAAAAAAGAAAGAAAACAAGCAGATGGTTTCAGGATGAGACAGGCAAAGCTCTCTTACCTGTGCAGCAATATCTTGAGACTGCAAAAGAAACAAAAATCATGACTGCAGAATTGTAAAGTTGCTTGCCATCACAATTCCACCAGATAAGCCGGGAGGGCCAATAAAGCAACGTCACTTTGGAGTCCTGCCTCCTTATCTAGTCTTAATTTGCTCATTTCATTCCCCACGTTATCAAATACACACTCTGAGGTCTTCACTTGTTTTCATTTGAGCAAGACTGCTTTTTTGGGTTATTTGTCTGATTCTTCTTTTAGGTGTATAAAGATCAATCATTTTTTAGTTTAACTATGCTTTTATGAATTCCAAATAAGTTCTAAAGGTAAACAATGTAATCTATACACTGGACAAAATTTTAGCCAGGAATGAAATTAGCAATTAATTAAAAAAAAAAACACACACATTTTAGATTATGTGCCGTTTACACAATATAGCTTGAAAAGAGCATAACATAAACTCACATGATGAAATAAATAGTTTATTTCTGTGTATATTCATACTTTTGTTGTTTCCTTAGATTTTAGCTAAATTCCTCTTGAGGCTGCGGCAGACAAATGGACAAACTGTCATGATAGCTTGCGAGTAATTTACGAGGACTTGCTTAGTGCTGTTGCAGAGGTTAATTCTTTACCCAGCCTTGTGTAAATGCCAAAATCCTTAAGGCCCTTTTTATAATCAGTGAGAACATATTCGACCTGTATGAAGTCAGGAGGAGAGGGCGTATGTAGGGTTCCCAGAGATCAGGCATTCTAAGATTACTCAGTGTTGATATGTTGAAGTTACCAAAACAATGTTAAAGTAAATTAACCATAAAAATAGTTACTTTGTACAACAAAATTAAAATGTATGGTTCTAGCAGGATTATAAAACAGGCCAAAGCAGTGCTCATAGTGAGCATTTCAGGGGTTAAAGGTGGAAAATATGGCACAAATATTTTGGTAGCAAAGGATTGAGAAGGAAACCACACCCCATGGTGTAAAACACAGATATCACTCTCTATATTCAACACAATTTATTGGAAGCAGGTACATTCATATAAAACATGCTTTAACTCCATTATGTGAGACAAGATGTCACAGCAGACCCAAAAAATAGCCATGCAAACAGGCATAACATGAACATGCCAGCACTGTTTGCAATATTGCACTATCCATTTACAGTGTTAATTAAATTGATTTGAGATGGTTGGATAAGAGCATTTTTCTAATTATATCAATATAAACATGAATTGTAGAGAATTTTAATTCTTACAGGCAAGCTTTTCTTTCTTTGAAATCCAAGTCTACCACTTGTTATACTGTCTAGCATGTACTTATGCTATTGTAAAATGCCTAATAGGGACCACGGGCCTCATGTATAAACGGTGCGTACGCACAGAAATGTTGCGTAAGAACTTTTCCACGTTCAAATCGCGATGTATAAAACCTACACTTGGCGTAAAGCCACGCACTTTTCCACGGTACCTCATGCCTTGTCGTACGCAAGTTCTCCGCTCGGTTTTGCAAACTGGCAGCACCCAGCGTCAAAGCACTGCTACTGTTCCTGTGTGATTACTCATTATTTTCATGACGCGGCTTTATAAATACACAGAAACTAACCGCATATTGTTTATTAGTGTAATGCATCTGATTGTAATTAACTCGTAACAATATAATGGTCCAGGGAACAGCCATAGTATTCCAAATACCATAACTGCTTTAGCGTTGTTACTCTCACTTCTTCTTCTTCTTGTTCTTCTTCTT
This sequence comes from Polypterus senegalus, assembly GCF_016835505.1. NCBI lineage: Eukaryota > Metazoa > Chordata > Cladistia > Polypteriformes > Polypteridae > Polypterus > Polypterus senegalus. The sequence continues at coordinate 31,709,192 of NC_053162.1, read as the reverse complement.
CTTTCAGCTCCTCCCGTTAGGAGTTGCCACAGCGGATCATCTTTTTCCATATTACTCTCACTGCACGACTCGGAGTATTTACGTATATCACTGTATCTGAGTGTGAATCACAGCAGCAGCTGATCGGAAAGAGAATTATCGGTATACAGCTTTAAGGACACGCTACTTCAGCCACTGCAAAATGTTTTAAAGCCTTTCCTGTACAGACCTCGCGGTTCAGAAACAGTTTAATCCCAAGAACTTTAAATGCACTCAATCAATTGCTCCTTGTAGAACGGTTTGTACTTATAAGTACAATCACCCCACTGTAAACTTGCACTACAGTTATATCTCACAACCTGGGCCACTTTATAAAGCGCGTATTTACATATGATGACGATATCATTTTTAAGGTGAAATGCAGCAAAATATGTTTGTTAAATTATACACATAAAACTTTAACTTCATTTAAATAATCTATATTCTTCACTGGGAGTGTCGTGAAGGATAGAATAATTAAACATGTACTACGAAGATATTTCAATGTTCTTTAAACGTTTTGAAGAATCGGCGCTAAGCTTACAGATGGCTTAACGTCTATTACAGAGCTGATTGTGTGGCGATCGGTTACTTGGGGAAAGAAAAGCAAGGACTCTTGGGCGCACGCCAATATATATTGAATATAAAACAGAAAGAGAAAATAACAACACAGCTAAAAACGCAGCGACAAATTTCGACAAAAGATAAATGCTTGTCATGAGCACGAGGCTCATGAAACACATGTTTAATAATGTGCTTTAGCTCCTATCATCATGAAAATGACATCACGTATACATCTCAGTATTTTAGTTATTCAGAGAGCTGTAATATCACGAATGTAATGGACTCTGTGTCCAGTTGGAGGAAGAGAGCCAGTTTAAGAAGCAAGTAGTGATTCACACACATAGATCACATACGAGTAGAAGATCAAATACAAAACAAAGCATTTAACGTGCTACTTTAATTACGATGTAATTTTGAGAAACTGGTTAATTAAACGATTTTAAGATGAAGTTTATAATGTTCTACTAAATGACAAAATAAACTACGTGATTAAAGTGGAAAATTCGAGATTAAAGTTGACATTTCGTGCTTTTTCCCCACCGTGTGCCTTTTTTCTCTGTACCCTAATAAACTTTCATATGACACTCAGACAGTGGGCTTACAACTCTTCTTTTCACGGCAACTTTGATATGTGACTTCTTTTTTATTTTCGGCACTGTGCGATTTTGTGAATGTGAGCTTTCAAGTTTCTCCAACACGCTATGTCACTCGATCAACTTCATTTTGTTGATTATACCACGGTTTATTTGAACAAATAGTATGTTTTTCCTTTGCCTCCACATGGTATTCGCTGAAATTCTTATATTTTCCCCGTGCTTTTCCCATTGTCTTTTCACAGAAGGCTGCGCTTAAGGGCGATTTATATTGATTTGCATATTCAAATAGGCGTAATTCTGGGAGGATTTAGGTCGTTACAAAATGCGCGTGCACGAGCGTTAGTTTTCACGCTGATCGGGATTTATGTAGCGGAAGAACGTGGAAGTTGGAGTACGCACAGATTCCTGCATCTGGATTTTTCTGTGCGTAAGCACATTTCGGCTTTTGTGCTTACGCCATGTTATAGTGCGAGTTCTACGCACGGCGTTATACATGAGGCCCCAGGCGTCCAGTTTGCCTAGGTCATCAAAAGGGTGACTTTCATAACTGATCATGAGCTCCCAGAGCTTGACTTTCTCTAGTAATGCTAGTCCTGGGGTTTTTTCTCTTTATTTGTTAACTGTCTATATCTCACTCATTAATAGACTTTATATTGCCATTTCATTATATACTAATCATTTAAATTGCTTTGTTTATTATGTGCACTACACAGAAATAAAACTCAATATTAAGAACTCTCTTTTCTGTTTAACTAGCCCCTTTACAAAAAAGTCAACTTCAAAATCCTATCATTAAATTTCTGAGTGGCTGGTTAAGAAAGAATAAACAAAACCCCAGTAAAATAACAGAAAAGCAGGATATAAATTGAATACCGACTTTTCAAAGTAACACCAGTAATGCAACAATTCACATATTACTGGGTCATATTATAACGTTGGGAAACAATGCTCAATTCTCCCAATTAAATGAAATCCTAAATTCACTCATAATGTACCATCTATATTCTCAGATGTTTACAGGATTGTCATGCAGCTGAAATGAATTTTTGTAAATGACCTGTTTAAAAGTAAAGGTTATTGTAGTTGCAATTCTTAGGTGACTAATTTAAAGACAATGGTTATCTGTCAATTAAATGTAGCATTTATACAATTCTATAAGAAGCCACTTTCATTTCAATCCTGTAAGAATTTAGAAATGTGAAAAAAGGCTTTCTGATTTTGGAAATTTCCTTAACTTGTGGCTTAATTAAAGCTTGCCCGTTCAAAGAGGATACTTTAGTTTATCCCTCCGGATTTTAACACATGCATAAATATTGATGTGATTAAGAAATGAGTTAAAATGAAAATCAGCAAAACACTGCATTATTTATTGATTGGATTAGATTGGTAGATAGAAATGTATTTGTTCCAGGGAAATATAGCTTTTACAGAAGTTTAAGAATTATAGGGAAGTCATTTTTAAAACCATTAACTGTATGAAATAATAATACAAGTGTTTTGTTCTGAAATAAAACCTTACAAAGAAATATGAATATCAAAAAAAAAAAACCTACTTTTACAAAATAGGATATTTCTTACCTCAGATGCTGAAAACATGTGAGATTCTGTTCGATAGATGCCAATTGGAATTTCAGCACTGGAAGAACACAGCTTTTGAAATAATCTGCCATATGTTCGGATCCATAAATCATCTTCTGTTATTTTCATCTGATTACATGAACAAGTCAAAAAAAATGTGTAGAGTTAAAAATGAACAATAGAATCTTGCATATAGAGAGAGTGCTGTACAGTATCTGGATGAAATTTAATTAGGTAGGGTTTGTTGAGCACTCCAAAAAAAATCATAGATGTAAAGCCTAAGGTAATTAACACCCATAGTCTTCATTATGTTCGTTTATAAATACCGCAAAGTTGCTGATCAAATATACTAGAAATCATCAGAAATAATGTTGTACCTGTATTCAGATAGGGGAGAAGAAGTGAAACAACACTTTTATTTGGTTACTTATTTGGCATGAGTTGCCTTAGTGGCTGAGGCAATGGGCTTAAAGTCAAAAGGTTTAATGCACAAACCCTTCTACTACTTTACTGCTTAATTCAAACAAGTTACTTCACCTGTCAGTGCATGAAAACAACTGCATTTTTACTTTGGACTAGTAAAGCATCTTGTACTAATGTTTTTCATGGCTTTTATTTCCACTGATGTGCAAATTACACATTTATAGTCCTACATTTAAAAAAAAAACAGGATCTGCAAATTGCACTACTTGCTCTGTCATAAAACAAAGTAAAGTCTTAGTCAAAATAAACATGTTACGCACCAAACAGTGTCCACCAGCATTAACAATGTGGCTGTCTGAACAAAATATTGCTATTTTTTCTAACCTTCTTCAAAGCTAAAGTCCCGTGTTTAAGTAACAATGCAATATATAAACGTTTATTATCCACTATAGGGCTGTAAGAAGCTGAAGCAACATTTAAGGAAAGGCAAACCATTAGCTTTGACAGAAACCCAGACTATTAATGGGCATATTCACAGATACACTTGAATGCTTAATGCAAGGCCAATTTAGAGTTGCTAATTAACACAATATGTAAATGCTAAGGGAATGGGTAAAACTCACATTGGCTTTCTTAAAACTTGGCACTGTGGTGGTCCAGTCATAATCAGATAGCACATCATCACATTAAAAACCAGGTGTAAAGAAACTCACACTACATTTGAAGGCAGTCAGAAAAGGATAGTGACCACATTTACAAAAAAGTGTAAATGCAAATTGTTGTTTTTTTTTTGCAAACGTCAACCATGTAAGTGGAAGTTCATTTGAATTTTGCCTGGGAAGATGATATCAGATCTCTATCCAGATAAAATGCAGCTCTATTGTCTACTTTGTCTTATTTTTTTTTTATTTGTATTTATTTTATTTGAAGAACATAACATTGCAAACAATCAAATCAAATGTATACAACAAATGACTTCATATTCAAACTAAAAATAAAGGGACAAAAAAACAAAACATAGCAAAACAGAATTCAATCCCAAGCTGAGAGAAAAAGAGGGCAGCTAAGAGCATAGGCAAAAATAGTTAAGAAAAAGAAAGGAAGATGTCCCTATCTGCCAAATATAAATGTTTATTCTAAAACTACTATTAATTAAATCATAACATATTTTAGAAAAGTTCTGAACACATCCTCTAAGTGAAAATTAGATTTTTTTTTTCAATTTCAGATAGTAATTACAAAAGGTGGGATGGGATTCTTCCAGTTAAGCAAGATAAATCTATGTGCTAGTAGCGTGGTGTCAGTAATTACAATCAATCTGTCCTTCTCCACTTTAAACCCATCTGGAGGTCCATCAAACACAGTTGTTAACAGTTTAGGAATGATTGTGCCACCAAGGCTGTATCTAAAGATTTTTATCCAAAATGATGTCAATTTGGTGTTCTCCCAAAACATGTGGCCCAGGTTGGATGTTGCCCTGGATATATTTTGGACAATTTTAAACAAGATACCATACCATACCATACCATTTTTATTTGTTGAGCGCTTAAAAACACAGCATTACAACTGACCGAAGCACTGTACAGTTAAAAAGAAGCAAGACTAAAAACAAAATATTAAACACAAACATTAAGAGAGAAATTAAAACAGAGATACTAAAAAGAGGCCAGAGGACCCAATAAAATAGGGAAATAGGAAGAAACAAGTGGAAATGAGACAGGTTAAGAAGTAAAAGTGTGTTTTTAGGCGTGATTTAAATGAGGCGACTGAGGTGGCTTTTCTAACCACTAAAGGTAGGGAGTTCCAGACCCTGGGTGCACAGACGGAAAAAGCCCTTTCACCACGAGCTTTAAAACGTGCCTTGGGAACAGTTAACCATAAATTAAAAAACAGTTAAAGATAAATGCAATTAATAAAAGATTTCAAGTTTAATTATAGGATGATTTGTACATTTAGAGCTAGAGTGTATTCTATGCATAGTTGCATGTCACTCCTTTTCTGAGATATTAATTGAAAGATCCTTTTCCCATTGTATCCTAGAATCTGTGAAAGGAAGGGACTTTGAGATGTTCTTATGTATTGCTGAAGTGCTGTCTGAGTATTCAAGACTGAGCAGTATTTTTTCTGAAATAGAAATGGGTGGGAGGTGTGAAAAATTGGCTAGGTTTCTTTGAGCAAAATTTCTGATTTGAAAGAAGTAGAAAAATCGTGGTGCTTGGAAGCTGAATTTGAAGCATAATCGTTCATAAGGTACACAAGCTTTATCTATATACAATTCTCTATATGTTTTAATCTAGGATGATTTCCAAAGATAAAATACTGTGGTGGTTTAGGAGGGTTGAAAAAGGTGATTATCATGAAGAGGAGCAAAAGATAAAGTTTCTCTGCCTTGGAGTACATCCTGCATTGGTTCTATATGCTGAGTGTTGATAGACAATTGGATTATTGGTATATTGACAAAAAATTGTATTTACTGGGGCAAAAAGCAGGGCATACAGCAAGATTATATGGCCATTGCAGACCAGGCTTCTGTAACTTCCTCAATTTGTGTCAATTTCCAGGTCTTTATACCTTGTATATTTACTGCCCAGTAATAAAACTGAAAGTCAGGTAGTGTCTTGCCATCTTCTGCTTTAGGTCTTTGTAAAGTCACCTTCTGAATGCATGGGCGTCTCTAATTCCAGATACATGAGGTTATAATTGAGTCGAATTTCTTAAAAATCATTTTGTTAATGTAGATGGAGATATTCTGAAATAGAAAAAGAAGCTTGGGAAGTATGGAGTTGCATTTTAATAGCAGGTGTAAAGGAGATCAATGACGTGTAAAGAACATAAACAAGCTCTACTCAGTGACCATGTCAGGAATCAATCATTTGAGCTGGCAGCTATAAGGCTTATCTTGTACTGTATATATCCTCATTTATAATTGATGATCTTTGGCCCTACATTCCAACATAATAAATTTCAAGATTAAGTTTTTTGAGGCTTCCTTGTTTTATGTATATTCTTTGACAGTTTATATTTTTAATGCATAATGTGTTATACAATATAAATAAAAGAAGAACTCAATAAGATACAAATGATACATATGGGTGCCTTGTTGTAAGGTCATTGTTAAAAAAAAAAAAAAACCTTATTATGCATCTGATGGCTGTTGCGAGCTGTATTATACCTAATAATAACATACTGACATTTTCTAGCCCCACATGACCACAGCTTTGTGCTACCACTGGTTAACTGCCATAATTATAATATTCTTATTACATACTATTTCAAACATACAAAAGCAAAGTCAAAGATATTCTACATATGGTTTTTAAATAGGTAAAAATATACACAATACACCCCCCTATAGGTAACCATAAACACAAAACAACTGTAGCTGGTCTCATATGGATTTTTACATTTACATTTGCTATTGTAAGATTTATATTTAAACAATTAGCTTGTTACTAAAGAGTAAAATTTAATGGACGAGTCACATTTTTTGCATGATAATTTTTTTTTCCAATATTTCAGAACAAAGTGTGTTACGTGAGTGATCAGACTTTGTTATTGCTTAGCCTGTGTGCAAATCCACAATTACAAAAGTTACCTGTAGTCAGTTAATCATAACTGAGATACTGCATTACATTCACTAACCATTCTAATATACGACATAAGTTCTTTTAACTATGTTCTTCACATTTTAGGGGTTATGCTTATAAACATTAGTTTGCGCTTTGAAAACCTAACAAATAATACAAATGTAGTGTTTTCAGAGTTGTATTCAGCAATGAAGCAGTGCTGTTTTGCTGTACTGTTAATGTACATATCATATTAATTGGGAAATGTGCTTCAATCACTTCAAGGACTGAAATCTTAAATACATTTTATGTTAGTACTAACAAATGGAGCAGCTGCATTTTATCAGTGACTTAGGCAAGCCAGATAGCCACTTCGTTTGAAACTTGCCTCGATGTTTATTTTAATTGCTTCGACTCTTGTCATCACTGTCGCTGTGCCTGTATGTGTAAGTAGGTGAGTGCAAGGTGGTTTCACCTACAGCCTTTAACTATATCCACCAGTTACATGGACGAACAGGTGTCGATGTGTTTATTACAAACAAGGAATGAATGCGAAGCTTCCATTCCTTTATCGGGACTATGTAGGACACTGCATTAAAAAAAAATAATCCCCCATCATTTCATCTGCTGTAAGAATGTGTTACACTACATGCCAAACAGTTACAACTTGCATCTGAGGGCAATAACAAAATCCTGTGTGTCTGCGTGTTGGTTTTTTGTTTTCATTGATATGCACATTTTCCCAATTCGCACTTAACACATTTGTATTAGCAGTGTAAATGAGAGCCAAAGGTAACAAATAGTACTGACGTCGGGTAAGTCGCCACCTAGCTAATGTTACAACCTTGGCATAAATCTCAGGATTGCGTGCTTCTAGAATCCTTTTCAGGTTAGTGGTGTTTTTTTCTGTGAGCTTCATTTCACGTGGCTTACACTGGGTATTATTTTCATCAGTGTTGTAATTAAAGTTGGTCCATATGTCTGCTTTTTACACAAGAGAATCATGTTGGCTGACATAGCAGAGAATAATGGAGCTGTATTCTGGCTGATGTGATAATTTTTTGATGGCGCCCAAACTTATCCAAGTATAAGCATGCTTACAAAATGATTAAAATTGCATCACTGCGTTCATGCTCGTTCCTTGTTGTGTAATGTCATTTATAATAGAGACTGCAAACAGCTTCACATTGGCCACTGTCCTGTCATCCGTCTATAACATTTTCATCTTGTTTAGTTTTTGTGAAAAATGATTTTAAAAGCATTTGTCTTAGTTTTCGTCATTAAAGAAGAATTTGTATTTAGTTTTTGTTCTGTTGTCGTTGCTGAAAAAATGTCCTTGACAAATATTTTTTGTCTTAGTTTTTATCAATAAAATGAACACTGGCTTGGATTACTTTATTGTTTAAGGCAACTCTTTTTGCCTTCTGTGCTCCATGGAGCTCCATTCTTCCTCAAGAGCATTTTTTTTTGATAAAATAATTTTTCTTATTTTTTTTAAAAGGTCCCACATTTGCCCATGTACCTAGCTGGGGTTTGAAGGTATACCCACTCTAGTGGGCATTTCAGAGACCTGCAGAACTCTTAAGTGCTTTGAACTTCAAGTTCATAAGAGTTCTGGAAAACAAATATTCCTCTGAGAATGCTGCATGGCAAATTTTCACGAAAACATTCAGCAAACAAGGTGATAATTGCTGTGAAAAACACTTTGGCATGTGGCCCTCTAGGTGGGCACCGTCAGCTCAACCCAGCACAGACAAGTGTGGGACACAAGTTCAAGGAACACAAGGTTTTTATTTTTTCCTTTTTACCTTGTGGGAAACGCCTTCCCCATTTCCCACAAGCCCAGCACAGTCCCCAAGCACAACACAACACAATTCTCTTCCTTTTCTCTTTACTTTTTTCTCCTCCACTCCTCCTGGCAAGCTGCGTCTCCCTCCTACGACTCCGGCTCTCAGATTAGTGGCTGCTGACTCCTTGTATGAGGTACCCGGTGGAAGAGCTGTTAATAGCAGCAGTATCTGCTGTCGCACCCCCTGGCGGTGCCCATGGATTCCATCAGGGCTGCATCCAACTCCAACTCTCGTGGAGCCCTGCAGGAGTCTGAGGCACCGCTGCAACCCAGGGGGGCTGCTACCTAGCATTCTGGGGGAGGTAATGCTCTGGATACACACCTCCCCTGGTCCTTCCAGCGTGGAGGTGTCCAGGCTGGGCAAGGGCCACGGGAGTAGACAGGTGAATTTTGACAATCAATAATAGCACTGATCGTAATGTAGTTATGGCAGCCTATTTCTCAGCTTTGATTGCTTCCTTCTCTCTAGGTAAGAGAAATCAAATGTAAAAAAAGAGCTGAGGATAGGTTTTGGAGTTAAAAACTCAACAGCGACAACTCTTTTACAGATAAAAGTGGAGTCTAGGAGCAAATACAATATTTATAAGAATACCTATTTTAAAGAAAGTAATCTGTAAAGGACAGGAACCTAGCAAACTGCCCAGATGTTAGAATTAAATTGCTTGAGCTGAGTCTCTGAGATCCAACCAGCATTGAGCACATAGCTGCAACCAGCTCTGGGCAGGACAATAGTCCATCACAGATCATGCAGACATTGACTGGCCCCACTCAACCATTCACAAAGGAAACAGACATGTTATTTAATCAGTATATTGCATATCCATGCAGAATGAGGTCTTTAAAGTTCTATCTATCTATCTATCTATCTATCTATCTATCTATCTATCTATCTATCTATCTATCTATCTATCTATCTATCTATCTATCTATCTCTCTATCTGTTCTTTAGTGTTTCACTAAGAAAATGGATGATACACAATAAAGGCTAACTGCAAAGGTGACAAAGATTTTTTCCTGCAAACATAACAAAAGGCCTCATCTGACTGGTGTGTGTGTATATTTGTTTGTTAAAACACTTTATCATGGAATTGTCTCCTCTGTTAACTCCTTTCAGGTTGTGCTATATGACCTTGTACTGACAATTAACATTGGCAATCAACTACTAGTAAGTCAATAAAACCGACAAGTACAGTTCACAGATTCAGATGAGTGCAGGAATCTTGATTCAGGTTTAAAATTGAAAATATTGAAAAGCTGATGAAAATGTACACGTAATGAAGATTACTTACAGCACACAGGTATCCTGAGCCAGGGGTTGTGTCAAGCCCAAGTAAGAGTCTTGCAATTGGGATCATGTAATCTTTGACAAAGGACTAGGACAAATAAAAGGAAAAGTGTAAACATGTGAGTAGGCTATATATTGACAAAAGCACCTACTACCTTGTCCACATGGAACAGTACTTTCTATAGATTATTATATTTTGGTTTTTTCATCAAGTATATGGAGCATTTTCACGGCAGAAATTCTCACTGCATGCAGATATATTGGAAATACAAATATAAGAACATTTCTGCTATTATTAAAATCTGATTCCGCTATTATTGAAAACTGATTTAATGTGAAAAGAGAGCATGAACTTTGACATTAACAGTAGTAGAAAGCTTAGCCAAATCCTTAAAATATGAAACTCTACCCCTGCTGTTTTTAGGTAGATGGGTTACTTCTGCAGAGGTAGCATTGAAGGTGGAGGATAGACCTTATTAAATGGTAATAATGTTAAATTAAAGCTCAGTCATTTTCTAACAAGCCAAAAGTTGCTTAATAGCCTTGTAGCTTTAAAATATCAAGGCTGATGCATAAGGAAAATGTAATTTACCTGGTAAAGCAAAGTGTCCAACATGCTAATACTGAAAACTCTCCCAGCAGCAAAAGGAAGCCTGAACATAAAAGCCAAGTTAGAGCCTTTCTCACGTTCTTTCTAAAAAACAAGAAAATGAAAATTAAACTTACAGATTAAAACAGAACTGTATTAAATAATTAATTAATTAATATTAATTTGTATTCATAGCAGTAAGAAAATAAAATAATATCAATACATATAACATAGCAGTGCCATTTGTTTCCACTGTTGTGATGTGTTTTCTGGTTGTGATATGTTGGACTGTAAATGTAAACATGTACTGACTAACCATGTTATTGTAATGTGTCATCAATCCAACAGTAGAAATATAAAAGCATAACATACAATACCATTTTCAAACCTTATTAATTCAATTTATGGTTGGAAGCACTGGGTGCATGGCAAGAAACAGCCTTGGATGGGGTACCAATCCATCAAATAACTTACTTCGTACATACCAACACCTAATCTGCATTTCTTTGGGGATGTGAAAAGAGAACCATCTTCCCTAGAGAAAGACACACACACACACACACGCACACACACACACACACACACACACACACGTAGATGTGATGCAAATTCCATATGGACCACAAGCAGGCACAGGGTTAAAACGCACCAAATCTATAAAAAGCAGCATTATTTGTTATGCCACCAATCATTTGAAATGATAAAGAAAAATAAATTAACCCTTTTTCTAAAAGTAATTATAATATAGGTGGATACAATGCTTAAAACTTTAGGACAAATATGCCCACTCCTGGCCTTATAGAAAGGACTGATCTGCTTATTTGCCCATATTGTAATATGATGCTTGGCTTAAAAAGACACCATATAAATGGTGCAAGAAAGAAGAAGATCCTGTAGAAAATCTGTGTAGCAAAAACAGCCCCACATTGACAATGGGAAATCACATTGGCATGTCAAGGTGGAAAGAAAAGTGACATGGGAGGGTAGTGGCGATAAATCACTTAGTTGTCCCCCAACCCAAAGTATATGAGAACAGATACCCCAGAATGCTAGACAAAGACAGCTGAAATTGAGAGAGACAATGAGGTCAAGGTGGACCTACAGTAGTGAGAGGCAAAAATGGCCTTCAAGGTGAAAGTGTGACAATATAATGTCCCTAACTGGCAATGTGAAGACCATGCTGCTGATTTTAGAGCAGGGGTCCTCAATCACAGTCCTGGAGGGCTGCAGTGGCTGCAGGTTTTTGTTCTAGCCTGGTTGCTTAATTAGAAAGCAATTCTTGCCAATAATTTAATTTCATGGCTTGTTAGTGCTTTAACTCTGCCATGTCAAGTCATTCTCATATCCTAGATTTTCTTCCCCTTTCTAAGGATATCAACCAAATGATTTGAAGGCTAAAATGGACGAACAATTCTCAGTCCTTCACTTTCCTTCAAAGTATTTAATTAAACCCAATAGTGCATGATAAATACACACAGGTGTAAATGGTAACAAGCTAAATGGAGAAATGCTGGTCTCTTTTGTCATTTGCATGCTATCGCAAATTAGAAGCAATTAAAAACCAAGAATGCAGCTGTTTAAAAACAAAATATGCAATAAGGGTTCAAAATCTTAATGAGCGAGACAACTGAAGTGAAGCAGAAGTGTTACTTGAGCAATAAGTGCTTCTTATTAAGGAATTGGGTTGGAACAAAAACCTGCAGCCACTGCGGCCCTCCAGGACTGTGATTGAGGACCTCCATCTTAGAGGAATGCCGGAGTGGGGCTGACAGGTCAGTCGTCTCTTGTTCAGCCAGTAGGAGGCAACATAGTTACTGATTGAGAGGAAGGAGACATTTTTTACACACTGGCCTTTATGGCCTTTATGTTGCAATACTGTGTTGACATGGCATGGTCCAGCTTTGTGTTCAGAATAGCCATTTTGGATCAATCAGAGTGAAGGTGGTAAGGCAGACAGAAAATAATCTATCTGTACAATTTCTGAGTTTAAGCTTTCCAAGACAGGGTCAAGAGGAGAAAGAATCTATTCCAGAAGAAATGTGTGTAAGAAAAAAACTAATTGTGAACAAAACAACAGGCCATAGCGCCGCTGCCTCGCAGTTAGGAGACCCAGGTTCGCTTCCCGGGTCCTCCATGCTTGGAGTTTGCATGTTCTCCCCGTGTCAGTGTGGGTTTCCTCCGGGTACTCCGGTTTCCTCCCACAGTCCAAAGACATGCAGGTTAGGTGAATTGGTGATTCTAAAATTGTCCCTAGTGTGTGCCCGGGGTTTGTTTCCTGCCTTGCACACTATGTTGGCTGGGATTGGCCCCAGCAGACCCCATTGACCCTGTAGTTGGAATATAGCGGGCTGGATAATGGATGGATGGACAACAGGCCATTGAAGGGCACCCTCATGCACATACTCATATAGTGACCATTTAGTAATGCCAATTGACCTGACATCATATCTTTGAATTATGGGAGAAAACACACACAAAAATGGATAAATTCAGTTGGCAATTAATTCAGAGTTCAATTGCTTTGAGATAACTATAGTATGTTGCCTGCTATGCTAGAGTGAATCTATGAAATTAAATAAAAGGAACAGCCTCTGTGATACATCTTTGACCAATCTCTCTTAGGGCCTCTGATCTCTTGTACCTTCAGCACATGACATGTCAAGAATAATAATTAGCATGGAATCTGAAAAAGAAAAGCCCATACAGTACCATTAGCTAATGTTATCCACTTAGTTTAAGTAAATGTTGTTTGACTGCTCCAGTTAAAGGTTTAAGAACAAACTCTGAACAGATTCAGAATGGGATGTTCCCACAGTTTGACTGTTTATAACTATGCTATTAATAAGCAGTGATGCTCTCATCGTGGAGTGCTTTTTTCTTCATAATAAAAAGCCAAGGCCTGAAACCATCACTGCTTAAAGATTACCTGCCTAATCTTATTCAAATGGTCTCACCTTTTCAAGTTTAGAAAGAGCAAGAGAATAGCAGTCTTTGGCTCGGAACTGCATGAATCTCATATTTGATGGGTGAGTAAGTTCTGTGATAATACTGAGACTGGGAAACAATCTGAAAAAAATGAAAAACAGAGAAATAAGGAAAGGTAAAATTAGCAAGAATAACACAGAAGTAGATTAATTCAGAAAAATTCAAATACCTTACTTAAGACTTTATCAGATACTTGGCCAAGTACTGACAGGAACAGATGTCCTTTCTTTTTCCTTACTCTTTTTCTGTTTACACTGTGTCTTAAAAGATGAGTAAAATCACATCTGCTGCAAGCTACTATGCTGCTTTTCAACAAATTCCAAGTGAAGGAAACATCATTTTAAAAGGTTATATTAAAGCACAAGGACTCTTCTGTGCATGTTCATGAGCCTCCTGACACAAAGGCTGTGGAATCATCACAGCACCATCTGCTCCAATGTTAGGCTGACCTACTCTAAAAACATGCAGCAGTAAAAACAAGCAGAGTCACTGCTTTCACCCCATCATTTTATTTTCTCCAATGAAAATACATAAAGTATAAGAATGGCTTTGATGAGAACAGGCCATACCATCCAATATAGATTGTCAATCAAAATATGCAATACATAATTAATATGTAAAGGTTTCCAAAGCAATGCTATCTACTACAAAGCTTGGTAGCCTGTTCCATAGATCTGTGATTTTCTGTGTGAAGAAAATCTTTTGAAAATGTATGTGAAAATTAAGGTTAACTAGCTTCCAACTGTGCACTTGATACCGCTGGAGATTTCATTATAAAATAACACCTGGAAATTATTTTCATAATTTTAGAGACTTCTATCTTGTCCTATCTATTTTTTTTAAACAGAACAAATTCTACTTCTTCAGTTTTTCATTGAACCCCATACCAAGCAATATGTTATCCAGCAACATTATACTGTGTGACAGATTACGGGGTTTTCTCGCACCCTTGTACCCTCAGACCACACGTCAGACACCAGATAAAAGTCCAAATAATTATTTATTATAATAATTATGTGCACAAAGCACGCTCCTCTCCACAATTCTCCAATAATAATCACAAATAACCAATAAACCAATCCTCCACTCCCAGACGCTTAGCCACCCTGCCTCCCAACTCAGCTCATTGTCTGGGAGTTCCCATGATCCTTTTATACCTGACCCGGAGGTGTTCCTGCCCAACAGTCCACAAGTCCTTATTCCTTCCGGGTCAGGGTAAATAGTCCTTTTCTCACCCTGGAAGCCCGTCGCTCTTCCTATGACGAACTTCCGGGTCATAGGGCACGAAGAACTCTTCGGTCCTCCCTGCAGCTCCCTCTCGTGGCCTCCATGGCATCCAGCAGGGCGGAGCATAAAAACTCCATTGTCCATGATGCCCTGCTGGTCTTCTGGGGACCTCCATGCTGCAAGGAGGGCTCCACCTGGCGGCTTGGGGGTATTGGCCGGGATAAACAGCCGGCCATCCTCCACAACTGATATCTTTTGGGACTTGTACTGAAATGTGACCTGTTGTGTTAAGATCAAACAAGGATTTATAGAAGAATTTTATATTGAAACTGGTGTAAGACAAGGTTGCGTTTTTTTCTCCATTCCCGTTCATCTTGCCTATGGATTTCAACATGCGATGGGCAACATGTGGTGCATACATTAGTATCTCATGGACCAATGTAGCTCGACTCGTCGTTTTGGATTTTGTGGACGATGTGGCGCTATTAACTGAGACGTAACCAGCTCTACAGAATGCAGCCACATAGCTTGTGAAAAAAGAAGCAAGGAGCACTGGTCTTTGAGTCAGTAATTAGAAGATGAAGATTATGTGGTTCAATCAAACTACAAAACTGTACATCACAATGGGAGACCAGATAGTCGATGAAGGCCAAGTTCACATATGTGTACAGCATCATTACAGTAGACAGCAGTGCAGATGAAGATGTGTGCTGAAGGACTGGTGAAATTGTGGCAGTATGTGGTTGATGGCGTTACTTGATTGCACAGCAAGTGTGAATTTAAATCAATATTATGGTGTCATCTGCTGTATGTGCTGGGAAGACATGGAGGGTGGTGAAGGGTATAGCTCAGTGCCTCAATGTGCTTAATCAAGGGTGTTTACAGTGAAGAATCTGCATTATGTACCACGAGTGCATCATCACCAATGAAGTATTACCACTGAGTGACCTGTCAAAATTGGACGACACAGTCACTGCCTGTCGAATGCACTTAACGAGGCACATGCTCAAATTACTCGGCCATCAGATCCCCAAGGCAGTGATAAACTGGAAATCCAAAATTGGAAAAAGAAGGCAAGGATGGATATTTAAGACCTGGTGAGCGACCTGCCATTAAGATCTCAGGGCAATCGATATTAAATGGATGGGATGTAGCTGCAATCATCGTGACTAATTGAGCTTGTTGGTGAAAACATACTGCCCACTGTGCCAAATGGTGTGGGAGAATCTAAGTCATACTTTTCAGTCCTGGGATCAGTCTATTAGATTTCCAAAACTGCACATAGTGTTCCGGGTGAGGCTCATAAAGGGTTTTTACAGCTCCCTCTCTCTTTGCCTGAATGTAGCTGTGGCTCTGCAGCTAGACTCTTCTTTCATCTGAATATTAGTCTTGGCTCTTGCTATTAGTGTCTTATGCCATGTATCCATAATCGGGTAGTAGTCACATGATTGGAGGGTCAAGGTAACTAACAGAGGAAATTTGCAAAGGCACATCTAAGTATGGTTTGTCTTTTTGTCAAGTCTGCTTTTGGATACCTTTAATTATTTGTTAAAATATCAATATATGATGATTTTCTTAATCTCTTTGGTCTCTGCTCCTTTATTTTCCCATATGGGAATTGGTTGCTGCTGCCTGTTGGCTGCTGTTTGATGTTGCCTTTTGACTTATAGACGCTAAATAATGCACCTGCAATATACATTTGGCTTGTCCACTAATCAAGATCTGCACCCTAACCTAGGTTCCTGCTGCCTGCTGTGCTTTTACAAGGGTGCTTACTTTATTGTAGCCCTATGGTTCACCTTTTCCTGCAGGAAAGCCATCACTAATGGCCTGTACTGTGAATAGTCATGCCTCTACGCACCTACCACCCTTAATTTGTGCTCCAGACATAGTGTTATGTAAAACAATATCCAATTAGTATTAATCCTTGCTGTACATTGTCTGGATGTTATTAGTGATGATTCCAAATCAATTCACAAGTCCTTCACATCAGGAATGCTTTCAAGTTTAGTAAACACTCATTACATAATTCTATCTAATATTTAATAATTCTTACATGTAGATTTTTACATTTATTAACATTAAACTTAATGAAAGATATATGCATAAGTATGCACTCTGTGTTTTGTACCCTCTAGGACATGCCCTTAATTTAGTATGTTATGAACATTTACAGTAAGCAGCTTTTTTATTGAAACTATTTACATAAATCAGTACTTCACCAGTGGGACTCTGAGGGACATAATGCTTAATTATCACCTAATTCAGAAAAGTTCCCTGTCCTATAATCTCTTGTTTTCTCTGTTAAAGACAATTTTGCCCCCTTTTGCACCTAGCTATATAATGTAATTAATAAGTTTGGCATGTCTTAAGTTTTCCTTATGACACACTTTTAAAACCTGTTAAATGCTTTCTTATCAATGTTTAATGGAGGTAGCTGTCAGCCTGAATGTTCTGTTCATGGCATATTTCAATAGTAGTGTGCCCTTACCTTGCTGTGCTTTTTGTAAAGTGATTGACTCAGCAGTGGGAGGCAAAGGAAAGGAACATTCACATAGCAGTGTGAATGGAAGATTTTTCTGTGGTTAACAGACTCATTATAACGTCTTGAGAATAAGAAAGCCTACTGCCTCCCTGGAGTACAGATCTTAATGTACCGAACTTCATAGAGGTCAAGAAAAAGAATGAGAAGTATAATAACAAAAACAATAAAAAGTGTTACATAATACTGACGCTTTTCAGAACATTCAGACTGACATGGTCCATTTGAGATGCTTCTCAGTTACATACATAGCTGTTTTTTTATTTTAGGATGTGCGTCCATTTTAGACAGGGAACATTTTCATTTCTTGCTTTTGAAACTCTGAAACTGACCAAACCAAAGCAGCCAAGCAAATGATTCAGGGCCCTGACACATTTTTCCTGTTCATTAAAAAAAAATATTGTAAGGTTATAAAAAAACAGCTGTTTCAAATCCCCAGTTCATGATCAGCATTTTCCTCCTGATAAAGAGTTAAATGATCATCAGTGCCAATTTAGCCTTTAACATTTCACAAGAACCAATATTAGTAAAAGATTCAGGGAAGAGTACTTTACAAGGCTTGCAATTCAATTTTAGACTCATTGTTTCCCTTTGAATGAGTTTCTAAACCTACCAGAGGTAAAATTACACAAACATAAAAGTACCTTTACTATAACTATAAAGCATTTTGGAAAGGCACTTACCAGGGTAAAAAAAGTAACATTTGGTATGTAATACCACTATGGCTAACTATTGTGCTCTAGTCTCTAAAAAATACAGCACTATAAACCATATGACTGGTGATCCCATCACCATCAAAAACACAAAGTGAAACCTTGTGTGAGTCACTGCACTTGTCAATACTCTATACAAATATGGAAAAATACACGTATAACAAGTAAAGGTATATTTCTATGTGCATACTACTTGGGATTTATTTTATACTTGGATTTACTTTATTGTCATTCAAACCTTACAACAAAGAGTGCACACCCGAATGAAATTGTGTTTCTCCAGGCTTATTGTACAAACACAGAGAGACAAGTGCATGTTACACCACAACAGACAGACATAATAGACGGCATAAACAGACAGAATATATGTATAAACCAATTGACAAATTGGTGAATAGTTGTAAAGTGTTCAAGCGATGAAAAACATTAACATCATGCACAGACATAACAGCATTTTAGGAGAGATGAAATTCTGGTTATATGTGTTCAGACAAATCTAGTATTTAGCTGCATAGAAGTAAACAGTATATTTAATGTAAATCACACATCACTGTTGAGAGCTGGAGTGGCCGCCGCCATAACGGGCATGCCATAGAGTCATATTTAGCACAGTGGACTTCTACTTTATTGGATAGTACTTGTGATTTATTGCTATTTTGTGCTTCAACTACATTATATAAGGATTGGGTGGCAGGTTTTAAGACATTATCTGCAATTCCACTTCTCAAGAGTCTCAAAGTTGGGAATTTTTCATTTTCAAAGTATCTTTCTTCACAGTCTATACATTTCTGGCAGTGCTCAAAAATTGCTCAAACCAGTAAACATGTTAAAATAATATTCAAGGCAGCACCTGTGGCTTTTTGTACTTTATTCATCAGAAGAGAATTTCCTTTCTTTTCATTTGTATTTCCAAAGTTCATTGATTATGTACTCTGAGCTTTACACAACATTCAGCTGTACATCTGAAGAAACATCACTTGTGGTTGCCAATGCAAAACAGGAGCTTAAATATTGCATGTACTTGAAAGTTTTGCAATTAGGAACAGGCAAAGATTTCTATAGATCAGTGTGAAAAACCAATCAATAAGTGTAGGATGCACCGGTTTATAGTCACAGATGCCACAAGATTGAGTAATCAATTACTGAGCCCAACAGGTATTACTTTTTTACATTGGGGACATGCATGCTATTTCTCTATGAATAAATTAATTAAGTTTACTTAAATTCTGCTGATGACCCCACGTTTAAATGCATGGCAGTTAAGACGTTAATTGACATTTTACCATTGTTTGTTCTTTTGGGTGTGCCAAGCTTCATTTCCAGGATATTTTTGATATGCTGTTTGTGCCTCTCTTATCTAGAAGGGGAGTGACATAATGAGATCGATCCTGTCTACAAAGCCATGAGTACTAATACTACAGCTGATCCAAAATGCCTTGCTGGTGCAAAAAGCTGAGTATGAAACTCACTGCACCTGTGCCAAATGGTATATTTTGGGTGTTAAGCCTAGTGAGCTATTGGTTCTTAAACCGTGTTGACATTAGGTTTTGGGTTTCAATTCCACTTTTAAAAATAAATCAGGTATTCTTACCACTCATCCATGACCCAGTTTAAATAAACAAATCTTTTCATGAGTTTTATTCAAACTAAATACCTGACTGTCCCTTCCCACGTCCCCATAAATGTGTCTCCTCCTTTGAGAATCTGTCACTTATATTGATATGTTCTGAGATTACTCCCAAGTGTTGAAGTTCTGGTCTGAAGTGTCTTGATTTTCTGGTGTCCTTTATCTACATTCATATTTTTCTTCCCCACATTTTTCTCATTTTAGATTTTTCTTAACTTCACTGCTTTAGGGACAATAGCTGTGAAACATGCTTTACCCTAAGCTGGAAAATCACTGATTATCTTTCTCCTTCTATTTGCAAATCCTCCATTTCCAGCCTGCCCTACTAGAGCTCTCCACAGTGAAGATCAATATATTTTAAATAAAACCTAGAAGGCGGGGTTTCAAGTGAATGAGACACCTCATATGATGGCTGGATCAAAACCAGTAAAATGAAATCTAGAGGCCAAGATGTAAATATAGTAATTATAAATCAATTCAACGTGCTCACCTGAACATGGTCTGAACATTGACAATTGTTTTTGCGTCCGCCATATAGTCTTCCTCAGCACTCATTGTACTTTCTTTATCCACCACAACTAAATTATCTGCATAAATGATTCCACATTGCAGGAGGTTGTCAAGACTGAAATAAGCAAACAAGATTATTATACATGGATTATGTGTACAGATATCACCCCCTTTTAAATGAAGTGAGGACGCCACACTTCAGCAAGCTCAGTTCCAAGTATCTGAACTTGATGGATGTTTTATTCATTTGCTTGCATTTGTGACCCACATATTCCTTCTAACAGCAGTGTAGGAGGTGGTTAAATGTAAGAGTTCTATGCAGGCATGAAGAAATTGAAATCAAGAGAAAACAGCTAGCTTTCTATATACAGTAGTTAACTCTGCTCTTTATAAAGCACATGGACTTTTAACTATATAAATATTGAAATGGAAAAGTTTCACTGAACATACTTGTCAATTGTCCCAGCCATGAAGTACACCATTGGAAAATAGCAGATAGCTTCCAGGAAGTGATTATCAGGGCTGCAAAATAAAACAAAATAAATAAAATTATTTTTTTACTGTTAAACTATCAATTACTGAACCGATCTGTCCTTAACATTAATTGACAATGGAAACAAGTAAGCTTCAGGACTATCAATGATAATGCAGTATTATAAAGATCAGTAATAACAAGATGTGGCATCATAGTGGTACAGGTGATAGTAACCAGATAATAAATCCAGACAGGACTTCATTAGCATATATATACACAGAGATATATATTTTTATAAAACTCTACATATAAAAGTTTACTAATTTTTAATAATGCTTTGCCTTTTTGAAGCAAACCAAGTGAGACTATAATGTTTGGTTAATTTCTTTTTTAAAGATACGGAACTTTATTTTAAATAGTAATAGTATGAAATGGCACGGTGGACACTCAAATAAAAAAAAGCTTTTGTGTGGCCATTACTTTTGTGGTTATTGACTTTTGTTTTGATTTTCTTTATTACAATTTTTCAATGGGCGGCACGGTGGCGCAGTGGGTAGCACTGCTGCCTCACAGTTAGGGGACCGGGTTCGCTTCCCGGGTCCTCCCTGTGTTGAGTTTGCCTGTTCACCCCGTGTCTGCGTGGGTTTCCTCCCACAGTCCAAAGACATGCAGGTTAGGTGGATTGGTGATTCTAAATTGTGTGTGTCCTGCGGTGGGTTGGTGCCCTGCCCGAGATTGGTTCCTGCCTTGCACCCTGTGTTGGCTGGGATTGGCTCCAGCAGACCCCCGTGACCCTGTATTTGCATTCAACGGGTTGGAAAATGGATGGACAATTTTTTAATGAATAATTTGGCTAGTTAAAAGATAGTACTGATAAAAGATAGTACTGCTTTTCTGGGTATGATTCTCTGTTCACCCTTTAAAATCTGGTAGCCTTTTCTGTAAGGCTTAATAGCAAATACTAAATTTGTGCTGTTTATTGGTTTTTCAAGCCAAAGTAATGTTCATGACTGTGATAACTAAATTGTGATGAATGTAACAACACATATTTCAATCGTTCAGAAGAGAATGGAATGTTGTCCCTGCAGTTACAAGTAATTAGTGAATGTACTGTATAGTCTGTCTACTTCAAGAAGTAGCGGCAGGGGATGAGGTGGCAGTGCGAGGCATAGCTTAGCTCAGCAACTGGACCGTGGCGGTGCCAGGCATAGCACAGCACATCAGTAGGATAGTATCTATTAATAGTAAATATGTCAATGAGTTTCCCAGCAAAAAAGGAAGAAAACTATTATGATTACAGCTCCAATAATACTAAAATACATATTAAATTCAAAAACTGGCTGGAAGGTAGTATTTTTGTGTCCCAACTGGAAAATTGGCTTTTAACGGAACTGAAGAAATAAAGAAATATTACAACAAATAACAACAACACTAACCCTTTTTAGACATGCTCAAGAATTACAAGACTTGGCTAAAGATAAGACAGCAATCACAGTGAGGCATTCTAACAGTGTATTGCCATAGGTATGATGTAACCACAGTAGTGGCCTACAGATAAAACCAGCCCAAAACTCAAGAAACAGACTTCAAAGCTTGCAGAGGTCAAAATTGACCAGACTGAAGAAATATCACAATAGAAGGAAAGGAGGGGAACCGTTAAAACCACTGGCCCAAGAACAAAAAGAAGCCAAAAAAGATTTGCCTGCAAATGAAAACCATAAAACAAGCAAAACCTAATCTGAAATCAAAGAATCAATAACCAAATAGAAAGGCAAATAGTCCAGAAAGCAAAATAACCAAGAAAACACAAGTAATCCAAAAATACTAGAATAACCTGAACAACATAAGCAAGAGCTAAAATGTCAGCACTAGTCCTGTAGCCTTATGAATTAAAAAGGAACCGAGGCAGTCCTACAGCGGTAGCATCAGGTGGCCCTGTCTACTTTGGCTCAACATCACTTCACTGGGACTAAGAAGAAGGCAAAGGTAAAAAGCAAAATTAAAGACAGTGAGGGACGGGAGCACTTAAGAATTTATTGTATTAATAGTTGCGTTAACTTAGAAAGAAATAAAATGGTGAGGAGACTTAACAAAACAGACAGGTGTAGGCAAAAGTGTAGTAGAGATAAAACACATTCAGCAGGCAGCTTAAGAAAGCTTATAGTAGTACTTGTGTGCATATCTTTAACAGTAAATACAGGGGCTTAGAGAGGGTCAATGGGTTTTAAGCAGGTACAATGATTAGTTAAATTGATATTTAATTTATATTTAATTTAAAAAGGGCTAACTGTCAATCACACCCAAAAAACTTTACATGAATCCAATATAATGCAAGTTCTATATGATGTCGGACTTTTTGGAGACTGGCTTTGATGAGGACTGCTTCCAGGAGTGTTACATCAATGCCAGCTGATTAAATCTTAAATTTAAGAAATTATGAAAAAGTTTAAACATAATTATCAGACATGCTATATTTGTTTGATTGATGAATTTACTAGGCAAATTTGCCTCTGTTTCACACAAAAATGCACACGTAAAAAATGTAAAAGGTCATATTGTATGAATGAGGATGCCTATGGGGTTCTGGGTGGTGATATAAGACGGTAGTCTATAGATCCTGGTCTTTATTGCTGTGAGCAGAAATTATTTTAATGGTTTTGTCCATCTACAATATTCACAGTGTGCACCGCTGCTTTAACAGCAGGTTATTACAGGTTTAAAATTGCCATGTTACCTCTAATTACTATGTACTGGAAGCGTCAAGGAGAAGCCAAAAGGATGTGCTACTATTTAGAGTGTGTCCCCTGAAAGGCAGAATAGGCAGCAGAAATGTGGAGATGAATTAATAATGAACATAAAGAGTATGGAGGAGAAAGGAAAGTGGCTACTGAGATTTAAAAAATGTCTTCACTTGTGCTATAAAGTGAAACCTGAAGATTACTGTTTATCTCAAGGGCATTAAGACGGAGGTGCTAGAAGTAATGGCTTTTGTTCTGATTTGTTATAGAGCCGTTTACTAAGAGCTTAAGTCAGTAGGAATATCTTACAGTGCTAACCTGTTTTTTCTTTTATTGTCAGTATACAAACTGAGATGACTTTGAGGTCATTTAGCACAGCATGCTCTATCTGACTCATGAGAAAATCACCAATTTTAAAAGAAATAAATTGTTTATACGATTCCCATTGACAGAAGATTATCCCACAGCCAAGGAAAGACTCTTTACAATCATGCTTCAACATTCATGTCAAGAATTTCCTTAGAGATTCAGATTTGCATCTGTAACCATGGTAATCCTTTTAAACTGCCCACATGGGAATACCTGACAGGAGCTTTAATTGCAGAAAAATGTTACACACCAATACAATGAGGAGCTTCAGTAGTGTAACAGAAATTCTTCACAACTAAAGATTTTTCCTTAAATGTCACTGCTAATGAAACTTTGAATATAAAGTATCTATTGATGTGATATCTTTTCATCAGCTGTTCAGATTTAAAGTCTATATTAAAAATGCATGTTACAGAAAGACAAATATTACTATAATAAGCAAGCTGTACAGGAAATGAACACGTTTGGAAAGGGCTACAATGAAAACGCCATTCTTACAGAAAGGGAGATTTGCCAGTTGAAAGGTGTTCTCTTTGCTTTGGGTATACTGAAAATTAACATCAAATGTATTTGTGAGGCATCAACCAGTTACAGAGATTACTTTGGAAACTGAATGTGCCTGAACTGACAGATATGTGCTTTTCATATCATAGTGAAATCTGGCATGGTCAATATGCATTATTAGATGGTAATGAATTCCCTTCAAAAGTGTAAGGTGAAAATGGACCTTCAACTTAACCATCTTTGGTAAATGCTTTGTTCCATTTCCATGATAGATATGAGAAGTATGGCTTTGCCAGTAGGAAATTCCTTCCAAATGGTAGCCACCAGATGAGTTTTTCAGATATAACTTTGTTACTAAATTTCACTAAATTGTAAAAAATAAATTACACTCGGCCAATAATGACATTTTATGAGCACAATGTATTTAGAATGATACAATGTCAGCTGAATTATAGGAATTAATTAAGGGCTTTCTGTAAGAATCTAATAGCAAATCAACAGTGTCCACAAATTTCTCCCAGTACTCCACCTGGAAATACATGTGAAGAAAATTGGTTGTAAAAATGTGATTTCACAAATAGGAATTCTGAATCATATTGAACCGTGTGTAGTTGTTGAGAAAGCCTGAGAAAACTACAGTCTCTGCTCAAAAATGTCTTGTGAAAATGGATGAAGAATGGGAGGGAGGGGGGTTTATCATTAAATGAGGGAGTGTCAGAAGACAATTCTACTATAGTCAATCTGAGGTTTAAAATGGATTAAGCATGGTTTTATTTGTTTATAGGAAAGAAGAAAAAAAAAATATATATATATATATATATAGAGAGAGAGAGAGAGAGAGAGAGGAAGGAATATATGACACCCCAAAATATGCCCTGTAAAAATATTTTGTAAAAATATTGTCCTGTAACACTTGTTACCAAACAGTCCCTACAGACTGCTATTTACTCTTTTTTGCAAATTGCTTTAAACAAAAGTGTCTGCTTAGTAAATACACGTAAATGCAAATGTAAAATTACTTGCCAGAAAGCCAAAGATGAACAAAGCTCAGTCTACAAACCATAATTAAAGTCTGAAAAATCAAGAGGAGAATCTATAAACCTAAGAATCCAACAAAGAGAAAACAAACTAAAAGAGAGCCGAACAAACATGAGCGAATGCCAATGAAAGTCCCTGAATCTCTTGAAGACTTACATAGACCTGGGGGTGTACCACAGCAGCAGCATCAGAGCACATCACCCACTTAGGCTCAATATCACAAGAACAATGTACTGTACATAAAGCTAATAAACACATAATTAACATTATACAGTACTAACTGATTGACAGTACTAAAAGATAAACCAAACAAAACTCATAGAAAAATAAAATATAAACAGAATGAAAGTACAAACATAATTTACAAAATATTATTTACAAGACAATGAAAAGGTCACATATAAAGAAAAGACATTAAGCCAGGGATGAAACCTTGGCTATAACATAACATTACCTGTTAATGCATGTAATATCCCACATGTGAAGGATGAAATACTTATTATTAGTTTTTAAGTCCTTTGTGGGAATCAGAAAGTGCCACAGTGCTCTAGTGTTGGTTCAACAATAAAGTCTTGCTCTGGTACTATGAAGTAGGTAATGCTATCAATTGTGATAAGCAAATCTTAACCAAATGATGCATCATACATGGATACACAACTTGTCACTGAAGGCCACACCACCTTGTAATTCTGACTTGAATCACACAGATCAGCCACATTCCATAAACTATATATTCTGTACAGGACAGCAGAATCTGGCAATTCACTTGACATAGCAGTGCTGATGCCTGCTTCAATAGCAGCAAAACATTTCGTTAAAAGTTTTTCATTTGGGATATTTTTAACTTTATTGTTTGCTTTTATAAGAGTTATGACACAGTTGCTCTTCTCTGGATTTTCTCTGTCGCTGCTATGTAATTTAATAATATGGAGACCAAAACTAAACACAATACTCCATCATGCATAATGGCGTGCGTAGAATTCACACTAAAACATAACGTATGGACAAAAGTGGAACTGTGTGTACGCACAAAAAAATCCAGATGAATAAATCTGTGCGTTTGCCAACTTCCATGTTCTTCCGCTCCATAAATCCCGGTCAGCGTGAAAAGTAATGCACGTGCATGCGCCTGCTGCCACTCCCCAACTCCTCCCAGAATTACGCCTCTTTGAATATGCAAATCAGTACAAATAGTCCTTAAGCTCAGCATTCTGTGAAAAGGCAATGGCAAAAGCACGGGGAGAAATAGAAGAATTTCAATGAATACCAAGTGGAGGCAAGGAAAAACGTATTATTTGTTGGTTTAAACAGTGGTACAAACAACAAAAGTAAGTTGATCGAGTGGCATAGAGTGTCGGAGAAACTCGAAAGCCCAAGTTAACAAAGTCGCACAGTGCCCAAAATACAAAAGAAGTTGTCAGATATCAAAGTCACCGTGAAAAGGTGAGTCATAGCCCACCGTCTGAGTGTCATATGAAAGCTTATTAGGATACAGAGAAAAGAAAAAAAAAAAAAATAGGGACACAGTGGGGAAAAAGCACAAAATGTCAACTTTAACCTCAAAATTTCCACTTTAATCACGTAGTTTATTTTGTCATTAAAGAAGATCATGAACTTCATCTTAAAATCTTTTAATTTACTAGTTTTTCAAATCCCATCGTAACTAAAGTAGCACGTTAAAATCTTTGTTTTGTATGTGTTCTTCTATGTGCTGTATGTGTGTAAAACACTACGTGCTCTTAAACAGGCTTTCTCTTCCTCCAACAGGACACAGAATCCATTACATTCATGATATTACAGCTCTCTGAATAATTTAAATACTGAGATGTATACTTGATATCATTTTCATGACAATAGGAATTAAAGCATGTGTTAAACATGGGAACACGGTGGCGCAGTGATAGTGACGAGCTGGCGCCTCATCCAGAGATTGTTCCTGCCTCGCGCAAGATGCTTGCTGCGCCATTCGCAACCTTTGATGAAATAATTTACTGCAGCAGTACTGTCTCTCTCAAAATGTACTAACCTCCAATTCCTGTCCTTCCTTTTCTTTCTCCAAGTAATCAATAGCCACATGATCAGCTCTGTAATAGATGCCAATCCATCTGTAACCTTAGAATGCTGATTCTTCAAAACATTTATGAAACATTGTAATATCTTTGTTGTACATGTTTAATTATTCTATTCATCTATCCTTCCAGTGTCGCGCCAGCCCCAGCAAGAATACAGCACGAGACAGAAACAATCCCTGAATGGGGCGCCAGCTTTTTGCTAGTGCTGTGACACTGTGTCCTCACATGTTTAATTATTAACAATATAGATTATTTAAATGATATTAACATTTAATATGTAATAAACATATTTTGCTGCATTTCATCTTAAAAATGATATTGTCATCATATGTAAATACGTGCTTTACAAAGTGGCTCAGGTTGTGCAATATTATAAATGTATTGCAAGTTTACAGTGAGATAATTGTATCTTATAAGTAAAAACAGTTCTACAAAGAGCACTTGATGGACTGATTGATTGTGTTTATAGTTCTTGGGATGAAACTGTTTCTGAACTGCGAGGTCCGTACAGGAAAGGCTCTGAAGCGTTTGCCGTCTGGGAGCAGTTCAATAGACAGCATGGCTGAGGCAGCTTGTGCTTGATGCTGTATACCAATAATTCTCTATCCGATCAGCTGCTGTCCAGCTGTGATTCTACACTCAGATACAGTGACATAAATACTTTGAGTAGTGCAGTGAGAGTAAAATGGAAAAAGATGACCGCTGTGGCAACCCCTAATGGGAGCAGCTGAAAGAAGAAGGTACAGTGAGAGTAACAATGCTAAAGCAGTTATGGTATTTGCAATAGTTTGGCTATTCCATGGACCATTATATTGTAACATATTAATTACAATCAGATACCGTAAACTAATAAACAATATATGGTTAATTTCAGTGTATATGATAAAAATGGTAACTGTTTTCTTGTGAATCTAAACTGAAAAAATAGCTGTATGCTCAGTTTATACATCAAGATATAAAAGATATTCCCATCGGAATATCTGATGAATCTTTGGGATCTCTGGCAGTGAATAGCTCCTTTCAAAAGTTCAAAATGAGAGCTGCTTAATGACAAATTTAGCTGAAACCTTATACATTAAAACCCTATATAAAATCATTTTCTGCTGCTTTTGGAATAACTTCAACATTCAAATTTAAAGTGCATGTTGCATAGGCATTATAATAAATCTCATACATTTTTCTTTCATAATATTTATTTGGTGAACAAATTATGTCAATCTTGTAAAAATATTGCAATATCTAAAAACGTAGGTCATGAATGTGATTTTTTATTTTTAATGTGCTAGAAACGTCTCCTATAAACATAACGTTTTAAATATAATAAGCAATGTGAGAAGGATATTTTCACAGAAATAAAGACTATTCAACT
Organism: Polypterus senegalus; assembly: GCF_016835505.1. Classification (NCBI taxonomy): domain Eukaryota; kingdom Metazoa; phylum Chordata; class Cladistia; order Polypteriformes; family Polypteridae; genus Polypterus; species Polypterus senegalus. The sequence continues at coordinate 31,680,555 of NC_053162.1, read as the reverse complement.
TACGGGTTATCCAGAAGAAGCACAATGGGGTTGAGCTCCTTTCTGGGTCTGTAGTAGGCCCTCAGGGGCACAATGAAGTTGTACAGCCCATTTCCGGCAGTCTCTGCTGAAACAATTATGAGTTTATTCTTAAAACCATAAGCCTTGGCATCTTCAAAACTGTTATGCTTGCAACCCTGAATAAAAAATAGACAAAACAATGAAAATTAAAAATTGATTTAATATTCAAAAAGAACACAATTAAAAGCATGAACAACATTAAAACACAATATTTTAAAGCAAAATGAACTAATATAAGGTTAAAAATTAGAACTAGTATAAGCAGAAGGATGAAAGCAGTAATAAAATAGGATATGAGGTGCTTGGAATAAGCTTGACATTAAGAACAAAGAAACAAGTGCTGAGAAACCAGAGAAATCAACAAAAAGTAGAAACTACTAAACAGCTTTGACTGAGGCCCAAAAATTATCTTTTTTATTGTTAAAAAAGTAACAAATTTTTTCATTCATTGATTTTCCAAACCTGTCTATTGTAATACATGTTTGGAATGGGGTTGGAAGAACGTGCTAGCAGCATAATATGAAAGGCAAAAAGCAATCTGAGATTAGATGTAAGTCAGTAAAAATGTACAAAATCACCAAGGACATTTATTGACTCCACACAAACTAGCAGCCTGACCTTGGGCAGAAATCAGGGCCCTTGGAAGAAATTAATCCAGAAACAGGCAACTCAGCAGAGAGCTGAACAAAAAAGTGCCACTTTTTCTGCCACCGTGTGCTCATCATGTAATTTAATGGAGATCAGTAGAGGAATGAAATAAAACACAATCAGTAGGACAGTTGTTGTACAGGCTTTTAAATGTTTGAAGCGCCGCATGAGATGCAGATCACGCAGCACGGCAGCAACAGTAGCAAGCCAGCAGCTGATCAAGCAAAGAGCAGTTAAAAAATACTATTTGCTTCCCATTGCATCACTGTTTAAGAGGGGGTTTTGGAGGAATGACCAAGTCCCCTTGGGGTGCAATCAGCCCCACTCTTCACAACGCAAGCGGCAAAGATGCAAAGTAGCTGGTGAGTGAAGCAAGCGGGGGGAACCCCTAGGATATATATATCTATATATCTATATATACTAGCTGTGTAAGCCCATGCTGTAAAAAGCCCGGGCTCCTACAAACCATGAATTCTGGCACTTCAATCAATCAATCGCATCAGTTGTGCATTAGCAACTAAGTGAAGTTCTCTTTCCTCAGCAGTTTTGTTTTGTCTTTGTGCTCGCCTCCGTTGTCTATCAGTGGCTAAACAAGTTTCTCTCTCCTCGGAGGTTTCGTTTTGCCAATGTGCATGTGTCACTTGTGTATTAGCTGTTAAGTGAGTTTCTCTCTTTTCTCGGCGGTTTCACTTTGGCCACAGAGTCACTTTCTTTTAGCTTCATGCTGCAGCCTTGCACTTCCGGGCCAGACAGACAGACACACATGCTTCCATGCGCAGACATTTATATATAAGATATACTAAGTGGCTCCGCCCCCTGCTCGCTTCCCTCTTCCACCCCGGGGTTTGGTTAACCGGATATACAATTTAAACAGATTGTTATTTTCATTTCATTCATTTTTTATTTCTTGATATTTTCCAGTAATAAAACTGTAGTGAATGAATTATTCCCACTCATCCCCCGGGGCCTGCTATGCGCCAGCCACTTTGCATCTCTGCCTCATGCGTTGTTCTGTTGATGGCGTTCTCATTTGATTCATTCAGCCCTCTGATACTTTTAGTACTGGCCTTAAATCATCAACAGACATTTGGACATAAATCCAGCATATGCAAACTTAAGAAGAAGATGTTCATAGTAAATAAAACTTTACAACCAATACCCCACGTAATTTTTGCTATTATATATATATATATAAACAGAACATAGAAATAGAACCAACAGTTTTCTGATTCACATTTTATTGTAAGTTCCTCCACTCTGGATTCTGTCTGCTGCAGTGTTTCAGACGTCCTTGAAATAGACTTTCTTGTGGCATCTGAATTCTACGTTTTTTTTCGGTGGCATGGGTATGTTAGCGAAAAGCAGGACAATTATAATGTGTTACATGGTATCACGTACAGAATAGGCATCACAGTGAGATGAATTGATGTTATTTACAATACGTTGGAAAGCGAACAAATAGCACCAGTCAGTCAGAAAGAGCAACACTGAAATCGTACTGTGAGTCAGAAAGCAAGCAAATAGCACCACAAATACGGAAAGCCAGTGAGAAAGAGTAGCACTGAAACCGTACTGGGAAAAATGGCAGGGAGGGGTGCTCTGTTTCTAAGGAGCGTCTGTGCTGAACTGTGATGCCATCTAACGGACGTTGACGATGGTAACTACAAAGAAAAGTCACATACAACTGGTGCTGCGTTTTGGGAAAATGGTGGGGGACAAACAAACATACATACACACATACATACATCGACTTTGCTTTATATATATATATATATATATATATATATAAATATATATATGGGACGTGGGATGCAGTGAGTGTGTACGTCTGATGAGCCCAGAATTAGGGTGAAACATGTGTCACATACTCTTTGCATTATTTGACAGTAAAATTATTTCAACCATTCTATGATCTGTTTGTCACAACTGAAAGAGAGCACCGTGGCGGATGTTAGCCAACTTGCTGACCAACCACAAGCGTTACCTGGTAGGTAACCACCCATACAATCAGATTGTGATTCAGACTACAAATGCCATAAATATATATATATATATATACAGCCTTATATATATATATATATATACAATATATTATATACAGTATATATATATATATATATATTTATATACAGTTGTGCTTGAAAGTTTGTGAACCGTTTAGAATTCTCTAGATTTCTGCATAAATATGACCTAAAGCATCATCAGATTTTCACTCAAGTCCCAAAAGTAGATACAGAGAAACTCGTTAAACAAATGAGACAAAAATATTATACTTGGTCATTTATTTATTGAGGAAAATTATCAAATATTACATATTTGTGAGTGGTAAAAGTATGTGAACCTCTAGGATTAGCAGTTAGTTTGAAGGTGAAATTCGAGTCAGGTGTTTTCAATCAATGGGATGACAATCAGGTGTGAGTGGGCACCCTGTGTTATTTAAAGAACAGGATCTATCAAAGTCTGCTCTTCACAACACATGTTTGTGGAAGTGTATCATGGCACGAGCAAAGGAGATTTCTGAGGACCTCAGAAAAAGTTGTTGATGCTCATCAGGCTGGAAAAGGTTACAAAACCATCTCTAAAGAGTTTGGACCCCACCAATCCACAGTCAGACAGATTGTGTACAAATGGAGGAAATTCAAGACCATTGTTACCCTCCCCAGGAGTGGTCGACCAACAAAGATCACTCCAAGAGCAAGGCGTGTAATAGTCGGCGAGGTCACAAAGGACCCCAGGGTAACTTCTAAGCAACTGAAGGCCTCTCTCACATTGGCTAATGTTCATGTTCATGAGTCCACCATCAGGAGAACACTGAACAACAATGGTGTGCATGGCAGGGTTGCAAGGAGAAAGCCACTGCTCTCCAAAAAAAATTGCTGCTCGTCTGCAGTTTGCTAAAGATGACATGGACAAACCAGAAAGCCATTGGAAGAATGTTTTGTGGATGGATGAGACTAAAATAGAACTTTTTCGTTTAAATGAAGAGCGTTATGTTTGGAGAAAGGAAAACACTGCATGCCAGCATAAGAACCTTATCCCATCTGTGAAACATGGTGGTGGTAGTATCATGGTTTGGGCCTGTTTTGCAGCATCTGGGCCAGAACGGCTTGCCTTCATTGCTGGAACAATGAATTTTGAATTATATCAGAGAATTCTAAAGGAAAATGTCAGGACATCTGTCCATGAACTGAATCTCAAGAGAAGGTGGGTCATGCAGCAAGACAACGACCCTAAGCACACAAGTCGTTCTAATAAAGAATGGTTAAAGAAGAATAAAGTTAATGTTTTGGAATGGCCAAGTCAAAGTCCTGACCTTAATCCAATCGAAATGTTGTGGAAGGACCTGAAGCGAACAGTTAATGTGAGGAAACCCACCAACATCCCAGAGTTGAAGCTGCTCTGTATGGAGAAATGGGCTAAAATTCCTCCAAGCCGGTGTGCAGGAATGATCAAAAGTTACCGGAAACGTTTAGTTGCAGTTATTGCTGCAAAGGGGGGTCACACCAGATAGTGAAAGCAAAGGTTCACATACTTTTGCCACTCACAAATATGTAATATTCGATCATTTTCCTTAATAAATAAATGACCAGTATAATATTTTTGTCTCATTTGTTTAACTGGTTTCTCTTGAGGAAGAGAAAACATTATTATTTAACTCACAAATATCAAGGACTGTATTTTGTATGAATCATGCTGCAGAGAGCTATATGATTTGTTCCTCATTTATGCAGAAAAAGAATGAAGCTTTGTGCACAGAATTGAGGGACTAACTTGCATCATTTATAAACTGCTGACCTCTTGATAATAACAGAACACCCTGTGATATTACGAAATCAGCTGTGACCAGTTTCTGAACCCTTGCTTAAACTATTTTGAGCATATTGCTAAAGACTTGGGTATGTAGTTAATTCCTCCCGACTGTTGTGCAAAAACATTGCATACCTAAGCAAGATAAGATAAAGATAAGGTAAACAGATCTAGTATAAAATAAAGAAATTCCCTGTAATGTGAAGCTGATTGCACTAGCTGCTGCAGCTTCCTACTCACCAAGAATAAAAAGCTTCTTTCAATCTACAGGTCTCCTGTCATTCCTGACCCTCAGCGTCCACATTCCTTTTTTACTTTTAGGACTTGAGTGAAAATCTAATGATGTTTTAGGTCATATTTATGCAGAAATATAGAAAATTCTAAAGGGTTCACAAACTTTCAAGCACAACTATATATATGAAGGGTGAAGGCTGTGCAGGGTGCCGCCCAGGAACTTTACCCTGCCAGGACGTCTATAGCGTTGATGGTCAGGGGAAGACAGTTTGCACAGGGCTTTGTCTCCCCCAGGACGCTAGATGGCAGCCCCCTAACCTGGAAATACTTTCTGGCCATAATTATGGGACACCAGAAATACTCCCAGATTTTCTATAAAAGAAGCTGCCTGCCTCATCTCAGGAAGCCAGAGTTGGTACAAAGCTTGCTGGGAGTAGTGGAGGAGTCAGTGACAGAGAAAAAGAGAGAAAACAATTATAGAGCATTGCTTTGTAGCTTGCTATTTACTTGTACTCGTGGCTGAAGAGAAGTGGGAAACGTTTACTAGGAAGCATTTCACATCAAAAAAAAGCTGGATGTTTGTGAAGCTGGAGCGCCCTGGTGACTACAATATATACATAATATATAAAATGTTTTTTCAATTCATGAAAGTGCTTAGTCCACTGCAACTGTACCATCATGTTTTAACAGATATGAGTGCAACTCAGCTGGGTCATTGGCTATTACACTACATCCATGACAAAGTACAATGAGTTGTTCATTGCCATTTGTCTCTTTCAGTGTACCAGATATTTGACTACTTTAGGTCATGAATTTCTTTGCACAAGCTATGTCAGCTGTATTTGCCCCTTTTGCCAACAGTCTCTGTTTTTAATCTCTGGGTCACAGTTGGCAGAATATGATTTTAGTAGTAAGTAGCATGTTCTTTACTTATACATGACAATGACATCAAAGTCACGGTAGCTTTACTGTTCTTAAAACTAACACTAGAACTATGCCCATTACCATGCCATATTTAAAGCTACGTAAAGTTTTAGTCTGTACATATACAGAAAGTTTTAGTCTGTACATATACAGCAGTCAGTTGGTACCTGTCTACCTGGTTTAGACACTGCTGTTTGCATGGGATGCTGTGATTGCCTTACCAGTCAGTTTGCATGTGAAAGACAAGTGGATCTACTTGAGTAGCCCTCAAGTGTGGTCAGCATTATCATATACATGAAATGACTCCTGGCTGTTTATTACATTTTTGGGAAGTGGTCATGTTTAAGTATTATAAACATGTTTCAAATTGTTCATGTTACCATAATTGCAATCATGGACAAGAAATATTATACACAACAGATTCTAGCAAAGGCACAGTGAAGGGCAGCAATGTACTGTTGAATCTGCTAGAAATATCCTTTAGTTGAGGATAAATATACTGAAAAGCAATTAGTGGTTGCCAAACTGAGCCGTTAGTACAGTCACACAGCTGAATGTAAATAGTGAAAGAGTAGGTTCTCTTATGTTCTTAGGTATTTTCTTTGGCTCACCAGCTGTTATTTAGGGATTTGTGTTTTTTCTACCTTCATCCTTTCTCTACATTACTTACGACTTTGCTTTAGTCATCTGTCTAATGTGGCTCTTAATGACTTAGTCATTTACCTGCCATGAAATACAAACATCAGACTAACTGTGAATGCTCGAGTATAATTGGACTTACCTTGTCTAGCCTTAGACAGCAGAAGGGTGCTTTCTGTGGAAGAAGGTGGCACAAAGTGGGTGAGCTACCAATGTAAGGAGAGTTAGGAGGGTATCCTTTAACATACCTGAAAAAGTAAAAGAATAAGTGAACAACTTTCTGAACCAAGTCCATTTTCTTTTTTCTCTGCTATTCATGGCCTGGTACTAATAATAAGAACATTCAACATCAGTGCTACTTGACAGTATAGAAGCACAGTAGGATAGTGATAGTCTCCCTTTGGACATAATTGACACTCTCTATGTCGGCCTCTTTGCAGGATGCTGACCCTATCCATAGCTCAAGAATCAATGTACAGTGAAAATATACAGGTCCTCTGCAACCCTAACCTTCCTCTTATGTTAGCTTTCTGTTACTATCTCTTATGTTAACGGGTCGGTTTTGACCCGTGTCTTTAATCAGCCATATTACCCTCAAAACAATTATTTATCATCCAATTTCTTTTCCTTACCTCTTGGTTACTTTGTTACGCTTCCTTGTCCATTAAAAGAATGTTTTTAATATTTTTACTGTGACCTCATGAGCTTTTACTTTAACAGCATACCTCTCGTTTTCAATTTTAAAAAATGATTAAATGAACCTCAAGAGAATTATTTAAATAAATAAAAGGTTGTTATGTTACCTGACTATTACTGAGGGGTATTAGAGTACATCTCTTAAATAAATTTGTTATATATATTTTTTATTATAATATTAATTACTATAGTAACATTTATGGTGTTACGGGTCAAATTTGACCCATATATATTTATTTCAAAGAAAAAGGCAAAAAAGCATTTTCAAAAATAACTTAATAAATGGAAAGCTAAACAAGTAAATCTCAAAATGTGGATTTGCAAGGTCAAACAAACAACAAACAATCAAGCAAATCAAACCAATAGAAATGAGGCACTAGTTCCAAAAAACGTCTTTGTGTGCAAGAACATGCATGTGTGGCAAAAAGTGACACTTTTAATGTGTTCTTTGCAAATATATTTTTTGCAGTAGAAGCAGCAGTACGTTTGTCTTTCTTTCTTTCTTGCTAGGGCAGACCTGACACCTCTTTCTTTTAGAACCTTTCCCAGACATCCCTGATGGGAGCAAGCTTGTCAGGTTTTTCTCTAGTTTGTTTTGTTTGTTCAGGTAAGAAGACAAACAGGCAAAGAGAGAAGCCCCTCAAAGTGTGTTTATGATTTTTGTTTTGACCCTAACTATTGTTTTATAACCTTAAATTATAACTGGGTCAAAACTGACCCTACCAACACAAAGGTAATAATTTTCACCAGAGCATTTTATAATTTAGTATAATTTTTAATTTTAATTAAATACAGATTCCTGACAAAGTCAAAAAGCCTTGATGCAATAAACAAAATTAGGTAGTAGTTTTATGCATTTAAAAAGTAAAATGGGTCGGTGCTAACCCTAACACAAGAGGAAGGCTAAACAAGTGTTTACTTTTTCTGGCACTTCTAGAAATTCCAAAGCCCTTGAAAATTCTTCCCTAGGGTCTGGGCCACTTAAATATTACAGCACCCCAATTGGGCCTACTTCCAAATATGTCACCGTTTACGGAGAAACATAACACAAGGTAGTTATTCTCAGCCTAAATACAGTAAATTAAATTAGAAACTAATGCAGAGCTTGCAGTAACAACCCATGGCAACACAGTTCCTAAGACTTAACTGTACAGAGATAAAGTACATAAAATGAATCCTACCTAGGTACTGCCCAGAGGAAGTATATATTTGTACTCACTCTGTAAGTTTGGGTTGTCCAACAGCTCTGATAGACACATTCAGAGCATCTATTACCTAAAAAGAGGTATTCTATCAGTGGTCCAGACACAATAAAGTGCTATCTTCCTCAAAAACCAAAACATGATCAAACAAGGTGTGTGTGTATGGGAGGTATTTTCTGCAAAGATGAAAATCTCTTTTGCAATTTAATTTTCAAAGTCTGTGCGCAAGAATGCTACAAAAATGAAAATGAAACAATCCCATTTGCACTTTCATTTTCACTCTGAACTGCAATGAAGCTGCAAAAATGAAAAGTAAAAATGCAAACAAGCACTGGTGACATCTGCTGATCATTGAATTTTCAATTTCCACTTTGTATTTTCAAGTTCTCAATATGCAAATGACAAGGTTTAATTGGCTGGGCATGCCAATTTTCAACATTTTTATTTTGTCCCTTGTAGCTAAAGAGCCACTTCGATCAATATCGATAGAATGCTTCTCACTTCAACTGTGTTTAATTCATGAGATTTTTCTCTTTTCACCCCTGTACTGTGAGCTTCACAGCAAAACTATCTCACAAAATGCAAAGACCACACATAATTATAGTTCTGAAGAAACTGATGTGCTATTTAATTACAATATTTAACATGACAGAAATTATCCTTTATTACATCCTAGTTTACATTTATTTACACTGAAGTGGAAACAGGACTCTTTGCATTTTTGTAGTATTATATTGTACAGGGGTCCTCAGGTAACGACACAGTTCCGTTCCTACAACGGTGATGTAACCTGAACTTTGCTGTAAGTCGAAACACACCCTATCCTAAGTCACTTACCTATCTTAACACATTTGCAAAATCATAATCTAGAACAGTGGTGGCGAACCTATGGCACGCGTGCCAAAGGGGGCACTCAGAGCCCTCTCAGTGGGCACGCGCGCCGTCGCCTGAGCACAGAGTTCGTTACTATAAAGCCAGAGGAATGCGGGGCCGGGCTGCTCCCCCACCGCTCCCTCTTCACTTGGCCGAGCACGTTTCTCACATCACCCGCCCTCTGCCCAGCAGCCCAATGGGAACGCTTCCTTCCTCTCCTGTCTGGGGTAATGCGGGCGGCACACATGCTGCTTGAGGGTGCGGCACGGACTGCAGCCTTTTGAGCCTGTGATTCTCATGGTGGGGTTGGAGGGGATGTGGTATAGCGGGTCCACAGCTCAAACTTGAAAAGGCCAGTTTTAACAGATAATTGCCGCACTCGCGGCTTAAAGGGGTTTATGGTAGAGTGGCGGGCGGTTTCCGGGAGCTTTGTGATGCGGGCAGTCCTCGCTAAGCGCACAGGTGAGGAGTCGTCCGCATCTGTAATTATTGCCGGGAGTTGCTAATCGCCGCACCTGATCCACGACCCCGTAATATATAATGGAAGCTTTGGGGCGGAGCTTAATAGGGAAGACCTGCGTGAAACACTTGAGAGGATCGAAGGGATGACAAAGGACAGCACAGTTAGTTATGAAAATAAAATCCTTAAAGTGTGGAATTCTCTGCCAAATAATCTTAAGTCAATGAAGGCACTTGAGATTGCTTTCCTTACTTTGTTTGGAACATCTTATGCTTGTGCGCAGCTGTTTTCAGCTTTGAATTAAATCAAATCTGACACCAGAAACAGACTAACAGATGACCTGAGTGCTGCATGTGTTGCTCTCAAGCTTACAAAGTATGAGCCAAGGTTAGACAAATTATCAGCATGCATACAACAGCAAAAAGCACATTAATTGTTCAAAAGCATACCGAATGCAAACTTTTACCTTTCAACAAAAAGTTGTTTGTATCATCGAAAGCTCTGTTATTATGTTTTTCTTTTAAGACAAAAGATGTTAATGTATGAGTGGCTTTTCTAAACTAAAAGCTCAGTAGATAGACAGACAGAGCATCAGTATTGGCAGTCCAGTCCAATTTATCATCCAGCTGCACTCCCAGGTATTTATTGGTCTGTACCCTCTGCACGCACTCACCTCTGATGATCACGGGGTCCATGAGGAGCCTGGGCCTCCTAAAATCCACCACCAGCTCCTTGGTTATGCTGGTGTTCAGTTTTAGGTGGTATTCAGGTTAAATTGCCATGTTGGCACTTTGCGATAAATAAGTGGGTTTTGGATTGCAGTTTGGGCACTTGGTTTCTAAATGGTTCACCATCACTGATCTAGAACATTAAAACTCAACTAAGCCACAGTAAAAGAAAAAGGGCATAAATATACTGTACTGTACACTGTACTGTAGTAACAGAAAAAATGAGTGTAAAAAATCCTTACCTTTTATTCCTTCTCATGTCTCAATTTTTTAAGTTTTTATGGGAGTGAGCATTGTAAACCCAAAACGTTGTATGTCGAGACGTTGTAACCTGAGGACCCCCTGTACTGTTGGCGCCGAGCACTGTAATGGCTGGCCGAGGTAGTGGAGTAACCTGGAGTGCCGTTTGCAGCAGCAGTATAGGGATGGTGACAGCTGGGAGACTGGCACCTGGGTAGCTCCACCACTGCTTCTCCATCTGCTAAGGTCCATTTTTCTGGGTGCATGGACACCAGCAGAACTTCGGGCTAATGGAAATGGGGAAAAATGTGGCAGATCAAGTTGCCACTGACCCCAAATGAGCCGTGAGAAACGGGGCCAGTGGTAAAAATGCACATGCAAAGGACAAGACAGATTGTAGAGGCATTGTGAAGCAGTGGTGAAGGAAGGGCCTCAAAGCTGTCCTCTAGACCTGGAACACAGTCTGCAGCACCAGTTTAGTAAACGAAAACAGCAAAGAAACTGGTACATCTGCTTCTCCACTTTAGGACATTCGCCTACTTGCCTACAGCTGACCAGCATTGAACACATCATCTGCACCAAACAACAGCACAGCACTGAATATCCCAGTTGTGCCATCTGTCAGTGCAGCATGCAACATCCCTGCTGCTCCATCTGACAATACAGCACTCCCAAACCCTGCTGATGTGCCCTCAACACCGGCTGAATGACCGAAGCTGGAGAGAAGACCACCCAGCTGTTTCAATGCATTTGTGCACTTTTGCAAGGAGTTGGAAGTGGTCACTGGGGACAGTAACTTTGAAGGGAGGGCTATGCAATGGCACAGGACAAGTTACATCAACTAGGGATGAGTCACTCAAAGATTGAGCTGGCATTATATCATCAAGAGCAACAGCTCCTATAAACTCTGCACAGTCACACGGGCTTTTCAACATAGTGCAGCAAAAGGCAAGCTGTTCTGTTAACAATAGCAAGCCTCCAAAAAGAGCCATGTAAACAGCAGGGAATCCACCCATTGCATTATTCGGTGCTGATGCTACACTATAATACTACAAAAATACAATATGTAAATGTAATGTAAATATGACATAATAAAGGCTAATTTCTGTCATGTTAAATATTGTAATTAAATTGCACATTAATTACTTCAGAACTGCAATTATGCAAAGTCTTCGGATTTTGTGAGACAGTTATGCTGTGAAGCTTGTAGTATGGGGGTGAAACAATCAAAATCACATGAATTTAACACAGTCAAAGTGAGAAATAGTCTATCGATCAAAGTGGCTCTACAGTTATGAAGGACAAAGAATTGTGGGAAATCGAGGTGTAAAGCTTCCCCCATTGACCTGCGCTATTTGCATGTTGAGAACTTGAAAATGAAAATGCAAAGTGGAAATGTGTTTTACTTTTCATTTTTGCAGCTTCATTGTGGTTCAGGCTGAAAATGTAATTGCAAATGAGGGTATTTCATTTTCATTTCAATTTTTGCAGCATTCTTACACGTAGACTTTGAAAATTAAATTGCAAAACAGAGATTTAATTTTCATTTTATAATTTTAAATTTTTGCAGAAAATATCTTTCATAGTATGTGTTCTTCACCTCTACTTACTGTAAGTTTAAACTCTGTGCTAAGAATTGCAATTAGAAAAGAGTATGATATGAAACTTTGCTCCAAGCCTTGGTGTTGTCCTTTCCATTCTGAAATCTATGTTATGTGTTAGGCAGGTGCCACAGAATGAATTTTGCTTCCCCCAAAAAGCTACACCACCATCCAGGAAACTCATTTTGTGTAAAGTACAAATAGCCATGGCGTCAAGACAGTATTTTGGAAATGGTGAGGTGAATATTTTAGTCCAAACACTATCTTTTTCCCTGGAATATGTTTCAAAAACCATAACATCAACAAACAGGGAAACCAACACAGCCGGAACATTGGCAGTAATGTCAATAGTTTAAGCGGGGCCAACATATAAAACAAATTTTAACTTGTTGTTCTTGAGATCAACTTTTTATTCACAAAATAAAAAACAGAAATACATCACAAAAAAGCAACAATAAATGGTTCGGATTATACATTCATCGTAAATGAGGTGATTATAGAATGAAAGTATCTTAGGTATCTGGAAAGACTTGCCTGAGGAATGTTAGAAGGAAATGAAGAAAGATAACAAGAAAGAATCAAAGGGGAAAGATTGGATTTGGGTCAGGTAGCTAGGAAAGACTTTTACAGGGGTAAAACAAGTTGAGGATATAGGAAAAAATCAACGTGGCATTACCCAAAAAAGTACAATTATCATTACCAAGAAAATAAACAATATCATCATCATATAAGGAGACTTTCTAAAGAATATCTGTAACCTTTATTGGGAGTTATATGGTCTGAGCTACAGAGCACAACCACAAGATTTTTGTAACAAGAGAATCAAGAGAAGTGAAGAGAAATAACCACCCTATCTAGCTCTTTGAAATACATATAACATGAGGGAGATATTGGCATTAGTTAGACATATAGAGTCTTAAAACGTGTTAAAAAAGACAGAACCAAAGTCCATATAAGGCAATAACTTTCAATAGTACAACCAGTTCATCCTGTCAAGTACCTTCTCTGTGTTTAGGGAAAACAAAACTTGGGTAGTTCTGGAAAGTTGATTCTGTTCATCTGGACATAGCTTTTTCCCCGATACATTTCATCACTCATCCAAATGATGATGTTGCCATCCTTACTGAGTGCCATGAGAGCCTGAGCATGCATTGAGACAAAACTTGGGTAGCTAAAATGCACTAGAATGTGAAAGATTTGCAACAAATGATGTACCATGTCTGAATCAAGATAGGACGTCATAAAACCACTTTGGTCGGAGTGACCCATTTCAGAATTCACTGCATATACATGAACAAGCAAGCACCCTTTCAAAAGCTTGCAAAGTAATCAGAGCATTGCGATACTTACTTAACAAAATGAAATTGCCACTAGATGGCAGTATGGTGCTGGCACAAGACAAATCTATTAGCACACTACTGGAAACAATTTATAATAAAAATATACTGTATATACATAATAAATAAACAAATGATATATAAACAAACAAACAAATAAATAAATAAAAAGAAAAGCCTGAAAGGTTGAATAAAGATTAAAAACTTAACTAAAAAATTCACTCTAAACGTAAAATAGAAAAGAATTAGACCTGTATGAATGCTAGAAACTACAGCAAGGGATAAAAAAACAGTCAATTTTACAGTAGCTACAGTTAGAAAAACAACTTTAAAAGAATTTATGAAGCCTCTGGGATATTTAAGGAGAAATCAGTGAGAACATGTAGCAAATAGTGAATGAAGTACATACAGTGCATCCGGAAAGTATTCACAGTGCATCACTTTTTCCACATTTTTTATGTTACAGCCTTATTCCAAAATGGATTAAATTAATTTTTTTCCTCAGAATTCTACACACAACAACCCATAATGACAACGTGAAAAAAGTTTACTTGAGATTTTTGCAAATTTATTAAAAACTAGCAAAATACCGCTTTGCAGAGAAGTAGTGTTTTAAAGAAGTAATGAAAAAGAAAAGGAAACATTTTAATAATAACGTAACATGATTGACAATGTAATTGTTTTGTCATTGTCATGAGTGTTGCTGGCATATATATATATATATATATATATATATATATATATATATATATATATATATACACACATACATGTCTACATATATAGACACACACATATACATACATATCTATCTATCTATATATATCTATCTATCTATATATATATCTATCTATATCTATATATCTATCTGTATGTATATATCTATCTATCTATCTATCTATCTATATCTATCTCTCTCTCTCTCTCTCTCTCTCTCTCTCTCTATATATATATATATATATATATATATATATATATATATATATACTGTATATATATATATCTACTTTGGGGTGCGAGCAGCTGTTGCTGGGGGTGCCAGAATCCATCGAGGAAGAAAAATTAAAAACATTATTTGTACAAAATCTTAATTTATCTATCCATTCCTAAATAATTAAATGGGCAGGCTATTTCGTATCAGTGCAATATGCTGCTTGTTAAAACGGATGACTCCTGCTCTTACGTGCACTTAGTGCTGCGTGGGTATTATGAACTATCGTATCTGTTCAAGTTCTATTTAAATTTTAAATATAAGTAATTTTATTTAGTCGACAAAAATATGTTTAGTAGGAATGTAAGTTAAATTTAGTCATCATTGCATAAATTTTTCTTCACCATAGAAATTTAAAGACTAAATTCAACTTCCATTCCTAACAAAGATATTTCTGGCGAGTAAATAGAACCTACTTATATCCAAATTCGAGTTATTGAGCTGTCGCCTGCCTGCCTGAATAAGTCACCCCCTTCGCTCTTACTTTTTTACCGTTCATTTAATCATGGCTAGTCGCGGAAAAATTATAAAAAGGAAGGGGGATTACACTGAGTATGGCTTTACCAAAACAATTATTGATGGCGAATAAAGTATCCATTATTCATAAAGCTTCAATTGGTGATCTGTTTTTCTGCGTTAACCTCATATTTTTTCATACGTCTTCTCAAACCAAGGGGGTGGGAGGGTAAAATGAATCGGGAAGCGCTGATCAATATAATCGGTGTACCTGGAAATCATGCATTGAGAGAAGTTCCCCTTTGCTTGGAATGCAAAGTGTGATTAAATGTGTTATTTTTTTAACGCGTTATGGAGCACATGCATCGAAGCTTCTCAGCTGTGCTTGTGCTAAGAAAAGGAAACATTTTAAAAATAATGTAACATGATTGTCAGTGTAACCTTTTGTAAGTAGTGCCTGGAGGATTCAGAGTGTGGAGAAACTCGAGACAGCGTGTGTATTAACTTGTGGATTTTTCTGTGAGTATTTGGTGGCAGCGCGACAAAGTTGGTTCCGCAAGACTGCGTTAGCTGTGGAGCTCAGCTCAGAGCGAAATGAGGTGAATGGGAGGGGAGATGATGACGTCACTCCCCCACCCGCATCAACTGTGAATCCCCCCACAAACACAGTCTCTCGGAATTTGCATAAGCACAGCCCTTCACCAGCAATTTTAACTTAGTTACAAAGTGATCACAACTCTTCTTTATACCCTGCGTCATCGCATTAAACTTGTATCCCGCATTAGTTGTGGGCTTGACAAACGCCAGCGGCAGCCTGTCTATGAACTTAATTTAAACTTTAGGTTTACACCATGCTTTGAAGTAGCTGCAGTCATGAATATGCTTGTATGCGTCACTGTGCATGACAAACGGCAGTGGGAGCGTGTCTATAAACTTAAACTTATGGTTTACACTGTGCTTTGTTTCCGCAGTAGCTGCACTTATGAATATGCTTGTATGTGTCACTCGCTCGCTTCTTATTGTTTCGCTGCCTTCTCAATTGTATAATGCATGTTTTCTTCAGCGCTTTTTGGAGCTCTTCCTTGTTTTCTACATACTGTGGTCACAGTCAGTTCATGTGATTACGTGGGAGGCGTGATGATGTCACACGCAGCTCCGCCCCCCACGGCCATCGAGCTAACGTCCATTACAGTATATGGTGAAAAATAGGTTTCAGTTATGATCATCACGCGTAGAATGTCGAAATGAAACCTGCCCAACGTTTGTAAGTAAGCTGTAAGGAATGAGCCTGCCAAATTTCAGCCTTCTACCTACACGGGAAGTTGGAGATTTAGTGATGAGTGAGTGAGTCAGTGAGTCAGTGAGGGCTTTGCCTTTTATTAGTATAGATAAAAAAACTGAGAAAGCACATGTACATAAGTATTCACAGCCTTTGCCATGAAGCTCTAACTTGAGCTCAGGTGTATCCTGTTTCCCCTGATCATCCTTGAGATGTTTCTGCAGCTTAATTGGAGTCCACCTGTGGTAAATTCAGTTGATTGGACATGATTTGGAAAGGCACACACCTGTCTATAGAAGGTCCCACAGTTGACAGTTCATGTCAGAGCACAAGCCAAGCATGAAGTCAAAGGAATTGTCTGTAGACCTCTGAGACAGGATTGTCTCGAGGCACAAATCTGGGGAAGGTTACAGAAAAATCTCTGCTGTTTTGAAGGTCCCAATGAGCACAGCGGCCTCCATCATCCATAAGTGGAAGAAGTTCAAAACCACCAGGACTCTTTCTAGAGCTGGCCGGCCATCTAAACTGAGCGATTGGGGGAGAAGGGCCTTAGTCAGGAGGTGACCAAGAACCTGATCGTCACTCTGTCAGAGCTCCAGAGGTCCTCTGTGTAGAGAGGAGAACCTTCCAGAAGGACAACCATTTCTGCAGCAATCCACCAATCAGGCCTGTATGGTAGAGTGGCCAGACGGAAGCCACTCCTTAGTAAAAGGCACATGGCAGCCCGCCTGGAGTTTGCCAAAAGGCACCTGAAGGACTCTCTGACCATGACAAACAAAATTCTCTGGCCTGATAAGACAAAGATTGAACTCTTTGGTGTGAATGCCAGGCGTCACGTTTGGGGGAAACCAGGCACCGCTCATCACCAGGCCAATACCATCCCTACAGTGAAGCATGGTGGTGGCAGCATCATGCTGTGGGGATGTTTTTTAGCGACAGGAACTGGGAGACTAGTCAGATTAAAGGGAAAGATGACTGCAGAAATGTACAGAGACATCCTGGATGAAAACCTGCTCCAGAGTGTTCTTGACCTCAGACTGTGGTGACGGTTCATCTTTCAGCAGGACAACGACCCTAAACACAAAGCCAAGATATCAAAGGAGTGGCTTCAGGACAACTCTGTGAATGTCCTTGAGTGGCCCAGCCAGAGCCCAGACTTGAATCCGATTGAACATCTCTGGAGAGATCTTAAAATGGCTGTGCACCGACGCTTCCCATCCAACCTGATGCAGCTTGAGAGGTGCTGCAAAGAGGAATGGCCGAAACTGGCCAAGGATAGGTGTACCAAGCTTGTGGCATCGTATTCAAAAAGACTTGAGGCTGTAATTGCTGCCAAAGGTGCATCGACAAAGTATTGCATAAAAGGCTGTGAATACTTATGTACATGGGATTTCTCAGTTTTTTTATTTTTAATAAATTTGCAAAAACCTCAAGTAAACTTTTTTCACGTTGTCATTATGGGGTGTTGTGTGTAGAATTCTGAGGAAAAAATGAATTTAATTCATTTTGGAATAAGGCTGTAACATAACAAAATGTGGAAAAAGTGATGTGCTGTGAATACTTTCCGGATGCACTGTACATACTTTTCCAGAGTTTAAGATTAAATTCTAATGATAAAATAGAAGAACACTTGCATGGAATATGCTACGTGATAGCCAGCAAGTATTCCTGAGAAGTTCCTGAAAACCCCGACTGTTTGAGGTTTTTGAATAAACAACTGGTAAAGTAGACAAAATTAAAGCATACAACAAATTTACTTTTAAAATTTATTCGATACAGTTCCACTCTTAAACAGTAATACAATTGGAAACAATTTTTTTTTTACATCTTCTTTGATTGATCAGCTGCTGCATTGCTGCTGCTGCCGTTCCGCATGATGTGCTTGCCATGCTGTACTTCGAACATTTAAAAGCCTGTACAGCAGCTGTCCTTTTTGTCTCACTGCCTTGTCTCTCTTCTCCCCCAGACATCCTCAAACACTATTAGATCTCTTTTCGCTGTTCCATTATTTCACCAAGTAATACTTTCCGTTTGTTTGCACTAATGCGATCTTTGCTATCATTTTTTTGAGACTTTCAAAGTTTCCTACTTTTATTATCTCTAATCTGCTCTGCATGTGTATCATGCCAACATTTTTGAATTCTTTACAACGTTCTACTTTGTCTTTTTCCGGCCCCGGGTGTGGTTAAATCTCTTAGCATAAAGTCTAGTTTTGTGGGATGGGCTGACACTTTCCTTATTTTCAGAATTTGCATATAGATTATTTTTGTTCTTTTTTGCATTCTTTTCTCTCCAATGCTTTCGGGTCACTTTTTGACGCGCTGCTCTTTCTTCTTTACTTAGTTGTTGACGTGTCATCTAGAACGTATAAAATTTTTAAGAGATGAGAGCACAGGAAGTGTGTCCGCCAAAAGCATTTCAACAACTCAGAGGTTAGATGACCGTGGTCTTGTTTGAAAATGGTTGTAAGTACGCCGTGACTTGTAAAAGTCACTGTCTCATGGGACTTGCTTCCAAAGTTTGCAAGTATGATGTGACTTGACTGTCTTGTGGGACGTGAAAGTGTCTCTCTGTCTCTCTTCAAAAGATCATGTCTTGTCGCAGGAACAAAGTTTCATCTTGTCCCAAAATTTTTTTTATAATAGAGAGATAACAGTCAATTTCAATTAGGCTAATTGGCCAGAGACAGAATACGGACAGGAAAACAATACTCAGAATGCAGTGATACAATCACTGGAGTTTCTCAGGGTGTCTGTGCTTGGATCTTTACTCTGTTACTTATATTATCATCATTGATTCTGATATTAATAGGATAAATAGCCAATCATGTACTGGAGGATACTGGTGAAGTTTAAGAGGAACCACATTTAAGACCAAAGCCAAAACACACTTTACATAAAGGTTGTGGAAATCCAGAACAAACTCATACAGTTGAATCAGCGACCTTGAAAACTTTCATTACTATACAAATGTGATTATTTATAATAATAATAATAATAATAATAATAATAATAATAATAATAATAATAATAATAATAATAATATGAACAAAAGTCTGACAAAAATCAAGAGAAGCATTGCTAAATTATTTCCAGGTGCCCAGGGTATAAGTTATATAGGGAAAGGCAGAAAGAGCAGAATTAAAATAGAAGTATGCATGGTAGCCAACATGTAAGCATAAGATAAAACTAATATTAAATGAATAAAAATGAGTTAAGTAGCATCATTCAAGCAGATACAGTATGAGTAGATCTCATATTAAACAATCTTTTTGGTCAGACCCTTAATGATACTATTTATACCCACCACTACACACCTTTTGTAGATGACTTTATAACGTCTCTCTTTTGCACTTCACCAACTGAACATTCAATTTAGGTATAACAAAAATTCACATTGAACTTTCATGATAAAATAATATTATGAGTGTAATAAATAAAGTTGATGCAAATTGTTCATTTTAAAATTACTATTTGTTGGCTTAAGCAGTGGTATAAACAACAAAAGGAAGTCGAACGAGTGATACAGAGAGCGAAGAAACTTGAAAGTTCAAGTTCAGAAAGTCACACAGTCCCCGAAATAAAAGAGAAGTGGTAAGATATCAAGGTCGCTGTAAAAAGGCGAGTCATTGCCCAATGTCTGAGTGTCATACAGAAACGTATTAGGGTACAGAGAAAAGAAAAAAAGGTTGAAATTTCCACTTTAATCACATAGTCATTAAAGTCATTTAATAGTCATTAGTCATAAAAGTAGAACGTAATAAACTTCATCTTAAAATTGTTTAATTTACTTGTTTCTCAAATCACATCATAACTAAAGTTGCATGTTAAATGCTTCGTATTCTATTTGTTCTTCTATGTACTCTATGTGTGTGAATCACTATGTTCTTCTTTAACAGGCTTTCTCTTACACCGACAGGACACAGAATCCATTACATTCACAATGTTACAGCTCTCTGAACAATTCAAATACTAAGATGTATACTTGATATCATTTTCATGATGATAGGAATTAAAGCATGTATAAAACATTGGGGAACGGTGGCGCAGTGGTAGCAACAAGCTGGCGCTCCATCAAGAGACTGTTCCTGCCTCCCACAAGATGCTTGCTGTGCCATATGCAACCCTCGATAAAATGATTTATTGCAGCAGTACTGTCTCCTTTCAAACATACTAACCCCCAACTCCTGTTCTTCCTTTTTTTCTCCAAGTAACCAATCGCCACACAATCAGTTTCATTTTAATATCAATATCAATCATTTAAACAAATGTCTTAGAACGCTGAATCTTCAAAACTTTCAAGAAACATTGAAATATCTTCATAGTACATGTTTAATTATTCCATCCATCTATCCATCCAGGGTCACGCCATTCCCAGCAAGCACACAGAGTGAGGCAGGAACAATCCCTGAATGGGGCGCCAGTTCATTGCTACCGCTGTCCGCTCGTTTAATTATTAACAGTATACATTTAAATTAAGCTAAAAATTTATCTGCATAATGTAACTAGTACGCCCTGTTTAATGTTAAGCAAGCTCCAAGTACAAATAGCCTATAATAAGCCCAAAAAGCTTCCACAGTTTTGACTATGACCAAGCATAATAAATACCTCATTCCTCAAAAGGCTTAAATACACAAGCTTCTTGTTAAAAAGCTTTACTGCTTTAAATTCTTCAACCGACATATAAAACACTTCAATTCAACCCTCCAGTTTACACCATTGCCTCATATGATCATTTCAGACAACTAAAATTCTCTGACGCTGGACTCCTTACAATTTGAAAATTCATTTTCTCTTGACTAAGGCTCATTTACTTTTGTAGTTCCTACTATCTGGAAATCATTTTCAATGTGAAGGCGACATAGAATGTTGCTTATAACCTTTTCTCTATTGCATTTTGATCAGCCACGAGTCTAAATCTGTACTATGCTGACTTCACTTGTAGTTTATGGTCAGTCTTCTCTCTAGTTCACTATTACCCTTGTAGAGTCCTTTTTGTTGTTTTCTTGTAATTTATGTTTTTTTTTATTTCAATTGTACTTTTATTCACTTTGCTCTGCACCTCACAATGTTTACTCTGTGTAGGTAATATGTGCTATATAAAATAAAGATTTCATGATTGATTGACATAAAAAGCAGGGTGGGGGGGAGAGAGAAATTGGCATAGCATCCAGATCGCCCCTGCCCTAGGCTACATTTTGCCCCAGCCCTGAACCCCACTATAAAGTATAATGAATAGCTAGGAGAACTCAGTAAGTGGATGATTCAGTTAGCAAAGATCTAAAGAGTCACAGGGGTAGACAACATGAAAAGATGATACAAGTCACCCTGTAAAAAATAACAATTTCTAAAAGCCATAACACTGCATTAGATATCATTCGCCATTCTAACTTAAGTAAAAAGCTATAGGCACATCCATGATGCTAAAGTATACATGGCTCCATCAGAAACAAATAATCGTGCTCATTTAAAGCATATGCTGCTCAAAATTAAACAACATCAAGCAAGGTATTCTAAAATGAAGATACATAAACAGTCTCAATTATGTTGTATTCTATTAGAGAGGTCTGAAATTCTAGCAATCACCAATATATAATCATAAGTATTAAACCACAATCTAAATCTTGGTATACTTTAATGTCTTTATTGTACGTTGTTCAGAATAAATGATGGTCCATACTGTGTCCAAACAATATGTTCTATAAGAGGTTTATTGTACAGGTACTAAACTGAGGTTGTACTCTCTGCAAATAGGCGCAGAAGCAGTGACGGGTCCTTTGTTCCCTTTAACATTTCCACATATTAGCTAAGTGGTAGTTATTTGTGTAGGGGGAGAAAAAAATGTAATGTATTACCATAAATGAAAAGGCAGAATGTAAATGTGCATTGTGGCTTCAGTACAAAGGCATATTACTTGGGGTGGCTGGTGCTTGGAATGATTCACTTGCAGGTGGGCGTTAAACTGCCACTTGGCAAAAGCTCAGTAGTGTGGCCAAGATGCTTTTGAAAATAAAAAAAAAACAAGGACTGAATCCATCTAAAAGAGATACAGCTCACTTTAAAATTACAGCCTCATTTTAATAATTTCTGGAAGAAAACTGTGGTGTATAAAATAATGCTTTTCAGTCATTTTTTTCATATTGAGATTAAATTCCTACTTTATTTTTCTCCATTATACTTATTTATGTACTAGTCTGAAAAGAAAAATAACTTGGCAGTGCAGTTTATTATTATTAGATTAGATTCCTGTACTGACTGAACTTGCATTTTGCTTTTAGCAAACCAGTCAGGTGAATCTTCCTATTATTGCAAAACATATTATCTATAAGTCACAATCTTACAAAAATAAAACATATTTCCTGTTATAGTTTATATCTTATGTATTATTCTTTCTTTGCAAACAAAAAATAAGAATGGATAAAAAATAACAAATGCCACAAATAAAATAATATAAATAATAGAAAAAATTTAAATGACTTGAATATATTAAAAAAGGACAGCACAGTGTTATTGGTATCATACTTTGAGAGATGATTTATCCATTTCCCAAAGATAAGTGGGCTTTGTTAACTTAGTGTACAAGATAGTGTGTAGGATAAGGTGTAGGATTTAGTAAGTGTAAATGTACATAGGCAATGTAGTTTTGGAGAAAGTAGACAAGTTATAATACTTATGTGACATGCTGAGTGTTGATATGCCAACTTGCATAAACCTGGAAAATGGCCATTAAACTGGTGATGATAATATGTGAGCTACTATCAGTGTTAAAATCACCACGTCTGCTTAAGCATTAAGCAGAAACATGAAGAAAGGCTGCTTTTAGAAAGAAATGCAATTACTGTGAAAGTAACTTTGAGCCAAAGCTGTTATTGAAAAGGTAAGGTTGGTTGATTAAAGCCAGTGGCACAATATAAAACTGCTCAAAAAAATTAAAGGAACACTTTGAAAACACATCAGATCTAAATGGGAAAAAGAAATCCTCCTGGATATCTATACTGATATAGACTGGGTAATGTGTTAGGAACGAAAGGATGCCACATCGTTTGATGGAAATGAAAATGATCAACCTACAGAGCCCTGAATTCAAAGACGCCCCAAAAATCAGAGTGAAAAAATTATGTGGCAGGCTAGTCCATTTTGCCAAAATTTAATTGCAGCAACTCAAAATTGTACGCAGCACTTTGTATGGCCCCTGTGTTCTTGTATACATGCCTGACAACATCGGTGCAATGCTTCTAATGAGATGACAGATGGTGTTGTGGGGGATCTCCTCCCAGATCTGGACCAGGGCATCACTGAGCTCCTGGACAGTCTGAGGTGCAACCTGGTGGCATTGGATGGACCAAAACATAATGTCCCAGAGGTGTTCTATTGGATTTAGGTCAGGAAAGTGTGGTGGCCAGTCAATGGTATCAATTCCTTCATCCTCCAGGAACTGCCTGCATACTCTCACCACATGAGGCCAGGAATTGTCGTGCACCAGGAGCCACTGTACCAGCATAGGGTCTGACAATGGGTCCAAGGATTTCATCCTGATACCTAATGGCAGCCAAGGTGCCTTTGTCAAGCCTGTAGCGGTCTGTGTGACCCTCCATGGATATGCCTCCCCAGACAATCATTAACCCACCACCAAACTGCTCATGCTGAATGATGTTACAGGCAGCATAATGTTCTCCATGGCTTCTCCAGACCCTTTCACTTCTGTCACGTGCTCAGGGTGAACCTGCTCTCATCTGTAAAAGCACAGGGCACCAGTGGTGCATCTGCCAATTCTGGTATTCTATGGCGAATGCCAATCGAGCTGCATGCTGCTGGGCAGTGAGCTCAGGGCCCATTAGAGGACATGGGGCCCTTGGGTCACCCTCATGAAGTCTTTCTGGTTGTTTGGTCAGAGACATTCACACCAGTGGCCTACTGGAGGTCATTTTGTAGGGCTCTGGCAGTGCTCATCCTGTTCCTCCTTGCCCAAAGGAGCAGATACTGGTCCTGCTGATGGGTTATGGACCTTCTATGGCCCTCTCCAGCTCTCCTAGAGTAACTGCTTGTCTCCTAGAATCTCCTCCATGCCCTTGAGACTGTGCAGGGAGACACAGCAAACCTTCTGGCAATGACACGTATTGATGTGCCATCCTGGAGAAGTTGGACTACCTGTGCAACCTCTGTAGGGTCCAGGTATCGCCTCATGCTACCAGTAGTGACACTGACTGTAGCCAAATGCAAAACTAGTGAAGAAACAGTCAGAAAAGATGAGGAGGGAAAAATGTCAGTGGCCTCCACCTGTTAAACCATTCCTGTTTTGGGGGTCATCTCATTGTTGCCCCTCTAGTGCATCTGTTGTTAATTTCATTAACACCACAGCAGCTGAAACTGATTAACAACCCCCTCTGCTACTTAACTGACCAGATTAATATCCCATAAGTTTCATTGACTTTATGCTATACTCTGATTAAAAAGTGTTCCTTTAATTCTTTTGAGCAGTATATTATTTATAGGCTAGGTATCAAAGTCAGTGACTGCGTTTGCTGAATCTTGTTGTGTTGACGATGTCAGATTCCACACAACTAGGAATTGCAGGAGATGACAAATCAGAAGATTCTGAGATGACTTTCCATCCCAGTTTCAAATTTTTAAAATATAACAGGTTTGCTGGATGCCAGATTAACGGGCTGCCCGATGGTGCCAATATCTGTATGAATGCTTTGCAGGTATGGCAAATTCACTTCCAATTCCTGCTCTTTTTTCATTTTTTCCATTCTGTTGTCAGTCAGTCAGTCATTTTCCATCCCGCTATATCCTAACACAGGGTCACGGGGGTCCGCAGGAGCATGATAAAACAAAAATGAGACATCAGATAGACAAGCTTCTGTTCGGTTTGCATGGTTTAAAACACCCAACTTCCTTAACCCTCAGAGGTTGCATTTTATACATTGTACTTCCAGGTGAGTGCACATTGGTTATTAACTCTTGCACACACTCAAGCCCATCACTATGACTTAAAAGAAAATCAAACCCATATGATTTAGTTAGGGTATGTCACAGACCAGTCCGAATGACATTCTGTGGATGTCAAATGATACATCATGATGTGGGCTTCAAATATTAAGTAACTGAAAACAGCAAATGAAAATTGTCTGAACAATTGTGCTGTGTGATAGGGCATTAATAAGTGCTAACTTCATTTTTAGTGACTGAGTTAAAATCATTGTCAAAGAAACAAGCACAAAGCACAGAAGACACTAAAATATCTGGCTATTGGCTTCAATCTCATGTTTAAACAGTGTTCAGGTCTAAACACTGATGGTGACTGACACATTCCCTTATATAAGGGTGTGTCCCCAAATCTAAAAATGCCAAGAAAACTAATAATAGAAGGAAAACTACAGTTTTAATAAAAATAAAGGCAATAATGAAGATTACAAGACTTTGGAAGCAAAAACACAATAAATCAATATAAAAAGACCTTTCACACCTCTCCCTTCTTGCACCTCTCTCCTTCCACTTGCCAAGTGAATTTACATCCACATTCAATCAGATGCTAGTTCACTGAATCAATGACTACTGGCTTCTTTTATATTGGTTCCCTGGACTACTTCTGAGGTCCCTTTAGGCCAAACCCTACTATATTTACATCCCCTGAATCATTCAAGGGACACTTTTTCAAACATCTCCATCTGGCATCACTTCTGGGGCAGGTTATGATCGGCCTTCAGTTAAGAATGTGTTCTACCACCTGTTGACACCGGCTCTGTCCTCAATCACATTTACAGAGCTATAACTAGAAATCCTGAACTCCTTGTCAACAGGCATTTGAGAATACCAAAGAGCCAAAAGCCAGACAAAGGAAGTTATGGATAAGAATATAATGTCAATGTCTAGTACGAACAAAGAGCACAGAATTAATTTTATTTACAGACCGTCAAGTTGCTGGTTTTGCTATGTGTCTTGGTTTAGGGCTTTTTGGCGATAGATTGGTAAAAACTAGTGATAGCCTTTATGGTAAAACTGTGTTAAATGCTAAACTACAAACTATAAAGAAGTTAGATAATTTAAACTGCTACTGCAAGGAACTGAACAACAGAGAAGACATAAGGCATAAGACTAGTTATAGAACACTGAGGAATAGTAAATAGGAGGGTAGAAGATCTAAACTGCATGATGCAACATTATTTATATTTAGAACCATTCAGTTAAATGAGTAAGGAATGTGAATATTTTAAATTTACTGAATTGAACTTTTAAAACAAAGACACAATGCACGGTGTTTGTCTCATTCTATCAGCGAGTCCCGCAGGCAACTGAATGTTTATTCAGAAGCAGGCAACTTTACTGTAAATTTGGAGATGGATGAAAGAAAGAGAATTTCAGCAAAAAGGATAAAACATAACATAAAAATTTCTCATACACCATACATTCCCTGCACAATAAAAAACAGGGATCCCTGAGTTTGTTAAAATAAACTGTTTTACTGATAAAATAATGAAATACCGTAACATTTTTTGCATGTCTGTCATTTCATGAAAAGATTATTTGTCTAACACCTGTGACGGACAGCTGGGTCCCATGCCCGGCCGGGACGCCTCTGATGCATACGTCCCGGGGGAGCCATCATGGACTTTGCAATACCTCCCGCGGGGCGCTTGGGGGCACTCTCCCTGGCAATGGATTCCTCCTCAGTCTCCCCCGTGGCTCCATGGGACATGGAGTCCACTACAGCAGCCCGGTTGGGAGATGGGGTGGCCGCTAGGGGGTGCTGCAGAGAGCCAGCGACCACACTGGACGGTTTATCAGCCCCACCCGGAGGTGCAATTAAGACCAGCTGGTCAGGCACCTGGATCACTTCCAGGTGGGGTATAAAAGGGCCTGCCTCCCAGCAATCGAGGCCAGAATCGGGAGGAAGAGGACGAGGTTGCCTGGGAGGAGTGGTGGAGCAGGAAAGTGTGGGTTTGTGTTGGTTTGGTGCTTGGGACTGTCCCTGCACAATAAAAAACAGGGATCCCTGAGTTTGTTAAAATAAACTGTTTTACTGATAAAATAATGAAATACAGTAACATTTTTTGCATGTCTGTCATTTCATGAATAAAACTGAATAAAAGATTTTGTCTAACACCATTGAAATTAAGTGTTCACATAATTTCAAGCAGGGCAGCGTGGAGGTGCATTAATTAGTTCTTTTTTCCCCAAGGTTCAAGTATACTGGGTTTGAATCACACTCCTGGTCACTGGATGTTCTTTAAGTACCTTCCTGTGGTACTTCGGTATTTCTGGGTACTCCAGTTTTTGTCACACATGCCAACTATGTGTATGTTAGGGTAAATGGCAATTCTAAATTAGTCATGTTAGACCCTGGGTCATTATCACCGCTTAACATAGGTTTTTGCTCATCCTGAACCCAACCTGGACTAAGTACATCTAAAAATATTATAATTACAAGAAGTACCGTACATTACATGTAAGTGCACAAAGTAATGTAGAGAAATACTCTGAAGTTTTTTTTTTTGTGAAGCGATAAAACTTTAACATAGTCGGAGAAAAGATGTAAGCAGTGCAAAGTAGTAATCATTTGAAAAATGAAACATTGTTGAAAAAATTCTGTAGAGATGTGGATTAAAAAAGTCGTAATATTTTCAAATACCTCTTTGATGAAATAGCTGCAAAGGCAGACATCCTGAAAAAAATGACACTATAGTAGGAGTCAAATTGCTGAAAGCTGTATGGTACTAATGGATATGAAATACAGGCTTTAAACCACTAAATCACTGAATTAATGAGCAGCGAGACCATTAATAAATGGTGCACAGTATAGACATCACGATAAACAGCATGTGGAAACCTAACATTAATTGTGACAAAATAATCAATTACAATAGCACACTGCTGAACTAAACATCATTTCATTCAAATAACTCAGCATGCTAACAAATAGCAGTAGAATATTTCATCCCATCACAAGAGTATGCATTGAATAAGAAAACACTTCCCTTGATTGTGAGGACAGGCACTGATGCAGATAAATAATGGAAAGTGGTGATTTTTTTTTTATTAAGTATGGTTGAATTCACATTTGATTACAGAACCTAAATATCTACTGTATCTGTTGTTAATAATTCCAAGAAGGATACAAGATAAGTGAATTTAATGTCAATAAAAGAAGTAGGTTTCTGTTCAAATAAAGATAAACGTTCAATCAAAGGATTTGTTCTGTTGCTTTTTATCCCTAATTTTCCTTTCATGTGTTAATTATTTTTAAACCTTTTGATAGACAAACCAATTACAAAGGTGAACTGCTAATTATCGCCGCCACTGACCTGAGGTGCCATTATTTAAAGCACAGTATTT
The DNA here is from genome assembly GCF_016835505.1 of Polypterus senegalus. Classification (NCBI taxonomy): domain Eukaryota; kingdom Metazoa; phylum Chordata; class Cladistia; order Polypteriformes; family Polypteridae; genus Polypterus; species Polypterus senegalus. Next base: position 31,652,045 of record NC_053162.1, on the reverse strand, counting down.
GCCTCAGTTCTTTGCAGAGATGTTGTCACTTGGGGAGTCTTTTCTCACCGTGCTTGTTTAGAACAAGTCTTTTAGTTAATGGAAACTTTCTTTGTGATATTTTGGCATACTGCATCTTGTACGTGTTCTGATTTTCAGTTTTGGGTTGCTACTCTATTTTTTGTGAGAAGTTTATTCTTCTGGAATTTACTTTGGGACATTTTATTACATATATAATTTTCACTTTCAAATTCTTTTCAAGAATGTGGAAAATAAATGTATGCAATTGCTGCTTTTTTGTGAGTTTCAGAGAAAATTGTGTGTTGAAGTACTTAGCACAGCTTCCTCAAAGCAAAGTGGCAAAAAACTGGCAAAGTGGAACTGAATCTCAGAAAGTGCACACATTGCAGGGAGGTTTCCCATTTTGTTCATATGTGCCATCATCTTTCATGTCCATGCACTCAAATCTCCTCTTATTGTTCTTGTTTGTGCTGAACATATACCAACTGATGATGAAAGTACAGTGGAACAAAATAATAAATAAATATTATAAAAAACTAAAAATTAAATTGCATATACCAACTGAAAAAAATAAATAAATAAAATAAATAAAAAAATAAATACTTTTAAATTCCAGATGAAACAGAGCTACAAATTAACATGGAATAGCAAAATCAAACATTGAGAAGGGAGGAAAAATGTGGCAATAAAAACAGTATGTTTACACAATATTCTTGCAGTGCTCAACAATACAACACAATAGCAAGATTACTATTGTGAAATAACCCAAACAAGTCTAACCTTAACTAATCTGCTGCAAATGTGTTTGGAGAAATTTTGAATGTCCAATGTAGAAGATAAATCAGATTTCTGCCCTGAGCAGAAGAACAAATATAAATTTAAAGATTCTTACTCGGGAGCTGGAATGCCCTCATCATCAGACTGAGTCATTTCATCTTCTGATTGGTCGCTGAGGAGGTCACATGGCAGAATGGAGGCTGAGTCTGCAATCTCCAGCACAGGTGCAATACTTGGTCTCCGGCTCTCTGCTCCATTCTCTGTTGGCAATGCCAGCTTGGTGCAACTATTTGGCTGACACTCTGTGTTCTGCAGATCCATGGCAACTGTTCCTAGAAACAAGAAGACAATTAATACAGTTCCCAGGTATTAAGAAAGTACTAAGGAAGGCAAGCAGGCCTATTCTGCTAAGAAATGAAAATAAAGGAAAACATATGCACAATGATGAACTGGATAAGTGTGTTGAAAAAAATGTATTGATACTATGTAAAAAACTAAAAATAACAAGCACTCAGTAGGCCTTTACTTAGCTATTTAATAATCAGACATTGCACACATATGCAGGTATTGCCACAAATTTAACAAATGTATAGTTAATTCCTTAATACCCAGCCACCTACCATTAATAAACATATCACAAAACTGTTGGTTTTGAGTTGAGCAGGACTTCCCCTTTCCCTTCTCACACAGTAAGAATATGCATCTATTTCTGTCACATTAGACTGGTGTCCCAGAGAGTGGATGTGTGTAGTATACAACAGGTATGTTCAGTAATTATTTTGTAACAGTGATCTATATTAGAATTGGTTATTCATATATGTATGCATTTACTATATTTTCACATTATACAGCCAGACTTTGCTTCCATATATGCACAAATAATCAACATTTTAGCTTGTACTGAGAATATGAAATGCTATATGGACTACAGTATAAAAGGCATCCAGAGACAGAAATTATAAAATCACAGCTGCAATCTTAGAATCCACCAAAATGTCTGGCAACAATGTGAAAGAGTGGGGCATAAGCAGAGTTTTATTGCTTACTCAACAATAGCTAATAAAAAAGTGAAGGTACTACATGCTGTTATCATTATCTACTGTATGTACATGGTTTAACATCTTAGTGTTATGCACCTTTTTCTGAACCAAATCATGTAGACAAATCTAGGTAGACAAAACCTGAGCCCCAATCAATAAACTTGTCCTACTTCTTGTTGTATCACAGACTCACGTTTGATAATATAGATGTGCTGTTTTCAAAATTGTTTGTCTGAAGTTAAGCTAAGTTCTACTTCTTAAGCTACATGTTGTGTCTCCTGTTTTAAGGTGCGTGGGCTGTGTTTTTGAGCTAGTATTGGGTCAAGACAAAACAAACTATTTTTTGGCAGTGTGTGCCCTCTGCACTATGATGTTTAAGTTGCCATGAGTTTCAGGGTTGCTTCAATGCTGCTTCCCACAACCCTATAATGAAAAAAGTAGGTTCAGAAAATGGATACATCTGTGGTATTCCTCCTTTGTCAAAAACAATTAATTGTCATAACCTGCATCCATGTGCTCTATAGTTCAAAACCTTGACTTTCTAGCAAAAGTAGTAACCTGTACATATAGTGCTACACTAGGACATTTTTCTACCATACTGAACAAACAGTATTAAGACTGCAGATATCCTGTTTAAATTATAGGCAGTTGTTCCACCTTTACAGCTTACCCATACTAGCGATGATGCTGTGGACAGGCAGTCTAGAAGGACCAGCGTAAAAGCTCCCTGAAGATATGCCTTTGCGATTATGCTTCTCTTCCTGTTTGAAGATAAAGGCGGAATTCTCCTCTTTGGTAATATTGATATAGTAGCATGTGTCTGAGGCAGCCATGATGTGGCGGGGCCCAGGGTTTAATAGAATGCTTTTATTGTCTTCCCGTTTGACACCAATCAAGCAAACACCATACCTAAAATGTGAATTGAAGTTCTCAGAATAATCAGCTCTCCATACTAATTGATATTCAATCAAAATAAAGAACTCACTATAACTTTAATTCCACACAATGTTTAATACATCAAAGGCAGAAATGGTCAAATTACTAAAGCTTAAACAACTTGGTGAGTAAAACATGACATGTACTGAAGCACTTTAAGCATTTAAGGTGTATCTGAAATGGATCATTTATAATATTTCTTAGGCAAATGAAAGGAAACAAAGATTAATTTATTTCCTTTATGTTTCATATTATACAGTTGATTATGAATAAAGAAAACAGTACAGGATATTTTATTAGATCAGGTAGACTTGTATGTATTTTTACTCTCGAGATACTATACACTGCCCCCTTTCTGCAGCATAAGCCCAATGCCATAAATTAAATTAAATTCTAGCAATCTTATTTACCTACAAGAATCAATATATGTTAACCCACTTCACCTCCACTTGCTCTCTGCTACAAATTGCATGCCACTCAAACATTTATGAGGTGCCAGTACTTCCAGCAACATTGATATTATCAGCTCTATTCTGCCAGTAGTTACCAAGCAGGACATAAAAGATAGGTCAAACAATATAAGTTAAAGCTAGAGAAATGACGCAGAAGATCCAAATGGATGGATACTACTAGGGAATTATTGTTCATGTAGCATGCTGGCCCAAACATAAAGATTGATTACAATTATTCTTTATTTATTGGATGAATATACAAAAGGCAGATTTAATTTAAAATTAAATTCTTCTTTGTTTGATAAAAAGTTATTAAATAGTGAAAAAGAAGTTCTAATATTGTATTTTAAAAGATACACACATAAATGTTCTCCTAAAATTCTAGCATGCTTCGTAACTGTTATCTAGGTAATCAATACTCAACTACTTAAGAGTTCTTGATGTTTGCTTTTTGTTGACAAACACAAACAATTAACAAATGGGCTGGAGTAATAAGAAATACAATATGAAAGGGATTTGAGTTTATGTGATATAGTGGACGTATTTGGCAGGCAATGGAGAGCAGCAGTTAAATGTTTAATAAATATCGATGGTTACACACTATGCAAACTGAAGTATATACAGTAAAGTAAGAAACATCTTCTCATAGATAATGAAACAGCGGCTATCACTGCTGCATCACAGCATTAAAGACATCCCTACACAGTGTATTGGGAATGCTTACATATCATAAAATATATTTTGCCAATGAATTAATTATGTTGTAGCTACCTAGTTATCTTCTGTTTTTCATATTCTCCTTTGCTTGATGATGATGAGCCTTCACAGAGCAGAGACTGACTTACTAGTACGCCCTTGACTTGGATAGCCATATTATTGGCAGTAAACAACTTACTTTTTATGAGCATGGAAGGAGGCATAGGTGAAGCTCTTCCCTTCATACTCTCCGAAGAACTTGCTGTCTCCAAGTCGAATATGATAAACTTCATTCCCAGAACATCGACCATACATCTTCTGCCACTGCTCTGGAGACTGTTGGCCTTCCCTGCAATATTAATAGAGGAAACTGAAAAAGGAGTAAAAGATAAAGGCCAAAATTTGCAGGTTCCACAATTTGTTATTGAAGAGACTGTATTGGTTTTCCTATTCCAAGAAATGTATTTATTTCCCAGTCAATAATAATGGATAATACAGAAAATATATAAAGGAAATGCATTTTCCCATTCACTCAATATGGATTTTCTCCATGAAGAATGCACCCATGCCATTCTGTTTCATCCCTTATAAAAATTTCCAAATATTGTTTAGTCTTTTGAAAAGTAGGCTGCCCTCTGGCTCTCAGTTTAGGCTGCAGCTTCATTCATTTATTAGCAGATATGAATGAATCATCTATTCCATACATTGCATGTCTTTCTTTTACATTTCCAGTAGCTTTTCATTTCATTAAAATGAAGCATTCTTTTTGCGAATATTGAAGGTGTTTGGCAAACTCCTACTGTATCATTTGACCTTAAAGTCAGATTAAACATTGGATTATTTGACCTGATGCTTTAGACAGCACAATAATTGTGAGGCAGTGCTGTATATGTAACATGTGCTAGGAAAAAGGATTAAAACACTCAGCACTGCACATGTCAAAGATGGTGGAGATAAATGTGTCTTCCTTTTTACAATAATAGTCCAACAGATACCAATGAGCCACATGCATCAAAGTTTTCATTCATCAATGTTATTTTTCTGTTTTTACTTTTAAGTGTTTTCTTTCTTTTTGTGAGATCTTTTTGATATAACATAACAGATTACATCTTCTGGACTATATATTGCCTACTGTAAAGTTTGGCAGAGGAGAAAAATGGTGTGGGGCTTCTTTCCATGCAGGTTATTATTAATGCTACAGCATATAAAGACATTTTTTGACAGCTTTGTGGCAACACTTTTTGGAAGGCATGACTGTGTTCCTCTGGACAATGTCAGGCCCGTAAAGAAATAGTATGATGAACTTGATATAGAACTTGAGTTGATAGAGCATTGAACTATGACCTCAACCCTACTGATCATCTTTGAGATCCCTAGTGTGTGCTTGGTGTGTGGGTGTGTGTGTGTGTGTGCCTTGTGGTGGGCTGGCACCCTGTCCGGGATTTATACCTGCCTTGCGCCCTGTGCCCTGTGCTGGCTGGGATTGGCTCCAGAAAACCCCCGTGACCCTGTGTTAGGATATAGCGGGTTGGAAAATGGATCGATGGATGGATGAAATGCTGATTGGATTTTTATAGTGAAGCAAATTGTGACAGGAAGTTCATCATCTTGTGGAAGGTAGAAGCAAAAAAAAACAAACAAAAAAAACAAAACAAAAAGAACCGGAAACAAGAACAGAAGACATTGGGGAGAAGGAGATCTTCCATTTTGGAAAACAAACTGCTGGGACTGGTATTAAGGATTACAAAGTGGTTGTGGAATTCTAAATGGAATGGGGAACCTTCCAGATAATTTGTTTATTGCAATAGGCCCACTGAATGTTCTCAGACTTTACAAAAAAACAACCAGCATCGCAGAAGCAAAAAAGTTTCATGGGATGGGTGAGATTAATCAAATTTCATAAAGAAAACAGAGAATTACCTTACTTGTTAGACGTGATAAAATTAACAGACTCATATTCTTTAGTTTATTCTAACCTTTTTCTTTTATATTATATATATATATATATATATATATATATATATATATATATATATATATATATATATATATATATATATATATATATATATATATAAACTAGCAAAATACCCACGCTCAGCGGAGAAGTAGTGTGTTAAAGAAGCAATGAAAAGAAAAGGAAACATTTTGAAAATAACGTAACATGATTGTCAATGTAATTGTTTTGTCACTGTTGTGAGTGATGAGTGTTGCTGTCATATATATATATATATTTACACACACACACACATAAACATATATATATACATATCTATACATATACACATATATACACATATATACAGTATATATATATCTACATATATACACATACATATACATACACACATACATACATACACACACACATATATATATACATACACACACACATATATAAACATATATATACATATAGATACATATCTACATATATACACACACAGCTATTTCGTATCAGTGCAATACGCTGCTTGTTAAAACGGATAACTCCCGCTCTTACGTGCAAGTCTGCGTGGATATTATGAACTATCGTATTTGTTCAAGTTCTATTTAAATTTTAAATAGAAGGAATTTTTATTTAGTCGACAGAAATATCTTTGGTAGGAATGGTAAAACAGACAGGAATATTATTCGTGAATAAATCAACTCAAACCTTAAATAACTTAAAAGAACAAACATTCAAATTTCTTTACTCTTATGTAAATTTATATAAAAAATAAACTTAGATTTTAAATATCCCAAAAGATTTTGCTCTCCATAAAAATATATCCTTTCAAAATTATACAAATTCAAATATGAACATGCTGCATAACAAAACCTGGAAATATAAATAAAATGTGTTCCTTTCAGCAATAACAAATCAAATCATTAAGTTGTCTTTGCTCATATGTCATTTTAGAGCTGGACGCCTGGCATCTATTTTTGGCAACAGGTTCGTTTCTGTTTGGTGTGAGGTTCTGTGTTGTGGAGATTCTCAGGATGGATTGCAGGTGCTCATCAGTGAGGCGACTCCTGTGTGCTGTTTTGTTATTCTTTATCACTGAGAAGAGCTTCTCACACAGATATGTGCTACCAAACATGCACAAGGTTCGAGCCGCATGTAGACGGACTTTTTTTGTTCTTCAAAGTCACCAAAGCGCCTGCAAACTCAGTGCTTCGGTTTATCAGCAAAGTGCGATTTGGGAACACCGTAGTGACGACTTGGTTTAACATTACTTGGCAACAGGGAAAGTTGCACTGGTGCATTTGTGTCTCCCATAAAAGCAACTTCACTTGAAATCACTTTGTGATTGTGCACGGGTAAAACGTCCGCTGAAGTGTCAGATTCTTATTTAATTCTTCTGCTTTCTGTATCTTCTGCATTGCATTCAGGTCTTTCAGCCTCACTGATGAGCACCTGCAATCCATCCTGAGAATCTCCACAACACAGAACTCCCTGATGTTTTGTCTCATAGTGCCGTCTTAGATTAAATTCTGTAATTACAGCCACATTAGCTCCACAAATGAGACACACGGGTTCAGTAAACATATACTCAGCCTCCCATCGGTTTTTAAAGGCTCTATTTTCAGAATCAACTTCTCTCTTCAGCATCGTGTGAGCTAGCTTCGCAATAACTTGCAGCATCATAAGCTAGACTTGATTAACGCGTAAGTGTTGGCAAGGCAGCTGAAGCGCTGCATTATGGGATCTGTAGTTTATTGTGTTACCAGCGCTTCATATACCCGGCTTTAATAACAATAATACAGTATATAAAATGATCTCGGGCGGATATAATTACACGCCGGGCGGATGTGGGCCCTTGAGTTTGACACATATGGACTAAATAGAACTTGAAAAGATATATTTTTCAAATGTGATCGCAATTCAGATAGAGTTGACGCACTACAGCCTGCATGCCTCAATAAGTCATCCTCCCTGCCTTACTTTTTACCGTTCATCTAATGAATACACTGAGTATGGCTTTACCAAAACAATCATTGATGGCGAATAAAGTATCCATTATTCGAGTATGTAGATCGGGATATATATACAGTATATACATATATATATATACCCGCGTATGGCAGCGGAGAAGTAGTGTGTTAAAAAAGCTAGAAAAGAAAAGGGAACATTTTAAAAATAACGTAACATGACTGTCAATATACAGTATTTGTTTTGTGAGTGTTACTGAGTGTTGCTGTCATCAAGGATTTGATTATCATTATTTCTTTCAATCAGGTTCGTATTTGTAGGATGTGTTGTGTTCAAGTTACATTCCGTGTTTGTCAATCGTTGTAAAGATGACAGGTTTCATTCATCGATTCGTTTCTTACTGCATCAATAAACAGCTCGTCTTCTTCTTTATCTGAGACCTGACACACTGCATGCACGGGTTTTTTACACTGTCTTCCTTTAGCGGACATTGACTTTTTCCACCGTGTGCTTTGTTTCCACAGTAGCTGCATTTATGAATATGCTTGTATGTATCAAACGCTTCATATTTTTTGCTGCCTTTTCAATTGTGTAATTCGGTTTTGTTCAGCTCTTTGGAACTGTTGCTTTTATCTGTGCACTGCGTCAGTTCACGTGAGCCACTCGGTGTACATGCATCGAAGGTTCCCAGCTGTGCTGGTGCCATCTCGTGCTATGTCCATGGCTGTATTTAATGTTACCTTAGTCCTGGCACTTAAAACTTTCTCTCGCAGTTTCGCTGAGTTTGTGTCAAACACCACCCTGACCATCTCATCTTCCTCTCCATAAGCACAGTCCTTCACCCGTGAATATTTAGTGGCAGTTTGCTATTGGATTGCCGCTGACGGACGGCCTTATATGGGTGGGCACTAAATTACAAACGCCAGCGGCAGCCTGTCTATGAACTTAATTTAAAGTGTAGGTTTACATCGTGCTTTGAGTAGCAGAACTCATGAATATAGCTGTATATGTCACTCGCTCGCTTCTTATTGTTTCGCTGCCTTCTCAATTATATAATGCATGTTTTCTTAAGCGCTTTTTTGAGGTCTTCCTGGTTTTCTATGTACTGCGTGATTACATGGGAGGCGTGATGATGTCACACGAAACTCCCCCACGGCGTTGAAGCTCATCTCCATTACAGTAAATGGAGAAAAACTGCTTCCAGTTATGACCATTACGCGTAGAATTTCGATATAAAACCTGCCCAACTTTTGTAAGGAAGCTGTAAGGAATGAACCTGCCAAATTTAAGCCTTCCACCCACACGGGAAGTTGGAGAATTAGTGATGAGTCAGTGAGTGAGTGAGTGAGTGAGTGAGTGAGTCAGTGAGTGAGTGAGTGAGTGAGTGAGTGAGTGATGGCTTTGACTTTTATTAGTATAGATATATATATATATTGTGGTCCCAGGAGGACGTGAGGAGGGCTTGTGCCTCCTCCAGACCGCGAGGGGGCGTCCGTCCTGGTTCTGTGGGGAGCCACGGGTTGAGGACATGGAAGCCCTACCCTGTAGGGGCCCGTGGTCACCGCCAGGCGGCGCCCCAATGCCGGTTCATCCCGTGTGGCCCTCGGCCCTATGTTAAAACAGAGAAACCTTTCATTTTGCTTCAAGTACAAATTAGTCTACTGTTTCAATTTTACCTTTACAGGGCTTACTCCAGGTTTTATATTTTGCACATTTCCTTCTTTTACCTGTCCACCAGAAACTCTGATCCTTTCATAGGGTACTACTGATAGTGATTTTATGCCAGATTATTATTGGGTATCTCTCTATTTGGTACACTTTCAAAAATGTTGTGTTTAAATCACAGACCCTCCACCACTAACACACATCATTTAATGATATTTTTATGTCACTTGAATTGGAATCTGTGTTGTATTAAAGATATTGAGCCTCCACAAGTTTATTTTGGCTACATTTTTAACTACGTGACATTGAAATGAACTGTTAAAAAGCACATATTTAATGCAGTCCACTAACACATGTTCTGTAATTGCTTTCTATTATCTCTTTCATTATTGAATATGACTCACTGTTACAAAAATATTAAATAAACATAAATGTGATAACTGACTCTTGGATGGCAGAAGTAAAAAATGAGAAATGCTCAATGCACTTGAATATTATGCAATGCGTACATTTTCTAGCTTGGCTGAATTTGTAATCATCTACCAGTGGCAGTGAAACTTTAGTAGTGTTTTTGCCTGTCTTACCTCATTTAAAGCAGTCCTTGGCTTTTTAATGTGTTTAGTGGTTTCTTTCTTATAAGGTTATAGTGTCATTATAGTCACATGTACAGAATAAAGTAGAATTCTTACATGTATTTGCTAATCAGTCTGTAGCACTATTTAAGATCTACTCAAGAGTCATGTTGGTCTCCTCTCCATATTTCTTGTGTTTAATAAAAATAAACATACCTCACCTGACATTCACATCATGTACTTTACAATCACAAACATAAAATATATATTCAGAGTTGGTCAAAGGCATTTAATTTTTTGTAAACACATTAAATCACAACTATGTTCAATTATGGTAATACTTACTTTTTTTCAAACAAATATCAGAGAAAAACATGTGAATTTAGCAGGGCAGCTATCCTATCTTACAATTGTTAGGATGCAGTCATTTACGGTTATTAGCGTTAAAGTGTTTCACTGATTGCAAAACCGATTTGAACAAAAACCCTGCAGCCACAGGAACCCCCAAGGACTGAACTTCAAAACCATTCCCTTAAGTAAATCAATAAAATAACAAAGTTGTTTGCAACACATAGTCCAAGACAAAAAAAAAATCAATGTCCAAACGGAATTTCAAAATACCAAAGGAGATATAGAAAGTAAAAAAAAATAATGGCAGTAATGTCATACAGTATGTCTGGCCTATAAATGTGTGATTGCAAAAAAGAAAATATACACATATAAGTTAGTTTTACATATGTTATACTTTTGAATGCAATTTTAGGTGGGAAAAAAAAGCATACAAACGTAAGCCAGTAATGCGTAGCCAAGGAGAGTGCGTTGATACTCACTGTCCTCTTGATGTGTGAACTAACAAGGTGATCATTGTGGAGGTGGCAGGGCAGATACAGTTTAGAGCCAGCATTGCATACTTAAACTCTTCTTCACAAACAACATGATCTGCAAGACAAATTCTGTAAGTTACAATCTCTAATTTGGCAAATTCCTGCTTTCTTTAAGGTATTTTTAGGACTGCTTCAATTCCTTTTTATTTTTGGCACCTTCTGATTAACTGAATATTTTCATGGGGTGACAGTGCTATTGCAGTTTCAAGGTATCTAAATCCATTTTCCCTTTTCTTAGTTTCCAAATTACTTAAATGAACATGTTAAATGAATTTAAATTCATCCGAAATATTGCAATTTCTCTACTTTAATCTGACCTCAAATATGTTAGTATGTCTTTGCTGCTGTGTGCCAGCTATGATGGATTAGAAAAGAAAAGTACTCTTCTGTGTCCCATAAATGAGATAACAACAGAAGATACATGCTGACTCTCTAAACTATGTTTTCTTTCAGGAAAAGCACAATAACCTGCCCTCCTTTATTTCTCCCCTGTGCTTTCTCTTCCATTTTCCCTAATTCTCAAATGTTTTCCACTAAACAGTTTATATTGATGACATAGATGAAAACAGTCTTTCTATGAACTGTTCCCTGGCCGACCTCATTGGTCTTAAAAGTGGACCAAAATATAATGTGTCATGTACGTATTCCACTTTCTCTGACCCATGACCGTAACTAAAATATGTTCAATATGGCAGGTGAACTGTCTATTATGATGAGCTGTCAGAGGTCAAATTGAACCTTAAGCTTGCTATAGCCTCACTAATAAAAGTGAAACATTACAGAGAAAGAATATAGCTCTTTTCACAGGTATATACAGTTTTTATTATTATCTCTATTCAACAGCAGACCTAGGGCATACCTGCAAATTTTACATGGAATTTGTTCTCTGGCTTTAAGATCTGTACATAAAGTGGGCAGTTGGGAGCAAAGTCCTTCACAGCCCATGCTCTTAAGATGGTCTGGTGGTCCTGAAAATAAAAAGGTATATATGTTTACATAAAACGGCATGTTACCATAGCTACTGGATAATGTATATGATTATAATAATATACCATACTTCTTGCTAAAGCCTTGGACGTGAAGTAAACATAAAAGATAAGTCATCTTACCGCTGCTGTTCGGTCCACCTCATTTCGACTGCTGAGAATAAAACAAGCCTCTGCATCATCCATCCTATGGGAAACATTGAATTAAAAGATCAGGAAAATCTTCAGATGGGCTGTTGCTGATCATTTTAACATGTTACAGCAAATTACATAACAGAATGAGCAAGTGTGGACAAGGTTAAGAGCTGGGGAAAAAATACTTTGTAAAAGACAGTTTAAGGTAAATAGGTCCAAACCAGAGGCATGAATGTTGCTGCCGAGGTAAGTAATCCTCTTGACGAGGTCGACACTCTCTCCGCAGACAGACACACGGCTGATGGCTGTGCCCAAGAGGTCATTAAAGGCCTGGATCTTGGTTTTTAACCAGGACACTCGCAAGCCCAGACACTCATACTCCTTGCTTAGTCTCTTGGGAGCCCCAATCAGAGCTCCATTGACTGAGCGAAGATCATGGCATAAAACCAGACTGCTCCTGTCGTTGATAGGTGAGCAAGTGATCATGGATCTTACTGAGGATGACCCTAGCAAGGACCTTAACCAGCATCAAGAACAGTGTTATCCTCATGTAGTTGCCACAATCCTGGTGATCAGCCTTCTCTTTCCAGATAGGGACGACACGTCCCATTTACCAGTCAGTTGGGATGATGCCCGTTTCTCAAATGGAAGCAAAGATTGCTTGCAATGCCAGGAGGACAGCCTTACCACCAACCTGGAGAAATTCACCCTGGACACCACAGATCTCTGCAGCCTTCCTTACCTTCAGCTGGTTCAACAGCTGTGCAATCTCAGTGAGCCTGGGTGGTTTGCATCTAATTGAAAGAATTACAGAGATGTCCTACGTTCTAACTGGAGGATCAGCTTTAAACAACTGATCAAAGTAGCCAGCCCAGTGGGTCACAATTGCAGTGTCATCCATAAGGGCCATTCCATCACCTGCCCTGACTGCAACTCTCCAAAAATCACATTTGGATGTGCATAATGCTTCAGTTCCACTGTAAGCATGACGTGGGTCGCTAGACCACAGATGGTGTGTCACCCGTTTACAGATTTCTCTAACAAACACCTCCTTATCTGCCCTCAGAGCCTTTGCACCCACCCTTCTCAGTTCCTGGTACAGATTGGAGTTGGCATCAAGCTTTGTGCTGTGACTCCTCTCAATGATATGCAGGGTGTCCTGTGAGATGAAACATCCTACTGGGTACGCTGGTAACACTAACACAACCCTCAGTAACCTTTAGGGTCTTGTCATGGAGGGTTTCCCACATCACAATAGGAACAGCAGTCAGACACAGGTCTGTAAGTTCCTCACACAAACTGCATGCAAACTCATAGAAACATCCTGATCTTGGAGTCTGGCCAGGTCCAGCCTCATTTTCCTAGTAGGTGGTAGCCTACTGGACCTGTGCTGGATCTAGTAGTTGTAGCAACAACAAGTCTGTGGTCAAAATTCACTAACTGGGTGCTTCTGTAGACCCTGCAGTTTTGTAAGAGCCTCCAGTGTCTGCCAACGAGGATGTGATCAATCTCTTTCACCACACCACCAGTATTGGAGTACCAAGTCAAACAATGCAACTCAGGGTGCTAGAACTAGGATAAGAAATCCACAGCCTCTGACCTTTTGCAAGGTCAAGGAACATGGAGCCGCTTTCACCACAGCTGCCAGACCCATGGGGATCAACACAATCCTCGTAGCCAGCCATGTCTGAAATCCCAACAAGGCTCATCTTACAAATAGTCAAAACTACTGTATATAACTAGCAAGAAAAGACTTGCAACAGAATACACCCTCTGTCATTCATGACTAATCTGATGGCACTGCATTCTGAGACAGACTGCATCACTGATGGAATGAACAAGAAGTGGCAAATTAAAGGAGAGGGAAGATAACCCAAACATCTGAAGGTGGTTCCCAGACATAGCTACCTCCTCCATCTCTCCCTTGATCTACTGTATGTCTCAAGTGCTGAAAATCTTATTTGCATAAGTACACACAACTAACCTTGAGGAACTCCATTTTTATTTTAACTTTATAACTGATGGTAAGTTACACTATGATTACCTATGACAGTAACTGGTCCACAAAGGATGCCATTTGTCTTGTTTTACATTAAAAGCAACTACCAGGTTACATTTTATAGACTAAAGAACATGAGTTAACACAATAATTTCCTTTAAACTGAGCTTCAAATTTATTGTACAGGGGCTTGGAGACAATCTCTGTATTTGGATTTTTAATTTTCTGACCAGAAGACACCAGACTAAAAGCTGACAACAACATGTTTTCTCTGTTGAGTATCAACAGTGCCTATAACTGTGGGAGATACTTAATGCCCCAGCTTTACTCCATGTTCAAATACAGACAGACACAGCTTGAACTTATTGATAATACCATTGTAAACCTAATCATTAACAATAAAGTGTTATCGATAACGATAAGATCAAGGACCAAGTATTTTGGAGTTACAGAAATAACTTTACTTTTGTAATCAGAAAAACTTTAGAACTGAATCATCAAAAAGAGAGAGAGAGAGGGCCAAAACCATTTTTACCTCATTAAGGTGTTTTGGAAATAGTCTGCAATTTCAAATCTTTGGGCACCTTTATCAGTAACAACAACAAAACAATGTAATTGAAATAATCAAAGTCTCATGAGTGCTCCTTTATTCTTTCAAAGAAATTTGGCAAGTCTTCACAATTCCTTGTGATTTTCAGAAAATATTCAACATAGCCATTTCTTATTTGCTGACTGATTCGGAATTCTTCCAATTCTGCACTGAAAATGTTACTAAGGATGAAGACAACAGAGAAAACCATTGGTAGAAACCTTCGCCATCAATGAACACTGACACTGTAGCAGGCGATATAATCAAAGACTATAATATGATCAAGATCACATTTTTTTTTTCTCCGCTAACCACTGGACAGTGGTACAAAACTAAAATTTCCATCTTTAGAATTTAAAAACTGCTTTTACCATTCAAGTCATCAGACATTTGAAATATACTTCATAATACTCTTACAGGTGATGTAATCACTGTTGCCTTGTAGTTTTATGCAAATTCATAATTTTAAATCCAGTGTTGAATATTGTTACGCTTTTTATTTTTCATTAGTATTTAATTTGTTTTTGACTACAGTACTTATCTTTTTGAGTGCAAGTGCAACTAAGCATTTCATTGTACTGTTGAGAAAAGCCAAGCAAAATGACACCTTTTATTGGCTAACTAAAAAGATTACAATATGCAAGCTTTCGAGGCAACTCAGGCCCCTTCTTCAGGAAAGATCTTGCCTGAAGAAGGGGCCTGAGTTCCCTCGAAAGCTTGCATATTGTAATCTTTTTAGTTAGCCAATAAAAGGTGTCATTTTGCTTGGCTTTTCTCTACATTCATAATGGCTAACATGGTACAACAACCTAGTACTATTGTACTGTTGAGAATATGACACAGAACTAATTAATGGAACTTAAACTACTGTCAAGGATTGCTGCTACATTTGAGGTATGTCTGTAATGTTTTAGTAGAACTGGCATGTCAAATGTCAACAAGTTTTATCACAACCACGAGATGGCAGTAGAAATCAGCAAGATTTTAACAACAGACAGACTTATATTTAACTTATTAAAATCACATTAACAAACATTTTCCATATTTCAACAGTTATTATCATGAAGTAGTTATTAAAAGTTATCAATGCTTTGTGCAACATTCTGTTTTGTCTTCTAATGACCATTCTGGAAATGTTTTGTAAAGTAAAACATATGCTGAAAGTACAAAAAAGAAAACTGTCTTTAAGAATTGAAAATTAAGAAACACAAAAAGAATAGAATTTGTTTTGGCATGGACAAAGTTGGGTAACATGTACAGTACATTGCACCCAGCTGACTGACTTCTGCCTACTAAATCTAAAATACTGCAATACCATAAAGGCAAAACAAAATCAGTAAGAGAAAGTAAGACAGACATTTACATTAAATGTACAGTATACTAATGTTTTGAATTTTGTATGTCCATACTGTTGTTTCTGTTTCATGAGATGTGCTTACTTTGCTCTCATGAGGTCTTGGTCTTTAAGTGCTGATCCCTGAAGGTAGATCACTCGTTGTGACCATAGGGGAATCTGTAGCACCCTACGAACTTGAATATCCATTTCAGTCGGGCACAAGATCACTACATAATAATCCTGCAAGAAATGCAATAGAGATAATGCATTATTTTTTATTAGAATTTAGGAGCCACAATGATTTATCCATATTTGAAGAATACAATGAAAGATTCAGTAAGATTGCAACATACAGTTCTGCATATTATATCCATCAGAAAAAAGTTGACATACTTTCAACTTTAAAATAAAAGGTTTTGGATATAGAAAGAATGATGTGTACAACTGTGCTTTGGTGGGTCACCACATGTATTCTTCATCAAATTTCACAATTCTTTTTTTTAAGGAATAAAAAACGTTTTCTGCATATTAGATCAAAAAAGTGACTAATGTTTAAAATGAAAGCAACAGAACAGAAGTAGAATGAAAAATTGATAAACGTTTTTACCCACGTACCCATCAAATCTCACGCTCATTTATGTAACCTAGTATCACAACAAACAAAGTTGAAAACATTCCTACTTCAAAGGGCATACACAAACACAGCCTTACATACTCTTTCACCCCAGACCAGTTTAGAGGTGCCAATCAACCTCACAGCAGGTCCTGGGACTATGGGAGGAGGCCCAAGTGCCCATTAAGAAGCCACAATAAATGCACACAAAAGGTGCCTCTACTCCAGTCCTGATTTAGGTTCAAAAAATCTCGTTGTGTTTCTTCTGTTCGGGTACTGCATGTGAACGTAGATTCTAAAAAAAACATAGATTAAAATGTCCACCTGCTACCACAAAGATCATGGTGAAATCATTGCTGCATTCTTAGATGACAAAATCTATTAGAAGACTTGAAGCCTGTATTAAATTGACATCAATTTAAAATTAGAACTCATCTTGTAAATGTAGTTAGTATTTTTAGGACATCTTGTTATTTTTTAACAGAAGGAGTTCATTTGCAGACAGTAAGCTATAAATTCAAAATAACACCTACAGTTTGCAAATGTACTGAATTTTTTCAAAAAATTGGTGTTTTCAAGGATAGGGCAGCTGCAGAAGAACATATTCAACAACTGCAAAGCAACAAGACTGTCTGATGACAAAGAAAACGACTAACACTTGTAGTTTGTGTGTAATGTATGACCAGACTAGTATTTCAATAATACTAAAGTTCAGAATGACATTTCTCATTTAAATGTTCGCTTACCTGAAGTCGTGGATGAGCATAAAACTCATTCAGAAAGTCCATTAGTAAATCAATTTTCAAAGAGCTGACACACAGCACCACATGCTTCTCTGTCTGCGCTCTGTGACGACTATAATTGCCACCAGACTTTTGTCTTTCCATCCACAGGTAGACTAGCTCCTCAAACTGAAAGAAGGTGCATATAATAAAGCATTGTACTTGGCTGTAACTGAGCAGATGATCCTAAAAACAACAGGCTGCTCCAAAAATGAAGTGCAATATACACAGGAAAGGAAATTTTATTTTATACTTTTATGTATTTCTAACATTCAGGACTGAAATATGCCTAAATATGTTGTAGTAACAACAGTAAACATTGGAGCTCATCTTGCATAAGGTGCAACTGCATTGTAAAGCACAGTGGGTTATTTATACCGTGTTTCCCCGAAAATAAGACAGGGTCTTGCTCTAAAAGATGCACTAGGGCTTATTTTCAGGGGATATCTTATATTTATTCATGTACAAAAATATCCATTTATCCAAATATAGTCATGTCATCTTCTTCTAGTATATTGTCATAACTCTCCACATTCAAACCCTGAATTTCAGCCTGAATTTCTTGCTACTCCAGCTGCTTTTAGGATCCTCCAGGATCGTTGTGCAGTTGATGAATGGTTCGATGTGGTGAAGCAAAATGCCAACATACAAATGCATTCATGGTGCTTTTATATTCAAGAATTGCATATTCCCCAAAGTAATGACACGATACATTTTTAAATTCTCACATACCATCTTCAGTGCCGTCTTTTATTTTTTTGCGCCTTTACAATACCATCAAAATGTACGCCAGCTTATTTGAGGCACGGAGAAAAAAATAAGGACATAATGAAAATGTCTATTTTGTGATTAAAGGGAAAATTTCGGCTTTAACTTATAGTTTACTTTATCATTAAAGCAGACCGTCGTAAACGTCATCTTAAAACCGACCCAGTTGTTAAATTGCTATGTACTTCTGAGAATTCCTCCTGAACTGACAGCAGCATCGCCCCACTGAACACATTACATTTATGATATTCCAGCTCTCTGCACATTTAGAATTCTTAGATTTATACTTGATATCACTTTCATGATGAAATGCATTAAAATAATTATGTTACATTTTACCGATAAATTGTTAACTTTGTTTAAATAATGAATACTGCTAATAGTTGCACATATGGGATGGCACGGTTGCAGAGCGGTAGCACTGCTGTCTCGCAGGGAGTCACGTCCCTTGTGATCCCTGCCTGGAGTTTGCATGTTTCCACAGTGTGCTCAGTTTTCCATCCAAAGACATGAAGGTATGGGGATTTGGTGAAGCTACAATGACGGTAAGTGTATTAGTGTGCTTGTGTTCACCTTGTGATGAGCTGATGCCTCATCGAAGGATTTTGTTTCTGTGTTGCGCCGATGCTGCTGGAATGGGCGCATCTCCGAATTGATGGGTGTAATCATTAAACATTCTTTTCAGCGATATTGTGGTGCCAAGGTGTCCTCGGAATTTAACAGATGTTTCGGGCACACACGTCGGATCTCGTGAAGTATAAACCTGGCCTTAGGCGCCTTACTTTTTAGCTTACGATCTTGACTAGGTCTTATATTACAGAGCAACCTGAAAATCATGCTAGGGCTTATTTATGGTGTAGATCTTATTTTCAGGGAAACACAGTAGTCATCATCTGAACCTGGTTGCATGTATTTCAGCTATGAGAGGGCACAAAACTTCCCACATGAAATTAATCTAGACATGAAAGTGGCAATGTTTTCCTTCTTGGTGCTACACTCTGTTGTGGCAGCAGATTTTAGTATTAATTTTTTCTTCATGCTTTAAATGAGCCCTTGGTTTATTGAGATCCTGTATTTTTCTTCTGAATATACAGAGGTCACAATACTCAATATTGTGGGTTTAGGTTTTCAAAGGAGGTGCTCCACTTAGTTTTGTCAGGTTTTACAAAGCTAGAGTACATTTCTTCCGTTCACTATTTTGTTTCTGCATCACTTACTTAATTTTCTTGTTAAAATCTGGATTGAATTTTTGCAAAATAGCTTTAGAAGATGCAAACAACTCCATTGTGCCAATTGACATACATCCTTTAATAAAACTGAGAATCTGGTGTGACTAGTTACTTGATCCCATACAAGAAAAAAATTAATAAGTGAATGGAATATTAAAATAGCTAAAAACTTTCACTTTAGATAAAAGGTTGACTGCAATGAAAATAAACAAGAGGTCTATGTGAAATAGCCTTGAGACATATTACCTTTATATTTACCTAATTAGTCTTTACTTTTACTCAGACTGACATGAACTTTTCAAGTGCCTAAAGACAATTATAAAAACAAAGACAGGTGTGGGCAAGGAAGAACATTCTTTTAATAGGACACACTGCAGCAACATTAGCTGTGGAACTGAATGATTTGAACAATATAGTAGCACCCAAATCAATGATTAAACGAAAAAAGTATATAAACAGAATATACTGTATCTCAAAAGCGCATGCTGTTCCTTGAATTATTTTCAGCGGTTTCAAGCATTTTTAATGTAAAGTGAGAATAAAAAGGTGAACAAGTATAAATCATACACTGAATATTTTTGTTATAATTTCAATAGAGATAATAACTATACTTTACTTCCACAGGATACACAAGGTGCATTGTCAAATCATTTTATCAGTGCATTTTTATTTGCTCAGCTACAACTTATTTGAACAGCAAGATGGCTGTATGGGAGTTTATTGTGATATATCAGAAACCTAGATGAATATCACAGACACCAGTGAGTAAAGAGTCAGTGTGTATCCTAGAAGATGAACTTTTGTGGTTGGTGGTTTGAATAAAGAGCATGGTGGTCTGGCATTCAGTTAGTTTCCTTTGGACTGAATGAACTAAGCAACTGTCATGCCCTGATATATGCCGTGAACCTGACATCAGCCAGATCTAGTCCTTTCTGTACTTTTTCTTTGCTTCACTGGCACACTGAGCTTGCCTCTGTGCCTTCAGCTCCTGTTTTCAGTAAACTGAACCTACATTTAAATTAATATTATTGTTTTCATTAATACACCATATAATTCAGTCTATTTTGTTGTTCTCTACTTATCATTCAACAGGAGGTAGCTCAGAGTGAACAGCTATAGAAAACGTTCATTTTATATGTGCACAGTTATGCACTGTTACATAACATTGAAGCCTCCTGCACATGCACTCCATACAAGGAATTTACTGCTAAATCACCAAGCTGAAATACGATTTAAAACAAAAATCAATTTGACACTCCAGTGTCAGCCAGCAATGTTTCAGAAAAAGCTAGTTTCGTTTCTGTGAATCTGTTATTTCTGCTTATGTGTGATCAAAGCAAAAAAAATGACCACGACAAGCACTTATGTTTATGTGAGTGGGTCAATTAAACTCAAAAAACGGAATGTATACTCTGAGAGATGGCCAGCAGTTTATCCAGGCCAACACCCCCAGGCCGCTAGATGGAGTCCTCCCTGCAACATGGAGGTGCCCCGAATTCCCGTAGGGCATCATGGACAATGGAGTTCAGCTTCACAGCTCTGCTGGATACCGTGGGGGCTGCTGCAGGGAGGCACAGGGATTTATATTTTCCTTATAGCCCGGAAGTACTTCCTAGTCACGGGGACGGAAGAAATGAAGTACTTCCGGGCTGAAGAAAAAGAAGAGTTTTCATCTGATCCGGAAGTGCTGTGGAATCACATGGACTGAAGGACAGAAGAACTTCCGGGTCGAGCACTAGAAAAAGGACTGTGGGAAACCCAGCAGATTGAGCCGGAGTTGGGAGGGAGTGTGACGGAGCTGCTGGATGGAGAGGAGGATTGATTTATTGTTGATTATTGTTTATTATTGATTTATTATTGTACAGTATATTGTGGAGGTGGAGGTGCTTTGTGCACATTATTTAAGAACTTAAGAAATTAAGAATTTAAGAAATTAAAATGATTGCTGGGACTTGGTGTCTGGACGTGTTGTCTGCGGGTTTGGAGGAGCAACAACGACCCCTAGTGTCACAATACGTTTAAAAACATATTCAAGCTAGATGTCAAACAAGTATTAAACTTAAATTTGGTTTTATTTTGAAAGGTTTGTTATTTAAAAAGTATGGTCTAGAAACTGAAAAGGTAGCCTTGTTTCCTCTGGACCAAGATCAAAAGTTGTGTAACTTTCCAGAACACTAAAATATGCATTAGTATACAGGAAATAATAAAAGATCAGAATGACAATGTTCTTGTGAACACATCTTATAAAGAAATAGAAATCTCTTGGGATAGCAGATTTAATCAGATTAATGCAGATTTCAGTGGCTTTTGCCTTTGACTGCTCAAATCTGGAACTGGCGCCCATGAATGCCATCATCCTAGAAGATTAACAAGTTGTCCTTAGAGATGTGTCTAAATTAGTCTTTCTAAATTCCTGTGATATTTCTTTGTAGAGCTTGATTTGAAAAAGTAGCTATTATTAATACAGTGTTCACATGAAAGTAAAAACAACATGTAAAATGCATACAAAATGTATCCATGCTAAGAAATTAAGTGAATCAGGGATTGGTTACTGTAACTTTGTATTGCTACCAAATATAACACTGTACTCATGTCCTAGAGTTGATATTCTTACCTGAGTGCTGCTGTGCAATACTGTGCTCAGCTAGGAAATGGCAATGTTTGTGTTTTTTGAATGTTAGGAGACTCAGAATTCGCCAATATAATTCATTTATATTTCTGCTGTTTTAATTTTGCCCATTAGTTAATTGATTTTATATGCCTTTAGGGGGTCTTCTGTTTAACCATGTGAGATCTAAATTAATAATTTTTAATAACTGCTACAATTAAAAATCACTCCATTACAATTGTCATTTCACTCCATTAGATGCATCTGCAGCTTTTACCTACCAAAAAAATCCTTTCAACA
The DNA here is from genome assembly GCF_016835505.1 of Polypterus senegalus. Taxonomy (NCBI): domain Eukaryota; kingdom Metazoa; phylum Chordata; class Cladistia; order Polypteriformes; family Polypteridae; genus Polypterus; species Polypterus senegalus. Next base: position 31,629,762 of record NC_053162.1, on the reverse strand, counting down.
GGAATACTGGTGAAAACAAATGCAACAGTAATTCTGCTTTACATTTTAATAGCATCATTAGAAAAGCAGAGAAACAATTACTACATAATTGTACTGCAGTAAAAATTATTTATTACCTGAAGTGGTAAAACCACTAAAGCAACACAGATCATGATAACCACAAGAAGTTGTGAAGGCCAGATCTTTGGTGTGACGTCACCATATCCCACAGTAGAAAAAGTAACAATACAAAAATAAAGAGAATTGAAGAGTGATAGGTTGTTGCCTGCTCGTTCTAGATGTTGGATTCCACAGGTCCTACACAGAAAAAAACAGATCAAATTCCAGGAATAATTACCCACAAAAAAACTGAGTAATAAGTTACAATTCCTTGACTCAAAAAATTTCTGGCAGCAAAGATTCACAGGTAACTACATCTTGCTTAATTTTCTTACTAACACATAAACAGATCAGTGAGACACAAGCGGCTTTAAAGCAGTGTTTGAGCTTCTAGGGAAGGGATGTATTCGTCATGTATTTGTTTAGTTAAACACTCAGAGAACAGTTTCAGCACACTAAGAATTCTGTATTTATGGAATTAATTAGCACTGTTGAATGCCACAATGATCTTGTGTGCATAGTTCAAGATTTCAGCCAGTATGCTGAGATTTGAATTTTCAGAGTAGAGATATATATTAAAATGTAGATTTAATCTGTGGATTAAGTACATGCACATTTCCATGTGGAATAAATTTCACTAGAATGTAACTCTTAATTTGCTGTTTTATGATGGACGGATTAAAAGGAAGAAGTCTACGTGACCATCATCATCATCAAGCCCTTCCGTGAGAATCCTAAATCCAAAGAGGACTGTTTCATTTATGTTAGGTAGAATGCCCAGAGGGGACTGGGCGGTCTCATGGTCTGGAATCCCTACAGATTTTATTTTTTCTCCAGCCGTCTGGAGTTTTTGTTTTTCTGTCCCCCCTGGCCATTGAACCTTACTCTTATTCGATGTTAATGTTGATTTATTTTTTATAATTATGTCTTTCATTTTTCTATTCTTTAATATGTAAAGCACTTTGAGCTACTGTTTGTATGAAAATGTGCTATATAAATAAATGTTGTTGTTGTTGTTTGTTGTTGTTTGAGTAATAAAGTAGTCTTTCAGCATTTGTGTATTATTCAGGTTGTAGAACTATTGTTAATACCAGAAAAATAGATTGACTGTTAATTATCTGAAGAAAAATACATCCTGTATTGTTCTGCAAACTCTCAGATATAGTTTAAATTTATATTTTACTCATAACTTTCCTTCTGCTCACAGTGCACTACACATGAAATGACATTGTATACATCATTTGTAACTGAAAATGCAACACTTACACAAGATGCCTACACAATATTATTTTTGAAAATATAACTGGGTAAATGGACAACAAAGACATGTCAACAACATTACAGACTGCCACTTCTTCTTGTAGCTGCTGTGACAGCCTGGAGCTCTCCAGAGAAAACCAGGCAGAATGAATTCAGTAATCCAGTGGCACAGATTTTAGGTGACATTAGAGAAGGAAAGTTAGAAATAGCCAGGCCAAGAGGTCATTCCTCAAGTTTTGAAAGAGATTGCTAAGCTTTGTTGGTTAAGTCATTCTCTTATTTTAGAACAAAGTTCAGAAGCTTCAGAAGTGTGTGTCCACCTTTAATAACATGGCTGACATGATGACACAGGTCATGTAGCACTTGCACCACTTCTTTAACAAGCACATAGTGATACAACCCCAAAATGACGGCATCCAAGAAAACTGGAATAACAAAATGCATCTGTCCATTAAAAAACTGATAAAGTGTCAGTATGAATGAAGTAACTGAGCATTCCCTCCAACTAGAAGAATTTGAGTAATTTGACATTAGCTTAACAGAGACATTACGTTATAAAGAAGCCCAGGTCTGCATCTAAAATGGAAAGGTTTGTGGCTTCTTTGGCCAGAATTTGTTCATTTCACTAAAGAAAACAGAAGCTATTAATATTAAAAAATATATAAATTAATAATTAAAGGAAAAAATTACTGTACCAGGCAATGATGCTCAAGTAAGTATAAGGTGACTTAAGATAATCGTAAAACCTTTAAACATTCTGTTATCTGAATATTCATATAGTCTTAAAAAAAAGTTAAAATATATTCAAAATTCAGATATTAAGTAACAGGCTTATTATGTGTACTAAAAAGGATCACATCATTAGGCTGGAAGGTAATAATCTTGCTTTTAAACCAATCAAATTACTTAGCACTCACTCAGTCAGAGAAGTAAAGTGATAAGCTCAACCCAATGGTCATTTTGTAAGAGGACATATTAAACTAAACGAGGTGGGTTTCCCAAAAAGCATTGCAGCACTAAGATCTTAGCAAACATGATCTTAAGATCAGTTGTTAATTTACAAAGGCTTCCTGAAACTCACTAAACCAAAAGTAGCACATTAAAGCCTTACTAAAATTTATACTTGAGATGATACAATTTTCATAATGAAATGTGTTAACTGCATACATTTTGTATTAATATATTTTATAGATGTATGGTTATGTTTAAATTATTCCTGCTGTTAATAATTTTTAATCTAAGTTCCAAGATTGCCGACAGCATTAGTTGAATGAGAATTTTTCTGTCCTGTAACTGGTTATCGAGAGATTTGGAAAATAAAAAGAGGGAAGAATGTAATGGTTTCTGGAAAGGTATTAATAATAATAATACATTTTATTTATATAGCACCTTTCCCATGCTCAGGGTATTGCAGCTGCAATAAAGAAAACCTACTGAAAATATCTTTTGAATTCTATACCTGTGCCTATGATCACCAGCTCATGAACCCAACACTCATACAAGTTAAATCAAAATCCTTTGATTGTAGCAGATATCCAGTGTAAGAGGTGGCCAGCAACCCAACCTGGCTGGGATGCCCAAGGAATGGAAGGATTAGGGAAGGCAGCTTCTTTAGGGCACTGCCTCCCCCAGAACGCTAGATGGCAGCCCCTCAAAGGAGACCACACTAGAAGTGCTGCTAGAAGAAGATCACCAGACACCTGAAGCTCTTCCAGGTGACCTATAAAAGAAGTCAGCTGCCACTACTCTGGGAGCCAGAGTTGGGAGGAAGAGGACGAAGCTGGCCAGAGGAGGAGTGGTGGCAGAAAGAGGAAGAAAGAAGAAAATAAAGTGGTGTGTGGTGTACGTATTGTACTGTGCTACTTGTGGGAAAAGTTTGGGAAGCGCCCCCACTAAAAATAAAGTGTGTTGCGCTTGAACTTGTGCCTTATGTCTGCTTGTTCCTGGACCTCTCAAAGGAGCCTGTCTGCACCTACCGTAGAGGTGCTCCAAATTGAACATATATTGCAAAGTCAACCCATTCTCGCTTCATCTTGTAAATTCAATACTTTGTCAGAGAACAAGACAAGTTTATTGGTGGATGACTACTGGGTGGTATTGTAGCAAACAGTAATCTGTCATTTGTAATTTTGTTTTGTTTTAGTTAGGAAGTTCCCCAAAATCAAGTGTTCTTGTAAACAGTTTGCTTATTTATTTCTAATTTTTTCAGCTACATGTTTTTAAAGGGGTATGGGGGCCGGAAATGGCAAAATCTCTGGGAAGATGGTTCATACCAGGTGGTGTGGATGCTAGACAGGCCACCACCACTACCATTTTTACAATGTCATTCTGTTTTGTTCACCAGTTTCTAATGGGCTTTGCTCCCATTCCATTGTACTTGAGCTATTCTATATATATTTGAGAAATAAATAGCCCATGCACAATAACCTTTCAGTGTCATTGATTTCGGAAATCTAACCTTTGATAAGTAAGTACTATGTAAGAATAACATAAGAAAAGGTTTTGAGAATAGGTGAACATAGTTTGTCCACTGTCATTCATCTATTGTGTACCAAATAATGTCAACCTGGGGTATCAAGTTTCATATGGGTAGTATTTTTCAAGCCATATTACTAGGCAAATCTCTCCATGTGTCCAAAGTGTACGGTATTATGATGCACTTTCTAACATTTAAACAAAACTTAACCTTAGCCACAAACCTTGTATGTCTCTGTATTGTTCTTGATGAACTAATTTTAAAGTAACAGCTGTATTTAATTTTAAATGTTTATGTACTCCTTTCTCCTAACATAAGAAGTTAAACTTTGACTACTTTGGAGTTGTCTGATTTCCTTGCTCTACAGTCCTGAAATTGGTCTAATAACATTTCTCTTGTATCATTCTAGCAATACAGAGGTCAAAAATCAACTCAGTATTCCAAATCCAAACGCATAACTGTGTTATACGGCTTAAGCATAACCTGCCCTGATTTGCAATGTGTACAACATGGGCACTACATGACATGGACAGCTCGTACATCAAGACTACCAAATATCTATTTTTTGTTCTAATTTCTAGTTGCAGAATCTTTAATATATAATTATATTTACAAGTTTACATTTACTTTACAATTATTGACACTAAACTTCTCTTGATTCATTTATATCCAAATCCCAAATTTCAAGCAGGTCTAACAGTAGGAATTTTACCAGCTATATGTGTAATATAATTTTGACTACAAATTAAACCACCCTGTTTACTACATTTTTCTCTAACTCATTTACATGACTTATAAAAATAAATTGAATTTTAACCCTACCCAGTAAACACAAGGCACAGAAGAGTGCAGATTAATATCAACACCTGGTTGAACATCGCTGACTGAGTTCTCTGGATGGCTCGGTGCAAGTCATTCTGCAAAGACAAGACAACAAAGTCTCAGAGAATTCAAGATGATCTGCAACATGACACTTGTGATTATTTTCATAAAGTGTATAAAGATGACATTACTAATAGTAATACTACACCATCACACAAAAGTGCACAGCTTGTGATTTGGTGCTTCACCATGTATTACTGTTTTACCGAGTAAATGAAAATGAAAGCAATGGCTAAGAATTATGAGTAATATTATGTTTGGTCTGCAGAACTTTGTTTCTCCAAAAAGAACATCTGCTTAGTGTCAGGCACTTGCTTTTAAACTGGCCAAGTGTGAATTAATACAAGTGCTTGAACATGAGAAAGTGTACTATAACAGACAGCTATGCTGTCTTGGGAAACACATTAATTTCTCATGAACCTGTCATACAAAATGTGGGTTAAAACACTGATTTATTTTCATAGGCATGCTATTCTCTTTTCTTTTTCTTCTAGTAGATATATTTTGGAATTATTACTGCTAATGTTTATTTGTCGAAATGACCAACACAGTTAAAAAATAGAAATAATACAACTCTTTACATGTGTCTTGTTATAAAGGATCTAAACAGTAATAAGAATATATGTGCCCCAGATAAGTTGACAGCTGGTGCAATTTGGAAAAATCCCTTATTTTGACTAAGTCAAACTGAAACATGATGCAGAACAGCTTTTAGAAAATGTAATAACTGTGAGTTTTGACTTGTTAATTGGGGAATTGGATTTATAACCAAACTTGTTGATTGTGACCTTAATCCTGGAAGCAAATTTTTCTTCACTTTTTCTTTTGCTACCTTTTTACTCCCTCCATTCTTAATTTATCCCCAGGATCAAAAAGCAGTATTTTATAAAATGAGTGAATGCTTCAAAGCCTCATAAATTATATTAGCACCTCAGGGTGAAATTGGCAATTTCAGAATTTTAAGAAAGGAATAGAGGGGAAAAAATATCCATATAGCTGACATAAAGGACATCAAACTGTTGGCCATAAGTCTGCGTCCCTATTACTGGCGCACAGGGTTTGGATATGTCATTGTTGTTATTGTTTACATCCAACCTCGGGCAGACGTGGAGATAGTGTGTGACGTCATCCACGCCGCTGTTGCTAAACTCATATGTGGATTGTAACACCCGGGGAAATACGACTATTGACCTACTGTATGCAAACGTTAAAGACGCATACAGCACCACCCCGCTGCCTGCGCTTGGGAAAGCAGATCATAACCTGGTCCTGCTTCAGCCTCACTACAAACCAAGACTGAGGGCGCTACCTACAACTACACGCTCATTCAGGAAGTGGTCCCCTTAGGCAGAGCAGGCTCTGAGAGACTGCTTTGGAACTACAGACTGGGATATCCTGCAGGGATCATATAGTGAGAACATTGAGGAGGTTGTTGACTGCACTACTGAGTGCATCAACTTCTGTATGGACATTTTAGTTCCAGTAAGAACAGCACACTGCTATGCTTACAACAAGCCATGGATTACAAGTGACATCAAGAGCCTTTTGAACCAGAAGAAAAGGGCTTTTAAAGGCGATGATCAGCATGAGCTCAAGCGTGTGCAGAAGGAACTGAGTCCAGCTCAGGTAGGCGAAGGAGCAGTACAGGAGAAAGCTGGAGCAGAAGTTGCAGAATAACAGCACGAAGGAAATGTGGGATGGGATGAAGATCATCACTGGCTGCAGCTCGAAGCAGGGTACCACCATTGAGAGAGACGTGGAGAGAGCAAACCTGATAAACAACTTCTTTAACAGGTTTGACCACTCTAACCCACTCTCATCTCAGAGTACTGCATCCTCCACCCATCCTTTTGCTGATACCAGCATAAGAGAGAATTTCCCCCTACCTACAATTACAGTAGCCCAGGTAAGCAGAGAGCTGAGAAGACTTTGTGCCAGCAAAGCAGTGGGTCCAGATGGAGTATCGCCATGACTGCTGAAGGCCTGTGCATTGGAGCTGGGGAGTCCTCTACAGCGCATCTTCACCTGAGCCTGGAACAGGGGAGAGTCCCGAGGCTTTGGAGAACATCTTGTATCACCCCAGTCCCAAAGGTATCACGGCATGGTGAGCTGAATGACTTCCGGCCTATTGCTTTGACGTGACGTGAATACGACCATGGAGCGGCTGCTGCTTCACCACCTGAGGCCACAGGTCCGCCTCGACCCTCTGCAGTTTGCATATCAGGAGAAGGTGGGAGTGGAGGATGCCATCATCTATATGCTATACTGATCCCTCTCCCACTTGGACAGAGGCAGTGGTGTTGTAAGAATTATGTTTCTGGACTTCTCTAGTGCCTTTAACACCATCCAACCTCTGCTCCTTAGGGACAAGCTGATAGAGATGGGAGTAGACTCACACCTGGTGGTATGGATCGTGGACTATCTTACAGACAGAGCTCAGTATGTGCATCTCAGGAACTGCAGGTCTGACATTGTGGTCAGCAGCACAGGAGTGCCGCAGGGGACTGTACTTTCTCCGGTCCTGTTCAGCCTATATACATTGGACGTCCAATACAACTCGGAGTCCTGCCATGTGCAAAAGTTCGCTGACGACACTGCTATCATAGGCTGCAACAAGAGTGGGCATGTGGAGGAGTATAGGAACCTAATCACGGACTTTGTTAAATAGTGTGACTCAAACCTCTTACACCTGAACACCAGCAAAACCAAGGAACTGGTGGTGGATTTTAGGAGGCCCAGGCCCCTCATGGACCCTGTGATCATCAGAGGTGACTGTGTACAGAGGGTACAGACCTATAAATACCTGGGAGTGCAACTGGATGATAAATTGGACTAGACTGCCAATACTGATGCTCTGTGTAAGAGAGGACAGAGCCGACTATACTTCCTTTGAAGGCTGGCATCCCTCAACATCTGCAATAAGATGCTGCAGATGTTCTATCAGACGGTTATGGAGAGTGCCCTCTTCTACGCGGTGGTATGCTGGGGAGGCAGCATAAAGAAGAGGGACACCTCACGCCTGGACAAACTGGTGAGAAAGGCAGGTTAAATTGTAGACACGGAGCTGGACAGTTTGACATCCGTGGCAGAGCGCTAAGCAAGCTCCTGTCAATCATGGAGAATCCACTGTATCCACTGAACAGGATCATCTCCAGACAGAGGAGCAGCTTCAGTGACAGACTGCTGTCACCGTCCTGCTCCACTGACAGACTGAGGAGATCGTTTCTCCCACACACTATGCGACTCTTCAGTTCCACACGGGGGGTAAACGTTAACATTATACAAAGTTATAGACTGATATACCTGCCTTGGACTCTCCACCTTGCATTTTTTAACTTGCACTGCGCTTTTATTGCTCTTTAATTAAGATTGTTTTTATCAGTATACTGCTGCTGGATTGCTCTTTAATTAAGATTGTTTTTATCAGTATACTGCTGCTGGAGTATGTGAATTTCACCTTGAGGATTAATAAAGTATCTATCTATCTATCTATCTATCTATCTATCTATCTATCTATCTATCTATCTATCTATCTATCTATCTATCTATCTATCTATCTATCAAGTTTCAAGTGATTTCCTTTAAAATTATATATACAGTAAAACTTAACATTTCTGGTTACTAAGACTATATAATGATCAAGACTAATAAAGCACTTACTATCATATTCTCAAGAGCGCACTTTGCCAACCAACAATTCAAAAACACTGGAATGAAGATGTTCCTTAATGGAGGCCAAAAAATCTAAAAGTAAAATAAAAATATGTTTTCATTTTATATCTCATTGAGTAAACAATAAGCTTACATAGGTTGAGCAAAATTGCTTTAAAACAGAATGGAAAAATACATGGCAACATATACAGTAAATAGCTTTGTTCATAGTACAGACTTTTACTTTTATCATAAAAAAACAGCACAGAACTTTAGCATATGACATTTTGACCTTCATTAAAAGTATTGCAAGTCAGAAAAGAAGTACATACTGTAATAATGAAGGGGACTGTGTTAATCATCTCCAGAATAAATGATATTCGAAAGATCTGCTCCCAGATATTTCCCTAAGACAAAAAAAAAATAAATAAAAAAATAAACAATTTAGAACTAGTACTCTATGAATTATCACTCATCTGTAGATGTATGTATGATACTAATAATTAATCAACGGACAGGGTGATTTGCTTAAAAATGATACTAGCCTCTTTATTAACTTAGAGCAAATTGCATTAGTATAATAATAGTAAATTAATTTCCTAAACTTTATTTGAGGACATATATGTGATGACAGAACCTGATTTATTTGGACCATAAATCTTATTGAATCACAACCGAGTTCTATAAATTACATGTAGCTTGTAGCTTTTGAAAAGCCATGTAAGTAAAGTTGCTAATTTAGTTCTGTTCGTTTAAGGGATGATGACTAAGTGTGACAGGGCAAAAGACAACCCATTCTTTGAACAATCCATTCACTTTTTCTGCCACTTTTATGTTTACTAGAAGAGAACCTGCATTGCTCAGGCGTAATCTATACTTTCTGGTCTTTATTCCTCTAGCCATTCCTTACGCATCTGCCAACATTCACAAATCTATACAAAACATCAGGCAGTTCCATTTTGCTACAAAATGTAACAGATACAGATTGCATAACTCATAATGAAAAGTAGCAGGATATAACTGACTGCAGAAACAAACCAATGAAAAAAGTAAAATGAATCTATACATTTCTCACAAGATTACTGCATTAATTATTTTCATATTGACCAATAAAATAATAAGTTGTAAGAGGTGCTTAAATGCATAATCATAAATTAGAATAGGTAAGCAACATAAAAATGAACTTTGAAGGTTTGAATTAGGTCTTGGCCCAATTAACACAATTATACAATATATTAGTCATGTCACAGAATTCTGAGTCTACTCTTGCTGCATCATGTGCAAGGCAGGAATCAATTGTGGGTGATGTGATACTTCTCTGGCATATTTGCTTACACAACCATACTTACATGACTAACAGAGTATGTCTTTGAGATAAAGGAAGAAGTAAGAGTATGAAGAGTAAAAAAAACTATGTGAAATAAAAAATTACAATATTGTCATAAATGGCAAATTGGTTTAACTAAAATATTTTGAAAATATTGATTTTTGACCATCAAAAAGCAGAATCGCCATTTCCCAACCTTCTGAACCACAAAAAGCTGGGCAACAACTGTCCTACCCACTATCACACCACAACTACGTTGGTGCGATTTTTGTCTTACCTTATAGCTCAGATATGTCAGCAGCATGGCTTCCATGAAGCTTATTAAGGCCACAATAACCTGAAAGAAAGAAAGAACTGATTCTTAGGGGCATTTTGTAAATATACTGTATGAATAAAAGATAGTTTACATTAGAAACATTAAGAAAGAATTTTAATTCATTTCTCAGTCTTATTTGAAATGGTGGAGGACAGGTTTTCTCAGCTAAGCAGTCCACCTGAACTTTTAGACTCACTATAACAGAAGATCGTTAATGTGCTGGGTCAGTGAGCCTTTATCCTAATGGGATGAGGTATAAAGAGTATGATTGGCTTTGAATGCAAACAGTAGCCAGTGACTAGGTGGTATTTTAATCCATGTTCCCACTTGCTATGCTTTCTACTGCCAGCTCACCCTAGATTTATTAGTAAAATCAAAAAGAATACTCTGTACTGGAATATACATATATCGTGTACAATTTGTATTTTATCATTGTAGTATAGTAGGAACTGAAGAAATACCCTTTTCCTTGAAGTCATATAAGTGGAGTGCAAAAGCATAGTCTACATGGTTGTGTTATGCAATGTGTCACACATGTATGCTTGGGGAGCAACCTAAGGGCTTAGTTAAGTGTGATTTACCACCAAGACACGAGGGTGCACTGTCTAATAACACTCTCTCTTCTCCTTCACCCTGTCCCTCTGGAGAAAAGAAGATTGACACCTCTCCCACACTGACGTCACTTCCGGAGTCAAACCACCTGAACTCTCCTCTTCCTCCCAGAATTCCTCATACAGGAGACCAATGCCATCTTAGAAGCAGAATGTCTTGAGAATTTACAACTTGTGATTTGCGTAGTACCACATATTTTCTTTTTATGTCTTTTGTGTCTTTTTGTCTTTACATCTGGCACTAGCCCTGTATGTGTGCACCTTACTGAGGTAAACTGATATGATTACAGTAAAGTCAGATGGAATTGCTTTATATAACAATGAGGAATAATCTTCAGTTTTATAAATATTATTTTTCAGTGCATATTAGGAATATTTAAAATATGCAAAATTGTGCATACACACCTGAATTGCCCAAACTGGAAATCTTCTGTTCACCCACAAGATGGGTGACCTGGTTTCAAAAATAAAAGTAATAAAAGCATATGTTATATAAGAACAGTGCTAAAAGATTACTGCCTGTTAATAAACACCTTTACAAGTCCAGTCCTATTTGGACTATACTGAATGACGAAATAAAAATCCCAAAACATCAGAAAATGGCATATTTGTGTGACTATCTGCAGCACTGTTTGAGGATCAGCCACTTAGTTTTGACTTTTTAATGTGCAGCTAGATTTCATATGCTTACAGAATTTGAGCTGCAACTGAAGGTTTGAATAGTAGAACGTGATTAATTAATATAGTATACATACTTTGTAAAACCAGCATCATTTGAACACTCATTACACAGCACAAATACATTGTAATATTTTTAAAAAGACAAATATGTTTGAGTAGCACCAGGCAAGGATGCAGTCCATCACTGGAGACACTTAGGCCAGGTTTATACTTCACGTGACGCAACATGTGCTCCAGTGGACACTACTGTTACGCAAGCGTATTGTATTGTTTATACTTGTGTGCATACTTTACGTAAATCTGGAAGATTCCACCAGGTGGCAGTGCAAGATATCATCACGGTGAGAAAACATTCAGCTTCACTGTGTTGTGAATTGCCTAAAACATCCATTAAATTCCGAGGACACCTTGCCACAATTTCTCTGAAAAGGATGTTTAATGATTACATCCATCAATCCAGGGATGTGCCCATTCCAACAAGCATTGGGCGCAAGACAGAAACAAAATTCCTGAATGGGGGATCAGCTCATCACAAGCTGAACACAAGCATACACATACACTAGCATTATTTTAGCGTCACCAAATCCCCAAACACCAAACATTCATGTCTTTGAAAGGAAACTGGAGCACATTGTGGAAACCCACCAGGAAAATATGCAACCTCTGGGCAGAGAACACCAGTGATGTGACTCCGCTCTGCCACTGTGCCGCCCCCACACATGTTAATTATTAACAGTATTCATTATTTAAATATGTTTTTTAACGATTCATTTCATCATGAAAGTGATATCAAGTATAAATCTAAGGATTCTAAATGTGCAGAGAGCTGGAATATCATAAATACAATGTGTTCTGTGTGGTGATCTATTGCTGCTTGCCGCTGCTGTCACTTCAGGAGGAAGCCCCAAAAGCATGTAGTGATTAACAACTGGGTCGGTTTTAAGATGGCACTTACGACGGTCTACTTTAATGATAAAATAAACTACAAGGTTAAAGTGGACATTTCAAGATTAAAGCCAAAGTTTCAACTTTAATCACAAAATCGACCTTTTCACTGTATCCTTAATTTTTTTCTCAGTGGCTCAAGTATGCTGCTGTACATTCTGATGCTGTTGTGAAGGTGCAAAAAAAAAAAAAAATAGACGGCACAGAAGATGGTATGTGAGACTTGTATTGTGTCATTAAATTGGGGAATATGCAACGCCTGAATATAAAAGCACCACAGATGCATTTGTATGTCAGCATTTTACTTCACCACATTGAACCATTCATCAAACACCGAAGCAGGCTCATTGATCCTGTAGGATCTGCAAAGCAGCTTTCTGTCACATATAGATAGTAAATAGTAAAGAGAGAGTCTGACGTCACGTTCTAACTTGATCACACTCTGCCCCCTGACTTTTTGCTGGTTCTGCAACTCACGCACGCGTCGTGTTAATTTATAAACATGCTCAGAGTACGTGTCAAATGAACGCTGGGAACACGTGTCAGCCATGATGCGTGCGCATATGCATTCTGAGCATGAAGTATAAACCAGCCCTTAATCTACACAGCCATACTGAAGCATACAGGTCCAATGCAGAGTTCCCAAATTAGCTTAACCTTTGGAATGTGGGAGAAAATTCAAGGTATTGATGTGAAATAAAAGTAAACATTTGAAGAAGATGGTGACAAGGGCAGGAATGAAAAGCAGTTCTATGGAGCTATGAAGCAGCAGCACTATATACATCCACATTGATAAAAGGACAAATGTGTGCGTGTGTGTGTATCTGTCAGGCTGCTATGTCACTGTGATATGCCATTTGGTATGGGACTCATAAAAGCAGTGGTATGGTTGTGATGCACCAACAGCTGGAACGGAAAATGCAATACATTACATCAAAATACAGATAAATCTCTTACCAGCTTATTTCTGTGGAATTAGGGTCAGGTGTATAATTCTGCTTTGGGCAACCCCAACTAGAAAACAAATTAATATGACAAACACACAACTTATTTTAGCTTATACTTTGCCATTTATGTATATCATAAATATTTAGTTGCTATAAGAAGTTATTAAAATGTTTATGTGAATTCAGCATTTTTTGTGATTTATTACAATTTAGCATACAGGTTAACTCTAATGTACATAGTCCTCTAGATTTAGTAAAGGAAGTGTGTCAAATAAATGTATTGTTTTTTAATCTCTCCCTATAAATATTTATTAAAATTAATTACAATGACTTCTCAGTGATACATTTTTCATAGTTACTACAGTTGCTGATGTTTGTACAGTAATACCAAGTCCAAAAAGCATAGTATATTTCCATTAATCACAGGCAAAATATATACTGTCAATTTTGTGAGTATAGCCCCTTACAGAGACCGATTTGAAGTGAACACAGCGGAAAGATCATGACCAATAAAAATGCCTCTGTAGGCTACCAGTCTTTATAAACAGTATTGCATTCAAAATGAAGTCAGTCTAAATTGGACTCAATGAAGAATACATAGCAACGATGCTCAGCCAACTCACCTTTTGTTTCCTCTACTCTTCCTGCATGATGCCAACAAACAATGTTACCATTCTGGTTCTGCGAGCCTTTTTAACATCTTTTTTGTGGTTTCTTGACAAATGTATAACAGGTTATGGTATAGTATTTGCCACCTTTCTTGATTTTTAAAGATATAAAGATGATTTATATAATGTTTGTTAATAACTTGTTAATGATATTATAAAGTGTTAACAAAAATAATTAAACAACACCAATTTCCAACACATGGTCTATTCACAAAGCTGTGGATATGTATAAATGAGCAAATGCTAACAAAGCATAGCTAACAGAACATGAAATATCTGAATCTAGAATGTGGCTGATTGATAAAGCATTTACATAATTATATTTTATACATCCAAAGCTCCCTTCGAAGATGATTTATGTTTCATATGAATACAAAGTCATTTCAAAGCAGACATTTGGTCTGTCCATTTCGGGAGATGGACGTCTAAAACGGAACTCCGTTAGCAGTGGTGTTATTTTACCTTTTTACTGTCATTACGAGGTATCCTGTATTTACTGAATCCAAAATGCTTTAATTAAAGTAAATGCAAGTATACACAAGCATGAATAGTGGGAAAAGGGCTCAGAAAAAAATATTTAGACAGCTAAAACTTAAATTTAAATCCAAACAGGGCTCAAATTCAAGTTCAATGTACATCCTGCCAGATACTGACCTGGAACAGACAGGCAAAAGAATCAATCTCCCGGGACCTGATGCCGCAGCATCGCCTCCAGCCGGGAGCAAAAGTGGGAGTGAAAGTCAAGTGAGTCGGGCCAGGAGAACTCTGCGATTCCAGAAGGTTTGTTGAAACTGAAAATGACCTTACTATTCGTGCTGTCAACTACCCCCCACAAGCCAGCGACACCGACTCCAACTGGCCTAGCTATTTCACCCACGGAACACGGAGAAGACTGAAACAAACAGTCGGAGGCGAATGTAACGATCACCGCAATGATTAATGATTACCTTAATAACTACTGCTCTCGGAGAGGACATAAACGAACTATAGAGTAACATAAAGAAGGATACAAATGATATAAGGAAAGATAAAAGACATAAACAAGACAAATGAAAAGCTGCTTCAGGATATTAAAGACCAGGAGAAACGTTTAAGTAATTGCTTTGGGGCAACCTTTAAAGGTATGCTAGACAAAAATTGAGGAAAAAATACAGGAAAATGCAGCTAAGTTTGAAAATAAATTTAGAGCACTTGGTGTCAGTTTGAAGATGTTAAGCAAATGTTCACGACTCATATTGAAATAGCTGAACAACTGGCTTCTACCGCTGATGGAAAAGCAACAGCAGCAAACTCTCAATACAAAGTTCTTGGAGACAGACTAGCCACACTGGAAGATGGATAAAGAAGGAATAATATCAGAACTGAAGGTCTCCCTGAAAACTGTGAAAGTTCAAACCCAGTGAAGTTCATTGTTGAACTATTCTCCAAATAATTGGAGAGGACTTTAAATCAGACACCGACATATAAGCAGCTTACCACATACGTGAATCGAGTGCCTCAAAACCTGGAAGCCTCATTGTGCATTTCGATAAATAAAAATCTAAATTAAATGTGATATCAACTCTCAGACTGAAACAAGAGATTACATTTGAAAATAACCGCATTCGTATTTTCCCTGATTTCTCACCTTCCACAGTGGCTAAACGTGCCATATTTTACGGCATTAAATAGCACTTACGGAAAGACAAAATCAGATACAGCCTCTTGTATTCTGCTAACCTGATATTCAAGTCAAGTTCTACATTTTTTGTTCTCCAGAGGAAGCAGAAAAAGAGCAAAGAAAATTTATCCCGACACCGTGAGTCATATCATGTCCTGGCAACGCAAAGAAGATCTTACCTACTGGGCAATTGGTTTATTGGGTCCATTCACAACGTGACTTTTGCCGTAATTATAAATTATATTTCCTTCTTGGCTATTTTTACATTTTAATTACAATTATAATTCCCCCCAAACAGGACTGTTTAACATCATACCCATAATTTATTGTTTCAGGACTGTACTATCACATGTTATTTTCTTATCCATGGCTACTGTTTAATACCATTCCCTGGGTTTACTCTTTCAGGACTCTTTTAAAATTAAAGTCTAGGTTAATAGTATTTGGACTGTACTGTCAATAGATATCTTTACTTTAATCCCTCTACACCACTGCTGGGGGACGTGTTTACTTTTGGATGTGCTCGATCTCTAGGTGTGTCAGACGACTAGGACTTTGTCAAGTGTGTTCTAGCCTCACGTAAGGAAACAAAATAGGGGGTAGAAAGATATTTCTAGTATATCCTTTTAACCCTTAAAACTGTAAGTGCCAATGCAACAATAGGCTTCATAGCAATAACTCATGGAAAAATTGGAAATTAAGGTCAAAGCTATCTTATGTAATAATGTACTACCTTAATCTAAGACTATAAAATGTCAACAAAAGTTCAGAAGCAATGTCTCTATAACAAAACAGTGAACTTGTATGCTGGAAAGTCAAAGGTCTCAATCAGGAATTAAAGAGAAAGAAAGTATTTTCTCACCTAACTTACAGAAGACCCACTTTTTAAGCAAGGATCAGTTTTGGTTGTAAAGAGATTGGACAGGCCAAATATTCCACTCCGGGTATACAAAAAAATTGAGGTACACAAATTCTTACACACAGAACATAGTACCTGATTCTAAAGAGTGATATGTGATTGTTATAGGTAATTTATTTAACTATAAAGTGATTTTTGCTAAATATCTACACACTCAATGTGGTGGCAGAGACTTTGTCCGAAAAGTATTTGTATCCATTCCTTATGTGAACACTCATAAAATTATAATGGCTGGAGACTTTAAATGTGTTTTAAATCCAGAACTGGATAGGTCTACTGCCACAGGGGTGAAAACACCTAACACTGCAAAAACAATTACACAGTTTGCAATTGATCACAACTTATCAGACCTTTGGAGATTTCTAAATCCAAACCCAAGAGCATATTCCTTCTTCTCACCAGTACATCACTGTTACTCAAGAATTTTTTGCCCACAATCAAATCTTGTAAGTATGATGCTATTGTTAACTATGACCACTCCCTTTTGATCATGGGGCTCAAATCATTATACCCCCACATACTCATCTTGCAGTTGAAGTCTTAACCCACTTTTATTAACTGATGAGTTTATATCCAAGCAAACTGACTTTTTTAGAGACAAATGCATCCTCAGAGGTCTCTGCAGGAATACTCTGAGAAACTGGATAAATCTCTGACATTCTTAGAATTACTAGATGCTATAAATACAGCAGGCCCTGATGCCTACCTTGCCGAATTTTACAAAAAAAAAAATCAGTTAAGTTAGTTCCCCTTTTATTAGCAACTTTTACAGAAGCCAGAGACAATAAAATTCTACATCAAACTTTTTGCCAAGCATTAATTACCATATTTCCTAAGAAAAATAAGGACTTACTACATTCTGCATCATACAGACCAAGCTTCTGAAAAATGATGTTAAGATACTCTCCAAAGTTCTAGCTATAAAGATTGAGAAAGTGCTTTCTTCGGTCATATCACAAGACCAAACCAGTTTTATTAAAGGCAGACACTTAGCTTCCAATCTTCAATGCCTATTTAATGTAATATATTCACCCACAAAGTCTAACACCCCGGAGATCTTATTATCATTGGATGCATTCCATATGGTTGAATAGGACTACCTATTCAAAACACTGCACACATTTGGGTTTGGCCATAACATATGTGCAGGATAAAACTACTATATACCAGTCCAGAAGCTTCAATTTGTATTAACAACCTTGTTTCCCACTATTTCAAACTAGAACGTGGCACTAGACAAGGATGCCTTTTGTCACCACTGCTATTTACAATCGCCATTGAGCCCTTGGCAATTCCATTTCAAAATGCTTCTGAGATAAAGGGAATTATAGGAGAAGGACTTGAACAGAATATATCACTATATGCAGATGATATGGTACAATATACATTAAATCCACAAAATACTGTGCCTGCAGTCCTAGCACTAGCAGAATTTCAAAAGATATCTGGACTCAAAATTAATTTGAATAAAAATGTGCTCTTTCCAGTGAACTCTCTAGCACACAATATTAGATTGGACACCTTCCCTTTTATCATCGCAAATCAGTTATATACCTATTTTGCTGCCTGTATGGAAAAAACTTAAGCAAGACTTGGATAGATGGTCTACCCTCCATCTCACTTTAGCAGGGAGAATTAACACTGTCAAGATGAATATCCTTCCTAAGCTTCTTTTTCTATTTCAAAGCATCACCATATACATTAACAAATCATTTTTTAAGAAATTAGATCCAATCATAACCTCATTTATTTGGAATTCAAAACATGCACGCAATCAAAAGGACGATCATACAAAGACCCAAGGCAGACGGTGGCATGACTCTACTAACTTTCAGTTTTATTACTGGGTGGCAAATATTCAGGCTATGAAAACCTGGGCATTGACACAAACAGATGAACACACACAGGCTTGGTCTGCAATAAAAATAAAATCCTGCAGCACTTCTTTATGTTCCTTGCTTTGTGTCCCAGTAAATACAAGTTATTGTCAGTACACTAACAACTCAATTGTGCTTCATTCACTCAGAATATGGAACCAATTAAGAATGACTTGAAAACAGAAAAACTTTTATCTGTGGCACCTTTGCATGATAACCACCTTTTTCCACCCTCTCAACCTTACATACTGTAGTTTTTAATATTTGGAAAACATATGAGATTAAATCCCTTAGAGATTTGTACATAGATAATGTCTTTGTGGCCCACGATCAATTACACTCCAAATTTAGCTTCCCATCTACACAATTTTTCCACTATTTCCACATTAGAAACTTTGCTAAACAAAATCCGCCCAATTTCCCCCCCTCCCACCTATTTCTATTCCCAAAGAAATACTAATCAGTCTTGAGGACTCATACAGCATTTCTATAATATATAAAAGCATTCTAATGTCCCTCCTTTCAAAGATACCAGTACAGTGGAAAAAGGATCTTCAAAAAAGGAGTAAAAGGCAGCCATGCACAGAATTCACTCTAGCTCCATACATATAATTATTCAACTTAAAATCTTTTAGTGAGCACATCTGTCACG
Source organism: Polypterus senegalus (assembly GCF_016835505.1). Classification (NCBI taxonomy): domain Eukaryota; kingdom Metazoa; phylum Chordata; class Cladistia; order Polypteriformes; family Polypteridae; genus Polypterus; species Polypterus senegalus. The sequence continues at coordinate 31,610,791 of NC_053162.1, read as the reverse complement.
TTTAAAATTGTCCAAAATGATTGCAGGGCAAGATCCAACCTGCAAACGTTGCAATCGAGCTCTAGTCTCATTTGGCCATATGTTTTGGGCGTACAGTAATCCCTCCTCGATCGCGGGGTTGCGTTCCAGAACTCCCGCGATAGACGAAAATCTGCGAAGTAGAAACCATATGTTTGTGTAGTTATTTTTATATATTTTAAGCCCTTATAAACTCTCCCACACTGTTAACATTATTAGAGCCCTCTAGACATGAAATAACACCCTTTAGTCAAAAGTTTAAACTGTCCTCCATGACAAGACAGAGATGACAGTTCTTTCTCACAATTAAAAGAATGCAAATAGATCTTCTTCTCTTCAGGAGCAGAGAATTTCAGAGGGAGAGAGAGAGAGAGCTCGCAAAGAAAAGCAAACAATCAAAAAATCAATACTTGTGCTTTTAAGTTTGATGCGGCATTTTTAGAGGAGCGTTAGTATCTTCTAAGCAAACAGCCTCTGTGCAAACAGCCCCTCTGCTCACATCTCCTCCGTCAGGCGCAGAGAACATCAGAGAGAGAGAGCGAGATTAAAGCAACAATCAAAAAATCAATACGTGTGCTTTTGTGCTTTTAAATATGCCGAGCACCTCAATAAAGCGGCATTTTTAGAGGAGCGTCAGTATCTTCTAAGCAAACAGCCTCTGTGCAAACAGCCCCTCTGCTCACATCTCCTCCGTCAGGCGCAGAGAACATCAGAGAGAGAGAGCGAGATTAAAGCAACAATCAAAAAATCAATACGTGTGCTTTTGTGCTTTTAAATATGCCGAGCACCTCAATAAAGCGGCATTTTTAGAGGAGCGTCAGTATCTTCTAAGCAAACAGCCTCTGTGCAAACAGCCCCTCTGCTCACATCTCCTCCGTCAGGCGCAGAGAACATCAGAGAGAGAGCGAGATTAAAGCAACAATCAAAAAATCAATACGTGTGCTTTTGTGCTTTTAAATATGCCGAGCACCTCAATAAAGCAGCATTTTTTAGAGGAGCGTCAGTATCTTTTAAGCAAACAGCACCTCTGCTCACACCCCCTCCGTCAGGCGCAGAGAATATCAGAGAGGGTGAGAGAGAGGCAGAGACAAGCAAACAATCAAGCTCCGCACGGGATGCATATCTTATAGCATTGAGGAGTTTTAGTTAATATGTAATACGTGCTCTGATTGGGTAGCTTCTAAGCCATCCGCCAATAGCGTCCCTTGTATGAAATCAACAGGGCAAACAAACTGAGGAAGCGTGTAGCATAAATTAAAAGACCCACTGTCTGCAGAAATCCGCGAACCAGCGAAAAATCTGTGATATATATTTAGATGTGCTTACATTTAAAATCCGCAATAGAGTGAAACCGCGAAAGTCAAAGCGCGATATAGCGAGGGATTACTGTACAACAAATTAAAATCATTCTGGCCCAAAATCTTTAAATCAGACAGCCTTAGTGTCACAAGTCCTAATCCATTAATAGTGGTGTTTGGTGGACTCCTAGATGGGCTTAAAGTGGAGAAGGACAAACAAACTGTAATTGCCTTTACTTCACTATTAGCACATAGACTTAACTTGCTCAACTGGGAAAATCCTAGCCCACCTCTTGTAAGTCAGTGAGTAACTGATGTTATATACTATTTGGAATTGGAAAAAATATAATTCTCACTTACAGGATCTTTTCAAAACCTTTTAAAAACCTGGCAGGTTCTAATTAATAACATTTCAGAATAAGCATTTATATTAGGGAAAAGGATTCTCTCCCCTTTTTTCTGCTCTTAAAGTTTTACTCTGGCTGTTGTTCTTCCTCTCTTTCTCATGGTTGGGGGTTGAATTGCAAGTGTGACTTGCTTGTATTGAATTTTACTTGCTTTTAATAAATTCAATAAAACAGAAAAAACACTACAAGCTATACTGTACTTAAACACATATACAGGGTAAATACAATATAGTTCAAACATTCTGTGTATTATAACAAATAGAATTAAACAAAGAATATGTTGTAGCATCATTTTTGTTTTACATATATTTAATGATAATATGGTGTTATCATTCATCATTTTGATGAAGCAATGAATAACAGAGGGCTATGGGCTATATTGTGTGTTAACAACAATGCATGACAAAAGTCATGTTTTTAACTCTAAAAAATACAAGGAATTAGTTCAACAGAATTTTTGGATAGACGATCCAAAGTAAGAAAATCTCAATAATCTCATTAAGTCAGTGTTCACAATTTCTTGAAACAATCCTCATAGGAGTGAAATGCTATTTTTTTAACAGTAGGTACAGTAAGTTGGAGGTATTGTCAATGAACTTTGTCAAAATAAATCAAAAAACTGATGTTCTGTCATATAAGGGTTTTGTGTATAACGATGCACTTGAGCAAAATATTATGAGAAAATAGAACAATGGTAAGCACTTTCAGCTGTATATAATATACATATATGCTACTATACCTATGAAGGAAAAACCTTTTAATCACACTGAATTATACTCAACGGCCACTTGATTAGGTCCATTTTCCTATAATGAAGCAAAACCTACCTTTGTTTCTAGAACAGGTCTAATTTTTTCAAGGCATGGCTTCAGCAAGGAGATTTTAATAATAGTCGGACTAAACAGCATCATGCTATTCCTACATAGTTTTTGGCTACAAATGTATGCCATGAATCTCCAATTTAACCTCATCCAAATCATGGTCTATTGGACTGAGATCTGGGGATAGTGCAAGAAACTGTTCTTGGGAATTAAGTTGATGAGCATTTTGTGACATGGTACATTACCCTGCTGAAAGCATCCATTTGAAAAAGGGCTGGACATAAAGTGATACACATTGTTAGCAACAATTCCAAGAAAGACTGTAGCATTCAAACGACACTCATTTGATAATAAAAGACCTAATGTGCTCCAAGAATGCATTCCCCACACTATTACACAACTAGCACCATCTTGTACTGTTGACTCAAGGCACAATGGATCCATATATTAATTCTTGTTGTGCTAAATTCTGACTCTGTCATCTGCATTTTGCAACAGAAATTAAACTTTGTCTCCCTCCAGTCATCCAATTTTGGGGACCACACTCCCATTGTAACTTCATCTTCCTGTTCTTAGCTGTCAAGTGTGGAACACAGTGTGGTCTTCTTCTGCAAAACCACATCTGCTTCAGTGGTTCAATTTACTGTTCAGAGATGCTCTTCTGTGCACCACTGTTATAAACAGCTGTTACTTCAATATCTGTTGCTACATATGTGAGCTTAATTGCTTGCGGTTATTCTGTTCTCATCTTTATGTTATTTCACTCTGATTTAAAAGGAGTTTTTACCTATAAAACTACAACTTCATTGGATGTTGATGTGTTTATCTCACCATTCACTGTAAGCTTGAGAAGCTGCAGCGAGTTAAAATCTCTGGTGGGCAGAAATTTCGGAGTTGTTTTAAAACCACTATCTCTGCCAATATCATAATCGCTGTCAAAACTATTTAGATACACAACTTACATTTTCTAGTGTTTAGTTGAACAAGTACATTAAATAAGTGCATTTGTTGATTTCAACTCTTTCTTCAACAAAGAAGTTTTCTGATAAAATGAAATAAACACAGACTGTGATAAAGTATGAATTCACAATGAAAAAACACAATGTCTATAATTAGGAGACCAATTGCAGCATCTCTAATTCTACTGTAGATTGAAAGGGCTGCTGTCTCTAAGACTGTCCCCTTTACCATATTTGGACACTGATATGCTTTTACAGCACAATGTCTGGAATACCAGTTTCCTACAATAATTATGGAAATGGTAACTGGAAAAAGAGGCAATAGCCATCGAATTTGATACAACCTGCAAAATTAAGGAGCATAATTTATGCACATCTGTGAAATGCTCACTCACACTGATTAGGCCCACACAAATACTTTTAACACTTCACATTATATGGAGCTCCTCATGTGACATGCTCATCTGCATTTCTTGGTTACACTTAAGCCTAATAGTGTAAAAATGCCAATTCCACACAGAAAACTTCAACAACACAAATTTACATTCCAAATAACAACAACAACATTTATTTATGTAGCACATTTTCATACAAACAGTAGCTCAAAGTGCTTTACATAATAAAGAATAGAAAAATAAAAGACACAATAAGAAAACAAAATAAATCAACATTAATTAACATCGAATAAGAGTAAGGTTCAATGGCCAGGGGGGACAGAAAAAACAAAAAAACTCCAGACGGCTGAAGAAAAAATAAAATCTGTAGGGATTCCAGACCATGAGATCACCCAGTCCCCTCTTGGCAAATGTACTTAGAACAGATAACCTGTAGTGACTATATAAATACATACTAGCCAAATAAAGTATATTTGAACAGTTATGAAAGATGTTGAAGTCAATTGCTTTTGCAATAATTATAATCTACTTTTATTACCGTGGATGGCTTTGGGCATTAAAGTGTCGCACTTAAGGCCAGGTTCCAGTCCATGGACTTTTTAAAGTGGCTTCATCAGTATTAAAAACATGTTACATGCAGCATACAATAATCATTACCTTTCTCAAAGACGCCCATTAAGGTGTGCTTCATATATGCATTATATCCATATATAATTTATATTTACACCCATCATTGTAACGCATCTCAGCTACTAGCCTGTAGATAGAATAGGAACTGGCTGTTCATAATCACCCAAAAAGAAAAAATGAAAAGAAGGTGACATGCATTACTGCCATAAACAAAATAAGCGTTTTAGCATGATGCCAAATATGTGACGGTCTCAGGAAGGAGTTGGGAACATGCACAGGTGTTAGAGCCGGCCACCCTTCCATATCTTACTGATGCCCCACACAATACTTTTGCATTTTCCACTGACATGATTGCTGTATAAGAACAGACACTGCACTTGTATTTCCACTCATGTTAAATGTGATAGCAATCTGTTTCTGACCAATTTGAAATTTGGTCTGTGTGACCGATCACTACTGTGTTAAATCTGAGTTCTTTAATGTGTCCAAGTGCCAGCCGAACGTGATAAATGTTAATGCAAGTGTAAATGGATGTACATTGCTTTAGCTACAAATTTTTGCATGTGTTTGGACTGCCGCTCTCATTTGTCTTTATGCATAATTTTTTCACACAATGCTGATTTTGGTCACATGACCACTGATAGGTTTTTTTAACCCACTGCAATATCCAAGAAAGAAAAGCTGATAAAGAGGGAGGACAAGTATAAGAAAGATGCAAGGCAGAATATGTGATTATAGAGAAAAAGAAGAGATATGCCCGTATGTCTGGTTTGTAAAGAAATGGCCCACTTTGGGTATACAAAATTTTTACCTTTCAGTTAAACTGACTTTGACACCTCTGGCTTAGAGTTATCACTACCATTAACCCTGTATGAACTGATTGGTGCCTATAGAAGTGCATCACATTCATGTGATTTTACTGGTATTCAGTGTTTAGAGATGAAGTGCTTATACAGTATAAGAATTCTAAATTGTCCTGGAAAGAACTATTGGTTGCACTGAAACTTTAACATTTCTTGTAAAAATAACTGGGTAAATGAGACTGAATATTAGCTATACTAAATGTTTTAGCACCATAAAACACTACTTTACCCATTCTATTCCATTACAAGAGTAACAGACATTTATTACACATTTCGACACGTGTGGAATGCTGGCACACATTTTGCTCACGAGTGCAAAAATGAATAACAACTTACCATCCAATTCCCTCTGTTGGATCATCCAACAAAACGCGCACAATGTACAAAAGACATGTAAGAAGCTTCAGGGAAAAGTTGAAAAGTCGGATTCGTAAGCCTGAAATGGAAACGGCAGTTAGTAGACTGGAAACCCTAAGGTTGGATTTGAATCCTTACAAGAATGTTATAATCACCCATTATTCAGGAGCCATCAACTTGGAAAGTCAATGCGTGAAAATAAAATGGCTTACTTTTTGCAGGAAAATGTTACCCCATGAAGAAAAAATTACCTGAGCTTTTGTTAGCATTTTTCTGATAGGCTAATACTAATTGTACAACATGTCTTAGTAACATCTTATTTCAGCGAAAACCTTTCAAAAAGGAATGGAGTTAGATTAAATGGAGTACACAATCGAATAGACAGGGCTAAAAGTGGCCCTAAATGAAAAAAGACTACCTACAGTTGTGCTTGGGGAACCCTTTAGAATTTTTTAGATTTTTGCATAAATATGACCTAAAACATCATCAGATTTTCACTCAAGTCCTAAAAGTAGATAAAGAGAAACCAGTTAAACAAATGAGACAAAAATATTATACTTGGTCATTTATTTATTGAGGAAATTGATCGAATGTTACATATTTGTGAGTGGCAAAAGTATGTGAACCTCTAGGATGATCAGTTAGTTTGAAGGTGAAATTCGAGTCAGGTGTTTTCAATCAATGGGATGACAATCAGGTGTGAGTGGGCACCCTGTGTTATTTAAAGAACAGGATCTATCAAAGTCTGCTCTTCACAACACGTTTGTGGAAGTGTATCATGGCACAAACAAAGGAGTTTTATGAGGACCTCAGAAAAAGACTTGTTGATGCTCATCAGGCTGGAAAAGGTTACAAAACCATCTCTAAAGAGTTTGGACTCCACCAATCCACAGTCAGACAGATTGTGTACAAATGGAGGAAATTCAAGACCATTGTTACCCTCCCCAGGAGTGGTTGACCAACAAAGATCACTCCAAGAGCAAGGCGTGTAATATTCGACGAGATCACAAAGGACCCCAGGGTAACTTCTAAGCAACTGAAGGCCTCTCTCACATTGGCTAATATTCATGTTCATGAGTCCACCATCAGGAGAACACTGAACAACAGTGGTGTGCATGGCAGGGTTGCAAGGAGAAAGCCACTGCTCTCCAAAAAAAACATTGCTGCTCGTCTGCAGTTTGCTAAAGATCACGTGGACAAACCAGAAGGCTATTGGAAGAATGTTTTGTGGACGGATGAGACCAAAATAGAACTTTTTAGTTTAAATGAAAAGCGTTATGTTTGGAGAAAGGAAAATACTGCATTCCAGCATAAGAACCTTATTCCATCTGTGAAACATGGTGGTGGTAGTATCATGGTTTATTTTTTCTCCAGCCGTCTGGAGTTTTTTTTGTTTTTTCTGTCCCCCCTGGCCATTGGACCGTACTCTTATTCGATGTTAATTAATGTTGATTTATATTGTTTTCTTATTGTGTCTTTTATTTTTCTATTCTTTATTATGTAAAGCAATTTGAGCTACTGTTTGTATGAAAATGTGCTATATAAATAAATGTTGTTGTTGATGGTTTGGGCCTGTTTTGCTGCATCTGGGCCTGGACGGCTTGCCTTCATTGATGGTACAATGAATTCTGAATTATATCAGAGAATTCTAAAGGAAAATGTCAGGGCATCTGTCCATGAACTGAATCTCAAGAGAAGGTGGGTCATGCAGCAAGACAACGACCCTAAGCACACAAGTTGTTCTGTCAAAGAATGGTTAAAGGAGAATAAAGTTAATGTTTTGGAAAGGCCAAGTCAAAGTCCTGACCTTAATCCAATCAAAATGTTGTGGAAGGACCTGAAGCGAGCAGTTCATGTGATACTGAAAGCAAAGGTTCACATACTTTTGCCACTCACAAATATGTAATATTCAATCATTTTCCTCAATAAATAAATGACCAAGTATAATATTTTTGTCTCATTTGTTTAACTGGTTTCTCTTTATCTACTTTTAGGACTTGAGTGAAAATCTGATGATGTTTTAGGTCATATTTATGCAGAAATATAGAAAATTCTAAAGAGTTCACAAACTTTCAAGCACAACTGTAACATCTACAGTAATGTACCAGTAGATGTCAGTGACTAGGCAGTGTATAGACAACACAATTCTTCTGTCAGGTAATGTAGAGAAGTGGTAAAGCACTGGACTTTATACTGCAGGGTTCAGTTCCCACCTCTAACATACTGTGTGGTCCTAAGCAAGTCATTTAATCCATCTGTGCTACAACTGAATACAAATGTTTGTATACAGCTAAATAGGGGGGAGAATAAAGAGAAGGAAAAATCTGCAGTGAATTGATTTAATTCAATAAATTTTTTAAAAAGCCAGAACCTTCAGGTTTATAAAGCTAGAATTAACTTTGGATTTCTTATGTGAATCACAATCTATCTATTGTTAGCAGATTTTGAATAGATACAATTAGAACAACACACAAACATTTTAAAGCAAAGAAAAGCTATCAGTAGTGAATTCTGAATGATTTAGAACATTCACAACTAACCCATATGCAATTGTGTTTCTTATGTCCTCTGCTTAACAATGAATCTTAGCTAAATGGTCAGTGAACTTTCATATAGCTCTGGGGTTCCTATTCCTTGAAATTCTCTTGGTTTAACTGTGAGTCTCTGTCAGGGTTATAACTTAAATCATTTCAGAATGCCTGTCTCTCTCTCTGTTAAACTTTAGAGGAGGATGGCCTCTGTCTATTTTATTATCTATTCTTTATTTAGCTGTCATACAAGTGCAGACTGTTTTGTACTACTGTTATTTATCATGCATGTATAAGAATTACTCTTTGCTGCAGTTTCTTGTCATATTTTGGAGGATATTGTTTGTATATCACTTTATTTATTGCCTCTTATAGCAAAAAACAGTTTGATCGAATAGTGTTCATGAAGAAAGCCAAACTTTTTTTTTTTTATTGTGGAAATAAATACTGTATAAACCTTTTAAAAACATTTCAGGGTCATTTTCTCACTTAAAATTAAAATCTGTTATGGTTACATAAATGCAATGGAAACTAATGAATATTTTAAATATTAACAAATGTATCAGTGTCAGTGCAGTTACTACAGAATGTAAGTAAAACACACATTAACAGTGGTGGAGGAAGTACTCAAACAATTAACTTAAGTAAAAGTAAATGAGCAAAAATATACTCTAGTAAAAGCTGAACTACCCCGTTCACCTTTCTACTTCAGTAAAAGTAAGTACTTGCTTGAAAATATACTTAAAAGTATTAAAGTACAAATATTTGTTCAATGAATTGCCTGATTCAACAGCATAATATGGCATTTGGTGTACCTAATGAATATTGTAAGGGATGGCCGGCAGCCCAAAAGATGGAAGGATAGGGGGAAGGCAGCTGCTTTAGGGCACTGCCTCCCTCAAAACACTATATGGCAACTCACCTAGTTTACAGTGGTGCCCCAGATTCCCACAGGGCACCATGGGACTTGGAGATCTCTATCTCAGCCCTGTTGGGTGCCTTGGGTACTGTGGAAGAACCATGGGACATAAGGTTTTCGCCTGACCCGGAAGTGCTGGCAGATCACGTGGGTGGAAGAAAGGAAGCACTTCTGGATTTGAGAATATAAAAGGACCACACCGACCTCACAGGGACGAGCCAGAGTCAGGTGGAAGACAGATGAAGCTTGTAGGAGGAGCGGAGGAGAAAAGACAGAGAAAGAAGAATTGTGTGTTCTGTATTGCTTACTTGTGGCTGTAATGGTGGGAAAAGCTTTGGGAAGAGTTTCCTTAAAACTAAAAAGCTCTTTTGTGTTTTTAACTTGTGCCTGGTGTCTGTTGTGTTGGGTTTGAGGAGCAACAGTGCCCTCTAGTGTCCACAATATATACTGTATTAAATACAAAAATAGTACAGGTTGTGCCCTTTTAATTAAGAATACTGCATTGTAGATTATGCTGATAAATGTACTAGTTTATTATTTATATATTCTGTTTAATACAATTCCAATAATGTAATGAACAAAATCATTTCTAAATTATAATATAAATGTTACTACATTGTATTATCCTGATTTAGCTCTAAAAAGAACAAATCATGAATCAGACAGATGCTACTTTCACTTGTGCTTTAAACATCTAAACGAAGGGGGTTGCCACTATCAATCATGCACTTTAAGCCCCTAACGCTGGGGTTCTTGAACTTTGTAATCTGAGGACCAAAATTAGAAAATCGGTACTGTACTATGACCCACAAACAGGCTGATTATCATAGTGACAATTGACAAATTATAAAGAGACAAATAACAATGGGGACGGCACGGTGGCGCAGTGGTAGCGCTGCTGCCTCGCAGTTAGGAGACCCGGGTTCGCTTCCCGGGTCCTCCCTGCGTGGAGTTTGCATGTTCTCCCCGTGTCTGTGTGGGTTTCCTCCAGGCGCTCTGGTTTCCACCCACTATCCAAAGACATGCAGGTTAGGTGGATTGGCGATTCTAAATTGGCCCTAGTGTGTGCTTGGTGTTTGTGTGTGTCCTGTGGTGGGTTGGCACCCTGCCCAGGATTGGTTCCTGCCCTGTGTTGGCTGGGATTGGCTCCAGTGGACCCCCGTGACCCTATTCGGATTCAGCGGGTTAGAAGATGGATGGATGGAAATAACAATGGCCATACAATAAAAAAGTAAATGTTTTTGTTTTCATTCAAGCATATTTTCTCATATGAGTATTAGTAAAAGGGAAAAGTTGGAGACAAACATATTTTTAAAAAACAATACTCTATTTATCCATATTCCAAATATGTTTATTCAGAGCAGGGTTTGGGGCAGCCGGAGCCCATCCCAGCAACTAGTGTTTTGGCACTTTTGTGGAGCTCTACTGAATCGACTCATTCAAACTTGCTTATTGATTCCCATGATTCACTGAAAAGAGTTGTTCAAAAACAACAAACCGTTCATGTGACCGTAACGCATTGCCATGCAGATATGAGGCGGAAGTAGAAAAATGAGTATTTGCTGTAAAATGTAGTGGAGTAAAAGTAAAACGTACCCACAGCTAAATTAGTAAAGTACAGATACGTGAAAAATGTAAAAATAAAAATAACTGTACTTTGTTACTTTCTACCCCTGCACATAAACAAAGTACAACCATTTAACAAAATATTACTTCATCACTGCACTGTTAGATTTAAAGCATTTAATGAATCCCAGGGGTGGTATACTGGGCATAGGCCCCTGGGAGGATACCCTAGCCACATTAGTCAGATATTTTTTTTAAGAAGGCCTTGACATAGATGAAAATGTTCTTGAACGAGTAAGAGTTTCCTGCTGTAAACTGAAAATCTGGGTTCACCTGCTTGGCTATTCACTGTGACCCTTAGCAGAAGAAATGGATGGAAAGTGTCTGAGTAAGTAATTCACTCTGTGAAAAAAAATAGTCTTGCTTATTTTATCCACAGAATTCATACAGAAAATATATGCACATAAAGTACTTTTATACCAAAAGCATCCCAATGTTTTTTTTTTTGTTATGGGCAAATTGTAGCAAAAATGTTAATACTATTGTTAATGTTAATACTAATAAACTAATAATTTAGCTTTCAAGAGCAAGGGGATTGCGGAGGTAAATGATGTCCCTTATCCATATTAAAGACTTACATTCTATTTTCACTGCAAAGCTGTACACATTTCTAACAGTTGTTTGTGATATTTTTAACTATCCCTGTTCAGTTAATAAGACTGAAAAAAGACAGGACTCAGCTTTAACAGACAGCAAAAATAAGAACATAAGGGAAAGAAAAAAATGGTTAGAAATAAAAGAAGAAAATAATAGGGATGTTAACTGTGCCGGCACTTGGGATTAAATGAGGGCACCGATGATAGCAGACTTGAAAATGCTAGCTTGTCTGCTAGGTTTAATTTATAACCAGGTATGTGTACTAGGATATGCAGCTTCTAAAAAGAAAGCAACCACAACCATCACAGAATTAGCATAAATCTAACAATATGTTTTGTATGCATACACCAAGCTGAATGCCATGCTGCCACAATTTGCCTCTAAAATACCCAAATTGTTTCTTCAGTAGTCTCAATTAACCAAAAACACCCGGCCATGTTCTTTCTCTATCTCCTCCTAAAACCCGCTGTATATCATGGTTTTGGCAGGGTAATGATGGTTTTAGAAAACCACATGTACTTTCTGCAGATCAAAGTTTGTAAATGCTTTTTTCCCTTTGCAACTATTAATTCTGAAACATTTAATTTTGTCCAATTCGTGAATTTTAACTGGAGCTTTTATTGTGTGTATAAAGGGACTTCTTTTTAGTAGTAGTAGTAGTAGTATGAATGGTAGTTGTACTGTCAAGTGTACAGTGAAATTCTTGCATTCTAACCAACATGCAACATGCTGGCTCTTTCTTGTGACAAATAAATATGCATTAAAATACATCATTTTAATGAGGAGGCTCAATTTTGCCATCCATAAAGAATCCACATGCAGTGAATACAATAATACTCACTGTTTATACTACTGCATAATATATTGGCATGGCCTTGACGTACACTGCTCAAAAAAAGTAAGGGAAGACTTAATCATCAACGCTGTTGTGAACGCTATGCAGCGTGCAACATCATCCAGCATGACTGGTTTGATGGTGGGTAGTGCTGGTTTGAGGAGGCATATCCTTAGAGGGTCGTACAGACTTCCATGTGCTAGGCAACGGTACCCAGACTGCTGTTAGGGACCAGGATGAAATCCTCAGAGCCAACCTTACACTGATGCAGTGGGCCCTGGGTTTCTCCTGGTGAAGGACAACGCCTGGCCTCATGTGGAGAGCGTGTAGGCAGTTACTGGGTGATGAAGGCATTGATGCCATTGACTGACCCACGTGTTTCCCAGACCTGCATCCAACTGAGAACCTTTGGTACATTATGTATCGGCGCATTCAACGCCGCCAAGTAGTGCTACAGACTATCCAGGAGCTCACTGATGCCCTGATCCAGGTCTGGGAGGAGATCCTCCATGACACCATCTGCTGTCTCAGCAGGACCAGGCCCAGACATTGTTGGGAATGCATACAAGCATGATCCAATGTATAATTTAAGTATTCCCTTAATTTTTTTGAGAAGTATGTTTAAAATAAGCCCCATAAAGTCACACTGAGCAATAAAGCATTGGTATTTCTCTACTTACTTGATCTTTGGTTTTTTATGAAGAAAAGTTTCAGCCTCTCCTTGAATGTATTTTCATTTACATAAAATTCAACTTGTACCCTAGGGACAAAAATGATAACAGAAAAAATGAGTTGCCTATTAATCAAGGAGAAACAAAGCAATGGCACAACTGCTAAACATAAGTACTTAACTCTTATCATTTGAAAGCCTATATGTAATGTTTAAGCTTTCCTTATTCATTCCAAGTGAGCAAAATATTCTGACTTATAAACTGTATATATCTGTTAACATCATAAGAACCCAATGTTTGACATAAATACCAAACCAAATTGTAAATATTATTTTCTAGAAAATTATAACAATCTAGATGAAAACAGGCCATTCAGTCCAACAAAGATCGCCTGTCCTAGCCACTTAATTCTTCCAAAATAACATCAAGTCTAGTATTAAAAGTTCCTAAAGTCCTACTGTCTACTACACTACTGGGTAACTTATTCCATATGTCTATAGTTCTTTGTGTGAAGAAAACCTTCCTAATTTTTGTGCAAAATTTACTTTCAACAAGTTTCTAACTGTGTACCAGTTGTTCTTGATGATCTCATTTTAAAATAACAGTCTTGACTGGACTGGACTAATTCCATTCATAATTATAAATACTTCAATCACGCCTCCTCTTAATCTCCTTTTGCTTAAATTGAAAAGGCTCAGCTCCATTAATCTTTCCTCATAACTTATCCCCTGCATTCCCGGAATTATCTTGCTCTTCTCTGCACTTTTTCTATAACTGCTATGTCCTTTTTGAAATCTGGAGTACTCCAGATGAGAACAAACCAGTACATTATAAAACATGAGCGTAACCTTCTTGTATTTGTACTTTACACATCATGCTATATAAGGCTAACATTCTGTTAGCCTTCTTAATGGCTTCTGAACACTGTCTAGCAGTTGATAGTACTGAGTCCACTGAAACTCTTAAATCCTTTTCATAGGGTGCACTTTTGATTTTCACAACTTCCATTGTGTATTCAAACCTATTTTTTATTTCCTACATGTAATACTTTACATTTACTTACATTAAATTTCATCTGACACAAACATGCACAAACCTGTATGCTGTCCAAGTCCCCCTATAATGATTCAACTGATTCTAGACTACCTGCCAATCCACCTAAATTGGTATTATCTGCAGAATTAACAGGCTTGTTATTCATATTCCGATCTAAATCATTTATATATGTATATTAAAAATAACAGCGGCCCCAGCACTGACCCCTGTGGGACACCACTCTTAACATCAACCAATCCTGACAGGGTTTAATCGCGCCATAACCATTTGCTTCCTGTGTCTGAGCCAGTTTTGCATCCATCTACACACTACACTCTGACTCTGGTTTCTTTTAGTTTTATGCCCAACCTTTCATATGCCACCTTATTACAGTAAATGATTCCGGAAAGTCAAGATAAATAATATCACATGTTGCACATGGATATAAATAATATCATATGCTCCAACTTGATCATAATCTTTTGATGCTTCCTCAAAGAATTCCAGCATGTTAGTAAAACATGACCCTCCTCTACTTGAACCCATGCTGTCTGTTTAGTAAAACTCCTGTTCTTGCCATGTGCTGCTCAATCTTTTCCTTAATAATTACTTCCATTGATTTACCTGCGATTTAAATTAAGCTTAATGACCTATAGTTACTTGGCTCTGCCCAATTACCTTTTTTATATAACGGGATAATATTTGCCATTTTCCAATCCTTAGCAATTTCCCTTGTGCAAAGTGACTCCCTAAAAATATCCATCAAGGGTTTATACATGTACTCATTAACCTCCTTAAGACCCCAAGGATAAATATAATGCAGTCCAGGTGATTTGTTTGATTTCAGCCTATTTAATCTATGCAGCACTTCTCCCTCTATAATTTCCAAATAATTAGGAACTCCTTAGTTGTCTCTTTAACTGCTGGGAGGTCATCTACTTTCTCACATATTAAGACCTCAGAAAAATGCAAGTTTAGAGCATCTTCTGTTTCACTGTCTGTATTTGTAATTACACTTTACTGTTTACATGCCTTATACAGCTGATATGAGAAGAGAAAATTTCTTATTCTGTTACATTTTCTTCCCTTTTAAAATGAGAATTTACATCTATGCCTTAAGGTACACACACAGATACCAAATAAGGAGCCCAGTTAAGCTAAGGAATTCATTACCAGAGTTAATTATCTTCTTATCATCACATTGGCTGGAATGAACGCTGCAGGACCGATCTGTCCATTCTATTACCAGAAAATGATGCACCCTGTTGCTTTTCTTTCAAGCAACTTATTAATTAAGCACTAATTCCTGCAGCTGTTTGACCAGACTGCCGATTTTGTTTTTTAAAGATAGAAATAGACAACAGCAAGCCAAAAGAAATTAACCAGCTTTATTTTTCATTTGTTAGCCTTATCTGAAGTAGTTAGCTATGCTGTGGTATTGTTTATCTATCTAATCATTGTTGTGTTGTGAGTTTTTTTTTAATCACTGGATTTGCAGCAGGGAGGGAGGCTAACACTGCTGCTTAATGGATCCAGGATTAAATGCTTCAAATATGTGCAATGGTCATTGTTTGTGCGGAGTCTGCATATTTCACAGAAGCTGGTGTTGATGTCTAAGGGTTTTCTGGAGTTATGTGCAGTCTAAAGATGTAATTAGTGATTCTAACATGGTTTTATGTAAGTGTGTTTGTGTGTTTGTGTGACTAAGCCTAGTAATGGATATGGTGCCTTATCTAACGTTGACTCCTGCGTTACACCTAATACACCTCTGCAATCTTGAACTGGATTAAGTGAGTTGGAGAATACTATATTATATAAAAAATGGAAAGAGCAAAACCATGTTCAGACAGAATTCAAAACAACACATAAACCAGCCATGTATAAAATGAGAGTTATTTAACTTTTCCCCACTTTCTGTTCCCATTAATTACATCCCCTGCCGTCTTGGCACTTGCAAGTTTATTAATGGCCGACTATTAAATCAAAATAATTCATATATACTATGGAAAGAATTTCACTTTAGTTGGCATGCCATTCGGTGGATAACATAAATTTGACAGAAGCATCAATACATGCAATTTCTACATGTTTCTAAATGCTGTATTATCTATAATGAGTAAAAAATAATAAAAGATACCTCCCTAAAACCCACATTAGGTACATGTAAATAAATAAATAACATTTACCATCATATACATACTATAACATTTACATTTATAGAACTAATTTAAAATTAAACACTTTTTAAAAGTATGCCTTATGAGCCTTAATTAAAAAATAAATATTCTACAATCTTCTCTAGAATAAAGAATACTGACTAACAGTGGCACAGAGACTTTACAAATATTAACCCTGAATGAAAACAAATGAATGTGAATTATGATTCACTGTCATTCACTATATACTGTAGAAATTATTCAACCCACTAAATACTGATTGCCATGTTTGACTTAGCAGTTCAATTAATCCTCCAGTGCTCCAGTTTAAGAATATGAACAAAACAATAATCACTTTAGGTTTGAATAAGAACATGAGCTAAATAAACTGGCCTAGAACAAAGCAACAAAAAATTTTTAAATGACTCACTTCTTCTGATGAGTACATCTTGTTTACTTTTTTCTTTTATTCAGTAAAGTGTGAAGGTCTGGACACCATTAAAATAAATGTAACATTCTGAGCACTTTATTGTACCTCTGGATATTGTGGAGTACAGTGACTAATGTCAAAGGCTTTGGATATTCGTCTTCCACGAGTTGTTGATTTGTTAACTTTGATATTCAATGCAGTCCACCTCACACTTTATATACTGTATTGTATAAGGTAAATCCACACCAAGTTCAGTGTGTTCTTCACAGGTTACTTGTTTCTTCAACACACCGCCCGGTCCAAAAGCCATTTCTACAGCGCAATGTCAAGTGCTCACCTGTATTTTATTATTTTTTTTAATTTACAGCTGATGGCGATGAACACTTGGATATTATACTAGTTAAGATATTTTTAATAAGATCAGTAAAGTCAAAATTCGAAAATGCGGCCGAGTCTCCCACCCGACCTTACCACCCCTTACTACTGGTTTCACTGTGCTCAAACTCGTTGATAGCTGTAACATCACCAGTTCGTGCCATTTAAATGGGCTTCTTATGTCACACTCTTCTCTGTGAAGGTTTCAATATTTGATATTAAATACCTGCGGTGGGTTTGTTTCCTGCCTTGTGCCCTGTGTTGGCTGGGATTGTGTTATGGTGTATAAAATCTGTACATTTTGGTTTCCATTATATTTTGTTCAAGACAAGACAACAGATGAACTAAGACAAATTAAAGCAGGTTTTCTTCCCGTACACCTTACTTTTATAACACTTGTTCATAGCTTCGTGCTAATTTGGTTTATAGCCTGGGAAAGGATGCTGAGCTGATACCTCAGGCTATTGATTACTTTATGGATGGACATCTGGAACAACAATTTGCTTTATAGCCTGGAACAGGAAGAACTACTGATACCTCAGAGCACATCAAAGGTTTTTTTTTGTGTGGGAAAACGGACAGTGAATTAATTTATCAATCATTTGGACAGCCAGCCAATCAGGTGCATGTGTTGTGAAACCAAGGCTTGAAATTTCATAATAAATATGCCTTGGTTTGGAAAGCAAGAAGAGAGAAGCAAAGGGAGAAGAAGAGACAAGCAAAGAAGAAGAGAAGAAGAGGAACGGACGAAGACGGCCCTGGTCGTCAGAAAGGCATCATGAACATCGATTGCTAAATCAAACGCCTCCCTGGGACATTCATCCTTGTCATCTGTAACTTTTTTGTAAGCTTTTTCTAAAGACTACATATATTCAGACTTTCCTATCAGTACCTATTTTCTAGTATTCTTTGTTCTTGTGGTATTATTATTATTCTTGTAATAAATACCATGCTGATTTTAACTTTCAATGCTTTGTCTTAATGTCTAGAGTGATTGAAGTAATAAGTTAGATTTCTTTGAGCACCTGGTGACAGCCAGATTTTTGCCATTATTTCTGTGCTGCGAGGTTTATAAGGCTGAGAGTGAGAGCGCTATACCCAATAGAAGGAACAAATACGATAAAGAAGGTATTCTAGGCTGATGAATGGCCTATAGTCAAGAGTGCTGAGTCTTTGTATGTTTAAATGTAATTTTGTAGACCAAAAGTAATATTTAGGTCTGAGATATCACTAAAACATTGTATTGTTGTTTGTGCCGAAAATAAGTAAGTCTCTTGAAGTGCTGAATGACAGGCTGTTATTCCTATAGCACTTGTGTGCTTTAAAGTGCTAAGGGTTAATCTGCGTGTGTGTGTCATTCATGGGGCACTGTTGTGGTTAGGGTCTGTGTGTGTGTTTATCTATGTGTGTGTGTGTGTTCATCTTAAAGTGCAACAGTAGACCAACCCGATAACGAACTTGACGAGAACACTTACCCTTGAGGAAACAGGTAAAAGGGCAAGTAGAGGGAAATACCACGGTAATACAGATTGGCTCCAGCAGACCCCCGTGACTCTGTAGTTAGGATATAGTGGTTTGGATAATGGATGGATGGATGGATATCAAATACATTTTTTAGAATATTGCAGGATGGTCAGTCATTCTGAACCAGTCATTTAAAAGTGTTATATTGCAACACTATCTCTCTGAAAGGCACAGCTGAACGTAAGTTATTGCAGATGCGTGTTTGTTACAGTTAATACAATTTGTTTCTTATATAAAATTTATCATTGAAAGAACAACATAATTGTTATGTGTCTGAAGCGTCTCCCTGTAGGTATTGTTACAGCATCTTCAAAATAAAATTTTATTTTTACATGCACACATAAACACTTGAGTAAAAATATGCAGTAAATATTCCTTATAATAAATAACCTTAAATCTAACTCTGTAGTTTCTGCCAAAATTGTGTGCTAAAATGCTGTTTGATTGATTATTTCACTCCAAGTTGTCTCTGTTCAAAACGTGCATCTCCACTTAACCATTCATACTATGATTGAATGAACACACTAACTAATCAATGTTTCATGCTAACAACCAATCAGAAATACATTATTCTTGTGTCAGAACAGTTTTCAAATCTGGTACACTCTATCTAAAAATGTCTGCACACAATTCTCAGCCCAGTACAGCTCACATGTCTTTGTAACCACTCAATTTTCATTTATAGATACAACTTGGTCTCAAATCAAAACTCAGGGTACCAGTGCACCAAACCACATGTCACCCATGTAAGCACAATAGACCAAAACTACCTACACTGGTCTCTGCATATACATATACAAACATCACACAATGACTTAGGAAAACAATGGAACAAGGAAGAGCACGGAAGATACAAAGGACGAGAAAGAAAATGAAACATTTCAAATGAGATAAGAGTAACTGTGTTTGATAGTATGTCATCAGCCATAGCATGGGCATGCAAGAAGCTGGGCAGCAGTTCCAGCCCAATTTGAGCTGTTACACTGTAGATGGAATCATTGAGGCTTTGTATTATGATAGGCAGAGTTAGGCCTGAGCTCTCTGTCTGCCTACGTTTGACTGAGCTTTCTGTACTTTATGGTATACTAGACCATATACCATAAGCATGATGTAGTTTTTGTGTTCTTGATGTATGTATGGTACTGCAAATAGTATCTACTGTAACAATTTTACTCTTCATCTCTCATTATTTGTATATAATAATAATAATACATTTTATTTATATCGTGCTTTATATTTAACAATATCAAAGTGCTACAAAATAAGAATAAAATTAACAAACAAGAAATCTATAGAAATAAATTAACAAAATGCCTTTCTAAAAATGGAATTTCTATATATGGAATTATACATGTTTTTGTTAAATAAATTGACTTTATTATGTTGTGGCACTAGCTGTATCCTTATTTCCTAAAGAATATTATATTTTGATGCAATAGCTTTTTGCAACACAATGCCTAACTCATGCCCAGTGTGAACTACATTTTTCTTGTGTGAGTATGTGATTTAAACTGAGATATTTGGTCTAGAAGACTGCATGTAGATGTTTTCAGCAAAGCACGTTTTTGGATTTGGGGAAGTGGTGTTTAATATTGGGTATTGTATGTATAGCTTTGGGGAAATAACGTAGTACTGTATTCTGAAAAATGTGTGCATCTGACTGGAAAAAACTATAGTTCTTTACTACCATTTCTTTAAATTACATTAGGTATCAACATATATACCAGATATGTTTATTTCATTGGGCTTAGCTAAAGTTGCAAATGTAGGCATTTGTGTTGCTAACATGTCAAGAAATGTATTAGGAAGCAAGTGGCACCAGGGGCAGAAATATCAAAATATTTAAAAATTTGATACTAACTTTTTGAAAATTGATATCAAAAACTGAATTTTGATGTCTACTCTTTTGAAATTTATTATTAGTGTTTTAAACTTACCAATTAACATTTAGATGTTTGATAATGTACCTGCAAAATCTGATATCATATAGTTAACAAATTATATTAAGAGATAAAAGTTTGATATCTGCTTTTGAAAACTAATACCAATGTTTTAAATATTTGATATCAACTTTTCAAAATGTGATGTCAACTTTATACACTTGGATATGAACTTTCGTAAATTGGATAACAGCATTTTAAAAATTCATATGAATATTGAGCAACTTAATATCATCACTTACAAAATTGGTATCAACTAGTAATCAAAAGCAGTACCAATCTCTTTTATGGAAAGAACAATAAATTTGTTTGCCTTATAGAATCTCTGAAAATATAATTTAATGCTCCTTGATGCCATGTCAGACACTGACAATATAGTTATTCTGATTCTCGGGGAGCTTGTTACCCATGTTGTTAAGTTCAATATAGTGATTCTGAAATTTGATATCAAGCTTACAAAACTTTGATACCACATTCATAACATTGTTGTCAAGGTTTTAAAATTTGATGTTGATGACAATGAGATCAAAATTGTGAATCCTGATAACAGATTTTAAAGCTTGCCATTGGGCACAGTACTTGATATCAAACTTAAGAAGTACCTATCAAATGTTAAACAAATTATTTCAAATTTTTAAACTTTGATATCGATGTTTCTGAAAAGTGATTATAACATTTTAGGAACTTGATATAAAGTTTCTGAAAACTGCTATTAATTCGTAAAAGTTTAACATAGAACTAAACACATAAAGTCTTTGTGTATTGAAATTCTTGTCCTCAGCATTTAAAAGAAGAATCATATAAATTATCCTTCCACAACTGGTTAAAGCATGTGCCTGTTACAGTAAATACTGTAAGTAAACTGTAGAGGTTGTGAATGATATAAAATTTCAAAATGTTAATATCAAAATTAAAAATGTTGATATTAAAATTCAAAACCTTGATATCCAATTTGAAAAAGCTGATGTCAAATTTTAAAATGCTGATAACAAAATTAAGAAATTTGATATCTACTTTATAAACACTTATAACTTGTTGTTATTAAATTTCAAAATATCAAATAGAGATTTAAATTTTGATATTAAAACAGGCGATTTAATGCTAAAAAAGCTTTTCACAAGAAGTTGCATTTTTGTTTTTGTTAGTGTAGTGGTGAGTATCTTCTTGTTCTTTGCACCCTATAGTCCTATGGATGGTCAGGGCCAATGGTGGGACCTTCTATCTCTTCCCCTCTTGGTCTATGGACTACACTTTGGCAAGTATTTCATGCAAAGCTTAACATTATGGTGAATTCCAAACAAGTTCCCATGCAAAGCTTCTAATTGGCCCTGCCATTTATAAGCATCCTGCTCAGCGATGTTTCCTATATTCATTACTAGCAAAATACCCGCGCTTTGCAGCAGAGAAGTAGTGTGTTAAAGAAGAAATGAAAAAGAAAAGGAAACATTTTAATAATAACGTAACATGATTGACAATGTCATTGTTTTGTCATTGTCATGAGTGTTGCTGGCATATATATACAGTATATATATATATATATATATATATATATATATATATATATATATATATATATATATATATATATATATATATATATCAAAATACCAGCTTTGCAGCTGAGAAGTAGTGTGTTAAAGAAGTAATGAAAAAAAAAAGGAAACATTTTGAAAATAACGTAACATGATTGTCAATGTAACTGTTTTGTCATTGTTGTGATGAGTGTTGCTGTCATATATATATATATATTTATACATGCAGTATATATACACACACACACATATAAATATATATATATATATATATATATACATATCCATACATGTATACACATATATATATACATACATATATATATATATATATACACATACATCCACATATATATACATATCTACATATACACACACACACACATATAAACATATATACATACATATCTATATATATACATACACACACACACACATACATATACATATATATATATATATACATACATATATACATATATATATATATACATACATATACAGTCTTTGGGGTGCGAGCAACTGCTGCTGGGGGTGGCAGAATCCATGAAGGAAGAAAAATGAAAAACATTATTTGTACAAAATCTTAATTTATTTATCCATTCCTAAATAATTAAATGGGCAGGCTATTTCGTATCAGTGCAATACGCTGCTTGTTAAAACGGATGACTCCCGCTCTTACGTGCAAGTCTGCGTGGATATTATGAACTATCGTATCTGTTCAAGTTCTATTTAAATTTTAAATAGAAGGAATTTTTATTTAGTCGACAGAATATTATTCCGGAATAAATCAACTCAAACCTTAAATAACTTAATATTTTGCTCTCCATAAAAATATATCCTGTCTAAATTATACAAGTTAGAAATAAAGTAAACGTTAAAAGAACAAACATTCAAATTTCTTTACTCTTATGTAATTTTATATAAAAATAAACTTAAATTTTAAATATCCCAAAAGATTTTGCTTTCCATAAAAATATATCCTGTCAAAATTATACAAATTCAAATATGAACATGGTGCATAACAAAACCTGGAAATATAAATAAAATGTGTTCTTTTCAGCAATAACAAATCAAATCATTCAGTTGTCTTTGCTCTTATGTCATTTTATCAGAGCTGGACGCCTGGCATCTTTTTTTGCCCACAAGTTCGTTTCTGTTTGGTGTGAGGTTCTGTGTTGTGGAGATTCTCAGGATGGACTGCAGGTGCTCATCAGTGAGGCGACTCCTGTGTGCTGTTTTGTTAGTCTTCATCACTGAGAAGAGCTTCTCACACAGATATGTGCTACCAAACATGCACAAGGTTGAGCCGCATGTAGACGGAGCTGGAGCATTTCTGCGGGAATGGAGTGAATAAACTGTGCGGGCCCTGCAGTATCGTACTTTGCCTTCAGTGTGCCATTACACTGCAGCTCAATCACCTCCATCTGAATCTGCACAGGTGCAGTTTCCACATCGACGGCAAATGGGTTGAAACAACTCAAAATTCTTTTTTTGTTCTTCAAAGTCACCAAAGCGCCGTGCGAACTCAGTGCGCAGTGCGCTCAGTTTATCAGCAAAGTGCGTATTTGGGAACACCGTTGTGCCGACTTGGTTCAACATTACTTGGCAACAGGGTAAGTGGGGCAAGTTGCACTGGTGCATTTGTGTCTCCCATAAAAGTAGCTTCACTTGAAATCACTTTGTGATTTTGCACGGGTAAAAACGTCTGCTGAAGTGTCAGATTCTTCTTTAACTCTTCTGCTTTCTGTATCTTGTGCATTGCATTCAGGTCTTTCAGGTTATCTTGATGTTTTGTCTCATAGTGCCATCTTAGATTAAATTCTGTAATTACAGCCACATTAGCTCCACAAATGAGACACACGGGTTTACCGCAATGTCAGTAAACATATACTCAGCCTCCCATCGGTTTTAAAGGCTCTATGTTCAGAATCACCTTTTCTCTTCGGCATCGTGTGGGCTAGCTTCGCAATAACTTGCAGCATCATAAGCTAGACTTGATTAACGCGGTAAGTGTTCGGCAAGGCAGCTGAAGCGCTGCATTATGGGATCTGTAGTTTATTGTGTTACCAGCGCTTCATCTCCCGGGGCCATTAATAACAATAATACAGTATATAAAATGATCTCGTGGGCCGGATTTAATTACACGCTGGGCCGGATGTGGCCCATGGGCCTTGAATTTGACACATATGGACTAAATAGAACTTGAAAAGATACATTTTTTCGAATGTGATCGCTCAATTCAGATCGAGTTGATGCTCACTACAGTACATCGAGCCCGCGTGCTATTGTGGTTTTGCCTGCATGCCTCAATAAGTTACCCTCCCCTCACTCTTACTTTTTTACCGTTCATCTAATGAATACAGTGAGTATGGCTTTACCAAAACAATCATTGATCGCGAATAAAGTATCCATTATTCATAAAGCTTCAATTGGCGATTTGTCTTTCTGCGTTAACCGCATTTTTTTTATACGTCTCAAACCAAGGGGATGCGAGGTTAAAATGAATCGGAAAGCGCGCATACATACTCAGTGCATCCCCTCTCGGGAATCGAACCTCGGCGTTAGAGGCGAAGCCTCTACTATTAGCCACGCGTGTGGTTTGTCTATTTGAGCCTAGCAGTGTAATTCGGTTTTTGTTTAGCACTCTTTGGAACTGTTGCTTTTTGTCTGCGCACTGCATCAGTTCACGTTAGCCGCTGAATATGGTTTTATATGTCACTCACTTGCTTCTAATTGTTTCGCTGCCTTCTTAATTATATAATGCATGTTTTCTTAAGCGCTTTTTGGAGCTCTTCCTGGTTGTGCAGCACTCAACATCCCTGCTGTACCACCTGATAACGAAACACTCAAAACCTGTGCTGATGTGTCTTTGTCACCAGCTGCACAACTGCTACAGTTCTGATGAGTTTGTGTGCTATTGCAACAAGTTGGAAGTAGTCGCTGGGGACAGTGACTTTGTTGGGAGGTTTATGTAATGGTGCTGACAAGTAGCTCCAGCCTGGGAATGGAGTAGCAACAGAATGAGCTGGCATTCCACTATGTAGATGGGCAGCTTCAGCGCCAACTGCACGGGAGCCTATCAAAATGAAGTTGCTTATGAATCCCAACTAGTTTAGCAACTAGTACAGTGAACTATCTATAACAATGATGTAAAGAGCGAGAAACCATGGGCACTTGGCACCTGCAAGCACCGTAGAGCTACAATATAAGAGCACGGAGATGAATATTTTGTGCCTTAAGCGTTAAACTTGAACTCTGCAGCCAGGAATTAAATTCAGGAGGTAAGAGAAAGTACACTAATCATGATTTTAGTTTATAATCAATCGGTTGAATCTATTGGAACTACTTTAACAATGAATTAATGGACAGATATTGCTGGGCTCCATTTATGTTAATTTTGTTTTCCTGTCAGTTTAAACAAATCTATGCCTTTACGTGTACTAATTGTACAATTCTGTTTGTATTTGTACCTACCCCAAAACTTGTTACAGAACTCTAAGACTGCAATCAGTGAAGAGCACCATCCTTATCTCTATATATAATCTTCATTTGGATCTTGATCTTTGTTTGTCCGCGAATGAATGAGAAGAAGCACTAGATGGCAGTAGAGAGACAGCTAAAACATAGGCATTGCATTAAGAATCTCCTCCAGGCTTATACTACTGAAGACTGTAGTACGCCAGTCACACCTCAAAACACAGACATTCAAACTAAACAAATTGTTGTGCTTTAAATTAACTAATCTTTATATATAATCTTCATTTAGATCTTCATCTTTGTTTGTCCGCGAATTCCACGCATGCGTAGACCACCTTCCAGTTTAGTACGTTGTTGTTATTCACGGATGTCAACAATGTGCCGGAATAACGAAAGGGGTGGTGGACAGTGTTACGCTGGTTAGCTCCTGAGGCCTGGTTAGAGAATGAGACTGCCGAAGATAAAAGGTACGTGCCTACGTAACATATGAATGAAAGAAAGACAGTGGGTAAAATGAATGACAACGTAACAGCACGTTCTGTAAATTATTATTGTTACGTTGTAGCCGGCGAGTGCTGCGCGTCTCACAGTTGTATCATGGCTTGCTCACATGTCAGGGAAGTGATCCCTATTTATGCTTTAAAGAGCCTGGATACCTATGTGTCCCCCTTTTATAACCATTGCTCCGTGTATATTGCCTTAGGGCTCATTTATACTTCACGCGACGCGACGCATGCTGCAGCGGACGCTCCTGCTACGCAAGCATTGAAGTGTTTATACTTGCGCGCGTACTTTACGTAAATCTGGAGGAATCCACCAGGTGGCAGTGCGAGATATTATCGCGGTGAGAACATGTTTGGCTTCTCTGTGTTGTGAATTGCCTAAAACACCTATTAAATTCTGATAACACCTTACCGCAGTATCTCTGAAAAAGATGTTTATTGATCAAATCCAGAAATCCAGGGATGTATGTGTCCATTCCAGCAAGCATTGGGCACGAGTGAGAAACAGTCCCTGGACGAGGTCTCCGCTCATCGCAAGGTGAATACAAGCACACATACACTGGCGTCATTTTAGTGGCAACAAATCCCCAAATCTGCTTATCTTTGGAAGGAAACCGGAGCACAGTGTGGAATACAAGCAGGAAATACCAGCAACATAACTCCCTGCGAGACAGCAGTGCTATTGCTCCGCCACCGTGACACCCCCATGTGTGTAATTATTAACAGTATTCATTATTTAAATGAAATTATATGTAAAATGTAACATACACACTTTAATGCATTTCATCATGAAAGTGATATCAAGTATGAATCTAAAGATTCTAAATGTGCAGAGAGTTGGAATATCATACATTTAATTTGTTCTGTGTGGTGATCTTTTGCTGCTTGCCGCAGCTGTCAGGTCCAAGAAGCTCGTAGCGATTAAAAACTGGGATGACGTTTACGATGGTCTGCTTTAATGATAAAGTAAACTACGAGGTTAAAGTGGACATTTCGAGATTAAAGCCGAAATTTCCACTTTAATCACAAAATACACGTTTTCACAGTGTCCTTTATTTTTTTCTCAGTGGTTCAAATATAACGCTATACATTATGTTGCTGTTGTTAAGTTGCAAAAATAAAAAAATTAAAAAAAAACGACACAAAAGATGCTATGTGAGACTTTTAAAATGTATCGTGTCATTACATTCGGGAACTATCTACATGTGACAGAAAGCCTCTATGCCGATCCTACGGGATGGATGCTTCGATGTGGTGAAGCAAAATGCCGACATACAAATGCATTCGTGGTGCTTTTATATTCAAGCGTTGCATATTTTTTTTTTTTTTGCAACTTCACATCGGCAACATAATGTATAGCGCTGTATTTGAGCCACTGAGAAAAAAATAAAAGTCTATTTTTGTATTTGTGATTAAAGTGGAAATTTCGGCTTTAATCTTGAAATGTCCACTTTAACCTCGTAGTTTAATTTATTATTAAAGCAGACCATCGTAAACGTTATCCCAGTTTTTCTTCGCTACGAGCTTCTTGGACCTGACAGCAGGTAAAGTAAAAAAATAAAAAATAGACGGCACAAAAGATGGTATGTGAGACTTTTAAAATGTATCGTGTCATTACGATCGGGAATATGCGACGCTTGAATATAAAAGCACCACGAATGCATCTGTATGTCGGCATTTTGCTTCAACACTTTGAACCATTCATCAAACAGCAAAGCGCGCACATCGATCCCCGAAGGATCTCCATAGAGGCTTGCTGTCACATGTAGACAGTAAACAGAGACTCTGACGTCACGTTCCGACTTTTAGAACACTGCGCCCCCCGACTTTTTGCTGGTACTGCAACTCGCGCACGCGTCGCGTTAATTTCTGAGGACCTGCTCAGAGGACGCTGGGAACGCGTGGCAGCCATGATGCGGACGCGTACGCGTTCTGAGCGTGAAGTATAAATGAGCCCTTACTCTTTGGATTGCCACAAAGCAGCCTGCGAGATTGGAGAAAGGTTGAGAAGAGATCGTGAGAGAAAACGACACGGACTGTGAACGGACAGAAGCAGAAATGCTACTACACCACCACATAAATACTATTCGGACAGTGATTCCGAGTTGACCGTTCCTATCGAATCAGTATCCAAGGGTTTTCTTTTGTAATTTTGTTTCCCTTATAAAAAATCATAATGCTGTGCGACGAAGGGCCCAGTTCACGACTGGCAGCCGCATTTAAACAGGGAGCCCTTCACAGGCAACTTTAACACGCGCAACGTAGTTGGGTGCACATGGCTAGTACAATATATAATTTGATACTATCCGTATGTATGGTGTTCGCAGCAATACCTCGAGCAGCCACAAGAGCAACAGCCGCGGGAAGGATGTGTAGGAAACCAAGTCACATGACTGACGCGAAACGCAGACTTGCTAATGCGACCACACGTACACAACGAGCACAACAAACGGATGAGCAGCGTACGGCTACAAATGCTACTAACGCTGAAAGAAATCGTGCAAATCCGGCACAAAGGACAGATGATGAACATGCGCTACAGAATGCTACTAACGCTGACAGACATCGTGCCAGCTGTGCACAAGCGACTGAAGAAGCACGAGCAGCCGCGAATGCAGCACGGATTGAAAGAAATCGAGCAGCCCGTGCCTTGTGGCAGCCGAAAAGGTCTATTTTAACCACAGATCAGTGCCATGATAACAAAATCATTCCAAGGACTTAACAAAACAAATAATTCTTTTTAGAGAAAAAACGTTGAATTTGTAGCCCGATTCGATCGGGCTCCCAGTCCCTAGTACAAAGATAAACTGAATTGAACCCCTATACCATGAAAAAAACAGTAACATGGGAGTTCGACTGTCGAAGTCTGGATCAACCAAATTCACTTTATTGGCGAAATCCCACATTGTAAAAATTTACTTCACACAATATTCAGAAAAATATGAATTATAAAAATGTATATAGGCTTGTCTTATTCATGTCTCAGTATTACAAAGCAGTAGTTTTATCACATACATCACCAAAGATCAAGGATCTTGACTATTTGTTGTCAAAATGGATTTGCCTGATTTTGAACAACAGTTCCTCATATTTCCATAGATGTCAATCATTTTACCCACAACTTCCTCTCTAATAAATATTGCACATTGTGAACAGAAACTTGAAACCATAAATGAAAGCTGTCAGCGCTGCTTAGAAGTTGAAGAAGTGCTGAATTGAGCATATCTTTGAACAAAATGAATGCAAGTACTTTGTCAGCAGATGCCTTGCTGCTATATTTAACCTGCTGTACTTTTACTCATCTCGGCTTTTAGGCAGGATGACAGAGTTTCCTACAACTACCTTTAACCTTTACTTCACTGAAGGGTTGCTTTTGATTTCAGTGTGATGAACTTTATTCCTAAGTTCATGTGACTTGTTCTGATTTTTAATTTGATTGCTCTTGATGGTTATGCTGGATTTGTTTTCAAAAACACTCATGTTCTTTCACGTGGGAGGTGATACAGTGGTAAAGTGTACTGGTGCCTCATGGATCTACTTTAAGTCCCATGCTTGATTGTTGCCTGTGTAGGGTTTACCCATCTCCTTTTTGAAAAGGGAGTTGCCAATCCACAGGTGCTCTCCCTATTTTCCGCTGGGCAAGAAGTCAACAATTAAATGACAGCTCACACTTAGACTGCCTAACACAAGAAAAACCTAAAGTTTCAATCACAAACAATGAGTGGAAGGCCACTTAGCAAAGAATACACACTTCCTTAATGTGTATGTTAGTCAGAGATGAATATAATTTAAAATTATATTCCATACTCATGTCTTCAAGTTCAAACAATTTAAAACCCACTTGAAAGAGATGCAACGAGATCCCAGTCTCCCTTGAGTATGCATTTTGATCATGTACTTAAAGTCTACTGTTTTCCCCTTTTATTTTATTGCCAAACATCCATCATCCACTTAAGAGTTACCAAAAATGGAATTCTTTTGTAAAGATAAGCCTGCCATTGTCATCTTTGTTATATTGCTACAGTACAATAGTTTATGCAATTTATTCCAGTTTGCAATGTTTCATACTGTATGTCCTAGAGATATTCAAAATTACCTGAAAATAGAAAAGATAATATCTAGAGATAGATAGATAGATAGATAGATAGATAGATAGATAGATAGATAGATACTTTATTAATCCCAAGGGGAAATTCACATAATCTAGTTAAAGATCATCAGCTCAGCTACTCTACACAATCTATGAGACCATCCTCTTTTTTAACATCCAGATTCATCTTAATCCTTTTTTGTGATCAGCTGTCTATTGAATATATTCAATATAGTAAATAAGACAGAATAGTACAGAACATATATAACAGAATCTATACCTAAATACAATGCTGACTCAAAAAGCACAGAACTAGCAATAGCATTAATAAGCAGCACACATCCAGGATTTAAAGGACTGGACACTTGTGGACCAGCCCTGAACAGTTTTCATGGATACTTTGTTAATGCAAGATGCAGATGACTCCATACGTAATAAACTGTAGCATTTTGATACCCAATTATCATGAGTGACAGTCTCAAGGGACTTCTACCATAAGGCAAGGAGAAATTTTAACAGTAAGACTGTCTAAACACATAAGGTTCTGCTGGTTAGAGGTGAGATGCAGGACAGAGCACAGAAGTAAAAGTATTAGAGTTTCAGGTAAAAGTAGACAAGGAGCAAGATACAAAGGCCCAAAAGGAAAAAACAAGAGGGCAGAATTAGGAAATGTGGAGGAATGTGCCTTGCATACCTAATGTGCAAAAGTAACAAAGACCAATCAGATAACGTTTATGGGTAGTAGAGTAAAGTCTATGATCAAAACTTTAATTGGGTTTATTGATAATTAGGATTTCGGGGACAGCATTTTGAATAATGATCACTGAGACAGAAGAAATAGAAGGAGAAGGATGTCACTGAGCCAAACTGAAATTAACAGAAGAGGTTTATAAGCTGATTTACACAATATAGTATAGCAACGGGAAACCGGAGGGTTCGAGGGTCAGAAAGAGCGAGACAGAAGTTAAGAGGATGAGCAGGTGGAGCAGAGATACTGCATGTTCTTAAGAATGAACAAATCTGAAAATACAATAAAGAGATGAGGAAGGAGGGGGAAAAATGAAACTGGAGAGGCTGGAATTGCAGACACCTGGCACCAATAAATAGGTCACAAAGTTTGCTAATTCCTGCAGTCTGCCAAACACATAAACACTTGGGTAGTCACCAATGTTAAGGGCATTGTAATGAAAAATAGGGGGGCGTGTATCCGTCTCTCCACACGACCCCAGATATGGAGATCACAGGGAAAGAGACCAAGGGAAAGCACAAAGAACTTAGGTTTCAATTGAAGAAAGAGAGCCTACACATGAAAACAAGGAGTGACAATGGATGATTTGATCTGCAAATATGATGGAGGATGTTAAACTTTTTTATTTCTCTCTCAACTGAGTTTCTCATTTATTTAGGGGGTGCTGGTGGTAAGAACAAAGAATATTCTCTCAAAATGGAAAATATACATTTATTTAGATGACTTGTTTAGAACATATTTCTGTATTGTACTTTTTAACATACAATAAAGGGATTCAACAAACACATAAATCTCTAGCTGTGGTGGAATTTGTTGACTTGGCTATAATCAATTAGTTTGAGAATTTCAATATACTTCATTATAATTTATAACAATATTTATTTATTTAATCACAGGGGATCATCTTTTTACTAAAGCAATGCATAAATTAAGATTCTTCTCTAACTGTAAAAAATACGTTGGCTTTTACATATTGTGAACGCTGGCCCGGACACAGACAGACAGACATCGCTTTTGCACCCAACACACTTTTATTTACAATATTTACAAGGTTTTACTTTAGTGCACGTCCCAGTGCCTCCTGCACCGTTCCCCCAAATGTCCAGGCCTCACAGTCCTTGTGCCTTTCTCCTGGCCGCCACCAATCCTCTCTCCAGCTCTGTCCACTTCCACCCGACATCCACCAATGACTGGAGGGAGGCGGCCCCTTAAATAGGAACCCGGATGGGCTTCAGCTGCTTCCTGGCACTCCTCTGAAGACATGCCCCAGTGTGGCGGAAATGCCGGCTGCGCACCCGGAAGCCCTCCGGGTGTCCCCTGTCTTCTTCCCCCCAGCACTTCCTGGTGTGGCGGAAGTGCTGGGCTCCAGACTTCTACAGGCACCGGGGCGCCGCCTGGCGGTGGCCACGGGTTCCTACAGGGCTGGGCTTCCAAGCCCTTTACCTGAGGCCCCCAACATAACCAGGGTGGACGCCCCCTCGCGGTCTGGAGGAGGCACAAGCCCTCCTCCGGTCCTCCTGGGCGTCCCTGCCGGGGCACAAAACACATATGCATGGAACTTTAGAAGACAGGAGGCACAATTCAACCATAGAAGATTTGTCTTCAAATTAACATGCAAATTATTTTTGATTTTCACAATTAAACTAATCACAGTAAAATTGAAACCTAACTGCCTGCAATCAGTAGTGATGTCAGCAAAATGTTTAAAAAAATCAGAATATGATTACTTGGAATGTCTTGTCAGCGCATTTCAGCTGGCTGATGGGCTGATTTCATACATTAGTAAAGATATTTTAAAATCAGATGTTGACTGCACAGCAATTAGATATTTTCTGATGTGAGTTCATCCTTACACATTAATTTATTTTATTTGTTTAAGGCAGTAATTATTGTACTAACTGTAAAAAATGAAATCAAGTAGTCAATACACACAAAAAAATAAATCATATGCTTTTATCCTCCATCCATTTTCTAACCTGCTGAATCCGAACACAGGGGTCTGCTGGAGCCAATCTCAGCCAACACAGGGCACAAGGCAGGAACCAACCCTGGGCAGGGTGCCAACCCACTGCAGGACACACACAAACACACCCACACAAACACACACTAGGGCCAATTTAGAATCGCCAATCCACCTAACCTGCATGTCTTTGGATTGTGGGAGGAAACCGGAGCGCCCGGAGGAAACCCACGCAGACACGGGGAGAACATGCAAACTCCATGCATGGAGGGCCTGGGAAGCAAACCCGGGTCTCCTAACTGCAAGGCAGCAGCACTACCACTGCACCACTGTGCCGCCCCAGCTTTTATCCTGCTTCACAATACTTAGTTTTCACAGATTTTTAAATTAACATAAATAAACACACAACACACAGACATACTGTATGCATAACACACACACACACAAGGCTCACCCAAGTTCAAAGGAAAATGTGGTATAAAAAATGAACTCAAGCCCTTAAACTGTATTTGTACAATGCAGGGGTGATATTTGGTATTGATATATTCGGTACTCAAATGCGGCAATTGAGCCACGGCCCACCTGCCAAGTTGTTTGCCTGCCTATGGTAAAGTCATCCCTGATGAAGGATCGCAGGAAACAAGAGAAAGAGGGGTCCTTTCATCGGATTGGCTGGCCCAGCACTGTTTCAGCCATGGAATGGACAAATGGGGGAGGCAGCTTGATGGATGAGGTCTCCAGGACTCTAAACAAATCCAAATCTTATTATGTGATGTCATCTACTGTTAAATTCTGCTTCGTATAAAAATATTTTTATTTTTATACTGTATTGAGGATTTGTTCTGTTCCGTGTATTGTATTGACCCCCTTCTTTTTGTACGCCCAACCTACCTGGAAAGGGGTCTCTCTTTGAACTGCCTTTCCCGAGGTTTCTTCCATTTTTCCCTACAAGGTTTTTTTTGGGAGTTTTTCCTTGTCTTCTCAGAGAGTCAAGGCTGGGGGGCTGTCAAGAGGCAGGGCCTGTTAAAGCCCATTGCGGCACTTCCTGTGTGATTTTGGGCTATACAAAAATAAACTGTATTGTATTGTATATTTGTCCTGAAAGTGCACATGTCTACTGTTTCATCTAAACCAGCTTTCTTAATATATCCTTGTTGAACTGAGCATGTGCACTTTCAGGACAAATATCACCCCATTATAAAAAGTTAATAAATAAAAAAAAAAAAACTCATCGTACCAGGCTGCTTCTGTTATAGAGAAAATGTTTCTTTGACATTTAACATTTTGTCAAAAGCTGTCTAGTAATAAATATATCATAGCCTAAGGAATGTTCCTTGCTCCTAGCTAGTGGGTTATTATACACACCATTCCTTCTGAATTGCTTCAAATGATGTGTCCTAAAGTAATCATATAGTTTTGATGTCATGCTGTTAGTTTTTGGACAAATAATGTAATACTCTTGTCAGGCACATGAACCTAGAGCATGTCAAAGGCAAGGGGTAGACTGATATTTATTAGGAAAGGATTTTAATATAGCACAGACAGTAACCGAGTTTCTATTTGCTTTAGAATGGAAGATTAATTCAGAGGACCGATGATGCTCTGTCCTTTCCACTTCCGCCTCTACTTAAATCATTTGATCCAGGAAGTCCTAGTCATTGTGGACCAAGCCTTTAACAGTAAATTCAGTCTTTTAAAGCACTTAAACTCAAAAACCTCAAGACTATCATGTCTTTTCTTTATTACAGCCACTAAAATATGGACATTACATGGGGTTTCTGGCTTGCACTTTCATCTTTTGTAGACCTTGTGTTTATTTTACATTCTTCTGTTTTTCATAAATCTCCTCTATGTGTGTTGTACAGGTGTATGTCTGTACCTCTTTGCTTTTAAGCAGAATTTTATTTTCTGAATATATTCAGTATAAACCTGACCAGGAACAATGACTGTTACGTGGAGATTTTTTTTTCTAAAGCAGGATGTGCATTACACTGCCTTATTATCTCTCACTTTATACAAAGATCAAATGATAACTTGTATTAATACCTTTGGGGTTAGCATCATTGTATTTTTTCCATTTTGAAGCTGTTAATCATAAATTTACAACTATTAACAGACACTGACATGCTGTACCGCATTTTTTCTAGGCTACATTTTATCACGAAATAGAAATTAATGCATATATAGCTGAAGAGGAAATTTAATTACACGGTACATTTGATTCATGAGCATTTATTCAAATAAAAAGAAGAAATTATAGCTTAGCTGTACTAAAAACAAATCTAAAATGTTGCCTCATTCAGCATACTCATGTTTGCTGCTTGGCTACTTTATAAAATGTACTAGCAAAATACCCACGATTCGCAGCGGCAAAGTAATGCCTTAAAATTTTTATTAAGAAGAAAAGTAAACCTTTTTAAACTGAGGGAAAATACACCAATAATTATTTGTTAAGGATCTCTTTGTATACCACGTTGTCAGTTCGGCCTTCCAGTTGTAATATGACCAAGCTGTGCGCTGAGCTCACTCTTGAGCATGCAATGTACAGTTGGCCATGTGAACAGTAATCTTGTCTGAAATCTCACAGCTTGGATTGCTGCTGTCATAATCGGTTTGAGTTTCATGGTTTGTTTCAATTACGACAGTATTTGCAGGACTTGTTGTGTTGAAGAGACATTCGGCATCTGTCAAGCGTTGTAAGCATACAACCGGCTTTATCGATAACTTCACATCCAGCTTTTGAGAGTTTAAACATTCATAAACATCAAAGTGTCCACTACTGAAATCGTCACCTGTCAATCTAAGATGTTTAAGAGGCATTGGCGGTTGTCG
The DNA here is from genome assembly GCF_016835505.1 of Polypterus senegalus. Lineage (NCBI taxonomy): Eukaryota > Metazoa > Chordata > Cladistia > Polypteriformes > Polypteridae > Polypterus > Polypterus senegalus. The sequence continues at coordinate 31,575,262 of NC_053162.1, read as the reverse complement.
AAAGTTGTAAAATATTTGGCCATTTTGGTACACTTGAAAGCGACAACCGAACAGTTCAGCGGCATCCATCAACTCACATGCAGAACCATAGGTGAGGGCTTAAGCATTTCACTCTCTATAGTGCTCCTCTGTAGTATAATTATCTCCTGTACCGTCATCAGTCCACACCTTGAACCTGTCCCAGTCATTCAATACAGAAGACACAATGTTCCTCCGGATATCAAGAGTGAGCCTGATATGGCCGTGCAATATGTAACAAAGAGAATGGAAAAGGTAGGTGCCATCTCTGGGCATTGAAACCACTCAGTAAGTGACAGTTCTTTGATCGATGGTGATCACCTCAATAGACATGTTAATGGGGGTACAGTTGGAATGATAAAGGAAATGGGTACCTGAACAATGTAAACTAAGTCTAAAATACCTACACAATAACTATAATCGTAATAAACGAACAATAAAACAGCAGAGAAGCCATAATAAAATAAAATAAAAAGGCTGCAGTTATCAGCAGGGAGACTTGAATCCTGTGGCGAAGCAAGGAAGGGACACGGTGACCGAGCTGCAGACTATGGATGTATATATGTACGTAAGTAGGATTCAGTTAGTGTTGGGAACCCGCATACCAAATTTCTTGAAGATGGGCCCATAAGTAACAAAGACCGTTGGAAAGTTCAATATGGTGGCCGACAGTGGCATAATACCACCGAAATAAGTACGTACATCGGTTTCAATTAGCGCATGGAAGCCACCTACCAAATTTCGTGAAGATGGTGCCATAAATAAGAAAGTTTAACATGGCGGACGTTGTCGACCGTTATGACCGTTACGCATAGAATTTCGAAATGAAACCTGCTTAACTTTTGAAAGTAAGCTGTAAGGAATGAGCCTGCCAAATTTCAGCCTTCTACCTACACGGGAAGTTGGAGAATTAGTGACGCTGTAAAGTTCAATATGGCGGCCGACAGCGGTGTCATACCACCGAAATAATCAATAAATTGTTTGTCCCTGTGATGATACTTTAATTAATTATAAATACATACAGATACCATTATTTGGTATACTTTTCATATTCATTTAGCATGCATTTCCATATACATTTAAGAATATTTTAGCTTGCACTTGGACCAGAAGATGCTATGACACCTTTTGCAATTTAAATATACAGAAGGAAATGTTCTGATTAAAGTGACAGAAAGTGGGGCATATATTGAAGCTGTATATTTTATTGGGAAGTTGTTTAAAGTAATAGTTGAATAAGAAGATAAAAAGAGAATGGTACTACTCCCTCCAGCTATCTATTGTGTTTCATGAGTTAAGTTAACATCTGAGTGATATCTCATTGGAAATCTTCACACCATCCAGCCCTTGCATCTTTTGGTAGAGCTGAAGGACTAAGGAAACTCAATCACAAACACGAAACTTTCTTTTGTTCTTGCAGTAGCAGAGACACTTGTTTGATGATGTTAATATGTTGCCTTCACAGTTGTTTGTTTCAAAGGGTTAAGTCAAAATTACCTGCCTCCTGTAGTGAGAATGTGTGGGTGTTGGTTAGCATTAGGCTTGAGATAAAAGAACCCAGCCTCAGGGCATGCATAAACTAGTGTGTTTCTTCATGCTGGTCCTAAGCCTAGAGAAATGGTGAGGGTTACATCAGGAAGGGCATCTGGTCCAAAGTTTTGCCAGATCAATATGCACACAACAATACAGATGTCCATACCAGACTGGTTAAGGCCCTTGTTAACAAAGGTCGCCACCAGTACTGTTAGCCCACAGGGTGCCGGTGGAAATTGGGCTACTGTTGGTCAAAGAAGGAAAAGAAGAGGGGGAAGGTGTGTCCAGAAGCAGGGGGAGAGTAGGAAGCAAAAGAGAGTGGAAGTGAGGGTAGGAACTTTGAATGTTGGCAGGATGACTGGTAAAGGAGAGAGTTATCTGATATGATGGAGAGAAAGAAGGTTTAAATATTGTGGAGAGAAATGGTCTTCGATGGTGCAGATGGAAGGAGAAATGGGGTATGGGTTATACTGAAGGAATAGTATGTCAAGAGTGTTTTAGAGGTGAAAAGAGAGTCGGACAGAGTGATGACTATGACGCTGGAAATTGAAGATGATGAATGTTGTTAGTGCATATGCCCCACAAGTTGGGTGAGCAATAGATGAGAAAGAAGATTCCTGGAGTGAGTTGGATGAAGTGGTGGAGTGTGTACCCTTGGGAGAGAGAGGGGTGATTGTAGCAGATTTCATTGAACATGTTGGTGCGGGGAACAGAGGGGATGAGGAGGTGATGGGTAGGTATGGTGTCAAGGAGAGGAAAGAAGAGTGGAATTTTGTGGAAACGATGGACATGGCTGTGGTGAATACATATTTTAAGAAGAAGGAGGAACACAGGATGACATATAAGAGTGGAAGAAGATGCACACAGGTAGATTATATCCTTTGCAGAAGGGTCAGTAGGAAGGAGATTGGAAACTGCAAAGGGGTGGTAGGGGAAAGTGTTCATAGGCAGCATAGGATGGTGGTCTGTAGGATGACATTGGATATCAAAAAGAGGAGGAGAGTGAGGGCAGAACCAAGGATCAAATTGTGGAATTTGAAAAAGGAAGCCTATAAGTTTGAGTTCAGGCAGGATGTAAGGAGGTTGGATGCTAAGGAGGGAGAAAAGGACCTGTACCGATTGGCTAAGATGGAACAAGTACTTTGAGAGGCTGATGTATGAAGAGAATGAGAGAGAGAGAAGGCTGGATGATGGGATGTGAATCAGGAAGTGCAACAGATTACCAAGGAGGAAGTGAGGACATCTGCAATCTAGGAAAGTGAGAGGATGCCTGAGGAGTGGAGAAGTGTACTAGTACCAATTTTTAAGAATAAGGGAGATGTATAGAATTGTGTAACTACATAGAGATATAATTGATGAACCACAGCATGAAGTTATAGGAAAGAGTAGTAGAATCTAGTTTAACCTCCTTAGCGTTAGACCCAAGCATCACTCAGGCTCTAAAAACAGTGCTAAAAGTATTAGTCCCAGGTGTTACTTGGACAACAGTATAGACATGTCTCACGTAAAACCTGAAGATTACTCAGGCTGTAAATGTTGCAACAGCGATACCTCTGAGTGTCACTCAGGCAATGGTATAGGCATGTTTTGCGTATGTGTCATGGCTGAGAATTACCTGGGCAATAGTGCAGACGCATCTTCTCCTCGCCTCATAATGGCATCATGTAAGAAATGCCTCAGTAGTGTGACTGAAAGTGATTCTGGGAATTCGAAAGTGACGCTTGCGTCACTTGCACAAGTGCAGTGTGCTGTTCATATTATAATTAATCATTATTACTATTAATATTATTATTATTCTTTCTACATTTTTGACTTTGTACTTTTAGTGTTTTCGACGTTTTATAGTACAAAGATGAGATTTAATAAAAATTTAACACTTTTTACATGTTTTTTAAAGAAAAAACGTAACACTAAGGAGGTTAAGAAGGGATGTGATGATTAGTGAGCAGCAGGATGGTTTCATGCCAGGAAAGAGCACCACGGATGTGATGTTTGCTCCGAGGGTGTTGATGCAGAATTATAGAGAAGGCCAGAAGAAGTGCCACTGTGTCTTTGTGGACTTAGAGAAAGCATATGAGAGGATGTCTTGAGAGGAGTGGTGGTATTGCATAAGGAAGTCATGGGTAGCAGAGAAGTATGTAAGAGTGGTACAGGATATTTACGAGGAAAGTGAGACAGTGGTGAGATCTGCAGTAGGAGTGACGGATGCATTCAAAGTAGAAGGGGGTTTACATCAGAGATCACATCAGGGATCTTTCTTATTTGCAATGGTGATGGACAAGTTGACAGACGTGATTAGACAGGAGTCCCCATGGACTATGATGTTTGCGGATGACATTGTTAACTGTAACAAGAGTAGGGAGCAGGTCAGTAGGAACAAGACTAAATACATGTGTGTGAATGAGAGGGAGCTTAGATGAATGGTGAGGATGCAGGGAGTAGAGTTGGCGAAGGTGGATCATTTTAAATACTTGGGATGAACAGTACAGAGTAACGGGGATTGTGGAAGAGAGGTGAAGAAGAGAGTGGAGGCAGGGTGGAGTGGCTGGAGAAGAGTGTCAGGAGTGATTTGTGACAGACAGGTACCAGCAAGAGTGAAAGGGAAGGTCTACAAGACGGTAGTGAGACCAGCTAGGAAGATATGGAAGAAGATGATCCGCTGTGGTGACCCCTAACAGGAGCGGCTGTAAGAAGAAGAAGAAGTCTTAAGATAGAAGAACCTAGTTTTCAAGTAGTGTTTACATCATATAAAATAGAAAATTAGAAAAAAGCAGACTGTGGTAAATTGAGTTCTGCAGCTGTTTGGTGGTTAAAATAAATTATTGCCGCATTCAAGTCTTTGTGTGGGAGGGCATGGTAGCATGGCGAGAGCACCCACGACCCTAATTGATGCAAAGAGCTGCTGAATGCCACAGCTATGCCGCGCCCCACTTTTAAAGGGGAAAGAAATAGTACTGAGAAAAAGAAAAGGTGGAGGTTAAAGGGAGAAAGAAACAGAGAAGACAGGACGTTGAAGGATCAGGTGTGAGCGAGCAGGATGGAGCAGGCTTGAGGGAGAGAAAGCAGGCAGCTGGGAAGGACAGCCCCTTGAGCGTAGTGAGAGGCTGATGCTTGGGTGATGAAGGAGTGATCACCCTGGCTCAGCAACTTGGGGACCCAGAGTGATGTGCGTTAAAAGGAGCGAATTGCTGTAGAAGACCGGGAAGGCAACAGGAGTCAAGAAGGCATGGGAGGAAAGCTCCAACGTGAGCACCATGGCCGTTGGGGTTCCAAGCCTAGGTTCAGAGAGGGAGCCTTACCATAGTCATGGGACAGCAGGGACCTGGACCTGTGGAAGGTTAGCTGTGTTTGTCAGTAGGGCAACTCCTCGCTGAAAGTCCCATATGGGATAAGCAGGGGAGCCGCCAGTGAGAAGGAAGGCACCAGGCTTTTTAATAAAGAGTTTCCTGCCAGCTGATTTTAACCTTGTCCTAATGGATTTATTTATGTGATCATTTTAACCTCACACAAGCACTTTTTATGGATGATTTATTGAACTTGTTTTGTGAATTTTTTAAATAAAAACACATGCACTTTTCACCATCCCCTTGCTTCACGTGTGTTTGTCCTCATCTGCTATGCTCATCTTGGTTACAGTACTGATGGTGTTGGGTTCAAGAGGCTTCCATTATGGAAGAAGGAGCAAGGAGTCAACCAGCACCGTCACACAGACTTTACCTACTTCCTAAGTTCGCATGAAATAATATGTGTTAAACTTTGAATTTGTGCATGATGTCCTATGCCTTTGCTCACTTGTTTAAACAAGATTGCTCACATACTGTAAACTCCCTCTTTGATCTGTATGTTAGTCTTTCTAAATGTGTTTGCAGAATGTTCAAGTTACCTTTTCAAGGCAAGTTAAGGACTAACATCCCATCCAGGCTTGGCTCCCACCTTGGGCTTATTATAACTGCCAGAATAAGCTTACTGTGACCTTCAAGTGTATAACTTGGTTAGAAAATACCCAAGATCATTTCTCTATAATTTGTTGTCAAAGCAATCCTAACTGTAAAAAACATTCTTGAATTTACTACTACTTTCTTTGAATTTACTGCTGAATTTCAGAAAACTTTGTTTAGTTTCGCTATGTATACGCATTTTTATTGGGAATGGCAACAGCTTAAGAGGTCACTTCCATTTACACATGTGCACACTCTGCATGTTGATACTGGCATTTCCACATGGTTAAAAATAATGCTTTAAGGATCTAGTGGTATTTGTGCACCATTTTGTCCTACTTTTTATTTAGTAGATCATTGTTTTTAGTCCTAGGAGTCACATTTCAATAATGTCTTTGGGTACTTACAGAATTTTTCCATAAATCATGTCATTGCTAGGCCACATACAGTACAGTGGCTGCTAATACTTTGTCTTTTCAATCCCAGTTTTATTTAAACATGATGTTGCCTTTTATCACATAACATTTTCAAACTTCATTCTTCATTATTTCACTTTGTGGCTTATACACTAATTCATGTCTTTGGTACCTCAAAGACTGGTATTGTAATATTCTACTGGCTTGTATGTCAGCTAAATTTAAAAACAAGTTACAGTTAGTTCAGGATTCTACTGCTAGTTTATTAAATCAGACTAAGGCTACTGCCATACTACTATGTATGTCCTTCAGAAGTCACACTCGGTTCACGGATGTGATGCTTTGAAACTAGGTGCTGCATGCTGTTCAACATCCAAGGTTTTTGACTATTTTTTATTTTTATTTTTTTATTACTACAGATCTGGTTAATATATCAGGCTTTGGTTCCTAGTTTAAAAGAAGTTATGATCCTCTTTTGACTTAGGATCTGAATTATGTATTGGCCTCTTATTTCTTAGTTCTTAGTTTCTCTTCTGATTCTGACCTCAGACTGTTTTTTTTTTTAAATTCAATTCTTTTTTTTTTCCCATCTTCTGATCCTTTTCTCTCATTTCATTTCTTGCCTTTCCCTTTCAGGTGCAACAAGAATGTAGTAGAGAAATTAAATCAAAGTCTTTAGAGAATAATTCTGAAGAAGGACTGTCCTTGTCTTTGACACTACAGTTTTAGCCAAATGGTGATAAAGATTAATAGATTTTTATCCATGCCTATTTCATGATTACATTTTGAATACCATTTCTTACTCAGGCTCCATTTACACTAACATTAACAGTTCCTTTTAAAAATCTCTCTGTTTTTGCCTTTCATGCACACTACCACAGTGTTTTTACTCTTTACATTGCCATATTCTTCTGAAAATGCACTCTCAGCATTGTGATGTGGATGTGCAAAAATGCAGACTGTAACTCCACTCTGATTTATTTGTGCTTACTTATGTGGTCCTTCCCTGATTGTATCCTGCTCATTACTACATCTTATCCACTAATTGGTCACTCTTCACATAAGAAAAACATATTTCGACATAGTGAATAAGGAAGAGTTGCTTTCCATGGTGCTTGTTGTGTTTCTTACCTGTATGAATCAAAATTTAGATTTGTACTCAATGTTGCATACATGCTCAAAAGGCAAATAATTTATGGATAGCTACATAAATTAAATAAGATAAATTATGTGACCAGCAGCATTACCACCCATTCAAGGATAACCAGTACTGGGTAAGATGTCTATGCATGCCTATAGGGATGGCATACAACTACAACATATGCATTTTTGGCTGTTTTAGTGTGGATGGAGATGCCTTTGTAAACAATATGAAAATTCTAGTGTGGACGGAGATCATTTTTGTTTAAAAATGAATATGTAGTAAATGAAAATGTAGTACTTTGGACATAGTGTAAGTCTTTGCCAATCAGTTCAAATAGTGGATAAATCTAATGATTGTAGTTCATTTCATGCATTGACTGTGTAAAAATAGAAGATTTCACATCAGGAGAAAGATAAAAGGAAATGTCACAAAAGTATATAACAGCTAAAGTAGGTGTAATCATCTGTAATTTGACACGCTGCTGGAGTGTGTGTGACATGCTAGGATGTGCATTAGTTGGTAGCACCCACTGGGTTACTGAAAGGGTTGTCATTCTTTCCTTTTTGACACACATTTGTTTCCCTACTCCTCTGTCTCTCGCTCTCTATGGCTATCCACTCTGTTCCTGCAGTCCAAGACCATATTTTTATCTATAGAGAAATATCTAAAGGGCCACCTTCAAGGCAGTATATGCAACAACCATTTGCAATAGCTCTGTGTCAAGACTTTCTACCTGAATACCACAAGATTTTTTTTTCTTTAACTAGCTGAATTTATAGGATCTATAGGAATTATCTGCAGATTTTGAAGCAATATAAAAATATGCAAATGAAGAAGATAAAAAATTAGACCTTGTCTACTTTCGTAAGTGCAGTTAGAAAATTAAAACCAAATTAAGAAGCTACATCTGATGAATATTCATATCACATTTACACTCCAAACAAAACATCTTAAAAGGAGCTGCTGTAAGTAATAGCAAATCATTAAGGCAGCAGCAGTTTTTCCTCCTATAAACATGTAAATGGTGTGCTTGTGTGTATTATTGATGAAAAGAAAGATCACTCTGTGTAATGAACAAAAAAAGTGGATGGATATTATAAAGTCACTTAGCAGCAATGTAATGCAAATTATGCTGTAAACTGTACCACAGGGGTGCCTAATGCGTCGATTGTGATCGACCGGTAGATCGCAAAGGTAGTGCAGGTAGATCGCGTTGCATTAAAAAAAAAATGTTTAAACTTTAATCTATCAGATATCCTCCCTATGGCATTTGCCACTTGATTGACATACAGGGCGGCCAGTCTGAGATCTCTTTTCTTCTAACACACTGGTCATCCCACACTCACGATCAAACGCGTGAGCTACTGCAAAACTCTGGCTATCTAAGTGATCTAGTTAGCCTTCCAATTTATATCAACTATAGAAGGGATTTAAAAAAAAATGTTTGGGGAGGGTATGGGCTGGATGCGGAATTGGAAAAGGATTTTTTTTCTCACAATGTCACAATCGAAGTGCGTTTGTCTGACGTCCGAGGTTCAATCGCCGATGAGGAGTGCAGTGGATTGTGTACACCTGATGAGCCCAAAATAGGGCGAAACACGTGTCGCGTACTCTTCACATTATTTGACAGTAAAACTATGTAACATTCTATGATCCACTTCTCGCAACTGAAGACGGTACCGTGGCGGATGTTTGCCGACTTGCAGACCAACCGCACGCGTTACCTGATAGGTAACCACCCATACAATCAGATTGTGATTCAGACTTCGAATGCTATGTGTATACAGTATATATATATATATATATATATATATATATATATATATATATATATACAGTGGTGTGAAAAACTATTTGCCCCCTTCCTGATTTCTTATTCTTTTGCATGTTTGTCACACAAAATGTTTCTGATCATCAAACACATTTAACCATTAGTCAAATATAACACAAGTAAACACAAAATGCAGTTTTTAAATGATGTTTTTTATAATTTAGGGAGAAAAAAAATCCAAACCTACATGGCCCTGTGTAAAAAAGTAATTGCCCCTTGTTAAAAAAATAACCTAACTGTGGTGTATCCCACCTGAGTTCAATTTCCGTAGCCACCCCCAGGCCTGATTACTGCCTCACCTGTTTCAATCAAGAAATCACTTAAATAGGAGCTGCCTGACACAGAGAAGTAGACCAAAAGCACCTCAAAAGTTAGACATCATGCCAAGATCCAAAGAAATTCAGGAACAAATGAGAACAGAAGTAATTGAGATATATCAGTCTGGTAAAGGTTATAAAGCCATTTCTAAAGCTTTGGGACTCCAGCGAACCACAGTGAGAGCCATTATCCACAAATGGCAAAAACATGGAACAGTGGTGAACCTTCCCAGGAGTGGCAAAATTACCTCAAGAGCGCAGAGGCGACTCATCCGAGAGGTCACAAAAGACCCCAGGACAACGTCTAAAGAACTGCAGGCCTCACTTGCCTCAATTAAGGTCAGTGTTCACGACTCCACCATAAGAAAGAGACAGGGCAAAAATGGCCTGCATGGCAGATTTCCAAGACGCAGACCACTGTTAAGCAAAAAGAACATTAGGGCTCGTCTCATTTTGCTAAGAAACATCTCAATGATTGCCAAGACTTTTGGGAAAATACCTTGTGGACTGATGAGACAAAAGTTGAACTTTTTGGAAGGCAAATGTCCCGTTACATCTGGCATAAAAGGAACACAGCATTTCAGAAAAAGAACGTCATACCAACAGTAAAATATGGTGGTGGTAGTGTGATGGTCTGGGGTTGTTTTGCTGCTTCAGGACCTGGAGGGCTTGCTGTGATAGATGGAACCATGAATTCTATTGTATACCAAAAAATCCTGAAGGAGAATGTCCGTCCATCTGTTCGTCAACTCAAGCTGAAGCGATCTTGGGTGCTGCAACAGGACAATGACCCAAAACACACCAGCAAATCCACCTCTGAATGGCTGAAGAAAAACAAAATGAAGACTTTGGAGTGGCCTAGTCAAAGTCCTGACCTGAATCCAATTGAGATGCTATGGCATGACCTTAAAAAGGCGGTTCATGCTGGAAAACCCTCAAATAAAGCTGAATTACAACAATTCTGCAAAGATGAGTGGGCCAAAATTCCTTCAGAGTGCTGTAAAAGACTCATTGCAAGTTATCACAAACGCTTGATTGCAGTTATTACTGCTAAGGGTGGCCCAACCAGTTATTAGGTTCAGGGGGCAATTACTTTTTCACACAGGGCCATGTAGGTTTGGATTTTTTTCTCCTAAATAATAAAAACCATCATTTAAAACTGCATTTTGTGTTTACTTGTGTTATATTTGACTAGTGGTTAAATGTGTTTGATGATCAGAAGCATTTTGTGTGACAAACATGCAAAAGAATAAGAAATCAGGAAGGGGGCAAATAGTTTTTCACACCATATATATATATATAAATCATTTTTAATGTGGGTGGATCATTTCGACCTGGTCATTTTAAAAGTAGCTCGCAAGCCGAAAAAGTGTGGGCACCCCTGCTGTACCATGTCAACTTCATATAATGGAATTACTGTTACAGTAAGAATTACCTCTCACTACCTTCTAGAAGTACAAAGTAATATTATCTTAGTGAGGATGCAGCTTGTACTATGTCAACATCATTTAAGGCTTCAGTACGCTAATTGTTAATGGTTTGGTTATATATTATGTCTTTCTACAATAAATAAAGTTTGAGGAAGATGGCATAATGTTACCGATGCTGAAATCTGATGATGGTATGGCAGCCTTTACCCTTCTCACTGGAAGGTAAGGTTTAATCCTATAATTTTCCATATTGATGCAGTCTGTACCCTGTCAATTATCAAAATGGAGTTAGCACAAAAGGTGTTAATATTATAAAGCAAAGGGGTTGACACAGGATGGTTTACTACTATTACAATCAAGAACCTCTGTTGTTGTTACAACATATCATGGCCAAACAGTATTAAAGGCAATCTGTGACTTCATAAGAAACGTTTATACTGTATTCTCTTTCACTTGTCAGTTTTAGGCTAAGGTTTTTCATTCATGAACCGAATTCAGTAGTGTTACTTGTAAAACAGACTTGGAGCAGGAAAGCATGATGTTCTGAGAATAGTGCATAAACCAAAAAGAAACTGCTGCTTGCATACTGCAGAGACACTTCACCAAAGGCTCTGTTTAGAAACCCACTTAAAACACATAGCATTATGAAAAACACATTACTTGACAATCTTATTTCTGTATAATTCATAACTTAGTTTGTAAAATCCCACTTATTAGAAAGCCACAATCTCAGTAATGCTTTCTTGTGTGTGGTGAGAACTACATTTGTGTTTATAATGAACAAATGACACTGTTGAATAACCTCGTCCATTTTAGTATGCAGTATTTTCTCATGTTTCTAATTATGTGTCATGTACATGCACTTGTTCTTATTAATTACTTTAAAAGGGCAGATGAGAATTCAAATACAAGGATCATTTGTGATAAGTTTCTTCATTATGTAAGATGTCATATGTAAAATTAGTCTCATACAACTTAATAGCTGTATTGATTGGCATTATGATACTGTGACACATACACTCATATATACAGTATATACATTTTTCCTGGCCATTACTGCAAACAACACAGGGTAACACAAATAAAATATTTACATTTTTGGAGCAATATTCCTTTAAAACTATTATTTTATGTTAACAAAAAATCTCATTTAAGTACATTGAGGTTTAGTTTTATGAAATCAGATTCAAAGGTGGAAAAAGTATAAAGAGGCTGAAAGCACTTTATAGCTATGATCCTGGGGGAGAAAATTTCTACTTTTCTCTACATAACATCTGGAGTCAAATGGTTAAATTATAACACTGGAGATAATAAGTAAGAGTGATTGGGATTTTAATTTAGGTTACTAATTATTCCCTAAGATCATTCAGTCATTCCCGATCACTTCTTACCTCCACAGCAACTTCTGCCCACATAGCTGGAATGCAGGGCTACGATTATGCTCACAACCTTCTACTTATACCCTTAAAATCCTTCAATGTCTATTCAGTGTTAATTACTGTCTTCCTAAGAAAGATGTACAAAAAGATAGAGCGGGCACAAAAGGCTATACAGAATTGGTCAACATCTATAAAGCCAATCATATAAAAAAAAAAAACTTATATGCTAAATACATGCTGATAAAGGGCCAAAAAACATGGGATGTACCAGCTTCCAGTGCTTTACACATTTGTCAGTACATTCAAGTTAAAAAAGACAGTTGACATAGAGCTCCATGGAGACTCATTCAGCAGGGATGAGCAAAGGTAAAACACATTTTTTTTAATTCATTTAATGTATTTTAACTCCTTGCCTTTTACACCTTCCTGTTTATTTCTGCATTTAAAATAAACTTTGTCATTACTGAAATATTACAGTTTAAATAGTATTTCTGTTGATGAAAATTCATTCCCAAAAAATTTCAAAAGTTACATAATGGAACATCCATCCATTTTCTAACCCGCTGAATCTGAATACAGGGTCACCTGGAGCCAATCCCAGCCAACACAGGTCACAAGGCAGGAACCAATCCTGGGCAGGGTGCCAACCCACCGCAGGACACACACAAACACACCAAGCACACACCAGGGCCAATTTAGAATCGCCAATCCACCTAACCTGCATGTCTTTGGATTGTGGGAGGAAACCGGAGCGCCCGGAGGAAACCCACACGGGGAGAACATGCAAACTCCACGCAGGGAGGACCCGGGAAGCGAACCCGGGTCTCCTAACTGCGAGGCAGCAGCGCTACCACTGCGCCACCGTGCCGCCCTATAATGGAATATAACAATGAGAAATGCTATACTGTATTTCCATTTCTACTTTTGCTTATACCAATACAGTGTTACAAGGCATCTGGAGCCGAATCAAGCAGCGTCCAGCACAAGGCAAGGAAAGAAAATGATGTTAAAGACAAACCAAACAATTCCAAAAACAAATAAAACCAGGACCAGTTAAGTGGAAAAAAGATACTCAAAAGACATGATGACGAGGTGAAGAGGCTAAATATATACAGTATTCCTCTGAAATAGTGATGCATGCCTCAGGACTGATTTTAATATTGTACACATTTCTTGATCATTCATACTCATCCCTAATATATATTTTATACAAAATAACAATAAACTTGTTTTTTTATAATAAGGAAAGGTTAATTAAATACATATATACTGTATCTTAACATAGAAATGTTTTGGAATTTAATGGAATCATAATCACTTTACTGTTGCCTCCTATCTTTGCGCCTTTCTGATGCAAGTTCAACATGAATATGTTGCGTGAATATATGAATAGGGCAGGGAATACAGTGTAGTGGTTATGGCTTTGGACTTCAAACCTTGAGATTGTGGGTTCCAATCATGCTATTGACACTATGTGACAAACAGCAAGTCACTTGTCCTGCCTGTGCTCCAATGCAACCAACTGAATCTCAGATGTTGTAAGTTGCCTTGGATAAAGGTGTCAGCCTAATAATTACTTACTTGACTATGAATATTAAGCAATTTTTGTCTGTATGGAAGTTACATTCTGTTTGAGAGTATTCATATCACAATATCATATACTGTAAATTACCCAAACAAAAAAAAAATCTACTGTAATGGCAAATAAAAGATAACAATATGAATCTCCACATTAACCCATTTCAAAAACAAGAAAAAATTAATCACAACATACATTTTGGGGCAGGCTGGTTGTTAACATTTTATTAGTAATCTTACTCTTCATTACAGAAGGACTTGGATAGCATACAGGCTTAGGCAGATTTGTGGCAGATGAAATCTAATGTCAGTAAATGTAAAGTATTACACATAGGAAGTAAAAATATTAGGTTTGAATACACAATGGGCGGTCGGAAAATTGAGAGTACACCTTATGAGAAGGATTTAGGAGTCATAGTGGACTCTAAGCTATCGACTTCCAGACAGTGTTCAGAAGCCATTAAGAAGGCTAACAGAATGTTAGGTTATATGGCACAATCTGTGGAGTACAAGTCCAGGGAGGTTCTGCTCAGCCCTTATAACACACTGGTGAGGCCTCATCTGGAGTACTGGGTGCAGTTTTGGTCTCCAGGCTACAAAAAGGACATAGCAGCACTAGAAAAGGTCCAGAGAAGAGCGACTAGTCTGATTCCAGGGCTACAGGGGATGAATTATGAGGAAAGATTAAAAGAGCTGAACCTTTACAGTTTAAACAAAACAAGATTAAGAGGTGACATGATTGAAGTGTTTAAAATTATGAAGGGAATTAGTGCAGTGGATCGAGACTTGTATTTTAAAATGAGTTCATCAAGAACACGGGACACAGTTGGAAACTTGTTAAGAGTAAATTTCACAAAAACATTAGGAAGTTTTTCTTTACACAAAGAACGATAGACACTTGGAATAAGCTACCAAGTAGTGTGGTAGACAGTAAGACGTTAGGGACTTTCAAAACTCGACTTGATGTTTTCTTGGAAGAAATAAGTGGATAGGACTGGCGAGCTTTGTGGGGCTGAATGACCTGTTCTCGTCTAGAGTGTTCTAATGTTCTACTCCTCAATACTTCCCTTTTCTGTTTCTGCTGTGTGTTTTGGGACATATTTTGTCTGTTATGTCTCTCTCCTAGGTCTACTCAGGTATCTTTAATTTTGAATCTTTAAGGGTTCCATTTTGCAGGGCATTCTAGGCTGGGGGCTATGGATGAGTTGTTCCTGCCTGCTTATGTCATTTTGGCACCCTTTCATGAGTGTTACTTTATTTTGAACTCCTATAAAAATCTGATCACTTAAAAAATACAGCACAAAGGGACGACTCTTCTAGATCTCCTCTCTTTACCACAGGTACTAAATGGAGACTTTTCAGGCCTCAGGTTTGGTCACAACTTAAATGTCAGGTGACCTGGCTCATAATAGTATAGCAACAGCACTGTGAGTATCTTACACAGTTTAACTTCAAGCTTACTGTCATGTGCATACAGCACAACTTGCATGTCTAGCAGGACTAGCAAAGAGAAAGATTAGACAATGAATAAATCCAAAGCAGCAGGTAATAAACAAAGCACCAAACAGTAAATACAACACTAGATAATGTTAAACAAATGATCAATTACAGGAAATGCACATGAATGTGATTATAAGCAGCTATTAAATATCCTTATGACTTGTGGAGTGCTAATGGTCCTGTCTGGATGCCGAAGGAAAGTATTTGTGCAGGATGACTGAGATCTTTAATGAGATTATTATAAGGCAGTGTGTGTTGTATACGCCCTAAACCAGTAGTGGAACCAGTGGGACTGGAGGGGCGGGAGAGTGGTGGTCTGGCCTTAATCCCAGGCCCCACCCTAACAGTACAAACATGACAAAAGCAGTTCATTTAACAACATTCTGGTATATTCTAATATTAAGCCCCATATAAATAACATATTTATATTTATTTAACCCATTTATATTTTATGCATTTATATTTTCTTTATTTAAACCCAGCCACAAGGAATGCACAAACCAGTGTGTTACTTTGTGCTGGTCCCAAGCCCACTATAAATGGGGAGGGTTGCATCAGGAAGGGCATCTGGTGCAAAATTTTGCCAGATCAACATACGGACAGCAATACAGATTTCCATAAATAACATATTTATTACAGAATACAGTTTTAAAGTTTAAAAGGGGCATGTGTTAATTGCGTAAACACACATCAGGCATGTTGGAGCACACAATACAGTGAGAAAAAGCAATTCCACTCACACACTTACTTGTTTCAACCCAACCCACAACTCCAAAACTGCAATATCAAAGTGCACAAAGAGGAGCAAAGTGACACAGTAAAATGTGAAAGTGACCATGTAAATCACTCAGAAAACAGTGTGATGGATGCATTTGAAAATTTTAATACAGAGAAAGAGAAGAAAATGCAGCAGGTCATGAAAACAGCAGTCCTGACATTGCTACCTTAGCACCTGCGTTCAGACTTAACACTCAAGAAATAAACGCCACCAATCTGCTCAGGGTCATAAAACGTGTGTATCCCAATGTCATTACAGCTCTTATCAGATTATATGTTAAATCCTTGGAATTTGTGTGCACTGAGCATATGTTATCATGGCAAGGGTGGTGGGGTTAGCTTGAGGGGAGCTCCCTAATGGGTGTGCCCCCTCAGTGTGATTGTGAGCTGACTTCAGGTGGGCCAGGATGTAACAGGATGTAAAGCAGTCAGGATAGACTCCATCTTTAAAGCTGAGCATAATTGGGGATATCTACACAGATGGATAAGAAAGTAAAGTTGTTTACGAGCTTTTCTTGATGATGATTACAAGGTCATCAGTGATGGTGTCTCCAAGAAATTTAAAGCTGTTGACCCTCTCCAACCAACTAATGGGATTTTGGTCTGCCTCTGGAAGTCTAAGACCATCTCTATAGTTTATCTGACATTAAGATTAGGATGCAAAAAATGTTGCTGGTCATAACTATTCCTGACTGATAATTCCAACAATACAATAATTACTTCTCACATATTTCCTATAGGCAAATGTTTAATTTTTGGACATTAAAAAAATTTGAAAAAAAAAAACCCAAACAATTCAAACAGCAGATCCTATTTGAAGTTTACAACTAATAACTTTTGGAAAGTTCTTATGACACTGTTTAGAATGCAAGAGAGGTAGTGTGGCTCAATTCCCAGTTTCAACCACAATACCTCACTGTTTGTCACTGAGCATGCCAGAGCGTACATTTGAACTAATAGTAAAAGTACACACCAACAAATTGACTATAACCCTACATTACTAAATCACTTGTTCACTGTGTTCACTGCAGAAAGACACTATATGTAAAAATCTTGTGCATTGTACACAAGGCACACTTACTCATACCTGGCCAATTTTAAGTCACAGTGTGTAGTTTTTCAGCAAATCTTCAATCCCTTCCGTCCTACAAAAGGTTTGAGTTGTGTGGTACCAGTCTACTCAAGACAGTGCAACTGAAAGTCCTAAATAACTACCAACTAGTGGCGCTGGCTTGGTCAGAACAGCAATGGACCCTCTTCAGTTTGCCTACCAGGACCACATGGGTGAGCGATGTTGTCATGTTTCTACTGAACAGAGCCTGTTCCCGTCTGGAGAAACAGGGTAGCAGGGTGAGGCTATTGTTTTTGACTTCTTTAGTGCATTTAACACCACTCAGGACATACTACTGGGGGAGAAGCTTTGGTCAATGCAGGCTGATGGTACCACAGTGTCCTGGGCCATGGACAACCTAAATGGCAGACCACAGTTTGTACAGCTTAAGGACTGTGTATCAGACATGGTCATAGTAGTACTAAGGTGTTGTACCATGTAAGCCATTATGGATGTAATGAGAAGTCAAGCAAAATGACACCTTTTATTGACTAACTAAAAAGATTGCAATATGCAAGCTTTCGCGGCAACTCAGGCCCCTTATACTGTATCTTGCCTGAAGAAGGGGCCTGAGTTTCCTCAAAAGCTTGCATATTGTAATCTTTTTAGTTAGCCAATAAAAAACAGGGTCATGAATAGCACAGGGGTTCCACAGGGAACTGTAGTGGTTTTACCCTGTACATTTCCGACTTTAGATATAATATGGAATCATGCCATCTGCAGACATATTCAGATGACACAGCCAAGGCTGGGTGTACCAGTGGTGGGCAGGAGAATGAATGCAGGACTTTGTTAAATGGTGCAGACTGAACCATCTGCAGATCAACAGCAGTAAGACAAAGTTAAAAATTGCAAATTTCAGGAGGGTCAAGTCCACACTAGCCCTGGTTCTAATTGTTCATAAAGATGTGCAGGTGGTGAGGATACACAAGTACTTCAGGGTGCACCTGAATAGCAGGCCTGACTGGAGTACCAGCACAGAGGCTGTATACAAGAATGGTCAAGAGTTTCACATTCAGTAACAGACTGAGACAACTGCTGTGCTTCAAAGAGCGTTGTGTGGGGTCATTTCTGCCCTCAGCCACTGGGCTCTTTAATGAGTCATCCCTCAGCTGAGGTGGTCTTGCTCCTTGTGTGCTGAATGGTACTGAGCTGGTCTAGCAGACATCTTAACAAACAATGTCACTATACAGTATGTACTATACTGTGCCAATGACTGATATCCTGTACCGTGAAATTGTAACTGATAAGTATGTGCAATTCTAATCACTTTATACTGTACCTAGTAAATATCTACCCTTTGTTAATTTACTTATAGATCATTTTTGTTATATGTGTAATTTCTAGCTTGTCAGCATACTTAAAATTATGATAATTCTTGTTATGTGTATATTTTTGCCTTTGTATGCCTGCTGCTGGAAACTTGGATTTTGTAAAACAGGATTTTGTAATCCTGTTGTCTTGGCACACTTGCTGTGTTGTTATAATATATCTGAAATATTCATTACTGACAGCAGTCATCTGATCTCAGAGTGCAGTGACCACAATGGATGGTTTAGGCACTTATGGAGTGAAGCTCACACAAACACATTAACAATCTGATTCCAAAGTACACAGCTTTTTTGAAAAAATGCACATCATAACATAAAATTAGTCATTCTGTCTGACTCCTCTAATGAGTCCTCATTTTTTATGTACTCTCATGTAATCAAATCTAATTGGATTTCAAGATTTTGCTCAAGCAATACTTTTCTGTACAGTCATATTGGGTGTCAAACTAATAAAATATTTAAAAAGCATACAATTTAGCTAATAAGTGTACTGGCTTTTGGCCAAAGCAATTTCAGAAATTTCAAAGGAAAGAAACACTTTTTCTTCATTATTCACAAAGCAGACTTTTGGGAAGTGATTTATAAAAAGTAAATTAAAAAAACAAATACACATATTTACTGATTCAGAAAATTTCAACAAATTTCATTTCAATAAAATATAAAAAAAATAAAACTTACATTTTTGATTGTGAGTTTTGAACCCTGTGACATTTTGACAATTAACATTGCAGGGTAAAATATCCCAGTCTTTGGTTCTGTATTTGTACTTGCATTTCACTTTAAGGTATGTTCTTTATCGGGATTGTACTCTCACTCTGTCACGTCGGGCAGCATACTGTGGCAGTAGTACAAACATGGAGTTGTGTACATCATTTTAGAAGAAATTATAAATGCAAAGGAAATGTTGGGATATATTGTGAAAAAAGTTGACTTTAAATTTAAATGTGTTATGCTCTGATTGTACAGTATAATGTACTAGTGAGCCCATATATGGAGTACTGATTCCAATTCTTGTCACCATGCTATTAAAAAGACACAGCGTGTAAGTAAAAGGTGTGCAGAAAAGAGGAACCAAAAGGATCCCAGGACTGAAGTCCTGTCCTGTTGTTTAAAGCTCACAGAAATAAAAGAGAAAAGCCATTGTAGGGATCTAATCTAGGCCTTCATAAATTCTCAAAAACACCAATGAGGCTTCAGTGCATGGAGGAATGATAGTGCCTGTCCGGCTTCAAATCTCATACCTGATTGTTGCCCATGTGGAGTCTGTTTGCTGTGCAGGTTCTCTTCAGGTTACCTTGGTTTTCCTTCCAAAACCCTGAAGATGCTCAAATTAGAATAATTGTCAATTCCAAATTAGACATCGGAATGGTGAGTCTGTAAGGGCCCTGTAGTGACTTCCTATGCAGGTTTGCTTCCCATATTGTCCACAGCCCAATGTCAGGGCATCTAATTCAACCCTGAATCAGATTAAGGGTTTGAGATGGTTATGTATGTATTTTTAGAGTGAACTCGAAAAGAATTATTGCAGTTAAATATTGAATTCCATTCTCAAGGACAGCTCTGTAAATTAAGCAGAAGTGTCAATGACAGATTGGCCATCTAGCTCAGTGAAGAGGATTATTTGTACTCTGTTTTGTGTGGTGTATTTACCCCATTTTTTGATACCCATCCTACCTGGAAAGGGGTCTCTCTCAGAATTGCCCTTCCCAGGATTTTTTCCTACAACTTTTTTTTTCAGAGTTTTGTTTTTTTGCCTTCTTAGAGAGTCAAGGCTGGGGGCTTTCAAAAAGACAGGACCTGTTAAAGTCCATTGAGGCATTCCTTGTGTGATTTTGGGCTATACAAGAAATAAATTGTTGCTGTAGTCAAGATCAAATCCATACAGTATGTCTTTACAAGAGTCAACAGAACATGAGTCCTGGAGTAGAAGCTTTGACTGCTTTATATGGTAATTGGATAAAATACTGGGATAGCTTAAGTCGATGGCACATTCTAGTCGTTGAGTATGTCAAACTTACCGACTGAGGTATCTGATCTTGTCACTGGACCATATTGATTTACACGACTAAAAATCGCTGGACATGTAAAATTTAACAACTGCATGCCAACCTTCCTGCACAGTTGTGCTTGCCCCTTTATCTGACAGCCAATAAATAGTGAGCTGCTGGACAGATCCAGTTCTGTATGAAGTGTTCACAGGTACAGCAGGTACACAATCTCTGCCTTTTTTTCATTTTTCCCTACTGCCATGGTATTTAAAACACAAGACATCAGACAGATGAGCTTCTCTTCTGTTTTTGAGGTTCAAAACACCTGCCTTCTTTATTCCTCGCCACTTCATTATATACGTTGTACTTTCAGATGAGCATTCATTGACTGTCAGCTGTCATGCACACAGACCCTACTGATGACTAGTGAAAAAATCAAATCTGTTTGATTTTTTCAGAGTGAGCCATTGACTAGTTGGAATGAATTGTTGGGTATTTAACCCAGGAGAGCGTGCCAACTGCCTCCGACTGACTAAGATTATGTAAATGAAGGCTATGCCTGAAAATCACTGGAAAAATAGTCTAAATAAACCGCCTTTAGTTTTGTGCTACTTCTCTATTAACTTCAAGGTTAGGCAAAATTCACAAACCTTTCAGGCATTTCCACAAACTCAAGGTGAAGCGAATTCAGTGGTGTTCATTCATTATACATAAATTACCAAAAAAAAAGATTTTTCAATTGCAAATCAACAAAATCAAGGAGACTGTGTGGGCTACATGTTCAAGGGAGGTGGAGGTGGTGGAGCACAGGCGGAGAACCCCTGAACTAAGCTGATGCCTGTTCATTTTATTTTCTCAATTGGCACAACTGCAGCATGCACAGAAAGCGGGTGCATAAGATATCAGCCCTTATATGAAAACTTCAGTTATTTATTTAAGAAATTAACTTTTTGTTTTATTTTGATTAAACAGGCAAATACAGATGAGCCATCAAGATGCTTGCGAAGCTTAAATCAGGTAATGCATATTAAGTTCTGGTTGATCATATGGTTAATTTGGCTCCCGGTTCATGGATGATTTAAAATTAGCACATTGTGGGTATGTGCATGAATGTGCTTGGAAATGAACAGGTTGCCAGAGTAGAGCCCCTGCATCCCTATACAGGAAATGAATTAGTTTTGAAAACAGATGGATAGCTGGAGACATGAAAGACACAAACAGCATATAATATACAAAATGCAATACATAATATACACCATGCAGAAGAAAAATCCAACGCGAAAGACACACACAAAAAGGATTAAAACATGCACATTGGTTTTTAATGCCTCCCATGGTATACTCTCAATGTTTTAAATGCAAGGTGCTGATTATCTCTAACTATAGGAACTCACAGTAGACATTGATAACTGACCAATGCACAACTCTTGACAGTCAGAAGTAGCCCACAAACTCTAGGAGTTTAAAAGAAGATCGAGGTATGATTGCCAAGAGTCCAGAGTCACTTATCTTTCCCATATTACTAACCTGGATGTGGCTCCTTTTGCACATTCATCATTGCTTTCCAAGTTTTGAAACTAGTATTGAAAGTTATTAGGCCATATCTGTTTATTACAATCCATCAAGCAAACTTTATTGCTTATAGCACTGAAACCAACACCACAAGCCAATTTCTAAGGCCCGCAGGAATGCATTTCAATGCAGTAAGATAATAAAGATAAGTGCTAAGATAATACAAATAGATAATACATCACAAGGACATATTCAAACAGGCCTAAAGTAACCTTACAAAGAGGGAGAAAACTATTTGGAGGCAAATTGAGCCAATAAAGAGCACCATAGGAATGGGTAGGAGAGTAAAAGAAATGCAGGCCAATTTAAATGCAAGAGAGATAAGTTGAGCTTTAAGAACTCTCATGGCCATTCGTAGGCAATCAGCTAGGTGGCCTTCTGCGCTTCGGGACAATCCCACTACTCTTTTCACCATTCAGACACAGCGAAGCCTGATGGGCAAACTTCAAGATAAGTGATATGTCGCCAGCATTATCAGTTGGGCTGAGCAAGGCTCTGTCTGCCATGCTCGCTAATTGCATCCTTCGTGGGGTTAATTGAAACAATAGCCTGCCAGACACAATGCAGGAAGCCATTAGCTCAAAAGATGCCACGTTCTAATATCTCAGTTCCCGGTTGCGTCCTAACATTTTATGAGGGTTTTGACCTACAATGTAAAAAGCAAAGTGGTTACTTTCACAAACCGCAAGTTGTAGAACAAAAGAAACCACAAAAAAATCATAATAGCTTCAAACATAGGTTGGCAAAAATCAGCATTTTTCGTCTTCTATAAATCTTTGTTTTTCTTGATGTGATTGCACAATTACAACATCGATATTTGGGAGATGTAGGGGGTAACTGGGAAGAAAAGAGACATTACTTTTAGTTTTGAAGCTGTTGGATGATTTAGTTTGCAACGCATTCATTTTATTAAAGGATTTTTAAATATCTTTGTGGGTTATACCTGCTGGATCACTTCAAAGTTGCAGGTAGGCTAAAGTGGAAGATTTACAACATCAGGAGACACTTCGGTGGATGCCTGCAATAGTCTAGTAAAATCAGAGCTCAAAAGAGATGCATTATTAAAAGCAGAGCTGTCAAGAGATGCCAGTACTGTAAAAGATGCACAAGCACCTGCATTTTCGGAGGCACCAGAGGATGAATAAGACGATACTCTTAAACTATTACATACTGTATACCATACTGTAGGTATGTATGAGTACATGTATAGGCAAATTACTATGAGGAGACATTATTTCAACATAGTTAAAGTGATGATTATCCATTCAATCATTCTGGAACAAACCCAAAAGAACTGGGCTATGGGGGAAAACTAGCAAAGTCATGTCTGATACTGCCAGCCTAAAAGAAGATCTCTGACACAGACCTGGTTTTGTCTACCTGTTTGGTCGATACCATTCCTACCTTCATTACCCTTTTAAAAGGACCATTATAGTAACCACCAACTGTATGCTATCCAGTAGAAGGATGAATCCTTGCTACCACAATCTACTGCAAAAGTTGACATCCCAGTGACCTACAGCAAATACCATTCAACAAACCAACCAGGTAACAGTCTACAGTATACTTGGGACTCCAACCATCCTCTGTTTATTCTTTTACAGTGGTCTTGCATATTTTTTGGAAGCCCTGAATAGGACCTGACCACTTCTGAAGTGATATCTTTCTGTCTGTGGATTAGGAAGAGAGTCTGTAGATGTGATAACTCAAAAATGAATCACTCAGTCCAATTGAAACCTCACACAATTATTAGCAAAAATGTGCAAACCTACTGATGCTCCTAATCTCTAGTAGATTCCGTGTACATTTTTTAAATTCCCAAAAACCTTTTCCACTAGAAGAATGTCACAAAAGGCAGACCTGGGTCATACAGGTGTAAACTGCACTTCATTCTCTGTTCTTTTCTATTTTTCAATATGCTTTTTTAATGTTAATATCAATCAATCATTATTTCCTTTTTAAATTGCAATTAAATGACATTGGGGGGAACGGTTGTTAGTACATCTGACTAACATTCTAGGACCCTGGGTTTGAATCCAAGCCTAGTCACTATCTACAGTATGTCAAGTTTGCATGTTCTCCCTGTGTCCACAGGCAGTTATTCTCAGCTGCTTCAGATTCCTCCAATACGCCTTTAATGAAATGTGACTTGTCCAGTGTTGACTCCTTCCTGTGCCCTATGGAGCCAGTATAGATTCCAGACTCCACAACTCAAATTTGATTTCAGATACTGTATGATCTGCCATTTCTATGGGTGTAAAAAAGGTTAAAAAAAACAAAACAAAAGTATTTATTCACATATACATGTGAGAATCAAAAAGTAAAGGAAAGTTACCCTTTAATACTGGTAATTGTGAGCAGATGAATATAATAGTGATATCACGTGTCCACATCGTACTCCTGCAGCTTTTTGTGTTTTTCCACTAATTAGCTTTTCAGCTACTCACGAATCCAGGTCTGCACCGCTTCTTTAACCTCTTCATCAGTGGCTAGCATGCAACCGTGAAAAGCCTCTTTATGTGGACCTAAGAGGTCACAGTTGCATGGTGCCAGATCAGGGCTGTAAGAGGGATGTCAGGGAAGACAGTTTGGATGCCCATCTTGTGCCAACTTTATGTTACTCCAAGTCATCATGCACTTTGGCATGTGCAGATCCATAGCTGATATCCAAACGTGCAGTAACAATGGACATCGTGATCTGTCGGTCTTCTTCGATGAAAACATTCACCATGTCGATGTGGGCTTGTATGTGTGATATTAATGGTACACCAGATAGACCTTGTCAGTTTCACTTGTTCTTCCTGCTTTACACCTTTCTACTGTGAAAGCTAGGCAGTGCCAATGAGCCCAAAACCCTAAACATACTAAACAATCCCGGGTTCAAATAAAGGGGAAGGTTATTGCACAAATACATTTTTACAGAACAGTTAAACCAGTGTCTCTTCTTCTTTCTCTCTCTGCACTGCTGCTCCCCCATACACCCCAGCAGGGTTGCACTACTGGACTACAATTCCTGGCTTTCCCTGCTGTTGTCTTATAGGGTATCGAGACCAAGCGATGCTGCCACCTAGCGTATGGGTAGAGACAATAACCTAGATATTTTGCTCTCCCCAGTCCTTCCATATAATTGGTGATCAAGCCAGGTAAGGTTCTCAAGTCAACTCCATCTGGGATGCCAGTCCTCAACTGTTGTCCCTCACACTACCCATTTGATAAACTTTTTCATTAAGTCATGCTGTTTTCACTTCTGTACTGAGCCAACATCCTTCTGTGAATTTCAGCAGGTTTTCTTCTTCCCGCTGCCCAAAGAAATCTCACTCTGACTAGTTGTTCAACAATGGTGCAATCTTGCAGCAGAGCATCCATGTTCATTTGACATTGGCTTCACCTAGACTTATGGGTGAGCGCTGCACTGTGCGTGTTCGAACTACCCAGAAGCCATTGTGAATGTGTTGCATTGCATTAACTTCTATCCATTGTGGTTACCATGTAATTTTCAAATTGGTCTTACTTTTTGATTTATCCTCATTAAATAAGAAATCTACTGCAATTTGAATGAACAGGGACTGAGAAGCTACGAGCTTAATGGCTTGGTCTTTGTCAGAATTGTCCTTAGGTTCTTATGATGACAACCAAAAGAAAAAAAAAAGTCATGAGATTTTTATTCTTTATATAAGAGTAAAGCTGAAGGCTGTAACACTGATATTTGTATTAGAATGTGTAAAAACTCAACAACTTATTATCTCAAATTGCATAAAAAACTGGTGCACAGCATTAGTTAAGTGATGACATTCAAGTTTTTATTTTTTGGCTGACCTGGTATAATCTGTATGTCACACTAAAGCATAAGGTGTTAAATTAGATTTAAAAGGGCAAAGTGTCATTAATTACCCAGACAGCAGACTTTTAAAATGTTGCTAATTTGTGAAAGATGATATTCAGACATTTGGATAAAGTTGCATGCTGTGTTGATGCTAAGTACAACACAAAAAGAAGTGTTCAGTTTACACGTCTTCTATATAAAAGCGGTCGGGATTGTCCTTCCATCCCGTGAAGGCTACGCAGGTGCGGAGGTTCACACACGCCCCGTCCATTTTGCAATGTACGATGGGATTTGTAGTTTCGTTTTTCCAGGTAAAAGATGATTTTCTACTCCAGACTGTGCGATATCTTCTTCTTCTTTCTTACTATATAAAAGCGGTCGGGATTGTCTTTCCGTACCGTGAGTGGAAAGCGTAGCGGTATTCCGCTTATCACAGACTTACTACTTGCAGCTTGAGGTACAAAGCGACATGATGTGAGCAGAGTTCTGGTGCTCCCATCGTTCCCTTGCTTTTGTGCGCAATGCGCTGGAAAAATAGACAAAATTATGTCTCTGGAAATAATTAATGTTGATGGAGTACAAATGCCTCACCGCGTAGTAAATATCAGGGGGGTTCAAAAGGGCGACCTCAATATAGAAAAAAGTTTAAATTTCATCACAAAAATAACAGAAACTACGAGTATTAAAGTAATACCGCTCAAATGCAATATAACCAAATTAATGAGTTTGTATAAAATATCAAATTGATCAACATATTGAATTGCTTTAAGAAGTGGTCAACTTAAAAGGCGGTCGCCTTAAAAGGCGGGTCAGCCTTGTATTCAATAAAAGTATAGCACCACAAAAGTAAAGGAAAAATTCTTTCCTTCAGAACAATGAACAATTATGAGTTTATGTTTTTGTAATAACTGTTGGAGCATTAAGAAACAAAACCATGGGAACAAATACTGTTATAAGCTGCATTAATGCAACCAAGTAAGCTGCCACAAACATTACCAGAGGTAAACCATAAGTGGAGAAATCCCATATGATATACAATATTCATTTAGAAATGCCACTAGGAGGTGACCCAGCACTCTTGAAAAGATAATCAGGGTCCATTAGGGATACTTTGACTCCTGTGACTGCTAGCGAATATTTCAGACCCCCACACCTCAGACACAATTGTACTCACAACTGTCCCAGTTCCCAGGTTCAAATGACTTGTTTTTAATTTCTTTTGCATCTTACATTAAAGGCTTCTTGTTTGCATATTTACAAGTTATTGTGACTTATAAATGATACATTGTATGCACATATTTTCACGTTCAGATCTACACAAAGTTTTATAAACGAGGCACCAGGACGGAAATATCAGTCATATTCAGTCACATATGAAATTAAATCGGTATCGGTATTCTGAATTCAATGGCAAAAATTAAATGGCCTTCTGAAAAAACAGAAGCAACTAATAATTATTATGAGAGAGATAAGCTAACAGTGTCCAAAGGGCAGTGTGTTTGAAAGGTATTACTTTGGCATTTCCGAAAGTAACCATTACAAAGTAGTCTCTTGACGGTAGACAATTTGCTTCTGATTCAGCTCCTAGTTAGTATTTCTTTCCATTGGGCTTCCATCCATCCACCTATTTTCTGCATTCACTTAATCCATTTTTGAGCCATCAGGGCCAGATAATAATTTTAAAACAATCCTAAAGGTTTTTTTTAAGTGCAAGAAAACTTTGCCCATGCTGGGTGGGCAAGAGGTAACTATAAAACAAGTAGAACAGATGGAAAGTGATCAGCCCTGTAGTTGTGCTCTGCTGTGTTGTCACTGCTTGTTAAGTTTTCACATGTATCATTTAGCAGTAATATAACACAAACAAATGAACATTACCAAGCTAAATTTGTGGTGGTCATGTTTCACTGAGTAATCGCCAAAGGGGACAAGCCTTTTATCTAACACTAGAAATTTCTCTGTACTGTTAAATTTGTGTGAAAATATGCCAACCTGACAACATTGAGGAAAAGTGTAGATGAGATATTTGAGGTTAAAGAAGTTGGGTTCTTAGAAAAAACTAATTCAAAATGGAATAGAACACCTCTAGCATTAGGATCCAGTACATACAGAGGCACAAGCTACAACATTCAATTTGCTCTGCTGATTATTTCATTTGAAGTCATTCTATTATTCTATTTAGTCATCCTAACCTTCCTGTCAATACAGGACCCACACAGCATACAGGAAAGACTGGCATCAGCCGCCCACGTCCCATCACTTTATCAGAGTCTAATGACACATTGGCGTAATAAAGAATGTGACATGCTTTGTTAACCTCAAGTCAAGTTTAATTCTTCGGCACCTAATGAACAGTACACATGAACTACCTTGAAAGATAATATAAAGATTTGATGAAAGACCATAGATAAACAAGGGAATAAGTTGACAGTGAAAATATAAAGAAAACATACAAATATACAACATACATTCATCAGTCTTTAGAACCCAGTGTGTCCAATACTCTATCTAAGGGATGAAGTGCCTATCTCAGTAGCACCTGGCAAAAGTCACACATTAAAACTGAATAAGAGGATAAGAAACCATTCAAATGCAGGGCATAGCTACTCAATCACTCATTCATTTTCATTCAGGGCTACTAAACACAAAATCTGTACATTTTTGGAATATGGCAGGAAATGACAGAACTTTAAAAAATCCATGGGGACAGGGAAGAACATGCAAACTCCACACAGACTGTGATGTAATTGGGAAGTGAACAACTCATCTCAAGGCACACTCACTTACCCAGCCATATTTAGAGTGACCAATCAACTTGAACCCACAATGGAACCTTGACAAAAATACATATGCAACACATGAGCACAGTTCGACACAGAGAGTGTTCAAGCAGTGTTATGGTAATCCAAATCATTTGAATAAGCATTAAAACAGATGCGAAGAAAACTCTTACTTACTATGCACTTCTTTACTCAGTCATTCTCTGCCGTTTGTGCAACATGCCCAAACCACCTTAGCTCACTTGTTTTCACCACGTAACTTACTGCCTTTACATAATCTCTAAAAACTTTAAACTTTAATCTTTCTATTATATAAAAAAAATCCTGCGACGGAAAGAGACTTTGGACATGAGAATTTTTCAAGTCATGCTCTCCATTTTCAACCACGCACACAGTACTCTCACCTCTCATTCGTGTGAATGCTTTTGACAGACACAGTTCTTGCTCTCTCATCTCTTATAAATTTTCATGTTTTCCTCACTTTAAGTTCCCAATTAAAGAAGACGTATTTTGTCCAAATCTTATTGAAGAATTTCATCACAAAGGGTTAACAACAGAAGAAATGAGTACATGCGCAATCCTAGTACCGAGAAACGATGAAGCCAAATGAATTAATGCCAAAAATGTTGATCGGTTAAATGCATATCAATACACTATGCTGAAACAGTTGGTGGTGATCGTGCGGAAGATATAGACATCAACTTACAATATACCAAAGAATATCTACAACCGTTAACACCGTCCAGTCTTCCTCCACATTAAATACTGTATAGAGATGGGTGTATCCAAGAAAGGTAATGTAGTACATCTTCACGGGATAACAGACAACAAAGGAGATCTTGATATTCCATTCATATTAAAACGTTAACAGTTTCCCATTAGAATAGCTTTTGCAAAGACAATCTACAAATCTCAGAGCCAAACATTCAAAAAAGTTGTTTTATTTAATAGAGAGAAAGAAACGAAATTTAATCACGGGCAGTTGCGTTGTCACGATGAAAGTCCAAGCACAGAATCAAAATTCAATGTGATATTGATGAAAATTTTATTCAAAAATTGTTTTTACTGAAGTTTTACAGTAAAAGTGTAAGTTTAAAACGTTTTTGCGTGTTAATTTCAAAGCCAAACAGAACGAAATTTTATTACTCAACAAATATCTCTAACCCAACATGAAACATAATTTATTTTCAATTTTTTTTTACAATTTTACAATCTTTAATATGGTTAATTACTCGCCATAATGTAAAATAGTTAGTTCTATTATGCACATGTAACAATTCCCATGAAAATAACAATCTGTTTAAATTGTACATCCGCATCCCCAAACGTGAGCAGCACAACCGCAAAGAGGCTAACGTGTAGCGCAGGCCCGGGGGTTAGCAAGCAAAGCGAGCAGGGGGCTTAGCCCCCTAGTCTATGATATTTAAAAGTGCACAAATTCATTTACAATCATGTTCTAAAGTAAGTATACCCTAATATCCCAGGAAATGATAACCAATCATCTAGCACTTTGTCATAACGTTAGGGCAACCTAACCTTTGGCAAAATACCACAGAATTTAATTTGTCAATTTTTATGCTCTACAAACAAACCAATATTCTGGCACAGCTACATGTGAAAAAGTATACCCATACCATTTGCATTAGTTAAAAAGGTAATTTGAGCTGCTAACTGAAAATACATGATATTACGATGTACAATATTATGATTTAGCTAATACCTTTTTTCTAAGGCAACTTACAACATTTGAAACACAACTGGCTTCATTTCTTTTTCCCCAGTCAGACAGACAGGTGAAGTGACTTTCTTATGGTTACTCAGTATAATGGTTTGTCATAGGTCTCGACCTTCTTGTTGCGTTTTAGTGTTGTGTTTTTCCTTTTCCTTTGAACAGTTCCAATTTTGGTTAATTTTTCTGTTAATAATGTTGTGATTGTTAAAAGCCTTTCAGTTTCTTTTGTTAGTTTCATTAGCTCCTTTTCTTGGTTAATTACAGTATTTGTTAAGTGTTGAACTGTGAGCCAAGACTGCAGTGAAGTTAACTTCCATCAGGTATTCTCACTGGACTATTAGGTAGTACCGGTTGAGGGTGTGCAAGAAGTGCCTGGAATCATTACTCATGATGCAATGGTATTTTTCTAAATTTTCTTAGTGCAAAACCATCACTGACAGGAACACTGTGCTGTAAAAATGGTCCTAAAAGAATCCTGGGCATCTTTCAAAAAGAAATGGGTGTTTTCCGATGTCCCAGCTAAATTGTTCACCATGCCTGACCCTTCTGGCACCCTAAGCATTCTCTGCCTCTGATAGGCTCTCTCAACCCTTCATGCCGAATAGCTAATGTGTGGTTAATGTACTGGCACAAAAATGACTGCCATCAAATCTTCCAAATGGATGTTACATATTGGTGGTAAGTGACTCCAGACTGTCTATGCAAAGAGCTTTGAATAGTTTAAAGCCAGTTGCTAGTCTTACCAGAAATGGACATCCATAGAAATTCCCCCCAAAGATCAGAATGTGATGCACTGAGAAATCACAAACAACCCAAAATCTACATCGACGTTTTTTAGGTTTCTCTTTCAACATGGTTTGTGACTCTATCATCATACAATGCTCAATGAGTATACCTCTAATGGAGAGGTAAACAAGAAAGAGCTGCTTCTTTCCAACAAAAGCAAATGGTTGGACCTCTTAGGTTTACAAAATTGCATCTGAATGAGCCACAGGATTTTTAGAACAATGTCACTCTGAACAAACATTTTGTCACTGGTGATGAATCATTCAGTGTGACACTCTCTTTCTCTCTATTTCTTTATTCATCCTAGAACAAATGACAGAAATGAAAACCTGAACCCAAGACAATGGAATCAGAGCTCCTGGATTTATTGCTTTGGTAGAGAAAATCTCCATCAGCCAGCAGCCGATTTGTCCACTTAGCTTATGAGGCAGCTTTCCTGCATAACAGTTCTTGATCACACTAGAAGATCTACATAGCTCCCGCTGCCTCAAAAAAGCCCATAACATCATAAAGGACACCTCACACCCTGGACACTCCCTATTCGATCTGCTGCCGTCAGGCAAACGGTATAGAGCAATACATGCAAGGACAAATAGACTCCAACATAGTTTTTACCCAACTGCAATAGCACGTCTCAATGCCACTAAAAGCAGATAATGGTCACATAACAGCTATATGAATTATGCACTGACTTATGCAATTTGCACTACTGAATGTTATAATGTTTGTTTAGATTCACTCGTTTTTTTATAGATGTGATAATTTGCACTACTGAATGTTTGTCTATATTCTACTCGTTTTTTGGTTTTTTTTATATATATGTGATAATGCACTGACCAGAGACATCTTCCAATTTCGTTGTACCTGTGACAATGACAATAAAGATCATTCATTCATTCATTCATTGATCTCTTCCTGGTCAGTGGGGTTCACTTATCAGTAATGCACAATATAAAGCCCCATATGGACAGTTTGTAGAACATCAGATGTCAAGAGACATCAGTCTATGTGAGATTAAGGGAAGGAGCAGAGCTTTGTCAATGGAATGCCACAACTGGTATCTTGTTTCTTTAGGTACCCTGAGACACTGTATCTGGCTAAACTATACCTACTTGCACAAGGTATGTGTTTTTAGATATCTAATTCTGGTTTTATGAATATATTGTGGACACTAGAATTTAAATAAAGTCAACCCTGTAAAGCAAATGAAAAAAATGTTCATCCCACTCTTCATCTTGCATATTGGCACAGGGTACCTGTTATACAGCCTAAAAGGGCAAAAGGATATGCACAACAGTACTATAGGAATAAGCAGGTTTTTTTATTTTGCCACACACACACACTTAGACAGAAGTGGACAGAGTACACCGACAATACTAAATATTCAAACATTTAACCGTCCTGGACCAAACCAATAGCACCTCTGTAGTTGCTGACCACATGCTGCTCTCTCACAAGACTCCAGATTTCTCTCTTTTGCCTCTAACTTCAACACATTAATCTTACATTCTCTGTGGCTGCGAGTTGGGATCTGTTTTATCTGTTCTAAACTTAATGAGAAGTGAAAGTGGGCAGCCATTTATTTAATGTGTTGCTGCCACCTGCTGGCCCCAGTTTTCACAGAGCTGCCTGCTGTCCTCTTTACTTAACAGGGACAGACACTCACTTTTGTGCCTCTGCAGTTCTAGGACATGAATCAGCAATAATGGGGTTGTACTCTCCTGCTGCCCAGACTTTCTGTATTAATGTATGTTAGTGTATATTTATGAATTATGCTATCTTTTAAAATGTCTGCATGCATGCACATTCTAACTTACTGCGCATTAGTAGAATCCATACTGAACTCTTCAGAATATAGCCTAGCGAGCCTGGACATAAGATACATGAACAGAAGAACAGTAAGCAATGCTGCAAAGAGAAAAGGAGTTAATGCAGGGCATGCAATGTTGAAAACATTCAAAAATGTCCTTAATATCTGGATTAGCATAATAAGACAGCTTTGAATGTTTGCACGAAAAACTCAGTTGTACATATAAGCTATAAGCCAAAGGTAGGGGGGTCTTTGGTTCTGGAGAGTCACAGTGGCTGCACATTTGCTATCAGAAGACAAATTCCTGCTTTTTTTGGGTAATTACATTGCTTAATGAAATATTTTGGCACTTGTACAAATCTAAGAGGGCACAATGCTGTATGTTTGGCTTTCAATGAAATCCAGTGATTTGAAATTGTGCTCACTTATATGAACTGCATTACTGCAATATGCTGGTTAAAAGGCACAGAAAGTCTAAAGATCCAACTGAAAAGAAAAGGATGTGATTAAGAGCATGTTATTGTGAGAAGCAGCTGAGACAGGAAATGTGGTTACCAGTGAAGTGCCCACCACTGGCATCTTCTGTGACTCTGAGCATGTTATTTAATCTAACAGCGATTCATAATGATGACATGTGAAAAAAGTGACAAGTTTGAAAAGAATAAAGATGTGGATCACTACGCAGAGATGCTATACTTTAACGTGAAATATTAGAAGAAGCAGTTATGACTACATGGTGCGGACGAGTAGCTAAAGTATTGCTAGGTGAGCGCCACCCACCGAATTACTATGTGTACTGTGGAATTGAAAAAATATCTGAACTATATGTGTAAAACACTAGAGTGGCAATATAGCTATTATAGTTTATATGGGTATATAGTTATGGCCACTTGTTATTAGATGATACACAGCATGTCACTTAATCTGACAGAAATCACATTGTATAAGTATGAAAGAAATGTGTTCTAAGGGTCTCGGGTGGGGTTCAATATAAAAATGCATTATAAAAGACAGGTTACCTTGATAATGGAATATTAAAATTTAATGTGGCCTAGCGGTCTCTGTGATTCTTCACAAGTGGAAATATGAAATCTGTAGTGGGTGCAAAGCACCTTGGGATAATATGCACTATTTAAAGACACTATATTAACAAAAACTTTACTTGAGAAACTAAATAGTGTGGCCTAGTGACTAAGGCATTTGGTAGGTCTATCAACACTATTATAACATCCAGGCATAGAATTTGAGCCCAGGATGCTGAATCCATAAGGCAGCAGCACTAACCACTGTGCCACCACACTAGGTTGCATATTACGTTGATAATATTTAGCAGTGTAGGCAATACTGGCTTAGTCCAGGCCATTTATTAATAGTGTGACCCACAGCAGGTGACTCAATGTGACAGTCTTCTATATGTAGTTGTCCTGTATACATTTGCATATTCACTTAACCTAACTTAGAGTGGTGCGGTGTAGTTGCATTATTGCTGTAGTTAAAGATTCACAGTAACTCTCTTGTTTCTTTGAAACCATAAAGCTAAATACATGTTAGAGAGTAAGTGGACTCATGTGCAGAAAGCCACAACATCGGGTCTGTTGAAGTATTTTACATAGAGTGTCTCTCTTGCATTTAGAGTGGAAGACACAAAATTAAGACGTCTAATTACAGTAGGCCAGATGTTCAGTTTAAAGCATCAATTAGCTTCTTGCAGTAAAAGTCTGCAGCGACTGTTACCCTCCAGGTTTCCAGATTTCCTGCTCCCTGTTATAGGCAAAAGGAAAACAGATAACAATATAATGTTAAAACGTTTATGAGATTTCAGTTTGGGTGTGACAATGAAACCAGAGAGAACCATACAAATGGTAATAAATATATAAGTAAATATAAAACCAGATCTCAGAAAGCTACCAAAAATGAAGAGTACGGTTAATATGGGCATCGTCTGTGCCTGATGTTAAAGAAGACTTCCAAGCACTCATATCTAGAATTCGTGAGCAATGCCCAGGGCCAAGCAATCCAAACCAGCCTTGTAGTCATACCTCAAACAGATAACACCCATACATCAGAGAGACCCAAATTGTTAAGACTGTTTTGCTAAACATTTACTTATTGTAACTATTTAAAAATGTCACAGGGCTATTAATGACAAGGTGACTAGTTTTGCGCTTCATGCTGCTGGGTCCTTATGAAGTGATATACAGTGCCTTGTAGGATAAAGTGGCCATTGTCCAGACCTGTTAAGAAAGCAGATTTAACAGGGTCGCAGGCAACTAGCTGCACAAAACTCCCACTTGCATTCCAAACTAAGTGACTGAAGTCCAGCTTGTACCAGGATCTGCCTGGACTTCATCTGATAACAAAAGTATAAATCAGAAATGAACTGACATCTCTCCAGAGGCCCCTCTGTAGACCTCTTGAGCCAGAAGGTACAAAATAGACATGAGCAAGGACAAAGACCTGTAATTCAAAGGATGACAACTAAGGTGGGCAAAAGAACCCACCTATTACAAGACACTGATTTTGTAACTGGAAGAGACTTTAATCCAATCAGAAGAAGGTTCAACCTTCCTTTAAAACCACATGCACCCCATCTTTCAAAGTAAGTAAACTGAAGAAAACACAAGAAAATGGCAAGATGAGAGAAGTTCAGGGATTCTCTCAAGGAGGGGGAGCTCTCCAAAATGAAGGAAACATCTGAATCCTGATCTCTGAACTGAAAAGCTATGAGCCTCTTCCTTGGAAGAGCCAAATTTGACAAACTCTTATCTTTGTGGATTAGAAGCTGAGACCCACTCTGTCAAGCTAAAGCTGTGTTCCAGTAGTCCGATGAGGCTGAGGAGCCATGACATCAAGAAGGGAACTTCAGCATCTGAACTCTTGGGCCAGAATGAGTACTGCCTTTTCCGACAAGCTGAGGAAGCAGCAGCACAGCACTGACAAGGATCATGCAGCAAAGAGAAGGAGTGCACTCCAACGCATGAAGAATTTTTTACTTGAACAACAAAGCAACATTGGACATCACTGGACATCATCCATAAAGACTTGGGTTTCTAAAACTATCTGTGCCAAGATAAAGTAGAACTATAAATACCACTAAACAGCCAGCCTATATGTTGGTTTGTCTAGTCTGTTTGTGTCCTTATATGTCAACACACACATATATATATATATATATATATATATATATATATACATATACAAATATATACATATACATATACATATATATATATATATACATATATATATATGAGCGGCACGGTGGCGCAGTGGTAGCACTGCTGCCTCGCAGTTAGGAGACCCAGGTTCGCTTCCCGGGTCCTCCCTGCGTGGAGTTTGCATGTTCTCCCCGTGTCTGCGTGGGTTTCCGCCGGGCTCGGTTTCCTCCCACAATCCAAAGACATGCAGGTTAGGTGGATTGGTGATTCTAAATTGGCCTTAGTGTGTGCTTGGTGTGTGGGTGTGTTTGTGTGTGTCCTGCGGTGGGTTGGCACCCTGCCCAGGATTGGTTCCTGCCTTGTGCCCTGTGTTGGCTGGGATTGGCTCCAGCAGACCCCCGTGACCCTGTATTCGGATTCAGCGGGTTAGAAAATGGATGGATGGATATATATATATATATATATATATATATATATATATATATAAACTGCTCAAAAAAATTAAAGGAACACTTTGAAAACACATCAGATCTCAATGGGAAAAAGAAATCCTCCTGGATATCTATACTGATATAGACTGGGTAATGTGTTAGGAACGAAAGGATGCCACATAGATTGATGGAAATGAAAATGATCAACCTACAGAGCCCTGAATTCAAAGACGCCCCAAAAATCAGAGTGAAAAAATGATGTGGCAGGCTAGTCCATTTTGCCAAAATTTAATTGCAGCATCTGAAAATTGTACGCAGCACTTTGTATGGCCCCTGTGTTCTTGTATACATGCCTGACAACATCGGTGCATGCTTCTAATGAGATGACAGATGGTGTTGTGGGGGATCTCCTCCCAGATCTGGACCAGGGCATCACTGAGCTCCTGGACAGTCTGAGGTGCAACTTGGTGGCATTGGATGGACCAAAACATAATGTCCCAGAGGTGTTCTATTGGATTTAGGTCAGGAAAGTGTGGTGGCCAGTCAATGGTATCAATTCCTTCATCCTCCAGGAACTGCCTGCATACTCTCACCACATGAGGCCAGGAATTGTCGTGCACCAGGAGCCACTGTACCAGCATAGGGTCTGACAATGGGTCCAAGGATTTCATCCTGATACCTAATGGCAGCCAAGGTGCCTTTGTCAAGCCTGTAGCGGTCTGTGTGACCCTCCATGGATATGCCTCCCCAGACAATCATTAACCCACCACCAAACTGCTCATGCTGGATGATGTTACAGGCAGCATAATGTTCTCCATGGCTTCTCCAGACCCTTTCACTTCAGTCACATGCTCAGGGTGAACCTGCTCTCATCTGTAAAAAGCACAGGGCACCAGTGGTGCATCTGCCAATTCTGGTATTCTATGGCGAATGCCAATCGAGCTGCATGCTGCTGGGCAGTGAGCTCAGGGCCCATTAGAGGACATGGGGCCCTTGGGTCACCTTCATGAAGTCTTTCTGGTTGTTTGGTTAGAGACATTCACACCAGTGGCCTGCTGCAGGTCATTTTGTAGGGCTCTGGCAGTGCTCATCCTGTTCCTCCTTGCCCAAAGGAGCAGATACTGGTCCTGCTGATGGGTTATGGACCTTCTATGGCCCTCTCCAGCTCTCTTAGAGTAACTGCTTGTCTCCTAGAATCTCCTCCATGCCCTTGAGACTGTGCAGGGAGACACAGCAAACCTTCTGGCAATGACACGTATTGAATTGCCATCCTGGAGAAGTTGGACTATCTGTGCAACCTCTGTAGGGTCCAAGTATCGCCTCATGCTACCAGTAGTGACACTGACTGTAGCCAAATGCAAAACTAGTGAAGAAACAGTCAGAAAAGATGAGGAGGGAAAAATGTCAGTGGCCTCCACCTGTTAAACCATTTCTGTTTTGGGGGTCATCTCATTGTTGCCCCTCTAGTGCATCTGTTGTTAATTTCATTAACACCACAGAAGCTGAAACTGATTAACAACCCCCTCTGCTACTTAACTGACCAGATTAATATCCCATAATTTTCATTGACTTTATGCTATACTCTGATTAAAAAGTGTTCCTTTAATTCTTTTGAGCAGTATATATATATATATATATATATATATATATATATATATATATATATATATATATATATATATATATATATATATATATATATATATATATATACAGTCCATATTTCTATATTCTTTGTGTTTATCAATTAATTATATTATTCTGTCTCTTAAAACGAGTATGGCTCAAATACCAACAACAGAGAAAGCTAAGGTAATTAGTAGTAGCCTTCCCAAATAATTGGATTAATTACTTACAATTAATTGCTTCATTATTGCTAAAGGCATAGCTGATAATTAATTAACCAAGTTAACTTTTTTTTTTAAATCCCACATTATTACAGCATCCTTCTGGGTGATTGTCTTATTGATTATTAGTCAATCCAAAATCCTACAGCCTTCAGAAAGTAATCTGATGTAACAAAGGTGCTATATGGGCGCCACACAAACAGACAGACACAGGAGGCACACTTATAAAAGAAATAAACTTTTATTTTCTTTGTCTGTGGACTACATCTTCCCCGTACCCACAGGCACAACACATTAAGCACAAACACAAACTCAAATAAGCACAAATCAAATCTCTCTCTTCGTTATCTCCTCCACTCCTCTCCAGCAAGCTTAGTCCCTCTCCTCCCGATTCTGGCTTCCAGAGTGGTGTCTGCTGGTCCCTTATATAGGTCACCCGGAAGTGCTCCAGGTGCTCATTGACCCACTTCCGCCAGTACTTCCGGGTGTGGCGGAAAAACTGCCCACACAGGCTCAGGGACAGTTTCAGCACATCCTGGCAGCACCCCTGGATCCCAGCAGGGCTTTAATGTACTCCAATTCCCATGAAGCCTTGCGGGAGTCTGAGGTATCGATGCCATCCAGGGGGTTTGCCATCTATCATTCTGGGGGAGATGATGTTCTGTCCACACTTGCTCCCCTGCCCTGGTCCTTCCAAGGCAGAGGCGTCCTGGCTGGGCAAGTGCCCCAGCCATCCATGACAACAGACTGCTTAATTTTTGTTCACATTTTGCTGTGTTTCTGCCTTGTGCTAAAACTGTTTAAATGTATTTTTGTTTCAACTAACAATATCAACAAATGACAAAGCAAAAAAAAAGATTTTAGGTATTTTTGCAGATTTACTAAAAATAAAAACAACTGAACATTGACACAAGTGTTCAGACCCTTTGCCATAACACTTGCAATGGGGCTGAGGTGCCTCCCATTCTATTGATCATCATTGAGATGTTTCTAAACTTGTTTGGAATCTATCTGTGGTCAATTCAATTGATTACACAAGACTAGTAAAGGCAGACATCTATCTGTAGAAGCTAAACATGTGGATCAGAGAAAAAAAAAACAAGCGCCAATGAGGTTAAAGAAATTGTCTGCAGGGTATCTACAACACAGCGTCTACAAACAACTGAATCTATGGTCTGAATACTTACATGAATAGGAAAGTTTCAGTTTTTGATTTTTAATAAATGTGTAAAACTTTCCTGCGGTGGGCTGGCATCCTGCCTGGGGTTTGTTTCCCGCCTTCCGCACTGTGTTGGCTGTGATTGGCTCGAGCAGACCCCCGTAACCCTGTAGTTAGGATATAGCAGGTTGGATAATGGATGGATGGATGTAAAACTTTCTAAAAACATGTTTTTACTTTGTAATTGTGGATTATTGAATGTAGAATTATTATAGAAAATGGAAAATGTATCCATTTAAAATTATACTTTCCGAATCCACTGTATATTCTTTGTGTTTATTGAAAACACTCCTGATTGGAGGATATGGTGGTAGAGCTCACATGGATTTTTTTAAAACCAGAGTCACGCATGCATGTCTGAGGATCACTTTGTCAGCTCTGATCAGGTATGCAGAACCAACCCAGGGCAATAGGGGGTACTGACGATGTCTTGTCTCTTCTCTCTGCATTACACAGAAGGGGACCTGGAAAGCCGACTGACCATGTGACGCATTGCTTTCTAAAGCCCGGTCACCCAAAAGGTGTCTCACTTCGACCCAAACTCACAGCAGAACAGAGCTCCCAGTTAGACAAAGCAAACTAGTAGTTTGTGTTATAGTACCCCTGTGCACCTGAAAAAATATTAAACGGTGTGCCCCAGTTGGCCCCCATCTATTTTTGGGACTCTGCAGTCTTACTCATCTTTCACACCATATACAGACATGCTGTTACTTTAAAACATATTCAAACTCCCATCTCACTTTTTACTGTATTACGATACAAACTGTAATTTTTTATGACATTGATTAAAGCAAAAACTAAATGTTTTAGATGTGCAAACAGACAGCATCATTGCCTATCACAATATGTTACACTTTTCAGAATATGTCTTTGAGTTGTTATCTGGCAGTCAAGTTGAGGCTGTGATATATACAAGGAAGTCAAATTGAAGCCTAAAGTTTTACGGTTGCTTCATTGATCCAGTGTGCTCAAATTCCACACCCAGTCATTGTCCCTGTGGAGTTTAAAGATATGTGCATTTGACTAACCCGTGACTGTCAACTGACCCTTTGTGTTTGTGCAGTCGGAGGTACAAATTGAAGAAATCAGTCATCGAGTAAACCCCATAGAGTATGAACATCTACAGACGATGGTTAAGCAGACTCATTCATTGATAGAACAGTAGGCTGCCCTGTCTAATTTCTTACCATCACACGCTAATCTTTTTAGAATGCAGATTTTTATAAGATAATATTTTTGGAAAAAATTGGTCATTTCATGAGTGTATGCATCTCATTTGAACATTGCGTTATTTGTTATTTTTGTGAAATAAAAACTTCTCTGCAGATCATAAAAATCATAAGCTTGTTAAATAAAACAAACAGTGACTCACTGTTCTAGTGCACAGAAAAAGTGCAGTTTGAAGCAAATAATCTAAATATTTTATTCCATGTATACCGTGCACTGACCTGCTTTTTAGACTCTTAGAATTTAAAGTCAACTAAGGGAACAGCTTTAAGCAACAGCAGACTTCAACACAATTTAGTGTCATTTATGGATGTTGATTACTTCTCAGACTAGCAATCCAAAAATATCAGCCACCAGACTCCCATCGTACAGGGGTACAGGAGTCAAGAGAGAAATGGCAGTGAAGCGGATGACTTAATGAGGCAATGAACCTGACAATCACTTACATCCATTAATTTATGTAGGCCCCTTATACAATGACAGTCACTCAAGCAGACACTGGGAAGACATGCAAGGAGGAATTTCAATGTACTTTGTACACGTGACAATGAATTTAAATTTGAATGTGAGCTCAGATGCTGCGATTGTATTAGTTATTAAAGTACATGGGAACTACAGATCCTGCGGGAAAGTCCCATTAACTTTTAATTTAATCTGAATCTTTTACTAGCCTCCAAAAAAATCAAAAACAGATGAAATCTGAAAAGATGCAGTATGATTTCATTGCTGTTTTACTAATGTAAAAACAGAGGTAGCCATTTTAAAATGTGATTTAAAAATCAACTGACAGCATTATGTGGAGATTTTATATAATTTTAACAATGATAAATGCCATGATATAAACCTACATACATACACTGTACTGAAGTGTATATATACAGGCACATACAAACACACAGACACACACACACACACATATCAATATTAAATGGCCTGTAGGGGGTGTAACAGAGCCCCAAAACCCAGACACAACTTCACCCTCACTTTCTGCTCATTACGAGTGAGACTGACATGACTCCTGAATAGGGTTAGTCCAGGGTCTCTTAGAACAGAGGTGTGGTACCAGTGTGTTGCATTATGGGAATGTTCAGTTTGATTGGATGGTGCAGAAAGGTGACTAAGAGCAGGCCCTTATTGCCATATGCAAAGGCAACAAGAAGACTGCTCTTCTTATATAAGTAGAGGTTATGATTAACCAGTAAATCCTAAAATGTAACTGCCAATAAAAAGGAGAAACACGCATGATTTGATGGTCCAAGTCATACGTATCAATTGGCTCTACTTTAACAAACAAAATTTACAATACATTTTTAAGAAGATTTAAGGTGAATGTTGACTGGTAGCCCTGTGGTGGGCTGGCGCCCTGCCCGAGATTTGTTCCTGCCTTGCTCCCTGTGTTGGCTGGGATTGGCTCCGGCAGACACCCCATGACCCTGTGTTAGGATATAGCAGGTTGGACAATGACTGACTGATTGACTGACCGACTGGTAGCTTCAATCAGCTCAGTGCCACATCTTACTGTACTTGAAAGTCAAAAGCTCCCTTCCCTTCTTACCCTTCTGCTTTCATTTTCTAGATCCCATGCCACGCCAAAGCAATGACCTGCTTGCACCATCATATTTTTAGACTTTTGGCTGAGGCCAAACAATACAACTGCAACCTGACTTTATACACTCTCTGCCAAATGTCTATCCTGTCCAGAGAAAAGGCAAGGAAATCACACCAAAAATGTTTATATTTAGTACATATAAGAAAGTAACAACTATAGAAGTACACAAAGTGGAGAATGAGAAGA
Source organism: Polypterus senegalus (assembly GCF_016835505.1). Classification (NCBI taxonomy): domain Eukaryota; kingdom Metazoa; phylum Chordata; class Cladistia; order Polypteriformes; family Polypteridae; genus Polypterus; species Polypterus senegalus. Next base: position 31,532,794 of record NC_053162.1, on the reverse strand, counting down.
CAAAACCTGATATCCCAGTGGGCAATGTCCAACCTCCCAAAGTAAAAAGATACACGCTCTCTTTCTCTCTCTCTCTCTGTACTTCTCTAGATCCTGGCTTCACTCTTCTCCTACAAGTCAGTCTTTTTCTAGCTTGTCCTCTGGCTCTGGGGAAGCATTTTAAACCCCTCTTTTGGATGTTAATTCCAGGCCAAGCTATGATACAACTTCCAGATTAGAGTGCCATTGATGGGCCTTTTACCCTCATTTTTGAGCAGCCTTTTACAGTCAAGATTTCAAAGCCAACTTCCAGCCTGCTCTATTTGCTTTGCTCAAAAGGGTCTGTTATGACACCCAAAGGAGTTTCATAAGGAGATCAATAGGACAGCATTTTTTCACTTAAGAGTTAGACCTCTTACAAAATTGCAAGATGCTGAGAAATTAGTTCACGCTTTTGTCTTCAGTCGACTAGATTACTATAACGCACTCCTCTCAGGGCTACCCAAAAGAGACATCAATTGTTTGCAACGAGTGCAGAATGCAGCTGCTAGAATCCTAACTAAGAAAAGAAAATCTGAGCACATCTCTCCAGTTTTGATGTCACTACACTGGTTACCTGTGTCATTCAGAATTGACTTTAAAATTCTGCTAATGGTTTATAAAGCCTTAAATAATCTCGCCCCATCTTATATATCGGAATGCCTGACACGTTATATTCCAAATCGTAACCTTAGATCTTCAAATGAGTTTCTGCTTAGAATTCCAAGAACCAAACTTAAAAGAAGTGGTGAGGCGGCCTTCTGCTGCTATGCACCTAAAATCTGGAAAGCCTGCCAATAGGAATTTGCGAGGCTAAAACGGTGGAGCACTTTAAAACACTGCTGAAAACACATTACTTTAACATGGCCTTCTGATAACTTCACCTTCATTTAATCCTGATGCTCTGTATATTCAATTCATTATAATAACTATTCATGGTGGCTTTAAAATCCGTACTGACTCCTACTCTCTCTTCTGTTTCTTTTCTCGGTTTTCTGTGGTGGTGACCTGCGCCACCAGCACCTAATCAAAGCACCATGATGTTCCTACATTGATGGATTAAAAGCCAGAAGTCTACATGACTATCATCATCAAGTCCTTCCATGAGAACCCTAAATCCAAGAGGACTGTTTTCATTTATGTTAGGTAGAATGCCCAGAGGGGACTGGGTGGTCTCATGGCCTGGACCCCCTGCAGATTTTATTTTTTTCTCTCCAGTCATCAGGAGTTTTTTTTTTTGTTTTTTCTGTCCTCCCTGGCCATCGGACCTTACTCTTATTCTATGTTAATTAGTGTTGTCTTATTTGAATTCTTACTTTGTCTTTTTTTCTCTTTTCTTCATCATGTAAATCACTTTGAGCTACTGTTTGTATGAAAATGTGCTATATAAATAAATGTTGTTGTTGTTGTCTGCTCCTCCACTTTTCCATGAGGGCCTCACTCTTTCCTCAAATAATTGGCTTCTTGAACATTGTGTCTGTAAAAACTGGAACGTAGAGGTGTACTCTGTCAGTGTTTTCACTCTCTTTCTCTCAGTGGTCCTCAGTATTATTGAATGTGACCATATGGTGCTTTTGCACTCGACAGTCCTTTGCAAATTGGGACCACCACAAACAAAAAATTAAAGCTGACAAAAACAGATTTTAATTTGGGTTGCTAAAATGCTCTTATAACTAACATATTAGGAATTCATTGGAAACCGACACTTTTCGATGTCAATATTCAAGTGTGATTACTTCTATGTCTGCTGAAAGAAGTGTGCAAGTTCAAGAGCTAATCATTCCTCAAGCTTCCAAGAAGTCATCCAGAACTGCTAAAGTGCCACTCACAGGCTTGTTTTCCAGGAGGTCATTTCTGCAGCAGAGACTAAAGCTGCACAGCGTGCAGTCTGGCTCTCAATTAGTACTTCCACAAGCCTGTCATTTCTGATTTGTTGAGAACACACTGTGCAGTCAAATGTTTGTTGAGCTAGGATTTGAAGACCCCCCAAAGTTAACTACTTGGAAATGTATCCCATGTCTCTGTGTTTCTGCAATAAAAAAACAAACTTTCTAACACTTGTGCAAAATTTACTCTTAACAAATTTCTATCCATGTCACTGTGTTTTTTGAAGAACTTATTTTAAAGTAAAGTAACAGCAGGCATCTAGCTTGCTAATTTCCTTCTGTGACCACCAGGGGGCATAGCAACACCCCAAACCCACAGACACAACTACACAAACAAAGTCCTGGGTTCAAGTGCAACAAGGTTTTCATTTACAACAATACCTTAACAGACTTCCAAATTCTCATCTCAAGTACAGCACAATACAACAGGTTTTCCTCTCCTTCCACACCTCCTAGGTAGTCACAACCATCCATCCATCCATTATCCAACCTGCTATATCCCAACTACAGGGTCACGGAGGTCTGCTGGAGCCAATCCCAGCCAACACAGAGCGCATGGCAGGAAACAAACCCTGGGCAGGGCGCCAGCCCACCGCAGGGCACACACACTAGTGACAATTTAGGATCGCCACTGCACCTAACCTGCATGTCTTTGGACTGAGGGAGGAAACCCACACAGACACGGGGAGAACATGCAAACTCCATGCTGGGAGGACCCAGGAAGTGAACCCAGGTCTCCTAACTGTGAGGCAGCAGTGCTACCACTTTGCCACCATGCCACCCTACTTGTCACATCCACCTTCTCTCAAATCTGAGTCTGGAGGCAGGAGAACCAGCTTCTTTAATGATGGACCTGGGAGTATTTCTTGTGCCACAGTCTTGAATGTCAGAAGCACTTACGGGTCAGGCAGAATCCCCTAACAGAATGTATAATATTCCCCTGCAGCTCCCCCTGGTGGTACCCAGGAACCCCAACAGGGCTGTCCTACAGGTCTGCAAATCCCAAGCTACCCTGCCGGTATCCATATGCGAGTTCCACCAGTGAGATGCTGCCATCATGTGCATAAGAAAAGAACATAGCCCTGGGAATCAGCCACCCAGTGTTCTACCGAGCAGGCCCCCTGTCTTGGCAAGGAACCAGCAGCCATCCTGGTCAGAATACCAATCTGCCCTCATCCTTCCATTACACCGTCCCTTCCTGGCAAGGAACCAGCTTCCATCCCAGTCAGGGCGCTGAACCATCCAGTTTTGCACTCACACTTCATGATTTTAAATTCTTCTATCAAACTGGCTCTTAATCTCTCTTTGAATAAACTGAAAAGATTTAATTCTTTCAATGCTTCCTCAAAGCATATCTCGAGGATCTGGAATCAGCCTAGTGGCTCTCCCATTTACATTCTCTAGCAGTTTTATTATTTTTTTGTAATATGGAGACCAAAACTGCACACAGATGAGGTCACACTAGTGTATAACTTAAGCATCCCCTCTCTTGACTTGCACTTTACACATCGTGATGCATAACCCAACATGCTATTAGTCTTCTTAACACGTCTGTACATTATCTGGATGTAGTCCACTATGACTCCTAGGTCTTTCTTACTCTTTCAAGCTTGTACTCCATCATAGTGTAATTGCAAACAATAATTTCATTTGTCGTTAAGAGTATAACTATAAAAACCTTCACAACCTGACTTAATGTTATTTTAGGAAAATTGGATGGATAAGATTAACAAGCTTTGTTGGGCTGAATGGGCATTTTTGTCAAAATTGTTCTACTGTTCTATTATGCAAAACATTGCATTAAATTACATATAATTTCATCTGCCTCATAACCAGCCCCATGTCTTAATTTAGGGCAACTTGCAATGATAGTTCAGGCTTTTAAGGTAGTCAGTGGCTTGCCTTGTCTCCTTTTTGGAAAGCAAGTTTCCACTTGTTGGGATGGATGGTTTTGTCTAACTAGGATGTCCTCCATCCTACATTGCCTTCAGAAAGTATCCACAACCTTTTACTTTTTTCACATTTTGTAATGTTGCACCCTTATGCTAATTCATTTAAATTAATTCTTTCCCACATCAAGCAACACCTAATACCCTGAATGAGAAAGCAAAAACACTTAAAAATAAAAATCTAAAATCCTTCATTCAGTATTTATTTGAAGCACCTATGGCAGCAATTATGGCTTAGAATCTTCTTTGGAATGACACAATAACCTTTGCATGGATTTGAGGATTTTCTGCCATTTTTGTCTGCAGATGCTCAAAAGCTCTGTCGTGTTGGATGGAGACCGTCGGTGGACAGCTATTTTTAGGTCTGTCCAGAGATGGTCAGTTAAGTACAGCTCTGGGCTCTAGATTGTCAATTCAAGAACATTCCCAGAGTTGTCCCTTAAGCACTCCTGTGTTGTCCTCCTTTTTGCTTAGGGTCATTGTCCTGTTGGAAGGTGAATCTTTGGCCCAGACTAAGAACCAAAGCACTTTGGAGCAGGTTTTCATTAAGGATATCTTTGCCTTACTTCTTAGGGTCATTGTCCTGTAAAGTGAACCTTCAGCCCAGTCTGAGGTCCAGAGAGTTCTGGAGAAGGTTTTCATTGAGGATATCTCTGTACTTTGCTTCCTTCTGCTTTCCCTCAACCCTGACTAGCCTTCCAGTCTATGCTTCTGAAAAACAACCCCACATCATGATGCTCCCAACCCCATGCATCGCCACTGGAATGGTATTGTACAGGTGATGAGCAGTACCTAGTTTCCTCCAGATGTGATGCTTAAAATTGAGGCCAAACAGTTCAACCTTGGTTTTATCAAAATACAGAATCTTGTTTTTCACAGTCTGAGGGCCATTTAGGTGCCTTTTGCAAACTTCAAGTGAACTTTCATTTGTTGCCTGGTCACTCTGCCATAACACCTAGATTAGTGGAGTGTTGCAGTGGTGGTTGTCCTTCTGGAAGTTTCTCCCATTGGCCATCTCTCTTACTAAGGCTGTTCTCCCCTAATTCTTCAATTTGGCTGGACCCCCAGCTCTAGGAAAAGTCATAGTTGTTCAACTCCTTCCATTTAAGAATTATGAAGGTATTTGTGCTCTTCAGAACCTTCAGTGCTACAGAACTTTTTTGTAGTCTTCTTCCAATCTATGTCTTGACACAATCCTGTCTCTAAGCTCTCTAGGTAATTCATTGGACCTCAGGGCCTGATCTTTACTCTGATACACATTGTCACCTGTGGGACCCTCTATAGACAAGTGTGTGCCTTTACTAGTCATGTGCAATCATTTGAGTTGACCACAAGTGCACTCCAAACCAGGTATAGAAGCATCTCAATGATGATCAATACAATGGGATGCATCTGAAACAAATCTAAAGTGTCACAGCTAAGGGTCTGACTATTTGTGCCAATAGGATATTTTTATTTTTTATTGTTAGCAAATTTTCAAAAATTACCAAAATCCTATTTTTGCTTTGTCGTTCTGGGGTATTGAATGTTGTTTGATGGAGGAAAAAAAGCACAAGGCTAAAACACAACAAAATTTTAAAAAGGTGAAGGGGTATTCTGAAGGCACTGTAAATTCTTTATTCTTTTATCTTGAAGTTGTATTTTATTATATTGTTGGCGTCCCAAAATTGTTATGAGAAATGTTTATAGGATCCCAGAATTGAATGCAGGTATGTTTATAGGGAGAGAATGTAAGAACACAAATTGTTGGAACACATGGCTTGTTACAGGAATAAGAAATACATAGCGTTCTAGTGTTAGCTTATGTTGACATATGAAATTTAAAATGATGTTCTTCTATTAGATGGTAGATTGTTTTTGTGTGTTAAACAAAGATCATTCCCTGGTATCTTAAGATTTATAAAAGCGCCACAAGTCACACTACCACTAAGCCAATCAATTATTGTAAGATATTTTATGCAAACATCTTGCACGAATTTTAGTTTTAAAGTGCGTTGTTCTTTGGAAACGTGAACGTCTCTTCTGCAGAAGTAAACAGCTGATTGACCCGACTCTGAGCTCCTGCCTCATCCTTCATTTGCAATGCCATGGCAGGGACGCAAGCTAACAATATTTCTGCTGTTTTACTTACTACTCTGACAAGAAATGTAAACATCTTTGCGTTTTTTCCATTTATGTTACTCTGAAATACATCAAAAATGAAAAATAGAAATGATGAAATTAAAGCACCATTAAAATATAAAGTTGTTAGCTAACTGCTGCCATTGACTACTGGCATCTTTTGTGGTGAAAAGCCTCAGTTGTCTAATACACAAAGAGCAGTTTAATGCTAGAAAAAAGCATTTCAACTTTATGGCTTCAAATGCAACTTCCAACTACCAAATGTTAGGAACTACCCCTGTAGGCACTTTACTGAAGGCCAAGTGGACATGCTCATTTTAAATTGATAAAATTCACCAAAATTCATTTCGGATGTTTTAATGCAATAAAGAACACAAATATTCTTTAAGTGGCTGATTACTCCGTGAATAGTAAACAACACTGAATACTGTTAACTTGAAAGGTGTGAATTTTATTTTAACTGAATCCGTCAGATGTTTAGGTGTCATCTTTGATGCCGATTTAAAGTACATTTATCACATTTTCTATACTTTCTAAAACCTGCCTTCTCCAATTTAGAAATATTGCAGAATTAGTGGTTTATTACTCTCCAGGCATCTCATTTATAAAACTTCATGTGAATTTGAATACGAAAATATGCGCACGCTAAAAACAGGAAAAAAAAACACTGACTTATTAAACCTGGTATACACACATTTGTACACAGTTTACCCTTTATAAATTACTAGCTGTGTAAGCCTGTGCTGTAAAAAGCCCGGGCTCCTAGAAACCATGGATTTTGGCACTTCAATCAGTCAATCACATTGGTTGTGCATTAGTGGCTAAGCGAGGTTCTCTTTCCTCAGTGGTTTCATTTTGCTGACATGCTTTCTTCTGTTGTCTATCAGTGGCTAAGCAAGTTTCTCTCTCCTTGGAGGTTACGTTTTGGCGATCTGCTCGCCTCGCCTATGTATTAGCGGCTAAGCGAGGTTCTCTTTTCTCTGCGGTTTCACTTTGTTCACAGATTTGCTTTTTTTGAGCTTCAAGCTGTAGCCTTGCACTTCCAGGTCGCCTCACACTTCCGGGCCGGACAGACATACACACACACTTCCACGCGTAGACGTTTATATATTAGGCAATCATCTTGTAAATGTGTGTACGTGAACACACTTTGAACCCCACCTGGTTGGCACCCTGAAAAACCATATAGGGACTATGCTAATCAACGTCAAACAATCATGGCAGAACAGTTGCATCCAGACACCACCACCTGCATTTGAGAGCCTAGTGGTGCACTCCACATAAGTGAGTCACCATCATGGGCAAAAAAATCCTAGTTGCCCCTAAAAGCTTCTTCCCTTTGTGTATGACCATTTGCATACTCTTCAAGCGCCAAACCAGCCACATTATGTCAAACCATTAGGCCACGAATAGGCTGTAGGGAATGTGATTTAAAGCTTTCTGTACACAGAGAGTGAATCACATCTGACTTTTCACTTAATGTCATTGTAATGCCAACAGGTTCTTGCATTGGTTTCTAATCCTCAGAAGTACTGTAACTACAAATAGCCGATATCAACTGATGATACACCTAGTAAATTCTTCAGTGCAAATACGCAGCATTGGTCCTCTTAAAAGGCTACTGAAATCAACGTCAAATTCTTCAGTTTTGAACTTTAATGTTTTTCACATCAATGCACATTATAATAACAGCTCAGAGGTATATTATTGTACGCATGAGTTGTCATTTAGTTGGTTTCTCTGAAATGTGGCAAATGAATGGCTCAGAATTGCCATAATTATTTGCATGTTCTCTAGTCAAGTTTTCTTTTATTAATTCTGACTTTTGCACAAGTCAAGCCTCCTTTTGTGCATACATACATTTTATAAATTCAACCTTATTACCTTAAAAATAGCTAACTGACTACTCTCAAGCAGAATTGACTACTGCAGAGCCTAATTCTGCAGTCTGAGTGTTCAACTCATTCACTCCTTTTTAGTTAATTCAAGAAGTGTCGTAACAAGAATTAAAAATAATGATCATATAGCTCCAGGTTTTAAATTATATCACAGCCTTCCCCAGCTGATTTTAAAATTCTCCTTCTCACTTATAAACCTATAAAGGGTTTAGCCTCCTGGCCCCACCTGTCAGAACTTATTAGCGACATCATCTCAGGGTGCACACTGATGTAGTCCTCCTTAATATTCAGAGAATAAGCAAATGTAGTATAGGTGGCAGAGCCTTTAGCTTTTGGGCTCTTAAATGATCAACCAATCAATTTTTACTGAAACACCGTTGGCTACACGGTAGAAATCAATGCTCAAGACTCATTAGTGTAGGATAAAACGCGGCTGTTAGAAATTCCCATTGCTTTCCTATACTGCTGTAGTAAATCAGTTTGATTCACTGTTACTAAGTCTTTTCAATTTTTTAACACTTTTTGGTGTCTATTGTGGCTGTTTTGTTGTCTATAAATTAACCCGGTATGAGTCCATCATGAGATAGATTGGCACTCCATCAAGGGTGGACTCCTGCCATGCACTCAAAACTGTGAAGTCAGACTTTTTTCCCTAGCAAACCAGTGATCTAATACAAGCAAGTGTCTTAGGAAAAATAATGGATAACTTACTGATATGAGACAAGCCACAAAGACCAGAGCCCCTGAATCAAAGCCAAAATAGATTGTTATTTGAACATGCAGTAACAGTCAAAAGGCTACAAATCAATGGCTTACTTCTACTTTCATTTGATTTTCAAAAAAGACACCTTCAGTGATGCAATTTCACTGATATTGAATAAATGCTGTCTTCCTACACATTGGACCAGCACTCATTATGTGGTTCAGTGCTGTCAATAAATATTAAGCCAGGAGAAAAAAACTTGCAATTGTATTTTTTGCATTGTAGCTGCTTAGGGAGATGAATTTTAATATATTTTGTTAGGAACAGAGGTGGGTAGAGTAGCCACAAATTGTACTCAAGTAAGAGTAGCGTTACTTCAAAATAATATTACTCCAGTATAAGTAAAACGTAGTCCACCAAAAACTTACTCAAGTAAGAGTAAAAAAAGTACTTGGTGAAAAGACTACTCAAGTACTGAGTAACTGTTTGAACATAATAAATGAGTTATTTTTTAGAAATGTTGTAATAAGACACAGAAAATGATAAAATAATGTGCAAATTCTGCTATTTACAAATAATAAAATAAAAAAATGAGTAAAAATAAATCACACCTTTACAAAATAAAGATAAACAAATAACACATCCATCCATCCATTATCCAACCCGCTATATCCTAATTACATGTTCACGGGGGTCTGCTGGAGCCAATCCCAGCCAACACAGGGAGCAAGGCAGGAAACAAACCCCCAGCAGGGCGCCAGCCCACCGCAGACAAATAACACCAAGTTCCAAATCTCCATTTTTCACAACAAAGCTTTTGAAGCCAATACCTACAGTAGGTAACATGTATGTCTGAACAGTGCAAACTACTTACTGTGACGAGATATACTGTACACTGACAGTATAATACTGCACATGCACTTTGTGGTGTAGCGGGTCCGCAGCTTCAAAAAAAAAAAAAAGGCCAGTTTCAAATCCATAAAGCCGTGTCACTCTCCGTGAGTGCAATTGCACGACCGCGGGGAGTTAATAAGGTAGTTGGAGCAGGTCACACCTGCACGTGCGGGTCTGATCATTCTCAATTGATTTATTGGCTTCCTGCGGCGTGTGATTAAGGCCCATGGAGACGGAAGTGTATATATACGGGTGAGTACAAAAAAAAAGGGGGAATCAAAGAAAAGGAGAAAAGACATGAGGTTAAAAGACATGAAAGGCAGGCTTGGGAACGACGATCTGGTTCTTGCAGTGAGCAGGAGCCCGGCGTGACTAAAAAGTCTCTTACAGTTTGTGTGTGGTCATGTGACTGCATGGCTATGTCTGATTGGTGAAACAGTCATGCAGTAGATCCACAGGCAACTTCTCTCTTGCAAAAATATTGTTTAACTAGCCGATGCCCACCGTAGCATACGGCGGTGTAAGAATAGGAACGGAAAATGGTGAGAAAGGAATTCAGAAATCAAGAAAAAACCCTTCCCCACCTGGTTCGTCCTGCTTCCTCTTCAAACCCGGTCCCCCCCACACGGCAATTCTCAATTCCTATTCCTTCCCTTTCCAAACCCTTCCCTACGCTGTCTGCGGCCTCCCATACACCCCACACCGCTTTTCTCGATTCCTGTTCCTCCTTTGGACTACCACATTCCCCGCTCCTCTCTAACTCGTTACTACCCTCCTCTGGTTAGGAATATATTTAAATTTACCATTTGCATTGTTCTTTTAGCATGACTGTGACAAATTAGTTATTGCTGTTAAGCACAGAATAACTGGAGGTTTTTATTAGAACAGTATAACTGCAGAGGATTCTGGCACAGTGGTGGTGCCAAAGGTACCAACTTAACCACTAGGTTTAAAGTTTTCATGTTGTCAGTGCTCTTTTGGCCTGCCACCCACATACTGTCTGTCTTAAGATCAGGTCATTGCTGCATCTAATTAATTCATCCACTTTTGAACCCGTTTAATCCAGGCCATTGTGAAGGGAGCTGGACGCTGTCTCATCACCATCAATAGCAACCCTAGACTGGATGGCAGTACATACGTATACCGGCACTGTCACAGGACCAATGTGTTAATGTTTCCAATTAATCAAAACATCCACTGTAGATATTTATGAAAAGTTTACTGGATGTCTTCCATTTCATTCCCTTTATAATACAAGCAAGAATTTCATTGTACTTGGTCATATTACAATACTATAACTACTAGTTCTCCTTTAGATTTTATTTTCAAACACTTTTCATGATAAAATAATTGATTTAATTTGATCCCTTTAACATTGTCAGTTTTCACTCTGCCATTTATTACTGTGCCCCTCAACATCAGACTAGAGTGCTTAACCTAACATAATGTAATATTAGACACTCTTTATACATTAAATATGGTTGTTTGGTTACATTGAGCTCTCTAGTCTGATGAAAGTAACATTCCTGGACCCACCTAATCCAATACAGCCTATACTGGCAGCACTGAGTGCAAGGCAGGAACTAGCCCTGGTCATTATGCCATTCCAGTGAATCGTCCAATGTTGAACACACCCAAACCCAAACCCACACCAACCGGGGGCCAACATGGACTCACCAATTACCCTTAACATACAAATCTTTTTTAGGACATGCAGGAAGAAAACTATAGTGCCAAACAACAACAAAAAAAAACCCCACATGGATTCAGGGAGGTTATGCAGGCTCCACATAGGGAGTGACGAGGATGAGATTTCCGCCTAGTGTTCTGGTCATGTGTGTTATATTTTAGCCAGGATTTATTCTCTAGCTTATGTTTATTTTACTTTTTGTGTCTTACTTGCTTAATCTAAAGTATTATTTTTCCTGCTGAAACTTTTGGAAATAAATTGGTCTAACAATTTGATCTAAAACAAACAAAATGATTTTATTGGAGATAAATTCTATACAATTTTTGTCTGCTAATAACAGGGGATTAAAATGACATATGACTTGAGCATGTAGGCCATAGTGATGTAAGCTTCAAAATAAGAGGGGTGTGGGTGGATATGACAATAGCATTGAACTTACAAAATTTGATAGTGGGCAGGAAATTATTATCAATGAAGAAATAAATCCATTCTTGAGTACCTGTGATGTACAGGTGAGAAAAACTAATATTCTGTTTAATTTGTATTTAAAAATCTCTATCATTCTGATAGATTGTGATTCACAAAGATTATGTAATTATCTTTGCAGTTATAAATGTTTTACTTACTGTAGTCAAGGACCAATCCAAGTCTGGATTTAAAATGCAATTAAAATCTCTTGTCATTATAAATACATAAATACATTTGTACATATATATTCACCAGAAAAAAGATAGAATGTTATTTGTCCACAGGGGGAAATTTGGAGAAGCTCATTAATAGATAGATAGATAGATAGATAGATAGATAGATAGATAGATAGATAGATAGATGTACATACAGTACCAGCCGAAAGTTTGGACCCACCTCCTCATTCAATGTGTTCTCTTTATTTTCATGACCATTTACAGCACTCCATCACTCTCCTTCTTGGTCAAATAGCCCTTACACAGCCTGGAGTTGTGTTTGGGGTCTTTGTCCTGTTGAAAAATAAATGATCGTCCAACTAACCTGACTTCTGCACAACACAATTGCTGGTCCCAACCCCATTGATAAAGCAAGAAATTCCACTAAATAACCCTGATAAGGCACACCTGTGAAGTGAAAACCATTTCAGGTGACTACCTGTTGAAGCTCATCGAGAGAATGCCAAGAGTGTGCAAAGCAGTAATCAGAGCAAAGGGTGGCTATTTTGAAGAAACTAGAATATAAAACATGTTTTCAGTTATTTCACCTTTTTTGTTAAGTACATAACTCCACATGTGTTCATTCATAGTTTTGATGCCTTCAGTGAGAATCTACTAATGTAAATGGTCATGAAAATAAAGAAAACACATTGAATGAGGAGGTGTGTCCAAACTTTTGGCCTGTACTGTACATGCTATGGTCTATATACATACCAGAATGACAAAAAGGAAAAGAATTAAAAAGTGAGACATATTGGCTGTTGGTATAAAGGAGCCCCTGTCACGTTTCTTGATACATTTCTGCTAAGTAATTTGTTGACTAGAAGTACTGAGCATTAACTGAGTCAAACACAGGATGAGCAGCATTGTCACTGAGTTTTGTTTTAATTCTCTCCTTCACTATTATTTCCCAGGGGTCCAGACAGCATCCCATAACTCAGCCTGCCTTTTTAATTGGTTTGTTGATTTGGTGGGCCTCTCTTTAAGTGATGTTACCAAGCCAGCACACCACAGTACAGAAAATTGCACTGGCCATCATAAAGTGCCTGATCTGCGCTTTCTTATATAGTTCCTCTGTGTTGTGAGACCAGTCCAACCTATCATTAATATGGACCCCTAAGGACTTATAGGAGTGCCCCTCCTCTACATTCACTCCTGTTATAGGGGCCTGCTTGGTGAGGCAAAAGTCAATAACCAGTTCCTTGATTTTGCACCAAGAAGCAAAACTATCCACTTAACTCCTACACTGTGTTTCATCCCCATTACTAATACACCCCATAAGTGCAGAATCATCTGAGAATTTCTGTGACATGACCTGGTGTTATATTTATAGTCTGAGGTATACAAAGTGTTATGATGTAAGATTTTGCATATAACTTGATAAATGTTTTGTATGTCTTTATTTGTAATTTAGGCAAAGCAATGTAATTTAGTGTTACTTTGGTGAGAGGCATTTGTGTTTTTCCCCCTGTTTACGACTAAGTTTCTTTGTAATTTTACGACAGGATTTGGGGGATGTGTCTTAACCAGTTTCTTTGCTAAAGTCTTTCTCTCATCCCCCACACAAAGCCAGGTTAGTTTAACATATGGTCCTGGGTTACAGGTGTTAAGATGTTCTATTTCCCCCAATTGGTCTGAGGTATGGCTGTTTGGAATTGGCTTGTCTCAGAGGCCTTTAAATACCATGATGTCCTATTGGCTGTAGGGGTTGGACAGAAAATCTATAAATTTGTTTGCTCAACCACATTCTCCCTCTCTTGCTAACCTGTGATGATGTAGAAGTATCTTTCTCTTGCTAACAACTGAAGACCATCACACCATGAACTGAAGACAACACAATGAAGAGCACAGCTTCAGCCATTTTGAACAGACATGTGGCTAAAAGCTGAGCACCAATGATGCCTTAACTAGAGACATTTTAAGTAACTGCAAGTCTGTGTGCTACCTGAATTACACATTACCATTTTATCAGGTTGTATGGTTGCCAATATTCAAATGTACTTTGCATTTTGTTATTATTTATGAATATTATCAATAATACATTATTTTATGTGTAACTTAACTCCTGCATGTCTTTTTAATACATCTAATTGCCTGAGGTTATAGATATAGAAGGGAAGGTGGGGATAAGTTATATAAAATAATACCTTATAAACAGTGGTAAGTCTGTGAGGGGAACAGAGAGCAATATATTACTCTACCAAGATAAAGTACAAAGTAAAGAGAAAATGTTCCTTGTGGTGCTCCAGTGTTGCTCACATCCACATCAGAAACACTGTCCTTGAGCCTTACAAACTGCAGTCTGCCCAACAGATAGTCTATTATTCAGGACACCATAGGCTCATCCACCAGCATATCTCTAAGCTTATCTCTTAACAGGGATGGCTGTATGACATTGAAGGCACTAGAAAAATCAAAAAACATTATCCTCACAGTTCTGGCAGCTTTGTCCAGGTGAGAATAAGCCATGTGGAGCAAGGCTAAGCACTTCTTGAATAAACTCCTCACCACCATGACATATTGCTCTTTTATAGATTAAAATTCCCACATCCATGGTTCTCTTATTATACCTGTAATTAAAGATTTGGTCAATCCAGTCTCTTTTCTGTCAAAGCTGGCCATTACTTGTTAGGAGAGTCTCCTGTAAAAATAATACATTGGGCTTTAGGCCTGTAAGATAGGAGAATCCTCTTTTTTCTCTGTAGATCATGATTGAGACCATTGATGTTCTAGCTTACAAATATCAGCACTTGAGCAGAGAACAAAAACTACTTTCTCTAAAATGCTATCTTTTGTTTATTTATGAATGATATGTTCTCTGCTTTTCCTTGTGTTGTTTGGGTGAAACCCCAAAAAGAGGGAGTCATCCTGATGTCAGGACGATGTAGTTCAAGCTGGTGAGTGAATCATTTAGTGGTTCATTATGATTGCTAAAGATTGTAATTCTGTATGGTTTGCATTTTCTGGATTCTAGATTAAGATTCACTTTCTGTACTTTTTGCCTCTTTTTTTTTTGTCTTTTTGTTATTTCTGTTCTTCTTTGCAATATACAAATAAACTCCTTATTTTTAAAAATTCTTTGCTGGAGTTGTCTCTCAAGCCAGATGTTTCATGGTCCCTCTTCCTTAAGGTATATTTAATGTATATTTTAGAGTATTTAAATCACTTTGAAAGCCTGTTCCCCATTTAAGGCATGTGAAGTCCAAAGCCTTCTAGTTCAGGATGCCTGAGGTGAGGCCTATCTTTAGGAAGATCAGTGAAGGTACGGGCTTAGTTTTGTCAGTTTTTATTTTTGCTATTTGGCGCGCAAATCCCAAAAGTGTAAGGCTGTAAAGCTAATAACTGTACAACTCATATAAATGTACAATTATATTGTGTTTTGTATTTAGCTGCTTTATACTTTTAGTTTTTTATTCAATGTTATTTTCTGTCTTAAGCTGTACTGTACTTTGAACATTTTGATGGGAAATGTTTTATACAGTACATTCAAATTAGTTGACCTGAACTAAATTACTACCAATCCACAAAATTAGGGTGAGTACAGCCAATTAACCCATGCCTACGCAGAAATGTGAACAAGATGAAAATTACTCTTGAGATATTTATGTTGCTCTATTAGTTAATATTTCCAAAAGATAGATAGATTGAAACATTGATATTTCCACATACAAACCTGTCTTTCTCGATGAGTAATAATGTGGTTACATCCACTAACTTCATTTTTTATTTCTCTATACAAAGAACAGGAAGAATTTAACCATTTGTTAGGAGAATTTTGTTTAACATATAAAATAGTACACTTTGTACAAAACTGAGTTCCTTGAAGCTATGGTATTAGATTTTACTGTGTGTTACAATAGTTTACATAATGTTTGTCATTTTCAAAGCTGAATAATAATAAAAAAAAAATGAGTATTTATATAGCACCTTTCACACATTTAACATGCAAGACAAAGTGCTTCACAAATACAAAGAAAAAAATAATAAAAAGATACAAATAGTGAAAATCAACAAAAATAGGAATAAATATAGGGTTTATTTATGTTAGAAAGAAAAAAGTAAAGTTAAATGATAAATTAAAATTGTAAGTTTTAAAATTGGTTTAATGCTCTTAACTGAACATACACTGCTCACAAAAATTAAAGGAACACTTTACAGAAACACATTAGATACATCAGATCTCAATATGAAGTTGGATATCTATACAAATAACGACAGGGCAATGTCTTAGGAACAAAAGGATGCCAAGTCTTTTAATGGAAATAAAAGTTTTCTGCCTACAGAGGGCTCAATTGTGTAGACACCCTAAAATCAGAGTGAAATGAAGATGTGGCAGGCTAGTCCATTTTTTCAAAAACTTAATTTCTGCTACTCAAAATGCTTTTCAGTATCTCGTGTGGCCCCCACGAGCTTGTATGCATGCTTGACAACGTTGGGGCATGCTCCTAATGAGACGACGGATGGTGTCTTGTGGCATTTCCTCCCAGATCTGTATGAGGGCATCCCTGAGCTGTTGTACAGTCTGAGGAGCAACCTGGCGGCGCCTAATGGACCGAAACATAATGTCCCACAGATGTTCTATTGGGTTTAAGTCAGGGGATCGTGAAGGCCATTCAATTGTTTCAATTCCTTCATCCTCCAGGTACTGCCTGCATACTCTTGCCACATGAGGCCGGGCATTGTCGTGCATTAGGAGGAAACCAGGACCTACTGCACCAGCGTAGGGTCTGACAATGGGTCCAAGGATTTCATCCTGATACCTAATGGCAGTCAAGGTGTCTTTGTCTAGCTTGTAGAAGTCTGTGCGTCCCTCCATGGATATGCCTCCCCAGACCATCACTGACCCACCACCAAACTGGTCATGCCGAATGATGTTACAGACAGCATAACATTCTCCATGGCTTCTGCAGACCCTTCAACGTCTGTCACATGTGCTCAGGGTGAACCTGCTCTCATCTGTGAAAAACACAGGGTGCCATTGGTGGACCTGACAATTCTGGTATTCTATGGTAAATGCCGATCGAGCTCCACTGCGCTGGGTTGTGAGCACAGGGCCCACTAGAGGACGTTGGGCCCTCAGACCACCCTCAAGAAGTCTGTTTCTGATTGTTTGGTCAGAGACATTCACACCAGTGGCCTGCTGGAGGTCATTTTGTAGAGCTCTGGAAATGCTCATCCTGTTTGTCCTTGTCCAAAGGAGCAGATACCAGTCCTGCTGATGGGTTAAGGACCTTCTATGGTCCTGTCCAGCTCTCCTAGACTAACTGCCTGTCTCCTGGAATCTCCTCCATGCCCTTGAGACAGTGCTGGGAGACACTGCAAACCTTCTGGCAATGACACGTATTGATGTGCCATCCTGGAGAAGTTGGATTTCCTGTGCAACCTCTGTAGGGTCCAGGTTTCGCCTCATGCTACCAGTAGTTACACTGACCATAGCGAAATGCAAAACTAGTGAAAAAAAACAGTCAGAAAAGATGAGGAGGGAAAAATGTCAGTGGCTTCCACCTGTTAAACCATTCCTGTTTTGGGGGTCATCTCATTGTTGCCCCTCTAGTGCCTCTGTTGTTAATTTCATTAACACCACAGCAGCTGAAACTGATTAACAACCCCCTCTGCTACTTAACTGACCAGATTAATATCCCATAAGTTTCATTGACTTGATGCTATACTCTGATTAAAAAGTGTTCCTTTAATTTTTTTGAGCAGTATACTTGCCATATGTTGAGCAGTAATGTGTTTGAGATCTTCAAAGGATAAATATTAAAGGCTGCTTCACCACTTCTCTCACATTTACCTTTGGGAACAATCAGACCACCAGAACTTGATGTTAAATCTCCATCATGGGACATATTCGGTTAAGAATTCTGAGCTACATTACAGTGCAAAACCATAAGTGCATAAAAAAAAAATCAGCAACAAATTTTTAAAATCAACTCTAAACGAAACAGGCAATAAGTTCAGAGATACTAAAACGGGTGTAATATGTTCCTTTTCTCTGTTACGTATCAATACTCGTGCTGCAGCATTCTGGACCAGTTATTACATATTTGGGTACTCCCATAAACAAGGCATTACAATCGTCTAGCCATAACAAAACAAATGCAGGGTTGGGTCTAATTTGCATTATTCCTTAGAATAGAAAAATTGACATTTTTATTATATTGTCAATATAAGGTTTGAATGTTAATTTAGCATGTAGAATCACTCAAACTTTGTCTTCAAATTGTTTTTCCAGTACTACCTTCTAACTATTTTGTTCAATAATGAGGATTTCTAGTTTCTCTTCATTTAACTCAAAAAAAATCATATCCATCCCACTGATAACAGACAAAACAAAGTCAATTACGCGATATTAGCATATGATATCATAAGGTGCGGATATGTAGAGCTGGGTATTGCCTGCATAGCTGTGGAAGTTGGCTCCAGGCTGACTAATAGTTTGATCAAATGGCAGCATGTCCAGTCATACTAAAATACAGCCCTGTAGAACTCCAAATAAAACATCACGTATTTGGGAGTAAAGTTCACCTAATTTAACCATAGATTGTCTTATAGTTAAAAAAGTTTCAAACCAGTTCAAGACAGTATCCTGCAATGCCAGCCCAAAGTCGCAGGCAATTAAGGGTATTTCAGAATCAATGGTATCAAATGTGGCACTTAAGTCTAACAGCACCAGAACAGACACATTACTTGCATCTGTTTATTCTGAGGCTGTTCATGACTTTCACTAATACCGGAACCTAACTAAATCTTTTCGTTAATGCTATTTTCATTGAGAAAAGTATTTATTTGCAGGAATATGACTTTTTCAATTAACTACTTGAAGAAGGGAAACTTGGAAACTGGTCTAAACATGTCCAAATTTGAGGAATCTACTTATGGTTTCTTCTTGTGTTCTCTTTTCGTTTGTTGGATTGTGGATTTGAACTTGTTTGCTTTGGATTGCCTATTTGTGATTTTCAAATAAATGTCTTAATTCTTTTTTTTTTTTTTTTTATGGTTGCTCTCACTTGATGGGCATTTTTTGATATATTGTGTATTTTGGGACATTCAAGTCATTTTGAGCTTTCACAGCCTTTTCTCAATTTTTTGGGGGCTTTGACAGGCCCAAAGCTTGCCTGTGGAGTTGAGAGGTCAGATTGACTTGGGGTGAGCCTCTTCTGGGCAGGCCAGTGAAGGTCCTGGCCTGCTTCTGCTGCTTATTTTGGAGGCCTCAATCTCTTTTTGCTGTGTTTGTGACTCCTAATTATAGCAAGAAGGGGAAGCTGCAGTGTTTACTACCACTGTATCCATTGTATAGTTGATTTTCAACTTCAGATTCAAAAATTAAAAAAAATTGTATTCCATTTCATTTTTACTTTATAATTCCTGATGTCAGAATCTGAAGTTCCTTATGTAAAAATACACTCCACTTTTCAGTGATTAATGAACAGTGGTTAATGTTTTGTTCTCAGAGGGGTAATGTAGCTTATAGTTTGAACTTGAGTGCAGAGAAGTTAAAAGCAGGTGGCACGGTGGCACAGTGATTAGTGCTGTTCACCTCCCAGTCTGGTCACTATGATCATGAATGGTCTCCATCCTGAAGGTGAACATGTTTTGTTAATCTTACACAACTAAACTGCATTTAGTGGGTAAGATGATCTCACGGTGATCTGGTGACCCATTCCATGTCTTGCTCAATGTCCGTGCTGCATCAGAAAATATATGAATGGATCAAGCAAACAGCATTGTGATTTCTGAACTGCTATTCATAGAACATAAAGCATCTTCTGCCAAAGGCATCTCCTACTAAAGAATATTGTTGTATGTTTTTTGAATGAATGACTGTTTTCCTTTTCCTGCCTGCAGATACACACATTAAACTTAAGTCATTCATCCATTTGCTTCTGTTTGACTTGTGGAAGCTGATCTATGCTTTTTCATGAGATCTCTTTGTGCCAAAGCATCTCCACTGCTATTTATGAGCCCATTTGGTCACTTGGAAATTTCAACTAAAGGCAGAACTGAAAATGGATCCATCCTATCTGGCATACTTGCCTATTCCAGGACAAAACCCTTTGTGGAGTTGGCATGTTTTCCTTTATGCCTATGTTGCTTTGTCTCTACATTTCTTCCCACATCACAAAGATGTGCATGTTAGGTTAAGCAGAGACTGAAATGGTCAGATGTTAGTAAGAGTGTGCAATGAAGGACTGAAATCCTGCTTCTGGTGTGGGTCTTGTGCTGCTTTAATAAACACTGGTCCCTACCACCCTGAACTGTAATCTCTTTATCCATAAAGATCTCTGTCTCATTGTTTGTTTGATGGTTCAATAGGCACACATTTGGTTTTGAAGCAACAGACATTACATTTGGCAAGCAGGTACTGCTCATTATAAGTCAGGTTTTTGACATGCAACTGGAGGTAGCAAGTTTTATATTTCATTACTTCCGATATTCATGATGAGTAACACACAACAAGTGAGGAAGTGATCAACAACGTGTGGCTGTCTATTTTCTTATCTCCATCTAACCAGATCTTTCTCTTACAATGCATTATCTAGTTAGCACCTTTGGGGGTGGCATTACAGCAACCCATGAGGGTCATAATATACGTGAATAGATAACAGTAGGGGCAGCTCAGGGTTGGAGAGGGTTGGACATTTCATTTTTTCTTTAATCAAAAATTTCTGTTGCTATTTGTGTCATGGCCCCAAGCCACCCCGGGTAGGGCCAAACTGTGTCTAGTATTACAGTACATATAAAAGGTATTCACCCCCTTGGATGGTTTCACTTTTTATTGCTATACAACATTGAATTACAGTGAATTTATTTTTTCTTTTCTAATGCTGATCAATAGAAAAATACTCTTCATTGGCAAATTGAAAACAGATCTCAGCAAGGTGGTCTAAATTAATTACAAATATAACACACAAAATAATGAATTGCATCAGTGTCATGCCAGTATTTAATAGATGTACCTCTGGCAGCCATGACAGCCTTGAGTTTCTGTGTGCACAGGTCTCTATCAACTTTGCTCATCTACACTGTGCCTTTTTTCTACATCCTAATTTGCAAAACTGCTCAAGCCCTGTCAGGGGTCATGTTGACCACAAGCAAACAGCCTTTTTCAAGTCCAGCCACAATCTTCACTGGACTGAGATCTAGACTCTGTCTCAGCCACTCCAGGGCATTCACATTAATTGTTTTTAAGACAGTCTGGTGTACCTTTGGCTTTATGCTTGAGAATTTTTATCTTACTGGAAAACAAATCTTCTCTTAGTGTGTAGGTTTCTTGCAGACAGCATCAGGTTTTCCTTTGGGATTTCCATATATTTTGCTCCATTTATTTTTCCTCTCACAAGCCTTCCAGGGCCTATTGTAGACAAGCATCCTCACATGCTTCACGGACGGTAGGGATGGTGTTTTTGATATGATACACTATGACATGGCATTACACTGATGGCCAAAAAGATCAACAGATCAGAAAATCTTCTTGTAACTGAGAAAACATCAGTACGACTCATGGTTTTAATCTTGTTTTTTTCTTTTTTTTTGAATAACACGTTTCTCCCGGTCCTTTTCACTTTTCCTTTTCTACTATTTAATATAGAAATAATGATAGAAAATATTCACAAGAAGCATATTGTTAAAAAATGCTTCTTTGATTCATCAGCAGCTTGAAAATTTACAAACATTCTAAGTAACCAGTCCGTTTGTAGTGCTAACTACGAGAATAATGTAAATAGTAAGGTGGAAAAATGTAATACTAAGGTGAGAGCTGCTGTTGACATAGTCGCACCTGAAAAGACAGTTAAAAATCTTCTAGCATTGTTATACCATGGAAGACCCAAAGAGTGTCTGATTTAAAGAGAACATGCCGGAAAGCTGAGCGTAAATGGAGAAAAACTAAACTAACTAACCACTATGAGATATTGAAGGTTAAAATAACAGAATACAATAACACAGTCCGTCTTGAGAGGTGCTGCTATTTCTCTAGAATTATAAATAACAATGCTAGTAATCCCAGAGTTTTATCCTCTGCAATTGATTGTCTGCTAAACCCAGGTCACTCCATGGAATGCCTCCAAAATACTTCCAGTGAAACTTGTGAGGCTATTGCTGTATTTTTCAATCAAAAAATTAATATTAGAAATAATATAATACATCTCCCCAATACTGAACCACTTAAATCCTGGTACACCATTTTAAACAAATTAAATTCTTTCACCCGGATAGATTTACCTGATTTATATAAAATTATTTCTCAACTGAGACCCTCCACCTGCGTCCTTGACGCAATACCAACAAGTTTTTTGAAAGAAGTATCCGGTGTGCTAATTGATAGTATTCTTGACATGCTAAACTCCTCATTAGATATGGGGGCCTTCCCAGAAAAATAATTTGACTCCCCTGCTTTAGAAAATTTTAGACCCATTTCTAACTTGCCTTTCTTAAGTAAAATTCTAGAGAAGGCAGTCATAATGCAGCTAAATGACCACCTCAATAAACATGCTATTCTTGATAAGTTTCAGTCGGGTTTCAGAATAAATCACAGCACAGAAACTGCACTCGTTAAAGTAGTCAATGACTTGCGGGTAAATGCAGAAAAGCCATTTATCTGTTCTCATCCTCTTAGATCTACAGTAAGTGCCGCATTTAATACCATTGATCGCAATATTCTTAGGGATCACCTTAGTCATTGGTTGGGCCTCTCTGGCAGTGTCTTAAATTGGTTTGAATCCTACCTTTCAGGTATAAAATTATTTGTTAGTTGTGGTAATTATACTTCAAAGACACATGATATTCTATATGGTGTTTCACAAGGATCTATCCTGGGTCTGCTGCTCTTTTCAATTTACATGCTTCCGTTAGGTCAGATTATCTCAGGGCACAACATGAGCTATCACAGCTATGCTGATGACACGCAGCTGTATTTATCAATAGCACCTGATGACCCCGACTCTGTTGATTCACTGACACAATGTCTTACTTGTGTTTCTGAAAGGATGAATAATACTTTTCTCAAACAAAATAAAGAGAAAACTGAAATTTTAGTGATTGGCAATAATGGATATAATGAGTTTATTAGAAATAAGCTTGATGCATTAGGATTAAAAGTCAAGACGGAGGTAAAGAACTTAGGGGTAACTGTTGACTGTGACCTGAATTTTAAATCGTATATTAATCAGATTACTAGGACAGCATTTTTTCACTTAAGAAATACAGCAAAAGGTAGACCTCTTATATCATTGAATGATGCTGAGAAATTAGTTCACGCTTTTGTTTTCAGTCGACTAGATTACTGTAACGCAATCCTCTCAGGAATACCCAAAAAAGACATAAATCAATTGCAACGAGTGCAGAATGCAGCTGCTAGAAACCTAACTAGGAAAAGAAAATCTGAGCACATCTCTCCAGTTTTGATGTCACTACACTGGTTACCTGTGTCATTTAGAATTGACTTTAAAATACTGCTTATGGTTTACAAAGCCTTAAATAATCTCGCTCCATCTCATATTTCAGAATGTCTGATACCTTACATTCCAAATCGGAACCTTAGATCTTCAAATGAGTGTATGCTTAGAATTCCAAGAGTTAAACTTAAAAGAAGTGGTGAGGCGGCCTTCTACTGTTATGCACCTAAAATCTGGAATAGCTGACCGATAGGAATTTGCCAGGCTAATACAGTGGAGCACTTTAAAACACTGCTGAAAACACATTACTTTAACATGGCTTTCTCATAACTTTATTTTAGTTTAATCCTGATGCTCTGTATATTCAATTAATTATCACTATTATTCATGGTGGCTCCAAAATCTGTACTAACCCCTACTTTCCGTTCTGTTCTTTTTCCGGTTTTCTGTGGTGGCGATCTACGTCACCACCTAATCAAAGCACCGTGATGCCCCTACATTGATGGATTAAAGGCCAGAAGTCCACGTGACCATCATCACCAAGTCCTTTGCTGAGAACCCTGAATACAATGAGGACTGATCATTTATGTTAGGTAGAATGCCTAGAGGGGGCTGGGTGGTCTCATGGCCTGTAACCCCGGCAGATTTTACTTTTTCTCTCCAGCCATCTGGAGGTTTGTTGTTTTTTCTGTCCTCCCTGGCCATCAGACCGTACTTTTACTCTATGTTAATTAGTGTTCCCTTATTTTAATTCTTATTTATTTTGTCTTTTTTATCTTTCTTCATCATGTAAAGCATTTTGAGCTACATTATTTGTATTAAAATGTGCTATAGAAATAAATGTTATTGTTGTTGTTAGTGTCTCTGGTGAGTCAGTATATGGGGATATCGAAAGACATGACTGGAAATCAAGGAAGCACTCTGTGACTGCCCCCAGCATACTTAGGTTATGTAAATGAAGTCTGCAACCAAGAATCACTGGAAAAATCGTGTAGTGTGATAAGGCCTGAAGGTATTTAACTGTACGTTCTAAGGTTGCCAATTTATTGTTTATCTCTTTAACTTAACCTCCCAGTGTAAAATATATATGTAAATGATTGTGCTATAGCTCTGCACTTAATAAAGAGTCTTAGTATCATGTTCAAAATGAATAAGAGGTCTTTGAAAAAGTTCAGTCATCCAGGTAATGGTATATCTATTAGTAGTAAGTCAAAAGCAACTGGACTTGCAGTGCATTCTTGAAGATGTTTCACTACTCAACTAAGAGACTTATTTGGTTTAACTGACTGGTTAGGAGAATTTTCTGAATTTAAACTAATTATTTATCATAATTCAATTGCTATTTTGTCCTTTCATTTTTAAACACACTTCAACAATTCAATACGGGGTAGTAAGGGTGCCATGGCCTACTCCAGCAACACTGTGGGCAAGGCAGGAAACAGCCTGGGAATGGGATACTGATACATCACAGGCTATGTAAAGTAAAATGTGCTTATTTCTAAAGTCAGGTGTGGTATACTTGAAAAGTCCTATCTCTTTCACTAGAGGCCATTCCACTTGTTATTTATATGTTTTTTACTTACAGTGGATTAAGTAAGTATTCACACTGCTATACTTTTTCCACATTTTGTTATATTGCTGCCTTGTGCTAAAATCATTTCAATTTATATTTTCCGCTCAACAAGCAACACTCAATATCACAGAATGACAAAGTGAAAACAGGATTTTAGAATTTTTTGCAAATTTGGTAAAAATAACTGAAATATCCCATTGACACAAGTATTCCAATATGCTATTTTATTCAAAGGCATATGATGTGTGAAAATAATAAATTGTAATTTTAGCGTGTGGATACCTGTATTACACAAATGTTCTAAGAACTCATTTCATAGAAAATGAAAGTGCAACACAAAGCTCCACTGGGTGTAATTCCTTTTTATATATATATATATATCACATCAGTTCCCATTAAAATGTGCTTTATTCTGTTCTTGAAATACTTAAAAGTGTAACTCTGTGAAAAGTCAGCTGAATACTGTAACTATGACAACAGTAAACAGCTGGCAGCTCGTACACCCGCAATTACCGAGAAGTTAAATCAGGTTATTGAAAGCTAAATCTTCTTCTTTCGGCTGCTTCCATTAGGGGTTGCCACAGCGGATCATCTCCTTCCATATCTTTCTGTCCTCGCCATCTTGCAGGCAGAGGAGTAGCTTCGGTGACAGACTTTTGTCACCGTCCTGCTCCACTGACAGACTGAGGAGATCGTTCCTCCCCCACACTATGCGACTCTTCAATTCCACCCGGGGGAGTAAATGCGAACATTAATTTTATTTTAATTTTTTTCATTTTTATTACTATTTAATTTAATATTGTTTCTTTGTATCAGTATACTGCTGCTGGATTATGTGAATTTCCCCTTGGGATTAATAAAGTATCTATCTATTTATCTATCATCTTGCTCTGTTACACCCACCACCTGCATGTCTTCTCTCACCACATCAATAAATCTTCTCTTAGGCCTTCTTCTTTTCCTCTTCCCTGGCAGCTCTATCCTTAGCATCCTTCTCCCAATATACCCAATTGTGTATGTGAAAAACCAAGTAATTTCCTTCAGGATTAATAAAGTATAATAAGATAAGATAAGATAAGATAAGATAAGATAAGATAAGATAAGATAAGATACCCAGCATCTCTCCTCTGCACATGTCCAAACCAACACAATCTCACCTCTCTGACTTTGTCTCCCAACTGTCCAACTTGAGCTGACCCTCTAATATCCTCATTTCTAATCCTATCCATCCTCGTCACACCCATTGCAAATCTTAACATCTTTAACTCTGCCACCTCCAGCTCTGTCTCCTGCTTTCTGGTCAGTGCCACCGTCTCCAGTCCATATAACATAGCTGGCCTGACTACCATTGTGTTGACCTTCTCTTTCACTCTTGCTAATAACCATCTGTCACAAATCACTCCTGACACTTTTCTCCACCCACTCCACCCTGCCTGTACTCTTTTCTTCACCTCTCTTTACCATTACTCTGTACTGTTGATCTCAAGTATTTAAACTCATCCACCTTCGCCCACTCTACTCCCTGCATCCTCACCATTCCACTGATCTCCCTCTCATTTACTGTTATGGTGTATAAAATCTGTACATTTTGGTTTCCATTATATTTTGTTCAAGACAAGACAACAGATGAACTAAGACAAATTAAAGCAGGTTTTCTTCCCTTACACCTTACTTTTGTTCATAGCTTAGTGCTAATTTGGTTTATTGCCTGGGAAAGGATGCTGAGCTGGTACCTCAGGCTATTGATTACTTTATGGATGGACATCTGGAACAACAAAGTTTAGTTTATAGCCTGGGACAGGAAGAACTACTGATACATCAAAGTACATCAAAGGTTTTGTTGTGTGGGAAAACGGACAGTGAATTAATTCATCAATCATTTGGACAGCCAGCCAATCAGGTGCATGTGTTTTGAATCCAAGGCTTGACATTTCATAATTAAAGTGCCTTGGTTTGGAAAGAAGAGGAGAAAAGCAAAGGGAAAAGAGAGAGAAGCAAAAGAAGAAGAAAGAGAAGCAAAGGGAGAAGAAGAGAGAAGAAGAGGAACGGACGAAGACGGCCCTGGTCGTCAGAAAGGCATCATGAACATCGATTGCTAAATCAAACGCCTCCCTGGGACATTCATCCTTGTCATCTGTAACTTTTTCGTAAGCTTTTTCTAAAGACTATATATATTCAGACTTTCCTATCACTACCTATTTTCTAGTATTCTTTGTTCCAGTGGTATTATTATTATTCTTGTAATAAATACCATGCTGCTTTTAACTTTCAGTGCTTTGTCTTAATGTCTAGAGTGATTGAAGTAATAAGTTAGATTTCTTTGAGCACCTGGTGACAGCCAGATTTTTGCCATTATTTCTGTGCTGCGAGGTGTATAAGGCTGAGAGTGAGAGCGCTATACCCAATAGAAGGAACAAATACGATAAAGAAGGTATTCTTGGCTGATGAATGGCCTATAGTCAAGAGTGCTGAGTCTTTGTATGTTTAAATGTATTCTTGTAGACAAAAGTAATATTTAGGTCTGAGATATCACTAAAACATCGTATTGTTGTTTGTGCCGAAAATAAGTAAGTCTCTTGAAGTGCTGAATGACAGGCTGTTATTCCTATGGCACTTGTGTGGTTTAAAGTGCTAAGGGTTAATCTGCGTGTGTGTGTCAATCATGGGGCACTGTTGTGGTTAGGGTCTGTGTGTGTGTTCATCTTAAAGTGCAACAGTAGACCAACCCGATAACGAACTTGACGAGAACCCTTACCCTTGAGGAAACAGGTAAAAGGGCAAGTGGAGGGAAATACCACTAAATACATTTAAGGACACCCGCATGTTTGTTAGTGCTGGTTGTAGTGAGTCCCTAATTAAAGTGCTAGGGAGTGATGGGACATGCATTCATCATTCATATGGTACTTATTCGTTTAGAATCTTTGTGTATGTATGTGTATGTTTGCTTTCAGGGGCAAAAGTAGGCCAACCCATAACGAATTTGGCAAATTGTATTAGAGAAAATTGTAGACTCAGAAATGCCTAAGTTCATTTTAAAGTCAGCCATCTTCTAGTGGAGTGGCAGAGGCAAGCAGGCTAAAGCTAGGAAACCTGTAGTTCAGGTAGAGAAAGCAGAAGCTGAGCTGAGTGTGCCACAAAATGGAAGGGGGCTGGAAGGATTAAAAGCAAGAAAACAGAGATCAGGTTTAAAGAAGACGGCTGCTGTTATAAGAGGTTTACTATCTTGTATTATTGGTAATAAGGAAGAAAATAGCAAAGTGAATGAAAGTGAAAGTTGTGGAATGTTGAGTGAGAGTTTTGAAAGATGTAACAGTTGGTGTGATAATTGTGAAGTGTTAGCATGTAAAACACCCGCTGCTAAAGTAGAAAGCAGTGAAAGAAGTGGAAAAAAGAAATGTAAACCGCCCATGGTGAAAGTTAGGGCAATAGTAACCAGATCGGACTGGAACCCTAAAACAGGGGTGGGTGACTTACATGAGACAGATGTGTGCTCAGATAAAGAGTGGGAATGTGAGTGTGAGGAAAAGGAGAGAGATGAAAGGAAGGGAAAACAGCAAGGGTGTTTTCTTCCTTTATTCTCCACTGCACCACAATCTCCAAGTAATTCTGAGGTCTGTCCAGTATTTAAAGAACATGCTACACTGATAGATATTTCACCACTGCTAGGAAAGGTAACCAGTGCTGCACTGAAATTTGATTTAGGACAAAGAGATCAGATAGAAGGCAGAGGAGCTGGTGAGTGTGAATGGCAATTGTTGACTAGAGGGCATGAACTGGATATTGGCTTAAGGATACTGAGTAAAGAAAGTGTGGAATTAAAACAAAGAACAGTGGAAATGAAAGGAGTTCAAGTGCTTGTGTGTGAAAGGTCTGAATGTGCTAGTGCAAGAATGGCTGAGTTGGAAAGAAAGTGCACCAGTTTAGGAGTTGGTTTGAATGAAACAGGACAAGCCAAAGAACAAAGGACTGGGGATGGTGCTAGTGCCAAGCTGTTCCAATGAATGCCTGGAAGCAAAGTTTGAGTTTTGGCACCAGGTCGACAGCCAAGAAAATGAGATGGACAGAAACTGCTTTGTCACCTTCCATTTTGCAGACCTGCCTACATAGTGGAATGAAAAAAAGAAAGAGGAAACGACAAAGTCAACACGCAAAGACAAAGACATGAAGAAGAACTGAAGAGACAGCAAGAAAAAGACACTTACTGGGGTTTAAGTGAGTAACAAGTCCACAAGTCATGCAATAATAATAGGACTAGTCACAATAGCTATAGTTTAAAAGGAAAGGTTTGTTCAATACTGCAGCAAATTTATATTCCAAGGGGTGGAAACTGAACAAACCAGTTAGGAATGCCAAAAATAAGGGGATTAATTTTGGGCTCATAAAGTATACATTCTGGGTATTAATTAAGTGGGATAATTAATATAATTAATAATATTAAGGAAAATGTATACTAAGAAAGTTGGTGAACTTTTCAGGAAAGCAGGTGCAGCTGATACATTTGCAAGACATATGGGCTCCGATGTTTAGGTATAGTCTAATTGGGAAAATACGGAAGCCCTGCTGAGATTGTCGGCTGTGGTACAGGCACAGGACCAGTGGGCCAATTCTGAACCGAGGTGTTTAGCACAACGAGTACGCATATGGTGAGCAAACAACTCTAGGGGTGGCCTACGGGGAATGATGAGAGTTGCATAGCTTTGATGTCTCATGGTGGTGATGCCAGCCTATACTGGTAAAGGCTGATGGCAGTCAAGAGTTGCACCATGGGTAGGAAAGCACAAGAGGCAACTAAGTCAACCCCAAATGTGTGCAGAGGGGCCACAGATGTTGGTTTGTGAACAGTTTATGCAGTGGCACATGGGCTGTCACTTGGGCAGAAGTGGTTGTACTGGCACCTGTGGCATGTTACCTTTCAAATTTTGATGTTAATTGTACAGCTGCATATGCTTAAACAGATAGTTTGGGACAGGGTCTAATTAGCAGTTAGACAGAGAACAAGTACAGATTAAAAATTCACACAATAGACTAAATTGTAGTGGGCTAGTTTAGTGGAAGGTGTGGACTTGTCTCATTTTGAACCACCAGATCTGATGACATATGAAGACTGCAGAAAGCTAAAGAAACAGTTGAAGCAAGCGGAGCAGATACAAGTCATCAGGAGCGCTTCCAAGTTCTTCAGATTGTCTTTGAAATAAAGAAGATATGTAATGGACAAATGGTCATGGACAACTTTTGACACTGGGAGAGCAAATACTGCCAATCAAAGCACACTCTTTAATAAATTTAAAGACATTGTTTATAAAGACATTGTACAAAACATTCATCGGGGTGGAGTGTTGTGATGTGGGATTTTGCATATAACTTGATAAATGTTTTGTATGTCTTTATTTATAATTTAGAGGTATTCATGTTTGCCTTCCCCCATCCCCCTTTTTACGACCGTCTCTTTGTAATTTTATGACAGGATTTGGGGGGATGTCTTAAACCAGTTTTCCCCCCACACAAAGCCAGGTTAGCTTAACTTATGGTCTTGGGGGGTTGAGGAGATAAGATGTTCTATTTCACCCATTGGTCTGAGGTATGGCTGTTTGGAATTGGCTTGTCTCAGATGCCTTCAAATACCATGATGTCCTATTAGTTCTAGGAATTGGAAGAAAATCTATAAATGTACTTGCTCAACCACATTCTCTCTCTCTGACCCACATATGATGAAGAAGCATCTCTCTTGCTAACCTGTGATGATGAAGACAACACAATGAAGAGCACAGCTCAGCAGCCATATTGAACAGACATGTGGCTGAAAGCTGAGCACCAATGATGCCTTAACTAGAGACATTTTAAGTAACTGCAAGTCTGTGTGCCACCTGAATTACACACCACCATTTTATCAGGTTGTATGGTTGCCAATATTCAAATGTACTTTGCATTTTGTTATTATTTATGAATATTATCAGTAATACATTATTTTATGTGTAACTTAACTCCTGCTTGTCTTTTTACTACATCTAATTGCCTGAGGTTATAGATATAGAAGGGAAGGTGGGGAGAAGTTATATAGAATAATACCTTATATACAGTGGTAAGTCTGTGAGATTAGGTATTCTAAGGCTACATATTAATAATACAATAGGGGAATGTAGAGCAATATATATATTACTCTACCAAGATAAAACATTTACACACATGTATTCTGTCTTGGTGGTCCTACTGACCTTCATTCCTCTCCTCTCCAGAGCATATCTCCACCTCTCCAGGGTCTCCTCAACCTGCTCCCTACTCTTGCTACAGATCACAATGTCATCAGCAAACATCATAGTCCACGGGGACTCCTGTCTAATCTTGTATGTTAACATGTAAAACAGAAATTCTGAATGGGTTTGACTCCTGATCTTGATGCTGTCCGTTTGGAGGTTGTGTGTTCTCCACACATGTCTGAATGGTTTTCTCCACATGCCAAAGATGTGAAGGTGTAGTTGGTTGAGTATGGTAAGGTGTTCCTGTGCCCTATAATGGACTGGAGCCCTGTCCAATGATTGACCTGGTCAGCAGCAAAATTATAAAATAATCTGTAATGAGTTATTTTAGAGATTACAAATCTCTTCAGAACTCAGCAATACCTTCACTTGAGCTGCTTATTTAGCTGGGTGTACTAAAACACACCATATGCAAAATGTTCTGCTTTCTCATCTCCTGCGCCTTAGAAGCATCAGTCAAACCAGCAGAAGATTTGCAATGTGCAAATATGAATATATTTTTATTCACAGATCATGAAAACAGACCAGCAGGCATCTTAAAAAGAGCTAATTATATAACAGGCAGATCATGGCAGACTATGCAAATAATGGGATTTAAATCAAATTTAAAGACAAAGCCATAAAATCACAGCGTGTACATTAAGGCAGAGATCTCCGTCTCTGCCATAATAAGACACTTCCGCTTACAGTGAAAGCACAAAACCTAGACAGGTGACAGAGCTGAAGCTGAGGTCAGGGACCAACAATGGATGACATGCCAGTTCATCATAAGGCCCACTTATTGCACATGCCCACCTAATAGTCACCAATCACCCTACCATGCAGTCCGTTGGGATGTGGGTCGAACTCTGAAATCTTGAGGGAAAAACAAAGCCAGACATGGGAAGAACTTGAAATTACACAATTATTATTCCAGTAATAATTTTTATGGCATTTTGTGCATTGGTTATGTTTGATCTTGGACTAATTTCATGAGTGTTCTGAGTCAGAGAATTAATTTCTGGCATTTGTTTTTTGATTCTCCTAATATTTTAGATGTAGAGTTTTTTGAAATCTTAATAATCACCACCATTTTCCTAACCTGCCATGACCTGTTGGTGATACAGTATGATCAGTTAAAAGGCTGGCTGCATGTGCACCTCTTCATCCGATCTGCAGATTCTAAACCTCTTTCGAATATTTGCTAAATTACTTGGTCATTATTTGCTTTTTTGGTGCAGACCTCTTGCTTTTTGTTTTTTCACCTTGATTTCGTCTCACGCACTGGTTTTGTTGCTGTGTGTTTCTTCTCTCAATTTTGTCCCTTTTCTGCCTGATCGTGCCTCTCCTGGTTTTCTCATAAATTGCCTTTGTCAGTTGCCTGACATAACACCCACAAAGACAGTGACAAGGCTGGGATTTGAACCCATGAGTCTGAAGTTGTGAGACAGCATTGCTAATCGGACATTATGCTGCCCTACAACAGAACAGCAATTTACAATTTGTATGTGAGAGACTATTTTTGTTCTTCACTCCCTGTAGCTCGGTTGTTTTGTGAACTCTGACACAATGAATGACATGGCAGATAGATAGATAGATAGATAGATAGATAGATAGATAGATAGATAGATAGATAGATAGATAGATAGATAGATAGATAGATAGATAGGTAAAAATTGGTATAAAAAACTGATAGGGAAAATTGCTATAATTGACTACATTTCCAGGTCTGCTGGAGCCAATCCCAGCCAACACAGGGCGCAAGGCCCATGTGATCTTAAACAAGTCATTTAACCTGACACCCTCCCATATTTAGAAAGACATAAACAATTGTATCATTTTGTTAGACAACCTTAAAGTAGGCAGCATGGCATAATGGTTAAAACAGGCTATAAAACACAAAGGAGCTGAATCAGACCCTACCACGCAAATCATCTAACCAGGGAGGGCTCACATTGTAGAAATATTCCCATTTTTGTGTTATACAGTATGTATAAAATATGGAAGATAAACTGCCCTCCAGTGGGTAAGATAACTATAAACTAATAGGCCTCCACCCTGACTCACTGTGTGATCCTAAACTAGTCACTAAATTTGTTTTTATATTATAATTACATAACATTCTCAAACCCACTAACTCTGATTCAGGATGGCGAATGGTCATTGTCTATGCTTGCAGCCCTGGGTGTAATGTAGATGTCAGCCCTGCTCAGGGTGCGAGTCCATTGCTGGGACACATTATAAAGGTATGGGAATAACAACTCTACTTGTGAAGCAGCCACTGTGTCCTCTGGCCAAGGTGCTGGCTCAGTTCTCAGCATTGACTCACTAAGTGATCTGAAGAACGTTTTCAGTTATGATGGGATATTGTCACTCCTCCTCTGCAACAATTACATATGGAATGCCTCAAAGCTCCTACTTAGCCCCTTGTACATGCTGCCCCTTGGGTCCATTTTTCTGAAATACAACATATTATATCACTGTTAATGTGAATGACATACAGTTACAGTATACCTTCTAATTAAGCCGGATCAAGATAGTGGTCAGCAGCTCATTTCGAATTGTCTAAGGGACATTAAGTGTTGGATATCACAGAATTTTCTTAAGCTAAACCACGACAAAAACTGATTTTATCATACAAGGGAATCCTGACTCTATCAGGATGTAGCAAACAGCTTGGGCCTGTTGTCAGCTAATCTACGCAGCCATATAAAATAACTCAACAAACAAGTAAACTCTGTTGTTCATGGTAGCTTCTTTTAACTTAGGCATACAGTATATCAAAACTCAAACTTATCTTGTCTGTTAAGGACCAGGAAATAGTCATTCATGGTTTTATTTCCTTGCGTCTTGACTATTGTAACTCTATGTGGGTAACTGTCAGTCAAGTCTGCAGTTGGTCCAGAATGTAGCTGCGAGCCTTCTAACTGGTACCAAGAAAAGAGAGGACATCACTGCTGTGCTAGCATCCTTGAATTGGCTACCTGTTAAATGCAGTCAAATTTAAGGTTTTATTAATTGTTTTTAAAGCTCTCCAACTTATATCTCTGACCTTGTCAGCCTCCATTCTACTTCTTGAGCTCTACGGTCCTCTGATCAGATGTTTTTAACTGATCCAAATTCTTGGCTGAGGTTTAAAGGTGACTGGGCCTTCTCTGCAGCTGCCCCAAGACTCTAGAATAGTCTTCCATCTTTTATTTAAGTCATCCGCCACATTAGATATTTTTAAATCAAATTTAAAAACCTTTTATTTTCTCATGCTTTTGAGTTATTGTAAAGACTATGTACTCAGCTGTCTGTTCTGTCTTGGCGTGTTTTGTATTGCTGCCAGTTGATTGTGCTTCTGTCCTACTACTGCTTTCTTAATCTGTTCATTTCTTTTAAAATGTATCTTTTTAACTCCCCTCTTTTACTTTGTTTAAATGTTTGGTTTGTTGTAGTTGATTTTATTGTCCCACACTTTGGTTGGCACTTGACTTTTAAGTATATGAAATATGAAGACTGTCTCCTAATTTGTTAGCACTTGAATTGAATAATTGTAATGAATTTTATTTTTACTGCTATATGATTGCCTAATGTCCTTTTTTCAGTTCTCAAAACTGACCCATTTCCTAATCTTCTAGCGCTCATTTAATGGAGACAGAGAAATAAGTAAAGTCTATTTGTACAAGTAGGGCGGTCCAGCAGGCAGCAGTACTTCCTCACAGATCTAATAGTCAATGCTTGAATCCTGTGCCTGTCTTCCACATGCCTCTAAGGGGTTCCCTGCTATACCCCCAAAGATATGCTGATTAGGTTAACTGCCTGTCCTGGAGTGGACCTGTATATATAAGGAGACCCTTTAAAAGACTAGCCATTTTAAACTGGATTAAGTGGCTTTGACAATGTTATGATAAGGCCATGTCACATTATTTTTCCGCCATTTTCAGTCATGGTCTTCATTTACATAACCTGGGGGAGCCAGAGGCAGTCGGTGGTGTGCAACTGTGAATCCAGTCATGTAATGTGACATGTCCAGCAACTCACTCCAGCTAGTCCACGATTTCCACCTGTGACAGTGCGAGTCAGCCCCACGCTACCGATTGCATTCCGGGAGCCTTTTGAACCCACTACAGCCGATAACGTACCCTAGGGGTGAGCCTGCAGATGAGGATACAACACACATAGCAAGGGGTAGGTGCATAAGTGTTTCAGTGCTTTTATTAAAAACATTCAAAACCAAAGTGTTCAAAATAATGCAGTGCAAGAGTTCAATAATAAAGAAATAATCCATAAGATAAAAGGTGCTGGTGGAGGTTAAAAGTTCCAATAAATAAATCCAGTAAAACTGAAGTTAAAAACAAACATAGTGCAGGAAGCCATCCATGAACATGTGAGCCCTGGGGCACTCCTTTAAATACGGATGTCTCCTCTGCTCACCTCTCTCGAAGCCTTGCAGCAGTAGAGATGCACCTCTGACAGACACAGCCTTCCTTCTAACTATTGGTCCGGGTCCCTGCTGTTTCCATGACTCCCAACAGGGCTCCCAATCAGGACCCAGGCTCTGATCCTAAGTAAGGCTCACAATCTGAACCTTTGACTCCTGCCACCTTCTCAGACTTCCACGAAGAGTCGCTCAAACCTCTGATCACTCCAGCTCCATAAGACACTCAGCTGGGGCGATCCACATCAGCAGCCCCAAGCATCAGCCGCATGCTGTCCTCCTGGGGCTCTACTCACGGTTGCCTGCCTCCCCTCTCGCACACTCTCTTCCTGCCTCCTTCCCTGCCTTTACTTTAACCTCCTTTCCTTTCATTTTTCCCGCCCCTTTATCTCCTGCCGGCTCATCCTTCTATGCCTCCATGGGCGCAGCGTCTCAGTCGTGCAGTGCATGAAGCTGATGAAGCAGTTGGGACAGACCCCACCTTTACGTGCAGGTGCGTCTCATCCCAATTACCTCACCAACCTCCCACAGCTGCGTGGGCACACACACCCAAGGAGATCGAACCGGCCAATTAATTACTTATTTAAAAATCAGCCACCATTTTCTGAGCCACAGACCCTTTATACCACACCACCTACAAAATCAAACAGTTTTGATTTTGTCCTTAGCAACAGGGGCGGGCTTTAAATGATTGACAGCTGATAACCAATGAATGCTAACCAGGAACTGCAGTGCATATAATGTAGCTACAAAGAATAAGGAATGCTAGGGGTTTGGACCTCACGCACAGAACAGAAGAATGTCTGTCTGATGTGTTGTGTTTTACATCCCATGACAGAATAGAAAAAGAAATAAAGTGCCTGAGATTGTGGCTGATCTCGCTATACCTGTTAACCCTTCGCACAGCACTGGCTCCATCAGGCAGAACAGCGTTGGTTTTGTCAGTATTGTGCTGAAGGGTTGCTAAATGCCACATGCCCAGTGACAATCAGCCATGTAAACTGACATGGTCTGTCGCAGAGATCAGTACCTGCAATCGGCAAGCCTGTCATACCCCATGATTATATGTCACTTATGGTCACATTGGCTTTAGAAGTGAAACAGGCAGTGTGACCCCATGTTGGCAAAGCAGTCAGCTATAAATTCTAGGGCTGAAAGTTTAGCAAATGTTTGAATGTGTACTTTAGAAAATTAGAACATTAGAGAAATGTAGACGAGAACAGACCATTCATCCCAAGAAAGCTTGCCAGTCCTATGCACTTAATTCCTCCAAGATAACATCCAGTCTAGTTCTGAAAGTCTCTAAAGGCCTACTGTCTGTGATGCTACCTTGTAATGTATTCCATGTGTCTATGGTTTTCTCTGTGAAGAAAAACTTCCTAATGTTTGTGTGTAGTACTAGTGTGGTGTACCATGTTAGCCATTATGAATGTAGCGAGAAGTCAAGCAAAATGACACCTTTTATTTGCTAACTAAAAAGATTACAATATGCAAGCTTTCGAGGCAACTCAGGCCCCTTAACAAGTTTCTAACTGTGCACTCATGTTCTTGATGAACTCATTTTAAAGTCACCGTCTCGATCCACTGCACTAATTCCCTTCATAATTTTAAACACTTCAGTCAGGTCTCCTCTTAATCTTGTTTTACTCAAACTTTAAAGGCCCAGCTCTTTTAAATCTTTCCTCATAACTCATCCCCTGTAGCCCTGGAATCAGCCTGGTTGCTCTTCTCTGGACTTTTGCTAGCACTGGTACATCTTTTTTTGTAGCCTAGAGACCCAAACTGCACCCAGTACTCAAGATGAGACCTCACCAGTGTGTGATAAAGTTTGAGCAGAACCTCCTTAGACTTGTACTCCACACATCAGGGCGCTATATAACCTGACATTCTGTTAGCTTTGTTAATGACTTCTGAACACTGCATGGAAGTTCATAGTGACAAGTCTTCAACGACTCCTAAATCCTTCTCATAAGGTGTACTTTCGAGGTGTACTCCAAACCTGTATGCTGGCCAAGCCCCTGTGGAATGATTCAAGAGATTTTAGCTATTCTGCCAATCCACTGAGCTTGGTACCATCTGCTAACTTAACCAGCTTGATATTTATACTGTATTCCTATCCAGATCATGTATGTACAGTACAGGCCAAAAGTTTGGACACACCTCCTCATTCAATGTGTTTTCTTTATTTTCATGACCATTTACATTGGTAGATTCTCACTGAAGGCATCAAAACTATGAATGAACACATGTGGAGTTATGTACTTAAAAAAAGGTGAAATAACTGAAAACATGTTTTATATTCTAGTTTCTTCACAATAGCCACCCTTTGCTCTGATTACCGCTTTGCACACTCTTGGCATTCTCTCGATGAGCTTCAACCGGTAGTCACCTGAAATGGTTTTCACTTCACAGGTGTGCCTTATCAGGGTTATTTAGTGGAATTTCTTGCTTTATCAATGGGATTGGGACCAGCAGTTGTGTTGTGCAGAAGTCAGGTTAGTTGGACGATCATTTATTTTTCAACAGGACAAAGACCCCAAACACACCTCCAGGCTGTGTAAGGGCTATTTGACCAAGAAGGAGAGTGATGGAGTGCTGTAAATGGTCATGAAAATAAAGAAAACACATTGAATGAAGAGGTGTGCCCAAACGTTTGGCCTGTACTGTAGCTTAGAAATAACAATGGCTGCAGCACTGACCCCGAGGGACACCACTCTTCACTTCACTCAATTCTGATAAGGCCATCACCCTTTGCTTCCTGTGGTTTAATTAATTCAGCATCCATCTTCACACTACAACCTGCACTCCCATTTCTTTTAGTTTGATGCCCAACCTCTCAGATGGCACCTTACCAAATGCTTTCTGAAAGCATTACAAAAGTAATGATAGCAAAGAAAATGCCGAAATGAATAACACTGGATACAAACTAATATCAAATATTGAAAAACAAATGATAGATGAATATAAAAAATGCAACGTATTAAATTAGAATAAGAAACACACACATGATTAAAGCTCAAACAAAAGTTCAAATGGAAGTAAATTTCTGGTGAAAAGTTTAAAACCTAATTCATTCAAAACTGATGATCAAGTCTATTATTAAATGTGGTGACAGTGAAACCTAACATACTGGTAGATCTTGGCATTGTGTAGTTGTGTATTAAATAGAGAGAATCTTTTCAGTCTGCAGTTTTTCACTAGAAACAGGATTTTTTTTTTTACCAGACAAATTGTAAATGAGCATTTTATTGGTTGTTGATTAATTGATTGATGGGCAGCAAGGTGGTGCCGCAGGACATGTCGCCATATGAAAGCAAATGTAGCCTGTATGAAGTTTGCAAACTCTAGATAGATAGATAGATAGATAGATAGATAGATAGATAGATAGATAGATAGATAGATAGATAGATAGATAGATAGATAGATAGATAGATAGATAGATAGATAGATAGATAGATACTTTATTAATCCCAAGGGGAAATTCACATAATCCAGCAGCAGTATACTGATACAAAGAAACAATATTAAACTAAATAGTAATTAAAAATGAAAAAAATAAAAATACTCCCCCGGGTGGAATTGAAAAGTCGCATAGTGTTACTGTGTTTATGTGGTGTTTCTCTAAAATCATCCCCTAGATCATCAACAGTATACACTGACTGGTGAAAATGGGTGAGCTCTGCCATGGACTGTCATGCCACCCATGTTTACTTGTGGAAAAAAGAGGATAGATGGATAATATGTGGAGAACATTTTAGTAATCTGTTGTGAAGATTTAGGAAAATCATTTTTTTCTGATTCAGTCCAAGTTCGTCAGAAATGTAGGTTTTTAAAGCTTGTCCTATCTGACAAAAGCACACAAATTAACTGATAAGTAAGAATAAAGGGAAATTACTCAAGCCAAAACTAACATGATTACCACAACAAATTATGGGCTTATTATGTAAGGCTTTATATGGGCAAGGGCTGGCCAAAGGCAGACACAAGCTGATGGCACAACACCAGAGGTTATATGGAAAAGGAGAAGCTTTTGCTGCTTGTTAATTCAATTCTGGGCAGGCAGAATAGCTAAAGAGTGTTCTGCAAGAGACAGATGAGCCCAGCAAATCCAGAGAGCAGGGGAATTGACCAGGAGCATCACAGATAAAAATAAGGCCATGCTTGGAGGAAGCCTGTATTACTTCACCAGTATACTAAATGGCAGCTGGTAAGCCTACAAAGGATCTGGCGATACCAAAAAGCTACCCTGGGTGCCATCCCCACTGAACACAAATCAGGGAAACCCTGTGACTTTATAGATCCAGGTTTGCAATTTGGAATAAAGCATGTGTGAAAATTAAAATGGTAGATTATAACCAGCAGAAAACTAGTCAAAGAAAGTGTGGGGTTGAGGAGAAGGTCTTTTTGTTGGGATACCAGAGAGTCCATCAGAGTGGTTAGGAAAACTGATGGAAGGCAGAGCACACTCTTAAAAATACTGGTTCTTTCATGGCAGTATACTTTCGTAGAACCAAAGCTTGACAAAGAACAATTTCATTCTAAGGAAGGTTATTTGTGTGTGAAGTTGGTTTCATTTGACTTGTAAAAGGTTACGAGAAAGGGTGTGCCATACTCTTACACAATGATAAATTTCCATTAGCAGAATGTTCAGAAATGTTTATTGCTTGAGTCAAATCGGGTATTTCCCAGATATATCCACAAAAATAAAAGAGACATCTCTCTCTCTGTCATCTAAAAACAATAAT
Organism: Polypterus senegalus; assembly: GCF_016835505.1. Taxonomy (NCBI): domain Eukaryota; kingdom Metazoa; phylum Chordata; class Cladistia; order Polypteriformes; family Polypteridae; genus Polypterus; species Polypterus senegalus. Next base: position 31,492,582 of record NC_053162.1, on the reverse strand, counting down.
TGTGGCATTAAATGAACATTTACCTTCTCAGAATGTTGACAGTAACTATTGGATTTTCAAACCTTTCTATATTGAAGAAAAAACTGTAGAACTATCTACTTAAGAATTCGAAAATCTCATTGACCTGAAATCAGACAGCCAAATAAAAATAAAATTGGATGAAATTTCTTTAAAGTAGTTTTATTCAAATTTGTTGTTTGTTGCAATTTAATACCACGTATTTTCTCTAAACAGAGACAAAAATAATAAGTAAATCAGATGCTTCCCCTGATATAAGAATTCAGCCACCCACGATTAAACCAAATTTTGAAAGGATGCTAAAGGGAAGTTTGATATTTCACATTAATGAACAATTGTATTAATTTACCTGTACATTTTTTATTTCATTTAAAATATTTTTAAGTTTTCAATTTTTTTTTTTTAAATCAATAAAAACTTTCAGAGTTCATTTTTTCTTTACCAAGCTGAGAAGTCTTCCGCGATTAAAATAACTTGAGGAAACGCCGTACTCAGGAAACACTGAAACGGCGTTAACACACTGGCGGCTTCCAGTGATCCATATTTAGCAAAGTGTGATTGGAATTAAAAAATAAATAACACACGCGGTTACGATTTATGCAAAGTTCTCTCTGGTTTGCATCGCACAGAGGCCAAGCAGAGGCGCGCGCACCATCGCCGAAAGCGGCTGCAATCTGCCGCAGTGAGCGAGCTTGTCACGCCGCCACTTGGCACTCGGGGATTTAAATTACGACTCTCCTCCTCCGGGTATTTGGCGATGCAGCCCCCTCTGACAGTCTTCCTTCTGCTACCTGTCACTACATAATGACCCCCACCAGCCTCACCCCCCAGCCCCCCAATTTGGGACAGGCTCGCGAGAGGCACCTGCTAGTCCTCTATGCGAGGTTTCGCTGCTGGAGCTGTCACCGAGAGCCGTGTCACTGTGGCGTGCCATCTACTTGGTTACATAAGAAAGCTCCATTTCATTAAAATGTGCGCTCCGTTTGAGCCACGGACTGTGAAGATCGTGCCGTAGACCCCCTCCTACATACCTGAACGCACAACGTGTGACTCAGAACAAGGCTGCAAATGCCAAGAAGCCCTGGCTACCCGCCCATCCACACCGCCCGCCCTAACGTGGCTCCTTGGTACCTTTGCTCAAATTCGAAGGATGCCGTCCTGGTTGTCCAGTTCGGACCGACGGAATTCTGTGAAACCGTCTTCACGTCGGGGTTGATCTCCGCGGGTGAAGGCTTCAGCTTGGCTCCGGCCATATCTTTCTCTTTCTTTTAAGTTTGACAGCCAGTGAAGTGTCTCTCAAAGAGTGTCTTGAACCGCAACGGCCCCCTTAGCTGCTATTGAGCGGCTACCACCTTGCGGGTCCTCCCGGCCTCGAGCGGAATAGTCTTGCGCGCTCCATTCAAAAAAGCCCAGCCTCACTCGCTCTCACTACGGCAGAAAGGGGGACTGGCAGTGGGCAAGAGATCTCGGACTTCAGCCCTGGTAGCGAGCCTGTGCCTCTTTTTTCCACGCGATGCAATTGCTCCTCCGATTCAAGCTGGAATTTGAGGATGCACGCAAGCAGTGACATAAGTGGAGGAGAGAGGTAGTGAGCGCGCCGAGCATCGCAACTCAAACCGCATTGTCAGAAAAACAGGAAGGAGGCGTGGCTGCTGGTGTATGGATTTGGAGCGTGAGGTGTGTGTGTAGTCGTGGATTGGCGTCGTGGATGAATTTGGGCAGTTGAGGGGATTCAGATTTTAGTAATAGTAGTACTAGAAAAAGAGCTCCCACGTTGAAAAGTTCATTCACTAGAGTTCACGCAAGACCAGTTGTGTCCCCTCAGCTATTCTACAAAAGATCATCACTTTTCTATGCCCACAAAAAAATCTGTCAGTGACTGTAATCGTTAATAATAATAATCTGGCGATTATTAATTAAAGACACCTAGACCCCTTCAGCAGTTAATCGCCACTGAAACCGGAGATTGCTTTTTCAATTAGACACCTATTGGTGCCACCATTTCTAGGTGAAGAGTCCCCTTTTGAGATTTTGGAATCAAAAGTAGGGTGTTTAGAGTCCAATTCAGTTAATTGTATATTGCACTTTTTGAAAACAAATATACCATACTTCAAATTTTAAAAAAGTTTAGAAAAGCAGAAAAATTAAATGCAAAATTAGCATGTGTTCCACTGGGGACACCATCCCAGGATCAGACCCTCTGAACTGTGGCTGTAGTTAAAGATACCTTTGGTGGTCACGTATGTCTCTTCAGAACTGCTATGGATTACTGTGCTGAAGTCATTCTGCAAAGGGTTTATTTAGTTATTGGAGAGTAGCAAGTGAGCTCTCCATTCTACCTGAGACACTGTAGACAAAAATATTTCTGAACTCAGATACACACATACTGTATAAGAAAGACAGCTAACAAATAATACATCAACTTATAACTGTAGAAATTTACTGGGAAAGATAAAAACTTACACAAATTGTACAAATAATATAATTTGAATGGTAGAATAGAACACAAATTCACACATTTCAAGCTATGCTGTTCAGGTGAGCCAAAAAGAAATCCTTTGTCCTATGACATATGTATGAAATGATTATCTATCTATCTATCTATCTATCTATCTATCTATCTATCTATCTATCTATCTATCTATCTATCTATCTATCTATCTATCTATCTATCTATCTATCTATCTATCTATCTGTCTGTCTGTCTGTCCTTTCACTTTCTGTCTGTCTCCGTACAGAGAAAGAGGATGAGAACTAGGAATGTCAAGTCAGATGGAATCACTGCATGTTATCATGCAGTGTAAAGAATCCGCTTTATCTTTGGCGAGTAGAATGAGCTTTGCGTGTGTTGCCACTGTACTGATTTTGTTTTTCTTGTTTAAAATGGGTTCATTGTCTAGGGCAGGGGTGCGGCTTGCTAGCTACTTTTAAAATGACACAGGTCCAAACGATCTACCTACATTAAAAATTATATATGTATATATATATATATATATATATTGTAAAAGGCGCTATATAGCCCCGACCCGGCACAGACCACGCAGAGGCAAGCGTGTACAAAACACACAGGCTTTTATTTTTCTTCAGCTGTGTGACACGTCTTCCCCGTGCCACACAGCCCAAACACAGTCCCAAAGCACAACACAAACCACAATTCTCCACCACTCCTCCCAGGCAAGCTTCGTCTCTTTCCTCCCAACTCTGGCTCCTCGAGTGGTGGTGGCTGGGCCCTTTTATAGCCCACCTGATTAACCACCTGGTCCTAATTACGCTTCCGGGTGGGGCTGAAAGCTCGTCCAGCCGGGCTGTGGGAAGCAGGCAGCTCCCCCTAGCGGCCACGCCGGCCCCAACCAAGCTGTGGAGGACTCCATCTCCCATGGAGCCCTGCGGGCGGTTGGGGAGTCACCGTCGGCCAGGGAGGCTGCCACCAAGCATCCCGGTGGAGGTATTGGACTTCCCATGGCGGCTCCCCCGGAACATAAGCAGCTGAGGCGTCCCTGCCGGGCATGGGACCCGGCTGTCCTTCACAATATATATATACTGAGTATACTTTATACATAAAATATATGTTGCCGTACCTTGCATAACTGAATAACCTTTATGGCACAATAACAATTCAATACATTTATGGTCACTACAGTATTTGGATTTAATAATCTTCATGTGGGAAAAGGCTGACTCGCATAAATAAGTAAGAGCCGAATAATGCATTCAAGGAGCTTTTGAATTCAGCCGAGTGAAAAATGACGGCTGTCCGATTAACTGCAGATTTAGTTCCCTCTCCTTTCTCTTTCTCAGATCGTTTTTTCGGAAGGAAGTCAGTTTTGTAGTTTTATGAACAGTTCGATAGTGCCTTTCCACATTTCCCTTCTTTGGAATAGCAATGATAGATTGACAGATCAGACAAACGCACTTCAATTGTGACATTGTGAGAGAAAAAAAATCCTCTTCCAGTTCCACATTCAGCCCATACCCTCCCCAAACAATTTTTTTTTAAATTCCTTCTTTAGTCGATATAAATTGGAAGGCTAACTAGATCACAGCCGGAGTTTTGCAGTAGCTCGCACATTTGATCGTGAGTGCGGGATGACCAGTGTGTTAGAAGTAAAGAGATCTCAGACTGGCTGCCCTGTATGTCAATCAAGTGGCAAATGCCAGAGAGAGGATATATGATAGACTAACATTTAAAAAAAATTTTTTTGAATGCAACGCAATCTACCTGCACTACCTTTGCGATCTACCGGTCGATCGCGATTGACGCATTAGGCACCCCTTGGTCTAGGGTTTGCACTTTCCTAGTTTGTTCAAGTTTAAGGTTAGAATTATGGTTACATTTCAAGTGAGTCAATCCAAACTACAAGACATCTATATGTAGTGCTTGTTATTAAATGAATAAGGCCATCCTTCATCTCCATTCGAACACAAAGTGTCTTGTCATGGCTGAATATTGCCAATGGAAGCCACTCTGAGGATGTTACATGCTGCCTCTGCTATTCCGTCGGTAAGAGCTGTGCTGGCAGGAGATTCTCCCTCAAGGGAGATACTAAATACTGAGGAAATGCACTTCTTAGTGCAGTAGTTTGGCTGAAGATGGACATATTATTAGGCTAACACATGTTTGAAACAAAAGAGAAGAAAGTAAAACTGCTACCCGTTAGAAGGTCCTTAAGAAACAACAAATACTACCAGACCTATGCCAACTACTTGCTGTAATTCTGATGGAGTACAAGGAAGCAACTGAGAAATAACACTCCCATGACAGTTATTAATAAATATATAGCTGAACCTCACATAAAGCAGGGATACTGCAAGCCAGGCCTGGGGGTGGTATATATCTGTTGGTTGCCATATGTTTGTTTTTCAGTCTGGTGATGTTTATAATGTCATTCAGATGACATGTATTTGTGGGACAAATCCAGACATATCAGACCTTGGCAATGGAAACTGCCTTTTGGGACATGGAAAAAAACTCATCTTGCTGTAAAGGAACCAAAGCTTAAAAGAGTGCAACTCTACGCACAGCATGGCTGCTAGAATCAGGCTTCTTGGTAAACGGTGAACTCTTCTCTGACTCTGGAGTTTCTCCCAGAGGAAAAGTTGGTGTGGGAATAGTCAGAGGCCCTTGGTTACCAGCAATGGCAAAGGAGTGTACCCCTGAGGACGTAGCCCTTCCTTTTAATTCCATTTGCCTCTTGCAGCCCCCATCTCTGTCTATGGCGATGCAATACTTATCACACAGCGGTAATAAAAACCAAGAGTTCTGATGGAGGCATCACTTGAGCATTGTGTGTCAGCCACCATTTACATTTCATATTATCTGTAGCAACTTCAAGTTTAGGTGTTTTTCTTTCATTTTATTTGGCTTTTTGGATTTTCAAATTTGTTCTAATGCTCATTCCAGTCTATGTAGAAGGCAGTGTGGCACAGTGGTTAAGGCGATAAAACTTTGCATATCAGACCCTGAAGTGGTGAGTGACCATGACCATGCTCACTTTGGAAAAACAAAAGAAATGTAACTAGCTGTGCCTCAAATGTTCTTAAGTCACCTTGGATAAAGGTGTCAGGCAAATAATAATAATAATAATAATAATAATAATAATAATAATAATAATAAAAGACACATTTTATGTCCCACAACCTCTTTTTGCATTGTTTGTATCTTTACATCTTTTGGGCTTTGTTTGTGTTACTGTCTGCCATCTTGTGTATGACTTTCTGCCTAATTTCTGAGCGTTCTTTCAGATTGGGGACTTGTTCATTAGAGCAACTAATCATTGTTCATTAGAGCTTCCCAAACCTCCAACACCACCACAGATACACAAGCCCTTGGCTCAAATAAGTAATTTATAAAGCACAATACTTCTCTTTATGCTTTCTTCCACTCTTCCACACTTCCTGGTGAGCTTTGTTAACTTCCACCCAACTCTGACTTGCCTGGATGTGACAAAGGGGTTCCTTTTATCTTGGACCCGGGAGATCTTTTGGCGCCTGTGCATAGCCCGTTGGAAGCACTTCTGGGTCAGTTGGAAGTCCCAAAGACCATGGAGGATAGCCCAAGATAGTAACCCCCAAAGGGAAGCTCTACAGCACTAAATCCCCCAGCATACCCTATGCTAGTCCATGGGTGTACCTGTCCCCAGCGATGCTGCCTTCTAGCCGTTTAGGGGAGTATCTAATAATTCTGCTCCCCTTGTTCTTCTGTTGAGCTGGCCTCCCAGCCAGGTATTGTCCCTCCATTGATTCTTGCAAGGATGCCAGCATACCCGTTCCTTACAGGGCATCGTTTGTGTAGACAGGGTTCCTCCTGCCTCTTTTCAGGTCCACTTTCTTCCTGTGCCACCTGGCCAGGCATGGGAAGGGAGTCTGATCCGGCAGGGATGCCTGACCCGGCCTGCCATTCCTTACACTACCTTCCTGTCAAACCTGTTTCTGTGTTGGCTTGTCCTGAACGGCACTTAACTTTGGTTCATACTGCCAGTTCAGTTTTACAGTGTACCATGGCACACAGCAGTTCAGTAACTCTGCTTTTCCCGCGGAAACACTGATGTGTGTTTATGCTTTCGAGTGTGTGTTGTCTGGTTGGCTTGAGCCTCACATTGTGTACTGTAGGTGACATATAGCTGGAGATTGTATAGTTAGATAAAAGGGTCTCCTCAGTGTGAATTTGAGTTGTAGAAAGGAAAGCTCCATTGTTTATATGAATATATCAGTAACACTTTAGAATAGAAGCTACCTATGAGCACCTGCTGGCCACTTACTGCTGTGTAACAAGACCTTAAGAGACACTTTATCTGGTACTAATGAGACTTAGAAAGTATTGATGATCACAATTTAGAAAAGGGGCTGAATAGAGAGTGTTTATTAGTTACTGTATCTACTGGTGTGTCAAGGTCTTAACAAAGGTTTACTTGTGTGACTTACCAACAAGTAAATAGTAGATGCACTGAGCATGCCAGCAGTAGTAATAGTAGTTGTCATGCATGCATGTTGGAGGACCTCCTCACGGGCTCAAACAAGGTATGTGTATATTGCATCACCCCAGTCCCAAAGGTATCACATCCTAGTGAGCTAAATGACGTCCGGCCTGTTGCTCTGACGTCACATGTAATGAAGACCATGGAGCGGTTGCTGCTTCACCACCTGAGGCCACAGGTCCGCCACGGCCTTGACCCTCTGCAGTTTGCATACCAGGAGAAGGTGGGAACGGAGGATGCCATCTTCTACATGCTACACCGATCCCTCTCCCACTTGGACAGAGGCAGTGGTGCAGTAAGAATTATGTTTCTGGACTTCTCTAGCGCCTTCAACACGGTCCAACCTCTGCTCCTTAGGGACAAACTGACAGAGATGGGAGTAGATTCACACCTGGTGGCATGGATTGTGGACTATCTTAAAGACAGACCTTTGTATGTGCGTCTCGGGAACTGCAGGTCTGACATTGTGGTCAGTAACACAGGAGCGCCGCAGGGGACTGTACTTTCTCCGGTCCTGTTCAGCCTATATACATCAGACTTCCAATACAACTCGGAGTCCTACCACGTGCAAAAGTTCGCTAATGACACTGCTATTGTGGGCTGCATCAGGAGTGGGCAGGAGGAGGAGTACAGGAAACTAATCAAGGACTTTGTTAAATGGTGCGACTCAAACCACTTACACCTGAACACCAGCAAAACCAAGGAGCTGGTGGTGGATTTTAGGAGGCCCAGGCCCCTCATGGACCCCGTGATCATCAGAGGTGACTGTGTGCAGAGGGTACAGACCTATAAATATCTGGGAGTGCAGCTGGATGATAAATTGGACTAGACTGCCAATACTGATGCTCTGTGCAAGAGAGGACAGAGCCGACTATACTTCCTTAGAAGGCTGGCATCCTTCAACATCTGCAATAAGATGCTGCAGATGTTCTACCAGACGGGTGTGGCGAGTGCCCTCTTCTACACGGTGGTGTGCTGGGGAGGCAGCATAAAGAAGAAGGATGCATCACGCCGGGACAAACTGGTGAGGAAGGCAGGCTCTATTGTAAGCACAGAGCTGGACAGTTTGACATCCATGGCAGAGCGACGGGCGCTGAGCAGGCTCCTGTCAATCATGGAGAATCCACTGCATCCACTGAACAGAATCATCTCCAGACAGAGGAGCAGCTTCAGTGACAGACTTTTGTCACCGTCCTGCTCCACTGACAGACTGAGGAGATTGTTCCTCCCCCACACTATGCGACTCTTCAAATCCACCCGGGCTGGGGGGGGGTTGGGGGGTTTGTAAACGTTAACATTATACAAAGTTATTGCCTGTTATTCCTGCATTATTATTACTCTTTAATTTAATGTTGTTTTTTATCAGTATGCTGCTGCTGGAGTATGTGAAATTCCCCTTGGGATTAAAAAACTATCTATCTATCTATCTATCTATCTATCTATCTATCTATCTATCTATCTATCTATCTATCTATCTATCTATCTATCTATCTATCTATCTATCTATCTATCTATCTATCTATCTATCTATGTGATAACCTGTTCTGTTAAACTTAAATCATTTAAGCCAAGCTGTCATTACTGTCTTGCTATTTGCAAAATTTTTATTTTGAAATTAAGGACGAGTAATTTCTACTCATGAATTGCTTTTGCTTTACCAGTCGATTTCCATAGTTGAAGAAGTATCCTTTGATTTTATTAATAAATGTAACTGCGAACGCCCATTTATTTCAGTAGTAGAAATTGCTACTATTTCTTTTGAATACACCTTCAAATAAACAAACATGTTTTTCGTCAGCCATTCGGACCAAACATCACTAGTAAATGAAATATAAAACAGTTCTGTGGCAGCCAGACGAGTGAAGCACTTGGAAACTAAATCAAATGTCAGAAGTCAGAAATGAAAGCAGGAGATCAAAACCTGTGAAGTCAGAAAACAAAAGACTTGTAAATCAACTTTAAACGTTGTCAAAGAGCGTTAAATAAAATAACTGCTCAAAAAAATTAAAGGAACACTTTGAAAACACATCAGATCTCAATGGGAAAAAAATCAGCTGGATATCTCTACTGATATGAACTGTGTAATATGTTGGGAACAAAAGGATGCTCCATCGTTTGATGCAAATGAAAATGATCAACCTACAGAGGGCTGAATTCAAAGAGAACCCGAACATCAAAGTGAAAAAATGATACAGCAGACAGGCTCGTCCATTGTGATGAAGTTTCATTGCAGCAACTCAGAATTGTACTCGGTAGTTTGTACGGCCCCCACGTGCTTGTATGCATACCTGACGTCTGAGCATGCTCGTAATGAGACAACGGATGGTGTCCTGGGGGATCTCCTCCTGGACAGTCTGAAGTGTAACCTGGTGGTGTCGAATTGGACCAAAACATAATGTCCCAGAGGTGTTCTATTGGATTGAGGTCAGGTGAGCGTGGGGGCCAGTCAATGGTATCAATTCCTTCATCCTCCATGAACTGCCTGCATACTCTCACCACATGAGGCCGGGCATTGTCGTGCATCAGGAGGAACCCAGAACCCACTGCACCAGCATAGGGTCTGCCAATGGGTCCAAGGGTTTCATACCTAATGACAGTCAAGGTGCTGTTGTCTAGCTTGTAGAGGTATGTGTGTGCCTCCATGGATATGCCTCCCCAGACCATCACTGAACCACCACAAAACCTCTCATGCTGAACAATGTTACAGGCAGATAACATTTTTCACGGCTTCTCCAGACCCTTTCACGTCTGTCACATGTGCTCAGGGTCAACCTGCTCTCATCTGTAAAAAGCACAGGGTGCCAGTGCTGGACCTGCCAATTCTGGTATTCTATGGCAAATGCCAATTGGGCTCCACGGTGCTGGGTGGGCAGTGAGCACAGGGCCCACTAGAGGAGGCCAGGCCCTCAGACCATCCTCATGAAGTCTGTTTCTGATTGTTTGGTCAGAGTCGTTCACACCAGTGGCCTGCTGGAGGTCATTTTGTAGCTCTGGCAGTGCTCATCCTGTTCCTCCTTGCCCAAAGGAGCAGATACCACTCCTGCTGATGGGTTAAAGACCTTCTACAAGGGGCCCTGTCCAGCTCTCCTAGAGTAATAGCCTGCCTCCTGGAATTTCCTCCATGCCCTTGAGACTGTGCTGGGAGACACAACAAACCTTCTGGCAATGGCACATATTGATGTGCCATCCTGGAGAAGTTGGACTACCTGTGCCAGCTCTGTAGGGTCCAGGTATCGCCTCATGCTACCAGTAGTGACACTGACCATAGCGAAATGCAAAACGAATGACAAAACAGATGAGGAGGGAAAAATGTCAGTGGCCTCCACCTGTTAAACCATTCCTGTTTTTGGGGTTGTCTCATTGTTGCCCCTCTAGTGCACCTGTTGTTCATTTCATTAACACTAAAGCAGCTGAAACTGATGAACAAGCCCCTCTGCTACTTAACTGACCAGATCAATAGCCCACAAGTTTCATTGACTTGATGCTAAACTCTGATTAAAAAGGGTTCCTTTAATTTCTTATATAGTCAGGTTCAGAATCCTCGAGTCTCAAAATCCTACGAAGGACATATAGTTCACCAGAACTATAGTTCACTTTCAACTTAGTCAATTGTAAAAAATAAAAAGTATAACCTTGTCAGTTAGAAAAAGCCATCTTCTGGTCGTATTGCATTTGGAGCAAAGTGATACACATTTATTACATTTAATTTGCTCTTTATTTCCACAGAAAATGCTGTTCATCTTAATTTTTTTTCTGATGAAGTAACAATTCAACAGCAGCTTCGCGTTTCTTCAAAATGCCCAACTGGACATTCATATGACCGCACTGAGTGAGGCGTCACAACTGGTACCTCTGAATAGTCTGATAGCACGTGAGGGCAGCAAAGTTCTGCCATTAGGATGTCTGAGGCTAACTTTGGTTAATGGCAGAGGGGCTTAGGAGCAGAGCAAGTGGCAACAATGAACTGGATGCAATAAAGGAAAATTCATATTTATATCATCGATTCCACTCATCCCATTCCATCAATTTAGCTTTTCTGTTTCTAACTGCTGCAGTTCCCTGTGATTCACGTTTTGCAGCCAAACATCTCTGGTCAAAGTGCTTCTTTGCTGGGCAGCTTTACTGCATGCTGCTTGGTCAGATGACAGTGAAGTAAAATGAACAGCCAAGTTTTGAAATAAACAAACAAATGGGCCCAATGCTAATTGTGCATATAACAAAGAAGATAAGCTCATTTCCATAGCCTACATGCCAGCTGTGGGTGGCACGGTGGTGCAGTGATTAACACTGTTGTCTCACCAGTTGCAGAATCCCTAAAGAGGATTAAACATTTTTGAGCTATGGAAGTGCATTTCCTCCCTAGTATAAAATGATGAGAGTGGCAGGCAAAATTGTGACATTTTACGACCGTCAAAAGTGTATTAAACAAATATGGCATAGTGGCTAAGGCTTTAGACCTCAAACCCTGAGGCTGTGGGATCAAATCCCATAACTGGCACCTGCATGGCATTACATTCTAAAAGGCAGTGTGACGTTATGGTTAAACTATTGAACTTTAAACCCTGAGGTTGAGGGCTTAAATCCTGCTATTGACATTGTGTGACCCTGAGCAAGTCACTTCACCTGCCTGTGCTCCAAGTGGAACAACAACAACACTTTGGATAAAGCAGTCAGCCAAATAAATAAATGTTGTACTGTTGTATTGAGCCAGTTTTAATTGTGCATATAACACACAGGGAAGTCGACTCTCACAAAACAATAACAACTACGGAAATGGCTTCATGCCCGATATACGAGCAGGAGCCAACTGTACAAAGAATGAGAAAAAACTGCACTTCAGGAAATTATTATAAATAAATATTTAGGTTTTAGTTTCTAGTAGGAAAGGGGAAGTAATTTCCAGCGCACTGACCCAGCCAAAGAAATTATTTATTCTCATAATAATAATAATAATAATAATAATAATAATAATAATAATAATAATTCATTTTATTTAAAGGTGCGTTTGTTGGCACTCAAGGAGACCATACAATAAGTAAAAGCAAAAAGTATAATAAAAACAATTAAAATAATATTATGAAAATTTGGTAATAAATAAAGAAATTATTTATTATAATAATAATAATAATAATAATAATAATAATAATAATAATAATAATAATAATAATTCATTTTATTTAAAGGTGCCTTTCTTGGCACTCAAGTAGACTTTACAATAAGTAAAAGCAAAAAGTATAATAAAAACAATTAAAATAATATTATGAAAATTTGGTAATAAATTGCAAAAATAACATACAGTCAAAAAACAAACTAAGAGGAAGAGGCAAGATTGAAAAGTTGGGAAGTGAATCAAAGCTACAGATATTTTGAGACAGGAAGTTGCAAAGACGAGGAGAAACGAAGCTAAAGGTTCAAGATGCCATGGTAAATAAATGAGCAGAAGGCATAATTAATCTTTAATAATAATAATAATAATTATTATTATTATTGTTATTAATTTTATTAAAGGTAATTTTCATGGCACTCAAGGACACCTTACAAAAGAAAAAGAAAACAATGAAATAAAATAATATTATGTAAATATAATAGTACAAGTGCAAACACCATTCAGTCAAGGAGGCAAGTCTAAAGAGGTAAGTCTGGATTTGAAAACTGGATTTTGAAACTGAATCAGTGCTTCGGATATCTTGAGGACGAAGACGAGGAGCAACAATGCCAAAAGATCTAGACGCCATGGTAAATAAACGAGCAAAGGGCATAACAAGAAGATCTGAAGAAGCAGATCTAAGAGTACAAGCAGGCCTATAAATGTGTAACAGACCTGAGAGATATTAGGGTGGCAGGTTATGAAGAGCTTTGAATGTTAATAGCAATACGACGTTTCACAGGAAGGCAGTGGAGTTCACGTAGAACCGGAGTAGTGTGTGCGATGGAGGAGGTTCTGGTAATAACACGAGCAGCAGAATTGTGAACCAGCTGAAGCCTGTGGAATAGCTTGTGAGGAAGGCCAACCAGAATAGAATTACAGTAATCAATATGAGATGTTATCAAAGCACGCACATGGGTAGCAGTACTATTAGGTGTAAGAAATGGATGAAGATGGTTTATATTACGAAGGTGAAAATATGCAGACTGAGTAATATTGTTAATGTGTGCTTTAAAAGATAAAGTGCTGTCAAGGACTGCTACCAGTTTAAGGATAACAAAGCTCTTAATGAATGTGAGAAGAAGAAGAAACTACAGAACCATTAATTGTCAAAACTGTCAAGTTTGGTGAGAGTAGGTTTAGTGCCAATGAGGAGAACCTCCGTTTTATCATTATTAACATTTAGAAATTTAGGAAAGAACCGGTCTTTTAAATAAATAAATCTACTCTATATACTGTATATAAAATCCTAAGCCTAAAAGTTGTTTTTATGTCACTTTATTGTCACACTTTAAATCGGGCTTATTTTAAAACCTACATATATATGTTTGGTATTGAACTTTAATGTGATGTTGTTAGATTTTCAGATTCTTTTTCTGTTTTTAAATTCTAAACTAAAAAATACCAAAAAACATATGTCTCGCGAGACTGTACTTTGTGCCGAAAGATTTAACCACCTCCGAGGCCGGAAATAAAAGACAAAGAGTAGGACAGCTGCTGTACAGGCTTTTAAATGTCCGAAGCTCCACACGAGATGCAGATCACACGGCACGGTGGCAGCAACAGCTGATCGAGCAAAGAGGAGGTAAAAAAAAAACTATTTGCTTCCCATTTAAGAGGGGGTTTCAGAGGAGCGACCGCATCTCCTTGGGGTGCATTCAGCCCCCATGTTCACAACGTGGAGTGGCAGAGACGCGAAGTGGCTGGTGAGCGAAGACAGCAGGGGGGAACTCCCTAGTAATGAAATAAATACATAAAGAAAAAAGCAACAAAAAACATATTTCATGAAACATATAGTTATTTATGCTCTCATGTCACTTTCCACAAAATTTGTAACGCATTGCATATATTTATTTCTTTTATTTTATCCAAACTATTCCTCCGTAGTCTTCTTCCTAAATCAAGGAGTTTCTTGAGAGTATAAATACGGCTGTAGGAATAGCAGTATGCATGAAGATAACATGTGTATCTGATGGAGTTAATGCAGGGCCTCCAAAAAAGGAAAGACTGAGCACTCTGTCTAAAAATAACCTGATTTACACTGGGCGGCATTTGGGTGCAGGACCTAGAATGCTGGGTTGTAGAATTCCGGCTGCAGTGCGTATGGAGTTTTCATATACTCCCATGTTTATGTGGGTTCTCCTTACATGACCCTGATTATCTTCCCACATCCCCAAAGCTCAGGGCTACTTGCAGCTCTAAACTGGCTCCTTGTAAGAGTGGAGTGCACCCGAGTGGGCCTTGCAATGGACTGTTCCCTGCCTTGTGCTCAATGCCACCTGGACTGACCCTGACATCCACAGTTGTGTTAAACGTATTTGATAGACAATATTTTCATTAGAGTGCAACCACCTCTTTTACAAGTAGAGCAATAAATACATAAACTTAGGAAATGAAACATTTACTGCAATAGGTGGTGTGCAGGTGAAGAAGGCAAGCGCAGAACAAATGAACGTGTGTTACCTACCGACACACTAAGCGATGTCTGCCATTGTGTCAAACAGGGACGTTATGCTGAGCTGACACATTCATGCGTTCTGAGCCTGCATTTAGTTAAAATGCTTTCTGAATTCCCTGAGGAAACAATGCCACTTAGTGCCAGCCGTTTCTTCAGAGACCTTTCAGCCTTGGATACAACTTAATAATACGCTCAAGGTACATACAAAGAGAGGCAGTATAACTGGAGCAATTTGTCTGTGGTGATAAACTGCAGGAAGCAAATGAATTAGACATCAATAACTCATCTATTCGTTATCTAGACAATGAGCCCAGCGCAGGCAAATGACCCAGTGGTTCATTTTTAAGTAATCAGTGCAGGGCTGCTTGGTTTGAACTTTCCCAGACAGCATTGGTCACAACACTGGTAAGTCACAGAGCACACTCACTTCTACAGGATCACTTTAGGCTTAACAATTAATCTAAGATGCTTTTATGTATGAGGAATAAAAAAATGAGACTACCTTGAAGAAATACAAAGACTAATAGCAGAACATGTACACTTCACACAGACAGTGATGGGGCAGCGATAAACATTACCTGCTGTGACGCCCCTAACAGTCCGTCAGAATTACAGATGTCTAGCTTTTTCTCTGTACTCGTAATATGAGGGCTATGACATGAAGATTGGTTATTCTGTTTTTCCAGTAGTCAAAAGGTTTAATTCTGTTTGTAGTTTCAGCCTTTTTAAAATATTGTGTGCAGCCCCCGGGGTACAGTCCTGAGAGGGGCATGGTGTTCACGGAGCTTCTTCTCTCTATATATACTGTATGTAATCCAAAGTCTGTCTGTCTGTCTGCTTTTCATGAGAGAACTACTTAACGGATTTAGATCGGATTTTTTTCCTATAATTTGCTTGAACATTCCGGTTGATTTTGCGACTTCTCTCATTGCGCTAAGTATCATAGTTCTCTTGCAGTACCAATTTATTAGCGCAAATCCAAGACAGGCACAGCGGACTGAGGGGAGGTGGTCGGGCCATCCTAACTCACGCACCAGCCTCGGGGAGTACCTTACCTCTGCTTAGCTAGTGAACGAGAGAACTACTTAACAAATTTAAACCTGTTTTTTTTCTAGAATTTGCTTGAACATTCCGGTTGATTTTGCGACTTCACTCATCGAGCTAAGAATCATAGCTCGCTTGCAGGAGCGATATATACGAACTTATCCGAGACAGAGGCTGCTGGTTGAGGGGAAGCGAGACATCAGGAGTGGGGAGCCGGGCGGGGCCCTCCTCACCCAGGTGCCAGCCTCTGTTTGAGTTGCTCTACCTCTGGCCACGTGTTGGAGTCTACCTTGCCTCCGCTTAGCTAGCGTTACCAGTTTATTGATTTTTAAAGTTTGTCCTGTTTCATTACTATGTGGGCAGAGGGCGATGGCTTGTATAGTAAATATTATAGTATATAGTATCCCCACCTTCTCCAATAGTCCATGGCCAGACCCAAGGGTGCTACACTGCCCTCCTCACCCTTTGGGTACTACAGACCCATCCATCAGGACATTCAGGGTGAGCGAAGTGATCTGGTATGCCCAGTCTGATGTGAGCTGTCATAAGCATGGGGTCCACTGCCATTAGTGCTAAACCAGTCCTTCATTTTGGGGTTTTTAATGACACCAAAGTACCAATCATTTATGAGAGATGGAGGAATGGATTCAGCCCCCTTATATCAGAATGCTGGTGTGGCCATAAAATGAACCTTTGCCTTCTAGTGGTCTGGCATAAGGTGGCTGAATCCATTCCTCCATCTATTGTACCCCTTAAGTCATTACAATATTCTTTTTCAGTTTTGGAGATATTAGTAATTAATTGTGATGTCTGTTTAATTATCTGTTTATTTTTATAAGATAAATGATATCATTTGTACCATCAGAAATGCCTTCCAAAGTGTTGATATCTTTGGATTTGCATTATTGGCTATAAAAAATTAACCTGAGAGGTGATCATCATTCCATGAAATTAAATGGTTTAGTCACCAGCAATATGTTGTAAAGCTAGAAGGGGTTAATTTGGATGATTTTGACCTTTCTTCTGCTGGAATACTGTTGAGATCACAGCGACTGGCTGGAGTAAGTGTACACAGGCTGTACGGAGTTGTGCTTTACATTATATAGGCGTCCCTTTCACAAAATGGCGCTTCACCCCAAATCCTACTATACCTCAGTCATAGCACATGATCAATATATCAAAATAAAAGTTGGGAATAAATACAAGGCAATTATTTCAAAATGCTCTTCATCCAATTCCTAATAAGCGCAGTCCTTGTATAGATTTTTTTAATCGTGGACTTTAATGTCTATGTGTTCCAAGAAGATGTCACAGTAACAAGCTTGGATGACATTAAACATTACAATAGATTGGAAAGATTAATGAGTTTCAGTGAAAATCGTAACATTAACAATTACAAAATTGGGCCTTTGGTTCCGCTGGTGTTGGCTATGAGCGGGAAGGATGATAATTATGATGAATTTGGCATTATTAATATAAATTAACAGAAATCAAGAATGTTCTAATGGCAGTCAGCCATGTCAGACCTTTCAGTTCTATTGCCATCTTCAATTAGACCCCAATGATCACAGGATGCTAGTGGTCATGTCGTTGTAACAAGAAAAATTCATTTTTAGAGATACCTTAAAATGAATTAGAGACACCAGATAATACTGCACATTGACTTCAGAATACCCTGAAACATCCTGCTTAGTCTGACATTCCAGAGATACATTCAGGTATCTTGAAATAGATAGATAGATAGATAGATAGATAGATAGATAGATAGATAGATAGATAGATAGATAGATCCCCCTTACATTTATCACTACCTCCAACGTCTCCAAACAGAATTAGGTGTAAATGATTAGAACCTCATTAGAGAGAATCTTGTCTGAACCTGCCATATTTAAACCTTAGACATTTAGTTTGGTTTGTTCTTTGTTGCTGAAGTGTGTGTTACCATCATGTAGGGATCGAAAGAGCTCTCTGAGGCCTGGAAAGGGTTTGGAAAAGAACTACAAACAAGTGAAAATCAACCATTCCACTGTCCGGAAAATCATCTACAAGTAGAGAAGATTTCAATCTAAAGTCAACTTGGCCAGGCCAGGCTGTCCCAGCAAGTTCAGCTCGAGAGAATACTTGAAGCTCAAAGAAGTCTCTTAGAACTTCAAGAATTTCATCACATGGAACACTTGCCACTGTTGATGTCAAAGTGCATGAGTCTACCTTTAGAAAAAGGCTGCACAAATTAGATTTATGTGAGAGGTATGCCTTAAGGAAACCTTTACTCTCCAGAAAGAATATCAGGGCAAGACTATGGTTCATTCATTAATGCCTAGACAAAGACCAGGATTTCTAGATCAATGTGTTCTGGACAGATTAGGAAAAATAGTTATTTGTCCAAAGTACCACAAGACATGTATAACGAAAACCAAAGACAGTATTTATACAGAAGAACCAAACCAGAACCAGATGCCAATTGTACAGCATGCTGTTGAATAAAATGGTCTGAGGCTGCTTTTCTGCATCTGGCCAGGACAGTTCACCATCATAGAATCCATAATGAATTCTTCATTGTACCAGAAGGGGATGCACAAACCCTGTCACAGGGGATGCACAAACCAGTGTGTTTCTTCCAGATAAATGGGGAGGTACATCAGGAAGGGCATCTGGTGTAAAATTTTGCCAAATAAAATATGCAAACAACAATAAATATTTCCATACTGGATTGGTCGAGCCCCAGGTTAACAACGACTGCCACCAATACTGTTAGTCAACAGGGTGCTGGCAGAAATTGGGCTACTGTTGGCCGAAGAAGAACAGGGGGGAGACATGTCCGGAGGCAGGAGGAGAGGAGGAAGGTAAAGAGAGTGGAACTGGGGTTAGGAACTTTGAATGCTGGCAGCATGACTGGTAAGGGGAGAGAGTTAGCCGATATGATGGAGAGAAGGAAGGTTGATATATTGTGCGTGCAAGAGACTAAATGGAAGAGGAGTAAGGCCAGGTGGATTGGAGGTGGATTCAAATTGTGCTATCATGTTGTGGGTAGGAGGAGAAATGGAGTAGGGGTTATTCTGAAGGAACAGTATGTCAAGAGTGTTCTGGAGGTGAAAATAGTGTCAGACACTCAGAGTAATGATTATGAAACTGGAAATTTGGAGGTGTGATGATGAATGTTGGGTGTACAATGGATGAGTAAGAAGATTTTTGGAGTGAGTTGGATGAAGTGATGAACAATGTACCCAAGGGACAGAAAGTGGTGATTGGAGCGGATTTCAATGGACATGTTGGTGAAGGGAACAGTGTAGATGAGGAGGTGATAGGTAGGTATGGTGTCAAGGAGAGGAATGAAGAAGGTCAAAGGATAGTGGATTTTGCCAAAAGGATGGACATGGCTGTGGTGAATACGTATTAAGAGGGAGGAACATAGGGTGACGTACAAGAGTGGAGGAAGATGCACACAGGTAGATTACATCCTATGCAGAAGAGTTGATCTGAAGGAGATTGAACACTGCAGGGGAAAGTGTAGTTAAGCAGCATAGGATGGTGGTCTGTAGGATAACGTTGGAGATCAAGAAGAGGAAGAGAGTGAGGGCAGAGCCAAGGATCAAATGGTGGAAGTTGAAAAAGGAAGACTGCAAGGTTGAGTTTAGGGAGGAGGTGAGACAGGCACTGGGTGGCAGTGAAGAGTTACCAGACAGTTGGGAAACTACAGCAGATGTAGTAAGGGTGACAGCAAGAAGGGTGCTTGCAATGACATCTGGACAGAGGAAAAGGAAAGAACTGGTGGTGGAATAGGGAGTTACAGGAGAGTATACAGAGGAAGAGGATGGCAAAGAAGAAGTGGGATAGTCAGAGAGATGCAGAAAGTAGATAAGAGTACAAGGAGATAAGATGCAAGGTGAAGAGAGAGGTGGAGAAGGCTAAAGAAAAGGCATATGATGAGCTGTATGAGAGGTTGGACACTAAGGAGGGAGAAAAGGACCAATGGGCTAAACAGAGGGACTGAGCTGGGAAAGATGTGCAGCAGGTTAGGGTGATAAAGGATAAAGATGGAAACGTACTCACAAGCGAGGAGAGTGTATTGAGCAGATGGAAAGAGTACTTTGAGAGGCTCATTAATGAAGAGAATGAGAGGGAGAAGAGGTTGGATGATGTGGAGATAGTGAATCAGGATGTGCAACGGATTACCAAGGAGGAAGTAAGGACAGCTATGAAGAGGATAAAAAATGGAAAAGCTGTTGGTCCAGAAGACATACCTGTGGGAGCATGGAGGTGTTTAGGAGAGATGGCAGTGGAGTTTTTAACCAGATTGTTTAATGGAATCTTGAAAAGTGAGAGGATGCCTGAGGAGTGGAGAAGAAGTGTACTGGTGCCGATATTTAAGAATAAGGGAGATGTGCAGGGCTATAGTAACTACAGGAGAATAAAATTAATGAGCCACAGCATGAAGTTATGGGAAAGAGTAGTGGAAGCTAGGTTAAGAAGTGAGGTGATGATTAGTGAGCAGCAGTATGGTTTCATGCCAAGAAAGAGCACCACAGATGCGATGTTTGCTCTGAGGATGTTGATGGAGAAGTTTAGAGGCCAGAAGGAGTTGCATTGTGTCAATGTGGACCTGGAGAAAGCATATGACAGGATTCCTCGAGAGGAGTTATGGTATTGTATGAGTAAGTCAGGAGTGGCAGAGAAGTACATAAGAATTGTACAGGATATGTACGAGGGAAGTGTGACCGTGGTGAGGTCTGCGGTAGGAGTGACGGATGTATTCAAGGCGGAGGTGGAATTACATCAGGGATTGGCTCTGAGCCCTTTCTTATTTGCAATGGTGATGGACAGGTTGACAGATGAGATTAGACAGGAGTCTCTGTGGACTATGATGTTTGCTGATAACATTGTGATCTGTAGTGATAGTAGGGAGCAGGTTGAGGAGACCCTGGAGAGGTGGAGATATGCTCTAGAGAGGAGAGGAATGAAGGTCAGTAGGAACAAGACAGAAAACGTGTGTAAATGAGAGGGAGGCGAAGGTGGATGAGTTTAAATACTTGGGATCAACAGTACAAAGTAATAGGGATTGTGGAAGAGAGGTGAAGAAGAGAGTGCAGACAGGGTGGAATGGGTGGAGAAGAGTGTCAGGAGTAATTTGTGACAGACGGATATCAGAAAGAGTGAAAGGGAAGGTCTACAGGACGTTAGTGAGACCAGCTATATTATATGGGTTGGAGACGGTGGCACTGACCAGAAAGCAGGAGACAGAGCTGGAGGTAGCAGAGTTAAAGATGCTAAGATTTGCTTTGGGTGTGATGAGGATGGATAGGATTAGAAATGAGGACATTAGAGGGTCAGCTCAAGTTGGACGGTTGGGAGACAAAGTCAGAGAGGTGAGATTGCGTTGGTTTGGACATGTGCAAAGGAGAGATGCTGGGTATATTGGGAGAAGGATGCTAAGGATAGAGCTACCAGGGAAGAGGAAAGGAGGAAGACCTTAGAGAAGGTTTATAAATGTGGTGAGAGAGAACATGCAGAGTGTGACAGAACAAGATGCAGAGGACAGAAAGATATGGAAGAAGATGATCCACTGTGGCAACTCTTAACGGGAGCAGCTGAAAGAAGAAGAAGAAAGATTTTACCAGAAGGTGCTTGTGGATAATGTGACACCATCAGTCAGAAGACTGAAGCTCAATTAATATTGGACCTTACAGCGCCATTTTGTGGAAGGGATGCATATATAATGCAAAGCACAACTCCGTACAGCCTGTGTACACTTACTCCAGCCAGTCACTGTGATCTCAACAGTATTCCAGTATTCCAGCAGAGGAAAGGTCAAAATCATCCAAATTAACCCCTTCTAGCTTTACAACATATTGTTGGTGACTAAACCATTTAATTTCAGGGAATGATGATCACCTCTCAGGTTAATTTTTTTATAGCCAATAATGTAAATCCAAAGATATCAACACTTTGGGAGGCATTTCTGATGGTACAAATGATATCATTTATCTTATAAAAATAAACAGAGAATTAAACAGACATCACAATTAATTACTAATATTTCCAATGCTGAAAAAGAATATTGTAATGACTTAAGGGTTGCAATAGATGGAGGAATGGATTCAGCCACCTTAGCCAGACCACTAGAAGGCAAAGGTCCCTTTTATGGTCACACCAGCATTCTGATATAAGGGGGCTGAATCCATTCCTTCATGTCTCATAAATGATTGGTACATTGGTGTCATTAACAACCCCTCAAACATTGACAGAAAGAATTTGGCACTTAGGAGTGGGATATACTGAAAGACTCTGTCCCAGTCGATGTCAGATACAGCTAGACAATTAGAGGCAATGCCAACTTGGCGGAGCAATACCAGCTGATAGAGCCAAGAGTAGTCTTACTATTTCCACAGGTGAAAATGGCATATCTGTTCATTCTTCTCTAAATACATTTTTCCATAGAAAATTTTCTTTTTTTTTTCAATTACATCGCCTAAAGTTACTGTTTAAATGGAGATCAAATCTCAATATGTCCACATATCTTAAAAAAGAGAAGATATTTCGTGAGGTGCACTTACCTTTTTCACATGACTAGATAGATAGATAGATAGATAGATAGATAGATAGATAGATAGATAGATAGATAGATTGATCGAGTGGAAATACACTCTATTATAGATATATAGATAGATAGATAGATAGATAGATAGATAGATAGATAGATAGATAGATAGATAGATAGATCGAGTGGAAATACACTCTATTATAGATAGATAGATAGATAGATAGATAGATAGATAGATAGATAGATAGATAGATAGATAGATAGATAGAGTGGAAATACACTCTATTATAGATAGATAGATAGATAGATAGATAGATAGATAGATAGATAGATAGATAGATAGATAGATAGATAGATAGATAGATAGATAGACAATATAAAAGGTTCTATATAATAGATAGACACAAAATGTTCTGACTTGACTAAGAGCAGAGCGCAGTCACAATGAGGCACTAGAAAGGCTGATTGCCTTAGGATTTGTCTTTATTTGCTCATCCACATCTACGACCTCCAGGGGGTCCACAGTGTGTCCTATAACTGAACCTGCCCTTTTAGTTACTGCTTGTTGATTTGGTGGGCAAACCTTGAAGTGAGGTTACCAGCCCAGCACACCACAGTGTAGAAAATTGCACTGGCTATCACAGAGTTATAGAAGATGTGAAGGATGTCACTTCCACATTAAGTAAGCACAGTCTCCTAAGAAAAACGAGTCTGCCATGCTGTTTCTTATATACCGTAGTTTCTCTGTGTTATGAGAGCAGTCCAGCGTGTTAATGATGCAGACCCCCAAGTTATCCTAAAATGACTGGTTGTAAGATTTCCTGTGCTTTCAATAAGACAGTTATTTTGAAATATATTGTAATACTTCGAGATATCTCATATTTCACAGGAAAGTATTTTCAGCTATGTAGAAGTGCATTTCTGGAATACATTTTGAGGTAAGCTCTAAATCTTCATTTGGCTTGCTATACTGCACAGCCCATAATAAAGGGCACAGGACATCATGGATGTACTTGCAGAAGACCTTAATAAACAGCTAAAGGATTCTGATATATCCAGTGAGTTAAACTCCCCATTAAATGTTCACTTCAGTTTATTTTTGCAGAGCCTCTCATCAGTGACTGCAGGCATAGAGTGCTGTGACAGGTACTCAGGTAAAATGTAAATACAGAATTTACCAGTTACTAATTAAATTAAGTGTACACATAAGGACACAAGCTTATTACCGAGAAATACCTATTTAGTTTCCCATTATAATATCTGCAATGTTTGGGAAGTGTCAAACTAAGTAAGGCAAAGTAGTGTTTAAAACAAAGAGTATCAAATTAAATAGGCCTGTCCTCTCATCATGCCATGCAGCTTTACGTAAACCACAGCAGAGAAGAATTTCAAGCGCTGCCCCTGCTTCTAGGTACAGTTGTTGCTGTGCAGCCAAAGGCTATAAATCTTTGTGATATTTCAGTTCTGTTGTGTAGTGTGACATACTTGGCAAATCAACTCAACTGACCTTACCTGTGACTCACGCCAACAAAGTCAACCCATTGTGACAGCTGACAGCCAATGAGCACTTATCTGGAAGTACAACGTGGACAATGCAGCACACAGGAATGAAGTGCACGGATATTATGGACCTCACAAACAGAAGGGAGGCTCATCTGTCTGGTGCCTCACATTTTACAAGCAAAGACAGAATGGAAAAAAGAAAAAGCGGTTGGTTGAACTCATTGCACTTGTAAACCCTGAGCAATTCCACTGGCTCTGTCTGATGCAGATCATTGACTTTGAGAAATGGGAAGAGACCATGCAATACTCTGGAGATGTGACACTGTGCTGGAAAGTCATCATTTAGTAATGCGATTTCTAGGAGTGTAAACTGACATATTGAGGCAAAGAGATCAGCAACTGCACTCGCCAAGCTTGACACTGAAGTCGTGTAACGTGACATCAGCTTCACAGATCATGCTTCCCAGATTTCAATCTCATGTCTGGTGATTCCCTATGTGGAGCTCTTGCCATGTCTTTGTGGGTATTCATCGAGAGTACTCCAGCTTTCCTTCTACATCCCCAACGATAACCTAGTTAGGTAAACTGGTGATTCTAGATTGGACCCTTGTGTGGCTGTGAGCATTAGTGGGCTTTACAATGGATTGGCACCCCAACATCCTGCTTTATACTACTTTGGAGAGGCTGTGATCCCCCATGACCTGTGTTGACAGACCTCCCCAATGCGTCACTTGCTCTCTTCACAAATGTAGTACAATTATTTCCATATCACATTTGGCCTGACACAGGGTGACAGTGGTGGGGATTGAACTGACACCTTTGGGGTTTACAGTCTTCTTTATCCACTCTTTATTCTTTATAAGTGTATTGGACCCCTAATGTCTCCATAGTTTGACTATCTGAGTCTGAACTGACTGACTCCAGACCACACAGTCAGTCACTGGTGGGCCTGAACCTGCAGCCTCTTGGTTTACAGTTCTACTCCATAACCACATCAGAGCTGCATTACCAGCTTTAAAAAGGGATGAGCTCTTGTTCCAGTAAGCTCTCACATTCCTTTTTGTTTTCCCTCCTTATACGTTTGTGTGACACTGACATTTTTCAACATCTGGATCTTGCTACAGACATGAGCACAGGGAGTGCCTTGTGGGTATAGGATTGGTTAAAAATTCGGGGAAGAGTTTGAATGTAACACCTGCTTTAATTAACCCAATTTCCGACTTATCCGAGGGACTCTGACATCACTTCCACTTATCATCCCGCCTCCATAAAAGCTACCTGACCTGAAAGGAAGTCGTCATTTGTGACCGGGAGCTCAGGAAAGACAGATGTCTGCTAAGAGATGGCATAAAATATGCCAACTCGATGCTGCTTTACTGCATTATTTTGCCAGCGTATTTTTTTTCAGGACATTAAATGGGGGTCCCTTCGGCGCCCCCAACCCCTTTTCTTTGGTTCAGAGTCTCTTCTTGACTTGTGTTTCATGGACTCATGCATTTATCTGTCTAAGACATCTGAGTAATTCTTTCTTTGCACTTCTTTGCACAATATGCTGTACATATAATGTCTTTATATGAGAAAATAAATGTATCTATTCTGGCAGTTCCTTTGAGATTTAAAAGAATGCAGCTTGCTTTACTCCAAAAGGGAAATTTCTATTTATGTCTCAAGTTATAAACAATTCAAAGAATGAGTTTACCATAATAAATGTTAAAGAAGAATCACATAAAGATAAAAGACAAAAAATGAAAATGCCTCTGGTTCCTTCTTTATCATTTTGATTGCCATGTCACCTTACCTGTGACTCACTGTGTGACTCTGAGCCACTTGATAAATACGTGTGAGTTCATATTGTAAAAAATACTCACTGGGCCTTCAGTCAGAGCTGTGTGATGCTAAGGACCTTAGAGTGACGGTGACTACAAGAAGATGTCATATAAGGTAAATATTAGTAGACATACGGTGTTGTTTTTTTTTTACTTCAAAGAACAAAACACAATGACAAAACAAAATCCAATAAAAAAAAGCAAATACAATAAAGCCCCGGCACTGAACATCCATCTGACTTAGAGAGCCACACTTCGGGGCGACCGCCTCTGAGGAGGTTCAGAATGAAAAAGCCAAACGTTCAGCACAGGCCCAGTGGGCTTACTTTAGAATCAGATCAATCAATTCATGCCAGATTCTAAAAAAATTCTAAATGGACTCCCCTTTTTTCAGACAGGACAGATCAGAAGGTCGATTAGGAATCTTTCAGCTGAGCAGAACCAGTCTTTGTACCAGAAATGTTGTTAAGATGTTTTTGACATAATGCTTTCTCTACTGGCTTTACTCCAAATATTGCTGTTAAAGCATTAGGAGTGGCTTTAGATACAAGGCTATCAGAGAGATACATTCAAATGTTTACCTAAAATCATCGGAGGGTAGGTCACTCTGAAAACACGTGACCTAGCGATGATGGCATTGCTCAAGTAACAAGTTCATTTCAGGAAATTTCAGATGAGATAGATGGGCATGATCAACAATTTTTCATTGAATTACTGCATGCTTGTTGCATATTTAACAGAATGTACTGAGTGACTGGCTGTATTCCTGTCCTTTTCAGACGTTTTCATTAAAAGACAGAGGGTGAATCCCCTAGAATTTTGTTGATATACTCTATAGATGTTGTCTGGGTCTTCATTCATTTTAGCCAGTATAAGCTCAGAGACAGATGTAGGTGAAAGATGATGGAAGTCAGGTAGGTTGCATTTGATGAAGTTTTTAAATTTGTATATAGAGGACATAGTGTGACATCCATCCATCCATTATCCAACCTGCTATATCCTAACTACAGGGTCACAGGGGTCCGTTGGAGCCAATCCCAACCAACACAGGGCACAAGGCAGGAACCAATCCTGGGCAGGGTGCCAACCCACCGCAGGACACACACAAACACCCACACACCAAGCACACACTAGGGCCAATTTAGAATCGCCAATCCACCTAACCTGCATGTCTTTGGATTGTGGGAGGAAACCCACGCGAACACGGGAGAACATGCAAACTCCACGCAGGGAGGACCCGGGAAGCGAACCCGGGTCTCCTAACTGCGAGGCAGCAGCGCTACCACTGCGCCACCGTGCCGCCCCCATCCATTATCCAACCCGCTATATCCTAACTACAGGGTCACAGGGGTCCGTTGGAGCCAATCCCAACCAACACAGGGCACAAGGCAGGAAACAAACCCCAGGCAGGATGCCAGCCCACCGCAGATAGTGTGACACTGTAAGTTTAAATTTAAAGTGTAATAGTTCAAAGAATGTAAATGCATTATTAATAGAGATCTCTAAACTTGATGATATCTAGTGACTTCCATGGACTGATTACTCTAGAGCAGTGTTTCTTAAAGTATGGGTCGTGCGAGCGTAACTACAAAGAGGACTGTTTCATTTATGTTAGGTAGAATGCCCAGAGGGGACTGGGCGGTCCTGTGACCTGGAACCCCTGCAGATTTTTTTTTTTCTCCAGCTGTCTTTAGTTTTTTTTCTGTTTTTTCTGTCCACCCTGGCCATCGGACCTTATTCTTTTTCTATGTTAACTAATGTTGTCTTATTTTAATTTCTTATTTTGTCTTTTATTTTTCTTTTCTTCATTATGTAAAGCACTTTCAGCTACTTTTTGTATGAAAATGTGCTATATAAATAAATGTTGTTGTTGTTGTGCGATATCTGTACATGGGTGGTGTGGAGTTGTGAATTACAATAGTCGAGAATGAGAAAGGTTTGCAGAATGCACCACGATGGGTCACTGCTTATAAGGGGAAAACGATCCACCCTGCAAAATGTCATTGCTGATTGTCAAATGGGGATGGATGATGTTAGACACTGATTCTCCATTGGGGGATGATTAGGGGCCGAATCTCCAAGGGCCAACCTCCACCACCCCGGATGTCAATCGTTGGAGATTTTCCTTGGGGGAATGGGGTCGATCAGCAGTGATTCTCCAAGGGGGATGGGTTGTGAGAAAAAAAAGTTTAAGATTCACTGCTCTATTGATTAAGTAAGGCCAAAATAAAAGATTCTCATGTGATATATGGAAGCACAGATATGCTATATGGCCAAACGTTTGTTGACACCTGACCATCACACTTACATAAGCTTGTTTGTCATCTTTTTCCAAAACCATGAGCTTTAATATAGAGTCCCTTCCAGGACCACCCATTTATAACTATAACAGCCTGGCTCTGGGAAGGCTTTCCAAACGATTTTGCAGTGTGTAGGAACTTGTGTCCATTCAGCCAAAACAGCATTTGTGAGGTGATGCTGGGCGAGAAGACCTGGTTCACAATCGGCATTCCAATTCATCCCAAAGGTGTTCAGTAGGGTTGAGGCCTGGGCTCTGTGCAGGTCACCCGAGCTCCTCCATGTCTTTGTGCACAGGGGCACAATCATTGCAGATGAGAAAAGCCTTCCCCAAACTCTTGCTACTAATTTGAAGGTGTGCAATTGATTAAAATGTCTTGTATGCTGTAGCATAAACAGTACCACTCACTGGAACCAAGAGGCCGAGCCCAAACCTACAAAAACAGCCCCAGACTCGTATGCCTCCTTCACTAAACTTTATAGCAGGCACTCTGCAGTGCAGAAGGTTGCACTCAAACCCAGATTCGTCCATCGGACTGTCAGATGGGAAAGCTTGATTCATCACTCCAGAGAATATTCCAGAGTTTAATGGCAGGCTGCTTTACACCACTCCACCCAATGGTTGGCCTTATTCTTGTGGTCAGCTGCTCAGCCACAGAAGCCCATTTCACGAAGCTCCTTACACATAGTTCTTTGCGCTGATGTTTCTTCCAGAGATATTTTGGAACTCTGTTATGAGTAATGTGACAGAGGAGAGGCGATTGTTATGTTCTTCAGAACTTGGTGGCCCTGCTCCATGTGTTTGTGTAGCCTTCTACTTCATGGCTGAGCTGTTGTTGCTCTTCGGTGCTTCCACTTCACAATAATAGCATTTACAGTTGACCGTGAAAGATCTAGAAGAGCAGAAACTGTATGTTCTGACTTGTGGGAAAGGTGGCATCCTACAACAATGTGGCCCCTTCTAATGGCAATGCTTGCCAATGGAGAGTGGATGACTGCAGGCTTCATTTTGGTGTCCATATACTGCTTGCTGTACAAGCTTATCTGACCTAAAATGTGTCCTGCTTTGGTTCCCTTTCTTTAATAAATGGTGTCACACTAGCGGTGTTGCATCACGTGGCTAATGTTGTGTTTGAAATGTCCACAAAATGTTTAAAAGTAAACATCTGAGCAGAGATCATTTTAAGAAAAGAAATTGAATAAAAATAAAAGGAAAAATATCCAAAATGGCATCCTATTTAAAAGGAAGTGCTAGTGCAACAAATGGTATCAATGCACCTCCTGAGAATTAAGAAAAGGAAACTCAGCACAATGAGGACTGGGAAAAACAGAAAACGTGGATTTCCTGGAGTTTTTCCAAGTAATTGATAATTCACTTCCACTTTCCCACAAAACAGTCATTATATACAAGGAAGGCAGAGAGAGACTTGCATGAAAATCATGAAAGGGAGTTTTTTTTTTTTTAAATATATTTTATTAATCCCTGAGGGGAAATTGTCTTTTCACATGACAGGGATACCACCACAAATATTTTGTCAAAATTATACCTGAATATTTAGACCAAGTTAGCACAGATATGTGACCCTATTCTTCAAAAATGACATCCTTGAGAATGACATCAAAATGTCTATTATGGACTCTGAGGGGCAGATCAGCAGCCCCCAAACCCCAGACACAATTGCACAACACAGCCCAAGTTCAATTAAAGTGTTTTCATTTCCACAGCACCTTTCGGCACAACTTCCTTTTCTCAGTTCCACTCCCTCCTCCACATCGGACTCAGCCTAAGTGATTGCCGGGCCAAGTGGAGGGCTCACGGTTGACTCCAGACCCAGGAGTACTTCCGGTGCTCAATCTATTACTCTCGGGAATCACTTCCGGGTCTGGCAGGATCCCAACAGTCCTTATGCTGTTAGTATTCCGCAGCTTCCACTGGTGGCCCCCTACAGAATCTGGCAGGAAAGGCCTCTGGGGCTACAATTCCCATGCTGCCTTGCAGGTGTCCATATCGGGCCCTCCAGACGGGATGCTGCTACCCAGTGTACAGGGGGAGCACTCTGCACTCACCCAGTGTCCCAGAGCTCCCAGTACACAATTCCAATTTGTGTGTCCTTCTGGGGTTGTTGGACCACCAACCCTGGAGTCATTTCTGCTGCAACATTTTCCTATGCCACTGTCTTGGTATGGTAGGGGGATATCACTGCTGTCATGTTGTCTTTCTTTTCCCATGGCCTCCTGGCGAGGTAAGGGAGCAGAACCCATAATGGCAGGACCACCCATTGATCCCTCACACTATATTATCCTCACTGTAGTTTTAAGAATTAAAGATAAAGATGTGGATTATATAATAATCACTTTTACGCAAGAAATAAGTGATTCTGCACAAGTGCCGTCAAGGTGGGCGTCTTTAGAAGTTCAAATCTCACGAACATCAGTGCCTAAATTTTGTTTTCGATAAAAGAATGAGCTAATGCAGGAATTCTAAAGTTTTGAGAAACTCCTACTTTGATTTTGTAGGATTTTGCTTGTCTTCAGGTCATGAATTTGTTCTGGCCATTCAGTTTAGTTTTGCTCTTGGAAACGATTCCCTACTACATTTGATAATTAATTTTGTTTGGTATCAAAGAAAAAATAAAGTATGTCTTCCTCTCTATTCAAAACCTTTCCAGGCCAATCATCCCACATTGTGCAGTGATGTTAATGGATACAACACTGGTATGGCCTGCCTGGTGCTGCTATGGCAGGCGTTCCCCTCCCATGACTCCATAACTTGATTAAAATACACCAACAGAAGACGGTGAAAGCTGATTTTCATCATTATTATGTTCATCAGTTCATGACTGCTGGATGGAAACAGGCCATTGCCTAAAATGTTCAGTCTGTTAGTGGGCCTCCTTTCAAAGAACACTTTGCTTTGCCATCAATGTAATGAGGACAGCTGGTTTTTGCTGTGCCCATGGATAGTAAGGTAGCTCTACAAGAACAAGAAAGTGTAACGGACAGCCGGGATTCTTACCAGGCCAGGAAGCTTTTGTAATGGGAGGATTGGGAGAAGGAGCTTGCAAGGGACAATACCTCCCCACGGGTTTGGAGCATGGAAGCTCAATCCTGCTGGGGCCTATGGCCACCATCAGGGGGTGCATGGAGAATGGCTGAGCACCCCCTCGCCACACCCAGAATTGTAGGTGGAAGGAGACTGTGGAACACCTGGAGCATTTCTCGGTGCTCTATAAAAGGGGCCACCTCACTCCATTTGGGGAGCCAGTATTGGCAGGAAGTGGACAAAGCTTGCCAGGAGGAGGAGTGGAGGCAGAAGGAGAGAGAAGATCTCCAGTGTGCAAGATTCCCGGATCACAGACAGACACAGGACACACAGAAGTCCCAAAGCACACACGTTTAATTTTCTTTCTTCAATACAGCACACACAGTGCACAAATCACCCGCACTATTGCTCACAGCCCTTTCTTTTCCTTTTCTCTATTCTTCTGCCTTCCTCACTCCTTCACTCGCAAGGTCCATCCTCCGCCTCCCGACTCCGGCTCCCAGAATGGAGTGATGTGGCCCCTTTTATATTGTCCCCAGATGTGCTCCTGGTGCTCCTTGATGATTTTCCGGCACCACTTCCTGGTATGGTGGAAGTGCTGCAGTCCAAGGCTCTGAAATCGTCCAACCACCCACTCATATCCCGGGAGAGGTATTGCCTCTCTCCCGGTCTCCTCATCCTCCAGGCGTCCTGGCTGGGCAAGAGCCCCAGCTGTCTGCCACAATGGAAAAGTGCTGCGTGCTTATTTATTGTGCTTGAAACTTTGTACTGTGCTGTATAAGGTGTGGAGCAAAAGAAAAGCGCTACCCCACTGAAATAAAGCCTGTGTTGTGCTGGGACTTGAGCCTGTCTGTTGTGTCAGGTCTTTGGGGAGCTGTGCACCCCCTGGTATCCACAAATGGAACTGTCAGGACCACCTTTCCAGGTGCCTGAGGTTTAGGAGTTGGCACCTGTGCCTTATCATTACGTCCTGCCTCTTTAGCAAGGACCCTTTTCTGTTTAGGTCCTTCATTAAGCCACACAAAAGAGGCTTAGTGGACAGGAGAAGGTCTCTGTTGGCATGAACCATTGCAGCCCAGGTGCTTTTATATTTCTCACTTTGTGGATATTAAATTTGCTACGAACACACAAGGAAGCACGCACATTTTATTTATGAATCACATTTAATAAACAACATGTTGTAACCAAAATGCTGTATATATAAGAGACACAAGACAAGGAAAAGGACAACAAAGTTACAAACCATATAAACATTAGCACAGGAACCAGGGCCATCTTAACAGCATCATAGGACCCCCCCCCGGTCAAAGTAGTGTACTGGGGCTCCAGATTTGTTGGCAAAACAGAAACATACATAGGCGTCAGAAACATCGTGGACCTCTATGCTCCTGGAGACCCCGGCCAGTGCCCGTTGTGCCCATATGTTAAGATGGCTCTAACAGACACATTAAGACAAAGAACAAAAAGCCAAAAATAAAAAGAGGCTCCTAGACAGACTTAAAATCTAATGAAAAAAAATGTGTGTTTGGGGTCTACATTTAGAGAAAAACCAAGCAAAATGACTCCTTTTATTGGCTAACTAAAAAGATTACAATATGCAAGATTTTGAGGCAACTCAGGCCCCTTCTTCAAGGAAAGATGTAATACAGAAACTGGAGTTCTCTGTGTTTATATACACACACTAGGACAAGAAACAACATTGGCAAATCTTTAAATGAAAAATCTTAAATGTAAAAAATTAATAGATTCATTCAGGCTAAGATTAATTTAACAAGAGAGAGAAGAACAATGTATGGTCGAGATCTTTGGATAAGGTAACTGTACAACAAAGTCCTTTGAAGTTTGTGATGAGTTTTTCAAATCAATGTGGGTCTGTAGGCAGGATATCTGTGCCAGTCTGAGAGATGCAAACAGACCTCATATCTCGCCATAACACTCTTGTCTTTATTCAAGCCGTGTTGTAATGTATTACATTTTAACATGAGTTTAACTTCCCATTCTTTTCTCTCTTGCTGTGTTTTGAAGTTGTCCATAAGCCCTGTGACTTTAAAGTCCCTCTCACAGTGTCCATGGCTGTCGAAGTGGGACGCTATAGAAACATCTGTCTTGCCATGTTTAATGTTGAACCCGTGTAAATTCATTCTCTGGCGGAGAGTTTGTCCAGTTTCTCCCACATAGAGTGCAGTGTCAGGACATTTCATGCAGAGAATTAGGTAGACCGCATTAGATGATCTGCAGGAAAATGATCCCTTTATGTGATGTTCAAGTTGGCAGTGTGGTATAACTACAGTATATGGTCTGTATGTAAATGTGGGCACACATTTTACATCTTTTCTGTAGGCAGGGAGATGTGCCATTTTCTGTCGGTTCATTTAGAGAGCTTCGGACAATTAGTTACTGAAGGTTTGGTGGTTGTCTGTATTATAGGAGGGGAGGTTCAGGAAATACATTTTTCAGTGTTTGGTCGTTGTTTAGCATTGGCTGAAGTTCTTTTATAATTTTTCGAAGAGTTTCAAGATGTGGGTTGTAGGTGACAACAAAGGGGATGCGGTTCTTGTTGTCTTTGTCTTTATATTCCAGAAGGTTGTCTCTGGGTATGGCAGTAGCTCTTCTTCTTTGAGTCTACATTGAGAAACAGTAATAGAAGGAGCAGCTCTAGCACTGAGGGGTGAGCTGTTGCAGAATCTCAGGGCAGCTACTGCAAAGGCACAATCTCCTGATGTTTGACATACATCTAATAAATGGCTGACATATAGATCTTTATAACCAGTTATTGAACTGGGGGCAAAGCCATTTGAAGCTTTAAAAACAAGAACCTAATAGTTCAAAATGAATCCTAAAATGAGCTAGGAGCCAGTGAAGGGAACCTAAGTCTAAAGTGATAGGACTTCTTTTCTTAGTGCCAGTCAATAATCTTGCCACAATATTCTGTACCAATTGCAGACATAGCAAAGATGACTGAATGGTACCCATTGTGGCCACCAGAGCCCTGAACACTAGAAAAAACTCAGCCAAACACAATTTCAGGTAAAATAAAATGATATTTATTTAACATATCTCCCTTACAAGGCAAAATCAGTCCAGTACAATAATAAGATGCACAATTAGTCACCTTCTGTCTTCTTCCACCAGTCCTCCATGAGTGTCATCCACCTCCTCACGTTGCTTCCTTTAATCGTGGACTCAGCAGAGTTTAAGGTGTCACGACGTCCTTCAAGTTATATGGAAGTTCCCACCTGGCCGCCTGCAGTAGCCAAGTACCCTAAGAGGGTCACCTTTCCATAATACAACTACCAGGCAACAACATGGGTGTCCAAACTGGGCTTCAGAAAGAGGAGCACTGCCACCTATTGTGCTGGGGGACAAATTATTCATTCAATCCCTCCGTCCCTTATCCATCTATTATTTGGGATATAAACTGCTGAACATCTGAGACGAGGTGTGCCTCTATTCCTGTGCACCATCCATTATGGTCTCTTACCAGGATAGGAAGTTATCTCCGACCTAGGTCGGGATGCCAGCCCCTCCAGTCCAGCGCTTACACCAAATGCTTAGAATTCCAAGGGATTAAATGGGAAGATACAAATTCTTGGATCACTTCCTCTAAATCCAAATATTGGCTTCACCAATACAGAGGTTATTCTAAGCTGAGAAAAGCTACCCTAGATGGCAGAGTTTACTTGTTTGCAATACTTTTAGGCAGAGCAAACAGCATCACCTTAGATTTACTTTCATTTAGTTGGAGAAAATGATGTGCCAACCAGCCTTGAATCTCTACCAAGAAGTCAAAAATGTCCTCAACATGCAGACATTTTTAGGTTTCACAGAAAATGAAGCTGTAATTCATCAGCATAAATGTGACAGGAAATATTGTGTTTCCTAGTGTACTGTCCCAAAGGTAGCACAGAAACTGGAAAAAGAATAGGCCCTAAAAACGAGCCCCCTGGGACTCCACATGAGGAGAGCTGATTTTCAATGTTGACAGAAAAGGTTCTGTGATTACAGTAAGAGACAAACCAGTCCAGCACTGTACCCTGGATGCCAACACAATTTTCAAGGAATACGGTATGATCAACTGTATCAAAAGCTGCAGTTAAATCCAGTAAAATCAAAATGGCCAGCAAATGACACGTCATTTACAATCTTCAAAACAGCAGACTCTGTACTATGTGAAGCTCTGAGCCTGACTGGAATGATTCCAGAATATTATTATTATCAAAGACAATAAGTGGAGTGGTGGCTCTGAGGCTTCAGCAAGGCCCTTAACCTGCAATTACTTCATCCTGGGTATGACGTTAATCTGCATCCAGCCCTGCAAGCAGGCCCTCCAACTTACTGTAGTCACCATAAAAAACCTCACACTGCTGCAGTGTGGTGCTGAGGTGTCACCCACTGTACTTGAGTCCCAATCCAGGTGGTTCGTCGTGTGGTGTGTGTGGCAACGTGCTATCAGTGCAAACTCCCAACCTCAAGGACAATTTAGAAACAGGATGGGAACTTCTAAAGGATCTCAGGTCTAGTCCATGGTCTTTAAGCTCAGGATGGACCACTGTATGGATAAAGGGTTCAAGGACAGCACCAGTGGCAAGATAAAGTGTGTGAATTTTCACCTTCGTAATATAAACCATCTTCATCCATTTCTTACACCTAATAGTACTGCTACCCATGTGCGTGCTTTGATAACATCTCATATTGATTACTGTAATGCTATTCTGGTTGGCCTTCCTCACAAGCTATTCCACAGGCTTCAGCTGGTTCACAATTCTGCTGCTCGTGTTATTACCAGAACCTCCTCCATCGAACACACTACTCTGGTTTTACGTGAACTCCACTGGCTTCCTGTGAAACATCGTATTGCTATTAACAGTCAAAGCTCTTCATAACCTGCCACCCTAATATCTCTCAGGTCTGTTACACATTTATATGCCTTCTTGTATTCTTAGATTGTCTTCTTCAAATCTCCTTTATGCCCTCTGCTCGTTTATTTACCATGGCGTCTTTTAGCATTGTTGCTCCTTGTCTTTGGAACTCCTTTCCTCAAGATATCCGCAGTATTGATTCACTTTCCAGTTTTCAAATCCAGACTTAAAACTTACCTCTTTAGACTTGCCTACTGCCCTGATTTTGTTCCTTGACTGTATGTTGTTTGTGCTTCTATTATTATATTTACATAATGCTATTTTATTGTATTGTTTTCTTTTACTTTTGTAAGATGTCCTTGAGTACTATGAAAGTTACCTTTAATAAAATGAATTATTATTATTATTATTATTATTATTACTACCCCCTTCTCGCTTCGCTTGCCCACCCCTGGGTTTGGTTTACTGGGTATACAATTTAAAGAGATTGTTATTTTCATGGGAATTGTTACATATGCATTATTTTCACTTTTACTTTAAAACCTTTGTAAAAACAATACTTGTCCTTTATTTCCAGCCTAAATCTTTCTCACAGAATGTATAACACTGCTCATGTTGTGTTGGGGGCTGAACGCCCGCTAAAGAGATGCCATCGGATCATCTGCTGGTTTATTGCTGCTGGCGAGCTGTGTTTTCTGCTAGTCGCGCTTTGTGTCGATCATTTCAAAGCCTGTACAGCAGCTGTCCTTTTTTGCGTCTCTGCTGCTCACATTGTGAAAATTGGGGGGGCTGAACGCATGCTAAGGAGTTGCGGTCGGTTCATCTCCTGGCTTCCTGCTGCTGCTGGAAAGCTGCGTGTTCTACTTGTCATTGTTTTAAGAGCTGGGAGCACTTGAAGCGTGTCTGCCAAAAGCATTCCAACAACTGCTAGGTTAGATGTCCGTGAACTTGTTTTAAATGTTGTCTCACTGCCTTGACATCAAATTTTCTTCACGTGACATTAAAGTGTCTCTCGCGGGACGTCAAATTGTCTACCGAGAAGATCACATCTCATCTCCCTTACCCTCCCAGGATTTTTTTATTATAATAGAGAAGTTATTAAAGATTAATAGTAAGCCACAGAGTTGTGCCAATAATTTCAAAAGTCTCTTTATAGAGACGAGTTGAAATTACTTCAAGAGGCCAACATGAGGGCTTCATTTTGGATACAGTTTTTGCAAGAGAAAAAAGGCAAACCTTGTCACATTGACTAAAGACTACATCACAAGTTGGGTAAAATAAAGGAACTGAGACAGATGGAGTAATAAAAGATCTAATCTTATCAATTTTACGGTAAAAAAATTGAAAATGATCAGTGCCTGCAGCATAGATAAGAGTGTCAGGAAAAGTAAGTATAATGTGTATTGTTTTGAACAAACCTCAAGGTTTCTAATCTTCTTTTTTCACCTGCTTCCATTTAGGGGTGGCCACAGCGGACCATCTGTCTCCATCTATCCCTGTCTCTTACGTCCTTTTCTGCAACACCGACTGCCTTCTTGTCTATACTCAGCAAATCCATAAATCTCCTCTTTGGCTCTCCTCTTTTTCCTCATGTCTGGTGTTTTCACACTCAACATTCTTTTCCAGACGTACCCCTCATCTCTCAGAAGAGAATTTTGTCCTGTACTTTGTACTGGAGCATGTTGAAGGCTCAGCTCACGAATTAAACCAGGGGGACAGGTGGCAGTATTCTTTCTTCTAGCCCGAGAGTGGAAGATGAGCCCTCCAAAGATAAGTGATTGAAAGGAAATGAATAGAATTGCAGAAGTGCCTTAAAATTCTAGCCATGCCCTAATGGCAAGTGAAAACCCTGTAGCTCCCTCTGCTGACTCTAGTGAATAGTGTGCTGCCCGCAGTGCTACCGAGTGTGCTGGAAAACGTACACCAAGTCAACCACCAAATGTCAAAGGATCAGTCAGTTTGTGTGATATTCACGAGCCACCAACTCAACTGGTATGAACATTTTAAACTTGTGATACAGCCAGTGTGGTGCAGAGCTTTATGGGCCAGGCTGGCATACGCTCCAGCTTCCCCACGACACTGCTCTGGATAAAAACAGCCTAGAAGAGCAAAATGAAAAAATAAAAGAATTCAGACATATAAATTCCATGTAGCAGACTATAGCAAAATGCTGAGAGTGAATGTTGAGTTGAAAAGTAAGTATGTGATACTACAATTTGTAACTCCAATCATGTTTAGCATACATACATTTTCATAGCTGAAGGAAGGACAGTACTTTTGGGCAGGGACCGTAAGTGTTTAGAGCTGATGCACTGTTCACAGATAACTAAAGACTGTGAGGTCTTAAAGAGACAAATCCTTACACAGAACAAGCAGACAGCTCACTGAATCTGCTAATGTGGTGGTCCACTGTACATGGTATTGGTTAGAGGAAAGTGAGAATATTTAAGGCCTCTGAAAATACCTTAAGCCAGAAGCCCCGTTGGCACAGATGTGACATCGACTCAGTGCCAGGGAGAACACTTCTATGCTACTCCCAAAGTCATCAAAGACCCCACTGAACAACTGCAAGACAATTGTACCATCCTAATGGCTTCTCCTCGGCTGTATAAATGATTATCGTGTAATGTATATTAGTAGCGAAAGCTTCATTTTAAAGCATGTGAAATATTTATCCCTTCTTTTGTAGCATATTTTACTCGTCTTAACATTGGTTACTAAAAGAGGGGTACGTGTACAGGTTCAAAATATGAGTTGCACTTTTAAAAGAACACATTCCATTCCCTGGGAGCACAGCAAGTTGCAGGAGACACTTAGGACAATGTTATAAATGGATTTTATTCACAGTATACTTATTAACAGTGTGTGTGTGTAACATTGGTCCATGATGGTTCACTGCCATTGCTGCTAGACAGTGACCAGTATCACTGGCAATGATTTTCAGTTATTTTGGGATTTAAAAAGTTGTAAGTTACACAACTGCTCAGTGTATTTCACTAATCATACAAATCAAACATGAGGCTTGGTCTTTTGTTGTGCGTTGATAATTTTTGTGACCATGCAGAGAAGGACACCATATTCACCTCTGACTCCTGACTATGCCATTCAGAATAGAAGTGGAAATTGAAACCCCAGACTACAAACAGTCTGAGCCACCACTTCTCTTTCCGAAGTGTAGAGTAGTAAGTAAACCAATTTATACAGAACAAAGGAAGCAGTATCTTGCACAAGCCTCACACAAAAACCAAGTTTGAAGTAAACAGCTATCTGAAAGTCAACAAAAAAAAAACTCAGCGAGAAGAAAAAACCCCAATAAGAAAAAAAAAATCCAGGAAACAACAGA